>NC_089508.1:164086429-165386429 GCF_036850995.1 Saccopteryx leptura | reverse complement strand
AAGGGGTCCCGGGTTCGATTCCCGGCCAGGGCACACAGGAGAAGCATCCATCTGCTTCTCCACCACTCCCCCTCTCCTTCCTCTCTGTCTCTCTCTTCCCCTCCCGCAGCAAGGCTCCATTGGAGCAAAGATGGCCCGGGCGCTGGGGATGGCTCCTTGGCCTCTGCCCCAGGCGCTAGAGTGGCTCTGGTCGTGACAGAGCGACGCCCCGGAGGGGCAGAGCGTCGCCCCCTGGTGGGCAGAGCGTCGCCCCCTGGTGGGCGTGCCGGGTGGATCCCGGTCGGGCGCATGCGGGAGTCTGTCTGACTGTCTCTCCCTGTTTCCAGCTTCGGAAAAATACAAAAAAAAAAAAAAATAATAATAATAAAAATAAAGACCTATAGAAGAGTTAAAAGCTCCATGAGGCTATTGGGAGATTCCTGAACTTTAAGTAGATTTTGAAAAAAAGTAGATTATTAAGTTGATTCGAGAGATTTGGAACTATTCATATTTCAAGAGCTTAAATTTCAAACAATAACAAAGAAAGAGAAACCAAAAGAGTTACACTGAGACAAGATGTAGGCAGACTAATAGAACCTGCGAATGGGAACTTGCTACTGGGAAGAAAAACAACTCTAAAATTACATAATTAGGGATCATCATCAGGAGAATGGATATGCCGCTTACCGGCATGAATCAGCATAAGCAAAATTTTCCTTTGCACAAAATATTCATATCAAGCTTCCTGAAAGACTGTGAGGAGCATAAGACCACCAAATAAAAAGGGAGAATAAAGATGACACTTCTTTAGGATTTAATGGAGCCATTTTCTCTTTTTATGGGAGAAGAGGTGAATAGTTTTATTAATTCTAGTTTGAGACCAAGTTGTTTTATGTATGTGTGTGTGGTTTTTTTGTTTGTTTGTGTGTTTTTTTTGACAGAAACACAGAGAGAGTCAGAAAGAGGGACTGATAGGGACAGACAGGAAGGAGAGAGACGAGAAGCATCAATTCTTCATTGCGGCACTTTAGTTGTTCACTGATTGCTTTCTCATATGTGCCTTGATTGGGGCATGGGGGGGCTTCAGCAGAACAAGTGACCCCTTGCTCAAGCCAGCGACCTTAGGATTCAGGCCAGCGACCATGGGGTCATGTCTATGATCCCACACTCAAGCCAGCATCCCCTTGCTCAAGCTGGCGACCTTGGGGTTTCGAACCTGGGTCCTCCACATCCCAGTCTGACGCTCTATCCACTGCACCACCTCCTGGTCAGGCGAGACCAAGTCTGAATGAGATAATTCTTTGAATTCATAGGGAATAGAAGAGTATAACGGTAGCTCATATTTCCATTATGATTTTATTTGCCTCTGAGAAGTTCATAATTCTATACATTAAAAACAATAGCCCTGGCTGGATAGAACATTGTCCAGAAGTGCAGAAGTTGCCAGTTCAATCCCTGGTCAGGGCACATACAGGAACAGACTGATGTCCCTCTCTTTCTCTCTCTCCCCCCTGCTTCCTCTCTCCCTAAAATCAATCAATAAATTAAAAAAAATTTTTTTAAACGGTATCTTCTTAAAAGTATATTTATTTTTCTAAAAAATTATTAGGACTTTTGTTTTTACCTTTCTATCCATCTGAAGAAAAGTATCCGAGATGAAGCCTTCTTCAACTATCATTTATTCAATGACTATTTATTGAGCACTTACTGAGTAGCACAGTCCTCAGTTAGCAGATCCCTAAGTTAATTACTTGGCATTTTATTCAGATGCATACTAGTGTATTTATTAACTTGTACATATTTATTTGTCCATATGTTTACCTTCTCTGGTGAACTATAAGCAACCTAAGATTGGACATCTGACAGATAAAACTTTGAAATCACAATAGAAAAAAACACTATATAAGATGCTTGGCTTTATAAAATACCTTATCAGAATCCTACGGTCATAAAAAGATTTGATTTTGAAAACTAGACTTAGGTAAAAAATTTAAGACCATATCTACTATCACAGTTTTGTGGACAGGGGTTCTCCGTGAGAGGAAGGCTGCAGCATGTGGAACATGGTATTTGCCTGCAGTAAACCCACAAGGGAGTGAGGACGAGGTGGAAAATGAGAACCTGACCCTCCCTGGACTAGAAGAGTCAATGGAATGAAACAGTTGGCCTCATCCAATCTGAGTTTGAGGACTTATAGTATTCTATTTACTGAGGGACATTAAAATTTCCTTTTTTAAGAAATAAATTCTTTTACAGGTTCTATTTTTACTTATATTTAGATATCTAGAACCTTTCACGTATGTCATAACCTGTAACAAAACAAAACAACAACAACAAAAGCAAAAGGTCAGGAAAAGGAGTTCATTGTCCTAGAAGACAACAAAAAATAATTAATCATAAGATTTCATAGTTTTGTGGCCAAGACAGCCAAATAGGCATCTTCTCTACCGGTCTCTTGGATGGGCCCTGTAATAAGGAAAACTGGAAACCTGGCACTCTCTGACTAAAAGAGTACCACAGTTTTGACATAAGAGTTCAGATAATAAGACCGAGAAGCTCCAGTTGGATATTTCTAAGCTGAGATGTTGACAATCAATAGGGGGTGGGGTGGGGCAGGAAGGTGAAGATTATTCCAGAGAAGGAGGAGTGAGTACAATCAACAGCAAATCAACTGTTTTAGTACTTATGGCAAACTCCACGGAGACCAATTCTAAAGCATTTGGAATGAATTAAGAAATAAAGAGAAAATGACTCAGTAATGTCACTCAAAACAGGAGGATGTCTGTCAGGTGGGCAAATGAGTCCTTGCTCCTTACAGAAAAACATGATGAGAATAGGCAGCCTCAACGACTTATAAAAAAAATTAAATAAACCCAATCGTTCACATCCGAGAGAGCTGAATTTCTTTGAGCCACTGATGATTCAAACCAGCGGTACCATCACCCTAAGAAGGTACAAGAAGAACTGATGGCAATTATATTGCTGAAAAAAAAATTATAGGCTACTGGACTAAAAAAGAACAACAACAACCAGTTATGAGTCAAATCAACATGATCATAGAGAACTATTTAAATGACCAAAAGAGAAAGAATGCCCACAACTCAGGAGTATTCCTACAAGGGCTGGAGTCAGTGTAAACGCCTGCCTTCTTCACACAGGTTTGTCAACAAGTCTCTCTTCATATTAGCCACTGAAAGCAAGAGCCCAGAAACAAGGAAATGATCAAATCAATCTTCAAACAACTGTACCCATGCGTGGGTAACGAATTGTATGTTTTCATAAACATATGTTCTACGAGGAGTGACAAACTGAATGTGGAGTTGGTCCTTCAAAATACAAAGTACTCAAGGCTGGGGCATGTCTGCCCAAGCAGAATACTTCAGGCACCTGTTACAGTGCCCTGTGAGCTCAGCATCAGCCTGTCTATCCCTGCTGGTCCATGCATAGTTTTTACTAAAGCTTCTTGAATGGTTATAAGCTAAATAATAAATAAGGCAACAATAAACAATTGAAATGTGTTCTCCTAGCACAGAAAAAGGCAGATTTGTGTGACTGAATTTTTCAGGTCCTTACTAATAGGGACCACTAATGTCCTTGAAACCCAAGTCCTGGTTACAGTGGGCAATGTTTTGTTTTTGTTTGTTTTTTTACAAATCAGGAGTGAAAAAACATGAGTATGCAACCAAATCACTGCAACTAAAAAAAGAAAGCTACAGAGTAATTTTGGTGATATTGTATTTGTTCTGGGGGTTGCCATGGAAATCTGGGAGCTCAGCTACTTCACTTTCCATATTTACCAAGTGACTCCCACTCACTCTAATGACAACCCCATCACACACCAGAGGCAGGGTCTCTGTTTACCACAGAACCCAGAGGCGAGGCCAGGAACGCACACAGAGAGCCAAGCTACATTTGTGTCTCGGCAGGCCTGAACACATCTAGCCCACTGAATACATGGAGCTGAAGAATAAATAGGAAACACAGACCCTCGACGTCACTTTGGGGAGGCTTCCCACCATGCACGGATATTTGTTAGAATACAGGGTAGCATCTCATCTTTCCATGACGTCTGAGAGCAGCTGGCAAAAAGAAGAGGGACATTGCCTGTTCTTTAACAGCAGCTCACGATGCCTCACAGAGCCCAAAGGGGGGAACTCTTTCACACACGATCAAACAGGGAGAAAAGGGAGTTGGCAGACAGATGGAAGTTCTGTGAAAACCCGGAGCTTTATGCAAAAAAAAAAAAAAAAAAAAATTAAGGCAAAAGCAAAATACCTAGAGGCTTTGCTGTGCTGTGGTCGGGAGAGAGGTGTACTTTCTCCTGTCTTGTTAAAGTTTTGCAATGAAGTCTGCAATGTATCATCTTGACAAGATAGGATGATAATAGCATGGCAGCTTAATGAATTTTGCAATAAAAAATGATGAGTGCACAGCAATTTTGGAGTTTACCATCTCTGGGAAACACCCAAGTCCACGGGAAGCTTGGAATCAGACTTTCTGAAGCATTTATTTCCCCTGTAGCTTTTGGTTCTGTAATAATAGTGGCGTGGCAAGCCGCAATAAAATCTGAGGTGGTCTGATTTCAGGCTGACCCAGCCTCAGTCCCTCTGATAAAAATCTTAAAAAAACAGTTTGGGCAATGTGTTAGAACACATGAAAATAGTTTGGGCAATGTTTTAAAAAGTAATATTAAAAAGTAGTTTGGGCTGTGACAAGACTATTCAGTGCGTTGATAAATGAAAAACTTGGTCAGTCTGTTGTTTTGGCCATAGGACACAGTACATGATGTCACAACTTGTGGCAGGCCATCTTCTGCAGAACCACCACTGATTCTGGTCCTGTGTGGACTGACTGAGTCATTCCCTCCCCATGGTGCTCATAATAACACTTTTCTTTGCAAAGGGTAAGAATAACGATAAAACTGGATGTCAAGAGAGAATGGGGACGTCACTGCAGCTGACTTAGAGCTTAAGGGACTGAGGGAATGGGATGTGGAGGCACAGTGGGGATTCCTGGCCCTGAAACACAGCAGTCCAGGGAGCAGAGTGATGAGCGTTGAATGGCTACTCTGCTACTCACAACTGCTCCCTCTTTTCTACTTGAGCTGAGACACTGTTCCTTTAATCTGTAGTTCCCCAATATCTGAGGGAGTCTACTATGCAGTCTATTGCTCAGTGAGCTCAATGAGCTATTACTCATTGGAAAGAAGAAAATTATATATTTACTTATTTTTAATATCATGACTTATTGCAAAATAGGTTTGAGATAGTAACAGAAAGGTACAATTAGGAGATTTTGTTTTTAATAAGGTAAAATTAGTCAATACATAATAAATATACATCCTCTTTGATTTAGAAAGCACAGAAAAGCAAACAAATATACTATATGCATTTTGGTGTGTTAATATCCAGTTGGTTTTCTATAACACTGAAGTATGTATATATACCTACACACACACACACACACACACACACACACACACACACACACACACATATATTTTTCCTTTTAACAAAATGGGATAATGTCATACCTAATGTGCTACTTGCTTTGTTCACTTAGTGATACTGCCAGAGGTCTGAGCCCACACTGCTTTTTTTCATTTAATGATCTTAAACTTTTTTCCTGCCATTGGTTTTCCACAGCATCATTTTTTAATGGATACATCAACTATGTGGTTTTCAGTCACACATGGTAACCACACATAATTAAGCCAAGAGCCACATTACACCTTACAGCCTGTGTGACAATAGGAATCCATGTGGATAAACATGTCATCTGCCAAGACAAACAGGTGTGTCCAGAGCGCCTAGCATCTGCAGACAGCCTGAGAAAAGGCACATGCTGCAGCCCCGCCTGCTCGGAGAGAGGCATTACGTAAGACTTTGAATAGCACGAACTCCCAGTGATTTTTCAGCAAGAGAGACACGCATGAGAAGTATATGAGCTAAATTCTCATCCTCTCACTGGGCTTGTCTGGGAGAGGGCTCAGGATGAATTAACCAAACTAAAAGAATTAATCAGAGCTATAATCCCAGCAGCTAGTTAACATGATCCCTATAACACGAAGCCCAAGAATCCATTTCCACTCCCATCAACACTGTACAACTCATCTCAGGCTGCTGATGTATTTGCACTCAAGCATCAAACGGGCTCTCGCTGGGGCCAGGGAGACTGCTTAACCTTCCGTCTGGGCCTCTCCTTGGGAATCTGCAGGCTCCAGAGGGGAGATACTTTCTTAGTCAAGGTAAGGTAAAGCTATACCTGTTGATAATCATTGTAATCGTAGCTAATATGTATTAGGTGCTTACTATGTTCTAGGCCCAGTGTCAAGTACAATTCATGCACTGGTTCGCTTAATCATGGTAATTTCCCTCCAAGAAAGTTGTTACTAGTGACAGACTTTCCAGATGAGAAAACTGGAGGTTCAGAAAAGGAAAGTAATGGACTCCAGGTCTCAGACCTGGTGGGTGATCAAGATGGTGTGGAAACAGTGCAGTGGATTGCAGAGTTCCTGCTTTCAATCACCATGCCAGGCTGTCCCAAGTCCCAAAAGACAGTCAAAGAGATGTTTTGGTAATGACAGAAGTCAAGAAACCTTGACAGGCTCCCCCTCTCCCAAGCCAGTGCTTCTTTAACTGTAGCTGGCATCCACTACCAGGGCACTTTTAAAATACGGATGCCTGAGCTGCAGAGCCAAGCCATGATTCAGAATGTACCAGGGAGGAGACAAGCTCCCTACATGGTTTAATGCACACCCACGTCTAAGACCCACCATTCCAACAAAGATATTCCAACGCTTTGCTGCATGTACTAAAAACATGGGACAACATAAGTGATAAAGGCCACCTTGCAACTTCTTAGAAGAAATCTCAAAGGTACGAGACCTGGTTGCTGGGTCCCTCTGATCCTTCTGGCTCTACCTTCTTCAGCTGTCCAGAGAAAGTACAGCTTGTGTGTCAGTCCCTTTCACCTAGATATACCAGTCCGATTCCTGCTGTGTGGTGTATCTGCATGGAAACTCAGAGATTCAACAGTAATCGCCTTTGCTACCATCCATCAGGCAGCACAGTTGAAAAACCTGCATAGTTGGTGCTGAATTTGGAGGGGCAGCTGTTGTGTGGTTGTTGCCTGGCATTACGCATATTGAGAACCCCATTCAATGTGGTTCAGCTGCCCCCAAGGCAATGCTGGAAGCTGGAACAGATGGCTTTTATTGCTTCTGTAACAGTCTAGTAAGGTCTTCGCTTCTGTTGCTCAAGAACCAACAGAGACACCCTCTTGGAGACGAGGAGGCATGGGGAAGGGAGACACCTGGGTACAAACTGCTCCTCTGCCATTGTTCAGCTGTATGACTGCCTCACCTCCCAAGCCTCAGTTTACTTGTGAGTAAAATGTAGAATTAGCAGGCTTCCAGGCACATTATAATCCACTTTTATTTCTATTGTTGTTTTTACTGAATGAGGTTCTAATCTAGCCTGGCCTCAAGGCTCTTTATCAAATGCATTCCCACACCTGCCCTTCAGCTCTTTGCAGGCAGATCCCTAAACCTGATGAAAGAAAGTTTAAACTTGAGGTTTACAAGTGAAACTGGAAGCAGTTTTCCCTGGGAAATCAGGCTGGCTTTGCAGACTAGGTCACAAAAGCTCACAGAACCCTATCTCTTCTAGAACAATCCCACAAGTTGGAAGTGGAAGAGAGAAAAATGCCTGGTTAATAGTGTAGCTTTGAGTTCAGAATGACTGAATTCAAATCTACTACTTTGTTGCTGTGTGACCTTTGAGTATATCACTTCATATAGATGTTATTTTCCTCCAAACGTAAAACGGGTAATTCCTGTGTCATCTCATTGTAAAGATTAAATGAGATATTGCTAGGCACAGCACCTAGCACAGGAAACTAGCTGATAAATTACACAGCCGTGTATATTAAACATATGTAAGCAAAAAGTCATTTTCTGTGGGAAAATGGTCTCCAAGTTCAATTTGGGACATGTATTTCCATAGTCCTCTCCTCGGTGCTAGTGACGACGAGAGCTACCCTCTGCTGCTTACAGAAAGACTCTCTCCCAACTCTTTTTGGTAAGCATTGCAGACTACCCCTCTGTCCTTTGGCCAGGCTATAACTCTTGTTTCCTTTAGCATCTTTCTCAAATTTCCCCCTTTCTGAAAATATTCCTTGGCCAGCGACAGACAACTTGGATATCTATATTGTTTCCTCCTCACTAAAATACAGTGATTTCCATTTGTTGCTAGGATGTTTTCTAAAGCATGACCTTTGTCCTTGCCTACAAAGTTTTCATCCAGAGACTATTCCCATTCCATTCCTAGCCCCTCTTCACCACACACTGATCATCTATATAGAGCCACATGCTGCTGTGCAACTGACCAAGGTCGCAGCACAGAACACGAGAAAGCATCTCGCTCCTCATTCTGGACAAAGACCATTGTCATCGTGAGACAG
Organism: Saccopteryx leptura; assembly: GCF_036850995.1. Lineage (NCBI taxonomy): Eukaryota > Metazoa > Chordata > Mammalia > Chiroptera > Emballonuridae > Saccopteryx > Saccopteryx leptura. The sequence goes on along the minus strand of NC_089508.1, from coordinate 165,377,987 downwards.
CTTTATCTTTATCTTTAGGGAGGAGAAAAGACCACTTGGCGAAGACTCCATTACCACTCACAGATTAAAGCAGAAGAGTCTTATGCAGGTTCTTGGGCACACAGCTGGTCTACCTACCCAGAAGGAAAAACTCCTCTGTAAAAATAAGACACATCTATGAACATCAACTAGCCTGGCAGGTATTTTCCATGAGCCTGAAGTGCAGATGCATAGACAAGGTGCAGATGCCTATGACCTTGCAAGGTGACCCCCAGGAGCTGCCTCTCCAGGAAGAGGGAAGCAGCTGACAATCTGAGGTCAGAAGTATTGACACAGAGTCACTTCCAAGAGAAAAGAATGGGCTCCCACTTCTGTACGGAGCAGGGGCACTGCACGGAGGTGGGAGAAAAACACGGGCTGACGATGGACAAGTGGAACCTCTCAAAGGGAAGCATCCAAGTGAACTACTCTGGGAGTTTCAGGCCCGTTAAGAATCTCAACTAGGGACTAAGGAGAGGGCTGACGAATGAAACACTAAGAAAATATTAAACTGCAAGAACATCAGTGAGAAGCATAATTGGATTCAACAGAGATTAGATAGTAATATACACACACACACACATGCACACACACGTGTGTGTGTGTGCATGTGTGTGTGTGTGTGTGTGTCTCCATACAAGCATAATCCCTCTAATAAGATACTTGCTCTGTGGCAAGAATCTGAAGAAAAGTAAGGTTACATCACACTCAAACAGGTGTCACAGCATGAAATTGTGCATAGCATGAAACTGTTACATGAACAGTGAGTGTCTACAGTGATATAAACAACCAACTAAACAACATCTGAACCGAAGAAACTTGAGTTTATTTAAGTTACAATGAAGGATCTGGGTCTGTCAAGAACTCAGAGCAAGGTCTGTGGACTCCAAACTGTGGTACACATTCCACAGGCAGAACACAAGAACATTCTGAGGTTGGATGTGGATGAACCTTCTTTATCTTAATGATTACATATTTATTTAAATGTATATTAGAAAATAAAACAGTAAGACTATCAAACTCATGTTTTTAGAGATCTTACTGAGTAGAAATAGGCCATATAAAGAAGTAAGTTGTTTTAAAAATTGATTTAAAGACATGTATTAAACAAACAACAGTATATAAGTCATGTATTTGTGGCCCAAAAAATGAATGAAGGTTTATGCAAATAATTTAAGTTTGGGAAGTATGGAGTTAGGTATAGAAATAAGCTTCACCCTGAAAAACATCATTATTATTGAATACACAATTATTATATATTATGGAATACACATTATGGAAATATCATTTTCTCAACAAATTAGCAGCAGGGTCTTCATGTACACTCTAATTCCAAAGAGTAAACTCAGCAAAGTGCTTTGATAAAGCAGTCTTCTATTTTTGCCCATAGGCCAAAGGGTAGGGAAGGCGAGTAAAGACTTTACTGTGCACTGTCACCTGCTCATACTGATGGGTGTGGCTATGTGACAACCTAGGAGTGGTGAGTGCCACTAGACCCTTCTAGCTCCTGGTCTAGCCTTCCTCACAGCATCAACTCACCAACTCCTATGGGCTTTCTGAGCCAGCCTGGATATCATTCTAGTTCCCCAGAAAAAAAGGGAGGTTTCTGAACCAGATTATTAAAACATATATGTATCTCCACACATCTACTTTTCAATGGAAATGTTTCTCCTCTGAGAAAGAGGAGAAGCGAAGCACCCCACGAATATTCAAGCAGGTGGCGATTTCAGTCCTGTTTCCAGGGAGCATTTACCAACATTCAGAGGGAAGAGGTATTGCTTCACCTCTCCCGGTCTCCCACCCTTCCGTGCACTGTGCAGACAGGGACAGCAGCTTGTTCTGCAGCTTAGGCAGGTCTGCTTTCACACCTCCTTAACTTTCATCCCCTGCCTGTGTGATAAAGTTAATCTCGAGCAAATACCTAATTGATTTTCTCCTGATCTCCATCTTCTTTCTCACATGTTCCAAGAGTATGCTTCTACACCTGTTCCGAAGTTGCCTCTGCTTCAGTCTAATCATAAACTTGGCACTATTTTAAGCTTAGAAGAATTTACCAGTACTGTTTGATCTGTCCCAATGTGCATTGTACACGCTTAGAACAAAACAGTAGGTGACCGTGGCTCTCAGGGAAACCTAAGAAGCATAACACCCCACAGCCCGATGTCATGTTTGTGGCAGATGTGGGTGTGGTCAGGCCTGTTAAAAGCGTGGTCCGTGTGGAGGGGCCCAGGCCATGTAAACAACACAGAATTACCCAAGCCAGATATTCAAGAGGAATCCAGGCCATCATTTGAAGAAAAGCCAGTCTGGGTACACGGTCAAAGCCCTAAAACTGAACATATCAATTGACCCAGAAATCTTTTCAGGACTTTATGTTAAGGAAATGATCATGCGTATAAACAGATTTAGCGATAAAGATTATAACAGTGGCTTTACTCATAAATGCAGAATGTATGAAACACCCAACTAGCGCTAAATACACCAAAGTGCAGCCATGTTATAGAACATTCTGACATCTTTAAATGCATGATATTCTAGGGTTGGGAAAGACTTGTTTTCAGGAGTTATAAGGAAGGCCATTACTTCTGAAATGCAAGGGGCTAAGAATCATTTCTATAACAAAGAAAGAGAAAGATGCTAATCCTGATAAGGAGCTCCTTCTCTTCTCTTCAAGGCAAAGTGAGCCATTTTTCCACTTTGTGTCTTTATTGCATTTCACAGAGATCAGCAGTAGTAACAGTAATGGTGGGGATGGCAGTTATCACTGTAATAATAATAATAATAATAATAATGAAAACTCCCCACAGCACTTAACTGAGCACTTACTCAGCACCAGGCACTGTGTGAAGTGCCTCAATCCTCACGACAATCCCGTGAGGAATTAACTGTAATCCCAGTTTTCTGGAAGAGGAGACTGAGGCCCTGAGAGTTGGAAAGCCCGTCCAGTCACCCACCACAGTGAGCAGCCGCGGGGGAACTCTCACCCAGGCCACCGGGTGCTGTGTCTTTCAAACAGCATGAAGGCACATATTTCTGCAAGAGCGGTTATGCGCCAACCTGCCATGATCTAATCACTTGTCTGCTTCCCTTACTCTATTGTGAGCCCCTTGAAGACAGGTTGTATTTTTATACTTCCGGTCCCTGGCAGACATCATGTAAATGTCAGCTGCATGAATGAACCAGCCTTGGTATCTGCATGTGATTAAACAATAATAATAATAGCAGTAGCTCTCATCTGTCAGCCCTTGCCATGCCCAGGCCTTCTGCCAGATGCTTAATGCGTAACTTCCTTTAAACCTCACAGCTTCCCTCTGAGGTAGGTACTATGATCCCACTTTACAGATGAGCACACTGAGGGTGAGAGAAGGTGAAAGGCTTGCCGGTGTGTTCCACTGCACAGAAACCCAGGTCTATAATCAGTGCTCTCACTGCAAATGCTAAACCAGACCCTACAATATTTTAGGGCGCAGTAACCTGATCACTGCAAAGAACTCAGAAATCCTGGGATGAAAAAAAGTTTGGAAAGAATCGTGGTGATTACGCTCTGCTATGTGGAACAGGAGGGTATTACTCTCTAACGAATTCATTAATTAACTTCACAGATTTACTAAGTGTCCACTCCACGCCAGGCCCTGGGAGAGGTGGAGCAGAAGGATGAGCAAAACAAGGTCCTGCCCTCACAGAGTCACATCCTAGGGGGGCATGTGACTCACACTAATAAGCATCTAATTACCAACTGAGAAAAGGAAAGGAAACTGGTTCTGTGGGAGCTGCTAACAAGAGAGGGCCCGAAGAAGTGACGCCCGAGCTGGGCCCTTATTGTGTAGCAGGAGGGACAGAGGCTCCGCTGTTTGCCCGCAGGGGATCTGGAAAGAGAATCTGACCAGCGAGCAGCCCTGGCCTTTCATTCTCAGCAATGCCGCTTCCTGTCCTATTAGGGTTACACAGCCATGGCACCTGGGAGGGCACAATGCTACACAGTCCTCAAGGACACAAAGGCAGTGGCCCACAGAGAGAGGTCAGAGGTGTGACCCTGAGCGGCTGGGAGGCAGCATGGGATGTCCCTGGAGCACTGCTGTGGCCCTGAGCACAGAACTCACGTTTCTCTGTAGACTGCATGGCGTGGAAGAGCGTCAGGGGCCTCTCGCTGCAGGACGGAGGCTTGGAGTCACCACTCTTCTTCCGGGACAGGTGCAGCTGGGCATTGGTGAGAGGTGCATCAGGCACGGTGTTAAATATCTGCAAGTAAAATGTCATAGAACAGTTACACGCTGCCCTGAACTGGAGAGAAAGCAGAACCAGCACAATTGGAGGCATGGTGATGTCTAAGAATCAGCAAGAAATGGTGCAAAAACCATCAGTGTTTGCTCAGGATTTTATTTTAAAGATCTCTAGGAACCGCATTAAACATTCTTACTGAGAAGTGGATCCCGGAGTTTGGTAACCACTCACCTCCATTGCTAACCCCTCCTGCTATCCTTCCGCCTGGTCCTTCTGTTCTCCTCTCCAGGGGAAACGGAAGCAGCTGTGCTAATCTAAGCCACTGACGGTTAGCAAGACTTCAAATTTTGTGACCACCTTTGTCCAGATCCAATGATTCAAAATCCTTTTATTTTTTTTTTGTAACAGAGACAGAGAGAGAGTCAGAGAAAGGGACAGACAGGAACGGAGAGAGATGAGAAGCATCAATCATCAGTTTCTCGTGACACCATAGCTGTTGACTGCTTTCTCATATGTGCCTTGACCATGGGCCTTCAGCAGACCGAGCAACCCCTTCCTTGCTCAAGCCAGTGACCTTGGGTTCAAGCTGGTGAGCTTTGCTCAAAACAGATGAGACCGTGCTCAAGCTGGCAACCTCGAGGTCTCGAACCCGGGACCTCCGCATCCCAGTCCGACGCTCTATCCACTGCGCCACTGCCTGGTCAGCCTCTTTCCCAGTTCTTAATGGCTGCTTCACAACTTTCTTAGAATGTGACACATTCATTTACATAACACTTCAGAAAGAAGCCCAGTCCCTATCATCTCAGCAGCTCTGTGTTATCTTTGATGCGGAGCAATTTTTTCATATTTAAAAGGGGGGGTGGTTTTTTTTTTTTTTATTCCTCTGGCTGATTAAAGTAACATATAAATACTACAGGCAATTTGAAAAAGGCATCAAGAAGAAAACAGAAAAACTCCCATTCTAGTATTTAGAGATAACCACATAACCACTATTAGCCTTTAAGTTTTATTTTCTTATGAACTTTGATGCTTTTATTAAAAAAATAGTCCAAGGTAAAAGAAAATGAGAATAACAGAAAAAAATCATGACAACTCTCACCTTTTTTACAGACACGAGGCCAATTTATTATAACAGATACCACTTATATGGTACTGACCATGATTACAGTAGCCACCGTTCAATGCTGGTTCCCTAGGGACCAGTCCCTGCATGTGTTTTACATGTGGCTCACTCAGTTCTCAGTGACCTTGCACAATAAGTACTGTCCTCACCATTTATAATGAAGAATGAGGCAGAGAGGTGAAGATGCCACAATTGCAGATATAATTACAGATGATCACATAGAAACCCATGTCCTTCAACTTTCTACACTCATCTTCAAATGCATATAATAAAGATAATAATAAAAATAAAAACACTGATTCATTCCATCAAAAAAGGTCTGCTGAGCCTCTAGTTTATGCCAGGCGCTCTGGGGATAACAAGGCAGGAGGCAAGCACGTTCCCTGCAGTTAGAGTTGGAGTCCAGAAGCTGTGATCTACTATTTGCCACGCCAGGCACTGGGCTAAGTGCTTTGTATCAGTTATCTCACAATGTGAAAGAACAGTTTTCCATAATTATGATTCTACTCTTTGTACAGCTTTGTACCCTGTACCTTTTGTTTAATGTTATATTTCAATATTTTCTCCTTCAGTAAAACATCTTCTAACACTGCCATAGATATCAACATTTATTGATCCACTCATTATTGTCTCTTATTCTTTAAAGCTAGCCTCCTTCTCGATTTTTTATTTTCCAAAAATGATGAGTAACAAAAGGATGGTGGGGGAAGACCCCTCCCTTCAACTATGGGAGGCCCTGGACACCTCAGTTTTCTTCATGGCTCTCTCTGCTTTATGTATGTATTTAAAAGCAGAAGTCAGAAGCTGATAATATAGGAAGCAAAGTCATAAAATTATAAGAATTTCAGCCAAAACAGCTGTCTCCATGAGTTGGCAGGTCCTTGGGCTCCAACGATGCCAGCCAGCTGGTTCAGTCCATCTACTCCCAAACACAGCTGTCTGAAAACAGCATTGTCATATTTTCCCTAGGGGACTGAATTTTCAACAAAATTAACTGAATCACTACATAGCTGAGTTCAACTGGGAGAAGGGGTCAGGGAGAAGGGGACTTAGAGCAAAAACAACAAACATCTCTTGGCTTCCAGAGAACTCGGCATCCCTAAAAATAAGTACCAGTGCTATACATCAGTGGTCCCCAACCTTTTTTGGGCCACGGACCAGCTTAATGTCAGAAAATATTTTCACAGACTGGCCTTCAGGATGGGACGGATAAATGCACAAAATAAAATTATGCGACTGGCGTAAAAACTGTGGTATTTTAAAATATAATTGTCAAACTTACGATATTTATTGGGCTAAGTTAAAGGAGGAATGAGCATGTCTTCATTATTCAGGCTGTATTTAAATTTGTTATGCTGACAACGTTTCATGTTATTTATTCTTTCTCTTCAGACCGGTACCAAATGGCCCACGGACCAGTACTGGTCCGCGGCCCAGGGGTTGGGGACCACTGCTATACATGATCCCAGTCTCCTTTTGGGGATCTATCTGTAGGTCAAGAAAAGAGAAACTATGGTTGTTGTAAGCCTAAGGACCATAGCCTCTAGCTCTCTCCCTCTTAACTTTGTTCCCTGAACCACAGCTGCTCCTAGGTGACAACCTGCCTCGGCAGCACTACCATTGCACTTAAACACTGTTCCTATAGATGAGTGTCTGCATCTGCCAGGTACTTTACATGCTTATCTTTAAGCCACAGGTCAACTCAACATAATAAGGAGGGTGACCATTCCACAAGGAGAGATTTTCTGACCTGCCACACAGCTAAGCAGGAGAGGGGTGGGGACAGGAACCCATGGGCTGAAGTCTCCACCTCCTCACAGTTGTTACTTGTTCAGCTCATCTTTTCTAACCAATCTTCACTAGAGGGGCCAGTGCCCCCAAACCCACAGGTCTGGATTTTAACAACTAATGGTGCGTCTTAGAACCCTCCTGCCTCTGGCCTCGTGTAAAGCACTTGCAGCAATCCCTACCTAAAAACATTTTGAATGAATCCAGACTAAGTGACAGGCCTCCACCCTGATGCCTGGAGTCCCCCAGGTTGTGTCTCTCGTTTCCTAACGAGTTACTGAGAATGAGAGCCTCGCCAACTACAATGGGAACAAAGAGCATGTTTAATTTCAACTGTCACTAAAAATGTGAGCATTTGCTCTTTTCTAAAAACTGTAGTAAATGCTGGAGAAACAAAGAAGAGTAAGTTGTAAGGACAGACCATGAGATTAGAAAGATGTGTGAAAAATTGTGTTTATACACAGTCGAGCAAGAAGAGGCATGAGCACACATGAGAATTTCATTTCATTGGCTGTTTCATCTAAGAGACAAGCTATTTGAGCATACTGGAATAAATTCTAGAAGATTTTTGCCATGGGGAGTGTTACAGTCCTGAAGACGAATTCTCATCACCATGAGGCAGGCCGTAGCTTCTGAAGAGCTCTGATAAGGCCGTTCTCAAGATCAATGGCAATGGTGTACAAGTAAGCGTGCTGCAGGATGCAGTGTCAGACAAGGGACTATCACCACTGTGACGACACATTTTCTAGGGTGCAAGGGCACCTTTGTAAATCAAACTAAGTCAGAGCAGATGACATGAATTTTCATCAAAGAGTCTGGGAAATCATTCCCCAAATTATTGTTGTTTATTTAACTCAAACTTGAACACATGAAAGTCATTTACAAGCTGTTTATTGCTGGTCACCTTCTGGTCAGGCCGAGTTTTGCCTCTGTTCTAAAAGCTCCAGTTGGAATTCTAATGGGAATCTAAATTAGTCATAATTTTGTTGGGTATTCCAATTTATTTTGTTTGGAAGAGATCATTTCAAGAAAATCAAATACCAGTTTCCTTTATTCTTTTGGGCAGAATCACTGTACAAATGAGCCTACTGAACAGCAGAAGGGAGAAGTAGGTGTATGGAGCTCTATCACGTGGCTGAAATAATCTACTTATTTCACAGTGACTTCCCAAATTAACGTGATAAGGGCTGGGTGGGGGGGATATTGTTCTATGCCCTAAGTGCTTTGTTAATTCTGCCCAAACTTAACTAATTCTTAGTCAGGAATGCCTTAGAAATAAGTTACTAGGACGACTGTATGCCTTCTAAAAGCTACTGGGGAATAAGACTGCAAAATACAAACATAACTCTGGGTAACTCTACCAAGTATCCCCAACTTCAAGCTTCCTATACATGGAATTATCAGACTATTAAATACCAAGCCTTCCCAGGAAGCCTTGCAGCAGAGTGGTGAGAGGTGGCTGGGCCTCTGCAGTCAGGACTGTTGGTCGAATAAGTTTGTAAATAAAATATATATGTTTGCTCGCTTATAGTTTGCATTGGGTGTGGGGGACAGGCTGTAAGCAGGCAGGGTGTTTATAGCCTAAGGCTTAGTTTTAAGACTAAGCTTTTCCACACAACCTTGACTATTGCATGATAGACGGTGGTGCACTCTTATGAGGAATCCCATTTATGCCTCACATAAGTGACTTTGTATCAGAGACTTCCTTGTTTGTATACTGGATTAAAGGTTTTGATTTCTACACTATAAAATGGGGTCGAGGAGCCCATGTTGGAGGAGAGCAGAGAAAAGGCCACGTGGAGGAGAGGAGAAGCAGCCAAGATGGCGGAGTGCTGAAGGAGAAGCCAGTTTGTGCAGAGAGAAGGAGATGGGGAACAGAGGTGAATAAGGCTGGTGAGGTACAAACCTTTGATTCTAGGAAACTCGGATAAGTCAGTGGCTTTGGGAGCCCTGAATGGAAAGAGAAGTGTTTTCTCATTGTGGGTATTTCTTGCCCGCTGGGTGCAAGCTAGGATTAAAGCTAATGGCCCACCAGTTCTTGGCTCTGTTGTTTCATTACCGTCTGTCTGAATCAAATGCAAACCTGCATGGGCCAGGCGGCTGTGATGGTGGCCGTGGCTACTGGCTGTATAAGGACCCAGGCTGAGTCTTGGTTCTGCTTCCTCAGTGGGCAACAACAACAGCTACACTGATCTCCCCATCACTGCTGTCAGCAACACTGTCACATCACCGCAAAAAATATAGGATAGGAATTTACAGTCATTTATGGGTAGAAAGCAAACAGGCTTTGGAGTCAGACAAGCTTTGGAGCTCTCTGGGCAAGATCCTTAACTGCTCTGAGTCTTAATTCCCTTGTGCAAATGAAGATCTAACACCTGCCCTGCAGAGCTATTGAAGTGATAATGCTCTTAAAATGCTTAGCACAGAAGCTGGCAGAAATCAGGCAGGTGGTGGTGGTGGTGGTATAAAAAAATAACCAGGTCCTGGCTGGTTTGCTCAGTGGTAGAGCATCGGCCTGATGTGTGGAAGTCCCAGGTTTGATTCTCGGTCAGGGCACACAGGAGAAGCACCCATCTGCTTCTCCACCCTTTCCCCTCTCCTTTCTCTCTATCTCTTTCTTCCACTCCCACAGCCAAGGCTCCATTGGAGCAAAGTTGGTCTGGGTGCTGAGGATGGCTTCATGGCCTCCGCCTCAGGCACTTGAATGGCTCCAGTTGCAACCAGAGCAATGCCCCAGATGGGTAGAGCATCGCCCCCTAGTGGGCTTGCCGGGTGGATACTGCGCGGGCACATGCAGGAGGCTATCTCTCTGCCTCCCTGCTTCTTACTTCAGAAAAATACAACAACAACATAAACAAAAAACCCACCCCAAAACAAACCCCTCCCCAAAACCCACAACAATTTGACTGCTTATCATCTTAAGTTATTTACATGGATCATCTCATCACTTTCCTCACAACAACCCTATAAGAAACTTTGTAGGGCCTATCATTACCAGAAGGGACCAATCCAAAGTGGTCTACCTCGGGCCAGCCTGCAGTGTGTATGGGTTCTTGACTTCATGCAGGGAAGATTTCAAAACATCAGTCCAATTGATTTTGAGAGTATGTTTATTAAAGCTGGAGACAGTAAAACAAAGGAAAGACTTAGGTAGAAGAAGCAAGAAGAGAGAGCCTATGTCAGGCGTGGCCAACAGTTTTTGCCCCCAGGCCAGATTAGAAAGAAAACTTTTTTCACAGGCCAGACAAAATATTAAAATTAAAAAATGTTAAATACAAAAATGATTCGTTTAAGTAAACAAAATTTTATTGTGTAATTTGTTTATGAATAAATGTAAGTACTTTAGTACAACAAATTAACAAAAAAACTAATGTGATGTGTTGTGGCACTTTGTATCGCCTATTATTTTTTTAATATCTGGCTCTATTCTTGTAGTAGCTATTCTTAACACAGCCTCCAAATGTAAATCATTCACTCTTGATCTTTTTTTTTTTTTTTTTCTGAAGCTGGAAACAGGGAGAGACAGTCAGACTCCCGCATGCGCCCGACCAGGATCCACCCGGCACGCCCACCAGGGGCGATGCTCTGCCCACCAGGAGGTGATGCTCTGCCCATCCTGGGCGTCGCCATGTTGCGACAAGAGCCACTCTAGCGCCTGAGGCAGAGGCCACAGAGCCATCCCCAGTGCCCGGGCCATCTTTGCTCCAATGGAGCCTTGGCTGCGGGAGGGGAAGAGAGAGACAGAGAGGAAAGCGCGGCGGAGGGGTGGAGAAGCAAATGGGCGCTTCTCCTGTGTGCCCTGGCTGGGAATCGAACCCGGGTTCTCCGCACGCTAAGCCGACGCTCTACCGCTGAGCCAACCGGCCAGGGCCACTCTTGATCTTCTTGTACTTTTATTTAGATTCATTAAAGAAAAAGTTTGTTCACAAATATGTTAAGCTGAAGATTACTAAATATTCCTTGGCAAGTTTTTAAAATTTCCATATTCTCTATTATTCAATTGCTTATAAAAATTACACAGATAAGTACAAAAGTTGTAAATCTTTATAATGGAATTTTTAAAAAAAATAAAGAAGTATCACGAATCCATTTGACCAATTATTGGAAGTTAACCCTAGATTAGTCACACGCGGAATTCTTTTCCGCGTATCACTATCTTCTTAAATATCTCGATTTCTAATAATCAAAGATGCTTCCACTTCTGAGTAGCTGAGATTTTAACTTTCATTGTTGTACAGTGGTTAGATATTGTAGTTTATGTATAATGACTTAAAAGTACCACTTATTTCATTTCCACAGTGTGTCATGTGAAGAATATTAAAAATTTAATCGCGGGCCGCACAAACTCATTACGCAGGCCGGATCTGGCCCGCGGGCCGTATGTTGGCCACGCCTGGCCTAGGTGGTGCTGCTTTGGCTCTAGAAACGTCACAGGAACGACGTAAGGCACGCTGAGTTGGGTGAGTTCACTGAGAAGTACAAGTCCCAGGGAAAGAAGTGAGCCAAGACGGGGCTGCTGTCAGCTCACTTAAAAGTCAGAGAAAAGGGGGCTCTGTTGACAGGTTCAGGGAGTAAGCCCAGGAAGAGCTGCCACTGCCCACTGCTCCCTGGTTGTAAGTCCTGTAAAGACCCTTTAAGTTTAGAAAAGAAAAAAAAAGATGCACACTTGAGTGGGTGTGCTCCAGAGAGCCCTTGCTGGGTCCTTTGTCTTGAGGTTTTCATTTCTCTCTGTGGGCAGGAATCCTAGGGGAGGGCTCAGAGGAAGGTCTTAACAGAATATTCATTAGTTTTCCAGGTGTGTCCTTCAATATGCTGATTCATCAAAATGAGTATCTAGAAGAGTTGGGGTAATTCTGTGGTCACTTTTATCTTTAAAGAAAGTCATTGAAAAGGGCACTGGACTGAAGTGGGTCTGTCCCCGCCCCTGCAAGATCTGGAATGTGTAAATCATTTGCTCCTAAGAGTCCTTGGTTAGGGAAGATAAGACCTTGTGATTCACTAGGTGGCTGTAAAGTACTCATATCTCAAATTGTCTGGCCTTGTTTAACTATTTTGTCTGTTTCCTGACTTCACTTGCCAAGGAATTTCCTAGCTTCTTACTATTCTGCCTCACTATTATTCTCGCCATCTTGTAGGTGAGGAAACTGACACTCAGTGAGAGGGCCTGATCAGTCCAAGGTCACACAGACGAGCACAGCTGACTAGGACCCAGACAGCTTGACTTTCTGGAACCACTTGTGGTATTTTATACCGATTGTTAATTTGAAAGACAGAAGACAAAACAGACAGATCATAAGTTTTAGTGGATCTGATTTTATCACTTACTAGCTCTGTGAGTTTGAGCAAGTTACATAACTGACATTCAGATGCCTCATCTGTAAAACCCCCAGGACTGTGGTGAGGACTAAAGCACTTAATACAATTTGACGCTCAGTGCTCAAGAGATGTTATTGCATTCGATAAAAAAGTATAAGAAGGAAAATAACTGGAGACTCAACAATGAATTATTTGCAGTCAGGACATGAGGATTTAATTTATAAGTGCAAATTTAATTACTGCTCTTTGCAAAACATCGATCGTAACTGCTTACAGCAATGTTAGAATTTGCTGTTCTCTTTCCCTTGTGTTGCCTACAAAATCCACATTTCACTGGCCTCTCCCTCAGGCCCATCCTGACATTGCAGACCACTGACACTGTGGAATATATTCCTCGATATTTCACATATAAATTTTACACCTCTTCCAACCCTATGCGTCACATGCTCCTGCAACTGACAAGGATGAGAACCTTCCTGCAATGTGTGTGGGTACTCTTTATTATGTGCTGTGATTTGTATGGGAGGAAAATTAGGTCATGATGAAGAGTTCCTGGTCTATAACTCTAAAGTAGTTCTGAGAAAATAAATCAGTGACAGAGGTCTGGAATTAAAATGCAAAATAGAAAGATTTTTATGAGAGAAGACCCTGGGCATTTTCTTGAGACACTAATGTATCAGGGTCCCAAATAATAATGGGCAATAACAAGTACAGGCTTGTTTAATCTGAGGAGTGTCTGTTTTGGGAATGAAGGGCTAGAACAGTGGTAGTCAACCTGGTCCCTACCGCCCACTAGTGGGCGTTCCAGCTTTCATGGTGGGTGGTAGCAGAGCAACCAAAGTATAAATAAAAAGATTTAACTATAGTAAGTTGTTTTATAAAGATTTATTCTGCCAAACTTAGCAAAAATCCAACATAAAGTACTTGGTAAGTAATTATTATTATATGCTTTAACTTGCTGTAATTCTGCTTTATAAATTTTATAAAGTAAAGTTACTTCCCTACTTTATAAATCACCATTACTGTGGAACCAGTGGGCGGTTAGAAAATTTTACTACTAACAGAGATACAAAAGTGGGCGGTAGGTATAAAAAGGTTGACTACCCCTGAGCTAGAACTACTGTGCAAGGCCCACACACTATCATCTCTCTCACAACAGATTGTGGAGGAAGATTGTTTAGGGCATGAGAGCCACACGTCTTTCCATTGGAAAGCCAGACCAGTCTTAGCAGGACTCATTTACTGCAACAGTTAAGAAGCCAAAGGCAGAGGCTACAGCTACACAGAGGGTTTTTAAGGACAGTTGGAAGTCTGATGTCCTGTTGATATCAGCATTTTGGCAGAGAGATCAACAATTTGGAAAATAGTTTGGGGAGTTTTATTAAAAATCCCTCAAAAGGAATCGGTGCCATTTGGTTACCGGCCTGAATAATCCATGGGATGCTGTGATTGTCCTTATCTCCAGATTCTATTTTCTGTTATCTTTGTTGACAGAGAAGAATAGGGGAAAATATAATAAAACTCCATCCTTATTTGAGTAACACTAAAAGGAGTTTAATAGTTCAAACAATGATCAGTTTATCTAGGGCTTATTGATGGGAACATACATGTTCATATGCACAACCTTATCATATTCATGAGGACTAACTTGCATAGCACTTGACACTGAAAAGGGGAATCAGAACTAGAGAGAAGCATTCCAGCCCACCATACAAGTAAATCTAGCTTACTTCTAAACCTCTTATGGACAGGACCAAAAAGAGCATACTCAGGGACCAATAGAAGGAAAGGTAACAAAAATTAAAAATAAATAAACAAATGAAAAAAATCATGACCATAAGATACAAGATCGGCTTCCCAAGCAGACAACAGTACCAGGGATTATCTCAATATAGTCAAGCATCCAGCACACATCATCATCATATTCATCATCATCATTATTATTGTTAATTTTGCCTATCAACAGCTGCTTGAAATATCAAGGAAATACAATGGCCAAATACTTGTCAGTTGCCAGAAATTGTTCAAATCAACTGCATTTTATTAATTGATGTACATTTTGTACATAAACTCCAACACTGGTGGAACGGATTTTAATACTGCCAACATTTTGGTGAAAGCAGAACAAGGCAGTTTGGTGGGCCCAAATTAACTCTAATGCAGTGGTTCTCAACCTGTGGGTCGCGACCCCGGCGGGGGTCGAATGACCAAAACACAGGGGTCGCCTAAAGCCATCGGAAAATACATATTTATTATACAATACATTTTTTTTTTTTTTAAAAAACCCACAGGTTGAGAACTGCTGCTCTAATCCCAATAATTTAATTCAAAGATACTACAATTTTAATGGGAATGCAAGGTTGCTTAGGGCTTGGTGCTTATCCTAGATGTTAAGTGGGGCCTTCCATGGTTGCTAGCTCTTCTCCTTGACATATAAAAGTAAAAGTTAACGTACATTAAAAAGGGCACTGATCTTTGATGATGTCTAAGAATTAACAGCTCAAAGATCAATACTCCTATCTCTTCCAAAGTAAAGGGAAAGACTGGGAAAAGAATCACGACAATGT
This sequence comes from Saccopteryx leptura, assembly GCF_036850995.1. Classification (NCBI taxonomy): domain Eukaryota; kingdom Metazoa; phylum Chordata; class Mammalia; order Chiroptera; family Emballonuridae; genus Saccopteryx; species Saccopteryx leptura. The sequence continues at coordinate 165,362,954 of NC_089508.1, read as the reverse complement.
ATTTTGTAAAACATCAATAGGCACTAAGGGGTGCGATACTGATGAAAGCAGGTGGTGCACAGGCACGCAGAGACACCCACAGCCTGTTCCACGTGCAGAACCTCTTTGAGTACCGCAGTCAAAAGAAATATCGGAGACTGTAAGAAAACAAGCAGGTCCAATCCTACTATTATATAGTGAAACTTAAAAGGAAGATATAAGACATATATACGTATTAACCTGATATTTCATGTTTAACAAAAACTATGAAAAGAGACCATTTATTTCCTTGATAGGGTTGTTCTTCCTGGACATTTAAATTTTTTCAGAGTCACTGGCATAAGCTTTAAAAAAAAACAAAACCTTGTAAGAAATAGCAGAATTTCTGGGATCTGGGGTATCTTAGACAAATATAACATTTAGTTTAAAATCCTAACTAGAAGCATATAAATATTGGTAACTTTCACTATAAGCCCAAGTACTGGCCTACTTGATATTTTAAGACAGGGTAATTAGCTGTGAGCTGGGGAAAGAAGTTGTCCATAAAGAAAGAGAAATTTTAAATAACTGATCATTACCTTTAAAACAAAAATGGAAATAGCCAAAATCTTTTCAATTTAAACTTTCAACTCTAAAACCCGATTCCTGGTAAAAAGCCAGACTCTTAAATCTGTTCTTCTTTAGCTCTCATATAATCCCAGTACAGTTCAGGGTAGGAGTCGCTGATGGGAAATGATGGTGTGACCTAGTATTTCCCTTTAGAAAATACTTTTAGTTCTGGCCAGGAGAACCATTCGGATCTATCCCTACCCTATAATAAGTAAAGGCTATAGGTCAAAGGTTACACCTTCTCAGTAAAATTTTTTCATACATACCCACAAGTTTACAACAGTATGGTCAACTCCACTGTTTTGCTATTTATTTCACAAGTGATTCTGATCTCAAGGATCAGAGTCAATTTGGTTCAGATTCCCAGGATTCTTTCTTTCTAAAATGATGATATAATCATTTTGCCCCTCTACCTGGGAACTTCAGAGCTCCCACCTTTCAGGCTTCCAGGCTCCCATTTCCCCAGATTCCAAGCCCTGTGACAAAGGGGCTAAACCCAGCTGTCTGGCACCATCTCCCACCACTTGCTAACATATAACCCACAGTTCTTTCACAACCATGCCATTTTAATAGACTCACATTGATACGTGTTGATTAATTGATGAATGTTCCCAAGGAAGGCTCATGTCTATTTATCTGTCAGAGTTCATACAAGCAGATTAAATATTTCTCCTCAGTGTGCCACACACTTTTTTCATCTTACTGAATGTCACTTAGCACATTGTTTTATGCTTAGTTATACCTGGATAAAACAGGAGCTCCTTGGAGAAAAAGGTTCTATATTACTTATATTTTGCCAATAGTGAATGTTCAATAAGCATTTACGTATCAAATAGAAATGAACTAGAATAGACTTTAATAGCTATTAAAAAAGCAGTCCTAAGTTCAACTCTTCTTCCTCTCCTAACAAGCAGCTTTGTAAACTTTCTGTACTCTAGGCTCACAATTTATAAAGTAGAGCTAAAAGAACTGACCTTATACTATTGCTACGAAAAGGAAATGATACAATGGATATAAAGCTGCTTAGCATAATATACTGAGAATAAGTTATCAGTAAAAGCTAGCCATTACTATAATTAATATTATGTCTAGACTATGTACATTAAAAAGATCCCTTACCTTCAATTGAGTCAACAAATCAGGATGTATATAAACTGCATGGAAAAAGAAAAGCCACCATGCACCCCCAAACACAATACCTTATCTTTTGGCTTGTCCCTCTCTGCTTCCACTGACATTAGGATAGCTACTTCCTACAACTGTCCCATACATGGCTTCCCACCCCCAGTCTGTTGGAGGAGGTGAAAGACGATTTCTGGAGCATCGCTGACAGGGTAAGCATGTGGTTAGCATGCTGCAATCTGACCAGACTGAAGGTCTGCGTGAAACACGTCAGCGGGGCTCTGAGGAAGGAGGAACGAGCGCTCTCTGTGCAAACAGCTGCTCAGCAGGGGGTTTTCTGGACACAGAGGATGCTGTCTGGAGGGCGTGTGGGATGTGCCAGGGACAACATAACCGGCACATCCTCATCTCTAACCCTTAGGGCTGAATGTCTCGTGTTAGTCCGTGGTACACACGGAGGGGAGAGGAAAGAGGAAGGAGGGAAGAAGGCTGGGAGGGAGGGAAAGAGAAAACACCGTATGTTTTAGCCGGTGAAAACATTGAAGCCTTTTTCCTGCTCTTGAAAAAAAGATATTTTATCAAGTAAAAGAACCTGATTTTCTGGCTAGCATGTACCCCCCCAGCCCTCTTTCTAAAAAGGCAGTGGGACTAAGTGACCCTTTGTTCTAGGCTTAGGCCTTAAGAGGCCTTGCAGCTCACGTGTTGGCTTGCTCTCCTGCAAGTCTGGCCTGTGCTGCTGCATGATGAGAGGTCACCTGGAGGGGAGAGAGCCTATGTGGGAGAGGAGCAAGATGTCTCAGCCAACAGCTACTGCCGAGGTCCCAGACTGCGGTAAGGCCATCTTGGATCCTCTAGTCATAGTCAAACAGTCCCAGCTCATTCCATATGGGGCACACATAAGCCCTGCCCAGAACTGTGAGAAAAAGAATCACTGCCGTTCTAAGTCACTACATGATTTGTTATGCAGTAACAGACAACTGAAATAGGCATCTTATTACTTTGTCTCCCCCGTCTCTTCCAATGCCTACACACCTGGGTTTCTATACCCTCTTTCAGTACTGTCCTCTACTGATTCCTGGGTCCCTCTCAATTTTATTCCAAGGCACAAAGTAAATACCTTATATAAGACATTCTTACCAACATGAGAGACTTTCATGTCAGTAACTGAGCTGGATGCATTAACACCCGTATTAGGAATTGTTTCAAGCAAGAGGGCATCTGTTATCATGTGCTTCTTGTGGGGGAAAGATGCTGTTGGGAAGCATTTCCTCCCTCCCTCCCTCCCTCCCTCCCCTCCCTCCCTCCCTCCCTCCCTCCCTCCCTCCCTCCCTTCCTCCCTTCCTTCCTTCCTTCCTTCTTCTTCTTTTGAGAGAGAGATGGGAACATCAAGTAGCTCCTATGTGTGCCCTGACCAGGGAATCAAACCAGCAACATCCACACTTCACGCTCCGGGACAATGCTCCAACCAACAGAGCTATCCAGTCAGGGCTTGGGAAGCATTTCTTCAAGTGAGGTTTCAGGATTTTGGCCAATTTCTAACACTGAAGTTGGAAAATTAGTCACTCCAAGATATTTGTGTATGTGTGTTTCTACGAAGTTATAGCCAAGGGCAAGGGAATGTTCATTAAGTACTGTTACCTATAATCTCAATATTACAGATTTTACAAAACAAGTCTGACAGTATTCATCTGAAGATGTGAAAGTGCTCTGAATTTAATGGCTGAAGTTGAGTTTTACTGGCAGGAAATCCAAAGAACTGTCTCCAGAAAGTCAGGGCCTATGGATGGCGCTGGATGCTAGGGTTCCTGTGAGGTGAACACAGGCTCCCAAAGGAGGCCAGTGCGGCACCTGCTCCTTTTATACCATACCAGGTCTGAAGCTACGTTTAAAAAGGTGTCACGTTGCCTTCTTCTAAGTTGTTTTTACCAGAAAGATAATCCTGATGAACATTAAGAATGTTCTCCCCGGGATAATGTACATATACATGCGTTGCATATAACTTGGGTCCATCATGAACCCCAGATTAAGGGGGTACACTAGCTCCCTCAGGACTGGAGACACACGCCCTGGTGCAGCCCTCAACCCAGGAATGCTCTCACTCACACTCCCTCATCGGCTCCCACAGAAACACGAACCTCACTGATTCACCCACTCGCTGGCACAGGCTGACAAAAGAACAGAGTGAAGGACTGCAGTCCCCTCCCTTGTGCAGCTCCCCGAGCCTGCAGCGGACAGTAACGCAGTGTGCAGCTCACCCAACTGCACGAGTGTTCTCAGCAGCCCTTGCCCACAGGCTTACAGGCCTGGCCATGCATTTCCTATTTCATTTCTATATTTTATGCCCAAGACAGATGCTGCTAGTTTACACAGTTTCAATATTGTTATTAGCAGTATCCGGTTCTTTTTTCTGTCAGGCTACTTTCAAATATGTTTTTCTTGTTTTAAGGCCCAAGGACACCAAAAATGGTTACAGTTCAAAAGCCATTAGATGCTACCTGCTATAAGCTCAAATATTTTTTTTTTTTAGGGACAGGACACATAACCAAATTGTTTATTCCTTAACATTTAATATTATTTTATTTAAGAAAAGGTTAAGTTATAAAATGTTCTATTTTGGGAGAGGGACACATGACATTCAGGGATGGGCTTCAGCTCTATTTTCAGAGAATTCTGTTGAGATTGCTGAAAACAATGGTTTAAACTTACTAAACCTTACAGTTAGTAAGAGGTAGCAGATTTGAGTCCAAAGTGGTGTGTCTTTAAAACCCATATTATTGCCCTGGCCAGTTGGCTCAGTGGTAGAGCGTCGGGCCTGGCATGTGGAAGTCCTGGGTTCGATTCCCAGCCAGGGCACACAGGAGAAGCGCCCATATGCTTCTCCACCCTTCCCCCTCTCCTTCCTGCCAAATTCTACCTGCCAGATTCTTGGTTAAATTCTTTACACAAATCGCCTTATTTAATCCTCATCACAACCCAATGGAAAGAATGTGGCACACTGGTTATGGCCACCAAACTGCTTCCCTTTTCTCTGAGCACAGTTAGGTTACTTTCCCAGCCTCCCTTGCAGCTAGATGCAACCATGTCTGGCCAATGGAATGTAGAAGAAAATAAGGAGAACATCCTCTCGGCTTGGCCCATACAAACTTCCCCAGTCTTCTATGCTGTCTCATTTCCTCCACCAACTGCCTGATTGCAGAGACCTGCAGAGCAGAAGGCAGAGCTACATGCCGGGAGGAACCTGGGGTGCTGAATCACTCACTGTACAATATGTCAAACTCAGAATTCCTACAGTGAACTGTTACGTGAGCAAGAGATCAACTTCTATTGTCTTGGGTCACTTGATAGTTTGGAGTTGTTTGTTATAGCAATTAGACTAGACAGGTACTACAAGTACTTGTTTTATAAGCATAAGAGGTTAAGCAATCTGCTTAAGGTCTGACAGTTAGTAAGAGGTAGCAGATTTGAGTCCAAAATGATGTTTCTTTAAAAACCATATTATTGTTCTGGCCAGTTGGCTCAGCGGTAGAGCATCAGGCCTGGCATGTGGAAGTCCCGGGTTCAATTCCCAGCCAAGGCACACAGGAGAAGTACCCATCTGCTTCTCCACCCTTCCCCCTCTCCTTCCTCTCTATCTCTCTCTTCCCCTCCTGCAGCCAAGGCTCCATTGGAACAAAGCTGGCCCGGGTGCTGAGGATGGCTCCATGGCCTCCGCCTCCGGCGCTAGAATGGCTCTGGTTGCAACGGAGCAATGCCTCAGATGGGCAGAGCATTGCCGCCAGGTGGGTATGCTGGGTGGATCTCGGTCGGATGCATGCGGGAGTCTGTCTGACTGCCTCCCACTTCTAACTTTTGGGGGGGAGGAAATCAGCAAAGGGCATCTACCAAATGAGACTTACAATAGAACTTTCTTCACTGGATTGTTGTGAGGATAAAAAGATAATATACAGGGTGGGCAACAGAGGGTTAACAGTTCATATGGAAAAATATATAATACAGGAATAAACTCTGTGTTTCGCATACTAACAACTGTAAACCTCTTTTTGTCTCTCCCTGTATATAGAGTATTTAGCACAGTTCCCAGTATTGTATAACACTCCGTAAATGTTCACCACTGTCACCACCATCACCACCATTGTAGCCACAGCTGCCATCAGGAGATGACTGTCATCACTGCTATCACCGCCACTATCAGCAACGTCATCATCTCACAGGTCTCACTAGTGATGTGAACACCAGTCAACCCTGAATGCCACTTCCAACTCTGCCTCCCTCAAGGCAAACTCTTCACTTACAGTGACCAATTATACCTGTTACCTTTTCATGATTTTCGATCAGGATCTCAATGACAATGTTCTGAAATTTGATGTCCATGATGGCTGCTACTGTTTCTTCCTGAGGCCGCAGCAGTGTAGGTCCGAATACCACACCAAGGTTTGCCACTGTCATCAAATTCTGCTTGTGGTTGTTAGCAACACTGGGAGAAAAGAAATGGCACAAATGAAAGAAATACCATACAAACAGACAGCTGACTTCCTTCTACCTCTCCAATTTTTAGACTCCTCATCTAGAAGGAACCGGACCTTGGGAGACCTTTCGATATCCTTGGAGTTCAAAGACAGACTTTTCTATTCATATTTTCATCTACCAAAGCTTTCTTCAGTGTTCAGGCTACTTAGCTATTTCAGGATTTGACACTCCTTATCATTTCCATTTTGTCTAAACCAGCAACCAAAGCAGCTGCCTTCCAAAATATGAACTTTTGCACATCCAAATCCCTGTTCTGCAAATTCAGGTAACTGCTAATCCTGCTTAGTTACAACTGCTAAACTTGGTTGCTGCTTAAACCACTATGATCAACAGCATTTTCTCTAGCTCAAATATAAAAACCCTTGACAGCTTTGACACATTTGCAAACATAGGCATAAAATAGACCTAATTTTTAAAATGGGTAGATCTAGAAACTTAAAAAGAAGTCAGGAAACTCAGTACTTTAGGCTCAGAATATTAAAGCTCCATCACATGAAACGTGAAATAAACAGAAATAACAACGCACTACTGTAGATCCATATATATGGCTGTGCTTAAATTGTCATTTATGCTCAAAGGCTAAGAACACACAGGGTCAGCAGTAGGTGGGTTTGAGTAATTTGCTAAACACATATGCATATTTTGGGATAAGTAGCTACTCAAACATATATATGAACTCCATACCCAGGCCACCATGGCTGAGCTGTAAAACTTAATTGTCCATTTGCTGGTCCTGCATATAAAAATATATAAACTACCTATTGATGAAAAATAAGTTAAAAGTTAAGGCCATTCAGTATTGTTAAAAAAACAGTAGGGGTTTCCCTAAATCACCTGTTAGAAGAAGGAAACTATTCATTATGAGAAACTAGAGGGAAATCGGGCAGAGATGTCAGTTTGCACAGACATACCTCCCTAATATTTAGTGCTATTTATAGTGAGTGTTTTTTTTAACACAATTCAGTAAATGCCTGCACTGTTTTGCTTTGTATAGTTCTATTTTGTAAGAGAAAAAACGGTTCTACTGACTTAAGTGTTTTTGAAACTGACCCTTTACTGAAATACTATCTCAACCAATTTTATCAGCAGATGTGGACTTTGCTATAATAATTTTCTAGGACTGGAAGTAATTTCCTAAAAACTTCCTCCTCTGAAAGGGGGATGGGGGTGGTTAGCTCTATGAAACTTTCACTGTGGAACAGCCCAGTTAGGAAGACAATTTGCTTTCTGACTGCGAAGCAACACCTGCAGCAAGAAATTTGCACTCATCTCCTGGCATGCTTCTGTTCCACATTAGAATATTTTACATTTTCTTGTGTTCTTTTAGTTTTCCATTCTGTCCAGAACTGCATCAAGTTTCTAGTCTGAAAGACTTAATGCAGATGGTTAAGTCCTTACCTGGAGCAAGGGGGAAAGACTTCGGTTCTGTGCCTCAATCAGCAAGTATGCATATTTAAAAGCTACTTTTAACACCATTACTTTCAACATGAGGTCCTGTGTGCAGAAGTGAATTCCATGCCCTTCTATTTCCCCACCCAAATGAGCTAAGTTAGTAAACTTACCCCTCCTGTCACAAAAGTCCCTTGTGCAAAGAATCAACAAGCTATTTATGTATGAAAGCACTTTAAAACTGTAGAGCGATAAAAAAAATATATGGTTTGGATGATATCATTCTTCACTAACATGCTCCTAAGCACTACCTCTGACACAGGCAGTAGCCTCCTAACTAGGCTCCCCGGCTGCAATCTCTAGCTTCAGCTTTATCCTGCCTGCCACTACCAGTTACTGTCAAAAACTCAGCTCGGAACACGTCATTCCTCTGCTGGAAGGTAGAACTCAGTGCTGGACAGAACACAATGGCACAGTGTTCGCAGTGTGTCAAGTGTTTTCCAATGCTTCTATTATTTGGATGTTGATAATGACAATTCTAAAACCCTTGCTGAGTGCTATCATTTTGAATATAAAGTCCAAACTTATGAAATAATACACCTTTTCCCAAGTGACCTCTGCCACTTCCCAGCTCTGAATGCATGGGCAAGTGACTCAGTATGTTGAAGCCTTGGGTTCCTCTCATTTAAGAACAATTTCTATTGAATTCATTGGGGTGACACTGGTTAATGAGATTATAGAGGTTTCAGTGTACAATTCTATAACACATCATCATCACTATACTGTATTGTGTGTTCACTTCCCCAAGTCAAGTCTCCTTCTATCATCACTTATCCCCTATACCCTCTTTGGCCTCCCTTGTCCATGGGTAGTTACCATACTGCTCTACCTAGGAATCACTTTCTATTTTGTTGGTTAGTTTATTTTGCTCATAAGGTTCCACATGAGTGAAATCATATGGTACTTGTCTTTCTCTAACGTATTTCACTTAGCGTAATACTCTCCAGGTCCATCCATGCTGTCACAAAGGGTAAGATTGTCTTTAGTTTTATGGTCGAGTAATATTCCACTGTGTAAGTGTACCACAGCTTTTTTATCCACCCATCTATTGATGGGTACTTGGGCTACTTCCAAATCTTGGCTATTGTAAATAACACTGAAGTGAAAATAAGAGTGCATGTATCCTTTCAAATTAATGTTTCAGACTTCTTCAGATAGATTCCCAGAAGTGGAATCACTGGTCAGAAGGCAGTTACATTTTTTATTTTTTGAAGACATGCCATACTGTTTTCCACAGTGGCTGCACCAGTTTGCATTCGCACCGACAGTGCACAAGGGTTCCCGTTTCTCCACATCCTCCCCAACACTTGTCTGTTGATTTATTGATGATATCATTCTGACAAGTGTGAGGTGATAGCTCATTGCGGTTTTAATTTGCATTTCTCTGATGATTAGGGAAGTTGAGCATCTTTTCCATGTCTGTTGGTCATCTGTATGTTCTCTTTGGAGAAGTGCCTATTAAGGTCCTTTACCCATTTTTTAATCGAATCGTTTGATTTACTGGCATTGAGTTATAGTTATATAAGCTCCTTATAAATTTTGTATATTGACCCCTTAACAAATGTATCAGGAAATATGTTCCCCCATTCAGTGGGTGTCTTCTCATTGTGTTCATGGTTCCCTTTGCTGTGCAAAACCTTTTTAGTTTATTCATTTATTTTTAGTTATTCATTTATTTTTTTTCTTTTCCTTGCACGAAACATATCAGGAAAAACAATGCTACGAGAAATGTCTGAGATTTTACTATGTTTTCCTCTAGGACATTTATGGTTTTGAGTTGACCATTCAAGTATTTCATCCATTTTGAGTTTATTCTTGTATATGGTGCAAGAAAGTTGTCCAGTTTCAATTTTATTGCATATATCTTTCAATTTTTTCCAACATCACTTATTATATAGAGTATCACCCTACTGTATGTTTTTGCCATCTGTCAAATATTAATTAACCATACAGGCATGAGCTTATTTCTGGGCTCTTTATTCTGTTTCACTGATCTATATATATGTCTGTTTTTATGCCAGTACCATTCTGTTATGATTACTATGGCCTTGTAGTACAGTTTGATATCAAGTAGTGTGATTCCTCTAACTTTGTTGTTCTTTTTCAAGATTGCTGTGGCCATTCGGGGACTTTTATGGTTCCATATAAATCTCTGTAATATCTGTTCTACTTCTGTGAAATATGCCATTGGTACCTTGATAGGAATTGCATTGAAATCTAGAGTCCTTTGGGTAGTATGAACATTTTAATGACATTAATTCTTCCCATCCATAAACATGGTAAATGCTTCCAGTTATTTGTATCTTCAATTTCTTTCTTTAGTGTCTTATAGTTTCTGAAAACGCCTTTTCCATCCTTGGTTAAATTTATTCCTAGGTATTTTATTTTTTTCTTTTTGATGTAATTGTAAATGGAATTGTTTTCTTAGTTTTCCTTTCTGATAGTTCATTATTAGTAAATAAAAATACAATTGATTTCTGAGTATTTTGTATCCTGCTATTCTACTGAATTTATAATCAGTTCTAGAATTTTTTTGGTGAAATCTTTAGGGTTTTCTAAATACAGTATCATATAATCTGCAAATAATGACAGTTTTACTTTTTCTTTTCTAATTTGGATGCCTTTTACTTCTTCTTGTCTAATTGCTGTGGCTAGGACTTACAGTACTATGTCGAATAAGTGTGGTAAAAGTGAACATCCTTGTTTTGTTCCCAATCTGAAAGGAAACATTTGTAGTTTTTGCCCATTGAGTATGATGTTGGCTGTGGGTTTGTCATCTATGGCCTTCACTATGTTGAAATATGTTCCTTCTATTCCCACTTTACTGAGAGTTTTTATCATAAATGCATGCTGGATTTTACAAAATGTTTTCTTTTGCATCTATTGATATGATCATGTGGTTTTTATCCTTCATTTTGTTTATGTGGTGTATCATGTTTATTGATTTGCAGATATTGTACCAAACTTGCATCCCCAGAGTAAATCATACTTGATCATGGTGTAAGATCTCTTTAATGTACTGTTGAATCCAGTTTGTTAATATTTTGTTGAGGATTTTAGTATTTTTGTTCATCAGGGATACTGGCCTATAATTTTCTTTCTTTGTATTGTCTTTACCTGGGTTTAGAATTAGAATAATACTGGCCTTGTTAACTAAACTTGGCAGTCTTCCCTCCTCTTAAATTTTTTGGAATAGTTTGAGAAGGACAGATGTTAATTCTTCTTTGAATGTTTGGTAAAATTTACTAGTAAAGCCATCCAGTTAGGACTATTGGTTTTTGGGAGTTTTTAAATTATTGCTTCAGTTTTACCAGTTGTAGTCTGTCTGTCCAGAGTCTCTGATTCTTCCAGTTTCAGTTTGTAAGTTTCTAAAAATGTATCCAGATTGTCTTATTTGGTGGTTGTTCATAATATATAACTTACAATCCTTAGTATTTCTTTGGTGTCATTTGTTACTTCTCCTCTTTCATTTCTCATTTTATTTATTTGGGTATACTCCCCTCCTTTCTTTAATATATTTTTTATTTTTTCCCCTCCTTTTTTTAAAAAATGACTCTAGTTAAAGGTTTGTCAATCTTGTTTATCTTTTCAAAGAAGCAGCTCTTGGTTTCACTGATCTTTTGCTTATATTTTAAAAATCTATTTCATTTATTTCTGCTCTGATCTTCATTATTTCCACTCTTATACTCACTTTGGGCTGTGTTTGTTGTTCTTTTGCTAGTTTCTTTAAGTGTAAAGTTGCATTGTTTATTTGAGCTTTTTCTTGTTTCGTGAGGTAGGGCTCTAATGCTATGAATTTTCCTTTTAGGACTGCTTTCACTTTGTCTCATAGGTTTTGGGTTGTTGTGTTCTCATTTTCATTTGTTTCAAGGCATCTCTTGATTTCTTCCTTGAGCCTATTGTTAACCCATTCATTGTTTAGTAACTTGTCATTTAACCTTCATGTTGTGTGTGCTTTCCAGCTTTGTTTCTTGTGATTGATTTCTAGTTTCATACCATAGTGGTCAGTGAAAATGCTTGATATAATTTCAATCTTCTTAAATTTATTGAGACTTGTTTTGTACCCTAACATGTGGTCTATCTTAGAAAATGTTCTGTGTGCACTTGAGAAGAATGTATAGTCTGTTTCTTTGGGGTGAAATGTTCTGAAGATATCAATTAAATCCATCTGACCTAGTGTGTCATTTAAGGCCACCATTTCCTTGTTGATTTTTTGTCTGGAAGATCTATGCATTATGCCAATGGGGTTTTCAAGTCCCCAACCTTGACTGTATTACTGTCAATCTCTCACTTCATGCCCATCATGGTTTACTTTATAAATTTAGGTGCTGCTATGTTGGATGCATAAATGTTTACAAGGGTTATATCCTCTTGTTGGATTGCTCCCTTTATCATTATGTAGTGCCCTTCTTTGTCTCTTACTATAACTTTTGTTTTAAAGTCTATTTTGTCAGATATAAGTATTGCTACCCCAGCTTTTTTCTTTCTTTCCATTTTCCATAAAGTATCTTTTCCATCCCTTTACTTTTAGTCTGTGTGTATCTTTTGTTCTGATGTGGGTCTCTTGTAGACAGTATATATATGAGTTTTGCTTCCTTATCCATTCAGTTATTCTGTGTCTTTGGATTAGAGCATATTATATTGATAGGTATGTATTTATTGCCATTTTATTCTATTAACTATCTTCCTCTGCTTTTTCTTCTTCTTCATCTTCATCCTCTTCCTCTTCTTATTCTTCTTCAAGAAGGCCCTTTAACATTTCTTATAATGTTGGTTAGGTGGTAACAAACCTCTTTAACTTTTTCTTATCTGGGAAGCTCTTTCTCCTTCAATTTTAAATGTCAGACTCACTGGGTAAATTAGTCTTTGTTGTAGATCTTTGCTATTCATCATTTTGAATATTTCTGGCCTAAAATGTTTCTATTGAGAAATCAGCTGATAGTCTTATGGGAGTTACCTTGTAGGTAACTAACTGTCTTTCACTTTTTGCTTTCAGATTCTCTCTTTGTCTTTAACCTGTGCCTTGGTGTGAGCCTCTCTGAGTTCATCTTGTTTGGAACTCTCCGTGCTTCTCGAACTTGTGTGTCTTTTTCCTTCAACAGGTTAGGGAAGTTTTCAGTCATTATTTCTTCAAATAGGTTTTTTTTTTTCTGAAGCTGGAAACAGGGAGAGACAGACAGACAGACTCCCGCATGCGCCCAACCGGGATCCACCCGGCACGCCCACCAGGGGCGATGCTCTGCCCACCAGGGGGCGATGCTCTGCCCCTCCGGGGCGTCGCTCTGCCGCGACCAGAGCCACTCCAGTGCCCAGGGCAGAGGCCAAGGAGCCATCCCCAGCGCCTGGGCCATCTTTGCTCCAATGGAGCCTTGGCTGAGGGAGAGGAAGAGAGAGAGAGAGAGAGAGGAAGGAGGGGGGGATGGAGAAGCAAATGGGCGCTTCTCCTATGTGTCCCGGCCAGGAATCGAACCCAGGTCCCCCGCACGCCAGGCCGATGCTCTACCGCTGAGCCAACCGGCTAGGGCCTCAAATAGGTTCTTGATCCCTTTCCCTCTCTCTTCTCTTTCCAGTACCCCTACGATTCAGGTGTTGTAACACTTTATGTTGTCTCCAAGGTCCCTTAACCTAATCATTAAAATTATTTTTTCTTTTTGGTGCTCTGATTGGATGTGTTTTTCTACCTTGCCTTCCAAATTGCTGATTTGATCCTCTGCTTCATCCAACCTACTCTTTATTTCTCCCAGTGCGTTCTTCATTTCAGATATTATATTATTCAATTTCTGATTGGTTCTTTTTATTGCTTTCTATGTCCTTTTTCATGCTATTGAGCATTCTTACAACCACTGTTTTGAACTCTGTATCTGATAAATTGCTTGCCTCCATTTCATTGAACTGGAAATTTCTCCTGTTCTTTTATTTGGGCATGTTTCCCCATTTTGGCTGATGCCCCTATGTGTGTTTCTATGTATTAGATAGATCTATGGCTCCCAGTCTTGGTGAGGTGGCCTTATGTATTAGGAGTCCTATAGAGTCCACTGGTGCAATCTCCTTAATCATTTGAGCTGGATGCTCCCGGAATGTCCTTTGAGTGGATATGTTGGCCCTCCTCTTGTAAATGAATCTTGATTGCTACTGGCCTGTTCATATGTGGGATCGACCCTCAAGCTGGCTGACTGTGAAGTTCAACCCTGACCACGGTGTGCAAACTGCTGTGAAGGCGCTGACAATACAGAGTGGAATTTGCCTCAGCAGGGTCTGGTGCCTACTGAGATCTCCGGTTGGATGTACCTGTGAAGCTTATTGACTCCTGCTCTGATGTTGTCTAAAGCTGGCCACTGGGTGTGTTGTTCTTGGCCTCTTAGGAGAGATTTTGGTGTAAGTCAATGTCCAGCACTGCCTATGACTGGCTCTGGGCAACCTGCTTGGGGCAGTTGATATGGCTTCTTCTGTAAATCCTTGGATATAAGACTTCTCTTATGTTAGTCTTTAGTAGATTATTCAGGATGACTGTTCTATAATGTAGTTGTAATTTCAGTCTGGTCCTGGAAGGAGGTGAGTGTAACTTCTAGCTAATCTACCACCATCTTGGACTTCTTAAATTGTGTTCTTTTCCTTAAAAATAAAGGAAATGGATGGGTAAATAAAATACTTCGTGAGATTATTGTGTAGATTAAATGTGACAATTAATGGGAAATGTAGTAATTAGTATAATTAACTACCTATTCTTACTTTCTACTTTCCCACCTATCTGCCTTTGTCATTCCTCTGCAGAGAATGTTCTTACTCTTCTTTCTTTGCTTGGCAAACTGGCAATCAGCAAGGCTCAGCTCCAGTGGTTTCCTTCTTTTCGGCAGTCTCTGTCTAGTCTTTCCTCAATCTCCCATTGCTCACTGAAGGCAGAAGTGTTGTCCCTATCTTGTATTTGTTACATGGTATTAATGTCCCTACTGCTGCCTTAGGATAGACACTGTACTTATTTTAAGTGTTACCACCAGCAGTAAGTACAGTGCATGGCCCAGGAGAAGCACAAAAATGTTCACTGAGGTGTGAAAAGATGATGGAAGCTTCTCAGTAGACATAAAACAATTATTCTCAATGCAGTTATTTACTCATAAAACCTCAAATTATTACTGATGATTTGGGGGGGAATATATTTCAACCATCCCAATCTCCCCTTTCAAAGTCCGGAGCTGTGTTCCATTTCTTAGATTTAATTAATAAGCAACAATTACTCAGGTTTGCAGGCCCCAATGCCCAAGGGCATTGGGGAAAAGGTACAGTACTTCTAGATAAGCAAGTCTGAATAAAATGGCCTGAGGCTACCTAACATAATTAATTTCCTTTTTAATGATCTGTTTAATTTTAGAACTTAAAAAATACATTGATCTAAGTCTCACAAAACTTCTGGAAGAAAAAAGCTGCACATTTTATGACTAACTACCATTATCTTTTGGTACAGTAAAGTAATAAATTGATCTGTCACTTGATTATTACTCTCACAACTTGGTACGGCTATGTTCATTACTCCAGACTGAATTATTAATGGCTTGAGCTCTCTATGTATTCCAGAGAGAAGGGCCTGGACCTCAGCCTCTGCCGGCACCAGCCATCCATTACAGCCCGACGAATGTACAGATGTGTGGGCGGCTGGCGGCAGAGTGCTGAGAAGCCCAGCCCAGCAGAGGCCACGGGACTCATTCATTAGCAAGGTCTATAAAACACCGAGAGCCTGCTTTCAGGGTTGGTAATTGAGCTGCTTGAGTACTTTCTCTCACAATCCATAATGTCATGTTGAGTCTTGACTTAAAATCCACGTGCAAAAGTTTCTTGTGCCTTTCACATTCCACTGAAGGAGATATTCATTCCACCTGACATGTCTTTCAGGTGTCCAGGTCCACATGATTCCTGTGTGGTGCCTTCTGAGAACACTGCCGACTCTACAGGCTTCCTTTGCAGGCTGCAGAGAAATCATTTCCATTTTATTTTAACCTGGGGGAGACCCGGTTCCTCTTGTGACCTTTAAGAGTTTGCTGTAGCAGCTGAGAAACAGTGCATCTCCTCAGGAACATGTTTTCAGGGCTGTTGTTAAGGGATTTGCACCCCATGTTCCCTGAAGTTTCCTCATGATTGCAATAAATGAAGAAAAAGCAGGTTCCAAAGAAAATGGCCTCATCAGAAAGAGCCTCTTGCCACCTTCGTTTCAAGGGAAAATGGATAGGAATTCTGGATGGGACAGACACCCTTTGAGGATGAAAGTAAGCCACTTCCAGATGAGGATGATGATGGGGAATATTAGGAGGGGATTAGACGTAGCCCACCCTTCTGGGGCTTGTAATGCAGAGACCGCCATGCTATCATAGGTATGGCATCTGTTTTCTTAGCATTTAAATAAGATACAGAGCTCGGTGAGTTCTAAGTAGTATTTTACAACCACAGCCTGGTCCTGATGTACTCCAAGAAAGCATAAGCCTATTGCTGGGTTTATAATTCATTTAAGCTTCAGGCCTGGAGCCTGGAGTGTTTTGTCAAAGCTGAGTCCTGATTCCACTGGACATGGTGTGAAGACAGATAACACTATCTGCAATAGTTGTGATGAGCAGAGCAACAGCAGAGCAACCTTATCAGCCATCCTTGATCTGTTTGCTTCAGCTTCCAGTGTCAAATAATATTGATAAGTTAGACTTGTAGGGTATTTTAGAGTTTACAAGGAGCTCTGCAACAATAATTTACATTTATCTGACCTACAAAAAACTCTAGAACAGGAGCTCTCAAACTTTCTTAACAATAATCCATGGTAGGAAATTATTTTCCAATGTAATATATTTTCCCATGCAACATGCATGCATACACACACACACACACACACACACACACACACACACAGAGTTTCGGGAACACAGAGTGTGATAAATTCTGATCATTTTCTATTTTTTTTTAACATACTACATTGATTTCACAACCCACTGATGTGCTATGACCTACAATTTGAAAAGTGCTATTCTAGGTGTATAGAGTACAAAAGTTATCTCCAATTTACAAATATAAGAAGGCAGGGAAGGGCTAAGGAAGACAGCACAGGACAGTAGTTAAAGTCAGATAGAGATTGCGAGCAGGGTGACCACAGTAAGTCAGTCACTTGGTATTTCTCTATACCCACTTTTTCACTTGTAAACCAGAAGCAATAATATCTACTTCACAAAGTTTTAAGGCTGATTAAGTACCATTAGGTGAATAAATCTCTTGGCATCAAACAGTGGCTTAATAAGTGACAGCTGCTACTGTTTATGGTGGGAGTCAATGTGGTGGTGACGATAGTGGTAGAAGTAGCAGAGCAGCAAGTGCCAATTTAAAGCCACACTGTTAGTTGGTGATGTCATTAATATCCTGTCCAGGGACCTCTAGTAACCTGATTCTGCCTGGGGCCAGGAGGCCTACTTCCTCCAACTATGTTTCAAGGGCTTCTGTCACCCTACATATCTATACTTCTGTTCTTAATATTCTTTCTTTTCCAAAGTTACAAAATGCTCCAAATCGATACAAAAGTTCAAAACCTATTATTATTTGTCTTCCATCACTTCCTTATAACCATCTCTAGCACAACAGGCTGAGAGCCCCACAAGAAGCTACAGCAAACCCACCACACTCACTCTGCCTTCAGGGGCACTAACTTGCCCCTGGCCTGCCAGCAAGCCCTTCCCTAACCATCCAAAGCCCACCTCCCTGAAAAGCCCAGCTCCAGACACTCTGTTTATACAGGGCTCTCTCCACTAAATGATTATGTTCACAGTCAATTGCGTGGGGACACTTCTACACCGACTGCTCCCCTTCTAATAATCATGGTCCTGAAACTCATCCTTGACGCCACACAGGCAGGTCCTGGGTAGGCCCCCGGTTACCAATTCTGAAAGCGGTTGAGTGGGTGGGCACCTAGCTGCAGTCAGTAGCACTCTGCTCTCTACTACCCTCTTGGGGGTAGAGAGCTGTAAGCCCTAGGGTCGAGAGGAATTAGCTGGAAATGCTGCTGCTAGAACTATGCTTTTTTGTGGCTAACCAGGCAAGTTTAATTTCCTGGGTTGTTAATGTGGTTCCTTTAATCAACTTCAAACTCATCCTCAGTATGTAATAGGGAGTGGCAGGGGGAATCCCACCACCACTGCCTGCCTGTTTTCTACTAAGTCAGACTGCGTGTGTATGTGTCGCCTGGACGCCATCTGGACTCGGTGAGGCGGGAGCCATCGGGATGGTGCTGAAGTCCCCACCAAGGAAACCCATCAGTCATGTATACAGCTTTGCTGTGGTGCCCAAGGGCTAGCATCAGAATGCGTTTAAAACAAATTGTACTGTGTACATTTACCAACTACATTCTATGTCCTTCTGGGAGTGGTTAACCAATGAGAAGCCAGACCCGAGCATCTAATATATCAATAGGATACTTTCACACATGAGCATCTTCAAGAGAATCCTTTGAGGCAGGCAGGGAAGACTGTAACTGCATTTTACAGATGAGGAAACCGGAGTACTGAAAGTTACGTCATTTGTCTGAGGTCACACAGCTAAAGAAGGGCAGAGTGGGAGGTGGGGGCTGTGGGGGGAAACTGGGCGTGGCTGCAGAGCCCAGACTCTTAATGGTAGCTGCTCCCATGCGACAAAGGGTCAGTTCAGCTGACGGTAAAAGAGGTATTCATTTTCCTCAGAAAACCCAACCCAACATGAATATACCAACAGTTACATGCTTGAGCTTGTGAGGAAACCAGTAGTGGTTACAACAGAAAAAGAAAGGCTAGCCCTGGCCGGCTGGCTCAGCAGTAGAGCGTCGGCCTAGCGTGCGGAGGACCTGGGTTCGATTCCCGGCCAGGGCACATAGGAGAAGCGCCCATTTGCTTCTCCACTCCTCCGCCGCGCCTTCCTCTCTGTCTCTCTCTTCCCCTCCCGCAGCCAAGGCTCCATTGGAGCAAAGATGGCCCAGGCACTGGGGATGGCTCTGTGGCCTCTGCCCCAAGCGCTAGAGTGGCTCTGGTCGCAACATGGCGACGCCCAGGATGGGCAGAGCATCGCCCCCTGGTGGGCAGAGCGTCGCCCCATGGTGGGCGTGCCGGGTGGATCCTGGTCGGGCGCATGCGGGAGTCTGTCTGACTGTCTCTCCCTGTTTCCAGCTTCAGAAAAATGCAAAAAAAAAAAAAAAAAACAAGAAAAAGAAAGGCTGCTCCTTCATTCACCAAATTACTAAATTGGAAGAAAGAAAAAGAGAGAAGAGAAAGCATTCCTGCCTATGAGAGTGATATTAGACTAAACATCATTTCTTCTCCCTTCCTGCAGTGAAAATGGCTGCAAGCTTGACAAACTCGTGAGCATGATGACATGCTTATCGGATCTGATGACATTCCATTTGTACTTAGCTGGCCCAGCCAGAGAGCTGCTCCTTCATAATGAAAGATGAACACTATCATAGCCAGAGAGAAGAGTGAATTAAAAGGAAAAAGGAGGGGCTGCATGGAAACCATGCCAAAATGGCTTACGTAGCCCTAAACAAAGATATTATGGCCATCAGTGCCTTCATCCCAGCTGCACTGCTTTCATCCAGGGACCTCAAAGCTCTGTGAATAATTACCAATGTCTTCTCTGTCTCTGGTAAAATGTATAAATTGCATTTCAGATGGGTAAACCCACTGCCAAGATGTTAAGTATTGCCCAGTGTCATATACATTAACTTAACACCTACCTACAGAGGCCCACCAACAGAGGACCACCAGGCGCTGAAAATTCTTCAGAAAAGGGAGAAGGGATTTGGGTGAATGCAGCAAAGTCAAGATACCTCTTTGCACAAAGCCTGCAGTCCAAAGTGGAGAATGTTCTAAAATCTGAGTATGCAACCAGCAATACTGCCACTCTGGTTCCTCCAACCCAACACACTACCTGTTTAAAAACCACCGAAAGCTTCTGTTTTTAATTTCAGCTTAAAATCCCTTGACACGGCCTGCAAGATCCTGCATGATCCAGCCGACTTCTCTAGGCCCTTCTCCACCATGACTCCCTTTGCTCACTGATTTTCGGGCTACAGGTAAAAGTCTGTGTAAGCCTGGGTGCCTTCCTTCAACATGCTGATTCCCACCACTCCCCCCCCCCCCCTGGGGAAGCACTGCACCCCTTCTCTCCTGGATCTCTCTTACTTGTGACCCTCACTCCATCAGAGAGGTTTTTCTAGATGTCCCACCCTAGATCAGTTCCCACTATCATTCTCATTCTTCAATCTCTGTCCTAGCACTTACTGAATTACCGTATGTCATTATTCCCGGCACTGTCATTGCCTGCTTTGCCCACATATCACTAGAAGTTCCAAAAGGACAGGGATGACACTAGCCTCCCTCACTGCCCCATCTCCAGCATCTAGCGCAGACTTTATCCATATCAGAACACGCGCATGCTTTGGGAGGCCACCTTCCTCTAAGGCAGGGGTTTCAAACTCGCACCCACGGGCTGCATGCGGCCCACCGAACAATTTTGTGCGGCCCGCAGACTAATCCACGAAGTTCAAAATATTTTGGATAAAATTAAGTAAGCCTAGGGGCCTACTTGTATTTTTCATTTCTCTAGCATCCTAGCTAGATATTAGCTTAGTTAACAGCAGTTGTGATGCGAACTATAGTTTCTGGTCGTTTTGTGACACTGAGTAAACTGCATGTACGATTGCGCTTGTTGTACTGATTTTTTTTTGTTTTCAACTGCAGTGAGAAAAGTGTTGCGTAACAGTTGCCTTTTGTAGACCTAGTGCGGCCCGCCGAATGGCTGTGATCTTGCTCTGCAGCCCACATGCTGAGTTGAGTTTGAGACCCCTGCTCTAAGGGTATCAAGGCTCACTGCACTAAATGCCTAGTTTAAACTTTCATGTAACCTGCTGGTGTCTTAGAGCCTTTGCCAAACTGGGAACAGTGGTTGGGGAATGGTCAGAGCAGCTCACCCTGACACTGACGGCATATAACAAACCCAGTGGCTCTCCTTGGCCACACTGCTAATCTGGAGGGTATAAAAGCCATAAAATAGGCCTGACCTGTGGTGGCGCAGTGGATAAAGCGTTGACCTGGAAATGCTGAGGTCGCCGGTTCGAAACCCTGGGCTTGCCTGGTCAAGGCACATATGGGAGTTGATGGTTCCAGCTCCTCCCCCCTTCTCTCTCTCTGTCTCTCTCTCCTCTCTCTCCCTCTCTGTCTCTCTCCTCTCTAAAAATGAATAGATAAAATTAAAAATTAAAAAAAAACCTTAAAAAAAAAAGCCATAAAATATTCACAGGGTATAATTATCATGATTACATGCATAACCTAATATACATTATATAATATAGTCAAAGCAATAAGATACCAGTCTCCTTCTAATACACTTAAACCTTCAAGGATAGTGCCTCCAAATGTCTTTTTTTCTTTTCTTATTATCCCTTTATGAAATCTCTTTATTTCCTGCTTGCCTTTGATTATTATTCAGATTGTCATCAATAACAACAGCAACTGACATTCACCAAGCACTCACCGTGAGTCAGACATTAAGCACTCCAACTGATTATCTCATTGATCTTTAAAATTACCCTGTGATGTAAGTATCATTTACTATGCCACTGAAGAAGCTAAGGCCCAGAAAATTCAGAAATTTGTCCAGAGTCAAATATTGAATGAGTAGTAGAGCTAAGCCAGGCGGTTTGCCACCTGATTCTACAGCTGCCGTTCTTAAACGCTCTAGCTCAATGCAGTGTGTTTGTGCGTCAACACGTGTGCACACGCAAACACGAGATATTATACAATATATATATCTTGCTGTTTTATCTCAGTTGCCTCTCTTCTTTTCTACATAGGCTAACTGTAAAGAGATCATGAATAAAAGGAGAACCTGATTATTTTTAAAAGGATGTTTTGAAAGCAAACGAGGGTATTAGGTTTATCTCTGTCCACCAACAGTATAAAGCTTTTGTGTTGGGGGAAAACTAATCTGTGTCATGGGAATTATTGGAACCCATATGGAGAAAGCCAGTTTTCATTAACAAGAAGAATTACTCTTTGCTGCTGCTGCCCAGTTTTCCTAAATTAGACACAGTCATTTGGAGACTAACACCAAGCCTACCTGAATCCTATTTGTCCTACACTGTCTCAGTTACCTGGTATTTGAACTGTCTTATGCACACAGATAGCACATCCCTTCGACCTAGGGGTAAACTGATGAGCTTTCCCCTCCCTGGTCCTGGCGGCTGGCTTAGGCTCTGGGGAAGAACGGAACTCACATACAAAAGAACTGCAGAGAAGCTGACCAAGGGAACATTCTTTCTAGAAAATTACTTATTTCAAATTACATAATAAACCACCGGAAGTCCAATTGTCACTTTCAAAACATTTTAGTTTTCTTTCTCTCTCTTTTTTTTTTTAGAAAGGCACGGATTGAGAGACAGAAACATCAAGCTACTCCTATATGTGCCCTGACCAGGGAACAAACTGGGGAATTCCACGCCCTGGGATGATGATCCAACTGACCAAGCTATCTGCCCAGGGTTTAATTTCTTTTTTACTTTCAGAGAGAGAGAGGGAGGAAGGGAAAGAGGAGAGAGGGAAGGAAGCATTCATCCGTTGTTCTACTCAGGCGTACACTCATTGGTTGCTCCCCATGTGTGCCCTGACCAGTGATCGAACTCGGGATGACTCTCTTAACTGACTGAGCTCACCGGCCAGGACCAAACATTTTACAGTTTTAAAAGTCCTTTTACAGACTTATTATCAGTGATAATGCTATCACTGATTTATTTATTCTGAAGCTTATGTTATCAAACCTAGAGAGATGCCAGAACATAAACAGAGGAGGTATAAAACTTGCCCCATGTGCACGTCTGCCAGAGGTCACCAAGGCTGCGAATGCGTCAGTTCCTGCTGGCGGCAGCACTTTCTTCAACGGTTCAGCCTATCTCCTTTAGGCTAACACTGTCCAAAAAAGCAGGCCACAGAGCTTGCCTTAGGACTTTCTACCCAAGGGAGGCGGTACAAGGTAGTAGCGCTACAGCAGAGAGGCCAACAGCACAGTATCTAGTTTCAATGATTGAATATTTGAGTACCCTTTTATGTGTCAGGGACTGTTTTAAATTCTGGGGATATAGTAGCTAACAAAGGAGACACCCCAAAATTCCAGCCTTTAGGAAGCTTACATTCTTTTGGGGTAGGACAGACAATAATAAGCAGATCAACAATACGGTGGAAAGGGAACACTGGGAGATTGTTTGCAATTTGAGACAGGGTGGTCAGGGAAGGAGTCCCGGAGGCATGTACTAATTACCTGAAGGAGGAAGGAAGCCAGCCACGTTTATCTCTGGAAAGAAAGCTACAGAAGAGCAAACCGCAGATGCAAACGTCTAAGGTAGGTAGGAACATCCACGGCATGCTGGCAACACTAAATGAAAGCCAATGTACCCGTCTAAGCGTGAGCAAGGGGGAAAACACTACAAGTCAGACAGGTAATGGAGTTGGGGGCAGCCAATATGGTAGGGCTTTGCAGGCAACTGTAAGAGCTTCATTCTCTATTGAATGAGATGAAAACCTCTGAAGAAGTTCTAATCAGGGGATGACATAATATTAGCTACCCTCTTCTGTAGACTTGGAAAGGTCTCAGCTACTAAGACTTAAATGCTCAATCTCATGGGTTTCTTAACTTTCAAAGAGAGATATAAAAACTTTACAGACTAACTAACACAAAACACACTGACAGAATTCAAGACATGTAAAAACCAAAACATAGTACTGTTCATATTAATTTGAGTACTAGAATGTGCTGGGGACCATGCCTTTACATCTATGTGTGTGTTAAAATGGTAGGTCTCTGACACTGTTCCACATTTTCCCCTTAGTCACCGTGCTGACCTCCACTGAGAAGCTTGGCAGAAGAACAGAATGCTTAGCCAGAGCTGAACTGGTGACCCAAACTAACAGCCTCTAGATCAGCGGTTCTCAACCTGTGGGTCGTGACCCCGGCGGGGGTCGAACGACCAATACACAGGGGTCGCCTAAAGCCATCGGAAAATACCGCTGCTCTAGATGGTAGTTACCAGTCACCTACAAACAGCACCATTATCAAATACGTCAAGTAAACATTTAGAGAACCCACTGAACTCCACCATATTCATAATCTTTCATTAGTTAAAATAAATAACAGTGTTCTGAAGCTAGATCCAGAGACTAGTTCCATTTTACAGATGAAAGAACAAGGACAAAAGGAGTTAATCGAGATTAAGAGATTGGCCCTCTGCCACGTGGCTCAGCTCCAACAGAACAGTGGCTCTGAGACGGAGCAGTCGGAGCTTCTCACTTCCCATGACATGCAAGAGTCGAGATTCCAAATCCACTGTCAGGATGATGGGAAGTATTACGGAAAAGGTCACAGATTGACAGAGAAACATACACGCACACGTGTACCCGGGGCTCTAGGGCTTTCAACCTAGTTCCTCTCATGGAGATTTTTTTTTAATAGGGGAAATAACTCATCTGACTGGCATAGTTTTGAAAAGTTGTGTACTTTCATCCTGAAAAGGAAACAGAGAAAATTACATTCCTTATTATGAGTCTGAAACAAATAGGCTGAGATTGAAAAAACTAGCTTTAACTCAAGGACCAATGTACTGAAATGATTAGAATTTATAAACCTACATGTGCTATCACAGAAATTTTGAATTACTTATGGATATTCCATTAATAGAAAAAAAGAATTATCTTAAGGTATCCTGCAACATCCATAGCTCTTCATCTAGAAGAGCTGATAGCCCATGGAAAACTTATGGAGATCAGCTGGTACTAACAATGAAAGATGAAATTCCAGCTCTCTAACATCCAAGAAGAATTACTTGAATATAACATCAACATTTTATGTTTATATGTCTAGTGCTAAAGAACAGAATTCTTAAAAAGACAACTCTTTTCACAGTCTGTAAAAGTTAGAAAATAAACCTGAGTGGATTATACCTTAATATAGCTCCCTCCTTCTGAAGCTCTATGCCAACATCTGCTAGCCCCTTGCTGTGCTAAATTATCTCCTAAATTTTCAGTGTAAGTTCAAGTCCAAGTGAAAAAATAGCTCATCTTACTTGTTTGTACTTATAAAATAATTGTGTTTATATACAGTGGTGCATGTTAGAAAACACACACCCCCTTCTGTGATAGTATTCATTACCTTAATCACAAAAATAGATTCATCAGGGAATTGTGCCAATACAGTTACTACTTCAATGTATGTAAAGCAAAACCTGATTTATTCTCCTCATAAGAAGCAAGAACTGGGAACTCACTGAATTCTACAACCTCGATAGCAAATTATAAAACAAAGCACAGTGTCAACTAACAGGACCTAGAGGTCCAATGTGAGAAAACCAACGTAACATTAGGCAGAGAACAGCAGATAGTGTCTAGTAAGAGAGACACCAAATGATTGATTAAACAGTGGAGCTAAGATCTGGGCCCCTGATCTCCACCCATCATTCAGGCTCTCAGCGAGAGTCATTCACAAAGCCAAACCCAATACATTTCAATGCAGAAGTTAATGTGTTTCATGACAAAGTTCTGGAAAGGTTCCTTTCAATTGTGCAGACATCAAAACCTGACACTGCAGCTGTGGTCATCTTGTTTTACCGAACTCACTAGGCATGGCGGGTAAAGAATGCCAAGCTGAGGGCAGCGTAGAAAGTGAAGAGAAATGTAACGTAGGCTGAAGAAGTGCTTCAAGGACACCGTGGTGCCTGATTCCCAGTAGGACAGCCATCAATAACCAAGTTTAGCAAACCAGACTAGAAAGTGTTGAAACAGAGATGAAACAACTTAATGAACATCATCAGATCCTTAAATAGCTCCAAACTCGTCACTCGGGCTCACACGAGCGGACCCTTCCTACCTCTCCATCCTCCTGTCATGCCATTCTCCCTCACTCACAGCTACGACTACCCTGGCCTTTTTTTACATGTTCCTAAACGTACCACATCTGCTCATAGCCATCAGTGACTCAACAGCCATGAGACGTCATGCCCCCTTCTAGGCACTCAATGCAGCAGTCAACCAGACTAGCAAGATCCTTGCTTTCATTATATCGGCATTGCATTCCAGTTGGGAAGACAGATAATGTACAAATACATCAGTAAGATTGCCAGACTGTGAAAGTGGCAAGAAAAAATAAAGCAGAAGCATGTGATAAAAACTGGTAAAGAGGACCATCTCAGGTAAGCCAGGGACCATCTCTACGAAGGAAACATGTGAGCTGAGCCCATTCATCAAAGAGTACAGGCTAGAAGGCTCAAGAGCAGAAGACGGCACATCACTCATGCTAACACATAGGCAATAAGAAGTCGTATCTTCAACCACACACATCGGTGATGCCTGCCTGAGCTCTCTTCAGAAGTTACATCCCCGAGGAGCTCACTTTCTTTTCCACAGGAATTCTGAAGTCTGTGTCAATAGTTGTTTAATACAATTGGAAGCCCTGGAATCCTTGCCACCACTCTAAATTCCCACACAACAAGGAGAATGCCCTGTGGCTTCTGGCTGCTCCCCATCCCATCTATCTCCGTGGCCTCAATCCAGTTAGGAAGTGGCTTCTCCTAAAAATGTGTCACTCACTAACAGATCTACTGCTCAGTCTTGCAAACAGAAGGCCACCTTCCAGAAATGTACACAGAAGGAGATAACCACACCACGCTCCTGTTGACATGGGCCAGCATTTGGTTGGGTTACAGAGAAAGCTAAGTAGTCATGAAACAAGGTGGGAAACACACAAAAGAGTAGCCCTTTCCAAAGACTGTGTGTTTCAAGAACTTGACAGGAGAAAAATGCATGGTTCAGGGAGTCCCACTCCTCTACAGATGGTAAGGCTTCAAAGAGTTCACTTTTAAAATGTCAGAAAATCACTTCTACTTGCACTCACCATAATAAGTCCTCTCCCTGAACTTGTTGGTATTCAAAGGCAAAAACTAGTGCTTAAAAACAAACAAATAACAAGTGGCTTCAAGAAATAACTAGTGCATCAATTCTCTACTTTACTGTTTCATAAAACCCTAGTACTACAGCTGAAAGTTCTTCAGACCCTGACCCACTGAAGACAGGATGCGTGCAGTGGTACCTCAGGCATCAGATGAGAGCGCACGTGGCCATGAGCCTGGGGTGTGACTCATGCTGATCAGCCAAGCACAGACAGCATCTTTGGACATGCACATCTATGCAACTCCCACAAGGACCAAAACCCTGCAAGGCTATATTACCTGGCTGCACAGACCCACACCCACACACACCTCAACCGGAGTGCATACCTCTTAAACATATACACACCCACATATGACTCCCCTGCCCCCACAATACATAGAGGCATGTGCTGAAATTAAATAAAATACACCTATCATCCTTAAGACAGACTCAATAATGTCATCAGATGCCACTTTGGTCCTTAGGGTAGTGGCTATGTCCAAATAGTTACCCTTTATTCTTTCTTTTACTGCTATCATTAGGAAAAAACCCCCACAAATTTATAATATATCCTTTCTCTTATTTCTTTGTATTATAAGTGAAAAGTGGCAAATGTGGAATAATTAAAAAAGATAAAAAGTATCACAAAGAAAATAAAAATCACCTATAATTTCACCAATCAGAAATAACTAAATTTTATCCAATGTCTTAAAGTATACATGTTACATACATCCTGCACATGTGTGTGCATATACCTGGAACCATAATGCATGCCCCCAGTTTTATAAACCACCTTACTAAGAATTTTTCAAATATCTACTGCCAATTCAACATATATTTATAGTTGTATAGTATTTTACTATATGGATATTCCTTTATTTTAAAAATCCCTATTACTGAACACTCAGATTGTTTGGAATACTTCATGGTTTCTAATAACACTTAAATGAATGTATATGTACATAAATGCTTTTACATATTTTTCTTTCCTTAGAATTCAAGAAAATAAAATTTCTGGATGAAAGACACATCTTTTTATTTTTATTTATTTATTTATTTATTGACAGAGAGTCAGGGAGAAGGAAAGATAGGGTCAGACAGACAGGAAGGGAGAGAGATGGAGAAGCATCAGTTCTTTGTTGCGGCTCCTTAGCTGTTCATTGATTGCTTTCTCATATGTGCCTTGACTGGGGGGATACAGCAGAGTGAGTGACCCCTTGCTCAAGCCAGCAACATTGGGCTCAAGCCAGCAACCTTTAAGTTCAAGCCAGCAACCATGGAATCATGTCTGGGATTCCACGCTCAAGCCAGCAACACCATGCTCAAGCTGGTAAGCCCGTGCTCAAGCTGGATGAGCCCAAGCTCAAGCCAGTGACCTCGGGGTTTTGAAACTGGGTCCTCTGTGTCCCAGTCCGATGCTTTATCCACTGCGCCACCACCTAGTCATAGATATATGAAAGATATATCTATTTTTAATACCTATTACCAAACTGTCCCCTAGGACAGTGGTCCCAACCCCCGGACCGTGGACTGGTTGGTACCAGTCCGTGGGCCATTTGGTACTGGTCTACAGAGAAAGAATAAATAACTTAGATTATTTCTGTTTTATTTATAATTAAGTTTGAATGATGTTTTATTTTTAAAAAGTGACCAGATTCCCTCTGTTACATCCATCTAAGACTCACTTGTCTCGGTCACGTGATACATTTATCCGTCCCACCCTAAAGGCCGGTCCGTGAAAATATTCTCTGACATTAAACCGGTCCGTGGCTCAAAAAAGGTTGGGGACCACTGCCCTAGGAGACCTATATCATTTACACTCCCACCTAGAATGTTTTAGCTTGCCTGTTTGTCTGAACCCGAAGGTTTTATTATTTTGAAAATTTTAGTAAGTAGTATACAGCACTGTGACTCTCTCATCTGAGATGCATTTCTCTGATTAGTAATGATATTGAACTTTTCCCAACTGTTTATTGATCCAATAACTTTATTAAGGGTCTAGACATAAAAATTCATCTCTAGCAGAGCAGATCGAAAGGTAAATAAGAAGACATGCCAGGCAAGGATGACACCTAACTTCTATATTTTTAAAAGTTAATACAGCTTTACATCTATTTAAGTATTCCTATATATTTATAAATCCATACAGCTTTCATGAAATTTAATGGAAAAGAAATACATTACTGAGATATCAGATGCTTCTCTATGAAGCCGGGCATGGCGAATTTCCCTGACTCAGTATTTGGTGCAGGGGTGCAATGGATTCCACCGAGACCCACAAATAAAGACGGCTGGGAGGGAAATGATGATAATATCTCCCTCGTCTGGTTTGTAAGCTTTGTTCATCATCAGTGTATGCCCAGGGCCAGCAGGAAAGGTGCTCAATAAAATTGGTTATGGCTATTTTCAGGTTGAGGACAGAGGACTTAAAAGGATATGAGTTTCAGAATATCAGCCCTTCTGATCTCGACATTTCCCACCCATCCCGGTGACTGTGGCACTTGAGAGGGAGGCATCACATAAATGTTTGTGGCCGCCACAGGGGCCAACAAAGGATCATGGTACTTTTCTGATCTACTTCACAGGGAGGGAAAGGGGTAAGGACAAAGTGAGGCAAAGAGGGGAAAAACTTTCTGAAAATTATTCAGTGCTGTACAAAGTGGGAAGATGAGGAGGAGAAGGAGAAGAAATTTAACAGAAGCCTCAAAGAGGGAGACCGACAGATACATGTGGAGAATGTCAGTGCAGCAGGCCTTGCTAAGACATCCAGCTTTCTGCCCTGGCATTCCATTAGCTGTGCACTGAAACCTTTTCCCTGGAGCCCGGTGGGCCATACAAGAGGCACGGACTGTCACTGGACTGCAAAGCTCTGGAGACCAACTTTTAATGGTGGGCCTTGCTTGTTTGGCTCTTATTTATTTTCCGAGAGTTCTTCCTTGTAGATTTCTCTCTGTCTAGAGTGTTCTGCAGCTTCTCTAGGATGTATGTGTACTCCGTTTTCTCTCTCTCCTTCTGGAATTTGCTGTGACTACTGAACTGCCCTTTCAGATCCTTCCACTGGAAGTCCAGCAGGAAGTCAGCGATGAGCAGAACTAAGCACTGTCATGCAATGTTTATTAGGATCAGCACTCTGAGTTGGGAGAGAAAAACAAATCCCTATGACAGAACTTACTCTAGAAAGTAGTCCAAAAAAGTATACATTTTCTGCATGGTTGGAGACCAATACTAAGCTCTTCAGTGAAGGTGAACTTCTCAAAGTGACAGAGGTGGTGTTTTTAAGAAGACATAACCAGAAAGATTCATACTCTGATAATTCCCAATCAAGAAGATCGGAGTTTACCAGAGCGGAGCACCAGGCCTGAGATGGGGAAGGAAAGAGGAGAGAGAAGAGGAAGGCTGGCAAGAGCTGGAAGGGCCCCGGTCTGCACCAGGAGCAGAGTGGTCTCCACCGAGCCGCCTGCTGGTTGGACTCTCGGGTAGGGACAGAGAAGGGCAGAGAGGCCGGGTCCGTGTCCTTGACGCCTGGTTCTGCTGTCTCACAGCTCAGTGCCACTCAGAAGCAAAACCACCACCAACCTATCCATCTGTATATGACACACAGCCTCAATTATGAAAAATGGCACTGATCACCAGGAGGAAGCCTGCTGGAGGCCACTGCCGCGCTGGTTACTGCTCCCCTCTCCCAGACTCCTGCACTACCAGTGCCTCTACAGTCCCCCTGGAGCTAGAACCTGTTGCCATGGTAGCTGCTTTCCCCTCTTTTAGAAGGGGCACACTCCAACCCATTATGAAAATAAAAAGCTTTTCTGTTTCATGATCACCTTCCCTCCAGCTCTGTGTCCTGCCCAGTTAAATGCTGGGTAGTGCAGGAAGCAGAAATTGAAATGTGGGCGTTTCAATGATAGCAATGACAAAGAAATGAATAATACAGTTCCCAGACAGAGGGGGCTAAGAACAACTGTTCAAAGCAACAGCGTGTGTGTGTGTGTGTGTGTGTGGGGGGGTCTGGTTAGGGAAAGGAAAAAGAGAGAATGAAAAGTAATTAAAGAAAGATTCTCTGAAGGACACCACGCAGGTCTGGTTGGATGCGGAGGAAAGGAGAGAGAGGAAAATCAGTAATGGTGGTGGCTGATGAGAAAGAGTCCCCCAAAGGGCTGAGAAAACAGTCCCCTGCTGTTAACAGAAACCAAAGGAGGGAGAACTGTCTGGAGGCCCAGCCAGAGACAGGTGTAAGGATCACTCCCCTGGAGGGAAACTAAGGTGGTATAGAAGCCCCAACCCTGTATCATGGTACTTGCTGGTCCCAGCATCGAACAAAATGGAAAATCATGATAAAGAAATGAGGAATGCTATAATAGCAAGATTGGAGTGGTTTTCTGTGTTGTTCCTATCTCTAAAAATGTATCTCCTGCTGTGCTCATCCTCCTTCTCACAACTCTGCAGTGACAGCCCACAAGCGAGGTGACTGGCACGTGACTCCCTGCCAGGGAGGCTTCCGAAGTCAGGCACCGTTTCAGACCTCTCTGTAAGTCCACAAAATGCAGATATGTGTATGGATTCACACGCGGAAAACAGAGGTTAAGGAGCAGTTTAGGAAAGTCAAGCCCACACCAAAGATACAGAGATTTCATTTCCTGCCGCAAAAGCCAGTGGAGTCATTAAGGTGACTGCCAAGTAGTGACGGAGTTTTCTGATTCTATGCCCAAAACCTAAAACCTAAAAAAAGAAGGTTGGTCCCCCAAAACTCAGACCACTAGGGGTGATTAAGCCTAAAATTAGAGGTGATAAGTGGAATAAATGATGTCTATATGTTCTGCTAGAAAACATCACACCTAGGATATTAGTCTCAAACTGTGTTAGCAACAGAGAAGTTCAAAGGGAAGAAAATCTCTATCATTCAACTTGCTAGTGTTGTGCCAGGACTCAGGGTGCCAAGGGCAAGGCTAGTATCAGGAAGGTCCTTCACTACTGTCTAATGTCTAATGCAATGTGGGCCGTGGCCGTGCGGCTCTGTTCCTCAAGGAAGCTTCCTTATAGATGTTCTCTTTGTCTAGCGTGTCCACAGCTCCTGTGGAGGCTTAGTTTGATTTCTCCTCTCAGAAGCTGGTGTGATTACTGGGTCTGATGTTTCATACCTCTCCATTTAACACAACTCTTAGCTTTTGCGCCTCTTCTAATCTTACCTCTTTCCATTCTCTTTAGTCTCATCTCCTAGAACTGCAACTTCTAAACATATTTTGGACCTTCTGCCTTTTATGTCTCTTCAAATATTTTCTACTTCATTATTTCTCTGGACGGCATTCTGGTAATTATCTAAGGTCTATCTTCCTGGTCATTAAGGTTCCCATGAGCTTTGTTCAGTCTGAGTTTTTAATTTTAATGATTTTTTTAATTTTTATAAATTCTATTTGGTTTTTCCACCTGCCTGTTCTTTTGATTGTAATCACTTTTTTTTTTTTTTCTCCACAGCTTTAAATGCAAATATAGTAAGGTCTCTGTGGAATTTTTCTGTTTTATTATTTGAAGTTCCTGGGTTTTGATATTCCTGTACATTGCTTCCATTGACTCTAGTTGATAGTAGATTATTTCCTGTGTGTTTATAATGTTGAACTTATCTGCAAAGGAGCTTTATTTACAAAAAGCCTAGGCACCACAGGTTGAATACATATTCTTTACCCTGTACTCAAGGAGTATCATTGAGTGACATCAGTAGAATATATTTGAATGTGGTCATAAATTTCCTTCCAGATCCCAGGCTTAAATACAACAGTAAATTCCCTACTGTATTCCTGTGCTTGAAAGTGTATAAATTTTAATCTAGTCTTTGTTTTCAGTGAGAGTGAAGCCTGTTAAGGACCCATAATTAAGGTAAGGGTCTCAGTTCTAACTCCTTCTACCCTCAGTGGTTCCCAGGTCTCATTTCCATTTCCACATGCTTTTTTAAAACCTAAGTTAACTGACACTTATGACTTTACATTCCTCTATTCCTCAACCCTCCCCTACCTGCTTAGGATGACTATACTGTCAGCAGACCCTTATTAATTAATATTCTAGGGCAGCGGTTCTCAACCTGTGGGTCGTGACCCCAGCGGGGGTCGAACGACCAAAACACAGGGGTTGCCTAGAGCCATCGGAAATACATATTGTATTTAAAAATGTATTGTATAATAAATATATATTTTCCGATAGCTTTAGGCAACCCCTGTGTTTCGGTTATTCGACCCCCGCCAGGGTCACGACCCACAGGTTGAGAACCGCTGTTCTAGGGAAATGTAACTTTAGCTTGACTTATTATTTACTACTGAGGAGAAATCAGGGGCTGTGAAGCTAGAGAGATTTCAACCTAAGGTGAAATTGATAAGTTTGCAAATTAGTTTTGTCTGGTAGAGATGCAAATAATTTCTGTCCAGAAGAAAAGTTAAACTCAAGAGTTAAGGTTTTACTGCCCTATAGAACATTAACCACTTCTGGACCTAACTTAGCAATGTTATTTTCAGTGTTCTTTCTTTCATTAACTATGTAAACAAGTCTCTTCTATCCTCTTTTGAACCAGCTTTGTATTTCTATTGGTAGGCTCACAAATCTTTGACATGTGCTTATTCTATACTTTTACAAAGTCATATTTAAAACATTTTTTTTTTTAAATGTGCCACTTAAACTATTTACTGAGGTTCTATCAAATTTAAAGCAATGTGTTAACTTCTATTAAATGCAATTCCCATGAGGGAGGGGTTATTCCAATTTCACAGATGAGGAAACTGAGGCTTAGAGAAACTGAGTAATCTATTCAAACTCACC
The DNA here is from genome assembly GCF_036850995.1 of Saccopteryx leptura. Taxonomy (NCBI): domain Eukaryota; kingdom Metazoa; phylum Chordata; class Mammalia; order Chiroptera; family Emballonuridae; genus Saccopteryx; species Saccopteryx leptura. The sequence continues at coordinate 165,329,517 of NC_089508.1, read as the reverse complement.
TAGTAAGAGGGAACAGAGCCATGAATCAAATCCAAGCATCATACTCTTTCTTCTTCATAATATTCTTTTCCTATAACATCTACTCATTGCTGTTAATATTGCAAGGAATTATTCCTTCCCTTTTCTAGACAAAATGATCCAACTAATGTAGATTAAAATTACACTATAGCTTTTGAAGGTAGATAGTTCAAAATGCCATTCCACACTTACTTTATGGTCACCTAGCCCCGCAATGATTACTCTTTGGAACTGGTTTTAAGTCAAACTTGGATATACCATTAAGAGCAAAATAGTTATTCTGAAAATGTAGCAAAATTAAAAAAAAATTTAATTACCTTATGATATTGTTAAAAGCAGTTCAGAAACTGTATGATTGGAAATAATCAACATAAAAGAACTGACAACAGTTATGTTATCCAAACAAAGATCAAGAAAGTCTACATGGTTTGAACTTTAACATTTAAACTTATGATCAAATATACCAAGCCATTTCTAGAACAAAAAGAGTTTAAAGAGAACTTAAAATGAGAATTTTAAGCTTTGAACTCCAAACTATTTAATTATTCTGGCTACCATATTTTTAAAAAAACTTGAAAAAAAGCCATGAAGAAACAGGTCTTCTGAACAGCAAAAAATGTATAGAATTCTCAGAAATTATGAATCCAAGTTTGAACTATTTTTTAAAAATTGAAATTCTATAAAAATCAATTTTTAAAAACTTCAAATTTTTGTAATCTTAAAAAAAAAAAGTCCCATTAAAGGTGTCACCAAATCAAGTAAGTTGAAGATATTTAAACCAAAATATCTGAGATGTTAATAGGCAACATAGGTGCAATTTTCAAGTTAGTTCTGTTTTGATAGAATTTACCAAATTCTTCTCTAGAATCAGGTAAATTTTCTTTAATATACCCACAAGGAAATTTCTTCTAATTCTTACACTGTAGTCTGGTAAAGTCCTTTTAAGAAGTAGCTGGAATGAGCATATTTATTAGAAGGCTACTTTGTGACTTTTATTTTAGCTAGGACAGTGGTTATCAAAGGATGGTCCATGGACTCTTGAGAAATCTCCAAGACCTTTTCAGGGGTTCTACAAGATGCCAAAACAAGGGTCAGTGAAACTGCTTGGACCTTAACATTAATCTAGGCAGTGGTACCAAGCTATACCAATAATTATTGGATTTTTCACCACCACAAACTCACAAGTTTAAAAAAATAATAATGAAAATAAAAATAAATAAATAAGCCCAGTTTCCCCTAAAAAATATCTATTACAAAAAGTAAAAATTACTAATTTTATTAAATTCTGACCTTTTAGCATGCTTTTTATATTGGCATGAAATAAGAAATATGCATTAAGTACTTAGGCTCTATACCAAAATTGACTTGTGGGAGAGCAGTCGTGCAACTGTTTTAAGATGCAACTAAATTAACCTCTTCTCTCATGAAACATCTTTTTAACTTGAACAAAGCATGGTTACTCAGGTTTCAGTATTTGGCAGACATTTCTCAAAAATGAACCAAGTGAGTCTGTCACTTCAAAGAAAAAAAAGTATTTATTGCAATGATATAATTCATTCTTTCAAGCAAAAAAGTATAATTTTAGAAAACTCTGGATTTGACACCATGAGCTTGACAAACTTCCAAATTCTTAATGACTTTTTAAAATGAGATTAGTGGTGATAAAAATGTGATTATAGAAAATATTGTATGATGAAATGTCCCACTGGAAGATCTGTATAACTCCTGGAGCGAATATTTTCCAAACGACTAATGTACATTTTCAAAAAACCATTCATGGGTAAAAAATTCATTCAAAGTGTAAGATGGGCCAATAGCTTTTAATGCAACCTTGGGTGAAAAGTTCACTGATATGATTTCATTTTCTACACTGCAATAAACCTTTAAAAAATGGCCACTTGTTGAGTTTTAGTGTATTAACAAAAAAGGTCCAAGATTACCTGAAAAGGCGATTAAAAAAATTTATTTCTTTTCCAACTACATACATGTTTGTGGCCTGACTTTTCTGTTCAAAACCTTCAATAATAAAACATTTGGCAATAAGTTGAGTGAAGAAGATATTATCTGGTTATCTTCTACTGAGTCAGACATTAAAGAGATTTATAAAATGTAAAATAATGTCATTTAATGAATTTATAAATTTAAAATTTTTTTTTTCAGTTCTAATTTATAATACTGTCAATAGACATAAATATAATCCATATAAACAAAGGCTGTTAGAGCCATCAATAATTTTTATGAGTGTAAAGAGGTGCTAAGACTGGAAAGTTTTAGAAATTCTGAACTGAGAACATAGTACCTTGGATGGTATTTCCACTGGGAGTGACGAAAATGTTTTGGGAATAGAGTTGATGGCTATGTAACATGGTCAATATACTAAACGTACTGAGTTGTATGCTTTAACATTGTTAATTTATGTTCTATAAATTTTAGCTCAATAAAACAACCTTAAGAACATTAGAAACATTATGCTAAGTGAAATAAACCAGATAAAAAGATTACATATTATATGATTCCATCTATGTAAAATATTCAGAAAAGGTAAATCTATTGAGACAGAAATTAAAATCATGGTTGCTCAGGGCTAGGAATGGATGAGAATTGGGAGTGACTGAAAATGGACACAAAAAATATTTCTAGGGTGATGCAAACGTCCTATCACTGGTGTGGTAATGGTTGCAGAACTCTGTAAGTTGACTGAAAATCATTAAGTCGTACATTTAAAATGGGTGAATTTTATATGTAATTTATAACTCAAAAAAGCTGTTACAATATTTACAGAGAGAGAATACAGGGCCCTGGTTGGTTAGCTCAGTCAGTTAAGAGTATTCTCCCCAAAACACAAGGTTGCAGGTTTGATCCCCAGTCAGGTAACACACAGGAAGCAACCAGTGAATGCACAGCTGAATTGAACAACAAATAAATGCTTCCCTTCCCCCTCCTCTCTCTCTCCCTAAAAGTCAATCAATCAAAAATAATAATAATAAGCCCTGGCTGGATAGCTTAGTTGGTTAAAGCATCAACCCAGAGCACAGAAGTTGCTAGTTCAATTCTCAGGTCAGGACATATACAATAAATAGCAGATAGAAGTTCCTGTCTCTCATTCCCTGCCTCTCTCAAAAACAAACAAACAAACAAACAAACAAACAAACAAAGCAGCACTTGGAAACCACAAATCAAAATTCCAGCTGAGCTGGCAGAGTCCCCTTTCACAGAATGAAGACCAAGAGCCATGTGCTGTGTACCATGAGACAACCTCAGTTTATAAATTGCCTTATGTTCTTTCTGCCTGACATGACATTTACAACATTTCAGGAGGTCCTTTCCTCGAAAATAATAAAGACTAGGACCACGGTTTTACAGTGTGGCCCAAACCTCTGGGTTTTATAATCTCCATGTCATCTCAGAGCAATAAATTTAACCATGCTGTCACTAGCCCGTTCAACAGTCAACTACTTAACTGCCCATCCTAAGTATATAGTGCATGCTTCACGCTGCATGCTGTCCTGTGATAGGTCCTAGGAACAAAAAGGTAAGCAAAAATCACAGGTGGATCCTGCATTCACAGGGCTTATAATTTAGTGGAAAGATAAACGTTAGTCCAAAAATGGCACCAATTACAGAAACTATACCATTGTGAAGAGTGCTGTAAGAGGGAAAGATGTACGATGTCAGAAGCATGTAAATAGGGGCTCTTATTATACTGAAGACCAGAGGAGTTCCTGAGGACCAGCAGCCCCAGCTGTACCTGGGAGCTTGTCAGAAATGCCCAATCCCAGGCTCCTCCCAGATCTACTGAAGAAGAATCTACATTTTAACCACTTTCCCAGGTGATTTCTGTTTAAGAAGTATTCACTGTTCTTAAGAATGGGTAGAGCTTAATTAGATGGAGGAGTATTCTGACAGAGGTAACCGGCTAAGAGTCTATGGTCAGAGCAGGGAGTACGTTAGAAATCAAAGAAAGCTACTGAGGCTGGCATGGAGAGAGCGCAGGGAGCAGGGTGCAGGCGATGGTAGGGGCTGGCACATTCTAAATCAGGTCATGAGTGACTAGAGGGGTTAGATGGAACTGTAGTCTCCTGAACTCTATCAGGCACACCTTTCTGGCAGTAAACTGCTTTCAAAACACACACAACAGATAGATACTCATCCTTTTATAGTTGAAGGCAAATTCCTTTAATTCCAATGAAAGAATCAAGTTCTTACAGCACAAGTGGTAACAGCTCTGGTTCCCCACAGTCAAACAACAGGGCAGCCTTGCAACACCTTAATTTGAATGTGTGTAAGAAATCATATCAACTTCTTGATGCCGTTGGAGGGCCCTCACTACCGGGAAGGTCTGAACTCTAATGAGGTAGTGACTGTACTCTGGATTCAGCACAATTCTTCAGGCACAGTGTATTTGAGCCCCTTGACAACAAACGTGGGTCACAACGCCACGGACTCTATCTTGCGCTTGGGAACTTAATGGAACGTGACCCAGCAAGTCTGTAAAACTCAGCAGACTGCACCATGGGAGCAGCACCAAAAAAGACAGTATCAATAAATATTTGAGGGAGAGAAAGAGAAAGTAGGATCCAAAACTCTACTGTGGCTCCAGGCATTCATGGCTGTCTAAGCATAGGAAGAACCAGTTATACCCAGCAGTCTCTGTATTTACTAAGTAAATCCTATGGTATGAAGATCCCAGGGAGGGAGAAGAATCATAATGTGGACTTGGGTTGGAGAAGAGAAATCACATTGGAGGCATCTCAGCAGCAGTAGCCTATAGCTCTAGGTGGGGCAGGAAATATCTTGATTAATACATAGAAGATTGGTTTAACTCCAGCAAATAAACCCAAGGGCAATGTCCAGGGTAAAGAAAACCCAGAATTAGGATTTATGGCTCTTTGAGGTCATTTCTTACTTTCTCACCACTGCAGGGATTGAGTGTGTTGACAAATTTGTCAGTATGATCGACAGAATAAAGGTGGAAGCCCAAGTTCATTTCCACCACAGTCCAAATTCTACATAAATGAGAGACAAAGGGTTTGTGTCATTTTAGTAATCTCAGAGGGGACTGGAAGCTTTCTAGTTCTCTGAATGGCTATATCCAGCTACACAATTCTTTTCCCAAATACTGTGGAGAGAAAAACGTTTTTCAACAAAGATATGATCAACTTTCCGATCTTTTATGATCAGTAGAAGCCACATTAGCAGCCACTATATGGAACTTCAAATGGCCAGCTCTGACAATCAGACTAAAATGAAAACAAAGCTTTGTCCTATTTCTTTGTGAAAATCACTGATGAGTAATCTATCAGGCTTAAGAAGTTGAAAGTTTCCTTATATAATAGGAACAGCCCAAATTACTTAAATAGTACAAGAAACCAGTAAAAAAGAAAGATAATCTCAGCAACCAAGATGGTGTCCAACGAGTTTGGATTTCAAGGCATTCTTTTGGTGAAGGAGGTCTGCTTCCTTCTTTGTATCCACAAACCACAGCATGGCTGGAACTCCTCCGCTAACTTTGGGCGCTCACCCTATTCAGCTGAAAGGGGAAAACACTTACTTTAGCGAACAAATGCATTGGAGCACTCTGGTTCTGCCACTACCAACTTCAAAGTCTGGGACCAGGACAGCCTGAACAAGACCTGGCCTTCAGTGTTGCCTGTATAGTTATGAAACTCAGACTAATGATTTCACTTAGAAATTTTTCACTGTATGTAATGACATTATTGCCCCTGACACTTCTAAGTGCATCTCCACCTTGGCCTCTCTCTCTCTGTACTCCAACTACAGTACTCACTTTCTCTCATGCCATTAATCGGGAGCCTCCTCCCTTGCATCCTTTTTGTTTACCCAACTCTTACTAGTCCTTTAGCTCTTATATCATGCCCCCCCACCCTAATTAGGGACAATCCCTGTAGTGCAGGGGTTGGGAACCTATGGCTTGCGAGCCAGATGTGGCTCATGGCTGCATCTGGCTCACAGACAAATTTTTAATAAAAAAAAAAATGACGTTAAAAATATAAAAAATTCTCATGTATTACAATCCATTCATTTCCCACCACTCATGTTCATGGTTGCGGGTGGCTGGAGCCAATCACAGCTGTCCTCCGGGACAACACCAAATTTTTACTGGATAATGTGTAACGTACACGGGTCGTTGTATGGCGCTCATGGAATTACATTTTAAAATATGTAGTGTTCATGGTTCTCTCAGCCAAAAAGGTTCCCGACCCCTGCTGTAGTCTGTGGCAGTTTGTAATTACATGTGTATATGTGACTGGTGAAGGCCTCCCTACTCTCTACCAACAGAGGTTACTCACTGAGAAGCAACAGTATAGGCAAGCAGAGAGGAAGCAGTGAGGCAGACAATGGGCCTGTCATTAAGGCGCTTGTCTTATAACAGAGAGGAAGAAAAACAGGTGAATCGAGTGTTTCAGAAACTGTGACCAAAGTATACACAATGTACAACTTAGGCATGGAGAGGGCAGCAAAGTCTACCTGTGCATAAAACATTTCAGATGGAGATATGGGCATAAGCAAAGGAAGAGAGGTGCACAAGTCTGTGGGCATTGCAAGCAGCTGGTCATTCCCAGAGCATCGGGCCTCTGGCATGGAGTGGAGAGAAGCGAGGCTGGAGGAAAAGCAGTTTCCAGATCAAGCATGCCTTAGTATGCCACGCTGGAGAGTGCAGATTTTGGCTTTAAGTAGGACAGTGAAAAGGGCTGGGCTCCCTTTTGGTTACAAACATGCCTCCTTCCAAATCTGTGGAAATTCAGGTCATCATCCTTCTCCTGCTCTCTTGGCAAATTTCCCACAAGCACTCCATGCACTCTGCTCAAGGGAGCAAAAAGCAGTGAGCAGCTCCTCCATGCATTCTAAATTCATTTCTAGGAGACATCACGAATCAATCAGCACAGGGAGCTGAGAATCCAGCACCCATGGCTGGGCACAGACAGCCAAATCGGTCTCATTCTCATTGTCTTTCCTTTTTCTATTTTAATGATATATAATTTTTTTTTAAATTAACTTTTTAATTTTTAAAAGTGGAATTGAGTGACGGGGAATATTGTGACCATAGTTGTGATCCCAAATCTCCTTGGAAATTAATCTGTCCCCTACAGTCAGGTCATTAAAAACAAGTCTTTTTCAGGCTGTTAAATTTCCACTCAATTACAGTTTCCACTGTACTTTGAATGAATTAAGGTGGACTGGATTGGTGGCATGCTATAAACAACACGGACAGCCAGACTTCACCCGGATACCTTCAATAAAGCGGAGATGAAAGCACTGGAGGCCTCATCTTGGAGAACATTTATTTGCTCTAAAATCACGCTATAATTTTAGCATGCATAATGACTTAGAATTGTTCCTCTGCAAATGAAGTATCTCAAGGTCTTCTTATGGGAGAGATAAATCCCAAGATACAAGACAGGATAAAAATATACTGAATCTGAGTTAAGAAGCAGAACATATTTGGATAAAGCGTCGACCTGGAAATGCTGAGGTCGCCGGTTCGAAACCCTGGGCTTGCCTGGTCAAGGCACATATGGGAGTTGATGCTTCCAGCTCCTCCCCACCTTCTCTCTCTCTCTCTCTCTCTCTCTCTCTCTTTCTCCTCTCTCTCCCTTTCTGTCTCTCTCCCTTTCTCTCTCCTCTCTAAAATAAATAATAATTTTAAAAAATTAAAAAAGAAGAAGCAGAACATATTTTTCTCAATTCAATAAATATTTACTAAGAGGCAGCCAATAGACTAGATGCTGGGCATAGTCGGACAAAGAAGACTAGATCTCCAATCCCACAGGGAACATCAGAGTGGAAAGCAGAGAACCGAGACAAAGATAAAACTGGCTACAGTGAAACCAATCAGTGGAGCAGTTACTGGAATGTGTACTTGAGGGAAAAATGAAGCCAGAATTTTAGAAGTGTTTCTAAATACTTTAAATCACTGGTAATGTAAATGACCCCATTTTGGAAATATTGTAGCCTGTGATTAAGGGTGGTGGTGGGGACACTCTAGCTCTAGAGTTGTCAAGGTACCTTAAGGGCTGTTTAACTGGTAAATATACTCTGCTGAGATCTTAGTAACTACAACTTACGGTGTAGTTCAGAAAAAATGTACATTCAACAGTAATGAACATTTATCTTAAGAAATACAATACCCAAATGAAGGTAAGCAACATAAACCTTTTCTCTACATTTTTTAAACTCATCAAAACTTAAGTTCAGTAGGAAAAAAATTAAATAGTAACTCTGGAGAGAACTAAATCACTTAGGCTTTTAGAATTTGAAAAGTAAGCTTGCTTTATGAAATCCAAAAGGAAATGAAATACATAAGAAGGAGAGGTCTGCTTAAAGTGAGCTATATATCACTTCCCACTATTTCGGTTTCAGATCTATAATTAATACTGATACGGAGGTAGAATGTAATGAGGGGGGAAAATAGCCTCTTGATTCAGATAGGAACAATGGGTACAAATACTGACTTTGCATCTTGGTAGCAGTGTGACTTTAGGCAAGTATGTAACCCGTTGAATCTCAGTGTGCTCTATAAACCAAAAACTCCAGTATCTGCTTTTTGGAGATTTTTGTGATGATAGTAGATATCAGATATTGAATGCATCTGACACATAGTCGGTCTTCAACACATGCAAAGAGGCTGTATTATTCAATTCTTCATGTTCATAAATTCTTGAGCATGCATTCTGTTCTCTCTTGACTTTTGAGTATAAAGGATATTTACTTGGAAAAAATGCTAATGGGAACTTCCCTTCCTGGATGGAAAGAGTTGACACAACTCCATGTTATTGTGACAGTCCAGAAAGAATACTCAGTTCATTCACACTGAAGAAATTTCTCCAAACACTTCCAGGGTGACAAAATTATTGTCTTGTGGAACTGGGGTTAAGTGTTAAGACTGAAGCAACTGGAGCATTATCACCAAGCTGAGAGCCAGCAACAGACACCAAAACATCAGTCATAAATAGCAAATGAAAACCCAAAATAAAAAGCAGAAAATACAGTATTTCATAAAGCATTAAACATTCCCAGAAAAAGACTCTAAGCCTTACTGGGTTGAAAGCTGCCATTTTTTTTTTTTGAGTCCTTAATACATGCTAGAAAACTGTAACATACACTCTTCATGCATCACCTTAAACCTGACAACATGACTATGGTGGAGTTCCCACCATTCTCCCCATTTTATAAATGAGGATACAAAGGCCCAGATGTCAGATAATTACAGGAGCCGCCCCCTACTCTCCGTAGGTGCCTAAGTGTAATTTAAACTCAAGTGGCTTCTATTCTGAAACAATGTGCCATTTCCAAATACATCAATGGAAACCCAATTACAAGGCCATTATCTTAAATAAGACAAGTAATTTGTTCTTCAAACACCAGGCTTTGTCTTCCAGAGTTTGACTCTGGTTCTTTCTATAAGGTGTGAGTTCTAACTAGGACACAACCAGGGCACTAAATGCTGCAGTCCACAGAACTCTGTCCTGGGACTTCTCCTCTATCCACAGATCTGTCCTCAGTGATCTTTTCAGTCTCACATTGATACATACAAAAGAAAAACTACCTATATGCTGGGAGCTCTCAGTAGATCTCTGGATATGTTCATCCCTGACACCTGTCCATTCCACCACACAGGTACAACAAAACTAGACCTCCCTTTCTTCCCTGTAGAAGGCCAGAAACACAGGAGTAATTCTTGATTCCTCTCTACATGATATCTAGCCCATCAGTTAGTTAATCCTGTTGGCCCCATCTTCAAAGTATATCCCTAATTTGACTATGTCTTCCCACTTCCACCACTACCAACTTAGTGCAGATCTCCAGAGTCTTTTGTCTAGGCTACTGTAACAGATTTTCAGCTGGTCTCCCTGACTCCATTCAGCCTGCTCCATTCAGCTCATTCTCCAGAGAGCAACAGAGGAATCTTACAGAAAACAACAACAAAAAAAATAGATTATGTCACTCAAGCCCTCCAAACTTTCCAGTGGCTTCCTGTTACAATTAGAACAGAATTCAACTTCCTCCCTTGCCCATCTAATCCAAACCCTACCTGGTCTGGCCTCTGCTTAGCTCTCCAAATTCAGCTTGTACCATACTTCATTCAGATAGATGCTTACATGTTACGTTGTTTGACCACCTGAACTAACAGTTCCTTGCCCATTCCCATTATTCTAAATATACAGCCTTCCCTGAGAGCTCTTAAGGCTTCCTAAAATTATCTTTATAATAGATTTAGTCTTTATTTTTATACTATATATCTTTTAAATTCACTGCTATAGTAACAAGACATACTACTGAGTAGGTGCTCAATGAATATTTGTAAATATCTGCCTTTCTCCTCAATTAAAATTTAAGTTCCAGGAGAATAGGAACTTTATTTATCTTGATCACTGCTATATCCCCATACATAGAATAGCACTTGACATTTAACAGGCACCCCAATATTTAAAGACTGAATAAGGGAAAGGATCCTAGCAGTCCTATATGGATCAGGCCAATGCACACCTTACCGGCAATGGAAGAACAAGAACTCCCTTACTGAAATGGCCATCGGGCCTGACCTGTGTTGGCACAGTGGATAAAGCGTCGACCTAGAATGCTGAGGTCACTGGTTCAAAAACCTGGGCTTGCCCAGTCAAGGCACATACAGGAAGCAACTACTATGAGTTGATGCTTCCCACTTCTAGCCCCCTACCACCTTTCTTTCTCTTTATCCTCTCTCTAAAGATCAATTAAAAAAAAAGATTTTATTAAAATAAAAAATAAAGCTTGAACAGGCGGTGGCGCAGTGGATAGAGTGTCAGACTGGGATGTGGAGGACCCGGTTCGAGACCCCGAGGTCGCCAGCTTGAGTGCGGGCTCATCTGGTTTGAGCAAAGCTCACCAGCTTGAGCCCAAGGTCACTGGCTTGAGCAAAGGGTCACTCACTCTGCTGTAGCCCCCTGGTCAAGGCACATATGAGAAATCAATCAATGAACAACTAAGGTGTCGCAACGAAGAACTGATGTTTCTCATCTCTCTCCCTTTCTGTCTATCTGTCCCTCTCTCTGACTCTCTCTGCCTCTAACACACACACAAAGAAAGAAAGAAAGAAAGAAAGAAAGAAAGAAAGAAAGAAAGAAAGAAAGAAAGAAAGAAAGAAAGAAAGAAAGAAAGAAAGAGGGAAACGGCAATTGGAACTCATTTTGGAGTAGTTCAAAGTGCCCCATTACCAAGAATCAGGTTACACTCCTGGGGCTTCACATTGGAACTGTTCCATCCAGATGTCCTGAAGCTACATGACAGCTGGCTTAATTATTCAAAATGAAAAAAAAAAACAAAAACAAAAAAAACAAACAGGAGGCAATACGGGCCTAGATTTTGGGCACCAAGACAATTGTGTATCCTATCTTCTACCTGTAGATTCCACCCAGGCCTTGCACAGCCTGCATCAAACAAGCTCGCACCATCAGATCAATTTATACACAAACTTACCCTGCCGAGGCTATAGGGGCATAAGTCCAAAGGCAAAAGAGGTGCTCTGTGCATCCCAGTTCTATCCCAAGGAGCCACCTAATGATGCACATACTTGCTCTGTGGCCTGAACAAGGCACATATGCTTAAAAGCACATTCATTTAATCCAGCCTGACAGTGAGAAGGGTTTTGTAGGGGGCCCACAATACCAGGCAGGCTGTACTCTGTCTAGAGGACCCTACAGGTGTTTCCAGTTAAATGTGAAAACCAAATTAGCTGCACAGCATGCTTAACTCTGACATGGCAAACTGAGCTTCCTGGGTGATGTCCCCATCTGCCTTTCTTCCATACTAAGTGCAGAGACGTAGGAGCCTTAGCCAGGTAGCAAAGGCTGAAGAGAAGGCCAACAAGCAGAGGTGCTTATAGGCATGAAGGGGTAAACAAGGAGAAGGGGAAAGAGGGTGTGGGAGGTGGGTTTCTCAAAAGGAGGCTGGCTTACCCCAGCTAATTTTTTGTTTGTTTGTTTGTTTATAGGGACAGAGAGAGAGTCAGAGAGAGGGATAGATAGGGACAGAGAGACAGGAACGAAGAGAGATGAGAAGCATCAATCATCAGTTTTTTGTGCGACACCTTAGTTGTTCACTGATTGCTTTCTCATATGTGCCTTGACCGTGGGCCTTCAGCAGACCAAATGACCCCTTGCTCGAGCCAGCAACCTTGGGTCCAAGCTAGTGAGCTTTGCTCAAACCATATGAGCCCGCGCTCAAGCTGGCGACCTCGAGGGTCTCGAACCTGGGTCCTCCGCATCCCAGTCCAACACTCCATCCACTGTGCCACCACCTGTCAGGCCCAGATAATTTGTTTTGTTGCCCAACTATATAGATCCCTTGTGCCCTCCCATCCCTTTACTCTTCCCAAGTTGACTTAACGCTCAGGAAGGCTAAAATTCTTAGTACTCCCTTTTCCACGGCCATTATTATTATTCTTTCCAATGTGGCTAGAAATGACCTTTAGAGTCTAAGTTTACAGTCTGATATAGAAATAATGTGCATAACTGGCAATTGGTCCTTGAAACAAAAGTGCCATATAAATTTCATTTATTCTGTTACTACTGATTCTCTTATATAGCTCCACCACAACCATCTGTTTCACTAGCCAGCCATGGGCAAAGTTCTTAAGAAGCATGAAGAGCTCAGATGCTGTAAGTCTCTAAAGTTGATTTTCCAGTTCCTAAGCCAATCAAACCCACCTCTTCTACTTCGCCACAGTAGTACAAGTCAGCTTTCAACTACTGATATTAATGGGAGGGGGCCAATTTTCAATTATCCATGCTAAGCTACAATAGACACATTCTTGAAAAGTTCTCTCAACCAAAATTCTGAACCTGAAACCCCCTTTTCCCATTGACTGCCATAAAATTCCAGATGTAGTGTGAGATGAAAAACCAGAGACAGACTGAACCAAACTATTCTCTAGTATTGTCAGTCACTGTCCATAGCTGAAGGAAGGGGAAGCACTCAGGTTCCCTTCCCTTCTCTTCCTTTTCTTCCTTCCCATTCACAGGAAGGAATGTAAACATAATAGGTATATGTTGGTTCACCTCAAGGTAATGAACCATATGGAGGGCACCCAGAGACTAACTGGACTTTAGTGGCTGGCAGCATAGGTGAGATGCAATCAGGGGCTTAAGGATATTCTTGGCAACCAAGATTAGAGGAGAGATCTGCTCAGTCTGCACCCCAGAAGACAAAAGCCCACGCCTCAACAGCTGGATCCCCTTCCCCCATTTCTGAGAAGCTGCAGAGCAGTGACAGTTCCTGCCTTAGACCCCTCTGGGTTGACCAGATGACTATGCAGACCCAAAGACAAAACCTCTCTCTGCAAAGTCTGCCTTTAGAAAGTCCTCAAACCACTAAGGAATCTCCGACTCACCCTGCAAAGAGACTTCACAAAGACATTGGTAGGGCCTTATCATCTTTGCAAGCCAGAAAAGGTGACACTCCACATCCATGGCCACCTATTTAAGGCAGGAGGCCCTGGAGCCTAGGCATCTGCAGCGACGCCTTATGAGTTGTATCTGCAACTATGTGGCCTCTGGGGTGCCAGGGCGATTTTATGGATACTGTGACACATGTTAGAAGCCTGTACATTTTAGAATAAACAGGACCTGCCAAGACTCCACTGAAGACAGTGGGAAAGTCAGGTGCTTGGGTGTTTCTATGTCAAATCTCTCCAGATGGTTCAACACATTCATAATTCTATTGAAGGGATTCACCCCTTTGGTTCCTTTTTCTTCCATGTTTTCTAAGCCTCAATTCTACCACCTCCCTTTCAGCCTCTATAACCTAGCTAACTTCTGAGTGAATCTTTCACATTTCAGGTTAGAAGGTAACATACCAACTCCCACACACATAATGCAATCAAAGAACTTAGATCACTGCCTGGAACATAAGACATGCCGCATGAAGTATGCTGTGTTTATCTAGAACTATCACCCCAAATAAAAACTATGTCAGGCACAAAAGCCAATTCAGTCATTCTGGAGAATAATTTAGCAATATCTTAAAAAAAGAAAAATGAAGCTGCATATATTCCTGCAGTTCCACTGCTAGGTACACATCTTGCAAAAACTCACACATTTGCAAAATAATGTCTACAAGGATGTTCACTGCAGCATTGTTTATAATGGTAAAAAATTAGAAATAACTCTATCAGTAAGGGAAAGGGATAAACAACTTGTGCCATGCTTACACAGCATTTAGAGGAATGAACTAGCATTTATCGCAAAAATATAAAACTGAGTGAAAAACACAAGCTGAAAAGTGAAAGTCCACCCTGATACCATTTGTGGAAATTATAACACATATACAGGGGGTGCTCGGGTTATGACACAGTTCCATTCCTACAACAGTGGCATAACCTGAATTTTGGTGTAAGTCAAAACACACTCTAGCCTAAGTCACTTACCTATCCTACCACAGTTATAAAATCATAATCTGGAACATCAAAACACAACTAAGCCACAGAAAAAGAAAAAAGGCATAAATGTACTGTACAGTACACTGTACTACAGTAACAGAAAAAATAAGTATAAAAAAAAGTACGACACTAACAGCATAAGCCGAAACACTCACATCTCAATCTTTTTCAGTTTTTATGAGTGAGCATTGTTAACGTGAAACATTGTATGTCGAGACTGTCGCAACCCAGAGCACCCCCTTGTACACATATACCAGAGTCTATATTTGAACACAAGAAAATCAATTTTAAAGTATAGAAACACAGTTTGAAAGGATTCACACTAAAATTCATGTTAACTTTCCACTGGAAGGCAAAGGGAATAGGAAGGAGCCAAAAGAGGATTTCAGTGTTAACATGAGAAAGAGAGAACAAATAGGACAAATGTTAACTGTCATATATCTACACACCTATGTATATATATAATCACACATTCACACATGGATACAGTACATGAAAAATTACAGTAAAATGTAAAAAAATATATTCCACATATATATATATATATATATATATATTCCAAATATGTTTTGTACATTTTGTTTTAATTTTTTTGTTCAAAGAAGAAAGAGAAAAAGAGGGCAAGTTTTGGAAAATCAGAAGGCTTACTTCACATTGTCTTGGTTAACTTTAAAAAGCTCTGAGTGTTGGCCTAGTGTGTGGAAGTCCTGGGCTCAATTCCCAGTCAGGGCATACAGAAGTGCCCATCTGGTTCTGCAGCTCTCCCTCTTTTCTCTCTCTATCTCTCTCTTCTCCCACTTGCTCGGTTGGAGCAAGTTGGCCACGGGCGCTGAGGATGGCTGCATGGCCTCGCCTCAGGTGCTAGAGTAGCTCGGTTGCTGAGCAATAGAACAATGCTCCAGAGGGGCAGAACATCTCTCGCTAGTGGGCTTGCCGTGTAGATCCAAGTCAGGGAGCATGATAGTCTGTCTCTGCCTCCCTGCCTGTCACTTAATATAAATAGATAGATAGATAGATAGATAGATAGATAGATAGATAGATAGATAGATAGATAGATAGATAGATAGTAAGTACGTTAATAACTTTTAGAACTGAATCTTTAATCAATATTCTCTTTAGGATTAGTTCCCAGACTTTAGTGTACATAAAAAATACTTTGGAGCTTATTAAAAAATAGAAGTCCCTACCCTCCCACCCAAGTCCCCCACATAATAATGCAGGATATCTTGAATGGAGCCCAGTGATCTTCTTTTTATGCAAAACAAACAAAAACCCAAAATCCTTAGTTTAGTAGAGTTATGCCTTTTTAAATGTACTGAGAAACACTTTAAAATATAAAACTTGCCTGACAAGGCGTTGGCACAGTGGATAGAGCATAGGACTGGGATGTGGAGGACCCAGGTCCAAGACCCCGAGGTCGCCAGCTTGAGCGCAGGCTCATCTGGTCTGAGCAAGGCTCACCAGCTTGAGCCCAAGGTTGCTGGCTGGAGCAAGGGGTCACTTGGTCTGCTGTAGCCCCCCAGTCAAGGCACATATGAGAAATCAATCAATGAACAACTAAGGAATCACAATGAAGAATTGATGTTTCTCAACTCCCTCCTTTTTTGTCTATTTGTCCCTCTCTCTGACTCTCTCTCTGTCTCTGCCACAAAAATAAATAAATAAATAAATATCTTAAAGCAAATGAAAATTGCAATTTTAATTTCAAGGTTTATTCCCCTTTGCCAAAAGCAAATAGTTAACAGTGATTCTTCAAAGAAAATTTTATATTTTGATTATGATAAAGTCATTCTACACAATGTTTATTTACATAACGCTATAAAATGTTGATCCTGTAATAGAGCAATAGATTTTATATACAATTTAAATGTTAAAATAATTTTAATACTTGTTAAAATTATGACACATCTTATTCTAGGTAACTATTAACTTTAATGGAACAATTCTAGTGTTACAATTAAAAGTCACCAATGTAGAACAATGCAGCTTTAAGCTATCAAAGTTTTGTTTTCTATTATCTAATGATGACTTCCTTTTTTCCTGCTGTCCCAAGTAGAGTCAGGGCTTCCTCTCAGAGTTCCCACAGCTCCTAATCCCACTTGGGCACTAGCACACAGATCTATGCCGTAGTTTACCTGTGGACATGCCATATTCCCCTCTAGGTTGTGAATTCCCCCTAACTGGGAAGGCATCGTGTTCATCTTCTACACCTGTGTCTAGCACAGCACCAGGCACGCTGTAGGCCCTTGAAAAATACCTCTTGAATGATTTGGCGTGTCTCAACAGGTCTTAGCTGAAAGATATCCAATGTAAAAGGAGTCTCTAGAACAAAGTTGGCAGACCTGTTCTCTGAAGAACCAGACAGTAAATATTTCAGGCTTTGAGGGCCAAATGGTTTCTCTTGCAACTTCTCAACTAGCCAGTATAACCTAGAGGCTGCCATATATGTAAATAATACATGTGGCTCTGTTCCAATAAAACTTTATGAACACTGAAACTTGAATTTCATGTGTCGTGAAATATTATTCTCCCTTTGATTCTTTTCCAACTATTTCAAAATGTAAACAACCATTCTGAGCTTGTGGGCCATATAAAAATCAGCCACAGGGTTCCCTGCTCTAAGCAGATAAGGGCTGAAAGATATGTGGAAAAATCCCAGGATACCAGACAGGCTGGAAAGGTCTATGGTGGATAAAAAGTCAATGGATTCTCACAGTACCTGAAAATAAGACAAGAAGACAATATAGATACAAAAAACAATGCAGTTTTTTATTACTATTATTTTTCTTTTATTTTGAACAAGTTCTACCATAACTATTAACTAATGGTTAAGGAACTGAGAAAAAAACTGATATAGTCAAAAGCCATTTGTAATATCAGTTGGGAAAAAAAGAAAACTAAACCTTTTAGGTTAAAAGTCTTAGCACCATCTCAGCATTGCTAAAATGTACTCTCCTTTCTCTCTGCTGCCCACTCTCCAGCAGAAATACAAATGAGCAGAGGAATAGACAAAAAGTGGGGAGCAAAACCAGACAAAGGGATTCTGTCTCAGAAAACCCAAGGATGCTGTCCCGTCCTGTCATACCCAGCTCGTGCATAAAATAAGAGATGTCCTCGAAGTTAAAAGGGGCTCAGAGTCAGAGTCTGCTCCACTCATTAAAAATAATTACACCTCTTTAAATAGCACACACGGTCATTTTATAAAAATTGAAAAATAAAGAAACCAAGAGAAGAATATCCAAGCTTCTAGAGTTAACAACAGTTAAGATGTTGGTGGTTATCCTAGACTGTTTCCCTTAACCGCAGTGTGTACGTCTGTGCATATGCATGTATATCTACCTGTGTGCACTCTTTTTAACACAAAAATAATACTCCATATTTTGCAGATGAGGAAACCTAAGGCCTGCTAAACTTGCTCAAGATTGTGCATAAAATGAGTGGGTAAAAACTCAAGATTAGAACCTCTTGTTAATGAGCCAATGCTCTCTCCTACTACCTCCTAAGAGAAATAAACAATCAGCATCTTGGGTAAGTTAGTGCCTTGTCCATAGTAGGCGCTCAGTACATTAATACATACTGATATGAATGATGCCAACTGGGCCGTTACAATTCTCCATCTCAGTCCAGCTCTATGGTAGCCAGCTTCATCAGAGTTGCTCCTGATTTTAAACAACACCAAAGAGCATAGGCTTTTCTTCATTTTAATTTTTAAATTTATTGTGTTGGCATGGTTTCAAGTGTCCCACTCAATATAACACCACATCATGCCCCCCAATGCCTCATGCAAAGACTCTTTCTACCCCCAAAGAGCATAGTTCTTAACCGGCTGCCGAACCCGAAAGCACAGGCGTGCAGAGATACAGCCTCCTTTCACAGTAACTGGTATGTAACTTAGAATTTTTTCTACTGAAAGGACTTCACTTTGGACCACTTTCTTTTGGCTTTATTTAAAAATGCAGCATTTGTGGTCCTAATTAGGAATTCATTTTTGGATTTACCCCATTGCTTCAGGGGGGAGAATTAAAAAGAGCTGAAAGCATCAGGATATTTGCCTAAGGTTTGCCTTGTTTCCATTAAGACCAGACTTAATCATGACTAAAACAATTTCTGAGGGGTCTATTCAAGTCAAGAGTCACGACACACTAATAACATGACAAGGAAAGGTTCTGCCAGTGTTCTCTGCTTCATTAACCCTTGTTCTAGGGCTGGGAGGACAACCCAGTGAGACGAGCAACGATTTCTGAAGGGAAACTCGCATCTAGGTGGCATGCAAAGCAGTTTATGTGGCAGTTCTCGTGAGAAGGGAAGTGTATAGTTCTTAAAAAAGCAAAATGTCAAGGTTACCTTTCAGTAGAGAGAACAAGAAAACCTGACTAGCCAGCCAGACTAAGCAACATGTTTGAAACAGGAAACCCCCCTTGGCGTGGTGACTTGAGAAAACGTGTTTAAATTGTCCAGTTCTTGGGGTTGACGAAGCAAGCCAGCGCCTTCACTGCATCCAAAGCCCAACTATACAGTACCACCAACACTGTCAGCCAAGCACCCTATGACAGCCTCACCAGAGAAGCAGCTGCATTACCCAGGAGAGGCCATTACAACTCTCTCTACTAGGGATGTTAACCTACAGTGGGGTCACAAGTAAACAAAGGTGAACAGAGGTGAGACATTCCAAACTTAGTGCTCCAAAGGGGCTAGTGAGTTCCCTGAATACTGCCCACCCTTTATTTCATTCATTATTTAACAGATGTTTATGGACAGCCTTCTAATAAAGCACTGTTTTCGGTACTAGGAGTATAGCAGCGTAGACATAGAAATTTCTGAGCTCACAGAGCTTAACATTTCAGTGAGAATACAAACAAATTAGACAAATATTTAGATTAGATGGTGATTTGTGGTATGGAAAATAATTAAGCAATGCTAGTGGGTAGAAAGCACAGGTGCTGGAAGTTGTGATCCTCCCACTGGGGAGGGATGGGGGAGGGGTAAGGAGAGGGCAGAGCAGGTCTGAGCACAGGACTGAGTCCTGGCGCAGAGCAAACGAGACTGAAACGGAGCAGCCAGGGAGGCAGGAGGAAAACCAGGAGAATATGGTGTCCTCGAAGCCAAGTAAAGAAAGCATTTCAAGGATGAGGGAGTGAGAAACTGCTAACCCCTTCAGAATAATAAGGAAAGGAAAGTCAGAAACTGATTTATCAACACCAACATGAGGCATTTACGTATTTCTGTGGCACAGAGGGTGCAAAAGCCCGAGTGGAGTAGGTTCAAGAGAGGATCCGGAAACAGCAACACAGACAATTATTTGAGACTTTCTGCTGAAAAAAGCACAAGAAATGACATGGTATCTAGAAGGGGGATGAAAGATTGAGAGAAGTTTTTTGTTTTACTGACCTTGTTTTTTATTTGTAAGTGATCAAAAAAATGATAACATGTGCCGATGGGAGAGATTCAGCAGAGAGAGTTAACACTAAAGGAGAGGGGATGGATGTGTTGGAGCCGAGTCCTCATGGATGCAATGAGGAAATCGGCCCAAGTGCCCCACCCAGTGAAGGGACGGCCCAGAGGCAGGAGCACTGACTGTCCCTCCATCACACCAGGAGGGAAGGCAGAAACATGGGCACAAGTGTGGTACAGGGGTGGAGTACAGGGCTGGAATGGACATGGCTTGTGATGGTCTCCTGACTGCATGTCAATGTTCTCAGCGAAACAGGAAGCAACACTGAGACAATCATCTAGAAGAGATGAACGTATGGCGTAGGGACACAGAGTAGATACATAAGAGCCCTTGAGGCCGCTTTCCACTGTCTGATGATTCAACCCTACTTTCAATTATGTAATTGACCTAGAAGATTTCTAATAAATTTCCTTCTTCTTTTTAATAGCCACAGTGGACTTCTGCCGCTAACAACCGAAGTCCACATGTACCAACTCCTTCTGAGGCCTGGTGTTCCCCCATTTTCTCACTCACTGAAGTCTGGCTTTAATGAAACAGTGATCCTATTCTATTAAATCCTATGCACTTCCAAGACTATAGGAAGACCTGCTTGCAATCCACCAACAAGCCAAACATTTTGGGTTCCTCGACCTACTGCACAGAACCGAGAGTAATGACTTACATTTAGAATACCAAATTGGAAACACTGCATTGGTGTGCTAAACTGCTTGAAGAAAGTCATTTCTCTATACATGAGAAAGCTAAAAAGACTGATCCAAAATTCCAATCCCCTGAATAGTCCTTAAATTGTCTCTTGAATTAAACTACAAAAGTGTCTACCAAGACAGAATGAAGATGAATACACACACAACTTTCCTCAGAGTGTAGATTGATACTTCAACACAGACTGCAGTAACTCAGGGAGGGAAAGCCGCGTGAAGACCGAACAAAGGGGTTAACTGGAGGCACAGAGAACCTTCTTTCACAGAGGATGGCAATGTTTTATCTGGGAATGGCATCTGAGAGGGCAGTCAAACTGAGTTAGAAAGAAGGAAAGACAGCCTCTCCCACAAAGAGAAACATTTTGAAGATCACAAAGATGAGTGGAAATTTCCAGACTGTGCAGGCTAAGATGAGTCTTCATGATAGAACGTGTCGTCCCCCTCCAGGAAATTAAGAGTTATTAAACTGCAGCACAGACAGCTGCCTCCGAGATGAAATCAGCCTTGCGACACCAAGAAGCAGGGGCATGAGGGTGAGGAGCTGCTCACTTCCCACGGAGACCAGCCCCGCATAGTCTGTGCTTTCAGACAGGTGAATCTCGAAGACCCCTGAATACTCACAGGAGAGTGAGAAGCTTGGTGTAAGGTAAGACCTGAAAGCAGATCTCAGTGGCTCTTTCTCCCAGCTGATCCTGTGCTGGCTCATCCTTTGCTACGAAGGGTGAGATGGATGCTTAGCCCTTTGGGCCAAACACATACAAAATGCCAAGAAAAAAGCAAAGCAAAAATAAACACAAACACACGGAGAAATCTCCCAAGTGGATAAGAGCTGCATGTGCTATGCCTTCAGCATCCAGCCCTAAGGGTTTTGTGTGCCAATAACAGAACTATAAAGAAAGCCCCATCCCGTCAGTAAGAATGATTGCTTCGGTTTAATCATCTGAACAAGTCCCCTGTCTTCCCTCACCTTAAGGCACAGCTCCATGATCCTCCTTCCCTCATCCTCTGAATTCTCAAACAGATTGTAAAAGCTTACATTTATGGAGAGTGTACTACATGCCAGACATTCTTCTAAGATATTTATGTGTATTAGTTAACTTAATCCTCACAACAACTCTAACAAAACAGGTGCTATTATTGTCTTTAGGTTTCCCATGAAGAAGAGAATGAGGCTTATATGATACTGCTTTACTATGGAGTTCTCTGGGGAAGGAAGCAGAGAAGCTAGCCACTGCTGGCTCCAAGGACCAATCCTGGCTCAGCCTACTGAGACCACCTTCTAAGAGGCTGCCTAATGACTGCTATTTAGAAAACCCAGCTTCCACCTCCAATTAGTCAAAGGTTTCCCTTCGGAGTTTTTTAAATGCTCCTTTGCTCCCAGGTTGAATATGTGTGGACAGCACTTGGTGTCCTGCCGGAGGTCAGCGGCAGGAGTGACGTGGTATGGGCACAAGGCTACAAGCCATCAGGCTGTATGCCCCTCCACGAAGCAAGCTGGAGATGACAAAGCCAGTCACTGCAGTCCGTGGTGGCTGAAAATAGTGGCCGAGAAGCCAAGAAAAATCTGATGTGCTAATTTAAAAGTTTCTGATACAATTATTCTATCTCCTTTTTCAAAAAAAGGAAACTTAGGCAAAGAGAAGGGAAGTAATTCACACAAGGTTTCAGAAACACAACAAGAGCAAAACCAGGCTGTCTGGCTCCAAAATGTTCTCCCTTAACCACTATGCTCTAGGTCCCTACAGATGAACTGCAAGGACCCAGAAGTCTGCCAGCTGCCCCACCAGCTGTGAAGACCTGGTGGGGGAACCAGTCAGTGAGTATCACAGATCATGTTCACCAATCAACGAAACCAAAATGTGGCAAGAGAGGGCTTAAAGGTCAGAATCAGAAACTGCTGCTCAGCTAAAAAGAGACACTTAATGAAACCATTCCAAGGACCGATGCATAAGAAATATGGCTCATCAGAGAAGAAATAAATGAAATGGGGACTAAAACACAGTAGAAAAGATCAGTGAAACCGAGAGCTAGTTTTTTGAAAGGACAAACAAAATAGAAACGTAGACAAACTTTTAGCTAAACTCACCAAAAAAAAGGTCTCAAAGAAAATCAGAAATGAAGAATAAAAAGAAAAGAAAAAGGATTCTCTGGCTCTGCTAAGGGTGGGCCAAGAAGAAACTATGTTGCGATCATGTTTGTCAATCCTCTCGCTTTTATATCCTGAATAAATGGGGGCAGCTGTGCGGAGAGGAGGAGATAGCACCCTCCCCTTCACTCCTCCCAGAACTGAGAGGGAACTCAATGGGTGGCTCCTTGGGTTCAGAAGAGGAAGAGGAGCATCAGAAAACAGAAAAGTCATTGAAAAAAGTCAACCCCAACAGAAGTGGAGCAACTCAAAACAAAGGAGATTCAAATCAAAGGAACCCTCAGACTGCTGAGCATGAACAGCTTGAAGCCCAGAGTTTCCCTTTTCAGAACGGGCGTTTCTGAGGATGGGAAAGGTTTAGTTCATTGACTTCAAAAATTTTGTTGCTTTCTTTCTTTTTTTTTTTTTTTTAAAGCAAAAAAATTTCAATTGAACTTGTATCTTTCCTTCCTCTAACCCTGAGTGTTGGAAGGCCACGGAACAGAGAAATTCCTGGGTGGAGAGTAAGCGAAGGTCTGGCCGCGAGGCTGAATAAAGGTTGAGCTCTGATTTTCTTCCTCTACATTTCCATTAATTTAAAGTGCTCAATTGCCCGTCTGCTCTAAAATATGAGGTTATCCTCTTTGCAGTGTCCCTTTAAAAAGATTTTCCTTTGGCTCTGCCAAAAATAGCTAGAGCAGGTCCTTTGAGAATCCCATTCTTAGTCTTAAAAAAAAAAAAAAGTACTCTCCTCCCCACCCCATACACACAAACAGGCCTGGTAGCAGTATCCCTTACTTCCTCCAGAGACCTCCAATCTATCAGAAATAATAAATCTTTCAAGAGGGAAAAAACCCAGCTGGTCAGGGAAGTAATTCTGCCAGCCCACTTCTGCTTATTCATTTGCGCAATCACTGAGCCCCTCTTTGGGGATTAGCGAACAGTCAGGCCAGGGGCTGAAACCCAAATGCCTACACCTCGGCCAGGCAGGCAGGGGGCATGAAAGAAGTGGGCTGGGCAGAGACACAAAGGGGACGGTTTAGGAATTGAAGAAGGCGTGCCCAGGGGAGGGGGTGTGGCCTCTATTCAGTTCCCGCTAATTGATCTGAAGTTTTTTCAAGTAAAATTACCCCTATTACAAATGTTGGAAACCTGTCCAACTTTTAAAAACAGCAATAAACAGCAATGTGTGGGACAACAATACAAACAGAACACGCGTGTGCTGCTCTGGCTAGAGGCCCTTGTTCACAACCTCTAGGTAAGAAACAGATAAAAGATGACAGGCTGCCTGTCCCCTGGGAGCTTATGACCCAGTAGGAGTGAGGAGATACACACCTGGTAAAGTGTCCCACAAGGTGGAAAGTGATACTCGCTAAAAGGGAGGAATAAGCAAAGCCTACGGGAGTTCAGGAAAGTGAGAGGACACTGGAGGCTGAAAGGATTCTTGTAGGCAGTGCCATTTGATCTGAGGCTAAAGAATGAGGTAGACTTTGGCAGCAGAGGCTAGAGAGGGACCATTCCAGACAGAGGAAAATGAGCTGCTAAGGGCAGAAAGAGAGAGCAGGAAAGAGGATGTTTGAGAAATGGTCAACAGACTATCATGCGCCTACCCAACAGATATTCATGAGTGTCCATCGTGTACCATGCAGCAGGGATGCAATGGTGATCAGGAGGGACACAAGATGAAGTTGCAAAGTCTGAAAGGGCCTAATCCAGACCAGGCCTTGGAGGCTATCTTCAGAGTTTTATCTTTTTTTTTTTTTTTTTTTGTATTTCTCTGAAGCTGGAAACGGGGAGAGACAGTCAGACAGACTCCCGCATGCGCCCGACCGGGATCCACCCGGCACGCCCACCAGGGGGCGACGCTCTGCCCACCAGGGGGTGATGCTCTGCCCCTCCGGGGAGTCACTCTGTCGCGGCCAGAGCCACTCTAGCGCCTGGGGCAGAGGCCAAGGAGCCATCCCCAGCGCCCAGGCCATCTTTGCTCCAATGGAGCCTCGGCTGCAGGAGGGGAAGAGAGAGAAAGAGAGGAAGGAGAGGGGGAGGGGTAGAGAAGCAGATGGGTGCTTCTCCTGTGTGCCCTGGCCGGGAATCGAACCCGGGACTTCTGCACGCCAGGCCAACGCTCTACCACTGAGCCAACCGGCCAGGGCCCAGAGTTTTATCTTAAGAGTGATGGGAAAGCTGCCTTTGAAGACTTTATAAGAAGGGGAATCACATGTTGAGATTTGCAGCGTTCCAAGTTCCCCGGCTACAGAGCATGCACTCTGCGGACTGGAAGGGAGCCAGAGCTCCACCAGTCCCAGCAAGCCGAGAGGAAGCCTTTGCAAGCAGTCTGAAAAAGAACTGATGACAGCTTGGGCTTGGGGTACTGGTGGAGATAGAGAAAAGTGGATGGATGCAAGAGACAGGAGTTCAAATCACCAAAACTATCAGTTCTGGGTAGGAGTGAGTGAGGCAGAAACCGGGTGGGCCTGGAGGATATGGCCAGCATGGCTCTGCAGGGGCATGAGGTCCCACCACCAGGAGCCCAGCAGCCAGGCAGTTCTGCCCCGGCAGCAGTGGGAGCCCAGTGGTTACTAGAGAGAAGGTTCAGGAGCTAGGCGTATAGCTGAGGGAAGGCTGCCAGAAAAGCTTGCAGGATCTTTCCATCTTAGAAAGCCATCATCTGAAAAGTTATGTTTTCTTTTAAATGTGCTTTGTAAAATTCCACCACTATTTTGTTTGGACTCGTCTTGATGGCAAAGAAATAATTTGCTCTTCTCATGTGTTCAACAGTTCTTCACAAAGCTAAGTCTAATCCTCTAGATTTGGAATGGAGAAAGAAAGAATAATGTTAATGTCAAGTAGCCATGCCAACCTCCTTTAATTTTGACCCTTTCTTAAGAGCTTATTCAAGGAATGCTAGTTAACCATCAGGGTCCATCCTCCTGAAGCCAAGGCCTAGCAGTGCTTTTCTTTCTAACCAAAGCATCTGTACACGAACCCAATTCACTTTGATTCTAGATCACTCTGGAAGCATGAATACACCCTTCTTGATTTGCAGGAATACCTGGAAGTACTCAGACTCCAGTCACAGGAAGGAGAAAACAGCCAAGGCATTTAGGTGTTCAGCTATTGATAACTTGTGACAATGGAGTCTACACAGTATTTTGAGAAAGTCTCACTTGTATGCCAAGCATTTGCCCCACAATATTCCTTCATGGTCCCTTCAATCTATAGAAGTTTGTCCATTTTTGGAAAGTCACAACATGTTCGAGATCATCCAAATAAGCATTGGACAATTGGGAAATGAAAAGAATAACAAGACACCAGTAAGCAGCAGTGGGATGGAGGTTGATTTTGCCTTCTCTCACCCTTTACTCACCAAGTCTTGGAATGTTAGCACATACTGTACCCACGCCACAGATGTATTCCTCTCCTCTCCCAAACTGGCCTTTTTATTCCGTATGTCTTGATCAAGTTAGCATGCCATCCAAAGATCATTCAATAGACTTAATGCTCTCTAATAAGTGTTATTTTACCAAGATTACTGCCAGTAGGCACACCTCTACTTTTATACTGGCATCCACACCTCCCACACGTGGCCCAGGTAAATCCTGTTTGGTGTAAAAAATTCTGTTTGGTGTAAAAAATTCTGTTTGGTCCCATTCCACTTGCTGGTGACGGCTTCAAACCAATGAGATATGATAGGAAGTCTGCTGGAGAACTTCTGGGAAAAGCAGCATAATAGGTCTTAAAAAAAAAAGACTCAAAGAAGAACTAATAATGCCTTTTCTGCCTCTGGACAACCACTAACGTGCAAGGATGCAATGCAACATCTTGCGACTCTGAGAAAATCTAGTCAACACAGTGGGGCTGGCTGTGAGCAGGAGCCCACAGAAACGAGTACTTCATGAAAACAGAGATTAACCAGCCCTCAGGAAAGATTTTTTTTTTTACAGAAACAGAGAGAGAGTTAGAGAGAGGGATAGACAGGGACAGACAGACAGGAACAGAGAGAGACGAGTAGCGTCAATCGTCAGTTTTTCGTTGTGACTCCTTAGTTGTTCATTGATTGCCTTCTCACATGTGCCTTGACCGTGGGGCTACAGCAGAACAAGTAACCTCTTGCTGGAGCCAGCGACCTTGGGTCCAAGCTGGTGAGCTCTGCTCAAACCAGATGAGCCTGCACTCAAGCTGGCAACCTCGGGGTCTCAAACCTGGGTCCTCCCGCATCCCAGTCCGATGCTCTATCCACTGTGCCACCGCCTGGCCAGGCAAGAAAGATTTTTTGTAATAGGACAATAGAGTTCCTATTTTTTTAAGTTGCTTTGAAGTGAATTTTCTGTTTCTTGCAGCCCAAAGCATCCTAAACGATACAATACCTCTCTGGAGAAGTAAGAAAAGGGCTCTGCCTCTTCAACAACACTCTAGCAACAAAGAAAGATTCTTTCAAAAAAGAAAAGAGAGTAAGACTTATTTCTCAATACATGTTTTGGGAAAACCAGCCATGAAAAAGGTATTTTTAATAGCCACTCCTGATATATGGAGAATCTTTTGAAATCCTCCCACACAGCATAAAAACTGCAATAAAGTTACAATGAGCCACTATGAATGGTATGTGTGAGGATATACAACATACTTGGAGTTATTATAATATGTAAACACCAGGGAACGACCATGAAATTAGTCTTTATTACTCATCTACTTTATTTCCTTCTACAATTATAAGACCAGGAAGTGTTTTCTCCCTCCCTTCTCCCCCTCTTGATTAAAACAGACTCATATGATTAGAAGGGAACTCAGAAAACTGAGGCTCAAAGAGGTTGAATGGTCTCCACACAGTTTCAGTTAGCTGGGGACAATTTTCTTCATTAAATAAAAATGCTTTAGGCTTGATTTTTAAAACAAGTCTTTTGTTGAACATTCAATTTAATGCAAAGTCGAATTGTAAAGACATAGGAAATCAAAACTGGATTTTTTTAGAAGTAATTTAATTATGAACATAAAATCTCCTGTTTGAACTCACTGCTTTGAGCTCATTCTTCCTAATTCTAATAGTTCCTTAATTCCAATCCATTCCTCTCAATACCACTTCTCTCTCCAAGAAAATCCCTACCTATGTCCCATTCTCTAGGCCAGTGGTTCTCAAAAGACTGTTTGCATCCTATTGACCTGGGAAATAAACCAGCAATGCAGATTCCCAGGCAGAGTTCAATCTAGTAGGCCGGGGTGGGGTCCAGCAATGTCAATGTAAACAAGCACCCCAGGCCAGTCCAACTGTGCTTTGAGGCACAGGACTCCAGACTGAATACCAGATTCCAGGATCCAAAAAAAAAACCCCACCATCTAATTATCAGAGCAGATTTGAGCTGGAACAACTATGTGCACAGTTGCCTATAATTTTCATGTTCCCCCTGAGGTCTGAAACAAACCCAAGAGCTCTGTGACTTGGATGTACCCTGGTAATCATATTTGCTTGGAGGTTTGAAGATTTTAATCCCTTCCCCTTTAAGACTTTTTTTTTCCCTTCTGAATGCATTTCTTCTTGGGATTAAATCTAAAATGTCTTAATCCTCCTCCTCCACAGCTAAAGGAAACCAATTTTGTAAAGTGTTTCAGAAAGGCGCTTGAAAAAAGACACAATACAAAATGTCTTCCCCTTTGAACCAGTCCCTGTGGTGCATGGAGCAAACACAGTAGGTAATGAGAGAAGTAAACACTGGGTTTTCCAGACCAGCCCTGAAACCAAAACTGAGGAAGGAAGCTGACCATTAAGTAAGTGGACCAGAGGAACAATAGCTCAGGCATATCCTAGGGTAAGTCTGAACCTGAGAAAACTGGAATGAAATAGACCAACCCCTTGTCCCAAGTTAACTTTCCCTTACTGCTTTATTTTAAAATAGGACAGTGCTGGAAATGAGCATATAGAGTTTAAGTGGAATCTTAGAACTCCTCTGGCTGCCAAAGAATTTTTTAAGACCTAAATAAATACTCTTTCCTGGATTCAGCAGGGCTCATTTACACCCGTCTTCTCCAAGACATTTTAAATCTAGAGGCTCCAGAGACCAAGAACACAGCATGCGGAGAACTTGAGTCTGTGTTCCATCATCAGCTCTGACAGGCTCACATTACGGGCATGAGAGCTTGTCTATACGTAGATTTCTTACTGCTTAAGTGAAGCAAAAGATGCCATAAAACCTCTTAGAACCTCAAAGAACATCTATGCTAAGACAGAGTATAATGCTCCAGAAATGCTGTAAAATAAAAACTCTAGCAAAAAAATTGGTTTAAATCTCTTAGAAGGCAAAAATCAACGTCACACTTGTAACCTGCATATTCCAGTTGTATGACTCGGAGTTAGGGACAAAGATGGACTGAATTTAATGGGGTTGGGAGAGCAGAGAATGAAACAAGGAGGAGGAAGTGAGCCAACCACTGGGAGATGAACAAGCTAACTGTTCGAAACAGATATTAGGTGCCTCCCCTTAAAGATTCCAAACAATCCTCAGGGCATTTTAAAAATGGGAGAATTCAGTACTGGCTTGGCCGGATCACCATTTATTTACTCTTGGTCCCTCTCGATGCAATTAAAATCTCATCACAACTGCACAGCTTAAAAAGCCCAACTACTCTCAACTGGTTCCTAAAGCCTCTCCTGCAGCTGCTCCCAGCGGGCTTGGAGATCTTCCTAAGACCCAGTGAACAGAAAGCAGTCAAGAGCATCCCCACGCATGCTTGGCTGGAGTATGTACCTGGAACTGCCTCTGTTCTGCAGAAGACTCTTTATGTCCACAAAGCTTTGCAACTAAGGTCTACACCAGCTTTTCTGTTTAACAAATGCCTGACTGGTTTGTATGGAACAGACAGCAAACCATCATCTCCAAGCATCTGGAGTTACTTTTTAAAGCCCAGTTCCCATTATGTTAAACACACTTCATCAGGATTCTTTGACATTTTGCGGGCATTCTCCTTACAAACTTGCATGTTCTCTGCTTTGCCCTGTTTCTGAACATGGATAAGCTTGGTTCCCAGACCCAACAAACAATTCTCAGGACACTAGAAAGGTATCTGAGGGTATCTGAGAATTCAACTCAATTCTGACCCTATTTACCTGTAGAAGCATCAGATTCCACAGGTTTAGTACTACAAGACCGCCCCCAAAGCCAGTACACTCTCTCTCTCTCTCTCTCTCTCTCTCTCTCCCCAGAGGCCCAGGTTACCTGTGTATTTGAACAACTGGCCGCTGACTGGAGGTTCCAATGACCCCCTTCAACTCAGAATGCCAATCCCAAATCCAGGATGTCACCACTACTTTTGATCCACTGGCTATATATCAGAAGTTCCCACAACTCCCTTCTTGGGTTCTATTAATTTGCTAGAAAGGCTCACAGAACTCAGAGAAACATGCACTTACTAAATCAGTGGTTTATTTTAAAAAGCTAAACTCAAAAACAATCAGATGGAAGAGAGGCACAGGGCAGAGTAAGTGCGAAGGAGGGCAGAGATCCCACGGCCTCTCCAGGACCGACATTCGCCCAGCACCTCCATGCACTCACAAACCCGACGCTCAACCTCAACCCCATACTCTTGAAATTTTACAGTCTTCTTTACACAGCCAGAATGTTAGCCACCGGCAACTGATTCAAACTCCAGCCTCTCTCCCCTCCTCATAGGTAGTGTGTGGGGTGGGGGGGCAAGACTGAAGTTCCAACCCTTTCATCACATGGCTGGTTCCACTGGCAACCTGCCTCTATCCTTAGATGCTTTCCAACAGTCACCTAATTAACATAATAAAAGACATCTTTTTCACTGTCAACACTTAGGAAATTCCAAGGCTTCAGGAAGCTGTGAGCCAGGAATCGTGGAGAGACCAAATATATACATGAGATATAAATTTTGGTCATCTTAATGGCCAAATATATATATTTCTTATTTATTTATTTATTAGATTTTATTTATTCATTTTTAGAGAGAGGAAAGAGATAGAGAGAACAGGGGGAGGAGCAGGAAGCATCAACTCCCATATGTGCCTTGACCAAACAAACCCAGGATTTTGAACCGGCGACCTCACAAATATATATTTCTTATAAATCACAATACTGCAATGAGTTCTGATATGGCATAGCAAGAAAAACAATTGATCCTTGACTGCCTAATTGCTTCTCACTAACATGCAAATCAATCTTGTTTCTTCATACTTTGGCTGGTAGAAATCTCTATGGCTACATATACACTCTCTCTCCAAAAGGTAATATCAAGTACTTAGTATAAATATGAAAACAAACCAACACAATCTCCCTCAGCAAAATATCAACTTATCCCAAAGAAATGACTTAATGGGATGAACAAGTCTGAGAATGGGCCAAATTTACAACACAGCTGTTCAGTAGAATGTAGGGCTTAGCAATTTAGGTTAACTGTTAGACTCTGTCTTCTCTTATGACCCATTCTCCAATCTAGAACATTCATCAAAGTCAATAGAACGTTAGACCAAACACACATGCAGTAACTGACACAACAAGGGAAGGCAGTGTGGCCATTCAGAAAAGGGTGAAGCAACACTAAACACACAAATTCCAAACCATTCCAAGGATACAAATATTCCTAGCAGGAAAACCAGGCCCCCACTGAATGCTCTGATTATCTCAGAGGGCAAATGGACATTGGCCAAAAATAATTCCTTTATTCTCTATACTTCTTCAAAGATTTTTTTTTTTTTTTTTTTTACTTTTTTTTTTTTCTTTCATTTTTCTGAAGCTGGAAACAGGGAGAGACAGTCAGACAGACTCCCGCATGCGCCCGACCGGGATCCACCCGGCACGCCCACCAGGGGCGACGCTCTGCCCACCAGGGGGCGATGCTCTGCCCATCCTGGGTGTCACCATGTTGCGACCAGAGCCACTCTAGCGCCTGAGGCAGAGACCACAGAGCCATCCCCAGCGCCCGGGCCATCTTTGCTCCAATGGAGCCTTGGCTGCGGGAGGGGAAGAGAGAGACAGAGAGGAAAGCACGGCGGAGGGGTGGAGAAGCAAATGGGCACTTCTCCTGTGTGCCCTGGCCGGGAATCGAACCCGGGTCCTCCGCACGCTAGGCCGACGCTCTACCGCTGAGCCAACCAGCCAGGGCTTTCAAAGATTTTAATACATGTAACTTTAAAAGTCAATGACATTATAGATAACAGAGAGCCTGCTAGCCATATTTGACAGATAAAGAAATTAGGAATTGAGAGGTTAGTGGTTAGTCCGGAGTTCATTAAGTGACTCATTAAGAACAGAGTCAACTCTAGAATCCAGGCCTTTTTACTTCAAATCCAAGGTCTGTAAACCCACAACATATTCATGTTTTCCCTTGATCATCACAAGAACATATAACCCCTAAAAATTCTGCTTGGTATCATGGATGACATACTCCTGTTTGCCCTTGGTCATTGCAAGAACAAAACCCCCCTGAAAACTCTGCCTGGCGTCCTGGTTGCATTGGGCACTTCCCCAGCCCACTCTGCAAAGACCATCTGGCATTTGCTGCTGTTGTCCACGGCAGTTAACATTTCACACATTTCTTTCCTAAGCCTCTAGCATACCTGATGCAATAGTGGGAGAGGCAAACATGAGCAGAACTGAGACCAGCTTTAGTGCTACGATAAGAACCTTCTAGGGGTGAGAAAAGGGCCAGCAGTCTTAAACCTACTTTGCCAAGTGGTTCATGAGCAGCTGTAACATCTGTCTGTTTTTCTCCGGGAGCCGATGAACAAGGCTGTGGATTTCAGACACCCGAGACTCCTGATTCTCCAGCTCTGCCAAAGTAGAAGGGAGGTAGCATTTGATCAGTGTCACAGCTAAATCAGTTTACAAAACAAAATCAAAGGAAAACAAGGGCCGGGCACTGACAGACTGAGGATTTCTCCAAGGGTTAAGATCCTGTTCTGTGTACTTGTGACTAGAATGACTAGATCTACAAGTGCTTTAAATGATGTTTTCTGTAACAGAGTTCTTTTTTTTTTTAAATTGCTGTCAAAAAAAAAAAAAAATCTAGCCAAAACCATGACGTGATGAAATGGAGCCAGTCAACTGCATACGCAGAACAGGAACAAACTTGGGAGCAACTGATTCCCTAGAGTGATGGCTTCGTTTCAAGGAAAGAAGGAACTTTATGCACTCAGCAAGTGATAAACAAATTGTACGTGAACAACATTGCAAGGGTCTCAAATATCAAAATAACACCTCAAGACAACATCAAAGAAATCAAAGGAAATGTCCAGTTATTTTCAAACCATGTGTGACAGCCAGTCTG
The DNA here is from genome assembly GCF_036850995.1 of Saccopteryx leptura. Lineage (NCBI taxonomy): Eukaryota > Metazoa > Chordata > Mammalia > Chiroptera > Emballonuridae > Saccopteryx > Saccopteryx leptura. The sequence goes on along the minus strand of NC_089508.1, from coordinate 165,296,509 downwards.
GACGAGAAGAAAGAAATGGCACATAGATTATGTGACTCTTTCTGCCAACGTGTAATCTAAACCATGGCCTGTCATGTTCTTTTGGTTGAACTTGGGTGAGTGGCTCCATTTCCCTGGGAAGTTAGAAGGATGGAACTCCACACCTATTTATAGGACTGACGTGAGGTTTAATTAGAGAATGGTTGCTATGGGCTTGGAATTTCCCTGAGAAAGAAATCACATAAACTCTATCCTCACGTCTAGCTTTCTCCCATGCCTTTCTCCTCCCTGTTTGAAGGGGGAAACTATAAGTACTGTAGATAAGGCCCTCAGAGCATTAGTTGCTGCTATATTAGGTCAGTAGTAGCTGCCAGGGTAGACAAACTCTGAGGGCTTAAAGGAAGCAGGGAGAGGCAGAGGCTATTGGCATTACAGCACAGCGGGGTTTCCTGCCAGACTTACATCTGAGAGAGTATCTCACTGCCCTGCAGGAGGCTTGCCCCACGTAGACAGATCCCAGTACACTTAGGGTGGTTTGCACCTAATCCCTATGTATTTTAATACCAGTAATATGACGCTAGGGATCTGGATGATACAGCTGAAGAACGATCAGAAGCTGGAAATGGAAGCCATGACAGAAAGCAGAATGGGAAGTTACGTAAGTGGTGCAGCATTCAGGGAAACACTTCCAATGCTCAGTTTAGGTAATGTGCAAAGCTTGATTCATTCTACAATGTGCTACTCTAAGGGCTGGGGAAAACCCGAGGAGTTAGAACTCCAATAATCAAAATTAGAAAGGCAAACTTGTTCTTCTCTCCTCTCTCCACCCCCAAGAACACACTTGGGAAGTTTCTCTCCTCTACTGTAAATTCAGCGTCCTAGCAAGGCCCTCAGCAGTCCAAATAAAAATTTGGTTTCATTTTTATTCTGTGGTGAAGTCACGAGTGTGTAGTGGGTAGTTTACATGCAGAATAAGAAGGGTTAGATAATATTTCTTTTGGGATACTGACTGTTCTTTGAAATAGAAAAATCTATTCTCTTCCCCTTAAAACTGTGACCAAAAGAAAACTTACTCGCTGCTTTGATGAAACTTCTTTGAAACTGGTACATCATGAGTGGTCCTGGAAGCATTCTGGAATAAAAGGTTATATACTAGTTAGCTTAATAAAAACAATCATATTCTGTCTACATAGCAGCCGGGAGAAATGTCACGCTGTAAGACAAAGATCACAGGCAAACAACAGCAACTCAACTTAGGCCAACTTGGCTTCCCCTTTGAAAGGTCTTGAGATTTTACCTGAAATTTTCATTCTCTCTCCTTTTTAAAGGAATGGATACAGCTGTTTTGTATTCACGACTAACAAAGTACTGATGCTAAGTCTAGCACAAATCAAGAGATTTCCTTTTCAGTCAGTGACTCACCCATCAACAAGAGCATTTTAAAATATGTGTGAGAAGCAGGCAACTAGCTAAACATTTGTACATACCTGTACTTAAACTCTCATTTTCCCAGCACCTAATCATTACCATCAGTTCATCTGCGAATACTACGAGAGACTTTTGGTAGGTGTTTCTGAGGCAAATTTACTGTTGAATTCTTCTCTAGAATGCTGAAGCTTTTGGCCCTGGCCGGTTGGCTCAGTGGTAGAGCGTCGGCCTGGCGTGCGGGGGGCCCGGGTTCGATTCCTGGCCAGGGCACATAGGAGAAGTGCCCATTTGCTTCTCCACTCCCCCCCCCTTCCTCTCTGTCTCTCTCTTCCCCTCCCGCAGCCAAGGCTCCATTGGAGCAAAGATGGCCTGGGCGCTGGGGATGGCTCCTTGGCCTCTGCCGCAGGCGCTAGAGTGGCTCTGGTCACGGTAGAGAGACGCCCCGGAGGGGCAGAGCATCGCCCCCTGGTGGGCAGAGCATCGCCCCTGGTGGGTGTGCCGGGTGGATCCCGGTCGGGCGCATGTGGGAGTCTGTCTGACTGTCTCTCCTCGTTTCCAGCTTTACAAAAAAAGAAAAAAAAAAAAAAAAAAAGAATAAAAAAAAAATAGAATGCCGAAGCTTTAGAACCCCTAACATTAGGCATGAAACAATCTAATTTTACTTGCTATTACAATATTTGAAAATATGTTTTATATATACTTACTGTTTATTAGCAAATCACTATCAATGTGCAAAAAGTGCTAAATGCAAACGTCTACAATATGACTTGTGTAAACTACAATGGCAGTATTGAGGGTATGAATATTGAATGAAAAGGCTAAATTGTAAACTTATGGTTTTTCTACTAGTCCAAATAATAAGCTTCTCAAAGGCTCAGATTTTATTTTATTCTCATTGAATCCCCTAATTTACCGGTTGCTCTTCACTTGCATTGCATCTTACTCTGACTTCAAGATCCTTCCATAAGTTCCCCAACAGCCAAAAACAACCAGCATTACCAATTTCTTTTCTGCGGCTTTGCTCCTTTGCTTTTGAGCCAAAGGAATCTTCACAAAACCTGTCCAAATGCTACTCAATCCTATGATGACAGTTGTCCTCCTTAAGGCTAGACCCCCACCTTCCCATGTAAGAACTACAGTGAACGGCTATAAATATGCCTGCCCTTCAAGTCCAGCATAAATTTCTATTTCTCCCTGAAATTGAGATGTGGGAAGCTAGTCAATCATCTGCTCCCGTAACAACAGAGGGAGGTGTAGGCAGATAGCAGCCACACAACATATACTATTACAGGAAAACAGTCTCTTCCCCTAAGCTAGGGGTCGGGAACCTATGGCTCATGGGCCAGATGTGGCTCTTTTGATGGCTGCATCAGCTCATAGACAAATTTTTAATAAAAAAATAATAACGTTAAAAATATAAAACATTCTCCTGTATTACAATTCATTCATTTCCTACCGCTCATGTTCATGGTTACGGGTGGCTGGAGCCAATCACAGCTGTCCTCCAGGACAACAACAAATTTTTATTGGATAATGCGTAATGTACACGGGTCGTTGTATGGCTCTCATGGAATCACATTTTAAAATATGTGGCGTTCATGGCTCTCTCAGCCAAAAAGGTTCCCGACCGCTACCCTAAGCAAAGTGGTATTTTCTGATCTAAGCCGAAGGATCCAAAAAAGGAGTTTCATCAAGTTCTGAGTTTTAAGGTTCAATGCCAGCAATATATTCAATCTGCAATGCATAAATCTATCAAAACACATAGGGAATGTAATCATGCATTCACAACAGAATGGGGATGTGATTCCTTGTTTTCTTAATAGAGCACTCAGGGATTTCAGGAAATTCCATATTTTAGGTTCTATTAAAGGCTAATTGTCAGAGCCGCCTCTCATAAAAAACAAAGCTTCCTAAATCATTCATGGCACCACTGCACAATGGCAACCCATCAACTGCGGGTGATTTACAATTGGCTTGACCAGCTGAGCTCACTGCACCCTCACATAAGCTGTTTCCACATCTCAAACACCCACCCAACAGCTCACTGGAGGCTGAAAATAAAGCTGCTTTCTTCCTGATTGCCTGATAACAAGCTGGCACGCTGCCCTGCAAATGGAAAGTCCCTACCTTAGGTAGGTCTTCAAAGCACTAGTGATGGTTTTGATCTCCCATTCCGCGCAGATATCTGTTTCTGTTTCAGAAGCCGTTTTGGGGTCTAAAACGAAGAAAAGACAATGTGTGAAGCAGAGCAGAAAATACAGCTAAAAAACAAGCGTACATCAAAGCAGTCAGCCTCACCACTAACCAAAGAAATCCAAATTAAAATAAAATGACACCTATTCTTTAATTTATTAAATTAGAAAAACGTTTTCGAATCCAACTGTCTATTGCTGGCAAGAATGCAGTGAAACTGATCCTCTCATAATCTGCTAGAGGAGGTAGAAATAAATGCAGCAGTTTTGAAAAGCAATTTGGCAATTGGTATTAAGAGTCATAAAAATGTTTATACCCTTTGAACGTCACACGATCTGTCCTTAGGAAATAAGATAAGGCAGGAAAAAAGTTACATACCCCCAAAATGTTTAACTCACACTATTCTTTATAACAGCAGAAAAACATTTTTAAAGGATTATGTTGCTTTTACGTGATAATGATGGATATCAAGCAATATGGAAAAATGCCTGGATTATCAGGTAATAAAAAAAATCAAGATTTAAAAGTTTATGAGAAATTCATATGAACAAAAACTGAAAGGAAATACTCTGAAATTAAAATAGTGGTTGGGTCAGAATGGTTTTTATATTATATAGTTTTTATATTTTCTAAAATCTGACTTGATTCCATTACATACATACATACATACATACATACATACATACATTTAATTGCCTTAAGCCCAGAAATGCAATTAAGGCCACCATAATTATATCAGCTCCTAATCATGTCTTTTGTCTCTTCTTCTGTTGATTTTTAAACAAATGTGTATCTTATTTTAAAATAGATAATTCTTCTAGTCTTCCTGAGCTGCATACAGGTGAGAAAAAGAGGCAGAGTTTGGGGATAATGATCTGCTTCACAAACCAGCAGACCTCCACATTCCCGCTGGCGAGGCAGTCAGAAATGGAGACTTTCAATGCATTAGAGGGAGACTCCAGCTTCCTCATTCTGAAGACCAGCGATTTGCCTCCCAGCTCCCAGTCCCTTTTCTTTCTGCGCAGCACCTCATTTCAGCTGGGCTGCTACCCTTTTCTCACAACTACTCCAAGTGCTCAGGTGAGGCTCCACCCTTCCAGGCGGGGAAGGAGATTCAGGATAGACCAATCAAAGTGCAGCATGTCTCTGGACCCCAGGACTGGTTCAGGGATGGCCCAAGACCTAAGTCAGTCGACAGAGTGAACTTGATGCTTTTCTGGGAGATAGAGGAAAGGATATCTGGGGCCTGCACCTGGAAGGTTCTGCAAATGCTCTAAATGCCAACATACAGAGCCTGAGAATGAGTATGAAAGATAAAGCCAGAGATAAGAGAAGCAGAAAAAGTCGGTCTGATAATGTGGTTGATGCCTTGTATCTCGCATGTTGTTTTGTTTTGTTTTTTGGGTTGTTTTTTGTTTGTTTGTTTGTTTTTTGGTGAGAGAGAGACTAGAACAGAGAGGGACAGAAAGGGACAGACAGGAAGGGAGAGATGAGAAGCATCAACTCATAGTTGCAGCACCTTAGTTATTCATTGATTGCTTTCTCATATGTGCCTTGACTGGGGGGCTTCAGCCGAGCCAGTGATCCCTTGCTGAAGCCAGCGACCTTGGCTTCAAGCCAGCGACCTTTGAGCTCAAGCCCAGCAACCATGGGGTCATGATCCTACACTCAAGCTGGTGACCCCACAGGCTCAAACTGGTAAGCACGCATTTAAGCCAGATGAGTCCACGCTCAAGCTGGCAGCCCCGGGGTTTTGAACCTGGGTCCTCAGCGTCCCAGGCCAACACTCTATTGCACTACCAGCTGGTCAGACTCGCATGACTTTTTAATCATGTGAGCCAATAAATACCCTTTTTTCTTAAGCCAGTTAAAGTCAGGTTTTCTGTTTTTTTATACTCAAAAGAGATCTAAATGATAAAGCAGGCAAACAGAGCACTTGACTGTGCCTTTCTGGACCATCTCTAAGAAGAAAGGGCCAACAGCCTTCTATCTGGAAAGAGGAATGAGTCACAGGTGGGCACTAGGAAGGAACCCACTTTTATCCTAGGAGGAGCAGGCCAGACAGTCATGAGTGGCTTAGTCTCTAATCCCCAGGTGAAGGCACAAATCCAGCTGGTACCTACTGACACATATTGGAACACAAGAGAAGAAAGAACCCCAGCTCATAAAATGTTTGGCTCCTAAAGGCAGCACATCTATGTGTCTGCAGGTACCTCTGGGCAGTAATGACGTCTGTCCTGTCACATGAAACAAACAAGAAGGAGTCCAAAGAGCATGATTATAATTCTAGGCCCCACACGATGGTAAACTCCCTCGAGTTCTATCATAGCAAATATCTGAAAAGTGAACAAAGCGTGACTTCTCCAAGAATCCAAAATCCCTGCAGCTTTCGTTCTTTCCCTTGTGTTGTCAGCCCACATTCCCTTAATGGTTTCTTCCTGCGTCAGTGTATGTGCCAAAACACTGCGCTTAGGGTGACCTTTTCCGCTCCCCATGACCAAGACACAGGGAGAGCTGCCGTGCTGCATGGTTCCTGGACGCGAGACAAATGTTACTGTACATTTTTCTGAGGAACAAACTAACTTCTACCCAAGGAGACTGAACATGACACTGAACAAGCAGCAGTTGGCAGGTCTGGGAGCTGTGGACTGTTCCACGAACCACATTCAGCAAACTAATGATTAGCTTCCACTTATTCAGGCTCTGTAACCATAGGAATATTGTGTAACATTACAGAGAGGCGAGTCAAATTACAGACCAGCTAAAGGGCTTTTTATAGCCCTGATGAGGCAAGGCTCATAACTTGAGCACGTCCATTTTAATTCATTTAATATCCAAACTAAATTGAAGACAGCTTCCCAAGCTACCTCGTTTTCTGAAAGCACTGCCGGTTTCCACACCTCCCTACCGATGTTCCACTCACTCACAGAAGCCTCCTCATCTGAACAAGATGCAGAGACGATGTAAAATTTTCTTCAGAACTCAGAACTTCACTCCCCACCATGTCACTTGATCATTGAAGTACTTGGTAAAACTGACCTAAGCTAGAGGAGCAGTCCATCAAAGAAAAAGGCATCCTATCAGTAAAGCAAAATGAGTATATTTGCACCTCAACTTATTCCCACATGAATTTGGAAAAACAGGAGACACAGACTGGAAGCAGTGTTTATAAAGAGCAGTGTTTACAAGCAGTGTTTATGAAGTGGTCTTAGAAATGTCACACTGAATCCATCCCAAGATCCATCTAGTCCACTGTTGTGTTGCTGACAAAAACACTAGGGACTTTCTGGAGGAATTGATTAGGAAAGTCACCTTGTACTCCTACATTTCCTAATAACACATCATAATATGTGTAAATTAATTTCTTTTTCTGTAACTGGGAAGGCAATACATGCATGTGATAAAAGAATATATGAGGCCCTGGCCGGTTGACTCAGTGGTAGAGCATTGGCCCGGCGTGTGGAAGTCCCAGGTTCGATTCCCAGCCAGGGCACACAGGAGAAGTGCCCATCTGCTTCTCTACCCTTCTCCCTCTCCTTTCTCTCTATCTCTCTCTTCCCCTTCTGCAGCCAAGGCTTCAATGGAGCAAAAGTTGACCCAGACGCCAAGGATGGCTTCATGGCCTCTGCCTCAGGTGCTAGAATGGCTCTGGTTGCAACGAAGCAACGCCTGAGATGGGTAGAGCATCACCCCCTGGTGGGCATGCTGGGTGGATACTAGTTGGGCGCATGCAGTAGTCTCTCTGCCTGCCTGTTTCTTACTTCAGAAAACTACAAATAATAATAATAATAATAATAATAATAATAATAATAATATATGCAAGCAGATCTGACCAGTGGTGGCACAGTGGATAGAGCATCAACCTGAGATGCTGAGGTCCCCGGTTCAAAACTCTGAGGTCACCAGCTTGAACATGGGATCATCAACATGATCCCAAAATGAGCCCAAAGGTCACTGACTTGAACAAGGGGTCACTGGATTGGATGGAGCCTGCCCCATCCCACCCCCATCAAGGCACGTATGAGACGCAATCAATGAACAACTATAGTGAAGCAACTACAAGTTGATGCTCCTCATCTCTCTCTAAAAAAAAAAATTAATAAAAGGATCTATACAAGCAAAACAAATAGATATACATTAAAATGTAAGCCTTTGCTGTGCTAGAGGCAACTGCTAGTATCAGCTCAGTTAATGCACAAACAAGCAAAATAGAAATACATACAGCTTTTTAAAAACACAAGCACATTATACATGTCATTCTGTGCACTGAAATTTTAATTGAACAATATTTTTAAAAACTGTTCCATATTAGCACACAAATATATCTACCTCAGTACTTCGCTGCACCATAATTAAATGTCCCATTCATGGGAATTAAGGTGGTTCCCTGGTCTGGCTGTGATAAACAGCAATATTTTTACATGTCTTACCTGTAGAAAAAATTCCGCGAAATGTAATTTCTGGGTCAAAAAGTACATATATTTTAAATTTGGAATACATTGCTCACCTGCCTTCAGAGGTTGTACTATTATATTTAAGTATGAGAGTGACCCCCTTCTTCAAATGCTTGATATCACATAATCAAATACTTTGATATTAGCCAAACAGATAGGCTAAAAAACAACAACCAGGTTATCTGATTGTTTTACTTTACTTTTTAAAAAAATTTATTCATTTTAGAAAGGAGAGAGAGGAGAGAGCAGGAAGTATCAACTCCCATATGTGCCTTGACCAGGCAAGCCCAGAGTTTCCAACCAGCGATCTCAGTGTTCCAGGCCAACACTTTATCTACTGCACCACCACAGGCCATTTTTTAACGAGAAGGAAGATTGAGAATCATCTCCTATGTTTCAAGTTTATTGAGGTGTATTTGCCCTTTTTAAGTGTACAGCTCTATGATTTTTGATAAATGTAAATAATCATGTAACTATCACCACAATTAAAATAGTAGTTCTATCACCCAAAAAATCAGCCTGTGCCCCTTTCACAGTCCATCTTCTGCCTTCAAGTCCAGCCCCAGCAACCACTTTCACATGTGTAGTATTTTTCTATTTTTACTTTTTCCATTGATTTGAGGGAGAGAGAAAGGGAGGGAGGAAGGAGTGAAAGGGGGAGAGGGAGAGAGAAAGAGAGAAGTATCAACTTGTTGTTTCTCTTAGTTGTTCCATCTAGTTGTGTACTCACTGGTTGCCTCCCATACATGCCCTGATCAGGGGTCAAACCTGCAACCTCTGGCGTGTACGTTCGACTCTATATCCCCTGAGCCATCCTGCGAGAGCCACATACACAGTAGCTGAAGTCCATTCAGGTTGTTTTATGCATCAGTAGTTCAATCCTTTCCTTACTGCATAGTATCCAATTTTATGGATATGCCACAACTTGTTTATACACTAGTTCATGGACATTTATGTTGTTTCCAGTTTTTGGCTGTAATGAATAAAGCAGCTGTAAATATCTGAATGCAAATCTTTGTATGGACTACATTTTCATCTCTTGGATAAATAGCCAGCAGTGTAACTGGGTAAAAATATGTAAGAGTATGTCATTATAGTAAGTATGTTTATCTTTATCAGAGACTGTCAAATTGTTTCCCAAAATAGTTGGCCATTTGTATTCCCAACAGCAATGTAAGAGTTGCTTTGCATCTTCATCAACACATGATACGGTCATGTGTTTAATTTTGAAATTTTAGATATTTTTAGTAGATAATTTACTTTTTTTTTTTTTTTTTGTACTTTTCTGAAGCTGGAAACGGGGAGACAGTCAGACACCTGCACACACCCGACCGGGATCCATCCGGCATGCCCACCAGGGGACGATGCTCTGCCCCTCCGGGGCGTCGCTCTGTCGCGACCAGAGCCATTCTAGCGCCTGAGGCAGAGGTCATGGAGCCATCCACAGCGCCCAGGCCATCTTTGCTCCAATGGAGCCTTGGCTGCGGAAGGGGAAGAGAGAGACAGAGAGGAAGGAGAGGGGGATGGGTGGAGAAGCAGATGGGCGCTTCTCCTGTGTGCCCTGGCCGGGAATCGAACCCGGGACTTCTGCACGCCAGGCCGACGCTCTACCACTGAGCCAATTGGCCAGGGCTAGATAATTCACTTTTTAAATTTGCTTTTCCTTAATCACTAATGAAGTTGGACATCTTTCCGTGTGCTTTTTGGCCACTTATCTATTTCCTTTGATGAACTGGTTGTCCAAATCTTTTGTTCACTTTAAAAACTGAGTTGTTGTGTTCTTATTACTGGGTTGCAAGAGTTATTTTTAATATATTGTGGGCCCTTGATTGAAATGACTGTCCATTCCCCATTGTACTTTGATACCATTATCAAGTATCAATTTAACCATACGTATGTGAGTCCTATTTCTGGTTTCTCTGGTCTGTCCCATTTATCTACATGTCATTCGTAAGGAAATATCATATGGTCTTGCTTTCTTGCATTTAAACAACTGTATTTTGTTTTCTGTCTTTTTCTAAAATCTTCGCGAGCCTTTTGCATTCTCTATCTCCCCTTACATCGTTGGAGAAGCAATTTATCTAAGTATACTATACTCTATGTAAATAAGAATTTTTTTCATTTCTCTTACAGGCAATTCTTTCAAGACTAGATTTAATACTTAGCAATCTAAAAGTAAATTTGTTTACTCTATCAAATTATTTTATTATAATAGCCACACATCTTAAAAAACTTTAATCACTTCCTATACCAAGTGCTCAAGAATCCTATAGCCACTCTGTTTGGAGATCCAGAACCTCTTACTGTCTCAAGTCCCAGTTTTAGGAGGAGAACCTGACTGAAGTAAGGTCGTGACAGTGGGAGGAGCACAGAGGAAGGTGAGTTTCCATCCGAGTTCTCTATCTTCTGAGAACTCCAAACTGTGGTTAGTAGTGACCTTATTAGCTCCAGAGGGATCAATCTCCATCCAAATAACCTACTGTCTCCCAGTCCTGGCCATCACTTCTCTGCTCCCCTTTACAGGTGGGTAAAATTTGAAGTTCACACTCTGCCTGGTTCTGCTGCTTCTGGGGCTGTTTCCACTCTTACTAGGCAAGCCTCAGGTCTTAGGATTTGTCATGGAGGCTATCTATTACTTTAGAATTTCTTCTTAGAGAAGAAGTCCTCGCTTGCTTTTCTTTATTCTCTGTGAAAGGGTATGGGAATGAAGGGCACAGAAGAGGAAAATATATATACACATTCAAGGTCCCAGAGTTGGAAGAAGGATAGTACATGACTGGATCAGAGATCAGCGGGTGAGGTCTGCTACTACAGTTTAATGCCTGAACGCACTGCAATTTAATCCTTTTCATGTGTTCTCCATAGGCCCAACCTAGCTTTAAACATTAGTTTTAAAAAAGTAAAAAAGTTTCAGAATAAGATTAAAAAAAAAAAGTAGCAACACTGAATTTGCATTCCTTCACCATCAAGGTGAAATACTAATAAAGATGTGGCAAAAAAGGAAAAAAAAAGGGGGACATAAAAGTTTCAACAGCACAGAACATAAGCTCAGGGTCAACACTCTACCTACCACCAGATAATATCCATCAGGCAAAGCTTGGACGAAAGCGTGAGTAAAACCCACTTGGGGGAGCAATGAGATAGGCTAGGGCCAGCCGCCCACTCTAAAGAACAGCCCAAGCCACTCTGGAGAAAGGCTCCAGGCTGCACAGTCCCCATCCCTCCACAGCACACACACTGGGGGAAGCTGCTGTCTGGAGTGGCTAGAATCATCCAGAGATTACAATTCAGGCAGAGAAATTAAACTGGGGACAGTGAAGGGTACCCCTTTATGTTAAGGAAAGTGAATTCAGAGGGAGAAATTCCTAAAAGAAACATGAGAGTGACAAGGGAAGAACCTTAGCACCCTTCAGATTAACCAAGAACAAACTCTGCTTCTCTGAGAACCATGACCAAATAGTAGAACCAGGAGAAATCGATTCAGGTATATAGGTCGATACTAAAGGACAAGATTTAAGAATGCCAGAAAGTTGGATAGAATCATGTACAACAACTATCTGATTTCATAACTACGAAGATTTATAAACTTCTCTGTGTTCAGGTTTGATTAAACAAAAGACAAAAGCTGACAGAAATGCTTGTTGGCATAAAAAATAGAGACAAAAACACTCCTAAAAAATTCAGAAAGCACCTGTTTTATATGCTAAATAAAATTCAGAAAAATATGGATGCTGTGAAATAAGACGACAAATAAAAAAAGAAACAGACGGAAATAATAAAGATAACAGCTGAAAGGTAGAAATAAAAAGAGCTAAATAAGTAGAATTAGTAACAACACTAAAAATTCCAAAATCAAATCTGCATTATAAACAGAAAAAAAAAGAAAGCAATCCAAGAGAAATTTAAATGAATGACATGAACATGGGGTATGAGTTTGATAATTTTTGCTAAAATGCAAAAAATTGGAAGAAAAACATTTAAAAGGTGAAAAATGAAGATAATGTATTTTTTAATTGAGAATTGCATTCAAGAAAAGGTTTTTCTCTAGAAAAACATGTAAAACATCAGATTCCAATATGTGCAAAAGAATGACTATATGGTGATATCTAAAAGTAGTAAAGGAGGGGGGAGAATTTCTCATATGGTTATTGGTCAAATGACTAAGTCTTTGAGGAAAAAGAGAATTAGTTCCCATTTTGAAAAAATAAATTCCAGATGGATTTGGGGGGTGGAGGGTGGGTAAGTTTTGCAATCCTGGAACAGAGAAGGTCTTCTAAGGCAGTGGTTTTCGACGTTTTTGCATTTGGGAACTGGTGAAAATAGGAGTATTCTTTGAGGGACCTCTGTGGAAGAAATCACCCTGAGCATAAGCAAACTCGACTAAAATATTATAATTGGGTCTATAATCTTCATAAAACATCAGGATGATTGGTTAACACTTTTGCAGACTGGCACAGAATTTCTGGTGGACTGGTGGTTGGAAACATTGTTTTAAGGCAGGGGTCCCCAAACTTTTTACACAGTGGGCCAGTTTACTGTCCCTCAGACCGTTGGAGGGCCGGACTATAAAAAAAACTATGAACAAATCCCTATGCACACTGCACATATCTTATTTTAAAGTAAAAAACCAAAATGGGAACAAATACAATATTTAAAATAAAGAACAAGTAAATTTAAATCAACAAACTGACCAGTATTTCAATGGGAACTATGCTCCTCTCACTGACCACCAATGAAAGAGGTGCCCCTTCCGGAAGTGGGGCGGGGGCCGGATAAATGGCCTCAGGGGGCCGCATGTGGCCCGTGGGCCGTAGTTTGGGGACCCCTGTTTTAAGGTATACTCACTCTATCTAGGAAAAAGACTGACTTCATAAAAGACTGGACTTCATAAAAATATAAAGTATTCACAAGATAAAACAAAAACAAAATACTATAAATAAAGTTTAAGAGAAATAATAATCTGGAATAAAAATACTGGTAACATAGCCTCCATATCTAAACAGGTCTTACAATCCAAAGATGACTACACCAATGGAAATACAGCCTAAGAACACAAACAGGCGGTTCAAGAAAGGAGAAACGTAACTCAGGAAGAAACAGGAAAAATCCAAACTCACCTGGATTTACAGAAACACAAAGTTAAATACAAATGAGATCATTTTAAAAACATACTTATAATTTATATGCAAACAAGTAACAGAGATGGCAAGGATGTGAGGTACAGGACACTAGCCTCAGACTTTGCTAACAGCCAGTTTGGGAATATCAATGAAGAGCCTTGAAAACATGTGTATACTTTGAACCAGCAAGTAAACATCTTAAAATAAACCGAAGGAAATCATTAAATACGCATGTAAAATTAAAAATAGTAGCAGCTAACATTGATGGACTAACATATGAAGGCTTGGAACTCAGCAACCTACATGCATCTTTGTTTAATTCTCACATTGGGATAGAGGCTGCAGCTATTATTACAGATGACAGGATAGAAGACCACCCAGGTTTAAATAACTTGTGTCAAGTCAAACAGATAGGCAGAGTAACTGCAACTGGTCTTACTCCAAAATGCATGCTCTTAACCTCTGTTATCCTGCGCCTATGGGGATGTTTACCTGAGTACATTCTAGAATGATAAAGAATTGCCATCAGTCTGCATATCTGAGAATAAGGGACTGATTAAAAAGTTATAGTATATCAAAAAAAAAGTTATAGTATATAGACCCAAAATACATGGCCAAAAAAGTCACACTCCAACTCCAACTGAGCTTGAATAACATAAGAAAATAGACACTCTTATGTTATGAAAAAAACCTGTTAAAAAAGCAGTAGATATGCACAGTGTCATTCCAATTTTGAAAACATTTTTAATGTTATATTGTATGATATTGTATTTAAAAGGTGATCGTGGTATGATAAAATGGTCAATAAAGGTTATCTCTGGTCTGCAAGACTGTTAGTTTCTTCTTGGACTTCTCTCTGTATGTCTCCAATTTTTCTACTATGACCACTTATAATCTTTAATTAAAAAAAAAAAGTTATTTAAAATATGTTCTGGAAGCTGGCCCTGCCCAGGTAGCTCAGTTGGTTAGAGCCATCATCCCAATATATTGATCCCCAGTCAGGGCACATACAAGAATCAGCTGGGGATTGCATACATAAGTGGAACAACAAATCAATGTTACTCTGTCTCTCTCTCCCTTCCTCTCTCTAAATCAATTTTTTAAATCTTAAAATATATACAGGAAGAGAGACATGCATGTACTGAACAAGCATACAGCTGATTTATATTTTTTAAATGTTAAGCTAAAATTTGGAAAGATTTATCTTCACTTAACATTCGGGGGGAAAAAATACCATGTTCTTCCAGTACATACATGGAAGTCACTCTATTTCTAGGAATCTTCAAGCCTTTCCGAGTCCTTTTCATCCTTCAAAGACAAATGATCCCTTACTAGTGTAAAGGGGTCAAGAGTAGTTCGTTATGACACCAGCATGAGGCTTGACTGCATTGCTATGAGAAATTCCAGCAAGCTTTCTTAAGGAATCCTACTCAGTAAAAAGATGTTCTCAAAGCACCAGCTCCTATCTTCCTTCTAAAGTCCCCCAATCTCTTAGGCATACACACAGTAAACTGAAAGTGATCAGAGGAAGTCGTTGGTTTTACTTAATTTTAACCCATATTTTAAATTTAAAGAAAAGACACTATTCTACTTTTGAGAGGCTCTGACAAATATTCCAAATCTTACACTGTGCCTGGCATGTAACAGGGCATCCAATGAATATAGAATAAAGGAATAGTGAGTGAATGGTTCACAGTTGGCCAGCCATTGCAGGGACAGGTTTGTGAGTCTAGGAGCCATATTTATTTTCTACTCTTGGCTAACCCACTCTAGTACCAGTGCCAAAAGCTGGTGAAGATGAGAGCATGTACACAAAAGGGAAGGGAGACGGGTCTGCCTTCAGGTCTGGAGTCTCCCTGGCCTAATGGGCGACTCCTCAAATTCCAAACTCCACACTGTTTAATGTAACTGGTAGTGAGAATCACAGACACCATTTTCCACTTGTTTTTAAATTTATTTTTCAATTCCAGTTCACACTCAGTATTGTTTTTGTACTCCACTCTGGATTAGGTCTTGCGCTGTTTCATTTCTCAGCTCTGGTTGAAACTCAGTTTGGATTCTGGTCTATCTGCAGTGTCCTCCTGGCAGAGACAACTGGCCTTGTGACTTTCAGCTGCTAGTTATTAGTTTTTCATGACATTTCTCAGATGTTCATGATCATTTTGTCTGTCCCTAGGAAAACTGAGGAAGAAAACAGGACAAATAGCTCGTTCAAGGGCCACAAAGAGAAGTGATAGAAACAAGACCTGTTCATCTCTCTGCTTAGTACAACTGAGCTAAGGTGCCTCTCTTTTAGCAAGCCCATATAAGATGTATTTCTTTTCATTAGTGTCGTCTTACAGAAAAATCTACCGTCTTTGAATTCTCTCAGCCCCTTCTGCTCCCCTGTATCCAGCTGGCTACAAAATCCTGTTGATTCTCTCTCTCCAATCATTTTGAGCCTGTCCTTTTTTCCCCTGACCTCAAAGCAGCTATTTGGTTCAGCCCTTGATAGGGCATGCTCTGCCTAGTTTTTTGCAACTGTCTTCTTCCTCCATGTATTTTCATGGTCAAATACATGCTCCACATTGCCACAGTGTTTCCTCCTCCAGCTAGCATCAGATGGAGTTAACACCAGGGCCGAACATGCTTTTGTTATCACCCTGCAGCCACTTCGGGGAAAGCATTCCTCATCATTCTGTTAATAATCCTGCTCAGGCCACAAGGTTCTGTGGACTAACCCCTCCCCACCCTCCCCCTCTGCCACCCTCACAGAGGTAGCTCAGGATCACCAGAGTCTGGCACAGGATCTGGCCTTCGATCCATCTGCTTATGTCATGTGATTGGCCTGCGATTGTGAAATGAATCCTGTGAATGGCCCTGGACCGATCAATCAAAGTCCACCCTGGGACCTTCTGCCAAAACTGAAAGAAAGACACTCTTTTATCAGTGTTGCAAGCAAAAGGACCACTGAGACTGGACTATCTGGGATGTTCCAATGAAGAATCCAGCCAACACCAAGACAAACAGAGGTCACGGGTAACGAAAAGCCAGAGAAATGAGTGGGAAAGGCTCCCACAAATGCAAAGATGTCACCGGAGCCACCAGACCTTTCCACCATCTTGGACTTAACAGTTATGTGAGCAAATAAGTACCTTTTATTATTCCTTTAAACCAGCGGTTCTCAACCTGTGGGTCGCGACCCTGGTGGGGGTCGAACGACCAAAACACAGGGGTCGCGACCCACAGGTTGAGAACTGCTGCTTTAAACTATCCTGAATTGCCTTTTTGACACTTTTGTATGTAACAGTCCTAACACACATGCCATTACTTAGAAACTTTTAATAGTGTCTTACTTTCTACAAAGAAAAACACGCAATTCCTTAGCACAATATGCAAATTCTTCAGCAAAAGGGGTCATTTCAGTTTTTCAGCTTTAACTCTCCTGTCCCAGCTTTCAGTACTTCCAAATTTAAAATAATAAAATCAATACTGCCTGCTCTAGTCACCACAGACATGATTTTGCCCCCATGTACTACTCATACTTCTTGAATCTTAATTATTCTTCTATTCTCTCCTTCATAACTCAATCTTCCAGATCCAGCTCATATATATTAGGCACCAGGATCATATTACAGCTTTTGTATGCCTGCATATCTCGCTCCCACTGGACGCCTTGCAGACAAGGAGTGGTTCTATACTTTCATTTCTAGCACCTCCCAATCTGCTTCAGAGCAGACGTCCACAAATGTGCGCAGCTCTGATCAGAAATGAAAGTCTGAGGGCTGGTATCTGGTAGACTCTTTTTTTTTTTTTTGGTATTTTTCTGAAGCTGGAAACGGAGAGGCAGTCAGACGTCAGACTCCCGCATGCGCCCGACCGGGATCCACCTGGCACGCCCACCAGGGGGCGATGCTCTGCCCATCTGGGGCATCGCTCTGTTGCGACCAGAGCCACTCTAGCGCCTGAGGCAAAGGCCATAGAGCCATCCCCAGCGCCCGGGCCATCTTTGCTCCAATGGAGCCTTGGCTGCGGGAGGGGAAGAGAGAGACAGAGAGGAAGGAGAGGGGGAGGGGTGGAGAAGCAGATGGGCGTTTCTCCTGTGTGCCCTGGCCGGGAATCGAACCTGGGACTTCCGCATGCCAGGCCGATGCTCTACCACTGAGCCAAACGGCCAGGGCCTGGTAGACTCTTAATTCTTCCTTACATTAGATTTTTTCAAAAATTAACTGTATCACTATACAACCCAGCAACTATATTCTTGGGTATTTATCCCACTGAAATAAAATAATGTTCATATAAAAAAAACCGTACACAAATGTTTAAAGCAACTTTATTTGTAATTTCCCCAAACTGGAAACAACTTAGATGTTCTTCATCAAGTGAATGGTTAAACTGTGGTGTAGCTATATAATAAACTAGTATTCAGCAATTTAAAAAACAAAACAAAACAAAACACTACTGAAATAAATCTGAAGGGAACTATGCTGATTGAAAAAAAGCCAATCCCAAAAGATTATATATTATATAATTGCATTTATATAATAATCTTGACATGATAAAACTACAGAAAGGGAGAGATCAGTGGTTGCCAGGAGTTAAGAATGGTAAGAATGGGGGTGGGCGACGGGTGTAGCCATGAAAGGGCGTCTCAAGAGCCCCTGTGGAGCTGGAACTGTTCTACATCTCAACTCTGTCAAAATCCTGGTCGGGAAGTGGGTAAAGGTACACAGAAGTTCTCTATGTTACTTCTTACAACTGCAAATGAATCTATAATTATCTCAAAACAAAAACTTATTTTTTAAAAAACTAACCATAGACCAATTCTGAGCCAAAGACAATTCCCAAGGGGCACCTTAAAAATAATGTTTCAATCAAAAGATTTCACTGGGACTACCAATACAGCAGAAGCAAGGAGCTCTCTCAAAAGGAGGCAGAGAGCTGTTCTCATCAATGTGAGAGAAGAGACTTCTTTATACATGAAAGCTGTTTTCAGAAACTGAAATGGCAAAAGAAACAACAAACACTAAAAGAGAAGTGCCCCTGCCCAGAACACTGAGCAGGGACCCTGAGCAATAGTCTGTCTCTGCAAGCGCACGGCTGGGCTTCTGTGGGGATGGATAACAGCCACTGATCTGTGAAATCTGATCTGTTTGCCACTTAGCTCCATGTGACTCACTGAGGCTGGCTGCATTCGTATCTAAAAATACAGGAAATCTGCAGCCTAGGCAAATTTGGCTCAGTGGCTCCTGGGCTTTTGATTCGAACATTGCACATTCAGAGACAGCAGCTTTATATTTATGTCAGCCAGCTGCAAGGTAGGTTCTGCTGCTCAAATGAGACGAGGCTGAAATCCAGAAGCAAAGGGAATCAGAAAAATTATCTGCTTATATACATTTTATCTGGGAGTCACATGATACCTTCTGTTTAACAGAGAACAGGAGACCTGAGGTCCTTTGTAGGACAGAAGGATACCCTTCCTCAGGCACTGGGGTGTGCCTCACTAAATGCCTTCTCCAAAGAGGACAGGGGGAGACAGGAGCTATTGAAGACAGAGTAGGGTGTGGTGGTCACACGAGCAACCTAGCGCACTGGGACTGGCAGGGGCCACATCTACCAACAGCAAGGGTGTGGTCCCTTGGACCTGCCATTTTCTGTTTTGTCCAGTCCCACTCAGTACCCCTCCCAGTAACTCCTGCAGTCATGACAACGGTAAGTGAGGCAGCTTATTTCTGGGAGTTACCTCTTGGAACAGCCTGATTCCTCCCCTATGGTGGTCCGTATTTACGGGCCTCGTGTCTTTTCAGAGGCGCCCTCTCCATGCCCCGGGGCCTGTCTGACAGGGCCAGCGCTGCACTCACCCATCAGGATACTCAGCAACTTCTGCACTCTGGAATTGACCCCCACGATCCGGTAGAGCCCCTGCTCATTGATCCCTGAGAGAAAAAAAAAAAACAGTGGTGATTTAATTAGAGGTATGGCAAAACACAAGCCAAGCCAACCCAGCCAGAGGCACTGTTCCTTTCCTCCGTCCTTCTGAAAGCCACGCTAATGAGGGGCCCTGGCTCTCGGCCCTGCTCTTAGTGGAGCAGCGTGAGGGGCACAGCGGCCCGGGGTGTCCGGGCTGCTGCTCACTTCAGCCCTCCTGCGAGTCCAGTCGTCAAGGGAAAGAAACCCCCCCTCTTCCCTGGCCAAAGGCAGCATCTGAAGAGTTTGGGAAGATGCAAAATACATACTTTTAACAGGTGATAGTTAACCAGTTGGTTTTTCCATTTAAAAAGCCAAAAATGACATAACAAAAAAAATTCACACTACAGAAAAGGATAAATACTTCACAATTTATTTTCACATATAGAATAAAAATACTGAAGTGTAAGAACATTTTTAATTTTGGAGAATGTTGGCCAAGACTGAGATATTAGAAAATCCATTCATTGTAATACAAATATTTGTTATAAAGAAAAAGAAGAACCACCTCCATTCAACTCAAGGAAATGTACAGTTAGACCAGAAGGTGCTTGTCTTCAAGCACCCAAAGGACCCAAAACTAAGCCACCTCAGCACTTTGTTCATTCAAGTACAAAGATGAGATCGCCACTGTACCATTTATAAAAGGGGACAATTCAGACCAAGTGATATAAAATGACTTTTCTCCTGTTAGTCCTAGGCCTGTCATATTAGACACTTCTTGACTCACTGGTGTCCTGCTTCCTAGCTTATTCCCCTGATGCCCATTTTCCCACCACTAGCCAAAGGGAACTTCTCAAAGTGTACATCAGTTCAAACCAGCTCTTGTTAAAACTTTCCAGTGGCTTCCCAGTGCATTTAGATCACAATCAAACCCTACTGTGCCTACAAGGCCCCACACAGCTGAGCACAGGCTACCTCTGACCATACCATCAACCACTCCGCTCTGCTCCAGCCACACCAGCCTTCCTACTGCTCTAAGCTCAGGCCCCCAATCACAGCCTTTGCACCGGATTTCCTCTACCGGGAACCCTCCTTTCCGGGACTTTTTCATACTCCAGTCTCAGCTTACATGCAACCTCATCAATCTGATGCGTCCCATTAGACTGAACCAACATTACTGGCCAGTACCTGGCCTGTTTTCTTCATAGCATTTAATAAATATCTAAAATTACCTTTCTTACTTGGTTTCTTATCTTTCTCCTGCAACTGCAGTGGAAACGCACAGTACAGTGATTCTGTCTCCCTCACCACTATTTCCCCAGCACCCAGATCAGTATGTGATATATCACAGAATGACTAAAACAGGGAGTTGTATTCTGTCAGAGCCACTACTAGAAAGCCAAAGCAAAAATTCCTTGAAGCAACCTGGGGAAAGGCTGGTTCTGCAGTGTCTTCTACAGGACCTTTACACAAATGAAACTCAGGAATAAAAGCTAGTGGTCTGGAATGAGGGCCCTTTCCAGCTAAAACAGACCTATAAAAGCATGTCATTGTCCTGCACAGTTTACGGATTAGGAGAGCCTGGTCAAAAACTAAGGGATGGGCCCCAAGTTACTCAGTAGCAGAACCACTATTTAGTAATATGGTGGCTTGATGGGCTTGTCCTTTCTGATGTGTTATCTCTTTCTTTTGTCCTTGTGCTTTCCTGGAACTTGACACAACCCCGGACAATTATTCATGAACCCCAGAGAGCGTGGGAAGTCTGGTCACCTCTGGTCACACAGATATGTGTGTATGTGTACATACATGCACTGCAGCAGGAAAACAGTCACTTCTTTCATGTAGGTATGTAAAAACGACATTTAACTCACACTGTCCTTATGTCTTCTTTATGCTAAATGAAAACTTTGGTGGAAGTTAAATCATCTTCAGAGGCAGAAGCGGGTGACCCTCTCCCTCACTACTTATCACGTCTATTTCCTGGCTTTACATCAGAAAAAGTCATCCTCCTGAGCTACTGGTTTGCATTTATCACGCAGACTCTGTGAAGGGTTTGAAATGATGAGGTTTCTCTCTTTGTTGTGGCTGCTGTAAACTGAGTGACAGACAGGTGGCCCACCTCAGGCAAGCGTGTGAAGTTGCCTGGGGAGCAGAGGAGAGAGGAGTTCTGTTTTGAACTCACTTTTGGCTCCACTTTTATGAGATATAAGAGATGTCTCATTTTTTAAATTTTAAAATGAAAAGCATTTCAAACTGTCTGTTGAAAAATCACCTTAGTTATATCAACTTTCAAAAATTGAGAAACTTCAGTTATGGAAAATAGATAAATCAAAGGAAGATGGTAGCAACAGCAGAAAGCCCCTGACAACACAGTGACACCTGTGCAGGACGCCCCTTCTCCCACCACCCCCCGGGATGGGTTCTGGGTTCGTCCTCAGCAGGCTGCTTTGTAACCTGCATTGTTCACTTACTATCTATAAGGACAACCTTGGGTGTCAACGTATTTCCACTGCATTTTCGTGACTCAGAGTTTTTTTACTGCATAGATGTACCACTGTTGACTTAACCAATTTCTTAAGACATTTGGTCAGTCTCTGATTTTTTCACCTTAAAAATACCCTTCTATAAAAATCCTTACAACTCAGCCTGGCCCATGTCCTTATTTCCTCAAGGTCCCTTCCCCAAAATATCACCTACTTCTACATTATATTCTCTGGGTATATTTTATATTATCTTTGCAAACTCTTAATTCTTTATTGAAGGAAGGTATAGTAGAAATGATGAAATATTTAACCGTTAGAGTAGTGAGTGTTTTGTTAACCCTTTGAGTGAGGATGTACATCAGGGGTAGTCAACCATTTTATACCTACCGCCAACTTTCGTATCTCTGTTGGTAGTAAAATTTTCTAACCACCCACCGGTTCCACAGTAATGGTGGTTTATAAAGTAGGGAAGTAACTTTATTTTATAAAATTTATAAAGCAGAGCTACAGCAAATTAAAACATATAATAATAGTTACTTACCAAGTACTTTATATCAAATTTTCACTAAGTTTGGCAGAATAAATCTTTATAAAACAACTTATTATAGTTAAATCTATCTTTTTTTTTTTTTAATTTATTTATTTATTTTTTTACAGAGACAGAGAGTCAGAGAGAGGGATAGACAGGGACAGAGAGAGATGAGAAGCATCAATCATTAGTTTTTCATTGCACGATGCAACACCTTAGTTGTTCATTGATTGCTTTCTCATATGTGCCTTGACCGCGGGCCTTCAGCAGACCGAGTAACCCCCTGCTGGAGCCAGCAACCTTGGGTTCAAGCTGGTGGGCTTTTGCTCAAACCAGATGAGCCCGTGTTCAAGCTGGCGACCTCGGGGTCTCGAACCTGGGTCCTCTGCATCCCAGTCCGACGCTCTATCCACTGCGCCACCGCCTGGTCAGGCGTTAAATCTATCTTTATATGTATACTTTGGTTGCTCCGCTACCACCCACCATGAAAGCTGGAACGCCCACTAGTGGGTGGTAGGGACCAGGTTGACTACCACTGATGTACATGAACGTTCATACTACTCAAAGGGTTGAAAATGTTGGTACACATTAAAATAACTACACTGAGAAGAAGACTATCTGACTGTACACATAGGAGAGGCTTATCAGGTTAATTTATTTCTCCTCCTCTACTCAATGCTTTATATCAGTGGTTCTCAAAGTGTGCGCCAGGGCACACTGGTGCGTCCTAGAAGATTTCCATGTGCGCCCTATGGTATTCCAGAGAAATATGTGCCTGTTGGGGACCAAAAAACCAACCAACAGGGTTTTTGGAGTTTAGATTTTTGGGGGAAAGAGATGTGGGGAATTGGCTGTAAGCTGACAGTCTCCCCAACACCCCACCTCACTTGCCTGATTAGGTTGCAAAAGACTGTTAAGCTGTGGTGCTGGATTGTTTACACTACCCCCCATGTTCCCTGGAAAGACTGGAGGCAAGTTTCTTCTATCTTTTGTTTAGTGTAAAGTTCAGATGATATGTATGGTGGGGGTTTTCTGCACTCAACACAATTAAGAGTAAAAAGAGAGGAATTCTTCAATGTATTGAGGAGGAAATGAGAGTTTGCCTTTCATTTATATGCCCAAACATTGAAGAAATTGCTAAGACACATCAGGCTCATGTTTCTCATAAACACAAGAATGAAAAAACTAAACACATTTGTGCCGGGACCTGCAGAATTTACTAAATCTTACGAAGAATGTATGTATATAAAGATAACTTTTTTTGTCATTTTTTTAGTCTTTAACCCCTTTTTTTACGAATTCTAAAAAGCGTAACTCAAAAAATGTAACAAAAATGTTTTTTAATGTCAGAATAAATTTAATTTTGTCGTATTTTGTTTAATTACCATAAAAGCATGCTTGAAACTTTATATTTTTTTCTTTAATATTGACTTTATTATTATAACATACATTTCTCAGAAATTTGTATATAGTGCGCCTACAATTATTTGTAGGATTTTAAGTGTGCCCGACTTCAAAAGTTTGAGAACCACTGCTTTATACCCTTTATAGACATCTATATTTCTCAGCTGGTAAGAGTTATGGGTACTGCTTTAAAAGACAGAACTTCTTCCAAACAAATAAAAAGGGCTAGTGGGTTGAGGGGCTGTAGAATAAATGAGGTTCACATTTTGGCAATGGTTCAAATCAAACCAAGAGGAAATAGTTATTGGCTTTCCTAATGGTCACAACAGACCAGTGTACTCAAAGCTCCAAACTGTCACTGCAGAGGAACTGGCTTCATGGCAGCCTCGAAGGAGGGAATGGAGACCACTGGGTTGAAACCACTTTCCTGCTCTCAAAGTGCTGCTCCTATGGACCCAGGAAAGGTCAATGTGTGATAGGCAGGGTCTGCCCATAGTGCCACTGCAGGAAACCAGGGTGCTGACCAGTCTTCCTACCTGGACAGTCCCAGCAACAAGCTCCTCAGAGCAAGTTCTTACCTAACCTGGGGTCCATGGACCATAACAGCTCCACTAGAGAATTCAGGGTGTCTGTGCACTTAGGAACAAAATTACATCTTTATTCTAACTCATAACTGAAAATTAAGCATTTCCCTCCCACTATGATATAAGCAACAAATCACAGTAAATTAGCAGTATCTACAGCTTGATCAGAAGTCACAGATGTTTTCATATTTCAATTGTTACAGACATCTTGAAATGTCACTATTTCTGAATTAAGCTAGTTATCACCCCATCACTATAACTTGTTATTTAAAGTGTTAACAAAGAAACACATATTATTATATTGTAACATATTATTAATCTTAATATTTTAATAATTGAACTTCAGTCACTGATCTCCCCAGGTATTTGATATGTATGCATTTTAAACTTTCATCAGCCCTGGCCGGTTGGTTCAGCGGTAGAGCGTCGGCCTAGCGTGCGGAGGACCCGGGTTCGATTCCCGGCCAGGGCACACAGGAGAAGCGCCCGTTTGCTTCTCCACCCCTCCGCCGCGCCTTCCCCACCCCTCCGCCGCGCCTTCCTCTCTGTCTCTCTCTTCCCCTCCCGCAGCCAAGGCTCCATTGGAGCAAAGATGGCCCGGGCGCTGGGGATGGCTCTGTGGCCTCTGCCTCAGGTGCTAGAGTGGCTCTGGTCACAACATGGTGATGCCCAGGATGGGCAGAGCATCGCCCCCTGGTGGGCAGAGCGTCGCCCCATGGTGGGTGTGCCGGGTGGATCCCGGTCAGGCGCATGCGGGAGTCTGACTGTCTCTCCCTGTTTCCAACTTCAGAAAAATGCAAAAAACAAACAAACAAACAAAAAAAACTTTCATCAGATCAGCCAAAGATGTCACTGACACCAAATCGGCCGAGAGCCCTTGCTTCAGAGCAACATGACCCATGGAAACACACTAGCAATGGCACTCGGAGCTAATGAGTCACTTAAAATTGGGAAACAGCAGGTAGCAGGTCTCCCCAGATGCCTCCCCAGGAGTGTGGCCTTCACTGAGAAATATGCCATCTGCTGAACTATTTTACCTCTGGTTTCCACGGCGTGGATGCACTTCCTGATTATGCTGAAGCCAATGCTGTCCAACTGTGCAGCTGAAAGAGGAAGAGAAGAGAGTCAAGTTGCTGGCCGTGCAAACCAACCTTGGGACAAGGCATGACCTACCCAGGATGACTCCGTCCCATGCGTATCCTTTTCATTTTTCCCAAACTACAGGAATGATTAAAAGTAAATAGCTGGTATTCACTGAGAGCTTACCACATATGGCATACAGTTCTAAGTGTTTTGTGTCTATTATATCATTTAATTCTCATGGTAATTCTGCAAGATTATCCTCAAAGTACAGCTGAAGAAACTGCAGCAGGCAGTGATGAGCACCTTACCAAAGGAATAACTAGGCATCCTTTATTTTTTCTTTTTGTATTTTTCTGAAGCTGGAAACGGGGAGAGACAGTCAGACTCCCACATGCCCCCGACCGGGATCCACCCGGCACGCCCACCAAGGGGTGACGCTCTGCCCACCAGGGGGCGATGCTCTGCCCCTCTGGGGCTCGCTCTGTCGCGACCAGAGCCACTCTAGCGCCTGGGGCAGAGGCCAAGGAGCCATCCCCAGCGCCTGGGCCATCCTTACTCCAATGGAGCCTTGCTGCGGGAGGGGAAGAGAGAGACAGAGAGGAAGGAGAGGGGGAGGGGTGGAGAAGCAGATGGGCACTTCTCCTGTGTGCCCTGGCCGGGAATCGCACGCCAGGCCGACGTTCTACCACTGAGCCAACCGGCCAGGGCCACTAGGCATCCTTTAAACTCTTTGTTTAATATCAGGAGCTGAAGGGCTAACTGCTTGTTGGTCTCCTTCAAAATGCATCAATTAAGTGCTCAAAAAATGTTGGATTAAGTGCTGGGAACAGATTATCTCATTTTTTTCTAGCAAGTCCTCTGGGCTGATACTATCATTAGTCCCGTATTACAGGTGAAGAAACTGAGATTTGGCAAAGCTAGATACTGTGAATAAAGTTGCAGGTCTAATAATATGTGGGAGACACACTCCAGAACCCATATGACCTAATTGCCTTAAAGGTGACCCTCAGATAAAGAGTGAAGAAAAATCCTGCTCAGGTTAGTAAGGGGAAAAAAGACCCAGAGGAAAATTATAAAAGCCAAAAATAGAGAAGCTACCCAAGGAAGAAAAACTAGGCAGTAAGTAGAGTCAAATTCTGTGTGGTTCCTCAGCAGGTAGTGATAGCATTCTATCTGCTCCAAAACCCACTGGCACTCAGGAAAAGAAAAAAAAATCAATAACAGCACCTTTTCCACAGCACAGAACTAACTTCTACCTTGGCACTGGAACTGCAAACCCACCAAGATTCATCTCCACGCTCTGGTTACCCAGTAACAAGATATGTGTGATAATCTTAAAGAGTCGGTTCACCTATGAACTCCTTAGGACATCAGGACAAAATATTCTACAAACAAATGTTCAGAGTAGAGAAGGAAATATAGGAAGTAGGAAGGTGAGTATTTATAAATGATTTGTTACCATCCCAGGGCAAGAAATAAATGTGTACAATATGAGAACTGAGCTGAACTTCAACTTATCTTGGATCTAATCCAAATGAAATCCTTCTCCAATTTTTAATGTCTATGAGTAAACTTAGATCCAATGAAGATAAAAATTCTTTTTAAAAAAATCACTAAGAATTCCCTAAATCAAACTAGAAAGAAATGCTAATTTCCCAAAACTTCTCTTCCCAAAGGGAAATAAAAGCTCTTGTTCTTACATGTATACTTAGTGCTTAGTGGTACTTATTATAAACACACTTGGGCTCTAGGATAGTAAGTAAAGTACCATAGAAGGAGGAAAGCACTGGTTTTCTCTCTGGAGACCAACTGCTATACAAAACCATTGCTTTTATTCCCTTACAACTCTAAGGAGCCTACTAACCCGATCCTTTGCTTTTGCCAGTATGACTCAAGTATTTACTTTGCAAATTGTGTTATATTGAACTTTCTGACTGGAAGCTATAAGTCAGACCAAATTACTGTTCCAGGCCCTGGCCAAATGGCTCAGCAGTAGAGCATCAACCTGGCATATAGAAGTCCCAGGTTTGATTCCTGGTCAAGGCACACAGAAGAGGCGACCATCTGCTTCTACTCCCCCTCCTTAGCCCCCATCTCTCTCTCTCTCTCTCCTTCTTCCTCAGCCATGGCTCAATTGGTTCCAGCATATCTGCCCTAGGCACTGAGGATGGCTACTTCGAACCTCTGAGCCTCTGCCTCAGGCACTAAAAATAGCTCGGTTGCAAGCAGCCCCAGATGGGAGCTGCTAGGGTGGATCTCGGTCAGGGTGCACACAGCAGTCTACGTTCCCTACACTCACTTAAAAAAAAATATTGCTCCAAATGAAACTCAACTCATGCCACAGATATTTCCCAAACTCAATAATAAATTATAATACACTGGCCAAATACCTATTGTAATCTAAAGAAAGATTTTTTAAATAATAGCTTTATTGAGATATAATTCACATATCACAGAGTTTGCCCATTTAAAGCTTACAATTTCTAATCTATTTAAAAAGTTATGAATCAATCACTACTATCTAATTCTATGACATTTTCATTACCCCCACACAGACGTCATACACATTAGCACTCACTGCCTACTTCCCCCATACGCCTGCCCTGAGAAAGCACAATCTACTGGTGTCTCTGTAGATCTCCTATTCTGGACAGTTTATGTCACTGGACGCATACTAAATACAGTCTTTTGTGTCTCGCTTCTTTCATTTAGTATAATGTTTTCAAGTGTCATTTCTGTTATGACATCAATACTTCATTCTTTCATGATGAAATAATATTTGATTGTCTGGATACACCACATTTCATTTATCCATTCATCAGTTGTTGCCTCCACTTTTGGCTATTATGAATAAATGCTTCTAGGAACACCTGTGTACAAGTCCCTGTGTGGACTTACTTTCATTTCTCTTCAGTATATGACTGGAGTGAAATTGCTGGCTTATGTGGTAACTTTATGTTTCACTTTTTTTTTTGGAGAAACTACCAAACTGCTTTCTAAAGCATTGTACTATTTTATATTCCCACCAGCGATGTATGAGAGTTCCAATTTCTCCACATCCTTGCCAACATTTGTTATTGTCTTTTTTATTATAGCCATTCTTGTGTGTGTGAGGCAGTATCTAATTGTGGGTTGATTTGCATTTCCCTGATGACTAAGGATCTTAGGCATCCTTTCACGTGCAGGGGAGGGTTTTCGTTCCATTATAATAGTAGTGAGAATAAAATACTAGAATGTATTTGTCAGAGATGAAATTACTTTTGTTTCCAAAATTTTCATAACTGACTCAAAGGTCAGTTGAAGCCTTTTTGTCCTTTTGAGAGGTTCTCAAGAGGATCCTTGCAGTCAAAGAAGTCTGGGAGAGAACTACTATTTTGCATAGTGCTCTGGGGAGCTGCTGAGACCGATTTTAAACTTGGATGTTTTAAGAGTAGATCTGTGAACATAGTATTGATGAACTTCTGTCCAGAACAAAGAATATTTTGCTTCCTTACTGCATGAACACTGAGTAAAGTTTTGGAAAATTGGAAATAACCTAGTAGATGACAGTGATGAGGCCAGTCACAAGAAGACACATGCTCATAAAGCCATCAGCACTAGTAGCAGAAGTGAGGACAGAGCTAGACAGAACCTCACAGAGGCAAACCAGTCCTTGAACCTTGTCTTGTGGAATGGTAGGAAGCCAGATCCTTTCCTAGGTAAGCAATAGATGATGGAAAATAATACAATAGAACCTTCCAAGTACATCCAAAAAACCTTAAATTCCACTAACCTACATTAACTATAATTACTTCTTTTGGAAAATGGCAAAGCAAAAGTGCCCCCAAAAGCTGAATAAATGGTTTATCCTTTAATTTTTCCCAATATTAGAAGTTCTCCAGGTCTGACCTGGTTGTACAGTGGATAGATAAATCATTGACCTAGAACACTGAGGTTGCTGATTGAAAACCCTGGGCTTGTCTGGTCAAGGCACATATGGGAGTTGATGCTTCCTGCTTCTCCCTCCTTCTCTCTCTCTCTCTCTCAAAAATAAAAGAAAAGAAAGAACAAAATCCAAAAAAAAGTTCTCCAATTTGTTCTAAACCATCTTATACAGATGTTACACACCAGGCCTTACACATTACATATGTAACAAAGTATTTATTAGTACCTATTCAAATGTATGTAAAGCTTACATATTGCAAAGTTAAATTTAAGAGCTCAAGGTAACTCTGTTAGGTTCTAATGTGTCCACGTTGCATAGTAGTGATAAGTATTAGTTATAAACAGATATAATGGTGTTAAGAAATAGAATTCATATCAAACCACTGTGCCCAACAAGAAATTCATGAAGTATAATTTAACTATCATTGCTAATAAATCTCTAAAGTGGAACTGGTATATAATATAATCATTGCCTGCTGCCTCATGCTTCCCTGCATCTGTCCCTCCATCTGTGTGTCTGTTACACACACACACAGGTTTCACTTCTATTCTCATCAGCTTGAGTTTCCTGCTGATGTCATGATTAGGTTACAAATGATTAACAACTGCTTTATTATTTAACACGTACTGAGTACCACTGATGTGATAGGGACCACAGTGCATACATACATAAGCAGATCATTAGTCCTGATCTCCGGCAAGCAGCTTCCTAATCTAAGTTAATTGAGATCTACTACTCTGAAAATCGAGTTCCCACTAAAAGGTTTAGAACACCATCACCACTGAGCAGTTCACTAATAACAGAAAAGGTCTGACCGGCTGACAGATGGAAGCGGCTCTCCTTAATCCCTTCAAGCAGGTGGTTCAGCCCTTTCACCGAGCCAAGGCTCAGAAAAGGTCAGGGATTTATTTGCAATTTCTGTATCCTTATAATCTCTATACATAATCTCTCATTAAATATCGACCAGGCTTGCACTATTCCCTTAACCTGACTTGCAATGAGTTATTGCGGGAACCGTGACACCTCCACCTGACACCCACTGTCCTGCGGCGAAGGCTTCTCTTCCTTCCCCAGCCTCAAGGTCAGCTCTGCCCGGGGTTATGCACAGGGCAGCCGAAACAGCTGTCATATAATGAATATTCAGGGAGCTTGCACCGAATACCCAGGTTGACCCGCCAAGTTAGAAAGGTGTCATCCTCTTAACTTTCATTTCAACTTTTGCAGCCTTGTTTCTTTGTCTCCTTTTAGAGAAAGGGAAGGGCCAACGTCACACAAACCTATTTTCCCAAGTTGTTCGGAGAACCTGAGAACACTGGAGGGGGGGGTTGACGCTCAGTCAACTCGGCGAGTCCTAGGACAGAAGCGGGAGACGGCTGCCTGGAAGACCACTGGGTTTGTGCTGTCATGCCCACGGTAAGGGCTCTGAGACGAGGGAGGCCGGTTAAATCCAGAAACTGTTTTGCTGTTTAAAGACTCAATGAAATTGTTTTCTTGTCTAAAAGGAGGCTGGTAAGCTGGGAAGACAGAAATGGCTTTGAGCAGAATCATCACTGCCATTGTTCTGCAGCTTCTAGCACCTCGTGTACTTTACCTGAGCTGCTTACCCCGGCTCTCTACACCTTTAAATAAATTAGGTGTGTAGGTGGTAGTCGAGGGTGAGAACTACAATAAAACTATGAGGGCCCTGGCCGTTTGGCTCAATGGTAGAGCATCGGCCTGGCATATGGACATCCTGAGTTTGACTGCCAGTCAGGACACACAGGAGAAGTGACCATCTATCTCCCTCCCTCCCTCCCTCCCTTCCTTCCATCCATACCAAGAGGTACTACCACCTAGCAGTGCTGCCCCAAGAATGAGTTTTTAAAAAAAGAAAAAACAAAAGCTGTGCAAGCCAAGACATGAAACAGAGGTGACAAACCAAGTTTAGGTTTTCCTGAACACTTTTATGAATCCTCCGCTTGTTTGTCAAGGCATTCACATCTCCGAGTTGTATGTGGTGGCATGAACCATGGGGCTGGCGAGGGAGGTATGGGGGTTCCTCCAAGTCACAGTAACTGGACCATGTAAACAGTCAGACAGGCATGAAGGTGGACGAAGGCCCTAGAAAACAAGGGCATTCTCCCCTAGAGCTTAATGCCATCCATCAGGTCTCACTCCTCAGGTCAGGAGCCCCTTTTCTGACAATCGCTGACCTGCTGTTGTCCTACTGCAATCTTCAGTACTCAGAACACCAAAAATTAGGCAAGAGGTAGCCAAATCATCAATTTTGAACAGAGGGACCTTTTCATACCGTATTTTGACTGATGGATGTGCATGGCCTGTGAAAACAATGTTCTGGATACACCCCAAAGTTACAGGCATCCTGGGAATTCTAACAGACCTTCAAGAGACAAGTCCTTTTCCAAAAGAGAGGTGTGGATCTACTGAATTAGATGCAACACACAGTAGACTGGATTACCACTTTCCTATGGCTGGTATGCAATAGGTTTTTCCTGGCCTGAAATTTTTCCCCCAGTAAACCTATTTAATTTTCCTTTGATCAAAAAATAAATACAATGAAATGAAACAAAACAAAATAAAATAAAAATACATAAACCCTTCAAGTTTTTTATGGGAGAAATGGAATTTGCTGGAAGTGCTAAATGTTAGCATAAAAATGAGAGAACCGAGAGGTAAAGGACGCTGCTGCCCCATTTTTAATGTGGATGGATATAAGAGATTGTCTAGAATTATTGCGAGTAGGCCACCATTTTATGGACATTTTATGGACAGCTCTCAGGGTATGTTCTCACCACAGAAATTTGCTCAATTTTCTAACGTGATTTGCTCTTTAGAATCTGGCCTGCCTTGCTCTTTCTGAATTTAATCAATCTCAGCACCGTTAAAAGCCATGAAGAAAAACACCTACACCGAACGAATATGAACTCCACCTAGAGAAGAGATTTCCAACTGCGTCACACACTCTGAGGGGCAAACTCCTGGTTATGGGAAACCCCAGAGTTGCTAGGACTTCCTGGCTCTGGTCCTTAGGAAACTATACTCAGCTCTCAGAAGTTACCAGTGGGGCCCAGGAAAGTTGGCCAACTGGTTCTTAACTGTCCGGGTTTGAATTCTCTACTTTGGGGAGTACCCACCACCAATTTTTAATCCCAGATCAGCACCTCAAGACCCTGTGCTCCATCCAACTCCACTGCCTACTCTGCCTTATACTCTGCTCTCTGACCAGTATGTATTTAAGGAATATGAACTAACTTGAATAATAACTGAGATCACACAGACAGAGTTATGTTTTAGAAAGAGAACAATAAGCTTTTAAACCAGACAAGGCTGATTTGAATCCCGTTCCTGCTACTCTGGCTGGGTGTGATCTTAGGTAAGGTGTTTCATCTCTCTCAGACTTTCCGTCCTCACCTATATAGCAGGGATAACCCACCTAGGTGTTGCAAGGATTGTATGAAATATATAGCAACTGTGACTTATTTGGTACTCAATAAATGGCCATTTCCAGTATTCCCAATATTAGGATGTTAATACTTCCTAATACTTGAATTGTACTTTCTAGTTGATGAAATACTTTTCATACTTAAATCCATATTATTCTTACAATAATCCCATGGGGTAAATATTGTTACCTTTCTTACTAATAACTTCTTGCTGTGTTTCTATACTAATGAGTATAATGAAGGATAATACTTTACCATTTATAGAATAAATTATAGCTTATTTGATTTTCCCAATATGTCTGTTACTTTCTGATAATGAGAAAAGCCAGGCCCATGATGTTAAGTGGTAACAACCATGATGATAACAGTGGCTAACACTGACTGCGCAGACTGTGCTGCTCTGGGCGAAGCACTTAAAAGCACCCTGTCCTCCTCCTCCTCCTCCTCTCTATTTTGTAGGCAGGAAACCTCCGCTCAGGCAGTTAAGGAACTGCTCGCTGCAAGATGACAGAGTTAGTGAGTGGTGGAACCAGGACTCTAACTCTTGCTGACTTCTTAGCTCATCCTCTTCTACTATCGACTCTTCTGCTGAAGTTCACAAAACTGGTCAGTAAGGGACTAGAGGCCGGGGACCACATGTTCTGGATTCTGCACTTTCTACTCCAGCAGCAGTCCTTGAATCCAGTGGACCAGAGAAGTAGGGGGGATGCTTGTTGCCTTGCAGATTCTGGGTGCCTTCCCAGATGTCATGCATCAGTAAGTGTGAAAATCACACTTAAGACGACACTACTATATACAAAGCAATTAAAATTAAAGTCACTAAGCCCTGGCTGGCTGGCTCAGCAGTAGAGCGTCGGCCTGACGTGTGAAGTCCCAGGTTTGATTCCCAGCCAGGGCACATAGGAAAGGTGCCCTTCTGCTTCTCCACCCATCACGCTCTCCTTTCTCTCAATCTCTCTCTTCCCCTCCTGCATCCAAGGCTCCATTGGAGCAAAGATGGCCTGGACCCTGAGGACGGCTCCATGGCCTCCGCCTCAGGTGCTAGAATGGCTCTGGTTACAGCAGAGCAATGCCCCAGATGGGCAGAGCATCGCCCCCTGGTAGGCATGCCAGGTGGATCCTGGTCAGGTCATGCAGGAGTCTGTCTGTCTGCCTCCCTGCTTCTCACTTCCAAAAAATAAAAAATAAAAGAAATTGTCACTAAAGACAAACAGAAATGACTGTTGACTATGAATCAGTTTCCAATACTTATACCACATTGCTCATCTGATAATAACACTTCACCAATGCTATGTATCTCAATATGTAATGTTGGCTTGTGCCACTGGTAGTATAGCAAATAAGTCCAAGTGGTTCACAAATAATATTTATAATAGTTGTACATTTACTTTAATGAATATGGGAAATCTACTGGTTTATCATACATAGGATGATCTATTTATTTTAAAGCTAAATTTAGTTTTAAAATAAAAATAGGAATTGATACAAATAAAAATAAATAAATAATTATACAAGTAGTATATGTAAAAAAAAATCATAAAGATGATACACAAATAATACAGTTGTGAGTTCCAACTTGTCCCAGACCAGGCACTATGTTCAACCTGGTTGAAAGACATAGTAGATGGGCACTGTACCTCCCAGCAGACGTGCTGCTCCAATGCAGTCTCCTTGATTCCTGGCTTTCTCAACACCCCATATCCAATCCACTAGCCAGGGCCACCAGTAACAACTTAAAAACACATCTAGCATCTAACTACTTCTCACCATGTCCATTGCTAATACCTTGATCTGAGCCACCATCACCTTTTGCCTGGACTACAATAACAATAGCCTTTCAACTATTTCTACTTTTGCCCCCAATAGTTTATTCTTTACCAGTAGCCAGAATCATCTTTTAAAAAATATACATTGGCTCATGGCACTTGCCTGATCACAAATCTCTAGGGACTTATCATGGCACTTAAGACACAATCTTGACCATGGCCACACATGGTCTAGTCTCAGCCTACCTGACCACTGTACCTCTGGCCTCCTCCAATCCAGTCACGATGGTCCTTCCCGATATTTCTAGATCACAGCTAGTTCATTCCCTCCACCTCAGGGCCTTTGCATGTGCTGGTTCCTCTACTAGCAATGCTCATCTGCCAGATCCTGACAAGCTTCCTTCTCCCTCTCTTTGTTCCAGCTTCTCAAATGTTACCTCCTCAGGGAGGCCTTCTCTGCTCCAGCTGCCCCTCCCCTTCACTCTCTACCCCTTCACTCTTAATTCTTCATCGCACTTCTCTCTACCTGAAAGTGTAACTTTTGTTTACCTGCTTACTGCTTGTTGTCGTTTCTCTCAATAGTATGACTCCATGACAGCAGGACCTTTATCTGCCCTGTTCATTACTGTAGTTTCAATAAATATTTCCTGAATGAGGAAACAAATACAATCTACTTTTTCACCAGCTGAGACACCAGAAACCAATAGGTAAAGAAGTCCCTGCACTGCAGAAGCCTTGAATGGTGAACAACTGGCTGAGGACAGTGGTACTTCACAGAGTTCAGGGCCCTTGGGTGAGAAGCACAAGACAGACAGGACTGACATTCAGCCGAGGACCTCTAAGTATGAATGCAGCCACCAGAATTGTCTTCCCTAGCTTACCACATATACAGGTACCTGTCTTCTTTTTCTGCGGACACACACAGAAAAAAATAAGCCAAGAGGGACATAGGGTAAAGAAAGTATAACATGTAGCAGAAAAAGAGATAAAATCCCCGTGAGCCTGGAATGAACCTACTGGCTCTCAGCCTGTGTCAAGGGAGGCACTAGGACAGCTGTAAAGTGTTCCCATTCTTGGCAAGACAAGCCTGAGTGGGAGTGTCTGAGTTCTTGCACAGTATAGGTTGAGGGCTGCAGATCAGCTTGTGGGGGGCGGAGTGTGTCCTTGTGGGTTCTTACACCTGCAGCCTCCCAGTCCACCTTAAAATTCCAAATCAGGACAGCCGTGAAAGAGCAATGCTTAATGCACCCCGTGGTAATGCCAACAAGCTTAATCAGGGCCATTTGTCTCCTACCCTGGGATCTGGACATCCTGAGAATGAATCACAGTCCAGTGTCCTCAATCCCTTTCTGCCTTGAGGCTTGGGTGGTTGTGCACTGATTTCTCAACCACAAGAGAACATCTCCAGCTTTCTAAAAGTGAAAGAGTTTAAGATGAGAACCAACTGCCTCTATCTGTCTTTTCCTACCTGTTCTCTCACCTTGATCTTCCCTAGGAATGGCTTAGATACTTTTTGGTCACAACAAACTCTGAGGCAGCGCAGGGCAGGGAAAGAGAGGACATTCAGAATCAGAGGCCTAACCTCCGCACCTGGAGTCACCATTGAGTGGTTGTGTGACATGGGCATGCTTCACCTGACTCTTCTCATCTGTAAGATCAGGCTTGTGAAAATCAGATAAAGACATGTCTACGAAGACACTACGAGAAGCTCTACAGAGATTGTCCCATGTCAGGACTCTATATCAATAGCCTCTGTTTTGCATAATGGTATTGATAATAACAGCAGAGGGCAACTTTTAATGATTGCCTAGACTACCAGGTACCACTGAACTAAGGATTTCCATCTTAATCCCATTTGATCTTCTCAGCAAACCAATGATATAGGTACTAACACTATCCTCATTTTACAGATAACAAAATGAAGGCCTGGTGCAACTCATTTTCCAAGGTCACACACTCAGTAAATTGTGAGCCCGGATTCTCACCCCTTGTGTGTGATAACACTGCAGAGCCCACGCTCCAACCACTATGCAGCACCATCCCCACTGTGGGCAACAGTATGTGATCCCCTCTGCTGAGCCTTGCATGCTGAACGTGTCGCGTTCTCTGAACACTCTGATTAGGGTGGAAGGAAATGGTCTTAAGTAATCACAGGCTTGCATCCAGAACGAAGCCCCATTTTCCTCATTTGTAAATGGGTAAATTAATACTATCTACCTCATTGGGTTCTTAAAAGGATCAAATGACATAATGTATGTCAGACATTGAGCACATGGTCCAATACATAGTCTGTGCTCAAGAAACATTAATCAAAATCCTGCACTTGGTGGCCATGGAGGAAATCTTTCAGTCTCTGCCTCAACAGCCCTTTGTGCTGAGCTTTAGGAGTTAAAGCTGCAGCCAGGGACCTGCTCACTGTTGCGTGGCTGAAGCCCAAACTGGGGTGGCCAAGGGGTGGCTCATACCTGCCAGGCCATGGCCAGCAGTCAGTACAAAGCCCGTACTGCCAAGGGAAAGGGGACTATTAGGCCACAGCAAAGTCACATATTGGCTGTTGCTCTAAAGTTGGCTGAGAGAGGGGATGGACTTGTTAAGTGTCATTTAGGACAAGTAGAAAGGCTTCTACTGGTCCAGGAGAGTCCAAAGAGCACCACTGCCAGTCAGATGGTTGGGGAACAGGGTCTCACCAAACAGAATCGCTGGGAACTCCAATAATAAAATCTCTTGAGAAAACAACCTGTTCCTTCTCCTTCTTCCTCTCTCACTAGCCCCAACCCCCCATAGTCAGGGTTATTCTCAGGTTGGGTATTACTGTTCAACTAAATATAATTTGAGCTCAACGTGGGCCACAGCGAGTATGTTATGCACACAAGTCACAACAAAAAGCGAGGTGCAGAAAGTCAGCACTAAGGTGAGCTAATGTTATACCGTCTCGCAGGGCAATGGCTCAGGTGATGAAAGTGGGGGCCAGAAGCCTGCCATGGCATGGGAGGGAGGGGGGGAAGCAGAAAGAAAAAGGGCTGAGGGGCGTGCGGGGATATCTGGGAGGGAAGCAGGCAAGGGGGGAGCAAGCGCTGTCTTCTATCGGCTCAGGCCTGGCAGGCGTGGATGGAAAGCTGGAGGGGAAGGTGCACTCAGCTGACTGCCTCGTGGGCCAGCACACAGGAGGCCGGGTTGCCATGCCCATGAATGCCATCCATCCTTCTCAGGTTTAAAAGGGGAAATGTTCTATTTATAAGCCACCGACCAGTGGAGACCTGGCAGCCAGTGGATGGCTCCAATCCCACAGGGATCCTGGTTACCAGTGGCTGCCTTCCTCTGCCTCTCAGCTGTGGGTGTTTTGAAGGAGAGTGGAAGCAAAAGGAAAAAGAAAATCCTCTTTTTTGTATTCACTGCTGCTTTCATGAGACTGTTGGACTTTCAGTAATGGCTGAAGGCTTCAGAACCTTTAAAAATTTACAATGACTCATGCCACCCTGTCAAGCTTCACCCTGCCATCTTCCAGATGGAATCTCTTGTTCTGTTTTACAGACCTGGGGAAGCTAAAGCACGGAGGTATCAGTCAGAGGCAGGGCCATGGGCACACAGAGCAAAGGTGACGACACCTCCCTGTCTCCTCTCCTGGTCCTCAATCTTGTCCTCATCCTCATGTAAC
The DNA here is from genome assembly GCF_036850995.1 of Saccopteryx leptura. Lineage (NCBI taxonomy): Eukaryota > Metazoa > Chordata > Mammalia > Chiroptera > Emballonuridae > Saccopteryx > Saccopteryx leptura. The sequence goes on along the minus strand of NC_089508.1, from coordinate 165,258,574 downwards.
CAGAAAAGCCTCGGTGAAACACCATCAAGGAGTCTGATCTGAATGACGGCCTAAAAATGACAAGTGCATGTAACAGAAACAACACGTAAAGCAGCTTTGGTTGTGCTGCCAAATGCCCGTGGGTGGGCTGCGGGCCATGTTACGGTTCTGCACCTGAGAGGCTCCAGCTCTCCAGGGGCCATGCACAGTGTGTGGCGAGGCTCCCCAGATGGAATATAGAATGGCCCCTCAACTGCAAAGGGCCGGGGCGCTAGGTGTTGGAGGCTGATGATGAAACTCCTTGCAGCCCAATGAGTTGGCCACATTATGACAGGATGGAACAGAACAAAGATTCCGTGTCTATCAAGGGGGGAGAGGCAGTGGGTGGGAGGGATGACTGCCATCAGGCAGACTCTGGTTTGCACGTCAGCCCCACTACTAAGTTCTCGACTGTGCTACCTGAACTCTCTAAGTCTGTCTGATCAGGTGTAAATTCGGTTGTGAACAGCATTTGTGCAAACAGCAACCATTCCATTCCCACACCACTTTCATGCTTCCTGCCAGAAGCTCCTGCCATCTGAGACTAATTTTTTAAAACTTATCCTTATATCAAGCTAAGGGTTAACAAACTATATAGCCTGTGGGCCAAATTCACCACTGTCTGGTTTGTAAAGTTTTATTAATAAATACCACACAATTGTTTCCGTATTGTCTATGGCTGCTTTCACACTGTCACAGTAGAGTTCTATAGCACTGCAGAACTAAAAATATTTACTATTGGGCCCTTAACTAAAAACATCCACCCCTGTGCTAAACAATAACATGTAGAAAACCAGGCGTTTACATGTACTTGTAGCCCCCCACACACATCTAAATGGTAATTTAAAGTGTTTGTCTAGTACAGTACATCTAAAAAGATCAGGGGTGCCACCAGCAGTGTGCATACCCCACTGAGAGATGCACTCATGATTATCTGAACAAAGCTCATCCGGCACCAGCCTGAAAAGGGCGGCATGCTGGCAGCGCCTTGGCTCACCCCTGCTCCCCTCAGGAGCAGCTCTGCCAATCAGATGAGCTTTTCCTTCTCGTGTGAGATGGTAGCTGGCATGGCCAGATAATGAGAAGGATAAGAACCAGCAGGAATTAGGCACTTACTGGCTAACATGCCAGATACTGTGCTAAACTTTAATCCTCACAGCAGCTCTCAGAGGTAAGTGTTATTCCTTATCCCCATTTTACAGAAAAGGAAACGGAAGCACAGAGTGGTCCAACTCTGACTGAAGGCTCCACAGCCGGTGTGCTGCCTGCTAATCCACACCATTCACACACTGCCCTCCCCGGAAAGAGCTCTCTCCAATCCACCTGGCAGGCAGGGCCTACCCACAGGAATTATCTGAACTCTGCACAGAGACTGAGGTACAAGGATGCTCAGGCTGATGTTACTCATAATGTCAAAAACCTAGAAAGGACATTTAAGTCTAATGATAGCATATGGTTCAACGATTTGGGATATACTTCTATGATAGAATAGTAAACAACCATTACAAATTGTATTTGTAAACAATTTTCATGACAGAAAAATGCCTGTAAATTTTTTAAAATGTGATGAAAACAAGTATATTCGGTATAATGCCAATTAAGTCAAAATACATACTGACATTGTAAAAATACATATAAGACACCATTAAAAAAAGGCAAAAAGAAAATCTTTGGGGGTGGTATTATAGATGATTTTCATTGAATTTTTGAGAATCACTACTATATTTTCCTTCATATTCTACAATGACTTCATATTACTTTTATAATAAGTGAAAATCCATGCTAAAGTTACAAACCAGACAGTGGTGAATTTGGCCCACAGGCTATAGTTTGTTAACCCTTAGCTTGATACAAGGATAAATGTTAAAAATTAGTCTAAGTAAAGTTCAGAGATTCAATGTCCGGACCCTATATGACTAAATCCTAATTCCAATTTTGCATTTTTTTCTCCAATCACTGCTCTTCCCCCATGGCCCAGTATGTGAATAACAACTTGGCAAACTACAATTGGTTTTTGAGCATTATACAAACACAAAGGATTCTTGTGAAAGCACTATATTAAAAACAGAATGGAAAGAATGAAAGGACTAAGACTTGGAAGCAAAGAGGAAGTGTTACATTTCCTTTCTTGTGAAGATGGAAGGTGGGAAGTTTCCATTTTTTTAAGTCTTTCTAGCCTAGATGGAAGCCCATTCTGAATAGACTCGCAAAGCAACTGGTTCTGGGCATTTTGTCTGCATCTCAGGTTCATCTGTAGACAGCAGACTGTCACACACATGCAACACATCTGTCCGTTGTCTCCCAGTGGTCTGACTCTCAACAGCAGACTACATACTCCTTAAAAGCAGAGATGGGTGTCCTACTTGTGAAGGTCCTTGACCCCTCAGTTCTCAGGTCTCCCAAGGTCACAGAGACCCTTAAGAGCTCTGACAGGTTTTGATCAAATGAAGAGCTACAGGAGGCCTGAATTCCTGCAGTGAAATCTAGCAAAAGTTCGGGTCACAGCAAATAGGAGTATGTACAACAAGAGTGGGAAGCAGAGTTAGTGACTACAATGGCATCTTGAGAAGCCACGCGGTCAGGGTAGAGCTGGGTCCAGAGTGCATGAGAAGGCATGTCTAGAGCAATGCAAGATATTCCTTTGACTATAATCCAATTAACCTATGGAATTCAAGTTAATATATCAAGGGAAGTGGCATTATGAAATCAAGATTAAGGGATGGAGTCCTCTCTGTGTCAATCTGTCAGCCTTCAGACTTCAAAAGCTGGGAAACAATGGGACAGCAGCATTTCTGTAAATAAGCTAATCATTTTAGAGCTAACAGTCAGAGACATTTATTATTTAAAACTTCAAACTTGGAAAAGACCAACTCACACTAGAAAAGCCTACCTTTCCCTTACTCTTGCACTGGATGGGCATATCCCCTCTGACAAGCCCCGGGCTTCCTAACCATGCCTCAGGTGGGACTACAGGGCAGCAGCAGCTGGGGCTGAGAACAGGCTATCTCCTGGCTTCTCCTCCTCCTTCTGACCCAAGGTCATTGCAAAGGAGAATAAACCAATTCTCACAGAGCCCTTGGGGAGTAATCTTACAACTTTAGCCAAAGATACAACAAGCAGCAGGCCATGTAGACAGGGGAGATAGGCCTGAAGATGGCAAGGGGGCCACAGAGGGTGGGAAGAAGGGCTCTTTCCCAATGCAGAGTCCTGTTCTTTGTAATAAGAAAGGGGGCAAATCGCCCTGGCCGGTTGGCTCAGTGGTAGAGCATCAGCCTGGCGTGCGGGGGACCCGGGTTCGATTCCCGGCCAGGGCACATAGGATAAGCGCCCATTTGCTTCTCCACCCCCCCCCCCTCCTCTCTGTCTCTCTCTTCCCCTCCCGCAGCTAAGGCTCCATTGGAGCAAAGATGGCCCGGGCGCTGGGGATGGCTCCTTGGCCTCTGCCTCAGGCGCTAGAGTGGCTCTGGTCGCAGCAGAGCGACCCCCCAGAGGAGCAGAGCATTGCCCCTGGTGGGCAGAGCGTCGCCCCTGGTGGGCGTGCCGGGTGGATCCCGGTCGGGCACATGCAGGAGTCTGTCTGACTGTCTCTCCCCGTTTCCAGCTTTAGAAAAATACAAAAAAAAAGAAAGAAAAAAAAAAAAAGGGGGGGGGGGGCAAATCAGTGACAGGTATCAGCTGTCTAGACTCTAGACTACTGACACTGGTAAGGTCACTCCCTCAGTAAAGAAGCCTACGGAGCAACAAACCATACTTCCTTCCTCTCTGCCACCCGTACTTCCATCCTTCCCTTCTCTACCAGGTAAGAGTTTGGCCCATGAGAGAAAAGTTGGTGTGACTGATGTGAATTCTGATACGCCAGGAACAAACCTAGGGCAAGATCTGAGGATGGCAGCAGGATCCAGGGGAGAGCAGTCCAAAAGACTGGCAAAAATATCAGAGTGGTTTTTGTTCAGGGATTAGCCAACCCAAGGACCAAGGACCTCTCATCAGAGAACTAAAATTCTAATAAATGACAAAGGTGGTCTGAATAAATGCAAAGACATTCAAAGCTCTTAGAGGAGATAAGTTAATATCAATGAAAGTATCAATGTCCTCCCAAATTCATCAATACCATTCAATGCAATCCCAAATAACAAATTTTAGTGTCTGAGGAAGTTATCACACATATGCCAGAATTCATACAGAAGGATAAAGTGGAGTCAACCCTTAAAAAAGGAGAGTAAAGATAGGAGACTTAAGCTACCAAATATTAGGCCTGCCTCAAAGTCATACAAAAACCAGAGAGGTCTGAGCATGAGAAGAAATAGACCTGGGAGACAGAGAGCTGAGACAGGGCTCAGAAACGCAAACCTAATGTACAATAAAGTGGGCATCAGAGCTCAAAGTGGGAGAGAATGGAAAGTTTAGTAGATGTTATTGGGAAAACTGACTCTTCATATGGATAAAAATAAAACTGGGTCTTCATGAAACACCACATATAATGGTAGATATCATACTAGAAGCCTAAATGTGAAAGACAAAATCATGAAGCCAATTAAAAAAAATAGTAGGTATACCTCTTCCTTTTTTTTTTTTTAAGCTGGAAATGGGGGAGACAGTCAGATAGACTCCTGCATGCGCCTGACCGGGATCCACCTGGCACGCCTGCCAGGGGGCGATGCTCTGCCCACCAGGGGGTGATGCTCTGCCCCTCCGGGGCATCGCTCTGCCGCGACCAGAGCCACTCTAGCGCCTGGGGCAGAGGCCAAGGAACCATCCCCAGCACCCGGGCCATCTTTGCTCCAATGGAGCCTTGGCTGCGGGAGGGGAAGAGAGAGACAGAGAGGAAGGAGGGGGGGTGGAGAAGCAAATGGGCGCTTATCCTATGTGCCCTGGCCAGGAATCGAACCCGGGTCCCCTGCACGCCAGGCCGACGCTCTACCACTGAGCCAACCAGCCAGGGCCGTAGGTATACCTCTTTGTGACAAGGATCTGAAAGGCCTTCTTTAAAACTCAACTTGAAAATCATAAACCAGCCAGACCAGCAGTAGTGCAGTGGCCAGCCTGGGATGCTGACCCAGGTTCAAAACCCCAAGGTTGTTGGCTTGTGTGCAGGCTTATCGGGCTTGAGCATGGGCTCACCAGCTTGAGCGTGGGATCATAAACATGACCCTACGGTCGCTGGCTTGAGCCCAAAGGTCACTGGCTTGAAGCCCAAGGTGCTGGCTTGAGGAAGTGGTCACTGGCTTGGCTGAAGCCCCCTGGTCAAGGCACATATGAGAAAGCAATCAATGAACAACTAAAAGGATGCCAACTCTGAGATGATGCTTCTCATCTCTTTCCCTTCCTCTCTCTCTCAAATAAAAAAAAATCATAAACCATCAGAATACAAAACAAAACAATGATGAATTTGAATATTAATAAGGTTAAGGCTTTATAGTTAAGGAAGGCTATCACACATAATATTACAATATTAATAGACAGATGATGGGAAGAAATATTTAAAATGTCTAAAACAAGGAATTAATATTGAGAGAATACAGAAGGAACTTTACAAATCAATAAGAAAAAATGGCAACTGCTATATAAAAACGGGCAAAGGACATTAATAGGCAAAAAACCAAAAGAGGAAATCCAGCAAACAGGCATATAAAGAGATGCTCAAATTCATTCATTACCAAAGAAATGCAAAATAAAACAATGAGTCTAACCAAAAAGGTAGAAAGCTAAATAATGGCAAGAGCTGGAGGAATGGAGAAATCCTCATGGCGGGCAGGTGGACTGCAGACCAACCACTCCGGAGAAGGACTGGAGAGCCACGCCTCAGATTCCGCATACATACCCCTTTAACTGACCAGCAATGCCCCTCATGCATCTAACCCAAAGAAGTTGTCACACAGAGGGACATGTGCAGAGATATTCCTTGTGGTGTCGTTAGTAGTGGTGAGTAACTGGAGGTGTGGTCAGGTGGAGGGCATCCCTGCAGACACAGATACACAGTGTTCTACACCATGGAGTGTACAGCAGACTCCAGAAGTGTACACCATGCTCCAGAAGCAGACAGAGGGATATGAATGGCTCCTGACATCATGCTGAGGGAGCAAAGAAAGAACCTGAACAAAACATATAACCCCTTATGCAACTTAAAAATACAAATAAATAAAAAGATATGCACTGTCCAAAAATACAGTTTAAAAGTACACATTAGAATGGTGGCCTAGAGGGGAGGAAAAGAATAGAAATTGAAAAAAGAATGAAATAGGAATGAAAATGAATGAGGAGGGTCCTGTGATGATCAAGTGTCACCAATGGGGGAATACGTTAATTCAATTCCTCAAACCTGAGATTCAAACAGAGAAAAGGGGTGAGAAAAGGCTTTGCAAGAAATGCAAATATATTGTATTTATCTGCTCCCATCCACTCCCAGGCAATTGGGTCATTTGGAAAATGCCAGAAGTTGACAGACATTTATGGCTCAGTCTTATATCCTATAGGGAGGTACTGTATGCCCTGAGAGAAATTTCAAGATGAAAGTAACCAATTCAGAAGTGCCCCAGAGAAATTTCCTTTCGCTACCTGCCCATTCCGGCTCTGTGATAAAATGCTGACATTCAAATTCCCACCAAAACATTTTCCAGAGAGAGAATGCTAGACCAGTGGTCGGCAAACTGATTAGTCAACAGAGCCAAATATCAACAGTACAATGATTGAAATTTCTTTTGAGAGCCAAATTTTTAAAACTTAAACTATATAGGTAGGTACATTCCTTATCGAGGTAGTGCCCGCACATGGTATTTTGTGGAAGAGCCACACTCAAGGGCCCAAGAGCCGCATGTGGCTCGTGAGCTGCAGTTTGCTGACCAAGGGGCTAGACAATTGCAGTTTGGATATAAAAGGTACAAGAGCAATGCCCCACTCTTCAATTCATATCAGAATGACTTCTTAACTTTAAAAGAATTTTGATGGTACTACAAACAGAAAAAGAGTTGCAGGAGAATTGAGACTCTGGGCAAGAGTGCCACCTGTGGCAGAGGAGCCCTAAGGATGGGTGTGGGGGTGAAGATGCAAATTACTGCTCTCAGAGATACTAAAAATACAACCACTCTGGACTGGAGGGACGGCTAAGGCATTGCATGACAGGAAAAGGGGTCCTAATGCCAGGGGAGGTGGAGGCACCAACCAAGAACACCACTCTGGGTTGGCCACCTTGGAATTCGGTGATCAGAATATGTATCTCAACACCAAACAAAAATAATTTCTATCTAAACTCCTGGAAAAGTGGCCCATATGTTTTAACCAATCTTTTTTCTCTCCTGCTTGCTAAATGAAAGGGCAAATAACTGAAGAATCATTACAGCTCAAAGGAGCCAACTCTCTGCACTCTGAAAAACTGGATGCCCGAAGCAGAATGCGGCAAGTGGCTATGCTTTCCAAAATGGAACTTTCTGTATTCTTCTTTTCCCAGGGACGCAGAATATCCTTGTGGTTAACAGTCCAGTCGTTAGACTTAGCACTAAGATTAAATTGTGTCCTTTGAGTTTACTAGCCTCAATTTCCCAATTTACAAAAGTGGGTCAGAAGCACTTACGTCACAGAGTGTTGCAAGTGTTAAATGAGCTAAAATGCATAAAATATCCTGAAACCTAGTAAATGGTCAATAAATGCTATCTATTAATAGCTACTATTATAAAATATATGCTGGCTATAGGCAATGCAAAGTGTAGAGAGGTATTTAAAGAAGAAAGGCAGTCTCTCACAATAATCCACTCTTCATACGGATGAAAACTTGAATGAAAAATGTATTTCCAGACCTTTTCTATCAATATATCTAGACCAGTGATTTTCAACCAGTGTGTCACGAGTATGCTGCAAGAATTTTTAAAACATGCAATAACTAAGTTATTGCCCTAAATAACCTAAAAAGGTAAGGGGCACTGACCTCTTTCCCCTTAGATTGTCAAAAAAAATGATAACAGCCAACACAACAACAGCCATCTGATATGAATACCCTACCCTGAACCATAAATATACAGGTCATATAATAGAGTTGCATCTTATTGGTCACATTGCATAACAAGGTTGAGTCTGATTGGTTAATTCTTTGGTACCAGAAATCCTTATATACAAGTATAGGCACATAACTTTTAAAAAGTCACTTTGGAGCAAAAAGGATAAGTAATTACTATTGGGGGGGGGGGGAGCAAATCAATAAAAATTGAACCTATTTTTGTCAGATCAGCAAAAAATATATTTCTAGGGGTGCCACAAAATTTTAGTAATTAGTTTATATGTGCCATGAGATGAAAAAGGTTGAAAACTGCTGATCCAGGTGAAATCAAATAATTTATTTTACTGAATATATTGTTCTATAACATGATTTTTTTAAAAATTCAACTAAGAGTACACTGAGTACTGTGTATGTTATATAATGTGTATTATATAATATATATATAGATCTCTCTTGTTCTTAAAAGCTACATAGTACCGTATGACAATTTTAATTTCACATTGGACATTTAAACTGTCTCCAATTCTTTGCTATTATTACCAAAGTTCCAGTGAACTCCTTTGAGGCACAAACATCTTTGAACTCTAGTCTGTTTCTTTGGGACAAATTGGGTCAAAGCATAATCACTTTTTAAAGGCTTTCAATATATATTCCTAAAAGGCCTTACAGAAGGATAGAACTAGCTGACAATGCCTACCGATGGAATCAGGGTCATCTTTCAAATCTATCAGTACTCATCTCCAGCAGAGACAAGCTGGTTCATAAGATCACAGTTACAAGGAAATTTCGGGTTGGGGGTCTCTATTCATATGCCTCTCACCCACCCCACCCCTGTTACTGAGGCCTTAGAAGTAGTCCCAGGTTGGGGCATGGTATGGCCATCTGTTACTTTGGCCTACTTGGCATCTAGCCTGTTTTATCCTAACGGGTTCCCTGATTTCTCTCTGGCAAAACTACTCTGCTCCCATTTTATACAGTACCCTTGAAACTGTCAATCAAGGAATCCTGTTTTACCCTGGCAGGGCCCAAGCTAGACCACACTGATGTTATCTTTCCTTGGAATCTGAATTTTCAAAAGAGTGAGGTTAGAACTAAAAACAGTTGAGTTTTATCATCCTGTAAATATCATGCAAGGGACCCTTTTTCATTGGTTCCTAGGCCTCCAGAGATGCTGAGCCTGGTTCTTCAGCTCTTCCTACCTTACTGTGAGTTACCCTATAGCCTGCTGTATTCCTTCTTGATTATTACTGTCTTTGCTATTGTTATTTTAGCCTAAGTTAGCCAGAGTTGATTTCAAATGCTACTAAAACAATACCAGTTAACAGGGAAGGGAAAACATGACTTGTTTCTTTGAATATTTACTTGATCAAATTTTCCCTTGCTGACACAAAACTGAGGCTCATGGACAGAGATAAAAGAGTGCAGTGGTTACCAGGGGGAGGGAAAGGAGGAGAGGGAGGGGTGGGGGAGGGGAGGGGCATAAAGAAAACCAAATAAAAGGTGACGGAGGACAATTTGACTTTGGGTGATGGGTATACAACATAATCAAATGTCAAAATGATCTGGAGATGTTTTCTCTGAATCTATGTACTCTAATTGATCAATATCACTCTGTTAAAATTGTCTAAATTAAAAAAAAAATTACCCTTGTTGAATTAAGGGGGAAAAAAACCCCAAAGGCTGTTCTTAACCTACCAAAAGCCACCATTATAAAACTATGGGTAAATTTTGTTTTGGGGGAAGGGAGGGAAGGAGGGAGGGAAGGAGGGAGGGAGGGAGGGAGGGAGGGAGGGGAAAAACTTCTGTCCCATGATGAATTTCACATACAATACCTTATTCTTTTGTCTACATGGAGAGTCACTGTTTTACTGAGTTTTCTGACAGGACTGGAATTCATGGTAAGGCTACCGCTGAACTTTTTTCCAAGTAGATTTTACAAAGCAAATCTGAGGCAAGAGGACAGGATTTCCTTTGTACTCTTATAGCAACCTGGAAGGAATTTGTTTTTCTCCTGTGCACCAAGGAGATAATCAGCACAAAACTCTAGCAGTAGCAGTTTTATTTTAATTCCCTCATCTTTACAGGTGCCCTTGGAAATCATGATTAACCAGAGTGCTCAGAGCCAGCAGCAGGGGGGAATGTCCAGTCTATTTTACAGAGGCTGCCTGCCCAGGGTCACTCCCATCAAAGAGGAAGATTATTACAGAGCTCGCTATCTCCACTCCTTCCTCTCCAAAGAGGCAACAAAGAACACTAAGCGATCACTAAGGTAGTTATTGCCTCTCAAGTCCTCTGAGCAATACTGTGTAGGAGGCAAAGTCAATTCTGGCATTCTCATAGGACAGGGCTCTTGGGGAGCTGGGTAGTACTGGATTAGGTGACTTTTAGACAGAATTGGAGATATATTCTTAAGATGACCTTGGGTTAACTGAGAATGTACATGAAAAAATGTTCCGTAAAGTGTGAAGGGTTATATAATGCAAGGTGTCATTAAAACCTTGCCAGTCAGGCTCCCTGAGTGGCCTGGAGTCAGGGATGTGGTATGTCAGGGTGGAAGCCTCCCAGGCAGCACTGGGGGAAATGGGGCAGACCCAACATGCCCACAGCACCTCCTGGTGGCTCTTTCCTGGAGTGGCAACTTCTCAAAGCCCAATCCCAACCCAACTATAGAAAATGTTCAAAGACCATACTTACTTCCTTCACTCTGATTGTCTTTGTTCGAGTTGTAGACCTGAAAAATAAAAATAAACATTTACTATGTGCATTTTATACCACTCTACAGGTTCACCAGAGAAAACCATTACCTTCACCCTTTCCCTAGTTTAAGCTATAAGATGAAAGGCAATTTCTAGTCAGCCTCCAAATATGAATCCCTTCTATAATTTTCTAGTTCCCGGTATTTACTTCAACTGTTCTCAAGTGTGTGTACATCAGAATCATCCGTGGAACTTGGCTGTAAGAAAATGAGAAAATACCATATTCCTTCTTTAAAAAACAAACTATGTGTGTATATAAAGCTATAAAGGAGAACACATTTTAAATAAGTTAGAAATCATTAAACATTAACTGTGCAACAGGCAACGTTCTAAGCAATTCACATGAATTATCTCAAATTATCCACAAAACAATTCTGCCGGGTAGGAACTGTTATTATCACTGTTTTACAAATGGAGAATCCAAGATTTAGAGACGTTAACCAAGGCTTCTCACAGTTAGTAAGTGGGAAATTCAGGACAAATACACATTAGCAACCGTTAAGCTTTAACACTGCAGATCAATTCTTTTTACCTTACAGACTTTTGTAAATTTGAATTTTATAAGAAGAGTTTATTACTTTCATGATAGAAGACCTTAAATGTCTTATAGAAATCGTAAAAGCAAAAGTGCTCCCCGTAAAACTGACAATGACACATTGCAAGAGTCAGCAAGCTTTTTCTGTAAAGAGCCAAACAGTAAATGGTGCAGGCTTTGCAGGCCAGGAGACAAAAAAAATCAATGATATTATGTAGGTACTTGTGTAACAAGAAAGAAAGCACACTTCCATAAACGTTTTTGATAAAATTCAAAATATAATAATTTTTTCAAGATACGGGTCTAACATTCGTGGCCAGTAAAACCCCTTTGAGTCTGTGGCTCTCCTTTCCTGGCTCGGTTCCTGTAAGGTTTAAACAAGCAGTTCTCAGCCAACAGTGCTCATCACAATTACCTGGAAAATCTTTAAGTTATTATGACCAGCTTCACCTTCTGTTTTTCATGCCTATATCCACATAATCGCCAGAGAAATGTAGGCACTAAGATATTTTTCTAAAGCAGAGATTTTATGTTATTAAATAATGTCAGCATATCAGGGGTTGACAAATTATGGCCCATAGGCCAAATCCAGCTCACCACCTGCTTTTGTACAGCCCATGAGCTAAACCCGATGAACATTTGCAGTTGATTTGATAATAGAAATACTAACTTTAACTTTGAACCTTAAATTTTTTTACTTACTCATCTTAGAGAGGAGAAGGAGGGGGGGGGGGGAGAGAGAGAGAGAGAGAGAGAGAGAGAGAGAGAGAGAGAGAGAGAGAGAGAGAAGGAGCAGGAAGCATCAACTCCCATATGTGCCCTGACCAGGCAACCCAAGGGTTTCAAAACGGCGACCTCAGTGTTCCAGGTCAACGCTTTATCCACTGCGTCTCCACAGGTCAGGTTGAACCTTAATTAAGGTGTTATTCTCCCTCCAAAAATATTCCGTTCTTCTGATTAGTTAACGTGTATTTCAAAAGCTTATACTCCTTGGGCCCTGGCCAGTTGGCTCAGTGGTAGAGCATTGGCCTGGCGTGCAGGAGTCCCAGGTTCGATTCCCAGCCAGGGCACACAGGAGAAGCGCCCATCTGCTTCTCCACCCCGCCCCCTCTCCTTCTTCTCTGTCTCTCTCTTCCCCCCCTGCAGCCAAGGATCCATTGGAGCAAAGTTGGCCCGGGCACTGAGGATGGCTCTGTGGCCTCTGCTTCAGGCGCTAGAATGACTCTGGATGCAACAGAGCGATGCCCCAGATGGGCAGAGCATCGCCCCCTGGTGGGCATTCCAGGTGGATCCCAGTCGGGCACATATGGGAGTCTGACTGCCTCCCCGTTTCCAACTTCAGAAAAATACACACACAAAAAAAAGCTTATGTGCCAGGGGAACATGGTTGCCTGTTCTCCCTCTGCAGCAGCTCTGCCATCAGTACAAGTAGAGAATCTGGACTAGATCATGCTTTGCAAATCGAACTCCACAGCATACACAGGACTGACAGAGGTTTGGGGAGAAAAGCTAAGGCCCCAAGTATCCAAATGCCCTCCTTCCCTTTGCTTGTATTGGCTTTATTAATGTGACTACCAAAATAGGGGGTGCTGGCTTTGAAAAGTTTGAAGACCTCCTAAATGGGTAATATCTAAAGTTACTTGTAATTCATTAATTTGTTTATTCATTCATGTAGTTAACAAGTATTTACTGTGTGCTCATAACAGCCAGGCAATGTTCTAGAGCTAGGGATACAGATGAACACTATAGCTATGATCTCTGCTTCTTGGAACTTGCCTACTAGGGAAGAAAACGAGTAAACAGACACACAAATAAGACATTCAAATACTGGTAAGTACAGTGAAGAAAATAAAGGTCTACTGTGGACCTGAGGTGGGGAAAATCTTCTCTGAAGAGGTGACACTTGCATAAGACCTGAATGCTGAGAGGACCTTCTCGGGAAGATGTGCGGGCCCAATGCCAACAGCAGGTGCAGGTCTTTGAGTTGGGAAAGGCATGCCCTTTTGGAAGGAGGAAAGCCGGTGTGGTTGGCAATCAGTACAAGGCAGGAGCTAAGGATGGGGTGAAGGGGCAGTGATGTGATCCTATAGGGCTTTGTGACCGTTAGGAAAATGGGCAGCCTCATAATAGCTGGGATCAGTGATCCATGGTGAACGGCATTCACTAACCTTGGAAAGTTGGGTAACGGAAGTACAGAGAGAAAGAACATATTTTGGCAAGTTTTTTTTACCAGCCATCTCTTCTATTAAATCCAAATATTCTATCCCAGAGACACTTGCTACTATTTATAAATAGCAAAATCCAGAAGAAATATCAAAATACTAGGCTTTCGGCCCTTCTTAATTAGGTTGAATTTGGATCAAATTACTTTTCTTCCAGGTTTCCTGGGTCTCAGGAGACCTCTGCCAAGAACACCCAAGAATTCCCCAAATTGGAGAGGTGTGATCAATGAGCCAAAGGCACCAGAAATATGAGCCACCTGATCCTCTGAGGCCAGGCCATTAATCTCTGTCTGGTTTGGGTAAATGAGCCAAATAGAATGAATTCTGAAATGAAGTTAATAAACTATGCCCTCCAGGATTATGTGACTATAGGGCCCAACCAAGAAGGCCCAGGGCTTAGGAGCACTCTCATGGTCATAAAGGCCAGATGGTGGCATGGTAAGAGGATACCACAATAAGGTGGAATCCTCTTACCATGAGGACAGTGAGGAAGGTGAAGAAAGCCTCCATATGCTTCCTCTGCACTAAGAGAACTAAAAGCACTAAGAGAGAATGTCTTATTTTTTAAGGTGAGAAGAGGGGAAATAGACTCCCACATGTACCCCAACCAGGACCCACCCAGAAACCCCTTCAGGGGACGATGCTGTAAGTGCCAAGCTATTTTTAGCACCTAAGGCTGATGCATTCCAACAGTGCTATCCTCAGCACTCAAGGCCACGCTCAAACCAATCAAGACACTGGCTGTGGGAAGGAAAGGGGAAGAGAAGGAGGAGGGGGAGAAAGCAAGGGAGAGAAGCATACGGTCACTTTTCCTGTATGCCTTGACCGGGAATCAAAGCCGGGATATCCATTCACCAGGCTGATGCTTGATCCACTGAGCCACAAGCCAGGGCTGAGAACGTCTTTATTTACTGAGCATTTACCAAGTACCACACAAGATGGCAGCTAATCTTTGAAACCGCCTTATGGGTTACTGGTGTTATTCCCTGTCTACAGATGTGGAACCTGAGGCCCAAGAGGTTACACAGTTTTCCAAGGACACAGAGTTGGGAGGCAGTGTACTGAATATCCTGCCTCGACAGAAATATTCCAGCCCTCTTTTATGTTTCTAGGCAGTGGCAAATGCACACAACCACCAAGCCACCCCAGTAGTCTGTGATTCATAAATACCTTCCATACTAGCAGAGGCAAAGCATATACAAGTCACCCTTTAGAAATGGTCAGTCTTCTCCTGGGAAACTTTCTTCTATAGAAATCATAGTTGCCCAGTAGTCTCAGACTGAAGTTGAAAGGCAAGGGCAATTTCCTGAAATGAAAGGTCTCTGACAGTGGCTTCTGGTTTACAATTAGTAGAGCTATCTCAGATTTATAAACTCTCAAGTAAGTGCCTCCAGAACCTTCATCTTGAAAGGATAGAATCCAATTTTCTGCGATCAATTCAAGGGGACGTGAATCACTCAACAATTCTGAATATGCCTCATAGGAAGACTGATCAATTAATAAACTTTCTCAACAACCCAAGATAAATTAGACTGTGTCTGTCTTCATTAGCCAGAATACTCTAAGACCTGGCCACACTAAAGTTTCGTAGCCCTGTCTTTATACATTTTATGTAATAATTGTAATAACAATAATAAATCAATGAAAATGATGATTAAAAAAAACTAGTTATATGTCAGACACCATGCCAAGCACTCTATATGTACTGTCTTGTTTAGTCCTCTGTGGGTCAAATAAGTTTGCAAATATGATGTATATGTTTGCTGGCTTATAGTTTGCACTGGGTGTGGGGGACAGGCTGTAAGCCAGCAAAGTCATTATGGCCTAAGGCTTAGTTTTAAGACTAATCCTTTCCTGCCCTTTTAATACTAAGATTTTTTCAAAACTAAACTTTTCCCCACACCCTTGACTTTTGCATGATGTGGGGTGGTGCACTCTTATGAGGAATCCCATTTATGCCTCAGGATAAGTAACCTTGTATCAGAGACTTCCTTATTTTGTATATTGGCTTAAAGCAGGGGTCCCCAAACTTTTTACACAGGGGACCAGTTCACTGTCCCTCAGACCGTTGGAGGGCTGGACTATAAAAAAAACTATGAAGAAATCCCTATGCACACTGCACATCTTATTTTAAAGTAAAAAAACAAACGGGAACAAATACAATATTTAAAATAAAGAACAAGTAAATTTAAATCAACAAACTGACCAGTATTTCAATGAGAACTATGCTCCTCTCACTGACCACCAATGAAAGAGGTGCCCCTTCTGGAAGTGTGGCGGGGGCCAGATAAATGGCCTCAGGGGGCCACATGCGGCCCGCAGGCCGTAGTTTGGGGACCCCTGGCTTAAAGGTTTTGATTTCTACATTGTAAAATGGGATAGACAGGGGGTCCGCTCTCTCTCAGTTCCTGAAATTAGCATTGCACAGGAAAGGCAGTCAAGATGGTGGAGTGCTGAAAGAGAAGCCAGTTTGTGCAGAGAGAAGGAGATAGGGAACAGAGGTGAATAAAGCTGGTGAGGTAGAAACCTTTGATTCTAAGAATACTTGGATATGTCAGTGGCTTTGGGAGCCCTGAATGGAAAGGGAAGTGTTTTCCCACTATGTGTATTTCTCGCCCACCAGGTGCAAGCTAGGATTAAATGTAATGGCCCACCAGTTCTTGGCTCCATTGTTCCATTACCGTCTGTTCAAATCAACTGCGAACCTGCATGGGCCAGGAGGCTGTGATGGTGGCCCTGGCTACTGGCTATATATCCTCATACCATCTAATTATTCCCATCATACAGATGAGAAAATTGAGGCATCAGAGAAGTTAGGTCACTTGCCCAAGGTTAGGTAGCTGAAGAAAGTGGCCAGAATCTAGACAGAAACTCCTATAGTCTGTTTCCAGCGCCCAAGCTCTTAAACATTAATCACATAATAAGGCACTGTGGTGGTGGTGGTGGTGGTGGTGAAAGGGGATGAGACAATCTGGGAAACTATGAAAGGTGAGTCACTGGAGGAAAAAATATGCCACAAATCAGAGAGACAATGAAACTGGGAATAGCCTTCTGATTCCAGCTTGAGGTGTTCACTACTAACCTATGCAACAAGCTGGCATCTAACACAGAAGTAACACTTCATACTCCCTCTGAACCACAGGGCTTGCTCCTGAAGATAAATACCAGGCAGGAAAGTGGGTCTTTGATACAAATCATGGGGCACAGCAATTCTATGAGTCCTCACCCAGCGGCTACAATGGGAGAGAAATTTAATAAATCAAAAGAAGGTGAAGAAAGCCTTCATGTGCTTCCTTTGCACTAAAATGTGATTTTGCAATAAATTCTGTTCACTGCTGAGCCAATTCAATTTATACGTCCCTAGAGAATAAAGAGAGTCCATAGAATCATTTGGATTCCCAGAATTTTTCTACGGGTAACCATTATGATCATTATTCAGGCCTTACTAAGAAAGCACAGAGAGGGATTTCTTTTAACATATAAATTAAAGGCATAAATAAAGCAATAATTAGACCCCCCCAAAAATTCTCACTTTTTCCCTCTGACACACAGCTGCATTAGTACTTGGCCACCCCACACTTTGGATCAAAATTCACACAAAATAAGGTGTTTGAGAAACAGATTCATAGGCAAATTTATTTAAAACTGCTGCTCCTGTCTAAAGGCACCTGCACTCATGCCTAACTCGATACCTGCCTGAGGTCTCTTCCACGTGCCCTGGAGCATCTATACACCTCCCACCTCGTTGTCCCCCTGATTTGCCAATGTAGAAGCACACAAAACAAAACTACATGCCAACAACTCAAGACACTGCAGAAGCCAGTTAGTTCTACATCACCAGATATTCTGTCTCTTCTCTCTGTGTGACACAGTGGATCTACGTGCCACTAAGACTTGCCTTTTTGCATTACTTCTCTGTCAGTGGTGGCAGATTTGTGGTAATCTGCTGCTTAGGTTTAAAGTCCAGCTCTACAGTTATTAGCTCTACATCCCAGTCACCGAACATCTCGGCCCCGCCACCTGTAACATTAAGAATACTCACAGTCCCTACCTCTCAGGGTTGTTGTGAAAATTCAATGTTTCATGTCTATTATCTTTTAACACAGAGCACAGAATACTAATGCTATGACCCACAGAACCATAAATATTAATTTTTATCACTGTCACTGTCGCCCTCCTTCCTTATCTTCACACTTATCCCCTTTGGGATAATTGGCGAGGCAAGAGAATGCAGCTTGAGGAAGTCAGTGACACTGGTCTCATTAGCATTTTAATTTAATCAACTGAAACTAATTAAGGGACAAAAGGAAAAAAGGCAATCTAAAGTCAACTTACAGCATCTGGTTCTCAATTTTGTTTGTTTTGTTTTAAGGGAAGTCAAATAGAAAAGTAACCACCTACCACCAACCATGTTTTCACCACTGATTATGTGCCAGGTACCATACTAAACATTTACATGAATTACTTTATGTCATCCTTAAACCTATCAGGTACTACCATCACCTGCACTCCATAGCTTCATGAAGGTGAAGTAACTCCCAAAGTCACAAAGCTAGCAAGTAGCAAAGCTCTCCAGACTAGCGTCTGTACTCACCCACACGTCCCTACCCAGTTCCACTCTCCAGGGAAAAAGCAGCTTGGCCATCAACAAAGAACTCAAAAGAAGCTAAGTAGTAATTAAAATGGCAACAATACAGACATTATATAAGAACAAAATTTTCTGTCCAATGAGCGTAACAGTAATTCTACAAACTTCCAATTAATGAAGCATAGCAGTAATTGAAAACCATGGCCAGCTTGTGAGACCTAGGGTACCTAAGAAATGTCCTTCTTAAAAACTATGACCACAGAGAGTGAGCGGGCCGGCGTTGTCAAGGATCGTGAGGCAGGCAGATTTCTTAGTAGAACACCACATTCAAATACTCAGCAAACTCTACTAATAGATTGAGTTTAGGACCATTTAGTAACACCCCTGAGATGTTACTAGTGAAACACCCTTAGTCTGTGGAATGCCATCCAATAGTAGACATAAGTTTTTGAATGGGAGAGACCCTCTCTTCTCGCGGTGGGCTACAGGCCACACTTCGAAAAGCTTTTGAGAAAGAACTTTTGAATCTTAAGCACGTAGGTATAAAACCAGTCGAAATGGCTTGCAGTAAGTAAGGATGTGTCTCAACTTGAGGGGCCAGAGCTTGGGAACTAGACACTGGTTTCTCCTCCTCCCAAGAGAAACGTGCCTCTCGTCACCACAGCCTGAGAGACAAACTCTGCTTGAGAGAATGGACATGCAATGACTGCTGCTGCTTTTCCGTTTCTCACCTAGCAACATTCCCTTTGGCTCGCCTCTCCACTGCTACTGGTATCGTATTTGCTGTCTTAGGGAGGAGCTCTCGAAAGTGAAGCCAATAAAAATATGTCTGATGGCTCTTCCTGATAAACTGTACTTGGACAAATATGAAGACCTTGCACTTGCCTGCAGGATCACATGTAAAGAGGGTTCAGCAATGGCATAGAGCAGGCCATTCAATAAGTATTGTTTGCCTCACGGACAGTTTCTGAGTAGAGGAATAAAAGACTGAAATTTTTTATAAAAATCCCCACGCTGGAGTTGATGGGGACAATGAATTGGTACATTGACCCGATAGAAAAGGTAAGCCAGATCTATCATTTCCAGATGACTGTATCTCATTTTTCCAAATACCTGGAAAATTCTCTCAGAATCTTTACCGAGAGGAATGGAAATACACAATTCAGAACTTATTATGATAATACAACACATATTTGTCTTATTTGGCTTAACTCAAGGATATCAAAATCCCTCACATAGCCCTTTGTTTTCTATGGCATACTGCTGAATGTTAGCTCTACTCCCAACAAGTGACAGCAAAAGCTCTTAATAGTTACAGAGGCCAGGTGGCCACCAGGGTGTTCTGAAATAAGACCTAAGGATAAGGTTATTAGACCTCATGGTACTGAGTCTCCCCACCCTATGCTACAGAGTCACCTTAGGATTCAAAGAGTCTCTTGGAAAATGGCCCAGCAAAATGTGACCAAATGGCTATGCTCCTAAAGTCAATTGGATAGTGTCTGTCAGCACCCTGAAGTCTTCCTGCAACCGATACGCCAGCATGCCAGTCAATAAAAAATGACTGCTTGCTGTTCAACATGATCATGGCAATGAAGCCGGACAGAAAATAAAACTTTCTTTTCCATGAGTTCAGGTACTGCCTGCTGCTTTGTACCTAAGGACAGAATGGGCTTATCTCCTGTGTAATTCCTCAGTAATACTGGAGGGAACAAAGTGCTCTGGACACCTGCGACTGCTTCCTGCTCGGCAACCACGCTTCTCTTTCCCGAGGGACACCGCCACCCACCGAGTCCATGCTATGCAGGGTTCCATCTTCAGGTTCAGACATGTGATCCAGACACTGCATCCGACTGAGCATGCGAGTCAGCCCGGGCCAAACACAGTCAACAATACTTGTTTTTAACACTTTTTTTTTTTTTTTTTTTTTTGCATTTTTCTGAAGCTGGAAACAGGGAGAGACAGTCAGACAGACTCCCGCATGCGCCCGACCGGGATCCACCCGGCACGCCCACCATGGGGTGACGCTCTGCCCACCAGGGGGCGATGCTCTGCCCATCCTGGACGTCGCCATGTTGCGACCAGAGCCACTCTAGTGCCTGGAGCAGAGGCCACAGAGCCATCCCCAGCGCCCGGGCCATCTTTGCTCCAATGGAGCCTTGGCTGCGGGAGGGGAAGAGAGAGACAGAGAGGAAGGCGCGGCGGAGGGGTGGAGAAGCAAATGGGCGCTTCTCCTATGTGCCCTGGCCGGGAATCGAACCCGGGTCCTCCGCACGCTAGGCCGACGCTCTACCGCTGAGCCAACCGGCCAGGGCGTTTTTAACACTTTTAATTACAACTACTGGAAATGAGGCCTTGCGGTGTTGCTGGGAGAAGAGGATACACATCTGGAACTTTTCTGGCCAACTCAGCCACCATATAGGCAGCGCCCGAGTAAAATAGGTCAGAGGAAAGTGGAGCGAAGACAGCATTTCAATGGCATTGTTCAAGCTCTTTTATCTTAATGCATCTGAGGTTCCTCCCTGCTCTTTCCATGAGTGAACCAACAACATCCTTTTTAAAAAAAAGTAGCGTTTCTATTGCTTGCAGCCAAGAGAAGTAGCAAATACCAAAAAAAAAAAAAAAAAAGCCTAGACAATAAGCTTCATAGGGAACTCCAGAATGAAGAACAAAGAAAAATATGCGACAACGTAGAGCAGGAAAAAAAATAGTATATTTGTGTCACCCTTGAGATGGCCCTTTCTTCTGCCTCACATATCCAGTTGGTTCAAAGACTGATGGATTCTATCATTATTATATACCTTGAACCTATTCCACTTCCCCATGTCTTCTTCTCCTGCCCTAGGTCAGGCTTTTCCTTCTCATCTGGACCTTGATGCGGCCTCCCCCAGCCTTGCTGGCTCCGCGCTCTCTCTCCCCGCTCCATCTGTCATACACATGGCTTCTGCAGGATGTATTTCTCAAACCCCAGCTCTGGCTGGAGAAGAGGGGCCTTCAAGACATCACAACAGCAGTCTAAGAACTCTCCCAGGGTTTGAAGACGACTTACTATTCTGAATGGAGATGGAAGTGAAGGGGAAGGGAGGCAGATTTTGGCTGGATAGCACTGACGACCCTTCAGAGCTCCACATGGTCCACTTAGCAGGGAGGATGGCTGGATGTCATTCTGACTCAAGAATAAGCTCCGTTTCATCTAGAGACAGCCCTGAGCACTCCTGGGCTGAGAAAGTCAACTTCATTTGAGCTTTAACTATTGTTAGCCGGCCCTGTCACCTGCACAAGCAGATTCTAGAACAGAGAAACATGAATGGGGGGGGGGGGGGGTAAAGTAGGGTGGTCAGCAAAGTTTGCTGTGGGCCCTGGGGACCCGGCATTCAGGCCTGGTCCTACCTTCTGTGCTTTCAGATGACTATTTAACATTTGAGTCTGTTTTCTCATCATAAAGTAGAAACAAATAACAATATTTCATGAAGGCATTGGGAGAATTAGAAATAGTCTAACTGTGTCTGAAAGTGCTAAAAAATGTTACTGCTATTTCCCTACTTCCACAAAAATTGCCTGACATACTTGATGGCTGCAGACTACCTTAATATCTCCCTTCTTTGCCCTAGCCAGTTGGCTGAGCAAGTAGAGCGTCGGCCGGGCATGTGGAAACCCCAGGTTCAATTCCCAGTCAGCGCACACAGGAGAAGTAACCATCTTCCACCCCTTCCCCCTTCTTTCTCTTTCTCTCTCTCCTCCTCTCCCACAGCCATAGCTCAAATGGTTCGAGTAATTTGACCCCAGGTGCAGAGGATGGCTCCATGGCCTTGCCTCAAGCATTGAAATGGCTCCATTTGGAGCAACGGAGCAGCGGCCCCAAATGGGCAGAGCAACGCCCCCTAGTGGGCTTGCTAGGTGGATTCTATTTGGGGGAATACAGGACTCTGTCTCTACCTCCCTGCCTCTCACATAATTTAAAAAAAATCTCCCTTCTTTGCGTGCTCACTGCTCTAATAGTCTAATCTATATACTTCAGAATATAGGTTTTCATTCTTCTTTTTCCATTATTTCTAATCTCTTAATATATCCCTTATGACTAGTTCTTACACTTCTATAGTGCATTTAACAGTGCTGGGCATAGTCAATGTTCAAGAAATCGCTTCTGATTGAAGGACAAGATGCTCAGGACAGAAGGTACCCATTCTTCTGTCTCAGTCTTTGTCAGTGGGTCAGAGGCTGCCATGGTGACCCTGATGAGTAAATTATTATTATCCTTACAGGGATGCTTTCACATTATGAGTATTGCTGGCACTTACTGACTTCCCTGTGAGAAATCTCAAATAAAGCTGATATAATTGCAATGGAAAAGGTGAAATAATAGCTCCTCCTGGAGCTTGTGAGTTGAAGTTTACATCCCGATATCCTGAGCAGGCGTAAGGCCATGTATTTTAACTTGATTCTTTTCCAGTTGAATTCAGCATGAACAAAATGTTTCTGGGGCTACTAACACTGATTGTTGTGGGTGCTCCCCCTCCCCAATAGGACTTTGATTTGTGTGTTATATAAACACTGTTGCCATAGTTATAATTCAAGAAGCTTTGTTGTTTGCCCTCAAGAAAAATTCAACCTCAAATCAGGATAACACTGAGTCTACAGACCACAACAGACCATCAGAGGGTAGGACTCGCCAAATTCCTGCAAGCTTCTAGAAGGAACTACTGTATTTTGGGTAACATGCAAGCAACAAGAAGAGGAAATGCTGCAACATCATGCAATTTCCTTGCATTTCATAGTCAGAAACCCTGAAAACCCGAAGCAACCTCCCTAGCTTTCAACCCAAGATAAGAGTCATAGCCAATGTAAACAAATACTGGATGCAAAAGAGGAAAAAGAACTCTAAGTAAAGTACAAGTCAGAAAAGTATTTCAGGAAAGTCTAAAGGCAACAGAAAGGACACGAGCTGACTCGTTATCAAGTGCACGACAGTTAAGTAGATGGCGTGTGAGCTGACATGTATGTAGGATGTGGCCAGCTCCTAGTGCGAGCAGCTTGCTGGCTTTCACATTTCCGGCCTCTCGGGCTGATGTAACATTAAAAAGTGACTGTGAACCCACTAGCTCATCAGCATGGTGTTTCCAGGGGAGAGAAAGGACTACCTCCCCATACCCCAGACAAAACCTAAAGGTTGTCTTCCTGTGTTCCTCCCTCTCTCTCTCTCTCTCTCCATGTCTTTAGAAACAGTGACACAGCTCTGTCCGCAGGAGAGAGCCTTGTTCTTTTGTGCTCTGGAAATTGCAAATGAGACATTCCTCAGTACATTGTACATGATCCCAAAATCGAGGCTTGTAAGGCTCTGCTGCCCTGGCAGGGTCCTGCTCAGGAGAGGCGTCCAGAGGGTGAGTTACTACACAAAACCTACTCCTTTGGAGTTCCAGTCCCGTCTTTCTTCTAGAGAATTTAAGGCATTTATATCAATCTCATGAATCCCCACAGTGCCCCTTTGAGGAGCAGGAGGTAAATTTTCCAACACAGGTGATGTCAAAGTACTACACTTTAAGACAGATGACTCAAAACTGAGTTTCCTCAGATGCAGGTCTTACCCTAACACCAGAAATAATCCTGACACCGACCCACGCTTTTGCTGCAAGAGGTCTGAGAATAGTTGCTCCTAGATTTCCTTGCTGTGAGCTGGAGGGTAGGGAATCCAGAGCTCTGTGTTTTCCTACAACCTCCAAGGAACAGAAGGAGGCTTGCAAAATGGACGGGTAGCTTTTAGAAATCTTCTGGTTCTACAGAGGTTAAAAGTTGTTAGGCTGGGCCCTTCCTCATCTCCATGCAGTGTGAAAGAGAGGAAGGAGGTGTATCAAGATTCCCCAGCATTTCTCACACAATAATTGGGGTAAAGGGTAAAGATAAGACCATCAGTCCTTAGAAAACAATCATTTTTTCTCTGACCACTGAGCATTCATTCACTCTTCTTTAGGTAGCTGCACCCCGCTTCCCTCTGAGGGTTCCCACTCTCCTCCACAGTCAGTTCACTCCACTTCTGGCTCTGAGTTAGACAGGCAGTATGACTTCACCAGGCCAGCATGAACACTAGATCCACTCCCAACGTTTTATAATCAAGATTTCGAAGAGAGAAAAGTTGAAAGAATTGGCAGTGAACACCCCCCCCCCATTACCTCCATTCTACAATTCTCAACATGTTGCTACATTTGCCTTATCACAGGTCTAGCATCTAGCATCCATCAGTCCAACTTTTTTTTTTTTCAGAGACAGAGAGAGACAGAGAGAGGGATAGAAGGGACAGATAGACAGGAACAGAGAGAGATAAGAAGCATCAATCATTAGTTTTTCATTGCAACACCTTAGTTGTTCATTGATTGCTTTCTCATATGTGCCTTAACCGTGGGCCTTCAGCAGACTGAGTAACCCCTTGCTCCAGCCAGTGACCTTGGGTCCAAGCTGGTGAGCTTTGCTCAAACCAGATGAGCCCGCGCTCAAGCTGGCGACCTCGAGGTCTCAAACCTGGGTCCTCCGCATCACAGTCCGATGCTCTATCCACTGAGCCACCGCCTGGTCAAGCAGTCCAACTTATTTTTTGATAAATTTTCAAATAACTTGCAGAAATCAGTGCGTTTCATCTAAACACTTCAGTATGCATTTAATTTACTAAAGTCTGCAAGTTGTTTATTAATCTTTTAAAGGTAAAATTTGCATAAAATGAAATGCACAATTTTTAAGTGTGCCAATCATGAGTTGTGACCATTTCATACACGTCCGTGTACATCAAAACCCCTATCCATATCAATATAGAAACTTTTCCATCATCTCAGTTCTCTAGGCCTCTTTCCGTCTTAACACACACACACACACACACACACACACATGCACCACCACCACCATTTTGCTCCCACCTTTAGTTTTACCTGTTCTAGAACATTATTCAAATAGCATCAGACAGTATGTACTCCTTTATGGGTGCTTTCTCTTGCTCAGCATAACCTTTCACATTGTAACATGATTCAGTACTTTTGGTTTTGTTGCTGAATCGTGTCTCACTGTTTGACTATATCTGTGTACTGTTATATTCTGTTCGCTGTTATATACACTGTTGAATGTCTGTTTACTGACTCTCCTATTCATGGATACCTAGACTGTCCCTGTCTTGCTATCATAAATAAAGCTGCTCCAACTGTTTTTATATGTCTTTTTCAAGGCATGTATTTTCATTTCTCTTTTATAAATATCTAGAAGTGGAATTACTGGTGCACAGGGTAGGTTTTATTTTTGTTTGTTACTTCATGAGAAAACTGTCAAGTTCTTTTCCAACGTGGCTGTACCATTTCACATTTCCACCAATATTATGAGAGTTCAGGTTACAAGACATAATTACCAACACGTGGTGTTGTCAGCCTTTTAATTATAGCCATTTTGGTGGGTCTGTTGTAGTATCTGATTATGGTTTTAATTTGCATTTCCCTAATTAGTCACGTTGAGTACTTTTTCATGCACTTATTGGACATTTAATTCTTCTGAGAGATGACTCATCAATCAAGTCTTGTGCATCTTTTAATTGAGTTGTTCTTTTTATTACTGAGTTTAATGGGCTCTCTATACCTTCTGGATATAAGTCCTCTGACAGATCTATATTTTGCAAACATTTTCACTTGTGGCTTTGCCTTTAAACATAATGGTGCCTTTTGACAAGCACAAGTTTTTAATTTTAGTAAAATCAAAAAATTATTTGCAGAGCTATTGCTTTCTGTATCCTATTACAAAACTTCTGCTCACCACAGATAGCAAAGATTTTTGTCGTGTGTTTTCTTCTGGAAGCCTTACAGTTTTAGCTTTTATGTTTAAGTTTATGACCCATCTTAAATTAATTCCTCTAGTTCTCCTAGTTTGTAAACATAGTTTACAGGTGCTTCTGAGTCACATCCCACATTTGAAACTCACTGGTTCAAAATGTAAATTTAAGAACAAGAAGCACTAACCTACCTTGTTCTTCTCTCCCACTCCCTTGAAAGTTGTCATATGGAATCAACCGATATAATCCTCAGGGGCCCTTGCAATATTAATAAAACTGATATCTACTCCCTACACTTAGCTGACAGGACATGAGGGTAAGTATGCTGAGCTTCATAAAGATATACATATATATATATATATATACACACACACACATGGGTGGACAAATGTAGGTTTACAGTTGGAATTCAAATAATTAATAAATAGTACAAGAAGAAACTATTTCGTGTACTCACAACTGTAAGTCTACTTTTGC
The DNA here is from genome assembly GCF_036850995.1 of Saccopteryx leptura. Classification (NCBI taxonomy): domain Eukaryota; kingdom Metazoa; phylum Chordata; class Mammalia; order Chiroptera; family Emballonuridae; genus Saccopteryx; species Saccopteryx leptura. The sequence goes on along the minus strand of NC_089508.1, from coordinate 165,232,202 downwards.
CCACCTCTATATATATGGCCAAGGCTAACAGCATGACTGCCTATAAGCTATTATCTGAATGGGCAGGGAGCCCTTGAAGCTGACATATATAGTGGTCTTAACCAGCCACGAATTTTTTGTATGACCATAATCAAACCTCTCCTTCTCTGGATCTGGATCTCCTAATCCATCAAAAGAGGGGCCAACATTTTACTTTGTTTTATTACTTTGGTTTCTTAATAAAATTATTTCCTTTTTTAAAAAAAAATGGGGGGGACCTAAAACAGATTCACTTTAAAAATTCCAGCTTCCCTCACTGCCTAACATTTTAATAAACTACCATCAACATGAAGTCCTTGAGGTACTGACAGGCAGTTTCAAAGCCGCCCTTCACTTTAAGAGTTTCGTATTACAATGGGAGGGTAGCACCTCTCATTTCTTATCTGCAAGCTGATAAATTGGGATTAACTGACAATTGGTTAAGAATGACTTGTTCTGTCAATTTAGAGGAACAGGGAGTGAGGACTGGAAAGGAAAGGGTTTGGAAGGCTGCTGATCAAAGACCAGCTCAGCTTACTGAACAATGTGTTTTAAAGCTGACCTAGAAGGAAGGGGTTATTAGTGTTCATATCAGCAGCACAAGGTGCCCAACCCAAGCCTTTCTTGCTTTTTCTCTGGTGAGAGTCAAAGCACACCATACACATGGCCACTAACCTCAGATATAAGAACAGCCAGCAGGCCCTGGCCAGTTGGCTCAGCGGTAGAGCGTTGGCCTGGCGTGTGGGGGACCCGGGTTCGATTCCCGGCCAGGGCACATAGGGGAAGCGCCCATTTGCTTCTCCACCCCCACCCCCTCCTTCCTCTCTGTCTCTCTCTTCCCCTCCCGCAGCCAAGGCCCCATTGGAGCAAGGATGGCCCGGGCGCTGGGGATGGCTCCTTGGCCTCTGCCCCAGGCGCTAGAGTGGCTCTGGTCGCGACAGAGCGACGCCCCGGAGGGGCAGAGCATCGCCCCCTGGTGGATCCCGGTCGGGCGCATGCGGGAGTCTGTCTGACTGTCTCTCCCGTTTCCAGCTTCAGAAAAATACAAAAAAAAAAAGAACAGCCAGCAGCCAACGGTAACTGGGAGGGCTAAGGCTGCTGGGGGTGGGAGAGATTAGGGCATGCCTTACTTTTGACCTGAACTTGAGAACATGACAGATAAACACACAAATCCAAAGGCCTCTTCTAGGCCCTTTCCTCCAGCACCTAATACGGTTGATGACCCTGTGTCCTTTGAATGGTCACCTCTCCTGAACCCTACCCAGCCCTGCTTCAGAGCAACTCTACAGGTTCCTCTGTCCTGTGCTAAGTTTTTTGAATTTGAAAAATATATATGTAAGTTTATTACATAAATTATATATTAATATGATAATTATATATGAATATAAAATAATCATAAATATAAAATATACATACACACAGTTGATTCTCATTATTCACAATAGTTATGTCCTTTAAAGTTACCACGAATACTGAGCTGGCAAACACTGAACCACTGGTCCTGGGGGAAATATAGGGTTACAATCCCAGAAGCCTCCAGTCATAACATTTTCATCAACTGATCAATGCATACCCTTGCTTTAAGTGTGCTTCTACTTAGACACACCTAATCTAATGTACACTGTTGATTCACTAATGCTTAACTCATGGCTAACAGCAGTGTAACTGATGCCTGAGAAAGCTCACCTCACACGTTTTCTCTAGAAGGCCCAGCACAGCCTTCTTGTGCTTGGGGACACTGGCCAGCACCTCATCTCCAGGCTTGGGAGCATTTTAACAGAAATCACCAACAAAAAGCACAATAATGCACACACATGTGACACTAAGCAGCAAAAGACACATTTACAGTAAGAGAGATAAAACCAGGAGACAGAATGTCACCTAGTTCAACCTCAGCTGAGAACATGTGTATGTATTAAGTGACTAAGATTCTTCTTTGCTCTGTGCGTACCCATAAATACACTGCTCACAAGAATGAGGGGATCAGGGAGCGCGCAGCTACTCCAGTACTTTCAGCCTTCTGTACAGTGCACTTTCACCAACAAAATAAAAGCTGGTTTCATGTATCACTTGTATCATCGAACAACTTTCTTTGACTTGTTGTTTGCTTTTCTGATGTTCTTGTTTAATAATAAAAAAATCAAATGCTTTATCGTTTCATATTCATTTTGAAATATTCCCTAATTTTTGTGAGCAGTATAATTGCAAAAGCACATGTATTGATTTGGAAGAGTTGCAAATAAATTTTAGCAAGTAGGTGAATTCACATATGAAATCCACAAATCAACTGTGCATATGTATGTGTATGTATATGTATATATATATATGTGCACATACACACATGAGAAATATTCTGAGCTTATATGAAAGTACAAAAAAGCCTGACCTCTGGTGGCACATAGACCTGGAATGCTAACGTTTGCTGGTTCGAAATCCTAGACTTGCCCAGTCAAGATACATATGAGAAGCAACTACTACGAGTTGATGCTTCCCTCTCCTCCCCTCCTTTTCTTTCTCCTCTCTTAAATCAACAAGTAAAATCTTTAAAAGCACAAAAAATAAAATAAAAGTACCAAAAAATTATTTAACAGTTACCCAGGAATTCATGATATGCACATTTAACAGATACTAGCAGTTTTCTAAATTGTTTCCAATTGAGATCTCCCTAAGGAACTGAATGAACATCCCAGTCCCTGGGCATGACCTCTCTACCTTTCACCGGCTACCCCAAAGACGGTGCGTGTTTCTCCTACACATGTTTTAATGCTTCTATTATATGTGCATAAACAACATATAATTTTTGTTTTTAAAATGTACATAAATGGCATTATATTAGATATGTATCTTATCTTGCAACTTGCTTTTTCATTTACAATTATGTTGATATTTATCCATATGGACAAATGTAGTTCAAGTTTGTTCATTTTATCCACTATAAAGTATTCCCTTAAATAGATAAGCCAGAGTTTATGCATTTTTATACAGATGAACAATATAGGTTATTCTCAATTTCTCACTATTATAATGCACACTGCAGTGAACAATCTTTTCCTTGTCTCCTTCAGCAAACTACCACCCACAGGCCACACATCCAGTCTGCCTGTGCTTTGTAAATATTTTTGAAAAGTTATGTTCAATCATTCACATATTGTCCACGGCTGCTTTCATGCACAACAGCAGAGCTGAGTAGTCGTTCCAACAGAGATCATTGTAAGATACTTGAATGCTCAACTTTATTCGTTTTTGGGTGAATTTACCAACTTATACTCCTATTAGCACTATATACTTTAAGAGTTCCATAGCCTACTCTTTAAAGATGCCCAGAACTGCTTCCTTGGCTCTTTTTCCTTACTGTTCCTCCCTCACTCCCTCTCTCCCTCCCTCCCTTCCTTCCTTCCTTCCTCCCTTTCTCCCTCACTCTCTCCCTCCTTTCCTCCTTTCCTCCCTTCCTCCTTCCCTCCCTCCCTCCCTCTTTTCCTTCCTTCCTTCCTTCCTTCCTTCCTTCCTTCCTTCCTTCCTTCCTTCCTTCCTTCCTTCCTTCCTTCTTCCCTCCTTTCCTCCTTCCTTCCCTCCCTCCTTTCTTTCCTCCCTTCCTCCTTTCCTCCCTCCCTCCCTCCTTTCTTTCCTTCCTCCTTCCCTCCCTTCCTCTCTCCCTCACTCCCTCCCTCCTTTCTTCCTTTCATTCATTCCTCCCTCTCTCTCTTACTCCCTTCCTTCTTGCTTCCCTCCCTCCCTTCCTTTCTTTTTCTTTCCTTTTTTCTCTTTCTTCTTTAGATTTTATTTATTGATTTTAGAGAGAGAGAAAGGGGAAGGGGGGAGGAGCCAGAAGCATCAACTTGTAGATTTTCTCATATGTGCCTTGACCGGGCTAGCTAGGTGTTTAGAACCAGCACCTCAGTGTTTCAAGTCCAAACTTTACCCACTGTGCCACCACAGGCCAGGCTATCATACTCCCTTTCTACATACAAAAGTTTGAAATTTCACCCATTCCCATGGCTTCAACAAATGCCTGTGTGCAAGTGGCACTCCACCTCTAAACCTGTAACCCAACCTCCTCCAGCTTTCTGAGAAGCAGACCTTCCTTTTGAACTGCCTCCTGGTCATCTCTCTCTCAGAATTTCCCTGAACTTCAAACCGAGAGTCTGTTCCTCCTACTGCCACCAAGAAGGGTTTCTTGAAACAATGGTAGGGCTAACACCTTAAAACTTGTGAACAAACAGCTAAATTAGGAGTTCTTTTTAATAGGTTGATACAGGGCCATTTAATAGAAAAAGAAAATACACAAACCTATTTCCACATAGTAACTACTCCTTTCTGGTTGTAACACCTCTCTGTGCCCCGTTGCCCACATCTACAAAATGGAGATCATTCCACCTAAATTAAAGATTGGACCATCAGCAGTAAAGCAGCAGGCTCAGTGCCTGGCACATAGTAAATGCTCAGTAAACAGTAGCTAACAATCACTTTTTCTCAACAACCTGGATTTAAAATCTTAAGGTCCCATTTTTTTTTTACTCCCAACTCTAATCAGGTGACAACTGATTTTTTTTTTCAAAATGATTATATTCCCATTCCTTCCTTTTCAGTCCCAAGACCTCTGTTGGGGAGTTCAGCACCTCTTATTTGGATGCCATCAAACAGCTTTAATTCTGCCCGCCCACTGACAACACATCTTTCACGTGCCCCAGCTTCCAAAGGACATCTGCTCTAAAATTCTTTCTGGTCACATCATCTCTCACAGCACAATGCCCAAATTTCTATGTGATAAGCTGGCCCCAAATCTCCTATCTTCCCATTTTCTCCTCCCAAACGTTGTGCCCCAGCTACATGCAACTGGCTGTTTCCTACACCTGCCCCATGCTGTCCTGTCAAAGAATTCTCCTTCCCATACTTCTGGCCAAGAAAGCGTGAGATCTTGCCACCTTCCAGCCATCTCTCCTGTGCATGTTCTTCAAAGCCCTACTGACACGTGCCTCCTCTGTGAAGCAGCCTTCAACTCTCTCGGTCTAAAATAATCTCTTTCATTTAAAAAGCACTGTATTTATACCTAACATTCATCACTTCCACTCTGAAATAATAGCAAGGTGACTGATTTACGCCTGCAGACAACAGAGAGCCTTGTGCATAGATGGCGTTCAATGAATATTTGATGAGTGACGTCATAAACCAAAACATTCTCAAGTGCTGTCAATGTGCACCCTACACCCAGTTTACATTAACTTAAAAAGTGCCCAGCTAATCACTCAAAGGGGTTATGTAATTAAAAATAAATTTAGGACTTAGAGAGCCCTTCAAATCTGGGAAGAGCAAATTGCATTCTGTCTAGCAGCATTACAGGTATTAAATTGAATCACTTACAATTTTGTTCACATCAAGAAGGTTAAGGGGTCAACAGCAGGGCAAATCACAGAATCCAAAATTCCTAACTCCCAGAAGTATATCAGCCATGAAAAAAGCATGGCAACTCGTGATTTCTTCTATGACAACTAACCTCTATTAATTCTTGTGCTTAAAAATCACTGCTATATTTCTTAAATCATCTTGGAGCATTTCAAATCAGTCCAAAAATAATGGTGATAAGATAATAATTATTTGGAGAGAAAAAGTCCAAGGTAGATCTCCACCTTACACTGTTTTGATGTCAAAACAGATTTCAGTTATTTATCTTAGAAGGGGAATGCATTCAAGCAAAAATAAAATACATAAAGTAGCTTGTGACCTCAATATATAAAGGGCTCTTACAATCAATAGGAAAAAGATAAATTTGTCAATAGAAAAACAAGTGGGGCCCTGGCCGGTTGGCTCAGTGGTAGAGCGTTGGCCTGGCGTGCAGAAGTCCCGGGTTCGATTCCCGGCCAGGGCACATAGGAGAGGCGCCCATATACTTCTCCACCCCTCCCCCTCTCCTTCCTCTCTGTCTCTCTCTTCTCCTCCCACAGCCACGGCTCCATTGGAGCAAAAGATGGCCCGGGCGCTGGGGATGGCTCCGTGGCGTCTGCCCCAGGCGCTAGAGTGGCTCTGGTCGCAACAGAGCGACGCCCCGGATGGGCAGAGCATCACCCCCTGGTGGGCGTGCCGGGTGGATCCCGGTCGGGCGCATGCGGGTGTCTGTCTGACTGTCTCCCCGTTTCCAGCTTCGGAAAAATACAAAAAACAAAATAACAAACAAGTGAACAAATGAAAAGCTATTTGCAAAAAGAATACAAGTATTCAATAAACATGGGAAATATTCAATTTCAAAAGAAAACAAAGAAATTCATATTATAACAATGATATTTCTTACCTTTTAAAAAAAAATAAGGAGTTTTATAAATGGGGATAGTACAGATGTGGGTTCAGGGAAATGGACACTCCCACATATGACTTATAGAAGTATAAACTGGCACATTCTTAACAAAAGGCAAGCTTCAAAAATGAATATGTGTTCACCAAGCCTAGTACTTCCATGAATTTATGCTAAGGAAAGAATTACAGATAGCAACCCACAGAGCATATACATAAACTTCTCTGATATTGTATGTAAAGTGTTATGTATTTTTACATTTTTCTTAGAATGCACACAATTTTCTTAATATCATCAAAGGAATTTGTAGGTTGCCCAAGAACCCCTGGTTGTAGAATAATATTTAGAAACAAGGTAGATACTGCTAACTGTACAATACCCGTTCTTCTTAAGAACAGACCTCCTGATTATGGAGAACCAAAATTTCAACCAGCTAAGAACACTACAGTCCCCTTAGGTGGGAATGTGACTCAACAACCATTGAGACACAGCAGATGTATCTGGGGCTTTCCGGGAAACTTGTGTCACACACACACACACACACACACACACACACACACACACACACACACCGCTCTTCTTCCCTCCTCCCTTTTCTCTGCCTGAACCACAGACATGGCACCAAGCCATGTAACAACCGTCTTACAATCATGAGGTGATGAGGAAACAAAAGCCTTTACCCTAAGACTGGAGGAGCAGAGAGATGGAAAGAAGTAGGTCCCTGAAGACTTCACAGAGCAACTGCATCTGTCCCAGATTGCCTATCATGCATCCTAATGTTGCTAACAGCAAAACACATGGCTGAAATGTACATGAGAAAAATATAATAAATAAAAATCCTACTTATAGTACAATATGGGTAAAGTAATCCATTTTGTGTGTGTGTGAGAGAAAGAGAGAAAGAAAGAGAGAACAGAGAGAGAGAGAGTTGGGGTGGGTGGGGAAGGGGAGAGAGAATATTGAAAATACAAGCAGCAGAAATAAGCTCCTATTTGCTGTGAGTGAGATGACCAATATTCATTTTTGCCCTTATGCTTTCTCCATATTTGAGGATTTTAAAACAACAAAATAAAAGATTATACCTCTGAGCCTAATTCACCATGGAGTAGCAAGGGAAGATCAACTTCAGATATTAAGGACATGCACAACTGTCTCCATGTCAGATGAACTCGGGTAGCAGACAGATGACCCATCCCTGTTCCACTCTACCTGCCAACAAGGTGCAGACCCATGGCAGGAAGTAAGGGGGTTCTAGGCCAAGCTTTCCAGGGCTGTTCTAGGAGGCATAGCAGTCCTGAGAAGCTCTCAGGCCACCTGAACAAAACAGTCATCAATACCCTGATAAAAGGCCTGGATATGGTGCCGTACAAGGGCTAGCACCTTGAACAACCACTTCCAGGTCACATGTATGCAATGCACAGGTGGTCAGACTCAGCGTCTGACTCCCTGGCCACCCGGACAAACCCAGGGTCCCTCCAAAATGTCTGGTCTATCTTCTTCCTAAAAATGTCAGGCTCAACACACCACCTTGCAGTTTGGATTCAGGTTAGTGAACTGTAGCCACATTGTGCCTCAGTGTATTCTTTCAAAACCATGCAAAACGAAAGGTATGCAACAAACGGGAGAGGTTGGACACTAAGGCTGGAATTGGTGGGTACTAGCGGTGAGAGCCTTTCCTTCCTTCTGCTCCCAGACGGACGCCATGGGGCTGCCAGGCCGTATCACAGTATTGCTCGTGCCCTGCTGTCCTGCCCACTCTTCCCTGTTCAGTGAAGTTGAAACACTAGAGACAGAGCCTCCACGTGCCACAGATATTCTCCTGTCCCGAGCACGGTCAGCATCCTTTCTCCGGGGATCACAGCCCTGATTGTGCTCTACTATTCTGATTCACACAGCCAAACGAAATGACTGTTCTCATTAAAAATGGGCCGGCGTCTTATTGCCAGCACAGGCATTCCTAAGTGCTCCAACGCCGAGTGTGCCTGGGCTAGCAGCCAGCCATCTGGACTCTCCGACAGCTTATGTAACTTGCTGGGTTTCCACCTTTGGCTTGGAGGGTGGGGAGGTGTGTGTAAGGCAGGAAATGGAATTAGATCGAACTGTCAATCCATCCTATCTGAACAGCCTGCAAAACATTTGGTCATAGGGCTTTTTTAGCCTTCAAAAGCAATATAAGGTGGGCCAGATCAGGCTAGCTTACATGCAGCAACAGCAAAGAAAGCAGCTTGAGGTCAAATGGATTGGAGAAAAGACTTGTGAGTGTGCTAATGCAGAGAAAGCCTCCAAGAGTCCCTTTCCTAAATCATTCTAAGTCAACATATCACAGAGGACAATGCAGGCAGATGCTTAATTGCAACAGACAATGGAAAGATGAGAACTTTTCACTTAGTAACTTCTGAAGTTAAAAATAAAGGGTTTGGGGGAAGGTGCTGAATTAGCTCTGAGCCAGGTTGGGGGTGTGGTGACACCATGGTGAGTGAAGTACCTTCTCCCCAGCCAAGGACAAAGACAACTCCAGGTTTTGATAGGCAGCACTGACGAAATGCAGGAGGCACCAAGAAGCAGGAAGCAATCAGTCCGTTTAAGTAGAAAGCACACAGAAAGATCACTGGATTGAAGATAATTCTGCCCTTTGGAAGAGTAGCTGACTTGCTGCTTGTAATAATAATCATTATCAAGAGCATGCTCAGCCCTTCAAAGAACTTTCCACAAGTTTATGTGCATCCTACCTAATAAAGCCAACTTTATAGATGTAGGAAATCTGACCTCCAGGGTAGCTCATAGCCACCCCACTTCTGGGAGTGGGGAGGCGGGGAAGGTGCAAGCAGAAAAGGCGACTAGAACATTCAAAATATTTTGGGCTTGGGGGTTGTTAATACTTGGTTAGTTTGGCCCAAGGTGCTTCAAGAAAGATGTTAAACAGAGAGAAGCAGAAGAGCAACCATGGGCACAGAGAGTAGCCTTCCTATGGGATTATCTCTTGGGATTGGGCTCACAGTGGGGAAGTTTCCCTTAACTCTCACCCAAGTGCCCTCATTGCCCTAAATATAAATAATGCAGCCTGCATGGATGGACCTGGAGTCTATTATGCTAAGCGAAATAAGCCAGGCTGAGAAAGAAAAATATCATATGACTTCACTCATATGAGGAATCCAATGAACTATATGAACTGAGGAATGGAAGAGAGACAGAGAAGGGGTCAAAGAGTCCAGAGGGAAAGGGGAAGAGAGGAGGGGATCAAAGAAAGGAAAGACATTAGGGAAAGTATATACACATAACACAGAGAGATAGAGGGAAGGAGGGAAGGCGGTGGGGGGAGGGGGCAAAGGGGGTATCAAGGAGAACATGGAGGGGGGATATATTAGGGGGTGTACTTGTAACAATGTAAACACAACAAATTAAAACCAATAAAAAAAATTAAAAAATAATAATAATGCAGCCTGAATACAAATTTGGGGACCCTGCCCAGAATGTTCTTTTCTTTTGATTTTTGTATGGAAAAAATATAAAAATAGTTCAAAAGCCGGCAGTCTGCCCTGCTGATTTCTTCTGTGGGGTCTGCTCAGGCACCTGACCAGTGGCACTACTAGTCCACAAAGGATATATCCGTGCTGGCCAAATCCTAAGTGACAGCACCGAGTCAAGGCACTCAGCCTCTGGGTGCACCCTGGTTTCCTGCAGGAGAGCATCTGCATTCTGAGCAGGCTCACTCCAACTGGAGACACTGACCCAGCCGAGGCAGACCTAAGCCCAGACACCAGCTGGGAACTCAGAATTCAGTGGACTTGAGAGGAAGGGAAGAGAAGAGAAACAACATCAAGCTGAAACTGCCAAGGTAACTGTAGTTTACTAAGGGGGCAGGAAACAGAAGAGAAAGTGTCTTCCTTATAAACCTCCATCTTCTTTATTTTTTGTTTAGATTTTACTTATTCACTTTTAGAAAGAAGAGGAGGGGGAGAAGGGGGAGGAGCAGGAAATATCAATATGTACCTCAACCAGGGAAGCCCAGGGTTTCGAACTGGTGACCTCAGTGTTCCAGGTGGACTCTTTATCCACTGCGCCACCACAGGTCAGACTAAATCCTCATCTTCTTTAAACTAACAGTATTATTTTCATAAATAATCGCTACACTATTATGGTACCTAACAAAATTAATAATAATTCTTTAATGCCATTGACAGGCAGTCCACTCTGAAATTTCCACAGTTGTCTCAAAAAGGTCTTGGGGTTATTGGTTGTTCAAATCGGGGTCCAACCCAGGTCCATACATTCCACTTGGTTAAGTGTCTGAAGTCACTTTTGTCTTAAATTGTCTCTTCTCCCTTCTCTTCTACTATAGCCTTGCCTTAGTGGGAAACTTTCATCTACCATGCTTTCCTTCCTTTTTAAAAATCCCAAAGAAATGTGGAAAAGGGTTGAGATATGATAAAGTGTACTGGTGAGGCAAGTTTAGCCATCACACCATGCTTTATGCCTTTTTGTATTTTCTCCCCAATTCCAACTCCTACAAAAAGGGACAGCTCCCTTCTTGCCATAGAGCTCCAGTAATACAGATAGTAACAATGCTTATAAAGTGCTGACCATACAGCAAGCACTGTGCCATGTGACTTTGATGAATTATCACATTTAACCGTATACCAAAAACTCTATGAGGTCAGTGTTAAAATTATCCCCACCTAACAGATAAAAATCTGGGGGACAAGATTAATTTAAGTGGTGAGGCCTAGATTCAACCCCAGGATTTCCAAAGCCATCGTTCTCTCCTGGTGCTCCGATTTTGAGTTTGGATAGCTTAGCTCAACGTTGGGAGTGGCCCACTGGCTAACCCTGGCCAGTCGACAGGACTACAAGTAAACGACAGTGCGCCTTTATCCAAAGGGAACCAAAAATTTCTCAGACATTATCTCATACCTCCTCGTCGCTAAGAGAAAGAGAGGTGAAGAAATGGGAAGACAAATTTGGAGCAGCACTGCTGTTGAGGGAAGGGGCACCCATTGACCAGAATGTACCACTGAGGTCTCAGGCATGTCATACAGCTCCTCTGAATATGGCGTAGACCTAAGGAGACAAAAACTTGACCCCACTCCACTTAATTAAGAAAGGAAACTTTTAAGACTAAGAGCCTGCAGAGTCTAGGAGTAAAACAAAATATTTTTAATATTTCAAAGCCACTGAAAATAAAGTCAGAGTGGTCAAGAGGAACTGGGTCCTCTCCCTGTGTCTCTGGGGGTGAACTCTCAAATGCCCTGCCCACGGAAACCGGTCAAGCTACTGCCCGTGTTTCTTGGCGCTGTAGAAGTTAATGGAAGGAAAGCAGTACTAGTGAAAACAGAAAAATACAAGATACCAGAGGCTCGCTGAGCTGTGCTAACGACATCCACACTGGGGCATCTGTAGCTCACTGCCTTCCTCGGTGAATGTTTGTGGTTAAGGGAGGATAACAGATCTGTCTTTGGGGAGGCAAAGTGTGAAATGTTTTCACTTCCTTTCCCTACCACCTTCCATTTTTTTTCCTAACCAGAAGATGGCTACAGCCTTCTGGAGACAGCTGTATCGGACTCCGCCAAGTGGAGAAAGTTCAACACACAAAGGTTGATTCCTTACCCAGGAAACTGCAGGGTTCAGCACAAAGACCTAAGGCAAATGTCCACAAAGATCAGCATCACACAGAGAAGAAAAAAATCCACCTGGGCTGACCTGCAGCAGCCTCATGTACTCCAGCCAAGTCAATCCCACAAAACTGCCAACCTTCTTATGTGCTTTTGAAACAAATCAAGAAATCAAAACAGGAGTCTTTGCAAACTCAGGTTAATTGATGACTCTGCAGATCGATAACAATGTGCTGAATCTCTACTTTAGGTTCTCATTATTGGCATAAAAACGCCACAAAATAAAAAGCACAGATGATGAATCAAGCAAAAGCATAATCTTCAGGAAGAACCCACAGCTGATATATTACTTTCATACAACTTCCTTTACCCATCGCCACCAAGAAAGCACCAAGAAGCTCACTATGTGACCCCTTTCAATTGCACATTCAGTACCGTTACTTCTCAGTTTCTCACTGGAGCCAATCCCTGGGCTAGCATATGGCTCAAGTCTGGCCTGGCAGTCTCAGTGACTACTTCAGGAACAGACCTAAGACCTGGCCCAGCCAATACAAAAGTCAGCCCCAGGACTTCACTGGAGCTCTTGGGAAAGAGGCAGGCTCTTCTGTGCTGAGGCTGCTAAGTGAGTAGGGTGTAAACCAGGAGCTGCAGGCTTACAGGGACCTATCTGTGACAGGTCTACCTGAGAGTGATGCTGAACAAAGAAAATCACAAGCCAACAGGGTCAGAATGTAAATTCTCAGGACTTCACACACTATTTAAATTATTGTTATTAAGAGCTGAATTCCACCTACAGGGAACCAGATGTCTGTACAGGATTGTCTTTCCCATCTAGTTCAGTCAGATCTCAGTTTCTGCTTTGGCATGTAAAAGATACCTTTTCCTAGCAAGATATCTTATGAACCTTGCATTTTCCAATATTACAATCTTATTAGGAATGCTTTCAGTCCCTGAATAAATTGGATAAATTTATGTTGAATGGACATATTTATTATATATGGATATTACAAGGACTTCATGGAGACAATACATTCTTACATAATAATAGACAGGTCAATGTCCTAGCACTGCAAAGGCCTTACCCCTGGGCTACTTTCAGGTCAGCAAAAAGATAGACCAAAGGAATCTATCCTTTCCTCATTCAAAAGCCCCTGCCTCTTATAAGAGATTGGTGTTCTACACAGACTACTATGACATCAGTTCACTTATTTACTTTACAAACTTACAATTTCCTTAAAGACGGTGCTTTTTAAATACTATTCCTACTTCAAAAGGATTTTCAAAAATGCTTTGAAGGAGTAAAGTAGTATTATGAAATCATCACCATATAGTACAGACCTGCAGAACCCTTCATGGAGAAGAAAATAAAAAAGTCCAATGAAGTGAGAAAAACAATTTGGCGATATCACATCTAACTTGGGTGTAAAGTTCTAAAGCGAACATTTAAAGCAAAACCCAGAAAGTAAGAATTTATCTTGAAAAGCTCATAAGCCAGGCTTACAGCATGATGCACTTTGCTCTGTTTAAACCGTACTGTTACTGCCTGTCAGTAAGTTCCACAGAGCGGTTCTCCACCACATGGTGGTTCTGTCAGCTGAGCACCAAAGCAGCTGCCTGGGTTCAGAGGCCACACCGCATTAGTGTTGCTTGCAGGATGCTTCTAGCTGAATTCATTTAAGATAAATGTACACCTCCACTTATTTTATTATGCTTTCTCAATACTATCCACGTGACCCATAACACAATGACTGCAGTCACCTTTATCCTATAAAATCCTTTATTAATCCCTGGCTGATTGGCTCGGCGGTAAAGTGTCAGCCCAGGGTGTGGAAGTCCCGGGTTCAATTCCCAGCCTGGGCACACAGGAGAAGTGCCCATCAGCTTCTCCATCCTTCCCCCCTCTCTTTTCTCTCTATCCTCCCTCTCTTCCCCTCCCATAGCCAAGGCTCCACTGAAGCAAAGTTGGCCCAGGTGCTGAGGATGGCTCCATGGCCTCCGCCTCAAGCGCTAGAATGGCTCTGGTTGCAGCAGAGCAATGCCCCAGGCAGGCAGAGCATCGCCCCCTAGTGAGCATGCCTGGTAGATCCCAGTTAGGTGCATGCGGGAGTCTGTCAGCCTCCCTGCTTCTCACTTCAGAAAAATACAAACAAAAAAAATCCTTTATTAAGCAATATTAGGTACCCAGGATAATGAAGTTTATGCACTGTAGCTAGGAAACATCTAAAGAGCAAAGCCAAGTCAAATTAAAAATATTTGTTGAGTAAGTGATTTTGTGTAAGAGAGCACAATCATATTAGGATCACCTAATCTGGTGGTTACAGACTGTTAGTAGAGAATCCTTTTTATATTAAAAAAAAAATCAAAATCATCTCTCAGTCAAATGTATTTATATAACATCAGCACTTTGAAAAGATGAGAGCCAGGCAGGCCTTGGTGAAGCTGGGAGAGAGCCTTCTTTACACCTTAACAACAACAGAATCCTAAAGGTTTCTGAAACATAATTTAAAATCCACTGATCCTAGAGATTATTCCAGAGCCACTTCTTTCTTTACAGCTCTACAATCACAGGCCTAGAGAGGGTAGGCAACTTTTCCAAGGTCACATAGTTTAGTGGCATCACTAGAAGTTACCCACATAGTTTAGTGGCATCACTGGAAGTTACCCAATCTTCTGACATGATCTGTACCATTGCCATTACAAAACTGCACCCCCTCCACTACCACCCAGCACACAAATGTGATCTTCTGAAACCATGTGCAAAGAGCTAACGAAGGTTTCAAATGATCAATGTTGGATGTACCAGGCAGGCAAGACCTCTGAAAACAGGGGCATTTGGAGCTGGATATTACATAAGAAGCAGACAGGACTGAATTTGACAAAAGCCATCTGGGTGAAATGAAGAGTGCGAGAATGGAGATGTGGGGATGTGCAGGAGAGAGAAGGGTGGTAAGCCAAACTGGAAGGGAGGTCTCGGAGAAGGACACTAACCGGAGTGGGAAGGGATAGAGAGAAAGGAACAACAGGAGAAAGTGTTAGGGATGCTAAGCAGTGGAAGAAAATCTATTTCCAAAAAGATGTACCGCTGTCCCGAAGGTCAGCCTGCCAAATACTTTCCTCTGGGCTCACAGGGAGCCAGGGTGTGGGTGGAAGAAAAGCACAGGCGGGGGCCTGTAGTCAGAGGCCTGAACTGGGGGGAGGGGCCCTCTCTGCTTCCTCATCCACAATGAATGACACAGCAACTAGGACTACCAATACTCAATGAGCAGGTGCTTAGAAGAAATACTTTGTCAACATTAAATCAGTATATAAAGTTACTGCCTTAAAAAAAGTAAAGCATTCAGCCATCACTGCATATGAGTTTATTCCCAAGAAAACCAGAGTTAAGAGGGCTCTTGCCTCCTCAAAGATTAACAAGGAGTTTGTAGGTATCATCCTGCCAAGACTGAGGTGTGGGCAGGAGAAGTCAAGATGGAGAACCAGAGCTCTCCTGCCTGATGGTTCTGGGTTGTTCCATCTCAGATACTGCAATTAGGGAAATCAAAAAAAGCTCCATGGCTTTCTGGGTCAGAGACCCTGAACTGTCCAGATTTCAGAAAGCAAACCTTGAAGTACAGAGGTAAGAAATGAATGGAACAGGGTAGCAAGGGAATGAGCCACACACCATCTACCAAAAGCAATCAGGGTGAGAATAAAACACATGTAACATTTAACGTATCTGATCAAATAGAAAGTAAGACCATAAGGCCCTGGCCAGTTGGCTCAGTGGTAGAGTGTTGGCCTGGCGTGTAGAGGTCCCGGGTTCGATTCCAGCCAGGGCACACAGGAGAAGCGCCCATTTGCTTCTCCACCTCTCCCCCTCTCCTTCCTCTCTGTCTCTCTCTTCCCCTCCTGCAGCCGAGGCTCCATTGGAGCAAAGATGGGCCAGGCGCTGGGGATGGCTCCTTGGCCTCTGCCCCAGGCGCTAGAGTGGCTCTGGTCTCGGCAGAGCGACGCCCTGGAGGGGCAGGGCATTGCCCCCTGGTGGGCAGAGCGTCGCCCCCTGGTGGGCGTGCCGGGTGGATCCCGGTCGGGCGCATGTGGGAGTCTGACTGTCTCTCCCAGTTTCTAGCTTCAGAAAAATACAAAAAAAAAGAAAGTAAGACCATAAATGAACTCTTTAAAAATGCTATAAAAATACAGCAGGTAACGACTAACATGTTAGGGAAGTATTTCATCTAAAATAATCTCTTCAAATTCCAAGTGGAAAGGGGAGGAAAATGAGTGAAAACCAGCAACAAACACAAAGAGCAAAGGAAGATGAAGGAAGCCACGTCACCCCTCTGTGCGCGCTCTCCCCATCACACCAAACACCAGAAGAAGAGCCCTTTTTGGGGCTGTGTGGCTGACCTACTTTTGAACACCCGTGGAATAAAAAGTAATAGTTGAGAAACATCTGGAAGAAAGGAGAGAAAGGAAAGGAAATGTCCTGTGCCTTAGGGTCTGCATCAGACTTAGCTACTTAGAAACACATACCGGTTTCCATTAAGGAGTTCAAAGGGGCTTATTTTATTATTTAAATTTCACTTTTATTCATTCTTAACCAATAGGTGTTCCTTTCAGCACTGTTTTATTTTTAAGTCTACTTTTTTTTGTTTTTGTTTTTTTTGTTGTTTTTTTTTTTTTTTTTTGTATTTTTCTGAAGCCAGAAACGGGGGAGGCAGTCAGACAGACTCCTGCATGCGCCCAACCGGGATCCACCCGGCACGGCCACCAGGGGGCGATGCTCTGCCCCTCTGGGGCTTCGCTCTGTTGCGACCAGAGCCACTCTAGCGCCTGGGGCAGAGGCCACAGAGCCATCCTCAGCGCCCGGCCCATCTTTGCTCCAATGGAGCCCCAGCTGCGGGAGGGGAAGAGAGAGACAGAGAGAAAGGAGAGGGGGAGGGGTGGAGAAGCAGATGGGCGCTTCTCCTGTGTGCCCTGGTCAGAAATCGAACCCAGGACTCCTGCACGCCAGGCCGACACTCTACCACTGAGCCAACCGGCCAGGGCCTGTTCTTTTTTAAAATTTATTCATTTGGGGGTGGGGGCTGGAGAGAGTAAGAAGAGGAGAGAGCAGGAAGCATCAACTCCCATATGTGCCTTGACCAGGCAAGCCAGGGGTTTCAAATCAGTGACCTCAGCGATCCAGGTAGACGCTTTATCCACTGTGCCACCACAGGTCAGGCTCAGCACTGTTATTTTTAAAGTGAAAGTAATACAGGCATATGGGGTAAACTCAACTATACAGAGAAATAATGAAAATTTAAAGTCCTCTATTCTGCCTCTCAACAGGTTAAATTTTTAAGTATCATCCCTAGAAAATAATTATTTATAGTAAGACCATGTGCACATGCATTACAGACATCCTTTTATTTACACAAATGAGATCACATTACTCCAGAAGCTCTGGATGTTACTACTGCCACAGAGCTTTTCCTATCGGCACAGGCAGGCTTGTATCGTGTAAAACACACACTGTACCGTATTCCCCTGTATGGACACACCATAACAAAATGAACCCCTAATAGAAGGCAGTTTGAGCAGTTCCTTCTTGTCTATCTATCTATCAATTGTTCAACCAATCGATCTAATCTAATTAGCTTTTCAACTATGCGGCAATCAATATCCTTATCTGCAGGCCTGGCATCATTCACACCTGCTCTGAGGTATAGGGTTTGTTTTTATCCTGCTGTTAACTCAGTTAAATGTATTAAAAGGGTTGGGGAAGTACCACTCTAAAAGAGTCCCAGATCAATCCATAGGAACAGTGTAAACCTACTAAAATAACAGTTAAAACAGGATAAAAATTTACTTGGATAACATTTTATTTAAATATAAAGAACTATTGATATTTACCATTTTTTAAAAAATCATTGTAGAAAAAATAAAAACAATATAACACAAAGTTTTAGAATTAAGCTTTCATGGGAAGGAGGGAGGGAGGGAGGGGGAAGCAAGGAGGGAGGAAGGGAGAAAGGAGGGGGAGGGAGGGCAGGAATGACTAAAATGGTAAGTCTTGTAAGTAGTCCCCTACTGTTGTCTCTAAACCCCCGTTAGCTTTCTCTTCCTCAAATGTTAGAAGAAAGCCTATGGACAGCAGCTGGTCTCTGAGCAAACTACTCTCTTAAAAAGGTTTGGCAACAGAGATTGAGAGGGAGCAGGCCTTCCAACAACCAAGGGTTAGTCAGCCAACTGGCCCTTCACTGCCCCTGACTTTTTCTTCTCCATCAAGTGATCTCTCAGCCAGTTATCGCTGCTTAGCACCTTAAACCTCAGGTAGCACAGTCAGGTAATGAAATTAACCTCCTCCTTAATGCCAGCTCCCTCAAAATGCCTTTCTCCCAGACATAAGACAGACATTTGTCTGTCTCAGCTGTC
The DNA here is from genome assembly GCF_036850995.1 of Saccopteryx leptura. Taxonomy (NCBI): domain Eukaryota; kingdom Metazoa; phylum Chordata; class Mammalia; order Chiroptera; family Emballonuridae; genus Saccopteryx; species Saccopteryx leptura. The sequence continues at coordinate 165,213,896 of NC_089508.1, read as the reverse complement.
ACTTAGCAGAGGCCCTAAAGCTTCCACCAGATTATCCTGGTGCAAATTGAAAGATTTCAGGATATGTCTTCTCTAAGCTTCAGTTTCTTCAAATGCAAACTGGGGATAATAACTGCTCTTACCTCAGGGGACCATGAGATAATACATGTGACATTATTAACAGAAAGAACGGTACAAAGCAAATGCTCAAAAGGTGTCAGCAACTATATCATCAGTCTCACTTTAAAAATTGAGCAGGCCCACAAAAAAAAAGAGCGTTTTAGCTCTGGCTACCAGAAGAAATAGATTTTTGCTTAGAGATATGATTAACCTACTCCAGCTTCTCAGAGTACAGCTAATTAGTTATATACCCCGGGGCCTCCCCAGCCTAGGAGGTAGCAGCTAATCCAGCACTGCAATGAGGCAGACACATCTGATGAGAAAGGGGGTGAGGAAGGTCTCCTCGGAGCAGAAGCTAGTATATGGCACTGATTATTGTCACCTTCTAAAATATAGATGCATTCCTTCCTCTATAATTTCATTTTTCATTTTATTTTACCAGGGTTATTCTACCTCATAACTAATCAAGAGTTTGCAGTACAATATCTAACATAGTTCCTTGCAAATGTCAGGTGCTAAAGAGAAACAGTTATAACATAGACTATTTTCCTCCTACTTAGAATATGGATCAAATAACACAGACCCATCACACCAAGTATCATTATAATGCACATCTCTGACAAAAATAGTTTGTAAGTCTATATTTCAGCCCTCAAATTCATTTAAATTAAAATTTCAATGTCAACTAAAGAACATATAGAATCTTGAATTTCATCAAAATAGGATTGAAATTTGACCTAACAGAACCATACTTTTAAGTTTCACAAAAGAGAATTTATGTCCTAAAAGATGGCTAACTTGATTGATTCATTGATTCATTCATTCATTCCATACTTAATTAGACACCACAACCTCCAGACAGCCTTTTTTTTACAGTGAACAGCACATTCTCTCACATGGCCACTCATAACTCATGGTAAGTTCCACCAGTATATTACTATTATAGTGGTCCTTGTTTCTACTTGCTCCCGTCCATTCCCACTTCTGGTAAGAGCACCTCAATTTTCTTTGGGAAGCCAGTCCTCCTCAAATGTCAGTTCAAGTGGTTACCCTGTCCTTACCCACGTGACCCAGATCTGGTTAATCAATATATTCTATCCTCCCCCTTCCTGGCCACAGTGATTGGCTCAGGGATGGGCATGTGACCCAACTCCACAACCTTTATTGAAACTATAGGGGGGAAAATCAGGTCTTCTCATTAGGACTGCTGGCTATAACAACAATGAAAGCTTGGAGCCACCAGGAGTGAATGGCTGGTGGGTCACACATGAGGAAATGCAATCTGCAAGTGAAGCCAACAGAGAGGAAAACAGAAAGAGACAAAGTCTACTCCTGGTATTGTCAGATAGGTGAGCCTATCTGAAAAATTATCTTTTTTAGCCTTGACTCAGATTCTGGTCTTTGAAAATAAACCATGCTTACAAATGCAACTTTGTTCTATTTATTTCTTCACATATTCATCTTCCTCTACTAGATCATAAGTGCTTGAAGGGCAGAAACTATACTTTACTGTCTCTCTATCCCCATAATTAGTAGAAGGCCTGGCTCAAGAATGCTCAGTATGTATGGCAGCACTGTACTGTGGGAATTTTCCTACAACCAACTCTCTTATTCAACAAATACTTTATACGCATTCTATTCATTAGTTTAACTTTATCAACAGCAGCCACAAAAGGTACCTTATTAGGACCCGTTTACACACACTAATGGAAAATAAAATGCTTGAATCTTCCTTTTTGCCTACCAAAAAACAATCATTTGTTAACGTTCTCTATATACCCCAACTTCAAACATATCAAGAATAATCTTTTTAAGCTACCAAAGTGTCCATAGCAGTGTACTGAAACACCATCACATGAAAAGAGCAGAATGATTATGGCAGGAAGGCAAGGTAAACAGAGGGGACAGATCCCCTGGATGCAGAGATCCTCAACCTGTACCCCTCATCCATCATTTTACCAACCTCCCAGCCTGTATAATACACACCATGAACCACTCTCTTACCTCCATTTCCCCAAGAATGTTACTTCTTGAGCCTTGAAGGCCCTCTGTTCTGTAACAAACTGGGTTCTTGCCTTCCCTTTACGGTGCTCATTAAGCCTTATCCAAGTAGATCTCTTGGTTCTAATTAACATTTCCCATCCCATCCCATCCCTCTATATATCCCAGTGCCTCAATTGGTCATTGAAATGCATTGGTGTTTGCATTTCAAAGTTCAAAGCATATTCTTCTTCCCTACCTCTTTAACTCAGATTTGGACTTGTGGTCTTAGAAAACCCTCTACCCATCCATCCACTCATCATCTGTCCTTTAGTGAACGACAGTTATAAGCTAAGCATCATGCTGGGTGTCTGACACTGAGAAGTAAGTCACACAATCAGAAGTTAAATTAATACTATACACACCTTCTAACAACCTTGAAGTTTAATGGCTCTATTAAGATTCAAATTTACTTCACTCCTCTACACAACTGGAGTTGGCTCTGCCTTATTGCCATTTGTTTTTATACATAGAAGTCAATTTTTATTTTTTCTTCTGAATTTTATTCCCAACAAAAATATTATTATATTAAAAGAACATTAAGAATTTAAAAAAAATTCACTGCTCTAATACCAGTTTTATTTTATTGTGTCTTCTCTGAGTTTTGTACATGCGTGAATTTTTATAGCTGTAACCATAGCCTACATATACTCTCATATATTACTTTTTATTTATTGAGTGAGCATTTTTCTGCATTCAGTAGTTATGGTCCTAATATCAATATAAATGTTTAAAGAGTTGCCATATCATAGTTTACTTACTTATTGCTCTATTGGTAAAAACACAAATCAATCCCATTTTAAAAGATAACTCATTCATGAATTTTCTTCTTTTCAAATACGGACTTGTAATGAATTTTTCCAGCAATGAGGTTATCAAATGAAAAGGTGTTTTTCTCCTTAGCCATATGGTTTTTCTAAAGAGTTTTAACAAGTAAATGTGCCTATAATCAACACTTACTTATCTACCTTAATGGAAGGAAGCAGAATTGAGGATAACCTGTTATTTCTGTTTGCAATTGGGAGGCCAAATATTTACACATAGTTTTACAGAGTATTTATCTTCTTAATTACACTCCGTGTGCCAACAGAAGGCATGTAGATAAAATGAGATCAGGTATGTGAAAGTACTCTGAAATATTAGAAGACTGATCCAAATTTGAACCCTGCTGGAGAGCAGGGGAACGTCACTCGTGGAATTCATGGAGGTCGAGAGTCCTCCGCCCACAGAGAGCCCCGAGAGCGGCCTGTGGAGGGATGCACGCCCTCTCCTACAGGATGCTCTGGACGCAACTGGAACAGTTTTCCTATTTATGACTCTGCTCGGTCCTGACTCCTCACAGAGACAGGGAAATGTGGGTCAATATTTGACTCTCCTGTACTCTTTCTCCTACCATCCCAGCTGTACAGAATAATTGCCATTCTGCACGCTGCAAAGCAAATCACTAAAAACAGTGATTTATCCAAAATGCAAGAGGCGAAGGACTGGGAGAGAGACAATAAAAGTCTTATACTGGAACTATCTACTGGAGATTAAACTATACTACAAACTTTTAAGAGCCCTTTAAATGACCATCCTCCACCTGTTTAGCTTGCCTGTCCTCACAGTGCACATAAGACCGGCAGAATCACCATGGCCAGATCTTCATAGCATCCTACAGGGTCTGTGTTGCCCCCAGTGTGGAACCTGTGCTCCCAGGCAAGACCTTATTTCAGATGGCTCAGGATCTCACTCTTGAAAAACACTGAGCCACAACTTCAGAATATTCCCTCCCAGAGGCGGATTAAGGTCGGTTGATGCCCCAGGTGCAGAAGAAAATATTGGGCCCCTTACATTAGAAAAAAGTGTCAAGCTGGGGTTTTGCGGGGCCCTTCAGAAGTCGGGGCCTAGGGTGCATGCCTAGTGCGCCCACCTTTAAATCCACCTCTGTTCCCTTCCTAGTTTCTTTTAAATCTTGTGACAGAATTTAAAAGAAGTCTGGACTCGGTGTTGGCATGACCTCAACATTTAACACTTGCTCACATCCTCTTCTTTCTTTTTAATGGAGAGAAAAGCTGGGCGCAAGCTCAGAGGTTTTAGTAATTAAAAGTACTTAGTTAGAACTTACTGGTGTCACTTTATTCTATTTTATTTATTTTTAAGGCTCCTTTATTTAGTAAGTGATGCTGGTTTATCTAGTCAGAAATACATTTATTTTTTAAAAGGAAATTTTGTAAATAAAGTGAAACAAATCAAAGACAAAGCAAGTAAAGAGAACAACTGTTATGAGAATATGACCAAAATCAAGAAGGTTGTAAAGAAAAAACTGAAATTTGGGCAACTGCAGTAAGCCTATTTATATTTCATACTTGTCATCTTTTGTATGCCTTAATCTCCTCAACAGAACTGTTATACCCTTAAATGTAAAGAGCTATATTTTAATATTATATGTCTTATTTCAATTGCCAGGTGTCTTATATTAAAAAAGATAGGCTAGCATTTCTGATTTGTCAGTTAAAACAAAAAAATAAAAACTAAACCTTTCAAGTCCATCAAAAATATTCTAATTCCAGGCTCTGGCCAGTGGCTTGGTGGATAGAGCATCAGCCTGGCATATGGACATCCTAGGTTCAATTTCCAGTAGGAGCACACAGCAGAAGTGACCATCTGCTTCTCTTTCCCCTCCCTCTCCCTCTTCTCCCCCTCTTCTCCTCCTGCAGCCAGTGGCTTGATTGGTTTGAGCATGGCCTGGGCACTGACGATAGCTCCATTGAAGTAGTACATCAGCCTCAAGAGCTAAAAATAGCTTGGTACTGGAACATCGGCCTGAGACAGGGGTTGCCGGGTAGATCCCAGTCAGGACACAACACATATGGGAGTCTGCCTCACTATCTTCCCTCCCTTCCCCTTTTAAAAAAAAAAGTAAATAAATATATATTACAGGTTTGCTTTATCTTGATTTCTCACTGATCCTTATGTTCATTTAAAAAATCATTATAATTTAACTTTGGTTTATCTTGACTTTTGATTGCTTTTTAATCATTAATGATTTGAAACATTTCAGATTTCAGTTTTCCCCTCTGTTAATTATTTGATGACCTGTAAAGAATATTGTAGATATTGCAATAAAACAGGCAAAGGTGACCTCTTTATAATGCATGATTATGTGGAATCCTTTTGACATCTAAATTACTTTGCCCCCTAACTTATCAGTTTGCAAGTCAGATATTCAGGTATTAAAAGCTAATCTGTAGTTATGTCAAAGGTTGAACCCACACTGTTCTGCTCACAGTTCATCTGGCTTGCCTGTGTGGGTGTTCGTGTTGCTTCTTACCACTCAAGTAGAAGCAATGCTTTGCGCTAAATAGCTTTATCAACTGCAGGTTTTAAAAAAGAAGAAAAAGAAAGAAAAACTGTCACCATTCAGTCTTGTTAGTCAAATGAGGAGCACTTTTGCAGATTTTCTGGCTGGCAGCCCATGAACTGGAAAAAGATGAAGACTATACGATGACCCAACGTCGGTCATGATATACTGCCCAACAATGCAGATTCTCTAGAAACTTGGTATAAAGGGTCTTAGCTTTTATTATTCTCCCCGCCCCCATTCTTTTATATAGTTAAGGGCCCAAAGCAACCCCACTCATACAGTACATTGTGAATTCCTGTTTATTCAAGAACACTTGAGAAGGGAGAGTTGGGTGGGGGAGGGGGATATTAAAGGATACAAAAAAAGGCAAAACAAATTAAAAAACCCTGAAGGCACAAAGCACAGTTTCACATTTGTCAGGGTAGAATTCACATGGAGTTGCCTGTGTGAGACAGCTCAGTTAAATTTCAGTAGAGAATGCACTACCCAGCATAATCTGTAGACAGGAAGCACAGAGGAAGTTTTATTTTGGAAATAATTTTCAAATACTTTTCTACCACTTGCATTTCTCTTCCTTTGCTTGAATCTTTAAAGCAAATTCAGTCTCAATACCAACTACACCAGTATCTCAAAGGATAAAGGAGATTTTTATTTATTTTTTTTTTTTGTATTTTTCCAAAGCTGGAAACTGGGAGGCAGTCAGACAGACTCCCGCATGCGCCCGACTGGGATCCACCCGGCATGCCCACCAGGGGGCAATGCTCTGCCCATCTTGGGGCGTCGTTCTGCCGCAATCAGAGTCATTCTAGCACTGGAGGCAGAGGCCACAGAGCCATCCTCAGTGCCCGGGCCATCTTTGCTCCAATGGAGCCTCGGCTGCGGGAGGGGAAGAGAGAAACAGAGAGGAAGGAGAGGGGGAGGGGTGGAGAAGCAGATGGGTGCTTCTCCTGTGTGCCCTGGCCGGGAATCGAACCCGGGACTCCTGTACGCCAGGCCGATGCTCTACCACTGAGCCAACCGGTCAGGGCCTAAAGGAGATTTTTAACAAAGCCAGAAGTGCTGAGGGTTAGGAACACTGGCCAGGCTTCAAAACATGTGTAATTTCTCAGGCAGGATACCAAGAAGTTAGGAAAATTCCTTGGCAAGTGGAATGGGGAAACTGAGACAGATAGTTAAAGGGCCAAGCAAATGAATCATAAGGTCTTATCTTCCCTAACCAAGGACAGTTTGGAGCAAATGGCTCACACATTCCAGATGGTGTGAGGCAGATCCTCCTCATTCTGGTCCCTCTTCAGGGACATTCTTTGAAAGTGAAACTGACCAGAGAATGACCCTGACCCCTCTATATGCTCATTTTGACTCATCAGCATATTAAAGGACACACTTGGAAAGCTAATGAATATTCTGTTGAGACCTCCCTTAAAATTCCCTTTAGAAAACATAAAAATTCTTAAGACAGAGGACCCAGTGTGAGCTCTCTTGAGCACGCCCACAGCTTCCCCTTCTTTTCTCAGGTGTGTATCTTTGAGTTCTTTCTCCTAAGTTCTAAGGGTTCCCAGGAGACTTAAAACCAGGGAAGCAGAGGGCAGCACCAGCTTGTCTCAGGCCAACCCCTGAACCTGTCTCAAGTGCCCTTCTTTTGTCTGTTTAACTTCTTTCCTGAGTCCACACAGCCCAGCTGGCTCACTTCTTCTGTCTCTGTGACTTTCTTTCTAAAGGGCCAAGGCAGCTCACCTAGGTTCCCGCCTGTTGCTGTGATCTTGCCTCTTCTATCTTAAGTCCTTCCTTTGTTTCACTGTACTCTCAAAATCACCTGGATTCATGTTGTGAAATCTTTCCTGCACGAAGTCAAGAACCCACACATTCCAAACCATGCTGGGGCAGACCCGCGTCAGTCCTGGTCCCTTTCTGGTGACAATTCCCACTGGGAGATGAATCTGTCATGATTTTTGTTTAACAGGCATTGAAAACAAAGACAATAAATTTGGGGGGAAATTAACTTACAAGTAGATTAGAGTAAGAAAAGTGAACCAAAACATTTCAAATGGGACATTAGAAGACTATCATTTATTTAATTTTGTTTAAGAAAGGCAAGAACTCAGCAAGTTGAGTATTTTCAACACAGACCAGTTCCTTGTGAAACTTGATAACTGAATCTATCAGTGTTAGGGAGGCTAATCTTAGCCCTTACTATGATTAATTATAGGACCTCAGCCTAGTCATTAAGTCATTCTTATTCCAATTACCAAATTGGAATTGGTAATAGGAATACCAATAGGTCAAGTGACATGCTAAAATTTCCCACTCCCTTTTATACCATAATTTTCCTTTGTGACAGTGGAACATGTAACCTCTCTGAAACTCTTTAACATCCAATAGTGACTGAGTGCCCTGCTCCAAACACCAGGAGACAAAGGTGAGTTAGACAAGGCTGAATTCAAGGAGTACCACTCTAAAGGCAAGAAACAAATCATAAACAAGTAAACAGAGTAGGCTGGAGAGAAGACACGCAGGATGATGTGAAGGAAGGTACCAGAGGTTAGGAAGAGGCAAGATAGTACTGCTATAAACGGCAATTATAAAGCTGAGAACGTGCAATTTAGACTGAGGTCAGAAGAAGAAAGAGTGAGCTATGTAAAAGGGCATGTGACAAACCGAAAGAACATTTCAGACAGGCAGAAGGACACGTACAGAGGTCCTAAGGTGGGAAGATGTGCTGGGGAATAAAAAGACAGCCAAGGAGGCTGACCTTTCTGGTCACACCAGACATTTGGGTTTTATTTTAAGTGAATGGGGGTTCTTAAAATGAGCATACAGTATAGGACCTAACTTTTTCTTCTTCCTTTGGGCTCAGTAGTACTATTTGGTGCTGTCATCCATGATGAGGGCAGAGATATTTGAACTAAAATCACTGTGCTTTTATAACCAAACTTGTTTTTTATTCCTCTGCTACCAAAAATCAGTCTTCCTTCAAGAAGAAGAAAAAAACAACTCACAGACACAGACAACATAGTGTGGGGATTCCAAGAGGGAAAGGGGGTGGAGGAGTTAGTAGAGGGAAAAGGGGGTATAAATGGTGATGGAGGGAGACCTGACTTAGGGTGTGAACATACAATACACAATGTATTATAGAACTGTTTGCCTGAACTATATGATTTTATTGACCAATGGCACCCCAGTACATTCAATAAAAAGTTTTTTAAAATCACTCTTGCTCTATTACATCGTCCCAGCCGCCTCATTTGGAAACAACTTCAGCTATGACCACCGGCCATGCATGACTCTGCCTTTTTTGTGCAATCAAGTACATGGATTATGTAAGGGCTACTGCTGCCTAGAGGCCATTTCCATCACTCAGCCCCTAGGACACAAAAGCAGATAAAACTCATAGAGTTGCCTTTTGTGAACCATTATTTCAAGGTTCACAAAAATGTCAGAGATAATAGGATGTGTCCAAAATCTGGCCACCGAATAAGTTAGATGTGATAGACAGAATTTTAAAATGGCTTTCCCCAAGAATTCTGTCCAGCGTTGATTCACAAACACTTGTCTAGCATGACTGTGAAGGAGATTTTTAGATGTAATTCAAGTCCCAGGACAGCTGACCTTAATACGCAGAGGTTACCTGGATAGACCTAATCTCATCGCAGGAGGCCTTTCAAAGCAGAGCTTTTTCAGGCTCGTGGCAAAAGAAAAAGTCAGAGAAATTTGAAGTATAAAAAGGATTCCACATTCTGATGCTGGCTTAAAAATGGAGGAAGCCACATAATGAGAAATGTGGCAGCCTCCTCTCCTTGCTAGAGCAGTCCCCAACTGATGGCAAGCTAGGAATTGTGAACTCGAGTCTGACGAACACAAGAAATTGAATTCTGCCCATCACCAGAATAGTTTGGAAGAGAACTATGAATCCTGACGAGAACACAGCCAGCCCACACTTCGAGTTCAGCCTGAGCAGAGAACCCAAACACAGTGTGTTGAATTTCTGAGTTTCAGAACTAGAGCTAATAACTGGGGGTTGAATCAAGCCACTCAGTTTGTGGTGATGTGTTACACAGCAGTAGAAAATTAATATGCTGGGTGAAGTGGGTGTCCAATTTGCCAGATTAATGACAAAACAAATGAATAAATGAATTTTGACTATACCATTCTTACAAATGTTCATATGGTAGGAAGGCATAATGAAAAGAGCAAAAAATTAGTAGTCAGCAGCCATGGGTTCCAGTCTTGATTCTGCAAGTAGATACTTGTGAGATTCTGTAGGGAATTCATTTTCACCTTCTGTGAACCTATCTTCTTCTACAAATAAGGAAAATGTTCAAGATGACTGTTAAGGTCTTTTCCAGCTCTGAATGAGATTAATCATTCCTTTATTAATTAGAAAGTAAACTAAAAGCAAATGTACGTTTTTCTCTATATTTAATTTTCACCTTTGCCTGTATATTAGCACATCTGCAGCTCAAGGTCACAACATTTAAGGAAGGTCGCAGAACAACAACCTGCTAATACTGCTTATTTTAAATATATTCAATATATGATAGCTGCATTTATTTTTAGCCCTGGTTATAACAGCACCTCAGAGGCTTTTCAAACTTGCAGTTAACTAGATACTGAGGTATTTTACAGAACTTATTTTTGCATAAAAGCTGAGTCAACACAATCCTAAAACTTACTTAAAACATAATCTGGGTACCATATCAGGGGTGGGGAGAGAGAGGGGAGGCGAATGTATATCTAAATATATGACCTGAAACCTGAAAAAATATTCCTTTAATAAAAAAGGACCATACATGCTTGGGGGCCTGAGTCCAAATTTTAAAATCTAGCCTTTGAATTTTTCACTACTCATTTTTATTTTCAAAGAGCCATTATTATATGCATTGCCGCCTGTTATTTCAAATGGGTTCATGTTATGTTAAAGTTGCAAGTCATTCTTAACTGAAATATTATGAAAAAAGAATCTCTTTAAGAAAGCTAATTGGCCTGACCTGTGGTGGCGCAGTGGATAAAGCGTCGACCTGGAAATGCTGAGGTTGCCGGTTCGAAACCCTGGGCTTGCCTGGTCAAGGCACATAGAGGAGTTGATGCTTCCAGCTCCTCCCCCCTTCTCTCTCTCTGTCTCTCCTCTCTCTCTCTTTCTCTGTCTTTCCCTCTCCTCTCTAAAATGAATAAATAAAAAATTAAAAAAAAAAAAAGAAAAAAGAAACAGGATTTTAAAAAAAAAAGAAAGCTAATTGGAGCCTGACCTGTGGTGGCGCAGTGGTTAAAGTGTCAACCTGGAACACTGAGGTCGCCAGCTCAAAACCCTGGGCTTCCTGGTCAAGGCACATATGGGAGGGAGTTGATGCTTCCTGCTCCTCCCCCTGTTCTCTCTATCTCTTCCTCTTCCTCTCTCTGTCGTTCTCTCTAATAGTAAAAATGAATAAACAAAATCTAAAAAAATGAAAGCTAATTGGAGCTTATGCTTCAGTTTAAGTACCTTTCCATATTGAAAATCTGGGCATGTACAAAAGCTAATATGTTCATTCTAGGAGGAACTAGGGATAGAAGAGGAGGGAGGAAGGGAGGTAGGAAGGGAGGGAGGGAAGGGGTTGGGAGGGGGATAGAGAGGTTGGCGCTGTTTTGATAGGCACCAGTTTCCTTAGCAGTTCAGTTGCTAAGTTCTCTGTACTTAAAGCTGAACTCTGAGTTGTCGCTAAGAGTGCCAGAGCACTTTCTATAAAAAGCAGTGCACACTGTAATGAAAGAAGACATTTCCCAATGCAGGTAATGGCAGAAGGGAATAAGAACAGAATACAAAAATCTAGAACAAGCCAGAACAGAGACTCTTTTTAGTATGGAGGGTCTAGAAATCTGTATCAAAACCCAGTGCCTATCATACATCATTGTATGCATGTATGGGAAAAGCATCTTGTTACCCACCATACAATAACCGGTACAAAGAGCAAGTCAATACATGTATCCACAACAGGAGAACCAACACTTAACAGTCAAATGGTGAGATGGAAATCGATCAAGACTTAATCTATTCTGTTCTTATTGTCTTTGGCCGTGCAAAAGCTTTTTAGTTTGATATAGTCCCATTTGTTTATCCTGTCTTTTATTTCCCTTGCCTGTGGAGATAAATCAGCAAATATATCGCTGCGAGAGATGTCAGAGAGCTTACTGCCTATGTTTTCTTCTAAGATGCTTATGGTTTCACGCCTTACATTTAAGTCTTTTATCCATTTTGAGTTTATTTTTGTGAATGGTGTAAGTTGGTGGTCTAGTTTCATTTTTTTACAGGTTGCTGTCAAATTTTCCCAACACCATTTGTTGAAGAGGCTGTCTTTACTCCATTGTATTTCCTTACCTCCTTTGTCAAATATCAGTTGTCCACAGAGCTGTGGGTTTATTTCTGGGTTCTCTGTTCTGTTCCATTGATCTATGTGCCTATTCTTATGCCAGTACCAGGCTGTTTAAACTACACAATGGGAGAACATATTTGACAGTATGTCTGATAAGGGGTTAATAACCAAAATTTATAAAGAACTTGTAAATCTCAACACCAGAAAGACAAACAATCCAATCAAAAATGGGAAAAAGAAATGAATAGACACTTCTCCAAAGAGGCCATACAGATGGCCAATAGGCATATGAAAAAATGCTCAACATCATTAATCATTAGAGAAATGCAAATTAAAACCACAATGATATATCACCTCACACCCATTAGAATGGCGCTCATCAACAAAACAACACAGAATAAGTGCTGGCGAGGATGTGGAGAAAAGGGAACCCTCCTGCATTGCTGGTGGGAATGCAGACTGGTGCAGCCTCTGTGGAAAACAGTATGGAGATTCCTCAAAAAATTGAAAATCGAACTGCCTTTTGACCCAGCCATCCCACTTTTAGGAATATACCCCAAGGACACCGTAGAACGGTTCCAGAAGGAGAAATGTTTATAGCAGCATTGTTCACAATAGCGAAGATCTGGAAACAGCCCAAGTGTCCGTCAGAAGACGAGTGGATTAAAAAGCTTTGGTACATATACTATGGAATACTACTCAGCCATAAGAAATGATGACATCGGATCATTTACAATAACATGGATGGACCTTGATAACATTATACGGAGTAAAATAAGTAAATCAGAAAAAAACTAAGAACTATATGAACCAATGCATAGATGGGACATAAAAATGAGACTCAGAGACATGGACAAAAATGTGATGGTAACAGGGAGTGGGGTGGAGGGGTGGGGAAGGGGCGAGGAAGGAGAGGGAGGGAGTGGGGGGAGGGTAGGGGCACAAAGAAAACCAGATAGAAGGTGACGGAGGACGATTTGACTTTGAGTGAGGGGTATGCAGCATAATCAAAGGTCAAAATAATCTGGAGATGTTTTCTCGGAACATATGTACCCTGATTTATCAATGTCACTGCATTAAAATTAATAAAAATAAGATTAAAAAAAGACTTGATCTAAAAAAATGAAATTATAAACAATCAAAATAAAGTTCCTTTAAATAAGGCTTGTTCTTGTTTCACCTATGCAAAAAATCTTAAAGACTATAAAAGTGTTGATAGGAAATATGACCATGCACGTGATTCAAGAAGGTCTCCAATACCACCACTTCCATGGACTTCATAAAATCCCTCAGCCTTTCTATGTATTTATTTTTTATTTACAAATTTGCTTTGCTTTACTTTTGACCGTTTACCTGCCATTCAGAGAAACACCAGGACACAGCAAGATGTCCTGAAATAAATGAAACTATTGAGCAAAGAGGAGAAATGGTTAAGCTGCAGATAATTTTATTAATGATCTGTCACCAGTTCATTTTAAAGGAATCATAACTTCTGCTTCCCTTCGGAGATGCAGATAATGAAAACACAGATAAACACGAACCCCTCCCCCCATAAATATGCTTAAAAACTATGAATGACTTCATTATATATAGTGTGGGTTTAAGCATTCTCAACGAATCCTCTGTTGTCTTCAAAAGTCCAAAGTAAAAGAAGCCCTTCGGAAATTGTTCTCAGGACATAACTGGGCTAGCAGGACTCCACTCACAACTGCAGCCTGGATTCTGGCATTCCAAGCGAGCAAGGCCAAGTCAGCAGCAAGCTTTATACCAGGGTAGTCAACCTTTTTATACCTACCGCCCACTTCTGTATCTCTGTTAGTAGTAAAATTTTCTAACTACCCACCAGTTCCACAGTAATGGTGATTTATAAAGTAGGGAAGTAACTTTACTTTATAAAATTTATAAAGCAGAGTTACAGCAAATTAAAGCATATAATAATAATTACTTACCAAGTACTTTATGTCGGATTTTCGCTAAGTTTGGCAGAATAATTCTTTATAAAACAACTTACTATAGTTAAGTCTATCTTTTTATTTAGACTTTGGTTGCTCCGCTACCGCCCACCATGAAAGCTAGAACGCCCACTAGTGGGCGGCAGGGACCAGGTTGACTACCACTGGTGTATACTCCAAGTGTGCTACGTGCTGCATGGGGACAGCACGAGACGTGCCCTGGCCAAAGAGATGGACTACAGAGAGACGGACATCTGGAACCAGTCAATGTCTACAATACTTCCATTTTCCCTATTAAAGGACTAGAGAGCCTTTCTAGTGTTAATAACCAAGACAAGGAGCCTGATTATAAAACACTGCAAGATACCTTCTTCAGGCACTCCCTGGAGAGCTTTCCTAAGTGTCAAACAAGGACACACTATCCTACAATCCTTGATGCCAGAGATTTGTAACCTGGGTGTATTCAAAGGATCCATAAACCCTCATAAATATTATGCCAAAATTTCTTTTCCAGGTACATTCATTTTCTTAGTCTACAACAATCACTGAGTTTTTTAAAGAGTCTCTAATCTCCCCCCGCCCCCCAAAGAAGCCCGTTGGCTACAGTTTTCCTCCAGGCCAATCATAAGATATCACTAGGAGTTTATACATACCATATTTCCTTGATTCTACAATACTATTTTCCTGGAAGTAGAATGCATCATATAATCCTTGTTTATATTTAATAAAACATTGCCTTCTTGCTTCCCAAAAGTGACTTTCTAAAATTGGAATGTACCTTTTTTTTTTAATGTACCTTTTAATCTTAGTTTATATTTAATAAACTTGCTCCCCAAAAGTGATTATTAAATTGATAGTGTGCCTTTGAAATGGTGATATTTAAGCAATATAAGAAGTAGCCCTGTATCAAATATATCAGTAAATAAATATGCAAACTTCATGTTCCTAAGCAGACAAACAAACAAACAAAAAAAACTAAGACAGATACTTCAATATCCCCATGAGGACACAGAGTGGGTGTTATCAAAACACCTGAAATACATCTGAGATCATCTTCTATCAGCACCGGCCACTAGTCAACCTTTACTCACTTTTTCAATGGGTCCGAGTAGACTATGTGCCTGATACCGTGCTTCTGGAAAAAGTTACTGGTCTAGGCAGGAGGACCTGGCAAATTCCCAAAAGGGGGCATGTAGAGATCCCGGTGGAAAACAGGTACTGAACTAACAGGAAACTGAGTATTTTAGGACAGGAAAGAAAAAAAACAGAGAGCTAGAGAGAAAAAAGGGCCTCCGAGGGTTAGGGTTTAGTGCAGAGGGTAATTCATCAACTCATTAGAAAACATATTTGTAACACAGAGGAGAGGTAACTTTCGGAATTTTCAATTATAAGAACAAAGGACTCTACCAGAAGCCAAGGGGGTGGATCTAGGCTCAGCCAAGACTCTGATCATAAGAGCAGAGAAAGAAACCATAGCTCTAAACTGGATAAATACTATAATAAGCTTTCAGAAACATCCCATTATATGGGGCCTAAAATTCTTCTATTTCATAGGAAAAAAATGGGATTAACAGATCTTGACTACTGTCTAGTGATCTTTAACAATATCCTCCAAAGTCTGGATGTCCTTTCCCAGAGATTAGAACAAGCAGGATTAGAACATGTAATGTTTCCAAATCCCCTGTAGAGGGAAAAAAAAAAAAGAAAAGAAAAGAAGAAGAATTATGATCAGATACCATCAGAGATTCACGTCTGAAGAAAACAATTCTAGTGCTGGTGTGGCCCGTCCTAAATGGACCGTGACAATGAAGATTCTGCAGGAAGGCATTGCTTGTACCAAACTAAGACAGTTCTGTAGCCTCACACCAAGTGGAGAGTGTCTCCATCTTATAGAAAAAAGAGACCCTAAAACTTTCAGCCAGTCTCTTGTCAATTGCTACTCCATACATTCCACCTCATTTAAAAAGAGAATAAAAAAAGTCTTGTCCATGTAACAGGCTTCCTTAATTTTGGCAAGCCCTGAAATACTGAACTAGCATGACACAGTATCCTCCTGTTTCAGAACTTCAAGAACCAGCCCCTTAGAGAGGAAGGAGGTGGTGAAACAAGCAGGTACTTGAAATAAGCTGTTGAAAGCTGCAAAAACCTATGAGAAATGAGGCTCTGAAGCTACGGAACACCGTATATGTATACTTTTGGTGCAGAGACTTTCTCGCATGGAGGTTTTAAAGCCAAAAAAGTTATTCAGTGTAGAACAACTAACCACTGCAGTGCACAAGTTTGGAAAAACGTACAAGAGAAAGAAAAAGAAAACTATGGCACAAGGGCAGGTTTCTGTTTGCTCTTTAACTCTCTCAACACCCATACAGGAGCTGGTACACAGACTATACTCAATACATTTTCACCGAACTGAACTCCAGAGGCTTAAAATTTTGAAGAGTAGCTTTCATCCTTTCATGTGTCAATGAGGGAGAGTGGCAGTGGGACTCCAGCGAGGAAAATCTGGGATGATGTGGCATGCTCGTGTTGCCAAGCTAGATCACAGCTCAACTTAAGTGCACTTATTGGGGTGAACTGTTAAAAGCTATATCCTCTCTGTGTTACTGTGGCTGCTACCATCTTCATAAGAACAAACAGACAAGTATAGTAATAGCCAAATGCCAATGGAACTGGGAGGCTAGTAATGACTGAGCTCCCTCAAAGCAAAAAGCTGTTTCCGTCTTTAAATAACAGAACAATGATCCATGGACAGAATTAGGATCCATTACATGTGATTTCTCTCACTCCTACTCCCGCTTCCACTAAGGAAGCCTGTCCCCTGCTCACAGCCATTCTAAAATGTCTATAGGGAACATTGAAAGAAAACAAAAAGGCCGCCTCCAGGCAAACACTAAAACAGATTTCAGTACATCTGATTCAGACAACAGAAAAAGACACAAAACAGAAACACACATATAAGAGAAAGCTCCTTAGTCAGAGCCTCTCTCACTGCCAAATGCTGACAGCAAAGACAGTGTATCCCACCTCTAAAACAGAGACCAAGAAAGGAAACTAATCTGCTCTGATGAGTTGAATAGTGGCCATAAAAATACAGAGTAAATCCTCCTTTAACATTGACAACAGTTTCTGAAACTTTAAGTAAAACAATATGTGTTAACTAATGTTGCCATAGGCTAATAAACAAGAGTTAAGCTCCTACAGCATCTCATCGTTATAACAGAATAATGTTAAGCAAAACAAAGTTTTTTGAGACTCTGATGCATGTTTATCACCTCAGAACCTGGGAATGTGATCTTATTTGAGAAAAGAGTCCCTGCATATATAATTAAGAAAAAATCATCCTGGATTATCTGGTGGGTCGTAAATCTAATGACAAGTGTCTTTATGAGAGGGAGAGAAGAAGAGACATGGAGAGGAAAAGAAGGCCATGTGAAGCCCCAGGCAGAGCCTGGAATGATGCAGCCACAAGCCAAGGAATGCCCAGAGCAGCAGAGCAGAGGCCGTAAGAGGCGAGGAAGGATTCTGCCTGAGCCAGATGGAGGCAGTGAGCCCCTGCTGATACTTTGATAAAGGACTGCTGGCTCCAGAACTGTGGCAGAGTACACTTCTATTATTGTAAGCCACCTAGTTTGTGATCATTTGTTTCAGCAGCCCTAAAAAAATGAATACACCATACCTCCAACTCATGTTCATCTCCAACCCAATGGATATAGAAAACTTTCTAAATGAGCAGCTGGAGCAAAGTAGGGACTCCCTAAAGCAGGGCCCTCAAGTACTCCAACTGGTCAGACCTCAACTGGTTGTTTAGTCAAAAGATATAAATTCACATCTCAGAGCTGGAAGGACCCCATTAATACTAATAAAAGAATGACACACCTATCACCCTAACAAATCCCTTTCTCTCTCTCTCTCTCCAAAGTCTGTCCTCTGCAGAGCTCTTCTGTGAAAGAAAGTAGGATGTATTTATCTCTATGCAAGCTCAAAACGCAGGCAGACAGCAGACAAATGCACTTAGCAGTGAAGCCTCCCACAGCCCTCTTCAACTCACAAGTGGGCCCAAGAGAAACAAATACCATGGCTTTACTTGGTATTAAGAACAGAGAGCCTTCCCCCAAATATTTACTCTCGTGAAATGACCAGGTCCACATAAAATGCCAGGTGGCTGTGGGCCACGGAGCCTTTTGACAAACTAATAAATGCAATGGGCTTCTCTCCTCAGCACAGCCATATACAAACATCTTGCAGAGGGTACACAGACATCACCATTACCCCCCTCCGCAAATCCACCCTTGGATTGCAAAATGAGACCCTTTTCACCAAATCAGTGGAACTTATTCAAGTTTCAGCAACCTCCTCTTCCCTCCTTGCCACTCAAACACGATGTTTACATCTAATTCCTCAGCTAGTATCAATCTTCCTTTGACAGTGTTTAGTACACAAACCAAGTCAACTACATGGTAGTTGGGAGTCCAGAACAATCTACTGAATAGTCTTGAACTCAGTAAGAGTACTAATTTATATACAAACCTATCCATAGAAATAGCCTACATTCCAGGTAAAATTGATCTTAACATCCACAAACTGACCCTAATGGGGCAGTACTGGCCCCATCTACAGAACTGAAGAAGTACAATGCTCAATATGATTAGAGTTTAGGGCCAAATAAACGAGAGTGGCAAAAATCAAAGCTATGGGAACTGGTGAAAGTGATACAACTCTGGTCCTAAGGCTATTTATAGAAAGGAACATATTAATCACTTGGCCTCTGAGCCCTTTGCAACAAAGACGGGATAGTAGCACACCCTAAATAACCTCATAATCCCATTTGCCAATACATTTCAATCCTCTCTGGAAATTAAACTATAAAACCTCAGTAGGACATTTCTATGCTTATTAACATATGCTTGCTTAATGTATCCATATTGACAGAAAGTTAACAAACCTGGCCTGCCAATTTCAGAATCACATTTCCCTCCAATTTTCAGGCCTAAATTTTTTGGTGGTTGTTTGTTTTGGGGGTATTTTTAGTATTACTATTTTTGCTTTCTTGCTTTATAACCTCTTTCAAGCTCTGCTACCCTAAAAACAAACAAACGAACAAAATAAAATATATCATACTTGGGCTTTTCTGAATCATTCTAGTCCCACTGACCATAACTAGCTCCAAAGGCAGTCAGCACAGACTCAAGACAGATCTTGAAAATCTCTAGGCAATGATCTAATATACATGCAAGCATATATAAATCTAAAAATCTCTGAAATTCACTGTCAACTGGATAGCTAATCTTCGGGAAACTGCTGTGAAACAATGTGGTCTCTCTCCTTGAGTCTCTTAAATAGTACTATTACTTTCCATTTGAAAGCTGAGAAAACGAAGGCTCAGAGTAAAAAGGTCAATTCTCAAGGCTTCACAGTAGAATTACGATTCAAGCTCAGGATGGCTGACTCCAAAGCCCATGCATTTAACCCTGTACTACTACCAACAGTGTGAACTAAGACAGCAGGGACCCATGTGCATACAGAGTGAAACCGATTGTGGAATTATAACAAGTGACACTGCCATCATTTCTGTTGTGCCTCATCACTGCAGGGGTGGGAGTATGTGCTCATACATGTACAGACATGCACTTTACAGGCTAAAGTAAAGGACTCATCTCAGGAAAGGGACGGCTGACTAAAATCAGCTCTTACCATCAACTCAGCTTCTTCAGCTTGGCCATAGGATACCAATTGTCAATTCTTTTTACAACATGGCAACCTGATTACCAGGAACCACAGCTCTGAGCATAATTATGCATTTTTCATAAATTCAAGGAAAGCCAGCAGGAGGCAGAAAGTAAAAAAAAACAAACACACACAAGTACATGTATATACTATCATATATGCATATGTATATACACACATACACATCCTAACCTTATTTTTGAGGCTACAGAAGTATACGATAATTGAAAGATTACAAATTTCTCAATCAATTCTAGATCCTTAGTCTCTAATAAGCCTTCTCACCTGAGACTTGTCTGGTGCAGCACAACGGTTTCAGCCATACACAAACAATCACTAAGAGATGGAGAATATAACCTGAGCAGCATGAAACTAAATGCAGTAAGTTCAAATCTTGTAGCTAAAAAGAGAAATACCTCTCATATAGTCTTTTTCTCCATTCATTCAATCGAACATTATTTATTAAACATGAATTCTCAATCACTATGTTCAGTGACCTTGACCTGGGGCTGTTCCAGCTGTTGGAGGCGCAGGGAAAAACAGAAAGTCAAACTCCTTGCCTTCATGGATTTCTGTTT
Organism: Saccopteryx leptura; assembly: GCF_036850995.1. Classification (NCBI taxonomy): domain Eukaryota; kingdom Metazoa; phylum Chordata; class Mammalia; order Chiroptera; family Emballonuridae; genus Saccopteryx; species Saccopteryx leptura. The sequence continues at coordinate 165,193,813 of NC_089508.1, read as the reverse complement.
AGAGCGCACCAATGCGTACAGAATCCAAGACAGTCAACAAATGGATTTGACTGTGCATTACATAACAAAACCCAACTGAGTCGCTGCCTCAAAGTTAATTTAATGAGCAATGAGTGCTTGTTTTGTTTCACAGAACTCTACTAAGCACCTTAGGTAGATAATATTAAAGGCAAAAGGATATGATTAATCCCTGCCCTCAGTAAATCATCCTCCTGGGATTACAGCACACAGAGGTATGAATTAAGCAGATAGACTGCCAAAGCAAGGAATCATTATCCATTCAGTTGTCTGGCATAGCCAACAACTGCTAGGAGAAAGATGGCATTCATTTCTGCAAAGGAGCTCCAAGAGAGAAAGTTAAAAAATACTCCGATATATTTCAACACTAGGCCTCGCCTGCCTTGCCCCAAATAAAAAATCCTTGTCAATTTACCCCAAGCATGTTGATGATTTCATTAGTCTGACTGAAATAAAGCTCTTTTTAAACTCATGAGGTAAACAAAACTAATTAGCAATGATTAATTATAAGAGGGCGTCTTTCTAACTTACGTAAGGAATCTCAGCTCAGTTTCTGGTTCCCTTCACTCCCTTGTCCTTTTTGCTTTTAAAAATAAAAAGGTACAGTTGGGGTAGTCTGGGCACTGGGTCAAGACCACACAGCACACAGGAGCAATGGCAGCTGGCTGGGGGGTGCCAGGGCCGCACTCCTTCTGCTTGGCCTTTGGCTGTAACCACTAGACCACATGTCTGCACTATTTTCTGGATGAACAAAAAGAAAGATTTTTAAAACCATACTAGAAAATGGCTTTTGCTTTTAGGGTGTGTTTACTTGTTCTGGTGGGGTTTTTTCTTTTCCCAAAATCATGGGCAGGGTTTTTGGGAACACACCTAAAAAGAATGAGGTCACACTGACATCATGAGCCACACTTGAGCCCAATTTAACAAACCCAAGGATAATTTTTCAAAAATGCTTATCTTGTTCCACACCTCAGAACAAAGAAAACAACCTAATTCATGGACTTCCTAATATTCAAAATGCTTCCAGCTCCTTCTGTCAATATATATTTTTAAATGCTATTTTTGATTCGCCTATTAACAAATATGACCATTTTCTGGCTGTTAGAGTGGAAGAGAAAGCGGCAGCAATGGACGTAAGAGCCAGTTCAATCATTCAATCAAATGAACAAAGTCACTCCAAAAATGCTCTTTCTTTATGCTTTTCCCACAGAGGAAAAAAAAACTGAAGCTAATCCAACCATAATCTCCACTCCCATGAATCACTGCCATAGTATCTGAGAAAAGGCCAACAGTAATTGGTGCTGTTTCTAGAGGTGAGAGGTCACACTACGGAATGTCTATTAAGATCACATTATAGCCCTCTAATGTCTTTAAGCCAATAACTATAATATAGACAATAAACACTGTAAATTATGCAAGAAAGTATATAATGTGCATAGATAGGGTAGAAGTCAGAATGTGCAAAAGGAATAGATGTATAAGAAAATCTACAAACATGAGATTAAATATATAACAGAGAGCCTTTGGAAGAAGACAGAAAGAAACATAAGTGGTTGATTGTGGAAAGATATGAATTATTACCTAGATGGAGGGAGGATATTGACAACAGTCCCCAAATACACCCAAACATAGGAAAAGAGATAGGATGTTGTCCTGACAGGGGATTTGAACTATCTGGGCATCTGCTGATGACAATTTCCTTTAATAAGCCAAACCCCTAAGCTGTCCCAGGTTAAATGAAACTAAGGAGATGTGACAGCGAAATGCAATGTGTGATCCTGGATGAGATTCTAAAGCAGGAAAAAAATATATTGGTGGGACAAACAGCAACATCTGAGATCTGTAAAACAGATAATAATACTGTATCAATGTTAATTTCCTGGTTTGAAAATTACACCATACTTATATAAGATGCTGATATTTGAGGTATCTGGATAAAGGGTAGTCTAGAATTCTTACATTTTTGCAACATTTTAATAAGTCAAAAATGATTTCAAAATGAAAAGTTAAGAAAATAACATATACACACAATAGATAGAGCCTCTAATAAATTCTTGACTTGCAAAAATGCCATCTTCCAGATGGAGGGAACAAAACAGGGGGCTCTGAATTTGGCCTTAATTCTGACTCAAATGAACAACTAACTGGCAACAGAAACCTTCAGAGTTACAGCCTAGTTCATGCCAACTTCTTCAGAGGTTCAAGAGTGGTTAAGCTAGGCCGCAAAGACAGAAGAATGACTTCCAGAAAATCTGAGCTTATATGTAGACTGAAGAATACAGGCAGGGGCAGAACAACGACTGCCCTCTGGAAGAAGCAGAGAGCGTGACAGGCGTCTTCTATCTCGGCTCTGAGACGGAACCACGGGCAGGAGGGCTGAAAGGGGCACACCTGTCAGCCAGGTGGAGGGCACGCCTGTCTCAGGGTCCTTGGGCTCAGAGTTCTTGTAGCTGCTAGAAACTGTAGTTCCTGTGACTCCCTGAGAAGCAAGGGGGCGTTTTTACTTGGGAGTTAGAAGGACCTTGGTAGCACCAAGGAAGTCCAACAGCTTGCAGACTTCTGGAAGAGCAGAGAGGTACAGAGGAGCCTCGGTCCCCTGTTCAGACCACGCAGCCCAGGGAACCAGCAAAGCAGCAGCACAGCTGGGAGAGGAGTACCCCTGGCTAGTCCCCACTCCACGTGTGAGAGCAGCAGTGGGTGGCTGGAAAGGAAGAGACGCCAGCAGGACGAGTGGAAAAGTCCTGCCAGCCAAGAAAAGAACACTGGAAAAAGTTAGGTTTCTACCTCAAGCATCAGAAAGCAGAACTGAGAAAATAACGATGGGTCTGATCCCAGGACCTGAAATTCAAAAAAGGATTAATAATATTACAAATAGCATGAATCATGTATCAGACACCATTCTAAGTACTTACTATATTATTACAAAAAAAGGAGAAATGCAAATAGCTGAGAAACATGAGAAAAGATTTTAAATCTAATTAGTAATATGAGAAATGCAAATGAAAACAAAATACAATTTTTCACCATAGGGTTCAGATTCACCCGCACAGACTCACAATATGCAGTGTTGGCAGACATGTGGAAAAAATGGGCACCCTCATAATTGACTGGAGGGAGTATAATTTGATACATTTTTGTGGAGAAAATAATTTGTCAATATCTATTAAAATATTAAATGTTCATACCATTCAATAGGCAATTCCACTTGTTATGTATCCTAGAAATATGCTCAAATAAATAAACAATAAAGTGTATCGAGGATTTTCATTATATTATTGTTTATAATATGTAACAAAAAGCTAAATGTCAAAGACTATAGTAAAACTATACTATGTCAAAAATTCTACAAAACAGAATTTGTATCTAGAGCTACATGTATAGAAATAAGTATACAGAAAAACACACACAAAACAAGATGGAGGTATATTGGATTCCCAGCAGTTTGGGGCCAGGGTGGGTGGTGGGGAAATGGAAAGCAAATTGAGGAGCTTACTATCAGACTTGTCATCAATTCACACTGGGTAATATTACAAAGAGCACTTTCAAATATGGGAAGAACTCTTCTTCCAAACCATCATTCCACTCATAGAGGAGCAAGGCCTGCATCATCACACAAGAGCTTAGCAATTTCATCCCACACCTTCTTAACCAAACGTACTCCTTCAATCACTTGTTTAACCAAGAAAGGAAAATGCAAGCCTGTGAGGTGGAATGCGGAGCTCAGCTGAGCGTACAGCCAGGGGTTTGAACTGCCGGCCTCGGCTGTCACAGCGAAGGAGGCGAAAGATCACTTCCTGTTCCTCCACTCATCACCTGAAAGTTCAGACTGATGACTAAATGAAATCACATTTTCCACACTAGTGAAAGCAGTGCCTGCTCTGCACTCTGTGAGTTTGGGCAAGAAAATTTTAAACAAACTCTGTGCTGAAATGAGCCAAGTAATTTAGACATGGAGTTAGAAACTAGGTAGGCCCCTCTTCTTCAAAAAGACAATAGTAAGAATTAACTTTTAATAAGCACTCCACCAACTCTATCGTGCTGACCATGATATGTGTATGCTGATCCTTACGCAACAATCTTATAGGAAGGTGTTATTATTACCCCCATCTAGCAGGCAAAGAAACATGCTCAGAGAGAGCAGGTAACTTTTCAGTGTTAGCCATGAGTGGGGAGGAGGGATTTAAACTCAGGCTGCCTGGGCCCACCTTCCCAACCTCCACAACATTCTGCCTCCTGGAAACTCATCTTAACAGTAGTCATTCTTACTTTTTCTTTACATACTCTAACAGCTCATACTTTCACACATCAGGTGCACATCAGATGCAATGCAACTGCCCATTTAGTCTCTGAGTTCTTGAAGAACTTAAGGCATGGGCATAGTAGAGTGAGGGAAGGGCACAGTTTGTTTAGCCTCAAAGCCCACAAAGACTGAAATAGAAGACTTCTTTAAGTGGAGGCAAGCAGAAAGGAAGCACACTGCCTTGTCCTTCCACTAGAAGTGATTTTTCCTTAGTCTCCCATCTTTTCCCTTCTTCCACTGCAATAGCTACAACAGGGTAGGTCCATTTAAAAGTGAGGGTACCTACCATTCAACTACAGCTTCCTACTAATTCAGCAGTGTGTAGGTTGCAGTAAAGTAGCACAGAGCTAGAAGCAAGGAGACCTGGATTATCTACCCAAAATCAATCAATGGCCAGCTGGCCTTTTTAGGCAGCGTTTCCTCTTATATAATAAAACAAGGATGTGAGACTGGCCTAGGTGTGTGTTTCTTTCTGCCCACCTCTAGGGGTTTGAGCCATATGAAATCACCAATGCCTGCCCACTTTTGACCTACAAAGGTAGCAGTTTCATAGTTTCAAACTAATAGGCGGATTTATCTTCCTAATTCCACATGATTCCAGCATCTACCAACCTTCTAAACCTTCTCTCTGGCTATCAGAAGAGAATCAAGTACTGAAACACCGGCTCAAAGTAAAGAAATACTTAATTTTACTAAAGAATCCTTGGGGTTTGAAGGACTAATACCTCTAAAATCATAAAGTAATAAAAGCAGTTCCAGACAGACACCACTAAACACAGTTAAGGGACTATATGGGAACAGTTTAAAGAGGCTGATCATAGCTATGAGGCTCCAGTTTACCCCATTAGTCCCACTGACTTGCTGAGTCATCTTTCCATAGTGAAGAGAGAATACTTCAGGTTGGGTATGTATGACTTGGCAATGATGGAGGCACTGGTAGGGATTCTAATCTGCTTACTTTTAGCAAACATGCTTACTAGCAATGTGCAAAGAATAAAAGCAAGATAAATTTAATTATTAGAAACTGACAAAAGAAACTTGCTATCTCTAAAATTTCTCTCAGTTATAGTATTTATGTGCCTTGAACCAAGGTTTCCATGTCCAATTTAATAGGGAAAATCGTCTACCCCCAAGTCTTTGATAATGGCCACAAAAGATTAAAACAAGAGCTTATGTGGCTGCAATGGAGATTCTATAGCTCGTCAACAAAGATTTAATAAAAAGTGAAGAAAATCTAACACGGTGTTTCCCAACGTGGGGCCCACGCCCCACAGGGGGGCAATTCAATAGTTAAGGGGGGCAATTTGAAAATGGACTCCACACGACTTTAACTCTTTCGCCCCGGGCCATTTAAATGCAATGCTAGATATCAGTGCCAAATTTAACAAAAAATGCAATTCTTAAATAATTGCGGTAAATAATTATTAAGTATAATTTCGTTTGACGATACCAAAATATCAACTGGGTGATTGGCGTCGTCAAGTAAACTTCGTCCTGGGTTCACCGCGGAGCGTGCTGTCTGCCATAGGGAACCCCGGACGTTTTAAAAACTTGCTAAACAACGCAGTTATTCTCACCTAATTGGCCCATCGCAACTTCTGCAGTGTTTCACATCATTCAGTTGGTGTTAATCTGAAATAAGTGTCAGTCAAAACTGTTGTAAAAGCTCGTTGATTTAATAAATATACATATATATATTGTATATATATAATTGGTAAGTATTTGATTTTATTTTTATCAATATTAAACTCTTTATTAAGTACTTCTTGCATCGGGGCTAGAAAGCACTAATATTTTATAAATATTATTGGGGCTATAATAGTGCATGCACGACAATTTTAATTTTAGAAGCATAATTTTCCAGAAAATTTTGTCAAGTGGAAAAAATATAGATACCTTTTGATTTGCGGTGGTAGTGTAGTAAATGTGTTATATACATTTAAATAAATATGAAGTTTTAGTATACGTTTACTCTATGTCACATTGAATATATTTTAACACATATTTTAATGTTAGTTTTTAATTGATTTTATTTTTATTTCTTATAGCCCATAGTAAAATGAGTAGTGCAAGCAAGGAAAAAACTCGTCAATATTCGGAGGAATATTTAAAATTTGGGTTCATACCCGCTGTTCATGATGAGCGGATTCCTTTTTGTCTTTTATGCCAGCAATGCTTGACCAACGAATCAATGAAACGAGGTCGTCTTGAGGCGCATTTGAAGGTGAAACATAGTGCTCATATTAATTCAGATTTGAGTTACTTTAAAACTTTAAAGAAAAATTTTGAAAAAAGAACAGTAAAGTCTCTATTTACTGCTCATACTTCAACTAATAATCGTGTTCTTGAGGCTAGTTATCAAATTTCTTTATTCATCGCTAAAACTGGAGAAAATCACACTATAGGAGAGAATTTAATAAAACCATCAATATCAGCATTTCTTAAAACGGTTCTTGAAAAAGATGACAAAGATGTAAAAGCTATGCCACTCAGTGACAATACTGTTAGCAGAAGAATAGACGAAATGAGTGAGGATATTGAAAAACAACTTATTGAAAAGCTGAAAACAAGAAAATTCTCCTTGCAAATGGATGAATCAACTTTGAGAGACAGTGAGGCAGTATTGATAACTTATGTAAGATATATTGATAAAGGACATTTTGCTGAAGAAATGTTGTTCTGTAAAAGATTAGAAAGCACCACTACCTCCAAAGATATATATAATAAGCTAAAAAACTACTCAGATGTCAATGATATACCAATGAAAAATATAACATCTTGTGCTGCAGATGGTGCTCCCAATATGATGGGCAAGAAAAATGGCTGCTTAAAATTGATGAAAGATGCGAATCCAGAAATGATTCTTGTGCATTGTGTTATTCATAGGGAAAACTTGGTAGCTAAAAACATCTCGCCTGTTCTGAATGAAGTATTACATACAGTAATAAAGTGTGTTAATGCTATTAAAGCTAGTGCCAAATGTGAGCGTCTTTTCAAGCTATTTTGTGAAGAACAAAATGAAGACCATGTGAGACTTTTACTTCATACTGAAGTAAGATGGCTATCTAAAGGAAACTGTTTGAAAAGATTTATGGAACTGTTTGATACTCTTAGTGATTTTTTAAGCGACAAACCTGAAATGAAGTATCTGTTAACAATAGATGGTAAAGCATTTGTGAGTTATTTAGCCGATATCTTTGAAAAACTAAATATATTAAACAAGCAACTTCAAGGAACAAATAAAACTCTTGTCGATGCAAAAGCAAAGATATTTGGTTTCATTACCAATATTGAGTTATGTCAGAAACATATTAACAACAAAAACTTTAAACAGTTTCATTGGCTCCAAAAATGTGAAGTAACTGATACCGCTTTACTTGTTATTGTCAATCATTTGAATATTCTATCGGCTGATTTAAAAGAAAGATTTTCTGATTTAAAACAAATTGATTTCCCAACATGGATGATGTAGCCAATGTTAGTGGATTTGTCTGATATATCAAATATGCAGTATCAAGAAGAACTCGCAGAATTGCAAAATGATGAGTCAGGTAAAGCTTTATTTAATATCAAAGGAGTGATGGCATGGCTTTGTGAGGAAACAGAAATCAAATACCCAAATTCAACCAAATGTGCAAGAAAACTATTGCTACCGTTTCCATCTTCATTTTTAGCTGAATGTGGATTTAGTGCTGTAAATGATTTACTGGTAAAAAAAAAGAAATCGACTGGATATAACACAACTTGGAGACTTGAGACTAAAGCTAACCAAATTGGAACCTAATATAAAATCTCTGTGCAGCAAGCATCATGCGCAAGGATCACGCTAAATTAAAATAATAAATTAATATAGAAAAATCTGTATTAAAATTATTTGGAATTTAAATTTCTGTTTTTCATTATATGTTTTGAATTTTTACTTACTGTGTTTTGTTAACAATTTCATAGTGATTTCTTCCTAGAACCTATCATTTATGTTTATTAAGTGAACAAATCAATTTTTTAATGTTAAAAATTATGTATGTTACATAGGGGGGGACATAAAAATTTTAGAAAGGTTAAGGTGGGGCATGGCACAAAAAAGGTTGGGAAACACTGATCTAGCAGAATCATTTCAAAACCCTATGTCATTAAGTAGCTTGGTAACTTGCTGGGTTTTTTATAGTGATAGACTTACACCTGTATGCCTTGTATTTTATTTCCTTTCTCCACTGCACTGGTTAGGACTCCCAGAACGGTGATAGTAAAAGTTGTAAGAATGTCCTTGCCTTGTTCCATTCTTCGGGGGAAAGCACTCAGTTTTTCACTGTTCAATACAATGGTCATGTAAACTTGTAGAGCTTTCACTCTTGGCCAAGTGTTAAAGAGCAAGCTCTTCAAATATAAAATGTAATAAAAATTAGATATCAGAGTACAGAGAAACTGTGTCATTTTTGCTTCCCAGTATCTACCCCCTTCCTCATATAGTAATGCTTTGGTTTGCTTTCAGGGGAAGTCAACCTTTCCCCACCATTTATGAAGTTCTGGTGCAATGAGCAAGTGTGTCAGCCAAACAATCCAGCTTTTTCTCAGGCAAGTCTGAATTGAGTTTCCATCATTTGAATTCAAATTCACTACACCAATAAAATCCATAATGCTCATTGCAGGAACACAATTCCAATTTCTTCCTCCATTATCTACCTATCAATACTCTAAAGACATTCAACCTTTCTTCAGACTAGAATATCACTGAGTGTTAAAAAACTATACTTTGTGGAATAATTAGCTAAAAACGTTGTAAAAATAAACTGATTTGGGCCCTGGCTGGTTGGCTCAGTGGTAGAGTATTGCCTCAGCATGTGGATGTCCTAGGTTCAATTCCTGGTCAGGGCACACAGGAGAAGTAACTACCTGCTCCCCCACCCTTCCCCCTCTGCTTTCTCTGTCTCCCTCTCTCTCTCTCTCTCCCTCTCTTTCTCTCTCTTTCTCCTCCCATAGCCATAGCTCAGTTGGAGCAAGTTGGCCCTAGGTGGCTGAGGATGGCTCCATGGCCTCACGTCAGATACTAAAATAGCTCAATTGTCAATCAACGGCCCTAGATGGGCAGAGCATTGCCCCATAGGGGGCATGCCGAGTGAATCCCAGTCAAGGCACATGAGGGAGCCTGTCTCTCTGCCTCCCCACTTCTCACTTAAGAAAAATAAAAATTAAAAAACTGACTAGGGGTTCACTGAGGTTTTTTTAAACCAACCATCCTGAGGTGTTCTTGAACAATGAAAGAACAAAAATTATAGAAACCAAAATTACCCCCCACCACATCCAACACTGAATATTCCATCACAGATCAATTGGGGTTTAAGTATAAAAACAAAAGATAGGTGGCACCCTTATCATCTCCCTGAATTAAGGAAAACACTCTGAGACCAGCTAGAAAAAGAGGTCCCTGTTCCCTTACCAAAGCCAAAGCTCCCAAGAGAACAGATTTAACTAATCAAGGAGATCATGAGTAAAACTGGAGCTGCTAATTGTCTACTGGGTATATATCACCAGTAATGTTCCCCACAGGCTCTCAGCTGTGGGAGACAAAATTAAGCCTAATACTCCCGCCAATTACACAATCATCATTTGCCTGTATTTATCTCTCTCTTTAGGGAACTAGAAAGCACACAGAGGTATGGTTTTAAATGCAAGCGATATGCTCCTGTGAGAAAATAATTTTGTATTATGTTTAGAAACAGAATTATTACGTGTATAAACTTGTTCTAATGTGTACATTCTGGAGTAAGGAGATGTTTCTTTCGACAGCACAGCTTTCCATCTGCAGAGGCCAGATGTTAATCTACAGGAAAACTGAAGTGATTAGTAAGAAGACCAATTATATACAGAGAACAAATACCAAGTGGTGGGGGGAGAGAGGAGAGGAGGAAAATGGGATGGGTAAAGCAGCTTTAGAACTTCAGCTTATTGGATGCAAAACACAAACAAATAAAAAATGCCAAAAGTAGTGGGTTTTTATCCATTACTAAGAATCATATGCCCTGACAGGATTTTTCTTCCTGGATATTTCCCCCCAACAAGTTGAAAAACAATTCGAGAGAGTCAAAGAAAATATTGTAAAAATGAACTGAGGATTCTTTGAGGAAAATTTGACATTTTATCCCTTTTAAAGATGAAAATCAAGTATGTCTAGGACTAGACATGGCTTCAAATTCTAGCTTTGGCACCGTGGTGGAGACTTTTAACCTCCCCACCATATTCTTTCTCTTCTTCCTTGAAGTGAGAAGATGCCCTGGGACTCGCTGCATCCAGGGCTGCTATGCACAGCTTAGATTTCCCATCCTCCTTTGCAGACAGATGTGGCCACATAATTATGTATGGGCCAATGGAAGTGATATTTGCACCTTCTGGGTCCTGGGTGTTTTCATCTCCATTATCTGATGTGGAAAATGGCAATGACTAGACAATCTGGGAAGTCATGGTTGAGGATGGCAGAATGACCCTGCCAAGCATGGAATGCTCTGTAACTTCTGGGCACTGAAGGTAAAATAAACTTCTTTCTTACTTAAGCCACTGAACTTCAAAGCCTCTTTGTTAGCAACATAGTCTATATATCTGTACAACTTGGGGCAAGTGATTTAACCTCAGTTTCCTCATCTGTGAAATGGAATTGTAAAATTCACTTTGTAAGGTACTAAGAGAAACAAACAGATTAATAGATGTGTCAAATCTGCATGTTATACACAGAAATAAGTGCTCATCTAATGGTAGATAACAGCAAAGATGAAGAACTAGCTGAATTGTTTTCAAATGCTTCCGATATCAAATAGCTATTGTGCCCACAAAGCCCTAAAGGTAGAGATGTTTCTGCTTTTGAGAGAGTTTTTATCAGTAACAACATATTGAAGGAAAATCAGGAATATCATATTTTAGCCCAGGAGAGAAATAATGCTTAAAGTTTAGCAAACTGGGTCAAAATCTTTAAATAATTCTTTTTTTTAATTTTTTTTATTTATTCATTTTAGAGGGGAGAGAGAGAAAGAGAGAGAGAGAGAGAGAGAGAGAGAGAAAGGAGGGAGGAGCAGGAAGCATCAACTCCCATATGTGCCTTGACCCAGTAAGCCTAGGGTTTTGAACTGGCGACCTCAGCATTCCAGGTCGACACTTTATCCACTGCGCTACCACAAGTCAGGCTAAATAATTCTTTAAATTGCACTCTCTGTTGTTAGATGTTATACAAACACCAGTTATTTGTTTATGCTTGGTTGACTGAACTGAGCTCCATATTTGTATAAAAAATAGCTGAGTAGAAAGGTATATTAATTAAAACAGATCACCTGACCAGGGGAGGCTGAGAGAGACACACAAATAAACTGGAATCATCTATGCTGGATCCCCAGCTTGACAAAGAGAGTTCTACAGTCAATGAAAGCCATGGCCAGTTGTCCCTTGCATGTATTTCCACCTCTGGATACTGCTTTTGCAAGTAATAATTATTGTCCCTCTGACAGTGTGGATTCTTTTTCTCTTTTACTGGTGGGACATGGGTAAACCATCCTCTTAGGATTTCTGCAACCTTGAAATCTGCTGAGCGCTGGAGTTGATATCTGTGGCATCAAGATAAGGTGAATACTCTGACTCGAGGGACTTCCCAAGGGTTCTTACGTGGGTTTTACATGTCACAAGATGCAGGAAAACCACAAGATTACATCACCTAGCACAGGCCAGCATCTCTGCAATGGGAGCATGGATCACATGACCAGACTTCATCCCTTGCAGCAACCCTGATAATCAATCCCACTGCACATAAGGAAATGTGGCTCACGATGGCAAAGGGAGGCTGAACCAGAGGGGCTGAGAAGAGATGCTGCATAACTTGGACACATTTTATGATCATTTATCGCATTCAAATAAGACTGAAATAATGCTTTGCATCCTACTTCATGGCAGCATCAATAGATATTCAATAAACCAAACTGAACTCTGACTCCTCCAGGAGACTGAGGGGTCCCACAACTGCCTCAGTGAGGGGGGGCTTCTGGGACAGTGTCATGCAGAACCTAACCTTAGACAGAGAGGCCAAAGCTCAGGGACAGCACCCAAATAGAAGCAAGATCTATGTCTACAGACATCATCAGCCCAGGAATAAAAAACAACCTGCTCTGGGACATTCGTTTGGAGACCCCCAGGGCTTTGGAGTACCAGCAACAATCACCATGCTAGGGAAGCAACAAACAACTCAGGACCTTTATTCCTGCTCTACTTCCCTGAATTGTACTTACAGGTTCCCGGCCATCCATGGCTTCCATCCAGAGCCTCCGGTCCTCTTCCGACAGCGCCTGCATGGTGATAACCCCTGGCCTGCAGAGAAAGGAATACACAGATATGGACCCAGGTAGAGAGACCCTGATGAAGGTGAGCCTTAAAGAAACACCCACGACACAGAATGATAGGTCTGCGTGTTTTTCTGCAGAAACAATTCAAACTATCAGATTATCAAAGAAGACTGCAACCCTCAAAAAAGTTAAGAATTGCTTATGTAAATCCTCATCTTTAAAATCTGAGAAAGCCTAAACGGGAGGAAGAGGTGCACTGTGTAAGAACCGAATCGTGCTATGGTCTGAGTCCACAGCACTGCTGAGGACGGCAGAGCAGCATGGCACTGAGACACAGGGGGCTCCGCCAGACCCGAGCACCATCTGCCTGGGCCCCAAGGCACCAGGCCTGGTCATCAACCCACCAATAACCACTGCTGCCGGCTTATTCCCGTGGTTCCAGGGAATACTAGACCTATTTGTGTTGAACATATTTTAAATATAACACATGTTTCTTTTTTTTTGTTTTTTTGTATTTTTCTGAAGCTGGAAACGGGGAGAGACAGTCAGACAGACTCCCGCATGCGCCCAACCGGGATCCACCCGGCACGCCCACCAGGGGCGATGCTCTGCCCCTCCGGGGCGTCGCTCTGTTGCAACCAGAGCCACTCTAGCGCCTGGGGCAGAGGCCAAGGAGCCATCCCCAGCACCCGGGCCATCTTTGCTCCAATGGAGCCTTGGCTGTGGGAGGGGAAGAGAGAGACAGAGAGAAAGGAGAGGGGGAGGGGTGGAGAAGCAGACGGGCGCTTCTCCTATGTGCCCTGGCCCGGAATCGAACCCGGGACTTCCGCACGCCAGGCCGATGCTCTACCACTGAGCCAACCGGCCAGGCCAACACATGCTTCTTTTTATTGATCATCCCTCGATATCTCTTAAGAAAAAAAAGAGTTTTCAAAGATATAAACATTTAAGTACAGAGGGGTTGGGGATTTGAGTTACACTAGTGTGGGGGTGTAAATGTGTGAGGTTGTGAATGAGTGAGTGTGTGTGTGTGTGTGTGAGAGAGAGAGAGAGAGAGAGAGAGAAGCAGCAGGGTGGGGGGCAGGGAGTGTATATGGATGGAAGAGACAGCGCATTGAGCATGAAAGGTAAGTGATAGTACAGACACTCGTTCCCAAGAGGGTAGTCATTCTGACAAAGACCACAATGGGCACTGGAACCCTGACACAAACAAGAAGATATAACAACTCCTCTCTCTCCACCAGCCCCTGCCAGGGTTCTCCCTCTTCTTCTCAGAAATTCTCCTTTTCAGACCCAAGTGCCCATTTCCCACCATCAGCCAACTCAGTATGCAAAACCTATTGGGTGTCTGCACAGTGCTGGCAGCCACCAGTCCACAGAGATGACCCTATCGCTTGGGGACATAGTGAATTGATTCTACCATTCCACCTTTCAAAGAGCTGAGCACAAAGTGTTAAGGCTTTAGAACTAAAGAGTACAAAGCTACTGTCCACTGCAGAACTCGCAATCCTGGACCTGATTTTTGAGTCCTGCTTAAAGTGTTCCTGGACCACTGACTTCAGAATCAGGCATTTCCTTAAAATGGACACTCCTAGCCCAACCCCACCTTACTGAAACTGAATTTCTGGGCAAGGCCTGTGAACTTGGATTTTAACCAACTCCCCAGGTGATCCTGATGTACAGTTAGGTCTGAGGCCCACAGCCATGTGCTGCCCACCCACCCCCACCTTTTCCTTCCTGTTCTCCCTGCCCTGGAGAGCAAAGACACCCTCTTCTCTACCCTGGAATCACGTAGACAATGTTCTCCAACATTTCCTGCTAGGTGCTCACCAGCAAACAGTGAGACCACAATAGGGCCTAGTGTACCAAGATCTCAGGGACCTTGCAAATGTCACATTGACTTCATGGCACACAGTGTGAAATTTCTACTCAGGGCCACAAAAAGAAAGTTCAGACAAATGCAGAGGCTGTGAAGGGTGAGCCAGTTGATCTTAGTAACCAGGGAAGTCAACAGGATTTGTTTTCATTTTAATAAGAAATATCAAAATACTAGTTATTTTCCGTAAGTGATAGAGAAGTAAATAAAGTAGATTTAACACACTTGTTTCTAATCCTAACACACCAAGTTCAGATCATTTTCTCTCAGCATTGTGGAGGTACATCTGGATCACAGTCCTTTCTAGGGGTCTACAAAATAGCCCTTCAAGCTCCAAGTTCTTTTTTCCTTCATTACAATTTAAACCTCTGGTACACAGATCTCTTATGTATGGATTTCCTGGAGCCAAGGTAAATGGGTCAACTTCCCTTATTTTGAAATCAAGCAATAACGTTCCTTCCATGTTGACTCGCCCTGTGGCCCTATTAGCCATCACCCCTTAAAACAAAATAAAAGAAGTAAAACTCTCAATGATTCTACACTTTCCATGTCAGTCCCTGAAAGATAGCACACTTTCATATGTGGTATCAATTTACTTCATGTTCAAATGTATCAGAGTAGAGAGAGAGAAGAAGAGGGACAGAGAACTACCTAGAAGTGTGTGCTGTGGGACGAGGAAGGAAAAAATATAACACATTGAAAGAGTAATGGAATCAATGATCAAAAAACTCTAACTTTGCTTGAAAAATAAGTTAAAAATTGATCTGTAGCATTCCTTTTCTCCACCTAGTGCCTAAAAACTGGTTGAAATGTTTTAATTCTTTTTTTTTCCTAGGTTTTTATAACATACTGATCAACCCAAGTCAAGCATATTCTGTATTGCAGCTTTTCTCCACAGTAGTTGGGGGTGCAACTGTTAAGCATGTCTAAGTTTTATGTGTCTAAGTGTCTACTGTTTATCTGGATAACTAAATAAAATGGTGTTGTCTGACAAAAAAACAACAACAACAACAAAAAACTCTTTCTAGTTCTACAAAGAACTGTGATCCTATCAAACACCATAATGAAGTAAGAGCTACAAGAATAAAGCAACACTATGTGCCAGATGCCATGCACTAAGCACTATATATAAATTAATTCATTTAATTTTCATAACGATGTCATGAGATAAGTATATTCTCATTATCCCATTTGGCAGAGGAGAAAAATAAGGCTAAAATGTGTTAAGTACCTTGCCCACAGTTACAGAGCCAGGATCTGAACCCAGCAATATAATGCTTCACCCTTGCACAGAAAGCCACAGCAAATGTGAAGGTGCCACAGTCCCCAGACAACTCACATGGACAACCCAAGTCCTCTGCCACCAAAATGGACTGGGCCCTCCTGCAAGTACCACAGTGAGCTCCTGCACAGGATCCAAGAGCTCAAACAATAAGGGCTCTGTGAAGCCCAGAGTGCTTTGTAACTTGAAGGCCAATCCAAAAATCAAGAATCCAATATATCTGATTTGACAGTGGCTTATTTTCTATAGCAGTGGTTCTCCACATATTTTTCTGCCTAAGAGATGGAAAGGCAATGATTTAAAAAAAAAAAAATTTAAAAAGCACTAATCATAAAGAAAAAATATAGATAAGTTAGACTTCACCAAAATGAAAAATTTCCATTCATCAAATGATACCATTAAGAAAATGAAAAGACTAACTACTGAGTAAGACATTTGTAATTTATATCTCCAATAAAACTCTTACCCAGAATATGTAAAGAATGCCAACAAATAAGTAAGAAAAAAAAATGAACCCAATTAATAAAATAGATAAAAGACTTGAATAGGCACTTCATAAAAGAGGACAAACGGCCAACACGCATAAGAAATTGGGCCTAACATGATGACTCATCAGAGAAATGCAATGAAAACCACAATGAAATATAACCAACACCCTTCTGAATGGAGCTCATCAAAGACCACCAAAACCAAGCCCTGACAAGAATGTAGAACTACCGGAACTCTCATACATTCTGGTAGAAAACTAAACTGATAAAACCAAACAAAACTAAACAAACACCCACGCAATGACCTAGCAATTCTACCTCTAGATATATACCCAAGAGAAATAAGTGCATACTTATGTCCGCTTGAATGTGTCCAAAAGACACATTCAAGAACAATCACAGTTTTGTGTAATTATGACCAAATTTGTAAAAACAAAAAGTCAAGGATACATCAATAAGAATAAATTGTCTATTTAATCAATAAAACATCATACAACAGTAAAAAAGAACTACTGCTACACACAACAGCGTGACTGAATCTCACAGACATAACAATGAGGGAAAGAAGCTAGATACGAAAGACTACGGATGGTATAATTCCATTTATGTGATGTTCAAACACTGGCAAAAGTCATCTCCTGTGACAGACAGCAGAGCAGCAATTTCATCTTGGGGAAGGGGCAAAGGCAATGAGTGGGGTGTGGACGCAAGGAAACCTGCTGGGGTGACAGAAACTTGATCTGGGAGTTGTAAAGGCAGAAGGCCTGAGGCTGTGAGGGTGGGTGCGGGTGCGTGTGTGTTCATTAAGATGCCTACTTCAGGTTTGGGCATCTTACTGTGATTACACTTCAGTAAAAAACTGCTTTGAAATAACTGCAGGCTCTCCAGTTATCCTGACTCCAGTGCTTCCCTGCTGTAATTGAACGATGCTTATTCTTTAAAATGCAGATAAAAAGAGTGCCTGCCTCATGGGGTTGTTGTGGAGATTAAATGGGAGATGTATAAGACATTTCAAAGTGTCAGACACAGAGTAAATGCTCCCCAAAATTAAACATCACAAGGGCAAACAGGGCAGGAAGAAGGGGGAAGCAGATAACAAGGGTGGGATAGGATCAAAATTATGGCAGGAGATGGATGGGTAGGTGTGTATAGTTTAAAAAGGAAAAGAGCCACAGGCACTTCTGATACTAATGGCCCCACCCCCAATGCACTCATCCACTGCCCTGAGAATCACACTCCTACCACAAAGCCAGCTAGGCGGAGGGCTGAAGTGATACACAGGCTCTGACATCACAGCCGTTTCCTTTTTCCTCCTGAGTGAAGCAGCAAGTGCCCTGCTTCCCCCTCCCTTTGGAATTAATGCCTGATAATTGATAAGGACAAAGAAGGAGTCTTTAGCCAATTCTAGAAAATTTGCCAAGGACCTCCCTCTACCCACCAGATAAGAAAAGGGACATAAGACATACAATCCTTTCTAGAGCTCAATCCTAAGATTCTACGTAAAACACAGCACCTCCTTTCCACTCTGCCTCAGTCCTTGGTTAGTGCTCTATCTGGATCAGCTGGAGGATCAGGATCAAGGATCTGCAGTTTTCTCTAAACGGGCCCCGCCTCTCATACTACAAGGGCAATGCAGAAATCAGTTATTCATCTGCCACAGGGCAATCTGCTGCCCACCACCATCTCTCCCCCACTCTGGCCTCTGAAAAAAGCCCACAGAAAGCCATACATCATTTAGCAGAACATCGTGGAGTTGGGATCACTGATGTCAGCTCAGAGCCTTCTCATCAGCCAAGAGCAAACAGAATCACAACCAGCCCTGACTCCAGGGTTACTAGACAGCTTCCTACTCTAATCATATTCCTGAATCTGAGTCAACAATAGTGATCTCAGTGGCTTGGCAATTTACCCACTTCCTACTGGACAAGGAAATGCTATTACTAACTCCACCCCACTGAAACAAACACACTCAGAATCTAACAGTACTGTTCTTTCTAAATAAACCTCCAAAGAGCTAGGGTTTGCTCATTCATAACTATAAATCTTCAGTTGGCAAGAGTTTGTTCCCAGCTTCTATCCACATTACAGTACACGTAAGGGTCAAGTTCAGAGTAAAAAGAGGACTGTGGCACCCACAGAAACACACGTTCTCACAGCCTGTGTTTGAAACCTGCCTCACCATGTTTACATAGGAAGACAGAGGGAGATGATGAAAGCTTGGGGAATGGGCTGCCATCCACAGGTGAAGGAACTGTGCCCAGTGCCGGAGAAAGGAAGCGGCCCTTTGCTTCTAATGTGCTACTGGGAAACTGATTTCTAACAGGTCCTGGACAGTTACAAGAGTTTGAAGTTCAGTAAGTCTTCATGTACACAAACATATGGCAGATCTTCACCTACACGTAATAGGGCCAAAGTCAGGCAGAACAAACTTGGAGAATGACATCTCGTCCATGTCTGTCTAAGAAACTGCAGACTCAAATGTCTAGATAGAGACCAAGCAAAAGAGTGAACCTGGAAAAGAAATTCTTTACTGCCCCGACAAAAATAGGCTTGGTCTCATTTTCATTAAAACTGAACCCTTTTGTTTTTTCATTTGCACTTTTACTTTTTGATAGAGGCATAGGAACAAAGGATTATTTCCCCTGTATGGGAAAAACAACAATGCAAGTTTAAGGCAAAGTGACAGCTGTCACCTGTCATCATGGTGAACAACAGGGCAAGGTGGGGACTAGAGCCAAGTGAAAAGGCCATACCCCACCTAGCAGAGGCATCCATCATTCAGCTCTACACATAGCTGATTCATGGGAAGGCAAGATAAGCATTTTCAGATTTTTCCAATTTTAAGATGTTGCCTCAAACACTACTCAAGTCAAACCAAACATGTCTGCAGACCTCCAGGTTGCAACTTCTGGTGTCTGTCTTCCTCTGCCTCTTTCTACCTGAGCTCCACTCCAGGTTAACATGGCATGTTATAAAGTCATCTCACGCACAAGGGCCAGTAATGACACGCGTCTGTGTTTCTGGTTAACCTCAATGTCAAACATAGCAAAGCATTTCCAGTTCATCAACAAAGGAAGAACTGGGGCTATTTTCCCATTTCTCTCAATGCTCAGGACCCAGTGTTATCATTGGATAAAAAGTTATGAATCTGTACAAATTATGCATGCTCTGAGATAATGAACTATAAGTTCTTGTCCACTACAGATCCTTGTGCACAAGAAAAATATATACTATACCATGAGAACCTGGGTGGGATCCAGGTGAGAGAGACAGCAGTTGCAAATTGGTGGCCCACAAACTGTGGCTAAGATTAAATGAGTATTTATTATGGGCTAAGCACTGTGCTAAGGACTTCACATGCATTATCATTTATTGCTCACAATAACAGTATGAAGTACTATCACTACACCTCTTAAAAAAAACACTGATATTCAGAAATTATTTCCACAATGTCACACGCTAGTAGGTGGCAAAGCCTGAGCTTGAACCCAGTCTGCCTGACTTGAAAAGCAAAGCCCACACCTTAACCACAATGCTGTACTGCCCCCATGTGCATGCACATTATATGTCCTGAGATCCAGGGCCACCAGCTCCTTAGGAGGAAGGAGGCACAACTCCTCCACCTACCTAATCCCCTCTCCCTCTCACACGCATGCACACACACATACACACACCCTTAAGAAGATTTTAGAATAGAACCAGGCTTCTAATCAATTATTTAGAAAGGATCTAATCCTAATGAATGAGTGCATCATAACCTATTATAGCCTACAACACTGACCTCTTGGGCAAAGAGGTCCTAAAATAATTAATGCCATAGCAATAATAATGATTTATAGAGTAAATATGGCCAAACATATCAGATAGTTTTCTGTATTTCCATTGTAACAGAGACTGAAGTCACAAAACATCAGCAAGCCCAGACAAAGAAATCTCTGGCACATTACGTTGCCTAGTTCTTAAATGTAACAAATACTAACTTTGAGTACCTATTACATGCCAGCCATAATGCTAGGTACCAGGGACACAGGAGTAAATAAATTTTAATACACTGCACCAGGAGAAAACATTATTAATTGCTGGGATGAGTAAGACTCAGGAAGAATGCAAGCACTTGTTACTACTATTCATAACAAACAATGAAAAAATATTCTAATTCAAGAATTCTATCTCATTTACAAATACTTTTTTTCAATTATTACTATTCTATCTCATGATATACACATGTATGCACATAAGTAGAATTTACTGATTAAACTGTCTCCTCTCTTCAGATCTATGTAACAGAAAAATTTTGGCTTAGATTTTTTAAAAATATATTCTATGTAGAAATTGGAAAGCAAATCAAATCAATAAAATCCAAATTTCACTATACGGACTAAAGAACAGAAATATGGTTAACTTATTTCACATCACAGTCCACCACATTCCATTCTCACTTAAACCAGAATCAAACAGCAAATACTCTCTAATAAAAAAAATCTCAATGACAAGTTCACACTACATGAATTCTAAAAATTCCGAGAACTTCTCAATTAGATTATTTTACAGACTAGCCAAAAAGTCATCCAGAAAGCAACTTATTTCCCCTGCTTTCCCCCACCCAAGTCATGGAAGTCAGAGCAGTATAACACCCTCTGAGGAAGGAAAAAGCCATTTCCTCTCTGAAATGTCATTGGCATTGAGACCCGTGCTGTCATCCAACCAGCAGGAAGGCAAAATCAAATATTATTTCAAACAAGGGTGAGAAGGGGAGGGGAGGGGAAGTTTGAAACCAGGAAAAATGGATTCATCTGTTGCAAAAAGATAAAGGCACATTGCAGCACAAGGGCCAGTAGGACTGCCTGGTTCTCCGCACACACTGCACAGCCAAAATCACCCCGCTCTTTTCTTCACCATCCTCAATACACTGTCCCTGAGGCCAAGAGCCTGACACTTCAGAGTGCAAGGTAAAATGTGATGTTTACAGAGGTTAGATTAGCTGTGCGTGCTTGCTTGATCCATCATAAAAGGGTGGGAGGAAGGAATTTCTAGAGAAAGAATGAGTCATTTAGAATACTTTTCCCTTAAGAAGTAATATTCACGTGATTATTTCTTCTACAGAAATCTACACACACACACACACACACATACCCCGAATTCTGTCAATGTATAAAGGACAGCTAATTTTCAACTGGACTGCCTCGTAGTTACTAATACATATACAAAACTGCCATCTAGAGGTTGGACACTGAAATGAAGTCTGTTACATAAGATGATTCCTTTTGGGAAAACACAATCTTATATTCACCCAATCTCACAAAGACACAGAAATAAGTGCATGCACACACACCACATACCAAACTGGAAGTAACAGTATTATTTTAACTTCAAAATTAGTATGGTTTCCTTTTTAGATCATAAACTGGAAGGAAGAGCATAAAATTTTTTATCTTGTATACATAGACTTTGAAAATAGTAGTCCACTTAAACATATAAATTTAATACACCTGTATTCACTTTCAGTTTATAAGTGACTGGAAAACATGACTCTGTAGGAAAAGGAACACCATGAGATGGGTGGGGAAAAAAAAGACTCAGAGATACAACCACCACAGTTAAGATTCACCATAAAAACAATGAAGTCCCAGCATTTAAGAGGGAGAAAAAAAATTAAAGGCACAACCTTTTCCAACACAGGGATGCATCTGGGATAAATATGAATGCACTCCATCTTCAAAACAATTTTGCAAGATAGGTTATGATAAGCCCCATCTTACAGATGTGGTTAAATCACCTGCCCAAACTCACATCGCTGGTAAAGGGCACATCCTAAAGTCAAATTTAGGGCTGCTTTGATCTTTTACCTGCATCATGCAGACTGCCATAAAAAATACTTGAAACAAAGGTGGTGGCTTATTATATAGTTTGAATAGATTTTTCAGATCTTCCATAAATCTTTCTAGCCTCCACTACCCTTACTTTAACCAACCGTCCATTTTTGGGGGGGTGGGGGGAAGGGTTGTCCTATCTCTATAGTCATGCAGATTATGTGTTGTACTTGAAGTTTTAGTTTAAATAGCATCTAACATGATTAAGCTCCTGTAGTCTCTGTCACAAGAGTTCACCTAAGTTCCAAAGGGAAAATAATGTAACTCAAAAATTGCATTACCATAAAAAACAAAACTGAACAGCCACATGCACACAGTACTATATTACAAGCTGTGTAACATGATGTTATTCTGCCTTAGAACAACAGATAAGACAGGTATTTACCTGAAACAGATATTCAAAAATGAACAGAGGTTTATAAAACATGCCAAATAATACAAATAGTCAACCAACACAAAGAAAAGCTCATAGACTGTGCAAATACATAGGACATGCAGGGAAAGTGAAGACAGAAGTGAGAGTGGTGTGACGTGCCTTGCTGGCACTGATCCAGAAGAAAGTTGTCTCTACCTATTAGTGAAAAGCTTGTCAAAGGACCTCAGATTTGGTTTGAAAGTAAAATCAGACGATGACTTTTAAGAAGAAAAGTCTAATAGACTCATAGCGCTTCATTAAGCTTTATATCTCCACTGTCAGTAGTCTCTGGCATATAGTTATGTTAAATAAATGAAGGATGGAGGGAAGGAGAGAGGAAATGAACTCAGGGTATTCCAGTCATGTCATCATTCTCTGTAAGAAGAAAAGGGTGAGGGCCCTCCCTCGGTTTGCTACATTTTCTCCATGGTATTTGGTCCTCCACGTTTGCCGGAACACTCAACTCAACATAGTATGGCATTTATATTTAGCCTTTAATCGCATAAATGCATGTGCGCGCGTGCACATGCGTGCATGCACATGCATTCTACACTGAAAGGTAAGTTCTGCGAAAGCAAGGACTATGCTTGTCTTGGTCCCCATTACACCCCTGGCACCTGGTACCCTTATCATCTCTAGTAAATTGTCCTTTGCTGCCATCTCTGCTGGGGATGGGGCATTTAACACTCCACATAATATCTTCAAATGTATGGACTTCTGTTGGAGACAGCTAGTCCTAGAAAAAATAAAGCATTCCAATTGTCTCCTTCCCCCAAGTGTAAACACTGCCCCTCAAGAGGCTACATTGATTCAGTGCATCACAAAGAAGCCTTTTGTTTCTATATTATTTTCCATGTGGCTCAGTGGCCCCTCCTGGAAAACATTTGGGAGAAAACAACTATGTCTCACTACATCTGTGAGAAATTTCTTAAAAATAAACAAATTCAGGGATGTTGAGATTACTACCACCATGATTCTTCAGCTTAAACAAATATTTTCCCTACATCTGCATATTAATTTCCATAAAACACTGCATTGTGAAGTTAATTATTTAAAGTGACTGAAGATATTAGCAAGTATTAGCAATTCACATACCACTACTGCTAATCTACATACTGCTTTTAGATGAAGTCCATTTTTAAATTTTATTTTTCAATTGCAGTTGACATTTAATCTTATATTTGTTTGTGTGTACAGCATAGTGGTCAGGCAATTATATAATTTACAAAGTGATCCCCCCGATAGATAAAGTCCCTTTTTCACTTAGGAATTTTATCCTACACTCTCACAAAAAGAAACTGACACAGATTCAGGAAAAAAAATTATAAATCTAGTTTTTTATTCAATTAACCAATATAAAATACAAACCTTCAAAAGCCCTTGTCTCTCTATTAGAAGCAACTAGGTCTTGGAAGGGGTAGACTCTCCCTAATCAGAAAAGTTTTTAAGGTGTCAAAACACCACACTATATACGTAGAAAATAAAAAATACAAGTAATACAAGATAACTATCTACTCACAACCCACTTATGAAGACAAGATTTAGCAGCCTCACTCTGCACCATGACTGAAACTCCTCACTTCATGCCCAAAGAAGAAGAGACAGCAACTTAGAAGAAATTGACTTCCCAACCCACTCCGTCTGTTGAATGTGATACGTTAGCTCTCAGCTTATATAATAATTGGGACGTGAAAAGCTTTTATGAGCATACTAAAGGGGAGAGGTGGCATGAAGTGTCAACAGGGTAGAAATGAGATGGAGGAATCACAGTGAGTTTTAATTGCCTAAACAGCAACTCTACAATTTCTGGGAAAACATCTGAAGAAAACACAGAAAATAATTCAGCTTCAGAAAACATGACGGAGCTTGCATCCCATCTAACGGAGAGTTGCAGTGCAAGGCATATCCTCTTCCAAATAGCCACGCAAACCACGACAATCTCTCTCTGGGAACTACGCATCTGACCAGCATCAAACAACTGACTCCACTTCCAAACACATTCTCTTAACCTCTTTCATGGAGGTCAACAATATGAATTCCCTTCAAGACCATGCTTAGAATAGAGAAGAAAGATGTCTAGAAGTGCGTAAAGCATCCTGATTTAAGGTCTGTTTAAAATCAAAACTAAGCAATTTTAGTTTGATGCAAACATTTTGCAATACCTATTGGTTAATGTACCCATCTACACAACTGTTGTCTATTACCATCCCCTCTCATGTCCCAAACACGGTGAAGGACTCGGGCACTTCCTTTGTTTACAAATTATATTTACCGTATTTTTTGCTCCATAAGACATACTTTTCCCCCCCAAAAGTGGAGGGGAAAATGTCCGTGTGTCTTATGGAGCGAAAAATACGTACTTGTCTGCATTTAGAATCTGGTCTTATAAAATATCAAGTCTGATAAACATGTAGGATGAGCTAATTAATAAATAATAACAGCTAATAGTTGCTGAACATTTACTATTTGCCATCCTGACAAGTATTTTTATATGTATTTTCTTCTTGAATTCTTATGATTCAAGGAGCTAGGTATGATTACCAGCTTCATTTTCCAGATAAGGAAAGCAAGGCCCAGAGCAATTAAGTAACTTGCCCAAAGTCACATAGCTACTAAAGCAAAGTCAAAATTTAGATCCCAGTTGCCTGACTAGAGAGCCAAAGTTGTAATGACTAAACTGCTAAAAAGACATGGTGAGTGTCCTCCATCTCCTGATTTAGGCCGAAAGGGCTGCTCTCTGCAGGGGAGCTGGAGCAGCCTTCAGCAGCCGCAGTGCATACAGACCTCACAGCACAAGAAGGCATTCCATACCTGCCCACACACAGAGGTCCACACCCAGGTGGCACCCAGTCTCCCGAACCTCTAGAGCTGGGGCTCAGTGGCCACAGGTAAACATCCCAGGGAGAGTAGAAGTACTGGCTTAACAAAATGGTGTAGCTTTTTTGTTTAATGAAGCAGAGAAATTAAGTGGCATTATATGAGAATCATGCTGGGATTTAAGGAGCTTTGTGCTAGCAGTGCTGATCTGGAACAGACAGCGCAAATAAGCCGAACACGTGGCTTTCATTGAAAGAATTAACCTGTTGCCAAGTAAAGTGTCTCTAAGAATTGGAATGTTGTCAAACTAGCTTAACACCATGAAATGGTACAACTTAATGAGACTATAAATCTCGGAGAACACAACACAGAGCTCTCTCGAAAGACTGTGACTTCACAAGTGGGTTGCTGTCTTCCCTGGGCGCACACACACAGTGGTAGGTTACACGCTGTAACTGTAAGCTGTCCTTTTCTTAACTGAGGATGAACGTCTTCCACCCTTCCCTTTATGCAATTCCTTTTGAATCAGTTTATTAAATTATAAAAATTAAGCATTTAACATTTTTTTTTAAATCTCAAATTGCTGATACAGTCATGCTCAATAGCCGGTTTTATTTAAACGTCTATTCAACCTCCTGAGACATATCACACATTCCTGAGACAAAAAAGTCCTCACGCTAAAATAAAACCAATCAACCAGTGTCTCAGCGCTGACCCTAAAAGAGTGGGGAGGCTAGACTGCCCCTTACAAGTCGGCAACAAGCCTGAGGTCTACCCCCAAATGAATACTAGTGTTGGGATGGAGAAGGGAAGCGGGGCCACGGGGGCTGGAAAGTTTTGACTAAATAGGAAAGAGAAGAAATCCCTATTCAGTAAGATTTGTTCCTAGAAAAAGTGATAGCTACTCACCTGTCTACTGCTTCCACATCAAAACAAAACCTCTTCTCGATAGAGTCTGTTTTCCGCCGTGTGCAGGACTTGAGGGTGACCGACTCGTCTTCCCCCTGTGGGGAACACACAGACTATCAAAAGGAGGCCAGAATATGGGCTCTGCTCCTCTCCGGGACAATCATGCCACAGGAATAGCAGTGGTCATTTCCTCTTTTCAAACCTGAGTGTTAATGGCCACAGGAGGTAAAAGGTTGATCATAAATCTTCTCAGGCAAGAGCCTCATGCAGCGAAAATCTGTCAACCATGTTCTACTTCGAGCCAAATGTCTTTAGTATTGGTAGATCATGACAGTCCAGCATCAACCCATGTTCCATTAATTTCTTGCTGATACTGTTTCAAATAGTCTTAATTTGTAGGTTTGATTCTGGAGTTGAGACAAGATAACCTTTCCTCCCAACTCTGAGCTTCTTGGATCGTGGTTCAACTGTCACTTCCCCAAAGTCGCCCTGGACCAGGTCAAACCCCCTCACACGTTCACATGGCACCAGGGACCTCTCCTTCCCTCAGCACATTGCCCACAGCTGCCAGTCTCCATGGATATGAGCAGTGATTCAAATAACGCCTCTCTCCTCATTAGACTCGAAGCACCTTGAGGAAAGGGGCTGTGTCTGGTTTAGCTTCCTTTCAGGTCCCCAGAGCCTAAACAGGCCTTGGAGCAGAAAAGGTACTCAACAAATGTTTTAACAGATAATTTGAGGTATAACTCATGTGTAATAAACTGCACATGTTTAAAGTATACAATTAATGAGTTTTGATGTCTTTATAACATTCACAAAATCATAACCACAAATAAGTTAATGAATATTTCCATCACCCACAAAAGTTCTCTGCTGTCCCTTGGTAATGCATCCCTCCAGTCAGCAAACACTAAATCTGCTTTCTGTCACTAAGGATAAGTTTGCATTCTACAACTTCATAGAAATGGAATGCTCTTTTACGTCGGACTTTCTTCATTCAGCATAATCCTTTTGCAATTCGTTCACATTGTGCAAATCAAGAGTTTATTTCTTCTTACTGCTGAGAATCACTCCATTAGGCCAATGGAACGAGATACTTTATCATCTAGCACTAATTCCTTCTTTCTGTCCTGTCAGTATTTGATAAGGTTCCTGTTTCTCCTGCCTCTCCCAATCTTTTCTTTTCCTAAACTAGGGGGGAAATTAGCAAACTTGCGTGGTTTGTTGAAATAATAGGAAATGTGACTGCGTATGGTAAAATTAACCATGCCCTAATAACAGAATAGCACACAAAACACAGAAGACCTCGGAAGAGACCGTTTATATTCACAAGCCTTACATCTATTGTTTTTTACTGAATAGCTAAGATTGAGTTCTCAGATTGAGAACTGCTCCTCCTACAATGTGTAAATGCATGAGTGTGAACGCCCAAACACATGGGGTTCTGACCATGTTGATGTCTAACTATTTCAGATTGAAATGACCACGGACTGGCTTCTATTTTGCGAGCTTTCAGGGAAGTGTCCCTGGTAAATGGGCAGGAACAGGGGATCTATAAAATATTGTCAAATATAAAAAAGAAAAAGGTTCTGTTCCAAAGATGACCATACCATATCCAGAAAAAAAATCTATAAACATGATCTGTTCAACTACTGAGGGTTTAAAACAGTGGGGAATATAGATAATAATCATTAAAACAAACAAATAAAAAGTTACAACTATAACAAACACTATAGTAAAAAAGGCAGGTTGTGTTACAAAAGCATAAATTAAGGGGATTTGACCTGGTCAAGAAGCTCTTGGGCTGAGACTTGAAGGACCCGTGAGATGAGACCAGGAGAACAGCACTGGGGATGAATAGCAGGTGCAAAGCCGTGGTCAGGGGCCTTGGATCCCTGAAGGAGCTGAAGGGAAGCTAGTGTGGCTAGAATTGCAGAGCAAGAGGGAAAGGGAAACGGCTCGACGGATGCAAGGGCAAGATCATGTAGGCTGGGGTCTGTATCCTGACAGCAGTGGGAAATCACGACAGGTTTCCAGCAAGGGAAGGGATGAGTCAGCTCTGGGCTGCCACAGACCTCCTGCAGAGAGGTGCCTCAACTCAGGCTAGAGGCTGCAAGGAGGCCTAATTCACCGCACACAAGGGCTGGTCTCCAAGGGGATGGATATGAAGCACATCTGCTCACATCTCCTGGCCTGAAGCTAAAAGAAAAGCAGATATTTTAAAGAAACATAATCCCAATGAAAAGGACAGTGAAGAGAGAGAAAGGGTGTAGCAAAAGCATGTCTAGAGGAGAAAACACCCTATAATCTCTGCTAAGTCTATCTCTATCCCCTAGGAAAACTTTGTATAAACACGTATGCAAAGACACCACATGATCCCCCTGTAGAAATTAAGAAGACATCATCACCTTTAGACAGAATTCTTCATGGTTCTTCTACCCTAAAGCTAAAGAAACAGAGCCATGTCTTGGAGAGCTATTTATTTATATATGTGTTATATATTATTATCAATATTAAAATATATTAATCTATACATTATATGTAACAATATATTATTATTGTTATAGACCTCAGAATCAGGAGATGCAGACCCCAGAATCTGGGAATGAGTCTATCACTCATTAGTTGTATGGCCTTAGAAATCATCTTCTCTCTCTGAACCTCAATTTTCTTTTGTAAAAGAGGAACACTGGATTAAACTGGATAATTCAGCACAATAAAAGGACTTAGAAATATGTAAGATGTGATATAAACACAGGAATTATTGCAGTACCAAGCTAAGTTAGCGCTCATTATGTGTCCAGCTCTGTCCCCAGAAGCTTACATTCATATAAACCTCCTAACAACCCAACGAGGTGTTTACTCTTGTCTTACTAAAGTCTGGGGAGAACCAAACAGCTACCATAATTGGTCTCTGCCCTTCACTTTCTTTTATTTTTCTTTTTTTTAGATTTTATTTATTCATTTTAAGGAGAGGAGAGAGAGAGAGAGAGAGAGAGAGAGAGAGAGAGAGGAGAAGAAAGCATCAACTCCCATATGTGCCTTGACCTGGCAAGACCGGGATTTTGAACCGGCGACCTCAGCATTCCAGGTCAACACTTTACCCATTGCGCCACCACAGGTCAGGCCTGCCCTTCACTTTCATGGGTGATAAGAAGTAGAGAAAATACAACGGAGTTCTTCATTAAAGGTTTAGGAAGGCCCTGGCCGGTTGGCTCAGTAGTAGAGCGTCAGCCTGGCATGCAGGAGTCCCGGGTTCGATTCCCGGCCAGGGCACACAGGAGAAGCACCCATCTGCTTCTCCACCCCTCCCCCTTTCCTTCCTCTCTGTCTCTCTCTTCCCCTCCTGCAGCCAAGGCTCCACTGGAGCAAAGATGGCCCGGGCGCTGAAGATGGCTCCATGGCCTCTGCCTCAGGCGCTAGAATGGCACTGGTTGCAACAGAGCAACGCCTCAGATGAGCAGAGTGTTGCCCCCTGGTGGGCATGCCAGGTGGATCCTGGTGGGGCGCATGCGGGAGTCTGTCTGACTGCCTCCCCGTTTCCAACTTCAGAAAAATAAAAACTAAATAAAAAAAGGTTTAGGAAAGCACAAGATAAAAAGCCCCAGAATGAAGACTGTGAGAGAATGTCTTGGTGAAGCTGATCTCTGAAAGGACTCAGAGCTGGGAAAGGACGATGACTCGGTCCAAGGCAGGCAGGCCTACCTCTATATCCATTCATGAAGACCAAGGGATACCTGCTAACACAGATTTTTAACATTCCTTATAACTCTGTAATTTCTCTATGTTTTGATATTGTCACATGTCTGTTTTCTTGAGACTATTTAAATGTCAACTCCACCTCTAACAAGAAACATTAAAGGAGCTTTGGCCTTTCTTGTTTTGATACAGAGAGGGAAGTAGAGGTGCTGATACACTCCTACCGGGGGGCCTAAGAAAAAGAAAGCCAGCAAAAAATGTGCGAGTAAGTCCTGGCTAGTTGGCTCAGTGGTAGAGCGTCGGCCTGGCATGCAGGAGTCCCGGGTTCGATTCCCGGCCAGGGCACACAGGAGAGGCGCCCATCTGCTTCTCCACCCCTCCCCCTCTCCTGGAGAGAAAAATTACTCTCTGTCTCTCTCTTCCCCTCCCGCAGCCAAGGCTCCTTTGGAGCAAAGTTGGCACAGACGCTGAGGATGGCTCTATGGCCTCTGCCTCAGGCACTAGAATGGCTCTGGTTGTAACAGAGTGGAGCCCCAGATGGGCGAAGCATCACCCCCTGATGGGCATGCCGGGTGGATCCTGGTCGGGCACATGTGGGAGTCTGTCTGACTGCCTCCCCGTTTCCAACTTCAGAAAAATACAAAAAAAAAATGTGTGAGTGGGAGAGAGCAAGGGGGCAGCACGGCAGAATAGCTAACAGTAATGATAACATCATTTAACATTATGGACCGGCAGTCTCGTTTTATTTTTATCTTTTTGATGGGAGACAGAGACAGAAAGAGAGAGAGAGAGAGGGACAGATAGGGACAATCAGGAAGAGAGAGAGATGAGAAACATGAATTCTTTGCTGTGGCACCTTAATTGTTCCTTAATTGCTTTCTCATATGTACCCTGACTGGGGGTCTCTAGCTGAGCCAGTGATCCCTTTCTCAAGCCAATGACCTTGTGCTCAGCGACCTTTGGACTCAAGCCAGAGACCATGAGGTCATGTGTATGATCCCACACTCAAGCTGATGAGTCTGTACTCAAGCTAGAGGAGCCAGCGTTCAAGCTGGTGACCTCAGGGTTTCTAACCTGGGTCCTCTGCATCCCAGGCCAATGCTCTATCCACTGCGCCACCACCTGGGCAGGCCCAGGCAGTCTACTTTCAAAACCAGTGCTCCTGGCCCCTACATTGGAATGCCCACCCATGTGTGAACCCAACATGTTGTACAGAAATGCACCACAGAGAGAATCAGGGTTGGAATACCAAGGGAGGACTAATTTGTCAATAGATCAGACACAGCTGAAAAATTACTTAAAGACAGAGCCAGGGACATCAGAATAGAGTCCAGAGATCCAAAGAGATAAAAATACAAATATTTTTACTGAAAACATTTAAATATCTTCAGAAGGAAATAACAGAAATAATGGGGAGGCGACAAAATTCAAAGTGATAATCAGTGGGAATTTTCCAAAGCTACTGAAAGACACGATCCTCAAACCCAGAAAGGCCAAAAATTCCCCAGCCCAATAGACATGGGGGGGGGGGGGGGGAGATGCGCACAGGAACATGATAATTAAATGTAGAATACAAGGAAGGAGGAAGAGGAGGATGGAATGTGAGGGGGGATAGGAAGGGCGAGGGGGAGGAAGAGGTGAAAAGAAGAGATATTAAGAGCAGCCAGAGAGAAACGACAGATCCTAAAAAGAAAACGCATGCAGCACGTGCATCCAGAGGAAAAGAGAACCATTGAAGAACAGCAAGGAGCCCCCGACAGCAGCGACCCATGGAGCTGATGCAGCTCGACTGACTCTTCCAAAGATGGCCAGAAGAACATCTTCCATCCCATCCACTCTTCATACAGTGTGACTCTGGTACTCCTCCTCCCATTGATGGGCAGGGTCTGCACCCTCTCCCACTGAAATTAGGTGGGCTTAGGCAGGTTTCAAAAAATAGGACAAGATGATAAGGTGATAAGACTTCCCAGGTAGATCATTAAAAAGCAATGCAGGCTCTGCTTTCGTTGCTGGAATAGTCACTCTTCCAATGTTTAGCTGTCTAGTGGCCACCATACTATGAGGAAGTCCAACCCAGCTCCCACAGAGACCAGCTAGAGAGGCCCTGAGACTACAGAAAGAGGGACGGAGAGGGAAGATCAGGAGAAAAGAAGAAAGCTATTCTCACTGGCCTTGAGCTGCTTCAGACACTATTCCAAGTATTGTCACCATCTGACAGGAGCTGCATGAAAAACCCTGAGCCCAAGCCATCCAACCAAATGCGCACCAAATTCCTGACCCACAGAAACTGTGAGAAATACGACAATGATTGGTATTGTTTTAAAAGTTGCTAAGTTTTTAGGTGATCTGTTACACAGCAACATAATTGGAACATCTAAACTGCCAAGTGAGAGGAATGTGAATCAGTGTTACAGGATGAGGTCATCCAAGAATTTCTAGGATTGAAACAAATTTGACACACTTAATGCTGCATATATGTGAAATATAAGAATCTTTCTTAGTTGTATGTCATTGCTAATATAACGTTAAGAGCTAAGAACAACTGTCTTATTTTAATTACTTTTTAGGGTAGTATGCCTCCTGGAACTACTCTATAAAAATTAAGAAAATTAGAGTGAAATACTGCAAGTGTTACTTTACACATGTACTATAATTAGTATTTGTTAGCCAAGCAAATCAAGTATAAAATAAAAAAATATTAACTCACCCCCTTTCCTCCTGACTTTTGGTCAAATGGTACCATGGTGATTTGTTTGGAATCCCGCTGATAAGTACAGTAGTGCTTCACCCAAGAAGTTCCAAAGTGACCTGTAAAGTAATATTTCCCATGAAACATCTATATATGTCCCCTATGTGCCGGGAAGAAACACAACTCGTAACCTCTAATGCTCACCTACCCCAAACATGTTTCTAGGGGCGATATATTCTCCACGCCAGCTAGACCAGAACATGCAGAAATCTGATCTCACAGGCTGGAAGTGGAACCTACCCAGGGCTTTCCCCAGAGACCAAGGAAGACTGTTTACCACTAAACGCTACATCTAATGAGTCTTAAAATGTTAAGGGAAATAGAGGTTCCCTGGGGAAATTAATTCACTTTCCCATCATCAATCTCCATTTGAAATTTCCTGTCTCTCCCCTGACAGGAGTAAGATGATTGAGGAAAGAACACAGAGAGTCTCCTCAAAGTGCCTGTCACCGTTCCCATCTGCTACAATGACTTCATGTTTCCCGGACAGCTGCTCTGAGACTATGTGCGCAGCCATACAGGGATTCTGACCTGCTCCCAAGCTCCTGATTGCTACTTTAGCAGAACTCAAGAAGATCTGAGAATAGACAAGGAGACACTGGAGATACAGAATGGAAGGAACTGTAAATGCCCATATGTAATCTAAGGAGTCTGTTCCTCAAAAGTATCCCTCAGGAAAGAGGGAGATACCCTAGAGTCAAAGTCTGACTAAGTCTCTCATTTTACCTGGTGCTTGGTCAATTACTTTATTTTGAACAACAAAGTACTATTAGAGGAAGAAGGCATCACTGGCATTATTAGCCTGCAAGGACCTCATTCCATACTAGTCTTAGATGCTTACAGGGATCACATAGCACAAATGGTGAAAAAAATAACATGAATAGATTTAGCAGATATTTAATCATTATTTTTCAGGGTATGACTGCCCACTGCCAGTTTTGGATATTCCTTAGTAAACTATTAAATATGGTAAGTGTCTATACATTTAAACATCAAACAAATGAAAATACCAAACATTCTAATGTATCTTTTGTGGCTTCAAGAAAAAAATCCAGTGATAGCACAATGCAAAAATTCTAAAAGCGCTGATATATTGGACAATTTGAGCATCAAAACAAATAGGGGCCCTGACCGGTGATTCAATGAATAGATCATCGGCCTGGAATATAGATATTCTGGGTTCAATTCCCAATCAAGGCACACAGTAGAAGCAACCATCTACTTCTCTCCCCTTCTCTCCCTCTTCCCCTCCCGCAGCCAGTGGCTCAACTGGTTCAAAGGTGGCCCCAGGCTCTGAGGATAGCTCTGTTGGAGCACATCAGCCTCAGGTGCTAAAAATAGCTCGGTATTCAAACATCATTCTCTGATGGGGTTACTGGGTGGATCCCAGTTGGAGCTCATGCAGGAGTCTGCTACACTATCTCCCCTCCTCTCACCTAAACAAACAAACAAACAAATAAGGACCATAATGAATTTAACCTATGAATAGAATGGGAATCCATAAATCCATACTGACAATAGAAAGATAGATGGATGACTAGATGAATGGGTGGGTGAGTGGATGGATGGATGGACAGATGGACGTATAGTAAGGGAAAAGGAAAGAGAGAAAAAGAGAGGAAGGGAGGAAGGGAAGGAGGGAGTGAGGGAGGGAGGGAAAGAGGGAACTAAATGGCAACTAATAAATGCACAGGGAGTGGCAGAACTGAAAAATCACCATTTTGCAGCCATCACAGTAATGAAGGATTTTCCTGAATCCAAACAGTTCAGGAAGGATTTTCCGTGGATGCTGACTCTATGGGTGGGGGTAGGGGTCACACACAGGATATTTACATGGTCTCAAGGTGTCTCCCCACAGACTGCTAATTGTTGCAAGGAAAATAATAGTGACTGTGCAGGGAGGAAACCAAACAGTATCTTGACTGGGTGGGACAAATTAACATCACCACTGAGGGGCAGGTGGCCGTCCTGGGCCTCCAGATGTGGTACACAGAGGAGAACAGGACGTTACTTGTGTAGGGCATGACCAGGGATGCATAACCTGAACCTAATCTTGAGGAAACATTAGATAAACCCACACTGTAGAAAATCATAGGACAGAACTGGCCTGTGGCCTGTATTCTTCAAAAATGTCAATGTCACAAAAGACAAAGAGAAGCTGAAGAAGTGTTTCAGACAAAGGACACAAAAGTTGTAGCAACTACGTGCAGTACAAGAACCTGCACTGGAGGAAAAGAAAATGCTTGTAAGGGTGTTCTGGGACAGCTGATGAAAGTGAAATAGTGTCATTTATATTAAATAGCTTACCAATGCTAAATTTCCTGGATATGGTAACTATGGTTTAGAAAACACACACTGAAGTAAAAGAGTGTGGTATATGCAACCTATTCTCAAGTGGTTCAGAAAAAATTAAAACTGTGTATCTGTGATTGTGATGTGCACAAACCCAAACACACCCATACAGAGAAAGAATGACATAATTGTGGAAAAATGGTAAAAATTCATGCATTGGAGTAAAAGTCATATTGTTGTTCTTTATAGTATTCTTGCAACTGTCAATAACTTTTAAATTACTTCAAAATAGTAAGTTGCAAACAGTTTCGAAAAAAAAAAAGCTGTATCCCAATGATATGCTCTGGGCTACTTACTGTGTTTGAGAATCAAAATGTGGTTCCAGTGACAATCAAGACATTAATATGGAAAGAGCACGTGGAGTGTTTGAATAAAATTGTATAATGTAATGTGAGAATGAAAAAAAAATACTGATTTTATATATTTATATATATGCATATGTACATATATATGTGAATAATATTAATAAATTTTTGTAAGTAGACACTGAACTATATATTTACAGCCCTAAGAATTTATATTTCAAGTTCACCTAAACTTTTGGGAATAGATCATTTCACTGGGCCAAGAAGGCATCATGTTAGGTACACATGAAACACAGAACTAAAGTATCCTGTTTTTTACAAACCTCAAGTTCATCCCTATAAGAATAAGGGACACAGGCCTGACCTGTGGTGGCGCAGTGGGATAAAGCGTCGACCTGGAAATGCTGAGGTCGCTGGTTCAAAACCCTGGGCTTGCCTGGTCAAGGCACATATGGGAGTTGATGCTTCCAGCTCCTCTCCCCCTTCTCTCTCTCTCTCTCTCTCTCTCTCTCTCTCTCTCTCTCTCTGTCTGTCTCTGTCTCTGTCTCTCCCACTCCTCTCTAAAGAATAAGGGACACAAAGCTCTCATCACAACCAATGCTCCAATCTCCAACTCCTCTACTGCCTCTCTGGTCACCAGTGAACAATTTTAAGCCTGTGCAAATTTTTGGGGGAGGGGCAAGACAGACAGGAAGAAAGAGAGATGAGAAGTATCAATTCTTCATTGCAGCACCTTAGTTGTTTGTTGTTTCTCATAAGTGCCTTGACCTGGGGGCTATAGCAGAGCGAGTGACCCCTTGCTCAAGCCAGTGACCTTGGGCTCAAGCCAGCAACCTTTGGGCTCAAGCCATCAACCATGGGGCCATGTCTATGATCCCACACTCAAGCCAGTGAACCCATGCTCAAGCTGGTGAGCCCATGCTCAAGCCGGCGATCTCAGAATTCAAACCTGGGTCTTCAGCATCCCTGGCCGATACTCTATCCACTGTGCCACCACCTGGTCAGGCAACCCCGTACACATTTTTCATAATCACTAAATAGAATAATCATTGAAACCAAGTGTTTGAATTCTGCTCCATTGGGAAGCTTCCAGGAGTGAAGATACATGTTTGACCCAAAATCAACAGAAGGATATAAAAGCACAAAATCAGCAAACATCTGGGAGAGGTAATGTGTCCAGCTAAGAAAGAAGAGTAGGAGACTAGAAGAACGATCCACTAAAGAAAAACATTTGCTTTCTTTTCTCCCTAGCATCGCATGGGTGAACTAAGCCTGGAAGTGTTACCCTAATAGCACAGCCTCATATATCATGAAGCCTCTACCCAGGTCGAGTGCATGAACTTGAGAGTCATCACTGAAAACATGTCACCAGCACCTGGCATTTCTTTGCTTGACATCACACCAGCAAAGCAATGATGAATCTTCTTGAAGCACTGGAAATGAGCTTCTGTGTCTACTTTTATAATAGTAAAGTGTAGGGATGACAGGAGTTGAGGAGAAGAAGAGTCATGATTGCTTGGAACTTGCTGAAACAAATCTCAAGTGGAAACAAAATCACTAAATATTAAGTCCACCAAAGGATGTGACTGCTGACAATCAGGTCTGCCAGGCAAGATCTTTCCAAGGCCTCTATGCCAAGGGTATGGTGTTTAAAGCTAACTAAGGGGACAGGCACTTTAAGAGTTGAGTGACACAAGGAAGAAAAGAACCACCACAGAGACTCAATGCATTCCAGGTTCCCAAGGGAATTCCCAGTTACAAAGAAAACCAAATACATCCCTTGGAGGTAGACAAGACTTGTAGACACTACTTTCCCCTTAGGCAACTGAACTATAAAATTACTCTCATTTACTCAAACCTGTGTGTACTAAACACAAGCCTTGGCCAGGCACTACTGGACACCCCCCTTCACATTCTGGGCAAAAGGCATGAATGCCCCCAAGCTGCCACAGGTACTCACGCTTCTCCTGAATGTAGAGGTACCCTTCCATGGTGTAGGGACTGATGGTCTTGTGCTCAAGGGGATTCTCCTTCATCTTCTTCATCAGTGATTCCACTTCCGACCTGGTGCCTTCGAAGCGATTTCTTGTCTAGGATAAAAGGAATTATATTCAAATCAAAGAAATAAAACTCTATTCCCACCCCTAACAATTCAGAACATCAGCCAACAGAATTCTTAGATCTAAAATCAGATCACTTAGTGCTCGCTTCAGCAGCACATATACTAAAATCAGATAATTTTGTTCTAAAGTCAGCCATCTAAGAATTAAGCAAATATTGATGAAGTATACTTTGGCCTTAAAGTCCCTCAAACTCTAGGAACCATCAAAATAATGTAAGAAACTTGGAGGAGATGCAAATGCCCAGGCCTTACTCCAAAGGGTGAGATGAGTCCCTCTGGACTCAGAAGTGCGTTTTTGAAATGTGCATCCAAGGTGATTCCAATCCACAGGAGGACATGCCCCCAGCTCCCCACAGGACTCAGGGGCTTATTCCTCCTGCTGCAGGCAATGTTGCTGGCTGATGTCTCAGACCGTTCCCTCCTCCAAAGGGAGTTCACTGGCTTCCCCAGGAAGCCTAACACAACCCAATGACAAATCTAGGGACAAAAGGGGAAGGGATCAAATGCCTGGTTCCCCTACTTCTGGCCACTCTGAAGGTCATCTCAGCTCCAGGTACCCACGGCATTGACTGAGGACTCTGTCACAACTGCATCACAACTCTTCCCCTGCAGGGGACCCACGGCATTGACTGAGGCCTCTGTCACAACTGCATCGCAGCTCAACTTCCCCTGCAGGGGACTCACTCTCTCACAGGTATTTATGCCAACACTGCTCCCTGTAAACCTGCTTCATGTAAATCTCCACTGCAACTGGCCTTCCGAGGAAGCTGCCCAAATGGAAGCCACGGTTTGTGAAACCTTTCAGAGACTCTGCAACTTCCTGTTCTCGAAAGACTCAGAGAACCATGTCGGAGCAAGCTGGAGGCTCTACAAGCCATGCAACACACCCCACATGGATGCTTGTGGTTTCTTTTCTACACAGGATCATCTAGTGACAAAGACAACATGCAGACTAATGTGGCCCAGGCATAATGAAGAAGGGGGCTTGAGCCCCAGTAACTGCTCAGTCAAGAGCCCTAGGAAGGAATCTGAGCACCAAAAGGTCCTGCTGTTTAAAGTTTTGGAAAGGAGAATGGGAGTAAAACACACAGACTTGAGTTTCCTCTCAACCTTACTAAGAGTGGAACAAGAACACGTTCTTTGAGCTGGAGGCCAGCCTGTGGGCACCACACCGACTCCTGAACACCACACACACACACACACACACACACACTCTCTCTCTCTCTCTCTCTCTCTCACTCCAAGGTCTCATGTGGCCAGGCAGCTAGATGCTCAGATGGGGACTAGGCTGGGCTGGGCTGGGCTGGGCTGGGACTTCCACTGCCAGAGGAAATCCGGACTCTGGTGCTACAGATTTAAAACATAATCAGCAGCAGCACTTCCGAAAATATAAATAGTACTTTGAAATAATGAAGAGGATGAGGTCCTAATCTGGGCCACCAAGACCCTAGAAATGCCTGCCCCCAGCTGCCCTCTGAGCCAAGCAAGACCCATCCTCCTAACCTGCCTTCCAACCCAGATAAGTGACTCTCTGCCACCAGACCCATTATTTGTTTTTTCCTTTCCTTTACCAGGGAAAGGAAGTCTGTGCATTTGCCCACTCACGTTCTGTATGCTAATGGTCAGCTGCATCTTGAAGTCGCTGAAATCCTTGGCCAGTTCATAACCGTGGTGATAGAAAGTGAAGAGTCCTTGCAAGAACGCCAGTAGCTACAATGAGGTAGAAAGGCAGAATTCACGTAAGTAGGTCAAAGAGGTATATTATGTAGTTGTATCTGAGTTCCCAACCCTGGTTTGAACATCTAGAAAAAAGTGATAATAATGGCTATCACTTACTGAACACTATTTGTATGCAAGGCACTGTAACTTTATATGCACTGTCTCACTGAGTACTCACAACAACCTATTAGATAAGTACTACTGTATCTTCATTTGTATAATGAGGACGTAGATGCAGAGAGGTCAGGTAACTTGCCCCAAAACACACAGTAAGCAGCAGCCAGGATGTGAAACCAGATCTCCTTGACACCAACACCCACACTCTTACCCTGTGAACCTTACCACCTCCTAAGAAATCATTTTGTTAGAAATTGAAGACCAGAGCTCCAAATTGGTCTCCTCCTTAGATGTTTGTAATACCAGGTTGTTGTGCGGAGGAGTGCGGTTACGCTGATAAGCAACCAGAAAGGGAGAAAGGAAGCTGCTGTGTTCTGAGTCTGAAGTCTTACCGGCAAAATAAAAAAGAAAGTCATCCAGGTCAGACTTCAGATCAAGCTTGTCTCTCAGCTTTCCCTAAACTATTCAAATGTAAACACTACGGGTTCCCTTATTAAAATACTCCTACGTTCCCACATTTTCAGGCACACGGTTTCCCTAAATGCTCATTTGAAGTACCTCGGGCTAAAGGTAAACCCATTCATTGTTTAGTCTTGTCTTTAGTGAAGAGTGAAAACATCTGTTCACCAAAATGCTTACAACAGGCCTTCATATACATAAAACTATTAATGTCCCGGCCTGGGCCCCTGCCAGCAGCCTTCCCTTCTCCAAGCTAAATAAACGTCCCCCCCCCCTTCTCTCAGCCTCGAGGCAAGCCTGCTGTTGTTAGGCTGCCCTGGTCCCTTCCTAAGTTCTATACATCTGGCCTCAGTTCCAAACCTCAACCTGAAAATGGATTATAACCAGAGCTTGAACAGGTTCAGAAGAACCAGAATCTCACCTCCACCACAGGCTCAGTTCTACTGCACTCAGGGACCATCCCTATCCGAATTCGAACTTCTCAGCGCCAACTCACATGTTCTCAGTGGTCCACTCTGACCTCCCTGGCCTGCCTCTACCATGGGTTACATCAGACACAGCTGCTTTAATTTATGTGGTGTTTAGTTTTTCAGTCCCTCAATGAATAATATACCGTTACTTACTAAACATGGCTTTGCTTATTTTCACCTAACTCTCCTTTTCTAAGAGGCAGCCCTAACAATGCGGTTCGGGGAACTCAGTCCACCCCACTATGCTCCCACCTTGCTTGTGACAAAAATGGGAGA
Source organism: Saccopteryx leptura (assembly GCF_036850995.1). Taxonomy (NCBI): domain Eukaryota; kingdom Metazoa; phylum Chordata; class Mammalia; order Chiroptera; family Emballonuridae; genus Saccopteryx; species Saccopteryx leptura. The sequence continues at coordinate 165,153,258 of NC_089508.1, read as the reverse complement.
GCACCATGGTATGTGCAACTCTGCTTAAGATCAGAGACCTGTCCTTGGGCTAGGTGACAGGCCCAGTCCAGTTTATCACAGAGCTCTGCACCGGGAAGTCAGACAAAATTCCCACAGCCACTGTCCCCGAACCACCTATTCCCTCCGGTCCTTTTGGGAGGTGGGGGAGCAGACATTGCTGGGTCCTCTGGCAATAGAAAAGAAAAACAGAAAAACACCTAGTGGCACCATAAATAGATCCTAACCTAAATCAGTGAATGGGCAGTAAGTCACACAGTCACTAAAGACTAATGAAAACTTCTTCGCTGCAAAGATGATGAAAGCCTTTGGACTTACTGTGCATAGACTACTTTTCTGAGAAGGCTTACACTTTTCCTTCTAGATGGCTCCAGTAATATACACAGGGCTCGTATGCCAAACCTACTGTCAGAATCACAATGAAAACTGCTAGCGCTTCCCTCCCTGCGGCCTTGAGCCTGTGTCCCGTCACTTTTCCAAGGCACTGAGCTGTCCTCTCCTGGAGATAAAGCAGGAGGTAAACAGCTGATCCTAGGTCGTTCCTCCTCCTAACTCTGATTTATGCTTCACTTAAAGTCAGCAAAGCCTCTCTTGCTTAAAGTAATGAAATCTCTCAAACGCCTTGCTGAGATGCCACCTGGGCGCACACAAGCGCTCCAAGGCAGAGCTTCCAATATTTATTTTGGTTTTCACTTCCTTTGGTATCATGCCTGACTATCCATTTTCCTAGAGAAAATGATTACTTAGAAACAGCGAGCTCTGACCCACTTTCCCTTCCTTCTCCCCTTGTGGCATCTTTTCTCCCCATCCCCACCCGCTGACATCTCCCCACAAACCATATGAGCCTTTCAACCTGTTACCCAGTGGGAAATGAAAAGTCCACTCCTCAGGGAGCCGGGCGAGGCCAAGAGGACTCCAGAGATGGAAAGATCTGTCTGCCTCAGAGAAATGCTTCTACCCACACACACAGAGGAAGAGCATGCTGCAGCCTCACCTGGCTCTCAGGGAAGAGCAGTCAGCGTGTCTCCCCAGGCTCCTCCCTGAACAGTCAGGGGCACAAAATCACAGCACAGCCAAGGAAATACCAACCCAAACCTTCCCCACCTCCCTTTGCCTTCTCCATCATTGTTCAGAAATGTCTCTTCCTACTTCCTAGCTGACAACATAGATCTAATTTCTTAAAAAGGAAGGGAGGAAAGGAGGGAGGGAGGGAGAAAAGGAGGGGGGGAGAGAAAAGGAGATAGAGGGAGAAGGAGGAGAGGGGAGGGGAGAGGGGAGGGGAGAGAAAAGGAGATAGAGGGAGAAGGAGGAGAGGGGAAGGGGAGGGGAGGGGAGAGGGGAGGGAAGGGGGAAGGGGGAAGGGGGAAGGGGGAAGGGGGGAGGGGGAAGGGGGGAGGGGGAAGGGGAAGGGGAGGGGGGAGGGGAAGGGGAAGGGGGAGGGGAAGGGGGAGGGGAAGGGGAAGGGGAAGGGGAGGGGGAGGGGGAGGGGGAGGGGAGGGGGAGGGGAGGGGGAGGGGAAGGGGAGGGGAGGGGGAGGGGAGGGGGAGGGGAGGGGAGGGGGAGGGGAGGGGGAGGGGGAGGAAAGGGAAGGAAGACAGACAAGGGCAAACACAAAAAGCACCGTTAACATAGAGCATCTACTCACAGGCTCCACGAACTCAAACATCTTTCTCTCCTGCACTTCCTGCACCTTGAAGACATACTCCAGGGATACTTCATAGAAATGCTGCCGGACCAGGTCCACTTGGCTGTCTGCCTATAAATAATATGGAATTTCATTGAAAAATCAAGTCCCTACACAAGGAGAGCATTTAGCAAGCAGGCCAGTGGAATTTCTAGAGATGGATTTTTAAAACAAATTGAAGTGCGTAAAAACAGAAATGAGAATAATGATAATAGTCAGCCTAGCACTGAACTTGTGCCAGGCACTGTGTCCATAACTATACATACGTTACCTTATTTAAACCTCATTAAGTCTAGTTATTTAAAACTCACTAAATTCCTAAAAAGAAGGTAGTGTCTTTAATGCTAATTTACAGGAGGAAAATGAAATCACATAAAGAACCTGAGGCAGCTGGTTCAGGGCAGAGCTGGGACTTCTGTCCTGGTTGATCTGCCTCCAAGACTCTTTCATTCATTCATTCATTCATTCATTCATTCATTCATTCATTTTAATTGACCTTCAGAGAGAGGGGAAGGGGGAGAGATTGGGGGAGAGACAAGACACTGATTTTGTTGTTCCACTCATTCATGCTGTCACTGGTTGCCTCTTGTATGTGCCCTGATCGGGGATCAAACCCTCAACCTCGGCATGTCAAGACGACGCTCTAACCGAGTTATCCGGGCAGGGTCCTTCCAGGACTCTTGATGGCTTTGAAGTCCCTAGGCAGTCCTGCCTCCCCACACGCCCACACGAACTCCCCTTACCATACCACCCAAAAGCCCTATATACCTCCCTGCTTGGGCTTTCCGCCTGAGACTGCAACTGGGAAAAGGGCCACTCTCAAAGTCGGCCAGGTGCCTCCTGCGGTCAGGCAGAATGAAGGCACCAGAGGAAAGTTCCCTGAGAGACATAGCAGAGCCCAGCACCAGTCAGAGAGCTGGAGAGCAAACAGCTGGGCTGCTGCTGCAGCTCTGTCGTATTCTAGCTGGTGAACCGGCTCGAGTCACTTCTCCTTTCTGGGTCCCTTTCCCACAGCTGGAGGATGGAGATGAGGCTATCTGCCCTTGCTCTGAGTTATTTCAAAGAGAAAATGAGCCAAAGGAGGAAAACAATTCGAAAACCAGAAAGTGTTCTGTACACCTTGGTTGTTGTTATCACCAGGGGCATCAGAGTAGATGGGCCTCAATCCCTGCTCCTACCCTAAGCCAGCCACGTCATCTCCAGGCAGGTATACTCCTCTGCTAACTGGTCCCCCTGCCTTCAGTCTCCATCCTTGCCCTTCTAATCTAGTCTCCGCCAGCAGCCGGAATACCTTTCCTAAAACCTAAATCAGATGTTCTCATAGCCCAGGGGTCGGGAACCTTTTTGGCTGAGAAAGCCATGAACACCACATATTTTAAAATGTAATTCTGTGAGAGCCATACAACGACCCATGTATGTTACACATTATCCAATAAAAATTTGGTGTTGTCCCAGAGGACAGCTGTGATTGGCTCCAGCTACCCGCAACCATGAACATGAGTGGTAGGAAATAAATGGATTGTAATACATGAGAATGTTTTATATTTGTAACATTTTTTTTAATTAAAGATTTGTCGGCAAGCCAGATGCAGCCATCAAAAGAGCCACATCTGGCTCGTGAGCCACAGGTTCGCGACCCCTGTCATAGCCCCTTCAGTGCCTCTACCATGGTCTCCCAGTGTGACCTGCCCACCAGTCCCCCTCACCTCCTCCCACCCCAACCTACTGTCGCGGTGCTCCAGCCACTGGGCTACCTCCTGCCCCTCCACACTCCACACATCTTTCTTGCCATGCAAGCTTTGCACTTGGTGTTGTTCCTTCTGCCTGAAAACCTCTTCCCCTACATAAATACTCAATTTTTTTAACTTTAGTACACAATAAGAAATACCTTTTGCATTATGACCTAATAAACATACATTTATAATGAAGTGCAGTACACTTCCATATTTTTCATTCTGTCCCAGCCTACTCTACTATTCCATGACCCAGTCATTCAGACTTTATGATGCACCATAATTATGGAACACCGCCCCAGCCCATGCCTCAGCTCACTCCTCCTCATCCTTCGGGTCTCCTTCAAGTGTTACCTCTTCAGAAAGCCTTCACTGACCACATTATCTAAGACAGGTTACCTCAGGGAGTCTCCACTGTCTCTCCCAGCTTATTCCCTTATCGCTATGTAATAATCTCATCTATTCCTCTTTTCCTGTGTATTGACTATTAGAAATGTAAAAACTATACAACAGATATTTGATGAATGAATGGATTGGTGTCTGTGTGGCTATCAGGAACCAGCACTCAGAAGAAACGCATTAATGGATGTGATTCCAAAGGAAACAAGAGGAAGAAATCCCAGGTTTAATGGTATCTGCCTCCTTTCAATGCCTCCACTCATCTGGGCCGTAGACTTCATATCTTAGCCGTAGACTTCATTGCCCCTTGCAATAGAATCGTAAGCCAGGATTCCAACCTACTCAGCAGGCCACTCGAAACAGTTTCCCTGCCTGTTACTCGAGAGACTAAACCTATCAGTTTGTCTGAGACCCACCAACCATTCTGGACTTCTTGGAAAACAGACATCCTCCTAGAATATAAGTCCTATGAAGGTAGATCATTCATTTTATCCCCTACAATGCACCCAAAGCCTGAGCAGACTTTTTCACAGTAGTGTGCAACAAATATTTGTTGAAGGAATGAATATTGTTTTTGAAGCAAGCTTCTGAGACACTGAAGAATACACTGATTTTTTTGAAAGTCATCCGCTAGATGGCAGTGTGGTTCCACATCGCTGCCCGATAGTTTCACCAGAAATATAGGAATGGGCTTCAGTTTATAGGTTTTGGGTTCAGAGTTCTGAAATCAGGGAACAATTCTGGAAAATCAAAGGAAGTAGATCTCACTGAATGTGTACTAAATATGTGTACTAATATGTCTAATAATGATCCTAAAAATTCATTTTTTAAATAAATATGAAGAAAATCATCACTAAATAACTGGAAAACCGTAGGCAAATCTCTTGACCTCTACAAGAAACTCAGTTCCTTCCAAGGTAATTTCAAGAGGTCCAACTGAATGATCACAAAGGTCCCTCCCTCTGGCCAGTTCTAGCTGCTTGACACACACTGAAAAACAATGCAGGCAGGCAGGGGAGCACCATCCCTCCCTCCCAAGAGGGAGAGAAAAGCAGAACATGCTGAGTTAGGGCTCAATCCTCACTAACCAGCTCTGGTCAGAGGATGAAATGTGTCAGAGCGTCAGTTTCCTCATACATAAAATAAAGAGAACACATCTGTACCTCATAGGCAGCTGTAAGGAGTTGAAAAGATTCATGTAAAATGCTCAACACTGTGCCTGATACAGAAATATGTATTCAATATTGGCCGCTAGTGTTGTTGTTGTTAGTAAAAGTATGATCACTATTGTCATTATTAAATTATTTAATTCAGTTCAAGTGTAACCAAATAGGCAATGCCTATTTAGAAAGTCTTTGGCTGCAGGCCAAAACCCACAAGAAAGACCTTTAGCCCACTCCTTGCCTTCAAAATACTTAGAAAGTATGAATGGGCAAAAGACAAGAACAAAAAGGACTGTAACAGAAGCGCATAATGGAAAACCATCCACTAAGATGTATACTGGCAAAGTCCTGCTACAGACTGAATGTCAGTGCCCCTTCCCATCAATCCATATGCTAAAACCTAATTCCCAATGTGACTTATCTGGAGATGGGGCCTTTGGGGGTGATCAGGTCATAAGAGTGAGGGCCCCATGAACAGGATACTTACTCCCTTATAAAAGAGACCTGGAGAACTCCCTTACTCCTGGCCACATGAAGGCACAGCAAGAAGACAGCTGTCTATGAACTAGGAACAGGCCTCACCAGACACCAAATCTGCTAGCATCTTAATCTTGGAGTTTCCAACCTCCTGAACAGTGAGAAATAAATTTCTATTGTTTAAAAGTCACCCAGTCTGTGGTATTCTGTTATGGCAGCCCATACAGACTAAAGGCAGTCAAGTAGAGTCCCACCCAATTTGAGAATAGGGGATGGAGAACAGGCCAGTCACAGGGATAATTCTCTGTATTTGTGAAGCAGCTATAATCTGCCTTCCCATACATGAAGTAGGCAAGACAGGTATTTTATGAGCATTTTACAAAGAAACTATAAGCACGGAGAGATGAGTCCCTGTCCCAGGACACACAACAAACACATGGCAGAGCAGGCCTTGAAATAAGGCATCTCTTTGCCAGTCAGTGTTCTGGTGCCTCCACAGTGCTACTTAGGGCAAGCTGATATCATCATGGCCCTAAAAGGAGATGTTGGACTCATCCCAGACCAAGCCAGCAATATCTAGGCACTGAGAGAACAGACTGGGAGAAGAATGCCCGTGCTCTGGGGAATGCCAGGCCTACAGGATAACTGCACTGTGGGCTTCCCAATATCAGTAGGTGCTAGAACAACACACACTTGCTCAACTCTTGAATAGCTCATCCTATCTAACTGCTTAGAATGGTAGGGCTGGTCAGATCTGGCCGTTGTGACCTGCAGCCAAAGACTTTCCTCAAACATAGTTTCCAAACCCTAAATGCCATATGATGCTAAAAGAATGATAACTAAAACAAGAGGACAATAGGACAGAACTACATATTTATCCTGTCTAATCACATATCCTGGGGTATCTTCTAGTGCCCATAGCCCCATGTAGAGCTGTGAACAGCCTTTGTATACCATACAATGAAAAGAATAATTTTGTTAGCTTTCTCTATCATATTTGACAAGATCTACTTGAGTAGCTATGCCACTTTAAAATTCACCTCCTCATGCACTTGCTTCATTTTCCCTACTCAGGCATAAGATCTTCAAAGAAAGGTTATTAGTGTTTTCTACTTTCTTTTCTTTTTTTTATTAAGTGAGAGATGGGGACGCAGGGAGGCAGAGACAGACTCCCTCCCACATATGCCCTAACCAGGATCCACCCAGCAAGACTGGTACCGGGTGACGCTCTGCCCATCTGGAACTGCTGCTCTGTTGCTTGGCAACCGAGCTATTTTAGCACCTGAGGTGAGGCCATGAAACCATCCTTAGTGCCCAGGGTCAACTTTCCCAAACCATTGGAACCATGGCTGTGGGAGAGGAAGAGAGAGAGAGAAAGAGAGAGAGAGAGAAAGAAGGAGAGTAGGAAGGGTAAAGAAGCAGATGGCCGATTCTCCTATGTGCCCTAACCAGAAATCGAACCCGGGACTTCCATATGCTGGGCCGAAGCTCTACCACTGAGCCAACCAGCCAGGGCCTGTTTTCTACTTTCTACAGTTCGCTCTAAGTACTCCATTGCTCCTGGCAGGTTGGCCAAAACTGGTCTGCAAAGTCCACCATAAACACTAGTAGCTGGAGATGTTGCTGAGTCCTCATCATCACTCCAACAACTGGTTTAAATACCCAACTAAAGAGTCCTGAGAACCACACATTCCTACAGTCCTGGTTGGGAGAGGACCAGACTCTACCATCTTCCTCAGTTGTCTTCATTTTTCAACTTTTGACCCTACCATCTTCATATGAACTCTCACTTCACAAAAGCACTGGCATACTATTTGCAAATATACACACACACACTCACACACACACACACACACACACACACACACACACGGGCCCTGACCAGTTGGCTCAGCGGTAGAGCATTGGCCCACTATGTAGAAGTCCTGGGTTCAATTTCCAGCCAGAGCACACAGGAGAAGCGCCCATCTGCTTCTCCACCTCTCCCCCTCTTCTTTCTCTCTACCTGTCTCTTCCTCTCCTGCAGCCAAGGCTCCACTGAAGCAAAGTTGGCCCGGGCACTGAAGATGGCTCCGTGGCCTCTGCTTCAGACACTAGAATGGCTCTGGTTGCAATGGAGCAACACCCCAGATGGACAGAGCATCACCACCCCCTAGTGGGCTCGGCGGGTAGATCCCAGCAAGGCGCATGCAGGAGTCTGTCTCTCTGCCTACCTTCTTCTCACTTCAGAAAAATGCAACCAAAAATAAATAAATAAATAAATAAATAAATAAATAAATAAATAAATAATAAGAATGAGGGCTAACTTGAAAATCATAGCTGCTCTTTACTGTGTATCTGAGGAAGGTCAGCAAATTGTTAAGTAAAATGACATTTGTGTAGCCAAATTTGGAGTTTCACTAGGAAACCGTCTTGTCTCCCAGAAACATAAACTCCCCTGCCACGTAAGCCTCCATGAACAAAATAAAAATGGTCACTGCTCCATGGCTGCAAATCTGACTTTTATTTCTAATTGAACTACTCTTAAAAAAGATCCCATGGCCCTGGCCGCTTGGCTCAGAGCGTCGGCCTGGCGTGCAGGAGTCCCGGGTTCGATTCCCAGCCAGGGCACACAGGAGACGCGCCCATCTGCTTCTCCACCCCTCTTCCTCTCCTTCCTCTCTGTCTCTCTCTTCCCCTCCCACAGCCGAGGCTCCATTGGAGCAAAGATGGCCCGGGGGCTGAGGATGGCTCTGTGGCCTCTGCCTCAGGCGCTAGAATGGCTCTGGATGCAACAGAGTGACGCGCCAGAGGGACAGAGCATCGCCCCCTGGTGGGCATGCCGGGTGGATCCTGGTCGGGAGCATGCGGGAGTCTGTCAGACTGCCTCCTCGTTTCCAGCTTCAGAAAAATAAAAAAAAATTAAAAAAGATCCCATGCGGGCCTGACTTGTGGTGGCTCAGTGGGATAAAGCGTCGACCTGGAACACTGAGGTTGCCAGTTCGAAACCTTGGGCTTGCCTGGTCAAGGCACATATGGGAGTTGATGCTTCCTGCTCCTCCCCCTTCTCTCTCAATCTCTCTCTCTAAAAATCAATAAATAAAATTTTAAAAATCTAAAAAAAAAGATCCCATGCAAATCCAAAAAGACTAAGGGCAGGTCAGAGATTTCACTATTTTGAAACAATGTTACCAAACCACAATCCATATGAGAGACAATAAAGTACTGTATTGCTTAAAAAAATTTTAAAGACTAATGTCAAGTACTAGTTGAAACAGAGCTTTAAAATTAAAATTAAGGAAGAATGAGCAAAGTATTTCAGATGTTAGTATTTCAAATCATTGATATAAGGTAGAAAATCAAAAGGTGAGGTAATAAGAGTATAGAATCAAAATTGAGGGTGAGAGAAACAGGAAACCATCTCGGTTTGAAAGGAAGAATCACATTCTAGTAAGTGGGACCACCCAACAAGGAGGTGGTGATCCTGACCAGCAACATGCTCCCCTGCCACTCACAGGCTGGACAGCCAGCAAGGTGTCGTGGGTGGGGAGACACAGGCCAATCGGGCATCCGGTATCTTATCGCACTCCTGATTTCCGAGGCCTCTTCCAAACCTAGGATTTTCTGGCAAAGAGTAACCAGCACTTTATTCAGGATACTAGTAAAATTTCTTACCTCCTGAAGCTGAGATTCTTTCTTTTTGGAAGACAAATTCAAGTGTTTTTCTAAAATGCCACAATACTTCTCTGTCTCCTTGTCATACTTCTTTTTGGCTTCCTGGTAAAAAGAGAAGGAAGAAAGAGTGAAACGTTGCAGGAATAAAAGCATCCTGGGTCAAGATCTTTCTGCTCATCCCATCGCTCCTCCAGTCCCTCAGAGCACAGCACAGCAGACAACCCAGCTCCTCCTCTTCAATAACGCCCACTAAATCAAGCAACTGCCCATCAGCAGCCTGATGGCTTTTGGTGTCCGTCAGAGAGGCCCCATCACGATGCCAGAGACACGGTCAATACCAGTATTTCACAGTGGCACAGCCAGGGCTTCACCTTCAAAGAATTTCAGTTGTGAAACGGAAATTTCTCGTTTCCAACTACAAGAACGTTCAAAGCCAACTGAAGGAAGGAAGTTACCTATGAAGATAACCCCAAAGTAGGAAGATCTACTTACTTCTAGTTTAAATGGGACAAGACTACACTAACGGAGATCCAGCTCTAATAGTGTTCAGAAGGTACTTCTGAATATAGAAACCCAAATACCCCTTGATGCAATAATACCAAATAAGAGCCTTTAAGCTGAGGAATATTCAAAACAAAGACAATGTTATCTTCACTGCAGCATTATTAATCATAGGGAAAAAAAGAGAGAAGAGACAAAGAAGCAGCAACAGTGGTAGTAACATCACTGCCTAAAGTTAGGATTTGGGATAATTCAAGTATAAAACATCCAACACAATAACTGGAAAGGCTAGGTAGTCATATGGAAAACTGCTTATCATATAATGAAAAGTAGTAACAGCATGATATAAACTTTGGTACATCCTATGTAGAATATATATATCTATATCTACAGACAGAGATTAAATAGGAAGATACCTAAATGAAAATACTTGACCTAAACCTAGCCGCCTCCTTATCAAGAACACTGCTTGTTTGCCACGGCCCATGTCCCGGAAGGTAACCCTGCACAGCACTACCACACTCTGAGAGTATGTGTTTATTTATGTCTCTGCGTCTGATGTCCTTCTCCCTAGCCACATCACAAGCATAGCAACCCCATCTGTGCTTCTTGTCAACCATGCACCAGTATTTAGAGCAGGGCCAGGCACACAAAAGGCTCTCACCTGTATTTTCTTAATGAATCAACTATGTATGCAATATAATAACTAACATCAATGACAACACAACAGACACTGTGCTAAGCACTTTATATGAGTTCACTCTTTTCATTTCTTTCTTGTAACAACTCTGATGTAAGTACTATCACGATCTCTGTTTTACAGCCCAGGAACAGCATGGAGAGGTTTGGTAATCTCCCCAGTTCACATGCAGGTGGCAGAAATGAGATGTGGATTCAAGCAGTCTAGCTTTAGTGCCCACACTTAACCACTGCTCGCCAGTGTCTTTTCTGCCTTCACTGTGGAGTCCAGCTAGGGCTGCAGGAAAAACAAACTTCCCCAAACCCAGAACTCTAAACACTGGGCCCCGGTTCTACCAGGCTGCAGGGTGGGGCTCTCCTCCTGAGAAGCCACACCAGCACAAGACCACCCAGGAGCCCACCTCCTTGGCAGCCGTCACACCCCACACTCTAACTTCAGCTTCTTGTAAGCCACAGCAGCTTGTTATAGCAATGGCAGCAGCATCAGAGGGGACAGGCGGAGAAAGGGTCATTTTAGCATCTCACAGGCAGAGTTCAGAACCTTGAACTTAGCTGCTGAGGAGCCCTTGTTGGCTCTCAACTATTCTCGAATCTGCTCTATCACCGAGTAGAGGGTGTGTTGTCTCTGTTTTCTATGAAATGCACATAATACTATGATATAAACAGTATGTAGAGGTGGTGAAAAGGAACCCGTATACTGAAAAAAATAAATGACGAGGGAGGGATGAGCAACCATCCCCAATGTCATCACATCATTCTTCAACAGGAGTGACAGAACAGAATATGCGTGAGAGATTGGTGAGCAACCATTTTTCTTCAATGTTTTAATTCTCATATTTCTTACCATCTACAGCCCCCCCATCCCACCCACCCAACCAACTTGAAAAAGTATCTGCTCCCATCATTATGATCAATGGTATTAACCCAAAAGGAGCCCCATTCAGACTTCCGCTCCCCTTCCATTAACTACGATACCCTTCAAAACAGTGCGAGGGAAGAGGCCGGAGTGAGAGGTGCCTGTGTTCAAAGGGAGAAGTGACCATGGGAAAGATGACACAGTAAACATGTCCGCTCTGCCTCTGCCACAGACTCTTCAGAATCTCTGAGCCGCTGCCATGTGTTTTTAGGAGTAGGAGACACAGGCCCCGAGGCCACTGAAGAGAAGCTGTGCATTGGGGTTGCATCAGTGAGAACTGGGGAAGGAGGCACAGGCACCGAGGCCACTGAAGAGAATCTGTGTATTGGGGTTGCGTCAGTGAGAACTGGGGAGGGAGGCACAGACCCCGAGGCCACTGAAGAGAAGCTGTGCATTGGGGTTGCATCAGTGAGAACTGGGGAGGGAGGCACAGACCCCGAGGCCACTGAAGAGAAGCTGTGCATTGGGGTTGCATCAGTGAGAACTGGGGAGGGAGGCACAGACCCCGAGGCCACTGAAGAGAAGCTGTGCATTGGGGTTGCATCAGTGAGAACTGGGGAGGGAGGCACAGACCCCGAGGCCACTGAAGAGAAGCTGTGCATTGGGGTTGCATCAGTGAGAACTGGGGAGGGACACTCAGGACATTTTCTCACCCATTCATTACTGGGTTTGCTCTTAGACAAAATCCTAATGGAACAAGACATCCCTTTAAATGATACAGTCTTTCCATATAAAATCTATATAATTTTATTAATCACTTGCCCCAATTAAGTTCAATAAAAAGCAAATATATAGCCCTGGCCGGTTGGCTCAGTGGTAGAGTGTCGCCTGGCGTGTGGATGTCCCATGTCCCAGGTTCAATTCCCAGTCAGGGCACACAACAGAAGAAGTGACCACCTGCTTCTCCACCCCTCACTTTTCTTTCTCTCTCTTCCTCTCTCTCTCTCTCTCTCACTTCACCTCCTGCAGCCATGGCTCAAATGGTTTGAGCAACTTGGCACTGGGCACTGAGGATGGCTCCATGGCCTCAGGTCAGGTGCCAAAAATAGCTTGGTTGCCAAGCAACAAAGCAGCAGCCCCAGATGGGCAGAACATCGCCCAGTAGGGTACTTGCCAGGTGGATCCCGGTCAGGGCACATGCCTTTCTGTCTGTCTCCTTGCTTCTCACTTAATGAGGGGGAGGGGGAGCAAATAAATAAATTATACATTCCTTAATCACTGATACAAAACCAGTAATTTCCAATTTCTTCATAAATGTAAACTGTAAAATTTGTAGAAAAGTGATACAGAATTGGAAGAAAAATTTTTGCTGTGGTCCCTCCTTCAAAGAATGAATTACCCTGACTGAACTGAACATTATATTAGGGCCTGAACCCTAATTCATCTTCGGAAATCAGATGCACTGGAAAGAGGGGGTCTGAGGGGGCAGGGCCTCACTTCTTACATTTCAGTTACCCTTTCCCCACCTACAGGAGTCTCTCAAGGCCATTTCACAGTGGAGTAAAATCCATCTAAACAGGTAAGTGTGACACTGCCCAAAACCCCCTGCAGGTGGCGCAAGGGACTACGGCTGAAGGACCTAGTTCTGGAAATGTAGGAAGAAAAGCTCCAAGACCCTTTTGCTTTCTTTGATTCCAAAGAAAACATCTTTCCTGCAGGTGGCCTCTAACATTCGACTGAAAGTCAACCTGGCTAGGGCTTCCCAGTGATTTCTCACAGGCAAGGGGACTTGGGAGAATCCACCTCTTAACAATGGACACAACTAATTTTGCAGTCTTGCAGTAATACACTGGACCCAGCCAAGTTTAGGCTACAGTCCCTCCAAGTCAGTGTTAACAAATGGTGACCTCGGGCTGAAGCAGTCCCACCTTCAGACCTGCACAATGTACAATATATATTTTTAATTATTTGCCAACATTTATTTTTTTTATTGCAAGACAGAGAGACAGAAAGAGAGAGAGAAGGAGAGAGAGGCAGGCAGGCAGGCAGGGAAGGAGAGAGAAAGAGAGATGAGAAACATCAATTCGTAGTTGTGGCACTTTAGTTGTTCCTTGATTGCTTTCTCATATGTGCCTTGACCGGGAGACTCCAGCCAAGCCAGTGACCCTTTGCTCCAGCTAACAACACTGGGCTCCAGCCAGTGACCTTGGGCTTCAAGCCAGCAACCCCGCACTCAAGCTGGTGAGCCCGCACTCAAGCTGGCAACCTCAGGGTTTCAAACCTGGGTCCTCAACGTCCCAGGTCAAAGTTCTATCCTCTGTGAAACCACTGGTCAGATGTCCAACATTTTTTTAAAACCAGGTAATTTTACATAAAACTCTGACTTTTCAGTTTCTCTGGAAAAATTTAAAGATCTACCAAGAGAGGGCTCAACTGCACACACAGCAAAAGTGAGCTAAGAACAGAATGCCCCACCCACAGGGCCCAATTCGTAACCTGTATTCTAGGCTCCAAGTCCTAGAACTCATAATAAATAAGTACAATCCCACGTTGTCCAAGCACACAGCTATTTATCACAAAGGAGGCATGGTTTGCCCCGGCCAGGAGGCTAAGTGGACAAAGCGTTGACCTGGTGCATCAGAGGTTGCAGGTTCGACCCCTGGTCAGGGCACATACAAGAAGCTATTAATTAGTATACAATTAAGTGAAACAACTACCATATTTCCCCATGTATAAGATGCACTTTAATTATGGAGCCTGAAATTTGAAGAAAAAAAATGTATTACATTAAGTTATTGAACTCAAATTTTATTCATCATAAAATTCATACAACTCATCACTGTCAAAACTCATCTGTGTCGGATGATGAATCACTGTCTTCATATATTGCCTCATCCTCAGTTCCATCTATGGCATTTGAAATGCCACAACCACTGTATAAGACATACCCAGTTTTTAGACCCAAACTTTTTGAAAATGGTGCTTCTTATACATGGGGAAATATGGTGAGTGAAGTGAGTTGAAGCTTCTCTCTCTCTCAAATCAATGGAGAAAAAGGCAAAGGAGACGTGGTTTCTACCTTTGGATGATTTATGAGCCAACACAGAATGATTAGATAGCAAGATACTAGAACGACTGCTCTGGGGGGACCACTCAGGCTATCTTCAGACACTTGTGAAGAACAGATGAGCTGGACTCCAGGCTCTTCCGCCCAAGGTTTTCTGAAGACAGTAGGCTCAGATATTCTGAAGGTGTATATTCCAGACATCCTGCCCTAAAATCCAAGATGAAGGATTGTAAAATTCTCACCTTGGCAGCCCCAATCTGCTCCTTCCGAAACTTCTCTAAGGGTGTGATGAGCACATCACTGGCGTTCTCAATCTGGTGAGGAAAAACAGGGAAGCAGGGTGAAGGAAGACACGAGAGCAGTGTAAGTACAAATGACTCAGAGCCGTTCTGGTACAAAATGCCTCCCCACGTCTCAACATGAAATCTGAGTAAGCAATATTGCGTATGCAGTAACTGTTCTCAATACTTAAACTGACAGTATGTCAAACCAAAATCTAGTCATCAGTTTAAAACAGGGGTCCCCAAACTATGGCCCGCGGGCCACATGGGGCTCCCAGAGGCCATTTATCCAGCCCTGCCGCACTTCCGGAAGGGGCACCTCTTTCATTGGTGGTCAGTGAGAGGAGCATGGTTCCCATTGAAATACTGGTCAGTTTGTTGATTTAAATTTACTTGTTCTTTATTTTAAATATTGTATTTGTTCCCGTTTTGTTTTTTTACTTTAAAATAAGATATGCAGTGTGCATAGAGATTTGTTCATAGTTTTTTTATAGTCCGGCCCTCCAACGGTCTGAGGGACAGTGAACTGGCCCCCTGTGTAAAAAGTTTGGGGACCCCTGGTTTAAAACATGATATTCTTCCTGGGCATGATTAAAATTGATTCTTTAAAATAAAAAATTAGGACCTCTAAAAATGTAACCAACTCTCTGAAGTGGGGGGAGGGGTTAATGACAAGGTAGGATCTAAATTTCAAGCTCTAAGTGACGTCTTGTAAGTGTTCATTCACCCAAGTTATATTGAATTAGATTTACTTAAAGCAGATCAACAATGAGCCTAGATTATAAACAAATAGAAAGCATCTTTGACATCTGGTGGCATGAAAATCTCCCAACCGGATTTTGTGTAGACCTACCTGAACTGGATTATGATCACAACACTTATGTCTACTGACCACTGGATGCCTCTCAATTTCATCT
Organism: Saccopteryx leptura; assembly: GCF_036850995.1. Taxonomy (NCBI): domain Eukaryota; kingdom Metazoa; phylum Chordata; class Mammalia; order Chiroptera; family Emballonuridae; genus Saccopteryx; species Saccopteryx leptura. The sequence goes on along the minus strand of NC_089508.1, from coordinate 165,137,809 downwards.
CACAGCCTCACCCCCTCGGGTCCTGCACTCCAACTACACCGTCACCCAAAGGCATCTCAAATGCACCAAACCTGTCCCACTTACAGGCCTTCGCACTCCACTGTTAACTCAGATGCTCTGTCCCCAAACCCTTGTCTGGACGACTTGATTTAATCATTACTTACTGCAATTCAAGTTTTGGCTTAAAGGTCTCCTCTTTAGGAAGGCCTTCCATGACCACTAATATAATCCAAAGAAACTTCCCACCAGCCCAGTAAGTGTTTTATTCAGAATATGTAAGCCAGCTAAAGTTTTCTGGTTTACCACTACACACACACACACACACACACACACACACACACACACACACACACAAGCACGCACACACACACATGCCCACGCCCGCATCAACTTGTAAGTACTCACTTGTCCACCACTACCCCCAAACCACAGAACAGTGCTGAAACACTAAAATATTTTTCAATGACTAAATGAATGAATGAATTATTTCTTGATTGACTGCCAAACAGTTTGACCATGGGCAAAACATTTAACCTCTCTGGGCTCCAAATTTTTTCGTCTAAAAAATAACTGGACTGGATTGTTCCAGCTCTAAGATTCCATGGTCTCTTCTAAAGGAGTACAATATTTTACAGTCTTTCCTATTAAGTCATTCACTGCTTACTCGTAGCTCAACTAATTATTTCAGGAATCTCATTGCAACAAAGCATTATTTTCCTAAAACACACGCATGTACACTGCAGTGAAACTCACGGCGTCAATGCCAGAAGCCATTGATGGACACAGAGAGAACTAACTGGACAAAGTGAGGGACAGAGGTGGCAGATCTCCAAATGAACTGCCCTTAGCCTTTTTCTCAATTTTGAGAACACTTATTTTAGTTGAGAGCAACACTAGAGTGTTGCAATATTGTTTAACTTGTTCAGTTTGTATTGTTATTTGATGTGGCTTAACTGGCTCACTTATTTAAGTCTTTTCCACAAATCAAGTATAAGTCTCTAAAGCTCACAATGGTGTCTGAGCCTGCAAGTCAGGGGTTCCCAGCTTCAGCCTGCACCTTTGGCTCACCTGGGGAGCCTTTAAGCATCTCTATGTCCAGGCCACACTCCAGACCAATTAAATCAGAAATTCTACACTTTGTCCCAGGTATCAGTATGTTTTAAACTCAAGTTGTTCTAAGGGGCATCCATGATTGAGAATCCAACCCTACGAAGGTGCTAAATATATAAAAGCAGTGACTGCTCACCTGGGAATCAGGATGCCCAAGTCCTTGCTCCCATCCTTCCACTGCTTGCTATCAGACTTCCTAAGACCTCAACTTGCTCATCTGTCAAATGCGGGGCTGCAGAGATGAGGACTAAGGTCCGTCTGGGTCTATGATGCTTTGTGTAATTTCCACTCAGTTATTAGCACTGTGCTAGTATTGGGGACATAGTAGCTCCCTCTCTGCCCTTTAAGACTCATATATATTATGGGACATGAGCAGGAATTATCAGAACACAACATGCCAAACACAGAATCAAAAGTATTTAGTAGATATTAAGAAAATACAAAGGCTAGCCAATATCCCAGGGCGTCAGGGAAGGTTTCCCAAAGAAGGTGCAGCTCTTGTAAAGCTGAGCTGAATTGATGAGGACGCTGCCACAGGGTGAGGAGGTGGGGAGGGGGCTTGTGATGGCCAGATACTCAGATGAAGACAGCAAAAACTCGATTCACTGGCATTAATAATAAAATTGCAGAGGCAAGCTGAAAAGCATAATCCAGTCATTGTTCCCTTACTGCAGGCCATAGCAATCGGCGGGGCATGGTCGTGATATGCGCACCACGCCACCCACCCCCTGAACACTGACTTGGCCAGGAATCAGACTCCAAAGAATCATTTCCCTTTCTCAGGCAGCAGCATGTGCACAAACACAAGCTTTCGCCTGCCTCCACCCACCAGCACCACCGGCACCACCCTCCAGGTTCTGGTCCAAGTTACATAATGTCTCGGTAGACACTAGGGTCTAAATTGTGGCCTCTCCCCCTCCCCCCTGCCGCCGCCAAAATAATTCATGTTTTGAGACCCTAACCCTGGCAAATTAATTAAACAAGGACGCCATCAGATAGAGGTGGCGCTAATGCCTCAGTAACCTCCATCAGCGATCCAAAGCCTAAGCCAGTGAATGCCTCAAGGTTAAGAAATCAAAACCTAAAAACAAGCAATCACAAAAACCAGGCTATCTCAAATAAGGCAATGACTTAAGCAATAGCCAATTAAATAATTTCCCTGCTTTGCTTCCATATCTTCTGTATAAAAGTCTTTCCCCTTGTACCTGTCGGTTGAGCACTCCTAACTGTTTCCAGGCCTACATCATTTGAATTGATTTTTGCTCAAATAAACATTTAAAATTGTGATATGCTTTAGTGTATCTTTTAATACCCAAAATGTGATAGTATTTAAATATGGGCCTTTGGAAGGTAATTCGGTCATGAGGGTGGAGTCCTCTTGACGGGATCAGTGCCCTTATAAGAAGAGCATGAGAGCTTCCTGCCCTTTCTCTGTCCCGTGAGGAAACAGTGAGCAGGTAGCCATCTGCAAGCCAGAAGGCCCTCACCAGGATCCACAGCAGCCAGCCCCTTGACCTTGGACTCCCTATTCTCCACAACTGTGAGAAATAAATGTTGTTTAAGCCACCCAGTCACAGTATTTTGGCAGCCCGAGCTGACCAAGACAAGAAATATAGTCTCAAACCATCAGCTGTTACAATGGAAAAAGAGTAACGGTTATTACTGGACTCTTCCCCAGACCTCCAGAGCACTACTTCCTAAAAAGAAGCCCTTCCCAGGACAAATCAGCCTGCAGCCTGCAGGGGGTTACAAGGCAGGCCTCTCAGTCCTGGTGGTACCTTAGGGATATGAGGGAAGATGCCAAAGAACTTGGGGCTGTGGAATCCCTGCTCTGTTAATACTAAACCACATTAGAACAAATTCTAATGCAAAAAAGATCTCTTAAGAGCCTGAAGATCAGACTTTGATTCTTGAATTTCAGTGCCTCTCTTTGAAGCACTTCCTAGAGCTACCTTCACTTACTAAGGGTCCATTTGCTAGGTGCTGCCTATCCAGTGGGCATTATGGTAGGTACTTGAAAATTAAAAGTGAAGGCGGGACCCTACCCTCCAAGAACTCCTGGGTAAGTTAAATGAAGTGTGCGTGGGGTGGGGTTAGGAGAATTGCAGAGTGGGGCACCTTTGTTCCCATTCTGCCAACAAAAAAATCTATGACCCCAAAGAGTTAAATAATTATAAAGCTACACCCAAGGTATGGATATATATTACAATAAATCTTTTAGGAGGACAATGAAGTCATTCTCAGGTTACCCCAGTACATATATCCTATTTTTACAAAAGACTTTAAACCTTGTAAAGGTGAGAAGATGAGGCTTGCTCAAGAGCTGAAAACACTCAAGCAGCAGAGCCTGGACTGGAACCCAGTTCTGGTAACAAATCCCATGCTCCCTAGATGTGACCACACAGTCTGTCTAGGACCAAGAGTAGCCCAACTGTACTCACCATCCGTATCCGCTCATCTTCCAGATTCCTGAGAACGGTAGCAAACTCCTGCAAAGACCTCGCTGGGAAAGAGAAAGGGGCCATGAGCTGGGAGTTAAGTCATGGGCCTTCAGGAGCCTTTCCAGGTACATCTGATACGTTATGGATAGAAGTCCCCTGGCACATGCAGAAGCTTAAAGTCAATTGTTTCCAAAGGCTTTCCTTATCTTTGCATCATTAACCATTAAGGATGACCCAGGAATGCATGTTAATTCCACCTGGCACGTTAGCTAGGGAAGGATTTCCTTCAAGAAAATGACTGGCCTGTCCCTGAGAGCACCCAGGCCTGATGAGATGCTGGCTGGCTCCCAGACCCCGGGCTGGAAGGGGCAGAGTTCCGCTTAAGAGCCGAAGGATTTCCTGCCCAGGATTCGACCTCCTCAACCTTTGTTGTGGGACTGCGTCAGAACCCAACCTTCTCACTGGCACTAGAACTAAACAAACAGTGCTGCTGGCACTGGAAGCCACATCTCTGGCTTCTCCCTGGGTTCCTCCTGAGTCCCCGAGCCACTTATTAATGCAATACAGCTTGCAGCACAGTGGTCAGATAGAGCTAGTCTCCTTCACTAGCATTATTCCCAAAGGCAACAGGCACGAAGTGCAACTGCCCTGAGGATATCTGCCCAGCTGTATAATGTTGGGAAAACATCCATATATTCAGGATTTGCAACAATGATGAGTTTCTACTCTTCCCAGCTGTCTCCCAACTGCCTTTGCTCATCCCCAGATCCTGGGGCACTGCATGGGAACAGGGACTCAATAAGCATTTGATGACTTGAATAATTCAATATAACGTTCTCAATTCTTGCTCACTTCATGGAGTTAACCAAGATGCCCAATGTAAGAAGGAAAAAGTGCAATGACTAGGCCCTGGCAAAGAAAGGAGTCTTGACGTCGCAAATCCTGTGCTCAGCATTGCCTACAAAACATAGACAGGTGGTGGTGAAGAGTGAAGTACCACAATGAGGTGATAATGGCAACCCCACCAGCAGCCTCTTGTTAAGAAACAAAAGGGACAGTGGGGACCACTGAGAGTTAGACACTGAGCTCCTCCCCCCATTTGAAGGCAACAGCAGCTACGCAGCTCCAGCCAACTGTTGCCAGGTGGAATATGGGGGCTGCTGATCAGATTCTCCAATTTTCAAAGAAGCTAGAGAACTGAAACTTTAGGATAAATTCAATTTATATGGTAATTCAATTTTTAAAAATGAGTGCCAAAGAAAACATGGCTGCAGGCTGATCTCAGTCCACGAGCTAGCATTTGCAACCTCTGATCTAATTCTTTGCTCATCTACCTGCGTTCTGCTTTTGCTCAAAGTTCTTAGCACGGTGGTTGTCGGGAAGAACAGCACAAAACCAGCCAGAAGCAGAGCACTAAAGAACGGTGGGACGGAAAGCTCCACTGCAAACCTTGAAGCTTTCTCCTGCAGGTAGAGGGGGAGAGAGGCAATCCCAGAGCTCCAGGAGCCCAGAACAGTCCCAACTTCCTGATCCTCACTTAACTCTGCCCCTTTCCACTGCTACTATGGATCTCTTCATTTATGACACTTAGGTTCTGCCTATCCCCAGAAAAAGGCTCAGCAAGTACACCAGAAGTTGTGATAAACAGCACGGTTATGACTTACCTATACACATTTCATCATCTGTTTCTGCATCTCCTATGCACTGAAATTTAAATTCATTTAAGGAATCTGCAAATTTCCTCTTCGCTGAAGACAAATCTAGAAAGAAAAACAGTAAGAAACATGAATTACTGAAATAAACTGGCTTTCCTATTTGCTGTACTTTTCAATCCTCCCACCACTATATAGGGCGGCTAGTAGATTTCTTCCTAAGTCCATTTCAAAGCACAAAAGAATATAAATTTAAAATAGTAAATACTTTATCACATGAAACAGTGATCTGCTTTAGAAGTAAGTTGGTTGCATTTGCTTTAACAACTCTGGCCCCATTTCTAATTCCTCCAGCTACACCAGCGGTTCTCAACCTGTGGGTCGCGACCCCGGCGGGGGTCGAACGACCAAAACACAGGGGTCGCCTAAAGCCATCGGCAAATACATATTTATTATACAATACATTTCTGATGGCTTTAGGCGACCCCTGTGTTTTGGTCGTTCGACCCCCGCCGGGGTCGCGACCCACAGGTTGAGAACCGCTGAGCTACACAGTGAGTCCTGTCTTCTCCATTGCTCACAGGTGGGAGTCCACTTGCCTAAGGAGGTCAGGAAGGAAGTGTGGCATTAGCACCACAGCCCGGCAGGTCGGCGCTGTCAGTGACCCTGCATGTGGTGAGTTATGCCACCTTCCTGTCAGACTCAACAATACCTTCCTCGGCCTAGTCCAATTCATACCACAAATTGCCAGAAGAAAGTGCTGGAAACTGCCAGTCTGTATGGCTCAGGAGGACCTGGACTTCCTCCTTGGACTCAAGTACACATGAAGTCCAAGTTCTCAGAACACTCTTGGGCAGAGAGGCTGGTCAGCCTGACAGATTTCCGCCTGAACTATTTCCCTGGGTCACCACGGTCCACCACTGCCAGGAGAACAAACCCCTGGCAATGTCTGCGGTTGGGATAACCCCACATATGGTATCTATAAAGAAGGCTCTTGGAGGCCCTTATCAAATTTTTAAAAATAAGCTTTCGTTTAAGTCAGTAATAAATGCCAATGATCCTTCCATGAACCCTCGGCTTCTGTTAAGGGTATAAAATCACCAAGGTACCTTTCAGTGCCCTGACAGACACAGCTGCTCAGTACAAATGTGCTTAACTTAATTCCACGTGCAGCCTTCCTACAGATTAGGCTAATCATTCGAATTACCCTCGTCCATGTTCCCCTCACTGAAGGGGAAATGGCATTATGTTCAAATTCCCAGAGGAGGGAAATATGAGGCATAAACGGCAACAAGGCCTGGCTTTAATAAGATACTGGGAGGGGAGGAATGAGAGAATTCTAGCCTGACAGATCAACATAACCCATTGGAATTACAGCACCCATGGTCCTCAGCACTTCTCGTTTGTAAGTTCCCAGATTTGTCCCTTAAGGTTCGCGGTTAGTGTTTTCCTGTATTTTGATTGTTTCCTCTCCATACACCTGGCAGTGCATCCTGCTCTGTATGTGCTGTTTAATATCGGGGGGGTGGGGGGGGGATACAAACCCAACCCCCAATGTTCAGCTCATCAATCTGAGTGTTCATTCCAAACAATGGCTACCGCTGGAAAAGCCAGACTGGCTTGTCCCATTCTTGGGTCTGGGGCTCAGGGCACCCCGTTGGATACCAGCAGCTCCTGCTACAAGGCTGCCCTCCCAAGGGCTCGGATGACACAGGTCCCCAGCTAGCTACACCAAAAGAGGAAGGCGCTTGGAGTGGAGAAGGAGAATACAAGAGACAACCGCCAATAGTCTCCAGTCTCTCCCTGGTTCAGTCACTTTAATGGAATGGTCCTTTGGCAAAATGTCTAAAGATGTTGGCAGGAGAAATCAGGCATCTCTTAAACCTGGCCAACCCAGGCTGAGGACATCCCTGAGAACACAAATCACTCCCTGGCAAGAAAGAAACAGATGCATCTGAAAGTCAGAACACTGTGCAAAGAAGAACAGAGGAGGCCACAGGCAGGGAGGATGGGGGAAAAAAGGGAATTATACCTTTTCAGAGTAGAAGACAAAGCTCTCCAAGAGACTCACGATGTGTAGTGCACGGAATGTGGGCATGGTTGTACTCATTTCAGTCAGAATGTCTCCCACAAAGAAAGCACTAAGCGAAGAATAAGAACAAGGTTGCTTCTTTACCCGTCTAAAAATCCTCCTGTGCCTCCCCAGTAGGGCAAAAAAGACTCAAGCTGGACCATCTTCCCAGCAAAGTGGAAAAAAGATGAAGTGGAAGCCAGGCTCGGGAAAGCTCCCAGCACGCACCTGAAACACTGTGCTGCCAGGGGCAGCTGCCAATGAGGACCGAGGAGTGGCTCACAGCACAACGGGGCCTTTGTGGGGCCTTGTCACGGGGGGACCCATTTAGCCAGGAGCAGAGCCTGTTAGCTTCTGACCAGAAGGTAAGCTGATTTCATTGTCCAGTGGCACACAGCACAGCCCGCCACAGCACAAAACTGAGAAGCGACTGGGCCCCACAAAGCTGATAAAGATGGCAGTCCCCCGATGGAAGATTAGGTAATGAGTACTGGTATGGAGTCAATACTGGGCTGTAGGCCAGCAAGGACAGCTGGGTAGAGTAAAAATCCCAATTATTGGAATCTGAAAAGGAACTCACCATGGGCTTGAATGACTCACCCTTTTCTTTAAAGGTGCAGTGGACACCTGTTGTTTCGCTTGCCCAGCATCCACTCCCTGCCTTTGGGACAGCATCTCGAGCTTGCTTTGGAGGACCTCCCTTCTCTACTTGCACTGCATGAGGTTCTGATTATATGCTGATCAAGCCCTTCCCCAGCCCCTGGCCCTCACTCCAACCTCCATTGGCTCCTGGGTTCAAGTTCTGCTCCACCATTTACCAGACATGTAACTAACCCAGGGTTAGTCCTAAAGTCCCAATCACTTCATCTGACAGCTGTCAGCCCTACCTAACCCATCAGGTTGTCGGGGGATCCAGCCAGACACACTGTATAAATACTCTGTACTGTCAGCTTCAGTTCTAGGCAAGGCTGGGCTCTTGTTCCCTGATACATAAATCTTCCAATAACAGGACCCAGGAAAGGTAATCATCACCACTTGTAATGAGAGCTCGGAGAAATTAAACGCCTGACATAAAAACACACAGCCTCTACGGAGGGGATCTGTGACTCGATCAAGTCCTCTAAACTGAGGTCCTTGTAGCATGTGGCCACGTCATGCTGCCTCACTCCATTAAGATCAACCCTGTCTCTGTTACTTGGGACAATGACAAGGACATCAAAAAAAGTGACCCAAAGGTCACTGCTTCTTGTCTACTGCAACCCAAAAGCATCGGTGGCATCTTATGTAGATGATCACCTGGGATGGGCGGCTGCACTCTGGCGCCTTCACTGTGATGTGCACAGGAATCCAACAGGCCCATTCCAGGAAGAGGGGGGAGGAGGAGAGGCTGGTACTGGTGCTGGATACATTCCAAGTGCCACGGCACCCTGCTCATATAACCCCGCTGTTTCATGCTCAGGCACTGAGACACAGCGAAGAGCCAAGCAGAGCCAATGTTTACTGTTGCTAGAAAAGCAGCATGCTGGCCAGCATGGAGAGAACTAAGTCACTGACTGGCAGCCTCTGGGGAGGACAAGGATCTGTTTTACAGAGTAAGTCCTCTCTGCCTTTGAGCGAGGAGCCCAGGTGGGTCAGGACTGGAAGCAGCCAGAGCCTGGCCTGGAGGCTGCTCCCCGAGCTGTCTGCTCACTGCAGGTCCAGAGGGAAGTGCCCTTCTCGTCCTAGAGACCCGTGCTCAGCCACAGCAGACACTGATCTGCACAGAGCTGAAGAGTTTAGGCCAACTTAATCCTTTTGACAGTAAAACAAGGTTTATCATAATTTTTTAAAGTTAGAATCAACCTTAATTTACACAAGTTTTACTACTAATACCCAAAGTTGAGCCATTTCCTCTTTTTACACAAGTTTTACTAATACCCGCAGTCGAGCCATTTCCTCTTTTTGTACGACTTAACATACATTTGTACACACAAACATACATGCATATGGACACCCACATACTGAAGAACTCCAGGTAACCTTACCATAATATTTATTTTCAGTGTATATTTACTGTTTTTCTCTAACCTCCAAAGTTACCAAAATTGTATATAACTACCCTAAAATTTTTTGCTACTCTGTCACATCTCCCTGGACTCAGAAACTGATGAGTTCCTAAAGAACAGCTGACAAGGTTAGTGCAACAGGATTGGCATCTTGGCTGCTTAAAGCACAAGAATCCTGAAGCCCCCAGGCCTTGCTCTTCTCTCCCTTCTCTGAAGGCCAATTACATGCACCTTCTGTGCCTCTTCATCTTACGTATGAAATGACTCTGGAACAATCCACGAGTGGTTTCGTGTCATGATGTATGAGCACCTAGGACAGGGCTGGATAAAGTGGCACTCAAAACCTGCTGTCCTGATTTGACACAGGCTGGCTTACAAGCAGTGTCTGAGATTCCCCGGATGAAAGGACCATGGTGGGAGCTGAGAGGTGGATACCAGCCCCCAAGAGACTACTATTCTCCCCTATAACCCCATTCCTAGGTAAAGCTCAATATGCTCAAAACCAATCTCTCCTCTCCTACCCTCTCCCAAAGGAACCAACTAAGGACCTCTTCCTATGTTCCCTGCTCAGTCCTCAGCACCACCATTCATCCTGCCACACAAGTCAGTCAGATACCCACGTGTGACAGTGTGGTCCTTCCCAAGTCTGTACATTTTGCTTCCTAATCTTATCAATTCTGCTCACTCACCCCCAACACTGTCTGCAACCTCTAAACCAACTACCCATTTGCCTAGGTAACTGCATCTGCCTCCTCTCTGGTCTCCCCACATCCACTTTTGTTCCACTGGTCAGTATCCACCTAGTCATGGCAGCTCCAGCAGTGAATCCTGCAGTGGCTTCCCAGAGCTTAAAGAACAATGAACAAAATCTCCCCCAAGGCCTGAGAGGCCCTGCAGGGCCTGGGTCCCCCACCCCCCTCTCTAGGACCCAGACACCCTGGCCTCAGTTCCTGGAATATGCCCCATTCCTACCTGCAGCCCTCAGCATAAAAGTTCCTTCCTCCACAAAACCTTCTATACCTAGGACAAATCCCATACTATTTTCACATCCTGAGTCCTATGCAATTCTTCGCCATAGCAATTTCATATTGTTCAGGTAATTCTTCAAGAATATCTCCCCAACTAGTAAGTTTCATAAGGGTGAGGATCACGTCCCTTCATGCTCACCACTGTATCCTCAGAACCCAGGACACAGCCGGCAGAGAACAGGTGGCACAGGAAGAACGAAAGGAGAGAGGAAGTTGGGCACTCCACTAGTTCATTACACTCATCAAAGGTGAACGACTCGATTGTATGCTTGACAAGTGAAAAAAGCAGACTGGATGTATTAGGAGAAACTTTCCAGCTTCCTTAAGTCTGGTTGGAGCTCCACCTCCGTGGTTCTGTGCACTGAGGAGTGTTCTCACAGAGCTGCCAAGAGAGCCCCAACAAGCGCAGAAGCAAACTTTCTCTACACCAAGGGACCAGGAGAAATGAGCGACAAGCATGGCAACTGCCGGCCACAGCCACAGGTCCCCTTTCAGCCCCAGCACGTCCCCAGGCCTGGAACACAATTAGATAACGGAAGAGTTCCCAAAGACCCCTCTTTTCTCTTTCCCTATATCTGGGCAAGCTGACAACACATCCTCTCAAAACCTGTGCTCGGGTAGAGGCACATCCCCCACTCACTATCTCCCCAAGTCTGCACATGGCATTCTAAACCTAGCTCTATCGCTTAACTGTAAGAAAAGCAAGTGATGCTCCTGTGTTATGTGCCATTCTACAGCATGAACCCTTGCATTATATAAGCAAAAAGAAAGACCGTGTCCGAATCTTACAACAGAACAAAATTCCCCCATAGCATTCATCTAGTTTCTGTAACACACAGTCCTACCTGTGGCCACTAGGTGGCAATCAACTGTATCAGAGAACATCTAAGAGAAATGGCAGGGCCAGCCTCTAATGCAGTGCTGAGGACAGATCCTGTCCAGTTGGTAAAGACACCCACCCGACAGGAAAATTTTCCAGTGGGTGTTCAACCAGCCATGGAGGAAGGGACTCTGGTCTTCATGGGGAAAGAACTGCCCCAGTACATTCAGAGGATGTGTTTATCTTATCCATTCAAGCAAGAGACACGGAGGAGAAGGGCTGGAAAGATGAACTCACGACCAACATGTCTCTGACATCATTTCGTATCTGGCTGGAGTGACTCAGAAACCCCCTAATCTCACCAGAGGATGCCAGGCCCACCAACCACGGCATGTTATTCAATGTACATTCTGATTATATATCTGCACGGCCACTTCCCTAAAATTCGTTCCTAAATGAAGCCACAGCCAGCACCGACTTTGGAGAATTTGTTTTCCAACCAGAGCACTAAGGCTAATAAAATTTTCAGAGCTTATTTTAAAAATGAAATTATATAAAACAAAGAAAAGTGTGTCACCTCTTTCCAGATAAGACTTCCAATTCTATTTACATAGAAACCCCCTTCAAGAATAATACAGGAGCCTGACTGGTGATGGCGCAGTGGATAGGGCATCGATCTGGTAAGCTGAGGTCCCTGGTTCAAACCTTCAGGATCGCCAGATTGAGAATGACACATCCAGCTTGAGTGCAGGCTCAGCAGCAGCTTGACCACGGGGTCACTGGCTTGAGCATGTGATCACCAACATGATCCATGGTCGCTGGCTTGAACAAGGGGTCACTGGCTCAGCTGGAGCGCACCCATTCCTCGTCAAGACACATGAAAAGCAATCAGTGAACTAAAGTGACACAATTATGAGTTGATGCTTCTTTTCTTTTCCCTTCCTATATCTTTCTTTCTCCAAAAAAATTAAAATAAAAATATTAAAGAAAAATAATAATGTAGGAGACTCAAACCCACCTTAATATATGTCCAAAATATATTATGCATTAATTTATTAGTACCTAAGTATTTTAAACCATCTCACCTTCACAACCATCCTACTGAGTATTATTACTCCATTTAGCAGGCGGGGAGACAGACTCAGAGAGGTGAAATAACTTGTCACAGTCACAAGGACAATGAGTGGTGGTATAAGAAACCTGGTGCCTCTGACTCCGAAGCTCTTAACCACTATACTATGTTGCCTAATTTACTCAAGTATTTGAAAATCTGGTATCAGTGTACACAAAGAAATAAAAAGATGGTATATATGCATTGCATATCCTTTAGACTACAATTTAGAAGGGCCTAATCTGTGTATGTAGGTTTATGAATTAAAGTAGAATATGCTAAGGCAATCAGAGTAGGAACAAACAGCTACAGAAGTGCAAGTGGGATATTACTCCGGCTGAGGCCAATGGAGGAGGCCTCCCCGAAAAAAGGAATTCGGAGTGGCATTTAAACTGAACTTCAAGAGTTCAGAACTAAATGGATATGTAGCAATGGGAGAAGGTGCAGGACAGGAGAGACAGGTGTGGGAAAATATTCTAGAAGTAAGAACAGAAAGAGCAGAGATGCCAAAACAAAGTACCTACCTAGAAACAGCAGGAAGTTAAGCTTGATGGACAGGAGGCTAGACTGGGAAGAAAGGTTAGAATCAAACCATTGTAGGATTTCGGAACCAAGCAAAAGGATTTGAACTTCGTCCCTAAAGAATGGGAACCAGGTTTCCATATAGGAGAGAAACAAGGTAAGCTGAAACACTGATTAAGCCTTTCACTGAATAGCTGGCTCAGAACTTAGTTTGGGACTTCCCATCCCACTTCACTACAGGAATATATAGCCACACAGTCAAGGGCTTGCACCCTGTGGGATGATCAAATAACAACTCTCAACCTTGACACTGGTACACAGTCCTGGTCAGGCAGGAGGGAAGGAAAGTATGAGGGATTCAAAGAACCTCTGCTCCCTACTAAGAACTACAAGTTCAAGTCCCATTATGAGCGATCAGAAGCATCATCACTATATATACATAACTATAAATATATACAAATGATATATACAAAGACATCTGTATTTCAAAAGTACAAATTAGCTTTTCCTCAAAACAACATTAAGACTAAGTGATAGCACTTGGTCATTTATAAATGAAGAAAATATGGACTAACTTAATAAGCATAAGTCATATAGTAGGTGCTTAATTAACATTAGCCAATCAATGACCATTATGTTAAGTGCTTTAGTCGTCAGATCTATGACAAACTCAAGTCCCCTGAGGAGCCCAGCCCCAAATATGAATCACTCAGCCCTGACACAAAGCAGAAAATAGAAAATTAAGGTGCTATATTCAGAACATCTACATTTGCATGAAGCACCAAGACCTTGTAAGACAGCAGGTCAGTGCAGGAAAAACTCCCTCAAGGAAAACAGTGATGATTTGCTTAGTTAAAACAAAGAAACCCATTTTGAGAGGATCTAATCAAGTAAAGAAGCGAAAAGAAAGGGTATTTCCAGGCTGACACACTCAGACAGAGCCGGTCAAGGGCAATTCAGAAGAGTATGAAGTGCAAGAAGTCGGCAAACCTGGTTTCAAACCCTGGACCTGCCAGTTACTAGCTGTAGACCTTGGGCAAATTATTCCACCTTTCCAAGCGTTTATGTAACTGTGAGGATAATATGCCTCAAAAGGTTGTCATGGGAATTAAAAATGGGGAAGAAAAACCCATTATGGAAGAGCAGAGCACAGGGTGGCCCTCAGGTGCTGCTTTTCATTCCTTCTCACAAGCACAGGCAGAGTGGAAGTTTGCTCTCTGATTAAAGGAAGAGAATCAAATCTTAATCAGCATAAAAATAAGAAATTTTTGCCTTACTGATTCACCAAACTACTCAAATAGCCCCATTCTGGTGAACTACTAAAAATACATTTGTGTATCTACATATTTAAAACCTCCTTTCACCCCTTACAAATAAAAAGAAAGACTAAACCCTGGACCAAATAATACTATTTTTTTTAACTGAACTACAACTCAAAGCAGTATGGGCTGGCTCTTGAGAAGTTTATTAAATTCAAGTGATGCCTTTTTTCTTTTTCATTTTTATTTATTGGTTGATTTTAAATGTTTTTTTAATTGACTGCTTTTTAGCAAGACTGAGAGGAAGGGAGAGAGGGAAGTATTCATTTGTTGTCCCATTTAGTTGTGCGTTCATCGGTTGCTTCCCGTTTATTGATTAATTTTAGAGAGAAAGGAAAGGTGGATAGGAGGGAGGAAGGGGGGAGGGAGGGAGAGGGAAAGAGGGTGGAAAGGGAAAGGGAAAGAAGAAGAGAAAGAGCGAGGAAGGAAGAGAGAAAGAGATCAATTTGTTGTCCTACTTTTTTTTTTTATTCATTTTTAGAGAGGAGAGAGGGAGAGAGACAGAGAGAGAGAAAGGAGGAGGAGCTGGAAGCATCTACTCCCATATGTGCCTTGACCAGGCAAGCCCAGGATTTCGAACCGGCGACCTCAGCATTTCCAGGTCGACACTTTATCCACTGCGCCACCACAGGTCAGGCTGTTGTCCCACTTTTTGATGCATTCATTGGTTGATTCTTGTATGTGCCCTGAGCGGAGATCAAACCCACAACCTTGGGGTATATATTGGGATGACACTCTTATCAACTGAGCTACCTACCAGGGCTCTCAAGTGATGCCTTGTAAATGCACAGGGGAAAGTGTGGTATCATCAAATCCTCTTTGTCAGTTTCCTGGAAAAGGAGGCTACCCCAAACAAAACAGATAAAAGAATGAGCATGCTAAGGTGACATCCAGATATATGGGATTTACAGGACTCACAGGCCAGAAATGCCTATCTTCCTGAGAAGGTGGTATTTGTGTTTTGCCCCTAAAATAGGCACATTTTAGAAAAAGGAAAAAAAGAAGTCGGGGGTATTAAGAGAAAGACCATACAAATCAGATCGATCTGAAGAGGAAGTGGGTCAGAAGAGGGCTGGGAAGATGAGAAGGGGGTCAAATGGGCCTGCGCTAGAGTGCAGGTTAACAATGGTGGGCATTCCTCTTGGTCACAACATACAGCATTACTATTATGCCCAACACCAAGCAGAGGTGCAGATGTGGGGAGGGGTGGTTAAGCTGCCTTGAGCCTCAAGACTTGGCTTTTGCTTCAGGAATGCCCTACCTTCTTAGAGCACAGTTTCTTAAACTTTAATGTGTACCCAATCACCCAAGGATCTTGTCAAAATGCTGATTCTGCTTCAGTCGGCCTGGATGCCAAAGCTTCTACATTACTAACAAGTTTCCAGGGGATGGCAATGCTATTGGTCCAGGCACGCACACCCTCCTAAGTAAGGATTAGGATTCCCATCCAAGACACTGAGAGCAAAGGTCATGGTGTCTTTACCCAATCAGCACAGCGCCTAGAGTATAGAGGCCCTGGGTATCTACTGGAAGAAGGGGTTCCCTGAAAGGACTTCTGTTACAGAAGAAATAAAATAGAACCTAGAATAAGAATCAGAAATGGGCTACGTCCTTGCTCACCCACCTACACATGTGAACCCAGGGAAAGGTACTTATTGAAAACCAGGAAGCTGAACCACTTGATCTTCAAGGTCCCTTCTAGCTCTAAAATTCCATCCAAAGTATCTTTCCTGTACCTTTTTTTCCCCAATGGTGAGGTTACATACTGAATATTCCTACAGGAGGCACACCTCTGTCATTCTCAGAGAGCAGTTTCCAAAAATCTAATTGAGAGAACACAGACTCTGTTAGTCTCAGCAGGTAACCATAGCAACTAATACCCCCCAAATAAAATGATCTTCACAATGATGTGCTGGCCCAATTAGATTAAGAGGGTGACGTGTACCACCTCAAAATTTATGGTGGTAAACTTAGAGTGAAAGCCAGACCTTGGAAGAGGTTTATAAGCAAAAGAAAGGCCTTGCCGATAAAACGAAGAAGGGACAAGGAGCCAGAAAAACTGAGTAGACGCGGGACTGGAGCAGGTCGGCTGTGGCTGTCCCAGGTCCACACAGACAGGGCCCACGCATCAGACAGAAATCCAGAACATGCTTTAAACAGGTACAGACCTGGGTGCCACCACTTCTTCCAGGGAGTTCCTGAGCAACTGTCATTTCTTTCTCTTTCCGTGCCTTTCTCCATAATAATGAAAGGAAAGCAAACACTACCGCTTCAGGCAAGACTTCAGGATTTACCAAACTAATAGGAAAGCTTTTCAATGAAAAAAGAGAGAGAGAGAGAGAGAGAGAGAATAGCAAAACAGTAAATTAGGGTTGATGATGGGTTCCCAAGCCAAATTACTGTCTCAACATGTCACCCCAGGTGCAGGACCTTCTGTTCCAAGGTCTTTAGAATTGTGAAAGGAAGAGTTTAGAGTTGGGATTGTGAAAGGAAAACCAGCATCTATAACTTACCTTCTTCCCACACCTACAGGCCTGCCTCCTCCCGCCTCACAATCGTATTTGCTCTAAACCAGGGGTCCCCAACCTTTTTTGGGCCACGGACCGGTTTAATGTCAGAAAATATTTTCACACCACAGCCTTTAGGGTGGGACGGATAAATGTATCACGTGACCGAGACAAGCGTCAAGAGACGGTTGTAACAGAGGGAATCTGGTCATTTTTAAAAAATAAAACATCATTCAGACTTAAATGTAAATAAAACAAAAATAATGTAAGTTATTTATTCTTTCTCTGTGAACCGGTCCGCAGCCCGAGGGTTGGGGACCACTGCTCTAAACAACTCAAACAAGAACCTCACTTGAAAAGTAGAAAAAGGGAGGCCAATGTTTGTCATCTCCCTATAACCCCTGAATCTTTTCTAGCAAAAGATAAAAAGAAAAACAACAAATCAAAAACCCAGCTCAAAGGACCAAACTAATTTGCACTCAACTGTTATTAACTCAGAAAGTCACAGACAGCAGAACCTGAAGATAATACAGAAAACCAGATACATCTCTGCTGTTCTCATCAGCAGGTAAGATAATTCTGAGGGTGGCAGGCAAGACCAGGCATGGGGAGTAAGCAGAGGCTTTCCACCGAGCAAATGAGCCTAGAATCGTGGCTGAGTGCTGGGGCTTTGGGAACGAACTCACGGGGCTCAGAATCCCACCTCAGCCTGTACTCACTTCCATCTGCACCAAAATGGAGGGAAAAAATGACATTTGCCTCTAGAGATTTCTGTGAGAAAAAAAAGATGACCCCTTGGGAAATGCTTAGAATAGGGCCTGGCTGCAGCAAGCACTCAATAAACAATGGGTATTAATAATATATACAGTGGTACCTTGAGATACGAGCAGACCAACATACAAATTTTCTTAAGATATGAGCTGCGACTTGGTCCGTAATTTTGTTCAAGATCTGAGCGAAATTCCGAGATACGAGTCGGAATCAATTGGTAGTGCTTCAGCACTTTCTAATGACACTTGTTTGTCACATTTACGTAACATTTTAAAAGGCAGGCAAAAGCAAACATCTTTGGATAGATTTTTATTCAAAAGTCCTGCAAGTAAAAGTGCCAAAAGTGCAGCCAAAAAGGCAAAAACAGGTGATAATTAAATGAAAAATACATAATGTTAAGCTTAGGTTAAGTTTAAAGTTAAGAAAGTACATTTTTTTACAATTAAGTTTTTGTGGTTTCATTTTAAGTAAAGAAAGTGTAGTTTTAGTTTTGTTTAAAGTAAAGAAAGTGCAGTTTTAGTTTACATGTCTACAGTGCCTGCATCCCTTCCTCCCTCCCTCCCCCTCCGCCATTCACCTCCCTTAGCCGCACTCATCTGTCTCCCAGGAAAGAATACAGTACTAAATAACACTGTTTTCCTTTATTTCATATATTTTGTTATGCATTGGTAAAGTATACATGTGTGTTTCTTAATTAAAAACATGTCTCTTTTCATAATTTAGGATGGTTTGGGGATGTTTCACAGGGCTGGAACAGATTAAATCTATGGAACGGATTAAATCTATTTCAGTTATTTAAATGGGAAAAATTTGTTTGATATATGAGTTGACTGACTTACAAGCTCGGTTACAGAACGAATTAAACTCGTATCTCAAGATACCACTGTAGTTGTGCCCAATAATATAACAAATTAAATGTCACAAACACTGATTTATTTCTGTGTAAAGATGAGAGGACAGCCAAGCAACCCGGCCTCCTCCCACCCACCTTAACCCTTTGAGTAGTGAGTTTTTTTCATGCTCGCTGACCCCCACGAGTGAGGTATTTTTTTTCGAAAAATGAAATTAGTTACAGTTACAGTTTTAACTTAAAATCATGTTTGTTTTGATAACCAATTTATAGAAACAAGAAGAACATACATTTGCCTTTTTTTAATGTTGCTTTACACATTTTTAAAATAAATCGATCGTACTCTGGATGGTCAGGAGGCACAAGGACGTACTTGAACGTTCGAACTGCTCAAAGGGTTAACCCCCCTCCCACCCTGCTGACCTCCCACCATTTTTATGATCTAATTATGATCTAAATGGAATCAACCTGGTCCCTGGGCACCGCTCAGACACTCCTCCCCACTGATGGCACAGGAAGCAAGGCAGCTGCTCCTCAGCACCAGAATAAATTCAATTAAAAAAGGAAAACCCGCCCTTCTACCCCTGGAATAACATTTACTGAAGAAAAAAAAAAGTGTCTAGTAATTTTGAGCAGAGCCACACCTCATACATTCTCAGAAATTCATTTTACTTTCTTCTACCCTCTATGTAATTGTTACCGGACAGGGAACCTGGCCATCCGGTTATGCCTTAGGGCCAGCAGTAATCTGAGAGCTGTTGACTTTTGTGCGGGGGGGGGGGGATTTCACAACAGGAGTCCAGGTGATTTAGAGAGTATGTTTATTAAAGCTGAGGACAATGAAACAAGGAAGGGCCTAGGAACCGCCTAGAATAGAAGGAGCAACTTGAGAGAGCCCAGACAGGGCTGCCTTGACTCTCTAGAAACCTGGGAAAGAAATGAGTGGAGAAAGGGGGTCTTGGAAAACAACTCAGGGGGTTAGCCCAGGATGCGCTGCACTGCCCACGGCTCCCTGGTTCCAAGTCTCCTGAAGGCCCTTAGAGTTGAGGAGATACACCTGTGGGGAAAGAAGAGGGAAGGGGAGGAGAAGGAAGAGGGGGAAGGAATGGAGAAAGTAGGGGGTAATAAAGGGGATGGGGCAGGCATGCTCCTGTTGTGCTGGGTCCTTTGTTTAGAGGGGTTTAAAGAGGAGGAGTTCAGGGAGGATTTCAATAGAATATTCATAGTGGTTAGCCCCAGGGCAAGGGGTCATTAGTCATTTTAGTTGGTCCTAGCATTGCCCACCTGGGCCGGCAGCTAAAATACAATTTAGGCCTAGATGTTATCTCTAGGGAGGTGACATTCTGTATCTGGCTGTAAATTGTTCAGCCAGTTTGTCCAGCTGTCTCAGTTTTCCCATTCTACTTGCCAAGGAATTTTCCTAGCTTCTAACTAACCTGCCTCATAATGAGCCAGTTCCCTGACACATCTCAAGGGAGGCTGTGCTGCTGGGACCAAGCAGGGGCCCAGGAGGGCAACATTCGTCCTCCCCACAGCTTCCTAGCCATTAAGTCCTCCTTACCCAACACTGTCTCCTCCCAAATTTTGGCCGCCAACCAATTAAGAAATCATGTTTCAATTAGCTCCCAGAGTGCCCCCTCACACACACCATCACAGAATTTGAGAGGCTGAAGATTGAGTGTTTCTGAAAATATGGCTGAGCACCACTTGTGACAGATTCTCCCAGGGAGCCCACGCCAGCCAGCTGAGGCAGAAGAACGCATGCTGAAGTTTAAGAACTGCTATTCCCAAGACCCTCAGAACACCCAGCACTAAGTACCAACAATGGAACCTCTGTAGATGACAGAGGTAGAACTCCCAAGGAATAGGCCAGCAATTCTCATTCCTAACAAGTTCACAAATGTACAAGCAGGCAATTCATGCTCATAGCAGAAGAAACCTAGGTGACAAGGGGGGAGGAGGAAACACCACAATTCAACTTAAAACTCAAAAATTCAGAACCCTGAGCCTTTTACCAAAAAACGTCTCAAGCTCTGAAGCCCACACAATCAACTAGAAAGGCAGCTCTGTGTAGGGCCTGATTTGTACAGACTCCACCCATGGCTCCCAGAGCTTATGAATGGTGCTGGTGCTGACTGCCCAAAAACCAACCAGAAGCCAGGCTTCCCAAGGAAGCCACAACTCCTTCAGTACCTGGGGAGCCAAGCAGTCTTAGCCCACAGGCCTGGGCGGGAGCTGCCAAGACAGGTGCTTCTCTGACCCTGTAAAGAGAAAGCCTGCCACCGACTCCACTGAAGCTAGGACAGGCCCAGCGGCCACTGAGAGGCAAGGAGTACTGAGGCATAGGCAGGCCATTTCCCAGGCATGCAACACAGGGCCCGCACTCAGAAGAGTCAGCTTGGTTTAATGTTATCCTGTCACTATCTTGAAATTCTTTAAAACTTTATCTTTGAACTTGTGTTTTGCAAGTGAAGTACAGTGGGGCAGTGGAGCACACATGCGAGCAGAGATAGATAGATCTACAACAGTGTTATGCATGCCCACCAGGGTGCTTGATGGCCCCAGGTGCATACGGTGGTTGAAACGCCCCATGAGCACAGGACACTGGAGGACACACAATGTGCAAGAGTTGAGCAAGACTAAAGTGAGTACAACGTAAGTGTGTTAGGTCTACAGTACAGGCGAACACTGATGGCCTGGAGAGGCCACAATTTTCATTTGAACCAGAACTGGTCAAATGCAAAACAAAAAGAAGGCAATTTTGTTTTAAGAAACATGAAGGTCAAGGCACCCTCTCAGAGCCTTTCCTACTCACGTTATTTCTCTGGATAAGCCAATACCTTATGCTGGCCATGAAGTCAGAGAACAGCTTAACAATCAAGCAACCCACAGTCCCTCTTCCTTATTCTTCAATAAGCTGAAAACAGGCTTCTTCGGCTATCTTTTAACTGCGATAAAAACAGGTTAGTTGCTTTGCTCTGTGCAGTGCTTCCACTGTTCTGGTAAGAACAGAATTAACATGCATATGAGCTATGTGATATGACTTGTGTAATTTCAGTGATTCCACGTAAGTTATCTGACCTTATACTTACATTTGAAACTGGCATTGCCGATATAAAGATAAACAATAAAAATCACACTGATACTTTAAAGTTTTAATTTTTCTTTATTTAGAAGATTAAATAGCAAATGAAGAGCATCACAGTGGAGAGAGATCGTGAAAGGACAAGAAAAAGCTTCCCACTTGAATACCTTTACATCTCTCTCTTTATGAACAAGGGTCACACAGACTAAGGAGCCAGGCCTGGGCACGGCACACCTAGGATTTGCCTGCCCACCCCCATTAACTTTCTCGTCTCCTCAAACCAGTGTCTTGAGAAAGACCTCATTCCTGCTGCAGCACCGAGGCCAGGCCAGCACCATCTCTGGCCTGGACTCCTAACAGCCTCCCCACTTCCTCCCAGCTCCCCTCTAGACCATTTGTCACTCAGCTACCCAAGATGACCTTTACAAAAAGCAGATCTGATCTTGTCACCGCCCCTTCCATATCCTCCCCAATTATAACTCTTCCCTTTCATATCAAAGTAACAAGTCTGGCCACGTGTACAGAACCTACTTCATCTGCACACCCGCTCCCTCCGAGCTCCAGCCCCATTGGCAGACTCGGATGCTGGATGTGCCAGGACTCCTCCAGCCACAAAGACCAGCATGAAGTGTTCTCTCTGCGGGCAGTGTTCCCTGACCCAGTCTACCTAGTTACTGCCCCCTCACCCTACACATTCCCTTGCAGTGTCACTTCTTCAGAGAAGTGACCTCCTCTCACTCCCCCGTGCACAATGGCAAGCTATCACTGCTCCCTAGAATTTCCCTTCCCACCCCTTTACGTGATAGGTCATTTTCTCTGATTTTGGTATCTAATGCATACCAGCCCGATGACATTATAAACACTGGGCAGACGGTGGCCATCTCTGTTGTGTTCAGAAAAGGACAGTCTTTGCAGTTCTAGCATGTAGTAGGTTCCCAATGTTTTTAAATAAGTAAACGCAAACACAAATAAGAATGTGACTCTGTAAGAGTTCAGGCAGGAGAGTGACAAGTCTGCGATCCTTGTTTTACAGAAAGGGAAAGCGGGGTCACAGGAATGAAGATGACACAGCCATCCCATTATTCACCCCATTACACACACACAACAATGGGGACCCCAGGCGTATGACCTAGCTTTGAGGTCATAAAACCCATATTTCCCACTCACTCCCTGCCTTATTCAACAGTATACCTATAACATTTTCAAGGTACCACTAATTCTATTTTATCACTTTGCCTACAGGCAAATGATAAAAGAATTTGCATTTGTGTATCTAGACAACAAATCTAGGTCAGAGTTTATAATAATCTGGTGACAAACTGTGTCAATTAGCATCATGCAAATGCAGAAACCATCCTGTCAGTATATCAACTATCACTTGAAACACACACACACAATATATGCATGCTAAAACATACCTTTTGGGGAAGGGTTCTTTGATTTGGTGTTTGAAGTTCACCTAAATCATATTACCTCAGACTTACCGAAACAGAAATTCTGGGAATCAAATCTAGAAATCAGATTTGGAAATTAAATTATCAGACTGAAAAGCAAATCTGGAAATCACAGTAAGTTCAAGAATCATTCTTATAGGAAGATACTGTTGAGTAATTTCTGTAAGGACCAGAGAGCTGGAAGAAGCTACTAACACTGGACCTGAGAAAGCAGAGAAACATGACAGAAAAGGAAAGCGCTGTCCTGTAGACCTGGAAAGTCCCTGGTAACACACTGCCAAGAAAGCAGCAGGAACCTATTCCCAGAGAGGAGAGAGCCCATGGAAAAACCCGAGGCCATTGTTGGCTAGGGTCATTAATTATTCTTCTCGTCAGTTTACTCTATGAACACTTCCTCGGCTCAAGGTGCTCCAAGGGCAGTCAATAGGAAACCCTGCTGTCTCCCCTAGGTGCAGGAAAAACGGGGTGAATGCGAGCCTGGGAACTGCAAGAGCAGGGCCACCTCCTGCAGTCTCACAGCTCCCTCAGGCAGCTGAGAAGATCTGTACCCAGAAACCCTCACTGAGACTCAAATCCCTGCCACCGCTGGCCCCCCTTCCCACAACCAAGTCTCCCTGCCTCCTGTCAACCCAGAAACCTTAAGGAATGAGAAGACCCATAGGAAGCCTCCCACTCCCAACTTCAACATACCCTCCTGTAGTCAGCTGAATAATGTCCCCAAAATTCATGCCCACTTGGACTGGAACCTCAGAATATGACTCTATTTGGAAACAGGGTCGTTGCAAATAGTTAACATAAGGCAGGGGTCAGGAACCTATGGCTCACGAGCCAGGTGTGGCTCTTTTGATGGCTGCATCTGGCTCGCAGACAAATCTTTAATAATAATAAAAAAAATAACGTTAAAAATATAAAGCATTCTCATGTATTACAATCCATTTCTTACCGCTCATGTTCATGGTTGCGGGTGGCTGGAACCAATCACAGCTGTCCTCCAAAAATTTGGGACAACACCAAATTTTTATTGGATAATGCATAACATACATGGGTCGTTGTATGACTCTCACGGAATTACATTTTAAAATATGTGGCATTCATGGCTCTCTCAGCCAAAAAGTTTCCCGACCCCTGACATAAGGTCATGTTGCATTAAAACTAGCCACAAATCCAATGACTAAAGTACTTCTAAAAAGAGGAGAGGACACAGAGACACAGGGAAGGAAGAAGCAGAAATCAGTGATGTAGCTACAAACCAAGGAACACCAAATATTACCAGGAGCCATAGTATCTGGGAAGAAGCAAGAAAAGACCACTGCCCTAGAGCCTTCAGACAGAGCATGACCCTGTCAAAATCCTGATTTCAGATTTCTGGCCTCCAAACCAATGAAAGAATAAATTTCTGTTGTTTAAAGCCACCTGTCTGCAGTAATTTGTTAAGGCAGACACAGGAAGCTAATACGGTTTTTCCTGAGGTAGCCTGAGCCTTTAAGCCACATTGCTACCAAAACCTAGGGGTTCTGCAACAACACAAAAAGGAAAGCCTGCTCTTCAGAAATTGTAAGTAGGTGGTCTGGTTCTGCCTCCAGGGGAGCACATCTCACACTGCGGCCACCACAGCTTCCTCCCCAGATCCGCACCCTCACAGGCCTCTTCCACCACTCCCAACACTAGCAGCACCGGGCTCCCTCTAGGGAACCCTCCCAGGGGTAGCTTCACACACACTGCTGGCCCAGACGGCCCCCACTGTGTGCTCATGCACTGAGATTCCTCCCTCTGAGCCCACTGTGTGCTCATGCACTGAGATTCCTCCCTCTGAGCCCACTGTGTGCTCATGCACCTGGATTTCTCCCTCTGAGCACTTCTGACATTTGCTCAGCGTGGGCAGAGATCATATCAGTCCTGTTCTCCATCACAGCCTGCAGCTCACTACAGCTCCGTACACGGGAGCAGCTCAGAAATGCTGCCAGGTACATGAGTAAAGGACAAATAGTTAACTGCAGGCACAAACATCCCTCATTCTTCCTTATTTGCTGTTAGTAATTCTGTCTTCTGTATGACTTCTTATAGCTGTGATTACAGTCCTGTTAAAGTGTGCCCCACACTATACAGCAGGGGTCCCCAAACTTTTTACACAGGGGGCCAGTTCACTGTCCCTCAGACCATTGGAGGGCCGGACTAAAAAAAAAACTATGAACAAATCACTATGCACACTGCACATATCTTATTTTAAAGTAAAAAAACAAAATGGGAACAAATACAATATTTAAAATAAAGAACAAGTAAATTTAAATCAACAAACTGACCAGTATTTCAATGGGAACTATGCTCCTCTCACTGACCACCAATGAAAGATGTGCCCTTTCCAGAAGTGTGGCGGGGGCGGATAAATGGCCTCAGGGGGCCGCATGTGGCCCGCGGGCCGTAGTTTGGGGACCCCTGCTATACAGACTACTCATTTATTCTGTTGTTCATTCAAAACACTACTGAGCACTCATGTGCCCAATATACTAGTCACTGAAGAGGTAAACAAGTAAATAGAGCTGTGCTTTATAGTATTAGAAATGGGAAAGGGGGAGGTGTAAATCGGTCATTAATAACCTCACATCCAAGCTGAAAAACAATAAGATAATCTTGCTCATGAACCTGTCTCCTCTGCTAAATCATTTCCCACTTTGGGTTCCTAGGGCACAGAAGACTGTGTAGTACATAATATGCAGTCAACATGCTAGGTGGCTGGAGGATGAATCGATTAAGGATGGAAGGATGGGAAGATGGGAGGATGGGAGGATGGGAGGATGGGAGGATGGCAGGGAGGATGAAAAGAAGGATGGGAGAGAAGATGAGAAGATGGGAGAATGGCAGGGAGGATGGAAGAGAGGATGGGAGGATGGCAGGGAGGACGGGAGGGAGGATGGGAGGATGGGAGGATGGCAGGGAGGATGGAATAGGAGGATGGCAGGGAGGATGGGAGGGAGGATGAGAGGATGGGAGGATGGGAAGATGGCAGGGAGGATGGAAGAGAGGATGGGAGGATGGCAGGGAGGATGGGAGGGAGGATGGGAGGATGGCAGGGAGGATGGGAGGGAGGATGGGAAGATGGCAGGGAGGATGAAAAGAAGGATGGGAGAGAAGATGAGAGGATGGGAGGATGGCAGGGAGGATGGAAGAGAGGATGGGAGGATGGGAGGATGGCAGGGAGGATGGCAGGGAGGATGGGAGGATAGCAGGGAAGATGAAAGGAAAGATGGGAGAGAGGATGGGAGGATGGGAGGGAAGGAGGGGCGATGGGAGGGAGGGAGGGAAGATGGGAGGATGGGAGGGAGGGTGGGAGGATGGCAGGGAGGATGAAAGGAAGGATGGGAGGATGGGAGGGAGGATAGGAGGATGGGAGTAAGGATAAAAGGATGGCAGGGAGGACGGGAGGATGGGAGGATGGAAGGAAGGATGAAAGGGAGGATAGGAGAGATTATGGGAGGGAGAATGGGAGGGAGGATGGGAGGATGGGAGAGAGGATTGCAGGGAGGATGGGAGGATGGGAGGGAGGATGGAAGGGAGGATGGAAGGAGGGTGGGAGGAGGATGGGAGGGAGGGAGGAGGGTGGGAGGATGGGATGGAAGAAAGTAAAGTGCTTCGTACCTACAGGCACTAATGATGGACAGATAGAAGAATGGATGGATATTGGGAACAAAGCATCTGAGATGAAATGTGCACAAAATACAGCTTAAAAGTGCAAAGGCTGCCAAAGCCCTCTTAAATAGTTACCTTTAGAACCACCTCACTTCATCCCAGATGAACCCACTGACTCCTAAAATCTGAAAGAAGCAATAACTCTGAATAAATCTGATATCTGCCTCTTCTGCAAACATTAAGTAGAAAATTAGCTTCACCAAAACATATATGCTCTTGTATTTCCCACCCCTCCCCTTTCCTTCTAGGATGGGGTTTTAAAAGCCTGTTTTGCCTGTTCTTTTCACACCATGGAGAGTATTTACTGTTCTAAAATGTTGACTCATGCCAAATGCACGCCACACACCACGACCGGGCTGTGTCATTTTTAATTATTATTTTTGTGAATCTTCCTTTAGTGCCTAAGAGAGACTTTTGTCTGCGGGAATCAGAGCTGACTCTGAAAACTCCATTGTCATCTATGACTGGGTGGTGGGGTGGGGGGATACAATACAGAGTAACAAAGGGATCATGGGGTCCTTCTAACAGTATACCCAGTTAAAGCCTCTTCTATGGCAGGCTGTAGAAAAGAATCAGTTTATGGTAATAAAAAAGAATAAATTTAAAAAGAAAAACACGGCCCTGGCCGGTTGGCTCAGTGGTAGAGCATCGGCCTGGCGTGCAGGAGTCCCGGGTTCAATTCCCGGCCAGGCACACAGGAGAAGCACGCATCTGCTTCTCCACCCCCCCCCCCTCCTTCCTCTCTGTCTCTCTCTTCCCCTCCTGCAGCCAAGGCTCCACTGGAGCAAAGTTGGCCTGGGCGCTGAGGATGGTTCTATGGCCTCTGCCTCAGGCACTAGAATGGCTCTGGTTGCAACAGAGCAATGCCCCCTGGTGGGCATGCCGGGTGGATTCCGGTCGGGCACACGCGGGAGTCTGACTGCCACCCCGTTTCCAACTTCAGAAAAATACAAGAAAAAAAAAAAGAAAAACACACCTCACAGAGCCCCAACATAAATGTTGAACCTTCCACAGAAAAGGCTGGGTCTCAGGATGACAGAGGAGGTCCCCAAGCACCTCATCTTTGGGTCAGGATTGTGCCCTGTTGGATTTCCTACATTTCTAGGGTCTTCTCAGTCTCAAATCAGTAACCAAGTTATTCAGACTGTGGGAGGCCTTTTTTCCCTTGGATTTCCCTCTGCTGAAGGTAAGATAACTTTGAGTGTCTGAGATCAACTCAGTTTTATTTACTCTCAATTCAGCTCCAGCAGTGCCATATATCTATCTATTCTGGCAATAGGTTCATTCATCCCTTAATTCTCCACTGAGCACCCCCTTTGTGTCAGGGACCATGGAGGCAAAGGGGATGAGAATAATGCACTTAGCAAAACTGATATGCTCCTTACGCTCCTTACCTACAACCTAGTGAAGACAGACATTCAATAAAAACAAACACACTTTCACTATCTATAATTTCAGTGGCAAGAATGTAAAAATGCAGAAGGAGGCTAGAAAGGAATGGTTTGAACAGGAAGAAAGAAGACCCTCCCCCCCACCTGATGAGGGAGCCAGCCACATGCAAGGCCCAGGGGGAAGTGGCTTATCAGTCACAAAGAAATCAAAGACTTGAGACAGTCATTAAGAATTCCTCTAGCCTGACCTGTGGTGGCTCAGTGGATAAAGCCTCAACCTGGAATGCTGAGGTTGCCGGTTCAAAACCCTGGGCTTGCCTGGTCAAGGCACATATGGGAGTTGATGCTTCCTCCCCCTGTTCTCTCTGTCTCTTTCCAATCTCTCTCTCTCTCTCTAATAAAAATGGATAAATAAAATCTTTAAAAAAAAAAAAAAGAATTCCTCTAATATTGTGGTGATGGCTTCATAGGTGCATATGGATGTCAGAATTTATCAAATTGTACCATTTAACATGTGTAACATGTGTAGTCTTTTGTACTTCAATTAAACTGGGGTTTAAAAATACCTACCTATTCTCATGATCTCCAGATGATAAAGGTTCTGTAGCCATAAACTAACAAACACGACCTAGCTACCGCAAACGTACCGCCCTGCCATATGCCTGTTCTTGGTCTGCTCACAGCTTTCTTCATTCACTCAGCAAAGACTTATAACACACTGACAATGGGCCAGGTACTGTCTGCTTGTTTTCTCCAATGTACGATGAACAAAACAATGCATAACTCAGCTACAGATGCTGCACATTCAAGTGGAAAAGACGGTGCTGTCTACAGACTGAGAAGAGCCTGCAGCACTCTCAGGACACAAAGTCAGGGCTATTCTGAAGGAGGTTTAATATCATGATAGACAACAATTCATTTGAAGTTTTATTATCTCTGTGTCCAGCCCCTAGGTGCTTTAAAGATACAGGTTTCCCTGCTATCTGAAAATACAGCGTTCCTAATGAAGTCTTTCATAAGCCAAAATGGGGTAAAGCGAAGAAGCAATTTTCTTAGGGCACATTTTGCTAACGGATTCACAAAATGAATCGGGGTGAAGCAAAGATGCTCAGACACAGGTCAAAGCTATGGCAGCCGATGCTGAAATGCTGAGTGTGGCTCCTGGGAAGGACCAGGGCGCAGCCACTCTCACTGCTCAGGGTGAGTACCGCCTCTATAACAGCTGCTGCCAGACAAATGCCGAACAGTATTTTTCACTTTTGGCCATTTTTCATAAAAGCAAAAATCTTTTTCTGACATCTTTCAGTCGGTGAAAATAGGTACTAATATAGGTCTCCTATAAAAGCCAAGTGGCATAAAGCTTACTTTCACAAATTGGGGATACCTATATTAAGTCATTTAATTCTCCCAAAGTCCCTCTGAGGTAGGAACTATTGTTTAAATCCATTATACAAATGGGAAAATTACCAGTAAGTGATGAAACCAAGATATAAAACCAGGAGCCTGACTCAAGACCCCACAATTTTAAAATCTAAGTTACAGCATCATAAGGATAAGTTGCCCATCAATTACCCCCAGAAAGCCACTTTACAGTCAAAGTGATTCCTCCAGTCCAAACTTTGCTGAGCAGATTCCCTACTGCCCCCAATACTTCCACCACCTCTGGAGCTTGACAAAGGCAAGTATGAGGAGTGAAGGAGGTCAGAGCTTTCAGAGCAGCAGCCCCTGTAGACAGACTGATTCAGACAGCTCTCTGTGCCAAAGGAAGGGCTCAAGGTCATGGTACTTCAGTGGGATAATAAAAGACAACAGCTTGAGTCCCTGGCTACAGGCAGAGTGGCACCCAGCACTTTTGGCTGGTAAGCTTTTGTTTTGTGGCTCTTTTAAGACACAAGTAAGAAACTAGTTACTGGGTGAGATCATGGTTGTAATGATGACAGCGAGTCCAGGGTAACATAGAGACCTCCTCTGGATCAAAGAACCTTTCCACCATCCCCCGTCCAGGACACTCAACCAGATCGTGTAAAAGCAGTCCAGCTGCTGGCAGGCCACCGGCAGCAAGGAGCCAAAATGTATCAACATGTGAGAATGCATGTGAAAAGCGGATAAAAACTCCCTGTGGCTACAAGCCATAGGCATCTGTATGAATAACAGGAACCCTATAATTACAATCATTTATGAAAAAAGAAAATAAAATAAATCTGCTCCAAGGCAGCCTCCATAAAGAAAGCAAACTCTGAATTTCATAAGAGATACAAGGATGGCTTTAAAATCCAGATCCTGGCCCTGGCCGGTGGTTCAGCGGTAGAGCGTCGGCCTGGCGTGCAGGGGACCCGGGTTCGATTCCCGGCCAGGGCACACAGGAGAAGCGCCCATTTGCTTCTCCACCCCCGCCTCCTTCCTCTCTGTCTCTCTCTTCCCCTCCCGCAGCCAAGGCTCCATTGGAGCAAAGATGGCCCGGGCGCTGGGGATGGCTCCTTGGCCGCTGCCCCAGGCGCTAGAGTGGCTCTGGTTGCGGCAGAGCGACGCCCCGGAGGGGCAGAGCATCGCCCCCTGGTGGGCAGAGCATCGCCCCTGGTGGGCGTGCCGGGTGGATCCCAGTCGGGCGCATGCGGGAGTCTGTCTGACTATCTCTCCCCGTTTCCAGCTTCAGAAAAATACAAAAATAAATAAATAAATAAATAAATAAAATCCAGATCCTGCCACACTGACTTTCTTTCCCAAGAAAGCCTTTTTGACCTTGGCCCAACAGACACATTGACAAAGAGGGGTCTGGCATGTCCGCAGAGGACAATGGGGTCCCCTCAACAATAGCCACTAATAACACCTGTGAACATCCCACAATGCCTCCAAGGTTCGATGACTCCCATTTGAGACTTGCCTCCTCCAGACTTCCTCTGGCTGCTCAGAGCCCCAACCTGGTAAATCACCCACCTAAGACTTGATCCCACTGCTTACCTCACTCACAGGATCCTTCTCCCGAACAATTCTCTGCACGGCATTACCTGCCTCTTCACAGAAAACCTATAGAATCCCTCTAGCACAAGTGCTTATCATTACTTTATCAAACTCTGGGAAGAGGAGGTCAACTATATTCTACCGCTAGAGTACAGTTTAATTTCTTTCTGGTCAAAGTGAACCATCTTTCCAAGGTCGGAGCGGGAATGTGTGCCTATGTAGAATGGACCATAGAAATATACAGACCCTAGGAACAATCTGCTATGACTCAAGCAAATTTCCTCAACTGCCTGAACCTCAGTCTGACGAAGAACAGGAGAGGGGCTGGGGCTGCTGGAGAGAAGGCTGGGAATCACGTCCACACGGGTGATGACTACAGCCAGAAACTAGATAGTTAGCAACAGAGAGAGACAGAACCTCTGGTCTGGGAGATAAAGAAGGCCAGGAACCTTGGGAAGACCCACAGGACGAGGAAAGTGGGCCAGGAAGGGATGCTCAGAGGGCAAAGGAAGACTGGAGAGCACAATGTCAATGAGGCAGAGGAGGAGCGTCTCAAGAAAGAAGACTGTAAGAACAATCCCTGGTTTAATTAACCAGGACCTTTGAGAAAGCAGGTTCGGACGGGAACTAACTACAGGCAGAAGCCAGACAGACTCCAGACCTTTGGTTGTAAAGCACTAGAGGCAGTAAATCCGGAATCTCTCTCAAGCAGCCCAGCTGTGAAAGCAGCAGCAGCAGCACAGGGCGGTACATAAGCAAGGGAAGTACAAAGGGAAGTTTTGTTAGGACTGGCATGTTTCCCTCCTCATCTTAAAGATAATAAAGACTTCAGCATGTTCGCAGACAAAGAAAAATCTGCCACTAAAACGGGGGGAGACGAACGATGCACTGAGGGTGAGGGTGCTCTGGGTCAAGTATCCAGAGAGGCAGGAGGACTTGCAACGAAGAGGACGAGCATCCAGCGTGCCAGGAGGTCAGCCCTGGAGAGGAGGGCACCGATGCCCTGTGTCAGGGCAGAGCTCCTTTCTCTCTCCAACCATTCAGCACATGCTATGCAAAAACCACACCTTCCCAAGAGCCATTCATTTTTTTGAAAGAGAAGTCAAATACAAGTATGAGTGCCTTGGGAAGAGAGAGACAAAGGGGTGGCTGAATCCTTCACCTGCCCTGAGGTCTAGTGGTTTTCGTGCGTGCGTGTGTGTGTATGTGTGTGTGTGTGTGTGTGTGTCAGGTTGGGGGCACGGGGGAAGAGAATCTGTCATAACCACGGGTGAGGAAACTAGACAAAGAACAGAGTCCATGAAAACTACTTGAACAACCTTAGCTAAGATGAAAAATACCCTGTCGCCTGACCAGGCGGTGGCGCAGTGGATAGAGCATCAGATTGGGATGAGGAGGACCCAGGTTCAAGACCCCGAGGTCACCAGCTTGAGCGCAAGCTCATCTGGTTTGAGCAAAGCTCACCAGCTTAAGCCCAAGGTCGCTGGCTTGAGCAAGGGGTTACTCCGTCTGCTGAAGGCCCACAGCCAAAGCACATATGAGAAAGCAATCAAGGAACAACTAAGGTGTCACAACGAAAGACTGATGATTGATGCTTCTATCTCTCTCCATTCCTGTCTGTCTGTCCCTATCTATCCCTCTCTCTCTGACTCTGACTCTGAAAAAAATTTTTTTAAAATCCTGTCAATTTTTCAAAACTGCAGGCCTTCATTCCCATCCTTTTGCCTCCTTTCAAAGTACTGTTTGTGGTTTAGAGAAGATAATAATAAAACCACGTTTCAGACCAAGTTGGAGTTAGGGGTGGAATCACCATGAAACCCAAAACCAGCACAGCAGAAACCATCTGTAAATGATGGTCCGGATCATTACCACCAGTGTTAAACCAACTTAGCACAGAGATAATGGATTGCCCCTGGGATCTCTAACACTCGCATTCATCCACTGACAGCCATTACTTCGTCAGGCCCAGAAACCAAAGAGCAGGAAAGGAAGGACTGCCTGGCCCATAAGTCAGAAACCTACTAGTTAATTCCCACAGGTCTTGGCTGGATTGCATATAGTGAGGGAGCGGGTCCCTGTTTTAAAAGGCTTCCAATTTTGTAACCTACTCTGAAAAAATCCAATATATGAAAACCACAGAAAGAAGCATAAATTAGTGCCTGACCTGTGGTGGCGCAGTGGATAAAGCGTCGACCTGGAATGCTGAGGTCGCTGGTTCAAAACCCTGGGATTACCTGGTCAAGGCACATATGGGAGTTGATGCTTCCTGCTCCTCCCCTCTTCTCTCTCTCTCTCTGTCTCTCCTCCTTCTCTCCTCTCTAAAATGAATAAATAAAGTCTTAAAAAGCATAAATTAGGGCACAGGTGTTCAAAACTAAAGGAATTCTTTGTCTTGCAAAGGACTCACTGTAGGCAGGATTCCTTCACATAGTGCTCACCTTGGGCATCCACACCATCCTCACAACAGAGAGGCCTGAGAACCACCTTCAGTGAACATTTGACCACACACACACACACACACAAGGAAAGATAGGAAGAGAGTAAAGGAAGAAAACATGATTGGTAAAACCACAGGCCCACACACAATATTTACTTCAAATAAGCTTTTACTTGGTTCAAGGTTCTACGGTCTCATATTTAAATGACCCCAGGGAAAGAGATGGCCACCCTGTCCTATAATCTCTTATTACCATCAGAATGCTGACCAATAGCTCAGGGAGTATCTGATTCACAGTTTAGGAAAAACCAAAACTAGTGTCTAGAGTACCTTACAGTTTAAGTAAGGCAGCAGAGAGGGCTGGCATTTTACAGCAGAAATAAACAATCCCAGGTCTCACTGTGGGCAGAAATCAACTTCTCCAAATGAAGTTTAAATTCCTTTCCCCCAAGTCACTCCCCTTCCCCAAAAAAAGCTTTACCACCTTCCGACACTGCCATTTAGTTGGTCGGAACAACTAGGTATGGAGCCCCTCCCAGGTGGCAGCAGCTTATTATTCTAGGTCAGAACAAACCCAGCCCAGGCCCCACCCTCCTGGGACTTAGTCCTGCTTCTGCTCTGAATCAAAGGGTTCCTGAGTTCACACACCACCCAGTTCTCATAGGTGAGCCTGTGCCCTTGCTGTTCCCTCCACCCACAATATTTAGCTTCCCCATATCCACTTATCCAAATAGGCTGATCCTTCAAGTGCCCTTCCCTCCATGAAGTCCTCCCTGCTTGCAACATCTCCCTTCACCCACACAAACCAGGTGCCACTTCCTTCCCTTACACCTCTTCATGGCATTCTGTGCCATTTAATGACAGTTATTATGTTACCGCCCTACTCTTTGCTGTATTCACTGTGTGACTTAGACCAGGATAGCCTCCCCAAAGCTCTGTTTCTGTGTCTTTAAAACAAGATAAGAATCTAATAATAGTAACAGAAGGAAACATAGCCATCTTATATTGAGGTCTTACTAAATACACCAGAGAAATGCTGTGAAATTTACAAATATTGTCGCATTTAGTCCTCAAAATCCTATCAGGAAGACACTGTTATACCCATTTCACAGATGAGAAAACAGAAGGGCACAGTAATTTGCCAAAGGGCCACAACAGTCAGCAAGCAACTGAACTCACATTCTCACTGCGGCAGGCCTACATCCCAATGCTGTCTAATCTCTACTCTACCCTGCCTCCTTTCTTCTGTTTCCTACTTACCGCACAGGGTTGTTCTGAGATTATATATGAAAAACCCTCAGCACACTGGCTGGTGCTGGGTCCCACAGTGAACTCCTTTAAGGGAGAGCTACTGACGTATATCTATGGTTTGATCATATTGATCAACAGAGAATGAATAAACAAATGAACAAACGAATGAATGAAATGAAAATAAGGACACATGCCAAAATGAGATAAGGAAGTATTTTACAAGTGGTTATTTCACATTCTATATATAGATCCTCACAAGACAGCAGAAAAAAAATGTAATCTCTTTTTCTCCCCTATGTCTTTCTAATACAGTCTTCACTCTGGGTACAAAGGGCCAGAGGTGGGGGGGGGGGGGGGTCACAGCAATGGAGTGAGCAGGAATGACACAGCACATTCCAGAAGCAGCAGGCCTAGTTCTGCAGCCCTCACTAGGACAAAATCCCCACTGCAAGGAAACCCCATCCAAACCCTCTTTGCCAGAGCAGAGAGGTCAGAGACCAATCCTCAACAGGACCTGAAACTCTGGGTTACCTGCACCACCCCGAACAGTAGTTTCCTGGGAGCAAAAGGATGGGGATCGAGGTGGCACACCCCTCCTGCCTCCTGTTCTGTGCTTACTTGTCCTTCCCTCATACACACACCCCAGCTCCCACGTGAGTGTGGGCAACAGTCCAGCCATGTGACCCTGGGCAGGCCGCAGGCCCCTCCAAGCCTTAGTCGTCCCCGCCTGAAAAGTCCAGATAACACCAGGTCACCCTCAGTGCTAGTGGGAGGAGCGGACTGATAGTCCCAAGAGCCAGCGCCTGACATGTAAGGAGCACTCAGTGTGTGTCCGCTAAAAATGTGGGCCAGCAGTGGGGACACGGAGGGACCTCACGCTGCGGTGCACTGCCCTTGCCTCCCATGCGCGGCTGCTTGGCACTGTAACCAGCGCACCCAGTGCAGTTTTACTCGTGTGTACCTGACACAGCCAAGTTCAGTGTGGCACACAAACTACAACTCGTTGACAATGAAGACAAAAATTCAAAATGCACTTGGCCTTAGGAGTGGGGAGACCTGTAGATGGGGAGACCAAAAAAGGGAAAATGCAAGCAGGGAAATGGAAAGAAAGAAAGGGACGTCCCCTGACCAGCTGCTGAAAAGCAAAGAGTGGCACGCTCTGACTCGGGGTTAAGTACAAAAAGGCCCTCCCGGTGAGGATTCAGTGCTAAGTCAATTGAGAAAACAGACCCAAGGATAAGTCCTGTTCCTCAAGCCATCACAAGAAATATCGACCAGCCAGAAGGCCAGGCCACCAGCATGCGACACCCACCAGGGCTGACACTAGGTTGCTCAGCTGTATAATAAACAGAGAAGTCTCTTCCTTTTCTAAGAATGCGTGTCGGTAGTTCTACACTGAAAAGGACATCTAGAGCACATCACAAAGCCAGCATTCGTGGCTGTCTGGCCACCAGGAGGAAAAGTACTTCCTTTATCAACAGCAAAGGGTGTGAAGTTACCCTTCACCCAGAGGCTGACTCCCTCTCGAAAACAGCTTAGCATCGAAGAGCTCTGTGACTGAGAGAGGCTGGACCTGCCCCACACCTCTGCCACTTGCTATTCTTATGTCCTTCTCTCAGCCTCAGTTTCCTTGTCTGTAAAGTGGGAGTAACAACAGCCCCACCTACCAAGATTTTTGAAAGGATCAGAAATGGTGACTGCAAAGCACCAAGATTTAGTTCCTGGCACAGAGCAGGCCATGTACATGGTAGCTTCGCTATTCCTGGGATCCCAGAATCTCTGCTGCACCTTCCCCATTTGTCCCCCTCTCATCTCTGAAATCACCCAGCCCAGGAAGACAAACACTGACTGTTCCTGCTCCTCTGGCAGCTCCTGAAGGCCATTCCTGGAGATGGTTCTGGGCAGCAATGACAGGGCCAACAAATCAGGAGGCTGCCTGTTCATGAATGGAGCAGGGGAAGAAAAGGAAACAGCGACCCTCCGGTCCTCCTGGAGGGCTCCTCTGCCAACCCTGGTCCCAGCCATGGGTCAACAGGAATCAGGAAAGGAAGCTGCAATGGTCTACAAGAGTTTCCTTCTGCAGTTCACACAGACAAGGAGCTTGAGAAGGTTCTGAACCCTCTGAAATTGAATATGATTTTGGGTGAACATGCATTTTTCTTGGGAGAATCAGACCACTCATCAGATTCTCAACAAAGTCCGTGACTTTCCCCTAAGGAAATAAAAAAAAAAGCCTTAAAACCACCGGTTCATTTAGGGCAAACAAGAATGCCTGACAGGCCCTGCCCAGTTGGCTCGGTGGTAGAGAGTTGACCCCACATGTGGAAGTCCTGGGTTTGATTTCTGATCAGGGCACACAGGAGAAGTGACCATCTGCTTTTCCACCACTCCCCTTCCTTTCTCCCCCCCCTCTCCCTCCCTCCCCACCCCACCCTCCTCCAGCAGCCATGGCTCAATTGATTCCAGCAAGTTGGCCCTTGGCATTGAGGATGGCTCTGTGGAGCCTCTGCCTCAGGAGTTAAAAATAGCTCAGTTGCAAGCATGGCCCCAAATGGGCAGAGCACTGGCCCCAGACAGGAGTCGCTGTGTGGATCCCAGTTGGGGCACATGTAGGAGTCTGTCTCTCTATCTCCCCTCCTCTCACTTAAAAAAAAACCAAAAAACCTGACAGAGGAAGAACAACATAAAATGATCTGTAGTTTTTAGCTCACATGCAATGACACTTACCCAGTGGGTTGTTACCATGTGTTATCCCAATAGTGCTCACAATAGTGGAAGTAGACAGACATCAACCCTAGATAAGGAAACTAGAGTCGCAGAGGTTGCCTCTTTCCAAATCCCTTTAAGTGGAAAGTGGCAGAGCCAGGACTCAACCCAGAGAATGTCTCAAGTCAAAGCTCAAGATCCTAATCATTACATTACAGTGTCACCTCCTCTAGGCCAAGCCTCAAACCGTATAAACTAAAGGGAGCTTTAGAAAGTCCTGAACAAATCAAAATAACCTGAAGGGCAACAGGAAAGAGAGGTGGAGGGGACAGAGACTGCTTATAACCTGACAACACTGTTTCTACAACATCCATTCTGCCCGTGTCTTCACACACTAAGAAATTTAATACTAAATTTGACACTAAGAAATTTTCCAGACATCAGGAATAAAAGAAGTCATAGGAAGTGTATGTATCAGTACCAAAAGTCTCAGTTTCCTTGCTGGAAAAATAGGGATTATAAATTACTACTCTATTCACATCTGACATGTAGCAAGCACTCAGTGAACTACAGGCATAATTGTAATTATTACAATCTGGTGAAACAGCACATCCCATGGATCAAAGGTGCCATCTCTATGTTAATGAACCCACATTGCTTATGTCAGAGCCCATCTCCTTGCATCCCCGAGTTCCACTCAATGCCAGTGAGAGAGGCCTCACTTCAGTTCCCAGGGGTGATCACACTCTCCTCCCAACTGCATGCTCGGCAAGCCAGAAGGAGCGGCCAGCAGGACTTGGGAGCAAGCTTGGGTCCCAGAGCCAACTATCCGACATCGTCCAAGGTGTCGAGAGGTCTTGGAAACCTCCAGGGTGATCACAGGAGGTAGGGGCTACCCATGGCAAGCTTCTCCTGATGCAGAAAGAAACCTAGAAAATAAGTATAAGAAGTTATCAAAGATGGAGAAGAGCCACCTCTGACCCAGATATAACAACAGATGAAAAAGCCAGATTTTGGTGCCTAGGGTTTGGGAAAACAAAGGTTTTGGGGGACCTCTGACTCATAGCCCCTTCATCTCTATAAGAAAGTCATCTAACTGATGTGATTCTCGAAGGAAGATAATTTTCATCAATTTGTCCCACTATTCATAGCCAGAATAGATCATCTCTAGCATAATCTATGAAATCTGCATACAAAAAATTATTAACAATAATAGCTGCCATTTATTAAAGTTATGCTATGCACTAAGCCCTTTACATATATTATCTCATCTAATCCTCAAAATGGAATTTTAAGGAAAGTGCCTTCTCCATTAAAAGATAGGAAACTGGCCTCACAAAGGTGCTACTCATAGCATGCCCAAGGTCACTGGACTGGTAGGTTAACACAGAATTTTAAATCCCATGCTTTTAATATTGCTTTCTACCCACGGGCTCTCTAGACATCATTTTCTCCCAATCCTTCCAGAAACATAAGAACTAACTTATTCCACTCTGTCCTAATCTAAAAGATTTCTTATGCTGGGTATTGAACCCTGGATAAACTATACTAACCCAAGAATCAGCTATGCTCAGAAGCACACAGGACAGGGGCATAAATGACACAAAGTAGGTGTGAGGTGAGGATATTAACAGTTAAGGGAAAAGGAGATGTGACCACAAACCTTCTCTCCCATAGACTGACATACCCAAACATTTCAAGAACAATTTCAAGAAAAGCCCTTCTCAAAGACAACGAAGTTCTTGAAATGATAGTGGAGTATCCAGAGAATAAGGAAAGGTAACCACAGAAGAATACAAAATAGCACTGGGGGGGGGGGGGGGGGGGGAAGCAAACACATAACACCCTACAAGTGTTCTCCATCAGATTTCCTAAAGCAAGTCGTGACTCTGGAACTAGCCCATTAACACAAATCAAAATAATCTGAACCAAATGTTCTCATTTAAAGGCCCTTTTCCCCCTTGAGGAGCTGTACAACTTTCTGCAAGGGTAAACACACTCTCACACACAGGCCATCTTGCTCCAATGATTACCACCAGGCCTCAAGGTTTGCATGGCTCTGACCAAGTCAGCAAAAGCCTGAACCCCAAAACCAAAAGCAGAGAACACAAGAGGTGGGGAGAGAGAGAAACAATGAACATGGGAAATTTTTCAACTAGACCTCCCTCTGGAAATGAAACACTCTCTCTAGATTTTTGTTCCTAGAAATCATCCCTCAGCAGGACTCAGACACTACTCTACTTCCCTCCGCCCTTTTCCACTGGCCATCTCCTTTGCTCAGCCAGAGGGATCTGTCACTTAGCAACTACTCTCCAACAAAAATATAAAGCCAGGATGAAGTCAGGCTTTTGACATCGTTTGCTCCCCAGCACTCATGGGACAAGCCTCAAGCAGAGCCAAGAAATCAAGTTTCATTAGACCTGGGCTCAGAGCAGGAGCTCTGCTCAGGTGCCCTCACTTGGTGTCACTGAGGACTTGCCCAGGATCACTCCAGCCAAGGCAAAGGGTTCTTATTAAGCTTCAAGGTTACAAGGTCTGAATACAATGCAGAAACCACAGCATCCCCCAGGTCTCAGCCAATCTTAATTACAGAGTAAGCATGGTGGTAGTGATGTGTTGGATTTGGTCCAGTACATCTTCCAGTCTAGGCAGCTGGCTCAGCATCATAACTAACACCCTGGTCACCTCCGCAGAGACCTTCCTTGACACCCCACCTAAAGTCACTCCCTCCCCATAACTCATGATTTGATTCTTTCCTGGATGACTTTTGACTTATTTTGTCTGGTTGCTTTCTTTTTTGCCTGCCTCCATGAACATGGAGAGCCTGATTATTATTTTATCCTCAGCTCCCACAGGCTGACACAAAGAAGGAACACAATGAATATTTATTGTATGGATGAGATAAGATGGTGAGAGAGAAATCATGTAGAGGCCATTGCAGGTCCTTAAGGGATGAGTGACATATCCTAACATTACTAACTTCCCTAAATTGTTACAGAGCCAGCTTTTCATAAATTTATAAAAATCTCTTACGTCTTTTCCTACTTTCAGTCTCAGGCAAAACAAATTAATTACATGTGTTTACTACCTACTGTGTGTAAGTAGTATTTCTTTTTTTATGTTCCTAAATTTCCTCTATTGAGCCTCTGTTTTGAGGGGGAAGGAAATAAAACCATAAAGTAGATATTGAAGGTGTGGCTAATCCAACTATTATTCTAAGATTTTGTGAACAAGTCCATGCTCACCTAGCCATTCCTTAATTTTGTCTCAGTTTACAAATGCAGTACATACACGGGGACCCCAATATGACAGCTAAGTGAAACACCTGGCATATCTTTTCTGATGATTCCCCTGGCCAACTAACTAGGCTCAAATAACATCATAACAACTACTAATTACCCTGGGCTCTCCCCATCTGTCCACTTATAACTATATAAAAGTCTTACCCATTTATTTGTTAGTCTGCTGTGTGTCTTTCTGCATAAATCTAAGTTTCATAAGAGAAGAACCGTGTCTGCCTTCAACGTTTTAGGCCCCAATAAACAACCACCAAATGAACTCAGAGTATTTATTTATGTGCTTTGTGAGGTTGCCCAGGCTTCTGGACTAAAACTAAGGACCAGTTCCCTCCTAAAAGAAAACTATAATCTATGGATTCTTCCTCCATAATGACGTAAGGCTTTGCCAGCCATTTTCCATCATATATTCATGTATCTCTGAGTAAATGCAGTTCAGGTTTCAAAAAAACTATTTAAATTTAGCCTCTTTAACATCTGCATATTCATAAATCACACTAAGTCTGAGGATAAAGAGACTCAATAAACTACCTGGGCCCTGATTGAATCTCTTTAGCAAGAGCAGAATAAACACATATATGGCAGATGATATTTTACATAGATAGCCACACCAATTCAGCCCAACCCACATGTTATTCTTACAATGAATAAGACACAGATAATTCCTCCATCAAGCAATGGGACCTATGTTCCCTTCCCTTGAACTTGATGGACCACTTTACCAAATGACCTTTACCAAAAGAACATGGCGGAAGTGATACTGCATGACTTCAGAGGCTAGGTCATAAGAGGCAACGTGACATCTGCCTGGTATGCGCTCTCTCTCCTCCTTCCTCTATCTTCTCTTTCAATGGACATATAACTCTGGAGCCTAGAGCTACCTTGTGGAGGTGAGGCCACCATGCTGGACTGACCATAAAGAGAGACAACATAAAAAGATAACCAGGTGTTCCCACCCCCAGCTTTCCTAGTCCTCCCAGCCCAGATGCCAGACATGTGAGTGAGCAGAGGATTCTGATGATTCCACCCCTAGACCTCAAGTCACCCCAGCTGATGCCATGTAAAGCAGAAACAAGCTGTCCCTGAAGAGCCCTGTTCACACTAGATAAGTGAATAAAATAAATGTTGTTTTAAAACCACTGAGTTTTGCCCTAGCCAGTTGGCTCAGTGGTAGAGTATCAACCCAGCATGTGGAAGTTCTGGGTTCAATTCCCAGTCATCTCCCACAGCCATAGCTCAATTGATTTGAGTACATTGGCTCCGGGCACTGAGGATAGCTCCATGGAGTCCCCACCTCAGGTGCTAAAAATAGCTAGGTTACAATCATCAGCCCAAGATGGGCAGAGCATCGGCCCCAGATAAGGGTTAAGGGGTGGGTCCCAGTTGGGGCACCTGTGAGAATCTATCTCCCCTCCTCTCACTTAAAAAAATAAAATAAAATAAAAAGAAATTAAAAAGAAGAAAAAAAAACCCACCAAGTTTTGGGGTAGTTTGTTTTTCAGCCACAGTAGTTGGGACAATTCAGCCCAATAAAAAAGTCACCACAATGTCCTATGGAAGAGTAGGTATGGATGGGAGTAGCTTCAGTTCATGTACAGTTGGTGGGACTCTATATACAAAACCCAAAATTTCTGGGTCAAGGAATGTCATAAAACAAGAAGCAGAAAAAAATACAAAACTGCACAATACACAAAGCTTTCCCAAGTCCTCTAGTCTGTAAGCTCTTTGGACTTGAAGAAACTGAGCCAGACTCTTTAGCCAATTGCCACTTTCTCACTTCACTGTCCATTTCACTTGCACAAACAGAGACTGAAAGGAAGAACATTTCCCTTTTGAACAAATTCTTTTACCATCTTGTTCACTCTCCAGAATGCCTCACTCCAGAACATTTTTCGTCTTAAGTCAGAATAGGGATTATTTACGTGTGTGAGGTCTCACTTAGGTCTGTCTCAGCAGATGACATCCACTAAACATGGAGGAATGTTCTTCTAATGAGAAAAATTCTTTAAATTTC
Source organism: Saccopteryx leptura (assembly GCF_036850995.1). Taxonomy (NCBI): domain Eukaryota; kingdom Metazoa; phylum Chordata; class Mammalia; order Chiroptera; family Emballonuridae; genus Saccopteryx; species Saccopteryx leptura. The sequence goes on along the minus strand of NC_089508.1, from coordinate 165,095,286 downwards.
AACATTTACTGAAAGAATAATTCACATGCCTATGTCTACTACCTCACATAGGTTTCAACATTAGGCATATGGTAAGTTTAAATACCCGTTCTTCTACTTGTTAGCTGTCTGACCTTGGGTAAATTATTTGACTTCTTCGTGCATCAGTTTATTGTATCTATAAAAAGACAATAATAATGTTCAAAGGTGTATTTTGAGAATTATACGAGGTTATTATAGCTAACACTCATAAAGTACGTACCGCATGCCAGGCACTGTTCTAAGTGCCCAGAGGTGCTCAGACCATACCTGGCACACAGTGGATATTCCGTAAGCATTGGCTGCCATGAGCATCACTATTACTAACATCATTAGATTAGGATTTGTTCCAATGACTAAGCCAAAATGCTTTTGGTATAACACTATAAATATCAAGTCTAATTACAGCATAAGAGCAATGAGGCTCAAATTCATACTCAACTCAAACAAGTCATCTCAAATTCATATAAATGCAAACTTATAAGATGCACAAAAATTACCTGAGGTATCTGTTAAAAGGAAGATCCCTGGCTATGCCTCCAGAGATTCTGATTTAACAGACTGGGATGGAGTCCAGAAAGTTGATTTCTTAATACCCCCACCCTCCACAGGTGATTCCAGCAAGCGCTGCCCTACAGATGCTGGTGTAACCATCTGGACTTACAAGTTATGAAGCCATAGAAAGAGCATAGGCTAAGAGTCCGAAATTCTGGGTTCTAGTCTCAGTTTTGACCCTAGCTAGTTCTATAGCCATGACACAAGTCATTTGACTCCTCTGGGTCTCAGTTTCCTGGTTTGTAAAATAAAGCTTTCAGACTAGATAATCCCAAAGGTGTCTCCTTCTCCAAAACGGATCATACAATATGACGAGACACAAGTCCCTCAGATCATCTTGTTTTGTGCATTCGTAGCAACTGTACTAACAATTATCATCAATTAAGCTCCTCCTATGTGCCAGACAGTGTCCAAGATGTTTACTTAATTATTTTTAATGTTCTCAACCATCCTGAAGTGTAGACAAGACAAGAAAACCAAATCAGAAAGGTTCAATAACCTGCCTGTGGTAACCTAGGCAGTAAGTGGCAGAGCCTTGATTTTATCCCCAATCTACCTGACCCAACTGTGTCCCCACAACATTATGCCTTTAGCTCTCTCACTACAAAATCCATTTTCCTTGCATTTCCTTGTTTTTGTTCAGTTAAGAGTTAGAGATAACGAAAGTTCCTACCTGAGCGCCACAAAGTACCAAAGTGCAAGACCAGGGCATCAGGGAAGAGAAGTGGGAACAGAGGAGCTCTGCAACCTACAATGTAAAGTCTTCTGACCATCCCCAAAGTGAAGGTCAAGTGACAACTGAGGGAGACAGATTCCGTGTCCAGGAGATGTCATTAGTATGAGCAATGGCAAGGTAGGTGGTAGAAGAGGAAAGCAGAGAAACCGACACAAAGCACTGAGGTTGGTCAGCAGGAGAGGGAGGAAAAACAGAATTGTGCCAAGATCTCTCCTCCCTTTCTTAATTCCTCTCATGGGAAGAACTGAACTTTCCGACAGAGTATCCTCCGCGAGCTTAAAGATACAATGGGAAAGTTTCTCATGACGTCTCTTCTTTTGTTTTCTCTTGCCAAGTAACTTAAAGAGAACCTAATTCTAGGCCTTCTCGCCTCCAAACTTCATTAATTAATCTCAGAAATTCAAAGGGAAAATGGAAGGAGGACAAGGAAGAGAAAGAACATTAACTACAGAAAGTTCCAGATAATAAAACTTTATAGAAAACTGTTTTTGGTTTCCAAATTTGTTCTGAGAGAGATTTAAAGAGTGTCTGAACGACATGTAGCATGGGGTAAATTGAACAGGAAAAAGCACAGGAGTAGGAATCCGAAATTCCTGAGCTCTGAACTCCGCACCCCATGGGATACTAAACAACTGGCCTGGGGCAAGTTCCAGAATCTTACTGCAGTGTCCACATCTGTAAAATGGGGACAATGATACTGACACAGCATAGATGTGTTTAAAAAATAAATAATGTGTATGAGACGCCCAACAGGGTATCTGACCTGAAGGTATTCTAAATGGGAAAGTCTTGCCTTCAAGATGTATCAAAATACCCACTGATAATTAAGTTATGCAAAAACTTTAAAATGAGAAAGAGCATGGAGGGAAAAAAGTCCATATAAGTGAAAAAGGGAGATAGGAGAATGAATCAGCAATGTCCAATAATACCATAAAACCATGGCAATTATATATGTTTCATGCCTAAGAAGCTCATTATCATCTAAAGCCCAAAATAAAGGAAAAGAGAAAAGGTGGCCTAATAAACACAAGCAGGTCAGAGCATTTAGCTCCCGCCTTACAGATTATACTGAATACCAACACTGGGAAAAAGAAAATTTTCTTAATTTAAAGTTATAAATGATTTATAGGACTGGGTCATCACAGAGGAAAAAAGCTGTCGGGCTCTAAGGAAGCCAGCTCCTCTCTTCAGAGGGAAAGAATAAACCTTAGATTCAGTGAGAAGCCAAAACCCCAGAGCGATCATTAATTGAGTTGAGGCAGCAACTTGGCACAAACAGTTCAGAGACCCAGTGACTTCACCACACTGTGAAGGGTGCCTGGCCCTGGAATTAAACAACAGAGGAGGGTGGAGCCTGTGGAACAGGGTCAGATATCCTGCCTTTGCTCTCTAATAATCCAAACATCACGTCAAGGAATGCGAAGATTCCATTCCCAGAGAAGAAGAAAGGGCACCAAGGCTCTGGACTCGGACGGCACGGGTTTAAAATACTGGCTCTGCCGTCTACTAGCTCTGTGAATTATTTAACTCACTGTGCCTGGTCTGATCTGCAAAACAGGTATAATAACAGAACTAATTTTGGGGGGTTTTGTGAGGATTGTATGAGTTAATACAACTAAAGAAACCTGATCACAAGTGCTCCATTAAATGAACGCTGTTATGACCTGCCTCGTAGTGTTGTTGACGTTCCGTTATTGAGCTTTACTTGTGTACCATAAGGTTGCCTAATTTAGTCCCCCAAAGCCCTGTGAATCAATGAATGTAAAGCATGAAGCTTAATGACCTCACTGAACACAGAAAATGTTCAATAAGGAGAGCCCACTCCTTGCTATTATCACTGCCAAATCAAATCCACACACCTGGGAAAGAAACAGTTCAAAGAAAGTACCCATTAGACATTTATTTGGTAATATGCAAATTGGAGATTTCTGAAGAGTCAGAGCTTCATCTTACATCAAACAGCCTTTACATTACTTTGAACATTTCATTTTAATAGCAATTCCAGGACCCAGAAGTTAAATGAATAAGGCCTCCTGAATACTCTCTTACTCTAAGAGTCTATGGCCAGAAGAAAGGAAAAGGGTTCTCTAGACCATAAATCTTACCTTTGATGATTCAAGGTACAAATGTACTTCGAAGAACAACAGTTAGACACCAGAAGTTTTCATGTTGTAAAGATTTTAGCTCTATATCATTTTATGAGCTGACAAGGGCCACTTCAAACAATGAAATTATTTTTTTTTAAAGATTTTGTAAAGAATAAACTTACTTAAAAAAAAAAAAAAAAAGTCAATCCCTAAAAGCACTTCTATTTCTGATCTTATCCTCTTATATCAAATGAAGATAAAATTAACTCCCACCTGCCTCAGCCCACAGTTCACATGTGGACTAGGTGGAACAAAGCCTCGATATTATAACTAAAATCCTGTATTAACAATAATCTTGGGCCTGATCAGGCGGTGGCACAGTGAATAGAGCATCATACTGAGACGCAGAGGACCCAAGTTTGAAACCCTGGGATCTCCAGCTTGAGCGCAGGCTCACCTGGCTTGAGTGCAGGATCATAGACATGACCCCATCCATGGTCGCTGGCTTGAAGCCCAAGGTCGCTGGCTTAAGCAAGGGGTCATTCACTCTGCTGTAGCCCCCTGGTCAAGGCACATATGAGAAAGCAATCAATGAACTACTAAGGAGCTGCAACGAACAATTGATGCTTCTCATCTCTCTCCCTTCCTGTCTGTCTGTCCCTATCTGTCCCTCTCTCTCTCTGTCTCTGTCATAAAAAAAAACAAACAACAAAACAATAATCTTGGTCTACATAGTAGAAATAGCACTCTTCAGATGCTATTTAACGGCCACAAATCTTTAATGTGAACTCCTCTGCAATGTGACTTTGCCACTCCTCCCATCCAGAGGCAGAATACATTTCTCCACTCCACTGAATCTGAGTTTGCCTTGTGGCCCGTTTTGGCCAGGAGAATGTGGCCAAATTGATGCTGTGTGAATTCCACAGCCTAGGCCACAAGAGGGCCTGAGGCTTCCACCTGTGCCCTTTTGAAACAGCATCCAAAGCCTGCCATTCCAAACAGAAACCCAGGAAGAAAGACCACATGGGGAGAGGTCCTGGATCCCAGAACGAAGCTGCATGAGTGAGCCCAGGAGAAGCCTAAGGAAGCACCCAGCCAACCTGCTAAGCTGCAAGAAACAAATACTAATATCATCTTCAATTTCAAAGGTTTGTTATACAGCCATAGATAAGGGATATGGGTAGACTAGCTGGGGTTTATTTAATTTAAAAATGATTTTCCAAAACAATTTAATACTTCTCAAACTCAACAACAGGCAAAACCTAGGTTGCTGAAACTCAAGAATAGTGGTTTCCTTAGGAGAGGAGAGGTAAAGATAAGGAAACTTTATGGGATACTGGTAAGTTTTATTTCTTGGCCTGAATAGTGGTTACATGGATGCATTCACTTGGTGATAATTTATCAAGCTATGTGCTCTGAGGGGTGCACTTTTCTGGATATATGCTAAACTTACATTTTAAATAGTTTAAAAGACACCTCTCGGGGCAAAACCTCTTTGAGAAATGGGTATGTGGCTAAAGTAAATAAATGGTCATGCTCACAATTGTTTGTCCATTGATTAAAATTGCCTCAGAGAAGTTTGTAATACACACAAATCCAGTTTTACAAATTGAACGTCACTTGTTATCATCTGAGCATATTTCTTCCTTGCCAAAAGATGACCTGTTTGTGAGTCTAAAGATGGCTGTGGAATCCCAGAAAACTGGGTAATGCCTCCACCAAGATATTTTCAAGAGCTGGTTTAAAATTTTCATGTCATCCAGGAAGTGTCAACCCCTTACAAAATAAAAAGTCCTCAGCACTTCCATGACACAAGTATGTCTCCCATGGCAGATCACACAAACTCAGTAAGGCCACATCTCATCTTCATCCCAGGGGCCTCTGACCCCAGTACCCTAAAATAAAAGCCAAGCAGAGTATCACTTGTTCACACAAAAGAGATTCCACAAATGTCTGTGGTTGGTAGGAAGACCCCAAAGCCCTAAACAAGGTTTATGTCCTTTGACTAAGTAATTCCTCTTCAAGGAGTCTGTTCAAAATTAATAATTTTAAATGGAGACAAAGATTTATGCAGGGAATTATCCATCAAGTTCTTTAAAATAGCAAAATACTGAGGAATGGAAATTCTCCAAAATTTAAAGTTAGAAGAATAAATAAGGAAATTGTATTTTATCCATAAAGTAGAAATCATATGGACATTTTAAATGACATATAAAAAATAATAGCAGTTCTCTCTTTGTGGTGGAATTATGAGTGTTTCTTCCTATTTCTTTATAATTTCCTGTACTTCTCAAACTTTCCATAAGGTACAGGTATTTTTCACTTATTGCTTTTATAAAAATCGGAAGAAGCCTGACCAGGCGGTGGCGCAGTGGATAGGGCATCAGACTGGGATGCGGAGGACACACGTTCGAGACCCGGAGGTCTCCAGCTTGAGTGCAGGCTCATCGGGTTTGAGCAAGGCTCACCAGCTTGAGCCGAAGGTCGCTGGCTCGAGCAAGGGGTCACTCGGTCTGCTGTAGCCCCCTGGTCAAGGCACATATGAGAAATCAATCAATGAACAACTAAGGAGCCGCAACAAAGAATTGATGTTTCTCATCTCTCTCTGTTCCTGTCTGTCTGTCCCTATCTGTCTCTCTCTCTGACTCTCTCTGTCTCTGCCACACAAAAAAAGTAAAAAACTGGGGAAATGTGTTGAACTGAAGATGATCAACACTATAAGTTATCTTTTAGTATTCATTTATGACTTTATCTATTACTTACATTCCTTGCCTGGAATCATCACTTCAGCTATATACATATCGTGAGTGTATTACTAGACTCAATTTCCATTGAATCACAATAATGTGTCTTTCCCTCCAGGCTCTGAGCTCTTCACTATCTTTGTAAAGCCACTGTTCAACAGTGGCTTGCTCTTAATAAATGCTCAATATTTTTTTTAAGCAAGATGGGGAGGACAGACAGATAGGAACACCGTGAGAAGCATCAACTTGTAGTAGCTTAGTTGTTCATTGATTGTTTTCTGGTATGTGCCTTGATGGAGGGGTGGCCCTCTGGCCAAGCCAGTGACCCCCTTGCTCAAGCCAGTGACCTTGACCTTCAAGCCAGAGAGACCTTTGGGTGCAAGCCAGCGACCACCGGATCATGTCTATGATCCCACACTCAAGCCAGTGACCCCACGCTCAAGCTGGTGAGCCTGTGCTCAAGCCAGTGAGCCTGTACTCAAGCCGGCGACCTCAGGTTTTGAACCTGGGTTCTCAGTGTCCCAGGCCAACATTTTATCCATTGTGCCACTGCCTGGTCAGGCTCAATATATTCTGACTAAACGTTGTTGGATATCAAGTTACAGATAAGAGGATTTACCTAAACTGCATGGCAGCAGGGGCCGTATTTCCCTACATGCCCCAAGCATGGCACACAGAAGGCCTAAAGTAAGTACCTGCTTTTTATGTTCCTTCGCTCAGGCTGCCATAACAAAATACAACAGACTGTGGTTTAAAGAGCAGGTATTTATTTCTCATTGTACTACAGACTGGAAGTCTGAAATCAGGGTGCCCGCATGGTTGCGTCCTTGGAAGGACTCTCTTCCTGGCTTGTAGGTGGCCACCTTCTTGCTGTGTGCTCACACACAGGATATGCATATGAGATGGCCTCTTCTTTGTGTATGTGCAAAAGGAGAGAGAAAATTCTCTGGAGTTTCTTCTTCTAAGGACACCAATCTTAGCTAATTCCACCATTATAACTTCATTTAATCTTAATTACCTTTATATAGGCCCCAATCAAATATAATTGCATTGGGAAAAAAGCTTCAATATATAAATGGGAGGCACATCTCACCAGTGAACCAATGAGGTAACCCCAGAAATAGACTAATACCTATAACCATCAGAACAATGGCCTGAAAAACTTCATGCCTTGTGTCAACTGACGGTGTGCACCAAAGGACAGGTGTGAGCTTTTGGTATGTCTTCATAATCTGCACAATGGGGAGACAAGGAAGAATTTGGGCATAGATGTGCTGCTATATCCAAACCTGTGCTTTAGGAGGATTAATCAGGAAGCAATAAGTCTGGACCCAGACGTACAAACATAGAAAGTGAGAACTACCGTTGTCAGAATCCACCATAAGAGCCAGTTGGCGTCGGCCTAGCGTGCGGAGGACCCGGGTTCGATTCCCGGCCAGGGCACACAGGAGAAGCGCCCATTTGCTTCTCCACACCTCCGCCGCGCTTTCCTCTCTGTCTCTCTCTTCCCCTCCCGCAGCCAAGGCTCCATTGGAGCAAAAGATGGCCCGGGCGCTGGGGATGGCTCTGTGGCCTCTGCCTCAGGCGCTAGAATGGCTCTGGTCGCAACATGGCGACGCCCAGGATGGGCAGAGCATCACCCCTGGTGGGCAGAGCGTCGCCCCATGGTGGGCGTGCCGGGTGGATCCCGGTCGGGCGCATGCGGGAGTCTGTCTGACTGTCTCTCCCCGTTTCCAGCTTCAGAAAAATGGAAAAAAAAAAAAAAGAGCCAGTTGGTGCTCTGGGTGCTGAGAGTAGGAACTAAGCCATCAGTAATAGGGAGATGGGGAAAAGAACAGACACAAAGGGCATCAGCAGGGTCAGACACAGGGGAAATTGTTACCAAATGGACAATGGGAAACTCAGCGATGAAAAAAAGCAGCAAAGACAATGTAAAGGTAACGGGAAGAGGTGGTGACAGGAGAGTTGTACCACCCAAGAGCACGCACGGGATGGGAGGAGACAGTGAATGTGATTTGCAGAAGGAAGGGGAGGGCAGTTTGCATTAGAGATAACGTTGAATCTCAGCTGCCAGGAGATATCCAGGCAGAGATGCTAGTCAGGCAATTATAAATGAATGCGTGGAACCTCAGGCCAGGAGTCAGGCCAGAGGTGGATTGGATACCTGAACATCATCCATAGAAGTAAGTAAGATGGCTAAGGAAACTTAGCACAGATACTCAGAGACCAAGGTCTTCTCTAGACATCAGAAAGAGGCCAAAGAATACAGGAAAAGAAATGAGAAAAGGCCAGAGAGGCAGGAGGAGAATCAGGGTAACGCAGTACCATGGAAGCCAGAAAAGCAGCATTGCTGGGTAGGACAGAATATTAAGTACCAGCAGGAGCAGAGACATCAACGGGCTGAGAAAGAGCATCTGGATCTGGTTCCTATGTGATCGAGGGTCCCAGGAGAGAGGACTTTCAACAAGTTGGGGAGAGCAAAACAAGGAGCCTTAGAAAGCCAGAAAGAGGGAGAGAAGTCATCGGTTGGGTACCTATGAGTGTACGACGCATCGTGATAGGAATGTTTTGTGGATTATCATCTTTAGACCTCACAAACCCCCGTGTACAAGGTAGGTGCTATAATAATCTAATAATCTGTATTCAGAGCAATTTGTGTATGACTTCATAATGAAAGGAGCATATCCACAAGGTCACATTTGCCTGTCTGAAAAAACAAACTTCTCATACATATTTTGATGTAACTATGGAAATGCAAGAGCAGGCATGTAGGTGGAAACATATTAAGGAAAATGATACAATCAGAGGAGGGTAAAGCACAGAGTGATCTGGCTGGGTGACTGGTCACATGGTCAAATGTCTGTGATGGCAAAGGGATTGAACTCCAAGTAGCTGGATGGCATGTGTGTCAATCAGTCTGTCAGTCTCGGTCCCACAGAAACTGCTGGGGGAAAAACATACAAACCATGCTGGTCTGTTCAATTAGACTTGTATTGTTAGTAACATTTTTGAAGGCTGACTTTTTTTTATCTGCCTGAAATGCTATGTTAATTAAAAAGTCTGAGTTCTTCAGTAATAGAAAAAAATCAGGAGGCCTTGACTCACAGGTCGTCACAATTATGAAAAAAACAGTGACTGCTTTAACATAATCTAAGAAACATCTCAAACCTGTGGAAATTTAACACAAATGGAAAAATTTGGGGTTTTAGAAATCCTTCACCTCTCTTTTCTACCCTCTACCATAATTCATTATCACCATAAAATAATTTTTCATCATTGCCATTGTCGCTCTCACTGGCGCTAATTAAAAGATACTTAAATCACTTTGTTTTTCTCAGCCAGATACTTAAACCATATTTGAAAGTAATGAGCTGTTTTATTAGAACTGTTCAAAAAATGCAAGCAATTCTGGGCTTACAAGAAACCTTAATAATTGCATCTTCTTTGGATTGACAAACCTATAAATCTCTGACTGCTGTGTGACATTTATTGAACATGAATAACATCTCCACATGCTGTGATTCTGAAGGCTGACCAACATTTTAAGGAATGAGTTGACTCCCAGATAGGCTTTAAAGGTTCGCCCTGCACTAATATAGCCTAATACCAACTGCCCCTTCCTGCTATACTCATCGGGCCAAAAACATTCACCATTTATCCCTCTCCAAGGTAGCAACAGTATAAAGCCCTGAGCTTGAATGTTGCCTCAGCCACTTCCTACCTGCAGATACTGGGAACAGTGGCTCACACTCTCAATCAGTTTCAACCCCTGCTCAAGGGGAATAAAACCGTATCAGAGCCAAGAAATGAAAATGCTAGGCCAATATGGCAGACCTCAAAGGGCTGTGGAGAGACCCAGACACACCTGGGCTCCCACTCTGGATTCACCATTACCTACTTGGTTGGGTGACACTGGGTGAATTCATCACTCATTTCCTTTAGGTTTTACACTCTTCCTAAGTATCACATCTGATTTTAGCCATACAGTTTTGAAGCTTTGCTTTTTCATTCCACTGTGGTAAACAGCCAAAGAGACAGATACCAATTATATCATATCACACCTCACTCCCACAATGGTGATCTAAAGTGCCCTCTCCTCTGCAGATCGGTAGCTTTCTGAAGTTAATAAGGGTGGAAACTGTGACAACCATTTACAGAACCATCCTTTCATCCTGATGTGGGTAGAGAAGGAGGAGGCGGCCCAGCTTCTACTATGATCTGCTGGGGAAAAAACACCATCGGAAGCTGATGTTCATCCTTTCTGACAATGGTTTCAAAGAAACCTGATGTGATCCATACATAGGATGACCATATCCATACTCAGTCAGTTTTGAGAAAAGGGGCACTGTTAATAATCATGCTGAGACAGCAGGTGTGACCCAGGCAGGACATACGGTCAACCTAATCAGGTGCTTTGCAGGGAGGTGAATGGTATACAGCCTTCTTTCTCCCTTCTATCAACTTTCAACCAAGAAACTCTAGAGGACAGGAAGGTTAAAGTAATCACAAAGCCTCCTCCCCTCTGTATCATGTCCAGTCTTCCCCTGACTCAACAAAAGCACATATTTAGCCAGCACTTACTACCCTAGATAATCAAAGTATGTCCTTCGCTTGAACACAATGCCAAATTCCAACAACACCCCAATAGTGGTGATCATTAGCATAGAAGCACGTAGGTAACTAAAGCAAAAATGCAATCAAGTTTACTAGCTGCTCTGAGCTGGTGGAGGAATGAGAGGTGCCTGCTGTCTGTCACAATCACCCAGCACACCAGTCCAAGTCTTGGTGGGAGAGGCAAGGACCAGATTTGGGCAAATGCACACAAGAGCCAGGTGTCAGCTCTCCTGAGAGTGCCAGGGTATTGCCAACCCAGAGATAATCCCCCATACAAGAGGTCCTTCTGAAATCAGACCATTCTCCACTCCTGTAGCAATTGTCTATCACAAGTTGCCAGCACATGAAGGCAAAACTTTTCTTCACAAATTATCTCGTATTTTAGTTCCAACTAAAATCAGCAAAGAGAAAACAAACTCAGGTCAAGACAAAAGCCTATGGGAAAAAGAATAATTTATATTTGTTAAGTTCCTTCTCAATGCCTTTCCCTTTTATTTTTATTTTTCCATGTTAAAATTGGCCAGGAAAGACCCTAGTTTACCACCTATGTGTGGGCTTGAAAGAAACAAAAAGAGCCTGACCAGGCGGTGGCACAGTGGATAGAGTGTCGGACTGGGATGCAGAAGGACCCAGGTTCAAGACCCCTAGGTCGCCAGCTTGAGCACAGGCTCATCTGGCTTGAGCAAAAAGCTCACCAGCTTGGACCCAAGGTCGCTGGCTCCAGCAAGGAGTTACTCGGTCTGCTGAGGCCCCCGGTCAAGGCACATATGAGAAAGCAATCAATGAACAACTAAGGTGTCGCAACGAAAAACTGATAATTGATACTTCTCATCTCTCTCCATTCCTGTCTGTCTATCCCTATCTATCCCTCTCTCTGACTCTCTCTCTGTCCCTGAAAAAAAAAAAAGAAAGAAACAAAAAGAGTAAAATAATCTTAATTCAGTCACTCATTGGTGCGTATGCTACAAAACTACCAAGAAAAGACTGTGATTAGAGAAGAACAAGTACATAGGTAAAAGTGGAATAGTATAAATGCAAAAATAACTCTTCCACTGAAATACACTCAAAATTGTTTCCTTAAGAAAAGGTGATGTCAAAGAGGACATTTTCCATATTTAACAGGTTCTTGTCTCCTAAATACCTCCAGCATTTCATGCAACCTGCCAGGTGTTCCCAGGGAGTTCGAGGAGAAGGGCCCTTTAAGGAGGCAATTCTTCCCCATGAATGAACATTATCAAGCAAAAAGAATCTATTCCCCCCTCCCCAGAATATGGTTTGTGTAACTGTCCCCAGAATAAACCACTACTAATCCTATTTCAATCTTTAATAGACTGAGAAAAGCCAAGGGAACAAAGACCAGGAAGAGTGATTGTGAAATAAATTATGGTGATGGAAAGGGGTCATAGCAGAAACTACAACATTCAAGATATAAAAGCAGTACCAGGCAAATCAAGAGCTGGTAACAGCTGACATTTATTGAGCACTTCCATGTACCAGGCATTGTCTAAAGCATTTATACATGCATTAAGCTAATCTCCCCAACAATTCTGAGGTAAGACCTATTACTACCACCATTTTGGAAATGAGAAATCCAAAGGAGGTTGTAGACTTGGGTCACCCACAGAGTAAGTGGCAGGGCCAGAAATAATGGACTCTCCACATTAACTGAGGAGCCCACACCACTGGTTTTATAGATAGATAGATAAAGATTAGATATAGATATATTGGTCACTCAGCCGGTAAATGGAAAGAACTGAAGCCCCAGGTCTTCCTGACCCTATGGCTCATGCTCTTAACCCACTCTCTATATCAGCGGTTCTCAACCTGTGGGTCGCGACCCCGGTGGGGGTCGAACAACCAAAACACAGGGGTCGCCTAAAGCCATCGGAAATACATATTTTATTTTAAAATGTATTGTATAATAAATACGTATTTTCCTATGGCTTTAGGCGACCCCTGTGTTTTGGTCGTTCGACCCTCGCCGGGGTCATGACCCACAGGTTGAGAACCGCTGCTCTATATAGTTACCTGAACACTATCACTGGTCACACTGCTCAATCTCTACCACCCGCCACAAACTCTACTATCGCCATTAATAATAAAGGGTATCATTTATGGAAGGCTTGCAATGCCAGGACAAGAAAGCTTTGGCTTAGAGATGTTAACTCAGAGCCCAACCTAATATGTGGTGGAGCCAGGATTTGAGCTAGGTCCATTGTACTCCCGAGTCTGAGTCTCAATGCCCCTAGCAGAGGCCAAGGTTTAGCAAGACCATGACCACAGGACACAGGACCATACTGCAACCACCCACAGACATCAACTCCAGAGATGGCTGTCACAAAGCCACTGACTCTTATTCTTTGGGTCTTACCCAGCAATTTCCTGCTTTTTACATCACAGAAAAATAGAATTAAAAACTCAGAAGCTCAGCAGAGTAGGAAAAAAAAACCAGCACAAAGGAAGTATAAAGCAGTCAGTGTCAGTGACAGCAGGTAAGATGACAACTGGCACACAGAGGTGAAGAAAATGAAAAACTGAAAGTGCAGACTCGAAATTATACAGTACACATCAATGAAGAGCATAATGACAGGCCTGACTCATCAAGAAGAAAATGGGCTTGTTTTTTTTTAAAAGCAGGGAAATGCTCAACATGTAAGCCAGGTTCCTAATCAAGTATTTAAAATGTTTTCAAGTCTTGGCATTTGAAGCAGTAAAGCAGCAAAGGGGCTGGCTGGAGACAGGCCTGAGGACAGCGGACTGCCCTGGCTTCAGCGCCAAGACCACAGAACACCCAGCTGTGAGGCCAGGGGCCCAAGGAAATAGGCACACCTCAGAGGCCTCCACAAGGGATTAGGCCTCCCTGTCCCTTCCCACCACAATTCAGTAAGACCATGGCACGGTGACAAGACATGTGCCCTGGAGCCTGATGGTGCTGGGGTGAATCCTGACTGTCTCACTGACAACCTGTGTCAGGTGCTCACTGGGATAATCCTGGTGCCTGGCACACAGTAGAATTTCAATAAATGGTTATTCAATGAATGACTAAAACCACACAACCCTGCACAAATTACTTCTCTCTCTCTCTCTCTCTCTCTCTCTCTCTGAACTTCAATTTCCTGCTCTGCAAAACAGGCATAACAATTTCTACATTATGGAATTGTGGTGAGCATTAAGTGACTTAATTGTGTAAGGTGCCCCATTCAGGGCTTGGATACAGCCTTATCGTGACAACTGTACAGCTAACTTCAGTGATCTGGAAATCTGACCTAGGAAGCATCCCCCATCCCCCTATGACAGGGGTCCCCAAACTTTTTACACAGGGGGCCAGTTCATTGTCCCTCACACCGTTGGAGGGCCGGACTATAAAAAAAAAACTATGTACAAATCCCTATGCACACTGCACACATCTTATTTTAAAGTAAAAAAACAAAATAGAAACAAATACAATATTTAAAATACATAACAAGTAAATTTAAATCAACAAACTGACCAGTATTTCAATGGGAACTATGCTCCTCTCACTGACCACCAATGAAAGAGGTGCCCCTTCCAGAAGTGTAGCAGGGGCGGATAATTGGCCTCAGGGGGCCGCATGCGGCCCGCGGGCCATAGTTTGGGGACCCCTGCCCTATGATAATGGGTAGAGGAAGCATAAGTTTCTGGGCCTGTCAATACATGATCTGCAATTTGAGCAAATATCTACCCCCTTCTATAACTAATCACCAAATTCAACACAGTCTCCCTGGTCCTTAATAACCTTCTGAGCTAGAAAGATGTTCCAATTTACAAATACACACATGGAACAGAACCATAAATTTCCCTGAGTTAACTAACAAATTGGTAACAAATTCTAGGTCTTCTGACTCTGCTTCCTTTTCATCATCTGGGCTCGGCCACTGGAAACCAAATATCCACAGGCATCTGTACATAATTCCTCAAATTCCAGGCCAGCCAACTGCAGGAGGAAAAGCAACATTGTCACAAACAGATTTTAAAGTTGTGTTCTGAGCACTGATTCCATCAAGGACACCTCTGACACTTTCTGGCTCAAGAAGTTTCCTCCTGTCTGCTCTGGAATCTCTGCAGGACAGAAAGGCCTTTTCAGAATACTGGCTTCTAACTACTTCTTGCTTTATCCTCAGTGTAGCCAATTTAGCTTTTCAAAAGAAAAAAATGCCCTGAACGTCCCAGAAGGAATTTATCATCCTTCTAAGGAATTACAATAGAAAAACAAGAACCTTTTGAACTTTGGGTGGCCTGTGGGCAGGGGAGAGATTATCAATGGAGCCCACACCTTGGGTGGTGATGCCCCTGCAGTCTCCAGGAAGAGGCTGTTGAGTAAGACCCCTCCTAAACTGGGTGATGGGGAGGGACCAGCTTTCAGGGCCCCCCATCTAAGTCTCTATATCGCCATACCCATGTCCACCTCCAGCAGGAGGGGCACTGCCTGAGACTCCCAAGCCCCTCTAGCAGCAGATAGAAGAGTTTCACATGGCCACCTCGTGAGAGAGCTCCCAACCACCTATTCCTCCACAATGCCTCCCTCCGTGGTCAATAACAACAATGGCGATGGTGGTGATGGTGGTGGTGTTGGTGGTGGTGACGGTGGTGGTGGTGGTGCTGATGGTGGTGGTGGTGGTGGTGATGGTGATGGTGATGGTGGTGGTGGTGATGGTGGTGGTGATGGTGGTGGTGATGATGGTGGTGGTGGTGATGGTGGTGGTGATGGTGGTGGTGATGGTGGTGGCAAAGCAGAGCATTACTAATAGAGGGCATGTACTGTGTGCTAGACATTGTTACACTTTATTTCCTGTCTGGAGTAGCAGAAGGCAGAAGACCATCAGCAAATATTTAAATATGCCAGGTTCCTCTCCCAACTCCTAACCATTATGCTGGAAGCCTGGCCCCTACTGTGGCACTCTTGATGCCCTGTCCTGTTGATAAGGTCTCCTGGGAAATCCTATTACAGGTGACCCTGAACAATATGCTTTGGACTGCACAATCCATTTATATACATATTTTTTTACCAATAAATACCTGGATATTTCGAATACAGGTTAGGAGTCGGCAGATGCAGAGGGCAGACTGTATGCACTGATCTACACCATTTTATAGAGGAGAACCGAACATCCATGGATTTTGGTATCTGCATGGGTCTGGGAACCAATCCCCCCTTCAAATAGTGAGGGACAACTAAATTTTGGGAGAGTCAAAAGTTATACGCAGCTCTGGCCAGGTGGCTTGGGGATACAGCGTCATCCCAGCAGGCTGAGGTTATGGGTTCAATCCCCGATCAGGGCACATAGGAGAAGCAACCAATGAGCACACAACTAAATGGCACAACAGAGAAACAAGTTGATGCTTCTCTCTCTCTTCCTTCCTCTCTCTCTCTCTTTCTCAAATTAACGGGGGGAAATATTTTAATTAAAAGTTACATGCAGATTTTGACTACACAGGGGTCAGCATCCCTAACCCCGCTTTGTTCAAGGGTCAATTCTATAGCCAATGCATTGTGCTCGGTTCTCTCATTTATTAAATACTCTGAAGTCCTACAGTGACACAGCTGCTGGGGCCACTTTCTGTGGGTGTCTGGACAGTTAAGCATGGTAACAGCCAGCAGTCTCACCTACCACCTTTGCTGGCTATGTAATCAGTTTCCTTTTAATCCTGCCGAGCTCCATGCTGCCTGGCACCAGAGGCCAGAAGCTGCACATGGGTAATAATTTAACAAATCACCTGTCTGGCTCTCCTGCCAGGACACCCACCCTGGAGCTTATACAGCTGCTGATGCTAGGGCTACAGCCTTGCAGGATGTCAGCTAAACAGCAGTAACCGGGACCTACAGGCCCACACACTTTCCAGCTCTGTCCTGACAAAGGAAATCAAGGTGAGGAGTTTGATAAGGGGTATCTTTAGAGACTGTGCCTCCTTCACTATACCCAACTTTCTAGGGACTTTTAAATATCTTGACTTTGCCAAATGAAGGACCAACAGACAGCCCTGCTCAAGATTCAACAATACACTCTCAGGAACCTGGATCGCATGAACAGGCCAGGAAATACCTGTAGGACACAGAAGAGAGGGGAAGCAAACTGCAACAAGCATACACCAAAAATACTGTGAAACCTACACAAACAACAATAATAAAAGTAGTATGAAACTAATTGTGGAGCTTGTCCCACAATACTTGAGTAATGCCCAGCCTAGAACCACAGGAAAGTAAGATAAATGGTCCGCAAACGATTTACATTACTCAGTCATCATTTTGTTATTTATCTGGAAATCACTGAAAGATCTTTCTAGGGTTACAAATAAGATGCTCACTTTTATTTATTTAGTTAGTTAGTTAAGTGAGAGGAGGGGAGACAGACAGACTCCCACATGCACCCCGACCAGGATTCACACAGCAACTCCCATCTGGGACAGGTGCTCTGCTCATCTAGGGCTGGTGCTCGCAACCAAGCTATGTTTAGTGCCTGACGCAGAGGATCAAGGGAGCCATCCTCAGTGCCTGAGGCTGACGTGCTCAAACCAATTGAACCATGGTGTGGAAGGGAAGAGAGAGAGAGAGACCAGGAGGAGGAGGAGGAGAAAAACAGATGATCATTTCTCCTGTGTGGCCAGACCATGAATCGAACCCAGGACATCCACATACTAGGTCAATACTGTACCACTGAGCCAACTGGCCAGAGCTAGATGCCCACTTTTAAAAAGTGAAAATTCTGCTGTGACAGGCCTTACAAAAATAATAATAATAAATCATTTTGCCCCAATCAGTAGAAGAGAGACATAACCTAAGAAGACACTGCAATCAGCAGTTAACCATCAGTAAGCTATGAGCTGTCACAACGAATTACTGCTGTTCAGCACTTGTTGACATTCATCCTATGACATTCACATTAAAGCAGAGCATGGATTTTGTAGTATAATCTAAAAAAATGTTTAAAATCAGCCTCTCAATTCCATGGCTTGGGAAGGTAAACAGGATTTTTTTCCAATCACAATACTTGTCACCAGTGCTTTGAGAGTGTTTTGCCACTAACATTAGATAACAGCAGGGTGACAATTTATTCCAAAAAACAAAGAGAGTGGGGTCTAAGGTCACAGAATCCCTACAACCAGGCTGTAGGATGGACAGTGAGAGACTGGGGTCTCGATCAGCAGTCTGTGGCTTTCATTCTGCAGGAAGAGGAGAGACATGTGGAAGGGGAGCAGTGCACACACACCTAGTGCTGTCCCCACCATGCACTAGGGCAGTCAACACTATATCTGCATCTGCTTGTCATTTTAAAGGAGACGAACAGAAGCCATGGCCCCAACTACCCCGTCATTTTCTGTTGGTCAGTGCCCTAAGCTGGCAGAGTTAAATGCTTATATGTTGAGCACAAGCTTCAAAGGCAGATGACCTGCGGTCCATTCCCTGCTCCACCTTCATCAGCTAAATGACACTGACCAAGTTACTTTCTAAGTTTCCTTAGCTGTGAAGTAGAATAGTGATACACCCTGACTTGTAAAGTTGTTGAGAGAATTAAATGACAGAATGTATCTAAAGAGCTTAGCACAGTTCCTGCTGTACAGAGAACACTCAATCAATGATTATCAACATCATTAGCTTTTCAATAAATGAGGACTCAGCTGTGAACCACAACAGTAAAGGTGATTAATCCATCAGTCACTCAGCAAAGATTTTTTCTTTTTGTATTTTTCCGAAGCTAGAAACCGGGAGAGACAGTCAGACTCCCGCATGCGCCCGACCAGGATCCACCCGGCATGCCCACTAGGGGGCGACGCTCTGCCCACCAGGGGGCGATGCTCTGCCCCTCGGGGGTGTCGCTCTGCCACGACCAGAGCCACCCTAGCGCCTGGGGCAGAGGCCAAGGAGCCATCCCCAGCGCCCGGGCCATCCTTGCTCCAATGGAGCCTCGGCTGCGGGAGGGGAAGAGAGAGACAGAGAGGAAGGGGGGGGGGGTGGAGAAGCAAATGGGCGCCTCTACTGTGTGCCCTGGCCGGGAATCGAACCCGGGACCTCCACACGCCAGGCCTACGCTCCACCACTGAGCCAACCGGCCAGGGCCTCAGCAAAGATTTATTGACTGCTCGCCCCTGTGCCAGGCACCGTGCTAGAGGTTAGACATACAACAATAAATAATGTGGGGCTCAAATTTCAACAACTCCAGTCTGCTGAGTAGACAATCACACAATCAATAAAATATCAAGGTTCCAGATAAGGATCCCTCCCCCTAAAAATGTACACACAATAAAATAGTCCAAATGCCTTGTCATAATTTAGAATGAACTTATGAGTCACAATTATGTATATATACATAAAGATGTATATATATCAGGTATATTATATTTGTCCCCACAAAGAAGTTACACTAAGATTCAACCATGCACTGTTTGGTCAACATATCCAAACAGTTAATGTTCAACAGTAGGCTAAAGTTCAGCACTGACTGTAGGAGTTGCCGGAACAGTATGCACCAAAATGAAGATAGCCTTTAGAGATGGAACAGATTCCAGGGCAGATAGCACTCACAACACTACAGATGCATGGACATCCAGCTGGCTGCATTTACTAACTGCAGTGTGAGCTGTGTGGCAAACTACCTCTCTGGGCAAATGGAAGACTATACTGGCCTAGTGTTGACAATTCAATGGAAAAATGAAAAGGAACTCAACTCTGGGAAAGAGGTAAGAAAGAGAAGAAAATGACCAGCGAAAACTTCTCCAAGATAACCAAAACAAGCTAGGAAATCAATAAAATCATTTCCTTAAAGCCCATAATGATGCTCTTAGAAGAAAGTCCTTTATGGGGAATGAAATTGGGTAGCAGATTAATCATTGATCTCCTCCACCTTTTTATTTCCTTCAAAAGGTCAGGTCATTTGCCACATTCTGGCCAACCTAAAAGCTCATGTGAATTAACAAATATAGGTCACAGATCCCTTTATCTAGATTTAACTCAACTTATAATCAGCTGAGCACCCAGTAAGCAAAGGACAAAGATGAGAAATACCACCATTAGAGGCACCCTATTTTCTAAACAAGGTTACAAGAAAATATGGCTTTTCATAAAAATCCCTCCTAACACCGAGTTGGCACTGGAAATAGACTTACCAGATGAAAAGGGTTACCCAGTGCTTCTCAAACTTTAATGTTCATACAAATCACCTGGGCATATTGCTAAAATGTCAAGTCCAACTCTGTAGGTACCAGGCAGGGCCCAGGATTTTGCATTTCTAACAAATTTCCAAACAGTGCTGATGCTGCAGGTCCAGGAGCCATTCTTTGAGAAGCAAAGACCTAGAACCACCAGCCATAGTCTAGGGACAAACATCCTCCTTGCAGTGATGCACCTGTTCGGGGTTACAGATGGCTTAGAGAATATAGGGGAAGCCAAGGACTCCCCTACCCAGGAAAATGCCTGGGTGTGCTCGCAGGCATGGGCACACATGCACCAAAGTTCAAAGTTTACTACAGGCATCAAAGGAGCCTCTCCACCCTGTAAGGCAGTCTATAGATCTCAAGATGGAACCTCTGCCTTAGCAGCCTGCCAGTTACCACTGCCAGCACCAAACTAGTTGGGGGTGGAACTGAGGGCTCTATTCCCTTGACTACTCTGGCCCACGGGTGAGCAATTCTCATCTTTTCCCTTGGTCCAACACAACACAGTTAAGATAAAGGATAATAAATGATAGTCTAAAAGACTATCAGGAAACTCTAATCTGGCTCTAAGCTCCCCTCAAGGAGTCCTCCTTCTTGGCATGCTGCCTGTCCTAAGTAGAGCAGTGGCTACCTGAATCCCACCACTATGTGGCATTGACTTTCCAGATCACGATTTCTAGTCTAGACTCAGGGACAGAAGGCCAGCCCTCTCTTCCAGCTCTCTCACCTAATTACTATTAAAGTCTAGGTTTCCTCATCTGCAATTAAGAATAGATGCCGCTTCAGTGTTCTGGGAAAGGAAATGCACACAAAATGTGTCTGGCACACAGCAACCGCTTTAAAAATGTTTGTTATTATTATTTATAAACACGAGGAGATTAAGACCCATTCAAAAGATATAAATTTACCACGCAACCTTTTGTCCATAAACTCCAAACACTCCTGACAAAACTGTTTTACCAGTTTGTACAACAGTCCTAAGGACGCTGGGATAGGCGAATGCCTCTTTAAGCAGCATTCCTCAATTCAAGGCCCAAGAACCATCTGCTTTAGCCACCTAAATACTTCTGAATGTATGGAATGGGTTCCACTGCAACCGATTTATCAAAATTTCTGGGGAACGTAACAGCATTTTCAATAAATAACCCTGAGAATGTTCCAATGCACACTAAATCTTAAACCAAACTGAAATCCACTCTCCAGGAAAAAAGTCAAAGTAAATACACTCCAAAGTTTGCCTACAATTTCAAGGGATTCGCAAATCTGAGAATTTCCCAGGGCTCTCAGGTAAAAACCCCTAGTCCATCACTCACTGTTTCCTAATTATATACCACCTGCATCCCTCTCCAAATCCATACTACTTAAAATTTTTACAGAAACTCATTTTTACCGACATATGATATAAAAGGAAATTTTATATGTAATAGTTGTGAAATTATAGGTTTGATCCTTAGCTATAAATTTTCCAAATGAAATATATAATTATCAATACAAAAAAAAGTTACTGTATCACCTAAAAGCACCTCTCGTGTCACCTGTCTAAAAGAACTCCCCTTCTTTGGGGCACACTGATTAATATAATCCAGAGGATCTTATGAGGCGCTCATGGTCTGTGATGGGGGGGTTGCCTATTGTGCCAAACCCAGATGACCTCATAGCTTCAGTCTGCACACACCTGGCAGAGCTAGCTAGGGAGCAAAGAGGGCTTTTCCTCCTACTAGAAGGCCAGGAAATATGACACGTATGGAAGTGACTGGCCTGTCCCTATGCCTTTGTTGTGACCTGCCTGCTGCCATCAGTGAGGGGAGCCATGCCCACCGTACCCCAGCCCTGCTTCTTCACTGCATGGACCAGAGGTGGACAGCTGGCCAAGCTGGGCCAACCTGCTTCTTTCCGAGGAATTTTTAATTAGTGCCCAGATGATCTTGTTCATTGATGCTGGAATGCTGGACAGTCAAACTGAGGAGTTTTACCAAACTGGGCTGGGCGGCCTCTTTCCTGTGTGCACGCTGAAGCCAAAAGCTGGTCTGCAGAGGGGGGTGAGAGGAGACCCCAGCAGCCTGAGAGAAAGTGCACATTGTCTGGTTCCTGACTTCCCAATTCCTACCCTCAGGGTTCATGGGACATCCCGGCACCCCAGCAATGAATTTCTACTCTTGGCTTCAGCTAGTTTGAGAAGGCAGCTGCTCCTTACAACCAAATCACAATTAAACAGGGACTCCTTGTGCTGTAGAGCCCTGGCTCAGAGGACCACAGGATTTGAAGAAAGGCCAGGAGCCAGGAGTAAGGGTGAGTACCCTTCCAGACGCAGCCCAAGAGAGGGTGGGGCTGGAACCTCTACGTAAGGACAGGAAAGGGGATTCTAACTGAAGGTCTTCCACAGTTAGAATGGAAGACCTCTCACTTCAGGTGAGAGGTGCTGACACAAGGTTACAAGGAGCTCTTCCTTCCTGCCAATGGTGGGAAAGAGTAAGAATGACCACACAGCTCACAATGACTGTGTTAGCACATGAGCTAAGTTCTTTACAAAGATGATCTCATTTATTCTTCCTCAGAGCCCAATGAAGCTAGAAACCAGGACTCAGAAAAATTAAGTGATTGCCAAGGTAATACAGCTAATAAAGAGAGAATCCAAACTCCAGAATCTGAGCTCTTACCCATCATGCTATGTTGCTTTATGAAATAATATTAAAGGACAGTGCAGAGACCCCAAATAGAGCTAGTGTCTGAGTGACAGCAGAAAGTTCAGTTACCAAATGATCCTCCCTCCAGCAGCCCTACCTCCTGCGCCATCCCTGACCCCAGCCAGCAATACCATACCTATGGGCACAGCACCAAGAAAATAAGGGTGTGCAAAGGCAAGAAGCAGAGAGGAGGTGTGTCACTTGGCTGGCCTGAACGAGGAGGCCCAGTGGAGCCTGGCGTTGGCCCAGATCACAGACAGGTTAAGTAGACTGATTTTTAAAAAAAACAGTAATCGGTACATGACACTGTCTTCTGTGGTGCCACGTGGATAGAAGGAAAGATACACTCCCAGACCAGGCGAAGCCTGCCAAGAACCATCTATCAGAACTCCTAACAAATACTGGAAGAGACAACACATTCCTAGGCTTGGGACAGACAGGATGACATGCTAAGGGAAAGAAAGCAGAACCTTAATTACAACCCCAGGGCCTATTCTAATGGCCCTATTATTTATATCTCATTCCTAAAACCTGAAGCCCAGAGCAGACAATTAACCTGTCAACGTTCACGAATCAACTACAACTCTGATTCCCCAAGCTCCCAGTAGATTCAAGTCTGGTGATAAATTTTAAACAAGGCACCTGAACTTTTCAATGTCTGTGAGGCTGATTTTCCTATTAAAACAATGCTGATGGATCCCTTTCCACCATCTTTGCAGGAAGAGTGAACAATGTCATTCAAATAATTCTGGATGAGCATTTTGGGAGAGGCACTGAACCAAGCACTGAAGTTGTGCTTATCTATCCACAGCATCTCTCAAGAGGTGGGCACTTACTAGATGGCTGCCTGGGATGGAGGGTCAGTGTATGGTCAGGGAATGGGATAACAAAGATGGCTGGCTGAAATGGCAGCCAACCCAAGAGCCAATCCTACCCACAGGCCACCTAAGGCCCCTTAGCCTTCATCATGTCTAAAGCAGGAAAACCCATCTCATGAACCATGGCTTTCAAGGCACCATCCACTTGTGGTCCCTCCCCTATATCCCTGACTATTCTTCACTTGGCTCCCTGCTTCCTACTCCTACCCCCAGATGGAGTGGTCCCCCAAGTTCTACCCAAATCTCTTGCTATAAACTGAGTATTTGTATGTCCCCCAAATTCACCTATTAAAACCCTACTCCCCAATATGATATTAGGAGGTGGGGACTTTAGGAGGTAATTAGGATTAGATGAGCTCATGAAGGTGGGGCCCCCATACTGGGATTAGTGCCCTCCTAAGCCAGGACTGGCTTCCTCTCCACCATGGAAGGATGCCATGTTAGGATACAGTGAAAAATCTGCTACCCAGAAGAGATTTCTCAACAAAACTGATTATGCTGGCACCCTTATCTCAGACGTCCAGCCTCCTGAACTGTGAGAAGTAAGTATCTGCTATTTATAAGCCACCCAGTTATAGCATCTGAAAACACCCGTTCTCCCTCCCTTGGCTTTAACAATAACTCTGGGAAGGTGTCACTCACTTCTCTTCCCTTGCCAACTCCACTCCTGCTTTTCCAGCCACCTGCTGACCTTCATCACCTAAATGCTGCACTGGCACCTCCCTCCTCACACCTCCCTCCCACTTGTTTCTCCACCTGAGTCCCTCATTTCTGGCACAGGGAAGAGAACTAACTTTACTGAACTTCCAACCCTGCCAGGAACCATACTAGGTGCTTTCCACGTTCTGCATCTAAAAGAATTATTAGCCTTGAGTGCCCAAGATATACAATCTTCTCATTATTTGACCTCCACTTAAGTCTTCTTCCTACTCTGTGAGTTTTGTCTACCTGGCCTTCCCCTTCCCACATCCATCTTTCCTCCAAGCACACAATCTTAGAGCACAGAGCTGATCACATCATCCCTCTACTCAGGACCTTCAAAGGCACATCCCTTTTCCCTCCGCACTACCCCCAAGTGCCTTGCCTGGCTCTGGAGGAGTGCTAAAACCTGACTCTCACAGACCTTCCAACTCACTGCCCACTGCCTTGCGGCAAGCCTGCTGGACTCCAGCCAAACCACCTGACTCCCATCCCTGAAGCCAGGCTAGATTTCCCAAGCCTCTGCTTACATAGTTCTCCTCATCTAAGGGGCCTTTTCTTCCCATTTCTTCAGACCCGACTCCTCTTCCTCCAAGACCCAATGCGGACATGGCATCTCCTATAAGATGCCTTTGCTTATTCCCCATGTGTAATATTCCCCTTCTGTGAACTCTTGCTTCACTTGTGTGCTCTGCCTATGGCACTATTTAATGGGGTTCTTCTCCATGAGGCTGAATGTTCCTTCGAAGCTGGGGCTGAAGGGGCTTATCTCTGAAGCCTCCACAGTACTTAATATAGCTCTTTTTACCAAAATTCTATCCATTCACTCATACAACATATATGTACTCAGTGTCTATTATGTACAAAGGTGTTACAAGGTGCTTGGTATACAATGGTGAACAAAAACTGACATGATTCCTACCTTCATGAGCTTCCCATCTAGTGAAGAGACAAGCTTTAATCAAACCTTACCCAAATGATCATACAGTTAGCAACAACTCTGTGCTGCAGAAGGAAAGAATCAGGGTCCTATAGAAGAAGAACCGAGGGACAAACAAGGCTGGTCAGAGGAGTGAGTCTGAGATGAGTCTGAGGGGTGAGTGGTGAGAAAGGGAAGTGGCAAAGTGCTCCAGGTCCAGGGAACGAACTGTGCAAAGGCCCCGTGGTAGGTGGGAGCAGCAGGGCAGTGTCACAGGAGAATGCAAAGCAAGTGGGGGAAGGATGCAAGAAGGTGACAAGGACAGCTAAATAAATGTATAAATACATAACCCTCATCTGATTAACATATCTTTCTTTTAATCAATGAAACTAACTAACCTCAGATATGCAGCAAACACCAAATAATTTTTAAAATACTTCTTTCCCATTTGAAAGAAATTTCCTCCTTAAGTGTAGTGCTATTCTTAAAAAAATAAAAAATTAGCCTGACCAGGTGGTGGCACAGTGAATAGAGCATCGGACTGGGATGCGGAGGACCCAGGTTCGAAATCCCGAGGTTTCCAGCTTGAGCGTGGGCTCACCAGCTTGACCACAGGGTTGCTGGCCTGAGCATGGGGTCACAGACATGACCCCATGGTCACTGGCTTGAGCTCTAAAGTCGCTGGCTTGAAGCCCAAGGTCGCTGGCTTGAGCAAGGGGTCACTGGCTCTGCTGTAGTCCCCCGGCCAAGGCACATATGAGAAAGCAATCAATGAACAACTAAGGTGCTGCAAGGAAGAATTGATGCTTCTCATCTCTCTCTGTCTGTCTGCCCCTCTCTGTCACACACACACATACATACACACACACACACACAAAATATCTATATATATATTAAGGTAAGTTCTCCTAGCTAGAAATGAAAAAGTATGCAAGATTGGAACCTGATAAAAATTCAGTGCTGTTTGTTCTTAATTAGAAGCTGGAGAGTGGGCTGAGGACACACCCTGTCGATCATCCTGCACTGATAATAAGAGCAGAGGCTAACAACTGTTGAGCATTAACTAAGGGTGTGACATGTATTATCTCATTTTATCTTTACAACATGAGGCGGGTACAAATACCATTCCCACTTTACAGGTAAGACAACTTAAGTTGGGAGATTAATAACTGGCCCAATGTCACAAAGGTGATGGAACAGTAGGGCCAGGATCTGAACCAGGATCTGAACTAGGTCAATGGGACTCCAGAGCCTGTGTAACCACCATAGACTTTGCCTCACAAACTAGCTATACTGTCAGCACTTCTGGAAGCGTATTTATTTTCTTACCTCCCCTTGTTGCAATGCCTAAGCTACTAAACACTGACAATGCAAAAGAGATAAAAATAATCTCTGAAGGAACGCAATGAAGCCTCTGGTGTCAGATCCCTTCCTGTCCCAGGTCTCCCTCAAAACACCCAACTCTTCCTCCAATTTTAATAAAGAAAAGTTTTCCAGTTGGTTGCAATATTTAATATCCTGAGAGAACAGGAATTGGAAACTGATGAATCTTCTCAAGCTACATCTCAGCCAAAGTCAACAGACTCCAAACCCTTCTTCTAGGCAGTCGCTGTTTACAGAACATCTAACAGGAAGAAGAGGGCGGTTTCGGATTACTGGAAAACTCAAGCCATGGCTTTCCCAACTCTCAGCAAAGTTCTGTGTCTTGTCTGAAGGACATTATCACACTTTCCCTGTCAACAAATCCTTCCCCAAACTATCTCTACCCATCTGTCACAAATCCTGTCTGGAAGTAGGCAGAACAGAGGGTAAATGAGCAAAGCTTACATACCTGTTGCGAATGAAACTGCGCCTACTCAAGGCCTGGCTGACCCTCCTGAGGATCAGCCATCCAGTCTAGGTCACCACCAAGAACTCGTTAAACTAGTAACGGCAGCCATCATGGAGTCAATGCCCAAGCCTGAAGCTGATTTGCCTTACAGAACCCCTACTATCCTCAAAAACCCATAATTTAAGTGCATTTTGGAACTACATTCCTGACCCACACTGTTATGAGATGACCGGTGTCCCCCTAAAATGTGTATACTGAAGTCCCAACCCCCGGTATCTGAGAATGTTACTATATTTGGAGAGGGAGCCTTTAAAGAGGTGATTAAGGTAAAAAGAGGTCATATTGGTGAGCCCTAATCCAGTATAACTGGTGTCCTTATAAGAAGAGATTAGAACCCGGGTTCGATTCCCGGCCAGGGCACATAGGAGAAGCGCCCATTTGCTTCTTCACCCCCCCCCCTTCCTCTCTGTCTCTCTCTTCCCCTCCTGCAGCCAAGGCTCCATTGGAGCAAAGATGGCCTGGGCGCTGGGGATGGCTCCTTGGCCTCTGCCTCAGGTGCTGGAGTGGCTCTGGTCGCGGCAGAGCGACACCCCGGAGGGGCAGAGCATCGCCCCCTGGTGGGCAGAGTGTCGCCCCTAGTGGGCGTGCCGGGTGAATCCCAGTAGGGCGCATGCGGGAGTCTGTCTGACTGTCTCTCCCCGTTTCCAGCTTCAGAAAAAAATACAAAAAAATTAATAATAATAATAAAAAGAAGAGATTAGAATTCAGATTGGAAGACCATGTGAAGATACAAGAATACAGCCATTTATAAGCCAAGGAAAGAGGCCTCAGAAAAAACCAAATTGTCAATCCTTTGATCTCAGACATCTAGGTGCTAAAATTGTAAGAAAATAAATTTGTAGTTGTAAAGCCAGAAGGCATGGCCAGGGCCACCATCACAGCCGCCCGGCCCATGCAGGTTCGCATTGGATTCGGACAGTCGGTAAAGAAACAACGGAGCCACAAACTGGTGGGCCATAGTCTTTAATCCTAGCTTGCACCCGGCAGGCAAGTAAAAACACACACTGGGCTCCAAAACCCACTCACATTCAGTGCTCACAAAGCCACTGACTTATCCGAGTTTCCTAGAATCAAAGGTTTCTAGCTCACCAGCCTTATTCTCCTCAGTTCCCCATCTCCTTCCTTATCCCAGATACAAACTCTGTACAAACTGGCATCTCACTCAGCACTCCGCCATCTTGGCTGCTTTTCCTGGCCTCCTCCATGTGGCCTCCTTCCGCTGCTGGCTCTACTCTCTCTGCTCTCTCATGCTAACCTCAGGAACCAAGAGCAAGCTCCTGTTCCGCCCCTATTTTATAGTGTAGAAATCCAAGCCTTTAATCCAATATACAAAATAGGGAAGTCTCTAATACAAAGTCACTTCTCTGAGGCATGATTGGATTGTACCACCCCACATCAAAAAGGGTGGGAAAGGCTTAATCCCAAAACCAAGCCCCAGGCTACAAGGATTCTCAACACACATTAATATCACCTGGGCGACGGCCTCCATCTTTAACAAAGTGAGCATAATACATTTTATCTGCCCAACAGTAGTACTGGCCGGATGGCTCAGTTGGTTGGAACATCATCCCAAAGCACAGAGGCTGCTAGTTTGATCCCTGTTCAGGGCACATACAGGAGCAGATTGATGTTCCTGCCTCTCTCCCCCCCCCCCCCCCTTCCTCTCTCTCTAAAATCAATAAACAAACATCAAGAAAGGAGGGAAGGAAGGAAGGAAGGGAGGGAGGGAAGGAAGGAGGGAGGGAGGGAAGGAAGGAGGGAGGGAGGGAGGGAGGGAGGGAGGGAGGGAGGGAGAAGAGAGAAAGAGAGAGGAAAAGAAAGAAGAAATTTGTGTTGTTTAAGCTATTCAGTCTGTGGTACTTTGTTATGGCAGCTCTAGCAAACTGAAATGCATGCTGTTCAAACTGCTCCAAACTCTAAGTAACTGCCCTGCCACTCTGCAGGGAACAGGCAGGCTGGTATCCAGTCAGCCTACACTGTATGGCCACTGGGCACAAAAGTCACAATTAGACAAGCCACTGAGTACTCAAGTCAATGAAAACTTTTGCCTTTCAGGGACTACAGACCAAGAACAAAATCTTATGTTTGTGTTGTTAATTATACAATTGATAAATGGAAGTTTTCTTTTTAGAAATGAGTAAAATTAAAATTCAGTCCAACCTATCCAAAGACAGGTGCCAAGGCCCACCACCAATACCTCTGTTGTAGACCAGCTAAGCTTTTCCTGTAGCAGTAATAAAGAACTGTTAAACAGATCTTTACAGCACACTGAAGGCCCAGATTTCTGTCCAAACAATCCTCAGACTACAGGAAGAGAGGAGGAGGCATGGGGTGGGGGAGCAGAAGAGAGGGGAACCTTTCTCAGTTAACAAAAGGACAAAGGATCCCTTCCGTAAAACGTCATTCAGAGTATGAGAATGTCAACTCATCATGTAGCAAGGTGATGAGTAAGCTTATTTCAGCAGGTGACCAGGAGCTTTTAGAGTTCTATGATTACAGGAGGAGACTCCAAGCCATGCAAGTTTTCTATAGGTCGTGGGACCTCAAGAATGAGTTATAGGCTAAGAGGTAAGGAGAGAATATTTTGGTTGGGCGCTGAAGCTAAAGAAGGAAGAGAGTGAGCTCAAAGCATGGTACAATGCTGGGCACCTAAGTATCATAAACAGCATTTTTTTTTTTTTTTGAGAGAGAGATACAGAAAGGGAGAGAGGGAAGGAAAGAGAGAGAGAAAAGCATCCAACTCTTTGCTCCACTTAATTATGCATTGATTGCTTCTTGAATGTGCCTTGACCAGGGATCAAACTGGCGATTTCGAGCTCAAGCCAAGCCAGTGACCTCTTGCTCAAGTCGGGAACCTTGGGATCATATTGACAGCTCCAAGCTCAAGCTGGCAAACTCGGGTTTCAAACCAGCAACCTCGGCATTCCAGGTTGACACTCTGTTGGGCAGATAGAGTATATTATGCTCACTTTGTTAAATATGACGCTGCCCATGAGGAGGCCATTGCCCAGGTGATATTAATGTGTGTTGGGGTGGGCTAAAGGCAGGTAGAATCCTTGTAGCCTGGGGCTTGGTTTTGGGATTAAGCCTTTCCCACCCTTTTTGATGTGGGGTGGTACAATCCAATCATGCCTCAGAGAAGTGACTTTAGACTTCCCTATTTTGTATATTGGATTAGAGGTTGTGAAGCTACAATAAAAAATGGAGGCAGAACGAGAGTTTGCGCACTTGGTTCCTGTGATGATTAGCAAGAGAGAGCAGAGGGAGCAGAGCAGAGAGCAGAAAGAGGCCATGTGGCCAGGAGAAG
Organism: Saccopteryx leptura; assembly: GCF_036850995.1. NCBI lineage: Eukaryota > Metazoa > Chordata > Mammalia > Chiroptera > Emballonuridae > Saccopteryx > Saccopteryx leptura. Next base: position 165,064,986 of record NC_089508.1, on the reverse strand, counting down.
CAGCCAAGATGGCGGAGTGCTGAGTGAGATGCCAGTTTGTGCAGTTTGTATCTGGGATAAGGAAGGAGATGGGGAACTGAGGAGTATAAGGCTGGTGAGCTAGAAACCTTTGATTCTAGGAAACTCAGATAAGTCAGTGGCTTTGTGAGCACTGAATGTGAGTGGGTTTTGGAGCCCAGTGTATATTTTTACTTGCCCGCCGGGTGCAAGCTAGAATTAAAGAAAATGGCCTATCAGTTTTTGGCTCCATTGTTTCTTTACCGACTGTCCGAATCCAATGCGAACCTGCATGGGCCGGGCTGCTTTGATAGTGGTGGCCCTGGCCATGCCTACTGACTTTACACACTCTAACCACTGCATCACCACTGGTCAGTCTAAACAGGCATTTAGTAAGCAACCACTGAGCCAGGCACTGTGCTAAGGACTCCATGTATGCCAGCTCACCAAAACCTCACAATAACCATGTGAGGTAGAGCTATTATTATTACTCCAGTTTAACAGCTTAAAATAAGGCCAGAAGAATAGGAACCCACTGAAAGTATGTTTCTTTTTTCCATTTTGTTGGTTAGTATTTCCCTAGAGCACACAGCATTGGCTGGCACATAGTAGGCTCACAATGTTTATTTATTGAATAAATAAAGAAAGAGAGCCTGACAGGTGGTAGCAGAGTGGATAGAGAGTCAACCTGGGATGCTGAGGTCTCAGGTTCAAAACCCTGAGGTTGCCAGCTTGAGCGCAGCCTCACCAGCTTGAGCACAGGGTCACTGGCTTGAGCATGGGATCATCGGCATGATTCCATGGTTGCTGGCTTGACCCAGGGGTCACTGGCTCAGCTGGAGCCCCCACGCCCCACCATCAAGGCACGTATGAGAAAGCAATCAATGAACAACTAAAGTGCTTCTCATTTCTCTCCCTTCCTGTCTCTCTCTCTTTCACACACATGGGCACAAAAAAAAAAGAAGAAAGAGCTACTTGTCAATGTCAAAAAAGGAACAGGCCCCAAACCTGAACCTATGCTGTTTGCCTCCAGATCCCACCCTCTCAGCTTCTGCTCTGTGATATAGTGTGGAAAACAGTTGCTAAAGCGATAGGAGAAGACAACTCTGGGTGCGTAGACAGCGTGGTCCACAGCACATTTCACAGTGTCTGAGCCTTCTGCTCCACAGCACTGGCAATGTTACTCTGCACCCCGAGTACAAAGCAGTTATTCGAGGGGCCAGTGCCCACAAGTGATTGGAAAACAGGGCAGCCCAGAATGCTCCCTTCCCTTATACCTGGGACACTCCCTGAGACCTCACATACAACAGCTTGTGTTGTACCCAGTAACTCACTTTAGTGTTGGAGGGGGATATGTAAGAAAAATTCCTGAAGATTAATTTATCTGAATCTCCAGGAATATACAAAGAACTTCCCAAAGTATGGTAAGCACACCAATTTGCAGCGTGCAAAATCTTTTTTGGTGGCACATAAATAAACATTAGAGTTGATTGATTGATTTCTATGGTTAAACTGATTCAAGGAAAATTATACTGGTGTATTATTGATAGCCAAGTTATAAAATACTCTTAAAGATCGTTCTTTCAAAAAGGACAAGCACGCCCATTTAAAGAAAAATATCAGGTAAACAATAGAATAGGTGTTACATCAATGTGACAGAAAATCATTATAGAAGCATGTGAGTGACTGAAGTTTGGGAAATATGGTTTCCTGGAACTTTCTAAGTTCTCTGTGTCATATGTCCCCATTCCTGCAATTCACCCATCCACCCAGATATGCCATAGCTTAAAAATAAGAGAATGTAGAGAATGTTTTAAATTTTTCCATCAAAATCTCTTTATAGATGACTATGCCCGAGAGAGACAGACCAATAGATGGACAGAGATTGAAAGAAACAAAGACTGAGAGTCAGAATGACAGAGAGAGAGAGCAAACACACTGACACAAAAGGCATGTTCATGAAGATATTATGAAGTTAACAACAGGGCTTGACCTGGGGCTAAGTCCTGCCCTCTGCCTGGAGAGAGCTGTAACACAGAGCTCCCTTTGATACTATCCTAAATTCCACACTGATTCTTTCGGCTATTATTTTATGGCATGGTAGCTTAGCTCAGCCCTGTCCAAAGAATTGTACTGAGGTCTCTGGGACCTGTTCCAACAACAACACACAATGAGGCCTTCTCTCTCTGATAAAGCCAGGAACCCCTCCCTCTGTGATCTGCTCCCCTACTCCTCCCAGACAAAAGTAAAGTCCCATTTTGAGAAGAATTCAGCCAGCCAAATGCTGCCTTCTCCTCCTCACCTTCCCCATTGGTGGTGATCAAATTTCAGGTAGGCTGTGGGTCTGAGGGTGTGCTGAGCTCCAGGACAGAACCTAGGGTTGTGGTCAGTTCTAGGGGAGAGAAAAACACACACATAGCTACAGAAGGAAAAGCTGAAAGGGAAGCTATGGTCCCACAACCTGTACTAATCCAACATAAACTCTATTAAAGCAGGGACTTGTCTTATTCATTTGTATTCCAAGAGCCAAATGCAAACAATGTCTGGTGCTCAGTAGGTACACAATAAACAGGTATTAAATGAATGGATGAATGAGTTGATGAGTAGATGAATGGATGAATGAGTGAATGAGTGAGTGAATGAATGGATGGATGAATGAGTGAGTGAATGAATGAATGAATGAGTGGGTGGGTGGATGGATAGGTCCTGCAGGGTTGAGAGGATTAAGTGAAAAGGAAGTATAACTAAAACTTTTTTCTTTTTGCTTGAGAACTAGCAACTGTATAAATAGGAAACCCCAAAGAGCTAATTTTCCCTTTTCACAGCCACCCCTAGCAGGTGTTACATTAACAGCAGGACTTTTGACACCTGAGCCATCTAGGCTCATAGCAGAATGCAACAAACCAAAAGCTACCTTGATTTTCTCCAGAACATGCTCAGAAACCCCAGCTTGTATCTTATCTCTAGCATCTAAAACAAGGAAGAGAAGAGCCATTTAGGGAATGATAATGACTTGCACTGACTGATTAGACCCCTCTGTCTGACAAGTTCAAAGTCCTTCACATCCTGGCTTCGAGGAACTCTTATTTAGAGTATATATGTCTATTTTTTCTTTTGACATTTTTCTTTGCTTATCTGAATTTTCTAATCACTCTATATGAACATAGATTACTTGAGGAATAAAGATGTCTAATACAGATTGATAAGACACAAATAAAACCATTCAAAATAGATACTGAAAGCACATATTTACGGAGTTCCATTTTAAATTCTACATTACAAAATTTAACACTGCCATTCCACGCAACTGCATTCAGCTAAGTCCTTTGAAAAGCAAGCTGTAAATCTGAGATAAAAGTCTAAACTCATGATTTAAAATCAGAATACCCAGCCATGCAGCAGGCACTTATAAAAGGGCAACTAACTGACGGGCGAGGTGCCAGAGAATTAGACAAGTAAAAACCACAAGCTTAATAAGAAACGTGCCATATATGGATAAAACATATGTTCTGAGTTCACCCATGGTAAGAAAAAGCTGTTCTGCGTCTCTCCTCCAGTGGCAGAAACTTTTACAGCAGCTGATAGGGGCCTGAGTACCATCTGTAATGACAGAAGAGCTTTTTTTTTCCTTGTGGGGCTGGTTGGTCCAAAGTGGAGCTCAACTCTGGTCCCAAACAGATGGACCAAGCCCTAAGCAGCTCAGCCACCAGCTAAGAGGGGCCTGATTTCTAGATCCAGTCTAGCCAGACCCTGCACAACTCAACACTTCATGCTTTGGTGACTCCATTTTACCAAAAGTCAGTAACATCAGCCATATCTCACAGGTTGCTGAGGCTAAAAACTAAGGTATGTGTTAAATTGCATGGAAGGGTGGGGGGACAATTAAGTACCACCGAGCAAAATCTGATACTAGTTAGATGAATGGGATTTTATCACCTCTAACTATGGCTAGGTTTAACAAGCGAAAGAGAGAATCAATTGTTGTTTAGTCCAACATTCTCCTAAAATACAACATTCTTATTTTCCATCCACCCTCCTAACTAGGAAATGGCAAAGCATTTGAAGTATGGCCTGTGAGAACTGCATGAAGATAACAGATAATAAGCCCTCAGTTCCCAAGGCAAGCCAGGGGGAAGCCAGCTTCACATGACCCAGTAGAACCCTCGGTCCTGGCTGGTGCTCCCACCCTGTCTTCAGCCCCAGAGCCAGGGTTTCAATCTGGGTGTGAACTTGAACATTCTGGGGATGTATCAACAAAAAGGGTGAGAAGGGCAGCCAGGTCAAACACTTCCCAAGGCTGAATCAATAGAGCTGTCTGTAGACAGAGGGGCCACAAATAAAGTGTTCGACACACCAATGCTGCCCGGCTTCCTCAGAGAGGCCTTGCTGAGCACAGCCCAAGGATCCATCCCCAGCTCCCCTCTCACACACAAGACCTCCGCAGTAAACCTGGACCAAAGTGCTGGGCCTCTGCGGATGAGAGCCACGGCAGAAACTGCTGAAGTGAGAGGCTTGGGTTTTTAAGAGAACAATGTTGGGTTTAAATCCTGACCCCGTCCTTACAAGCTTTGTGACTCTGACTCTCAGCCAGTGGCAAGTTAAGCGAACAAGTTATTAAACATTCCTGACCCTAAGTTGCTTCACATCAACATAAATGAACCATACCTCTCTAACATAATTGTTGCTAGGGTCAAATTACATCATGCCTGAAAGCACTTAGCACAGTGTTCAGCTCAATGCATCTCACTCTTAATGAATTTCACACATAGCATTATCACTATTGTTATTATTCATTGCAAAAAATGGCTATGTGTACTTCAGGATCATGTTACTGAAAAATTCCACTCCCTACCCTCAAGCTAGAGAGAGGCACTCCAGAGAAGTATGAGGGTTCCCTCCACCCTTAGGACCAGGGCTGCTGTTCCGCCCCACAGATCTCTTCACAATACTGTTTCTGCAGAGCCTGCAGCCTCCGCAGAAGATCAAAGGAAAAAAAGAAAAAAGGCCCTGAGTGGTTGGCTCAGCTGATAGAGCTTCTGCCTGGCGTGCGACATCCTGCACACATGGGAAGTGACCATCTGCTTCTCCTCCCCTCCCTCTCCTCTACTCACTCTCTCCCCCTCTCACAGCCAGTGGCTCAGTTGGTCCAAGCATCAGCCTGAGCGCTGAGGATAGCTCGGCTGATTTGAGCATCGGCCCCAGATGGGGGTTGCCAAGTAGATTCCAGTCACGGTGCATGTGGGAGTCTGTCTATCTCCCCTACTCTCGCTTTAAAAAAAAAAAAGGCACTTACCCTGAACAGAATCAATTATCGGTGTACCCCAAACCTACATAAGAAACCCAACCTGCACTTGGTTTTCTGGCTTCCTTACACTACCAAAGCAACCAAAGATGGCATGTGCCCAACAACTGCCTGTATTTACACAGAGTCAGGTGCTTAAATAATGGGGCTACATGCTTGGGACAGTCCCTTCTTGGTTCCACTAATCTTTTATTTTGGTTTCCTGCAGGCATCACTCCAGTTGCCCACATTGCACAACTATTTAAGAAACTAAGCCTGACCAGGCGGTGGCGCAGTGGATAGAGCGTCGGACTGGGATGCAGAGGACCCGGGTTCGAGACCCTGAGGTCGCCAGCTTGAGTGTGGGCTTATCTGGTTTGAGGAAAAGCCCACCAGCTTGAACCCAAGGTCACTGGCTCCAGCAAGGGGTTACTCGGTCTGCTGAAGGCCCGCGGTCAAAGCACATATGAGAAAGCAATCAATGAACAACTAAGGTGTTGCAACACGCAATGAAAAACTAATGATTGATGCTTCTCATCTCTCTCCATTCCTGTCTGTCTGTCCCTGTCTATCCCTCTCTCTGACTCACTCTCTGTCTCTGTAAAAAAAATAAAAATAAAAAATAAATAAATAAATAAAAATTAAAAAGAAACTAAGAAAGTGGGCAAAACACAAGAGTCACCACGGGCATCAATAGCTTTCCTCCCGAAATCTTCTTTGGAGCAGTGGTTTCCAGATTTGAGAATTTCAACAACCAACTTAAACTAAATACAAAGACACACACACACACACACACACACACACACACACACACACACACACACAGTTGCAATATCTTATTATGCTGAGTAAGCACAGCCATTTAAAAAAGTATATCAATCATCACTTAATATTAAAAAAAAAAAAGTCTTGACTATTCCAAAATAGTAAGAAAGATCCACTTGCAGAGACACTTCTCCATGATATAAATTTAGGTTTATGAAAAACGCATTATACTATATTGCCCATATTTTTCTCAGCAAAACCTGTGGGGCTCTGCATTTAAGAACTGATATTCTATGAGGAGGCAGTACTCCTTTCCTGTTAAGGACTATCAGTGCTGGAAGAGTATAAAATATAACCCAATACTTATATCCAGAAACAACAACAGAAAAAGAAGTGTTCTGTCCACACTGCCAAATACAAAAAGAGAAGCAGAATTAGCCTTCACGGACATCAGGATCTCTAACTCCAGCTGCCCTTCTTAACTTTCCAATTTAAAATCTGTCCAGGCCCTGGTCAGTTGGCTCAGCGGTAGAACGTCAGCCTGGTGTATGGAAGTCTGGGTTCAATTCTCGGTCAGGGCACACAAGAGAAATGACCATCTGTTTTTCCACCCCTCCCTCTCCCTCTTCCCCTCCTGCAGCCATGGTTCAAATGGTTCTAGCAAGTTGGCCCTGTGCACTGAGGAGAATTCCATGGCCTCGCCTCTGGCGCTAAAATAGTTGCCGAACAATGAAGTAGCGGCCCCAGATGGACAGAGCATTGCCCAGTGAGGGCTTGCAGGGTGGATCCTGGTCAGGGCACATGTGGGAGTCTATCTCTCTGCCTCCCTGCCTTTCACTTAATAAAAAAATAAAAAATAATAAAATAAAATCTGTCCCACTCACCTTTCTGGATTCTGGTACTTTACTCCAGGTTACCACTGCTTTTCTGGCTAATCCAAATATTCCCACTTTTTTTTTTTAAGCCAGAGAGACAGAGAGGGACAGACAGGACAGACAGAAACGGAGAGAGATGAGAAGCATCAACTCATTGTTGCAATAATTTAGTTGCTCATTGATTGCCTTCTCATATGTTCCTTGACCAGGGGGCTTCAACTGAGCCAGTGACTCCTTGCTCAAGCCATTGATCTTTGAGCTCAAGCCAGCAACCACGGTGTCATGTCTATGATCCCACATTCAAGCTGGATGAGCCCACGTTCAAGCAGGCAAACTCGGGGTTTTGAACATGGGTCCTTAGCATCCCAGTCCGACACTCTATCCACTGCACCACCACCTGGTCAGGCTCATTCCCACATTTAAGCCTTCCTGTAAACCAGGGGTCCCCAAACTTTTTACACAGGGGGCCAGTTCACTGTCCCTCAGACGGTTGGAGGGCCGGACTATAAAAAAAACTATGAACAAATCCCTATGCACACTGCACATATCTTATTTTAAAGTAAAAAAACAAAACGGGAACAAATATAATATTTAAAATAAAGAACAAGTAAATTTAAATCAACAAACTGACCAGTATTTCAATGGGAACTATGCTCCTCTCACTGACCACCAATGAAAGAGGTGCCCCTTCCGGAAGTGCGGCGGGGGCCGGATAAATGGCCTCAGGGGGCCGCATGCGGCCTGCGGGGCCGTAGTTTGGGGACCCCTGCTGTAAACCCATCTTTTATGTTCCTTTCTACTCAGGTTAAACACAAATCTACCGCAGGACCCTGCAATTTCATTCCTAGTTACCTAAGAGAAAGGAAAACATGCATCCACCCAAACACTCGTATAGAACGTGCATAGTAGAATATATATAACTGCCAAAAACTGAACATGATCCGACTCTCTCTGACCTGGCAAATGAAAAACAAAATGTAGTACATGATGGAACACTTCTTGGCAATAAAAAGGAATGAACTAGTGATACATGCTACAACATGGCTGAACCTAAAACAAAATTATACTAAGTCAAAGAAGCCAGACACAAAAGACCACATTCTGCATATGATTCCATTTCTATGAACTGTCTAGAAAAGACCAGAAGAATTTCCTACAAAAAGACTCGAGCAAAATTTTTCATAATGAAACGTTTTCATAAAAAATACTTGCTCAAATCTATGCTTAATATGTCTGACAGAATTCAGTGAGTTAGCTACTGAGTGAGTAGGTGAGTGAAGGAGTGAACAAATGAAAACTAATTTCCCAGTTAGAGCCTCTCTGGTAAGCTCTAACTAGGTCCACATATTTCATTCACTCCAGCCTCAGCAAATTATGTGTAATAGTTATATAACAGTATCACAACTCATTGTTCTGTAACTATTACACATAACATATACAATATATGTAAGTATACACTATATATACATAACATATAAGTATATATGCAATGGCCCTGGCCGGTTGGCTCAGTGGTAGAGCATCAGCCCGGCGTGTGGAAGTCCCAGATTCGATTCCCAGCCAGGGCACACAGAAGAAGTGCCCATCTGCTTCTCCACCCTTCCTGCTCTCCTTTCTCTCTATCTCTCTCTTCCCCTCCCATAGCCAAGGCTCCATTGGAGCAAAGCTGGCCCAGGCACTGAGGATGGCTCCATGGCCTCCGCCTCAGGCGCTAGAATAGCTGGAATTGCAGTGGAGCAACGCCTCAGAGGGGCCAAGCATCGCCCCCTGGTGGGCATGCCAGGTGGATCCCAGTCGGGCGCATGTGGGAGTCAGTCTGTCTGCCCCCCCCACCCCACTTCTCACTTTGGAAAAATACCAAAAGAAAAAAAAAAGTATATATGCACTATATATAGATACACATATTTTTGTATGGGAAATAATACAATAATTAATAAATGATAATACAAGAATAAGTAAACTTTTGCATACTCACAACTATCAACCTACTTTTGCCCATATATTTATTTATTTACTTCCTAATTCTTTGGATTAGGCTTAACTATATAGTCAACTGTCATTTCTGTAGGTCAAAAATGGTTGGTAAAATATTGGTAATTTCATGTGATTCAAACTATATATCAATTTTTGATGCAGGAGACAGAAGAGAGATGCTTGTCAGACCAACTACATGTGGCTCCAGGCTCCATCCCATATTCTAAGCTTCAACTGCCTCATGTGGAAAATGGAGATAATCACAGAATCTTGCTCACAGAGCTGCTGTGAGAATTACTGTGACAATGCACAGAAAGCACCTACCAGTGTTGAGGCAAAGTCACAAAGAAAGTGCTCAGTAAATTACAGTAGTTGTTGATACCTGCCGGGCCTATCTCTCTATAAACCATTCATTCCTCCGTTGTCAAGGACCATGATACCATGTATTCATGTGTTGCCTAGACCTGCAGATAAGAGATGGTCACTGCTGGAGTCCTGCACAGGTAAGGCTTCCAGCTGGCTCCCTGGACCTGAAAATACAGTTGCCCACATGCCACTGGGAGTCCCTGCCTATGGACCCCCAACTCCTCCAAGGTGAACTGCGAACATGGCTGCAGGGTTGTTATAATACCATTCCTGACCTCCTCTTCAACACAAGTTCAGCAATATCATGAAGAAGAGGAAGTGTCATCGGAGAGATCTCCTTCTGTCTTATTTCTCAACAAAGATGTTTGGCTGCTATGCAACCAGTGTTTAGTGGATGACAAGGCTATTCGTGAAAGGCCAGGTTTCTACTAGCAACAACAAAGGACGGAGGAGCTGCAAATAACATCATACCCTCCATCCTATTCAAAATTCCTCATCGCATTTGAAGTCATCACAAAGGTAGCCAAAGATTCCAAATGGGAACCAACGGGATTAGAGTTGCCAGATCTCACAAATAAAAATACAAGACAACCAGCTAAACTTAAGGTAAACAACAAATATTTGCGGACTGACCTACACTTCAAAATTTTCGTTGCTTCTCTGAAATTCAAATTTAATGGAGCATCTTGCATTTTATCAGTTAACTCTAGATAAAAATCAATACCACAGATAACTATTTTCTTTTCCTAACACAAGACAATGCATTTTCAATTCAATTAACTATTCCTTAACTATAAAAAGCATGTACATGTGTATATATAAGTATATGCATATGTGTGTAAATAAAGATAAGGTTCCCTAATATAGTGAAAGTCCATATATGAAACTGGATTAATGGATCTAAACCAGCCCCCATCTTCTGAGATTGTACCAGCACTGTACTAAGCACTTTATATGCACTATTAGTTCACTGAATCTTCAAAGTAGCCCTGATGAGGTAGGCCCATGTACTATTATCTCTCTCACACACAGGTGTGGAAACTGAGGCTTAAAGAGGGTGGAATCAAACTCAAGTTTGGGCCTCTCAAAATGAACCAAAATATTAAATTTAGGGGCCGCTTGCCAGAGTCTCAGATTTTGTTCTGCATCTACTCAGGTGTCCCTGAGCTAATTCCAAATGTCCAGTGCTACAGCATATGAATTATATCTCAATAAAGCTGTTAAAAAATGCTTTTCAATGCCTACTTCTTTATCAATAACACTAGGAAATGTAAATCAAAAAACCTCTAAAACCACTTCAGTTGGTGAGTATAATTGCTTTTTCTCTCTTCCATTCTTCCGCCAGATCTCAGCAACTTCACCTTTCACGAGCCCTTCCGCTAAAACGAAGGACCAAAAAAAAAAAATGGTGACCAACTTTAAACGAGTTAAATCTTATAACAGTTCAACTCTGTTAAAGAATGCTTTAGAAATAAGACTAAAATTAAAATGAAATTGAAAAATGTCAACTTCAAAATCCCCATTTATATACATCATCACAAATGATAACGGAGCTAGGCTACAATTGAGAAAATTGTAGCCGTTACTGTAAAAAAGAATACTCCCTAGGCATTAGTTGTAAACAAATACCTCATTCATATAGAAGGTACCACAGCACAGTTGTTCTCATCTCAACGCTCACAGCCTCTGGAGCTGCCAGGGAGTTAAGAGGGAACAGATCCTCTTTGATGTTCTTCTTTTCAGTCCGTTTTTATCCACTTTCCACAAGGTTACTGAATCTAACCCACACCCACTCCAGTCTCTCCAGACAGAAGGCAACTTGTTTATATGGCTACTCTTACCAATGCCTGGCATTACAGATGAGCATGAATGGCACAGATTTAATCGATTCATTTTTAAACAATGCAATGTTTCCATGAGAGTTGTGGGCTACTCTAACCACAAGAGTTCAGGACAAGGCATTTTCATCCTTATTCCTCCTAAGGAAAACAGTTGGTTATAGTGGCATTCTTCAGACACAAGAGTAGCCAAAAGCAGGAGGAATTATCCAGCATATTTGCCTTTGGAAGGCAATATATCTCCTTGGTAACAGTTCTAAAAAAGAAAAGGGGGGAGGGGAAAAGAACCTCTACTAAATCTTACACCTTAGCAGACAGCCTAGAATATATGCCTCTTATTCATGTAAGGTACCATTCCTTTTTCTTAAAGGAGTGCTTAGGATTTTGTTTTGTTTTTATCAAAAAGGGGCATCTAATATCTTTCCGAATGGACCCCATGGTTTTCCTCATCTATAAAATGTACCTTGAGAACATTATTCTCAGTGAAATGAATAAATCAGAAAAGGCTAAAAACTATATGATTTCATACATAGATGGAATATAAAACTGAGACTTGCCCTGCCTGGTTGGCTCAGTGGCAGAGTGCAGCCCAGCATGTGGATATCCCAGATTCAATTCTCAGTCAGGGCACACAGGAGAAGCGAGCATATGCTTCCCCACCCCTCCCCCTTCTCTCTCTCTCTCTCCCCCTCTCTCTCTCTGCTTTCTCTCTCTCTTCCCCTCCTGCAGCCAGGGCTCAACTGGTTCAAGTGCATCAGCCTCAGATGGGAGCTGAGCATGGCTCCATGGAGCCTCCACCTCAGGTGCTAAAAATAGCTCAGTTGCAAGCATGGCCCCAGATGGGCAGAGCATCGGCCACAGACAGGGGTTGTCAGGTGGATTCCAGTCGGTGCACATGCAAGAGTCTGTCTCTCTATCTCCTCTCCTCTCACTTGGAAAAGAAGGAAAAGAAAGAGAAAGTGACTCATGGACACAGACAAATGTGAAGCAGTTACCAGAGAGAGGGGGTGGGGGGGAGAGGAGTAAAGAATAACAAATATATGGTGATAGAAAATAATTTGACTTTGGGTGATGGGCACACAATGCAATCAACAATTTAAATGCTATAGAGATGTTTACCTGAAACCTGTATATTCTTATAGACCAATGTCACCCCATGAAATTTAATTTCTAAATTTTAAAAAAGGCCAAAAAATAATAAAATAAATAAAATAAAACGGAGATATGGTGGTAACAGTGATAACATCACTACCTTATAAGGTTGTTTTGAGGATTCAGTGAGAGTGTGTACAGGATTTATAGATGGACTGGCACACTCGGTGTCATCAACAGCTATTAGGTGTGACTGGTACTATTTCCCAGTAAAGCACCAGAAACATGGATGTTAACTTGGAGGTGACAGGAGGGAGAACTGGATGATATGAAAAACACAATTCAAAAAGACTCCTACAGAAATTCCACAGCTCAAGATCAAAGAAGAGAATCAAAGCTATGCCCAGAAAACTATTTTTAAAAGAAAATATAAAGCAGTCAGCCCTGTGCCCCAACCAACTAAACCACACAGCCACCCGTCATGCAATTAAAGATGCCTCAAGAACAGGAAGTGGCACCTGCAGAGAGCTGACGACTGAATTGCACACACACACACACTCTGCCCATCAGTGACCTGAAGATCTCATCAGGGAAGATCAGGACACATATGATGTAAAGGTCTGGATGCTTGCTCAGGCTGGAAAAAAGAATGAGCCTGGCATTTGGCATTGCTTCCATCTCTCTCTGCCACGGCCCCTGCTTTCCTCCCACCCTGGGGCTAAGACCTTGCTGCTCATAGATGCACACATACATCTAGAAGTTTCCAAGCACATGTGAGCACATAAGAACACACTGCTGGGTTTCCAAGAAGAGCCATGGAGAGTCAGGAAATTACTGAACTAACACCACAAGAAGCACGAATAATGGGATTAGAAAAAAGCTTGGACTTCTGAAGGCAGTTTAATGTAAGAAAAGCCCCAAGTAAAGGAGGGGGATGGAAGAAGGGAGGGAAGGAACTCCAATGAGTCATAAAGAGCAGAAATGAGCGAGCTGTGTCTCTATGGCCCTGCCAGCTCTGCACCCCAGCCTTTAAATTGGGTGAACGTATTCATCATTTATCTGTTTAGTCCGAATTTTTTATAGTTAGTTATTCTGCAGTCAGTGCTTTCTGGATCATCAGGCCAGACAATTGGAAGATAATAAGCATGGCTTCTCTAGAAGCTCACATTCAAGGACAATAGAAGGATAACAAGGTACCACCTTTAAACTTGTCCTGATAGATCAAGACATTTCATTTAGCATGGTGTGTCCAGCTACAACAGTCCAACGAATCAAGTAGGTGAGTATGCAGCCGTGGAGCCAATCACAACAGTGCTCCTGTGGCTCAGATCACTTTCTACAGCTCAAAGGACAAATCCTGCTGTGGAATTCATAGGTAATTCCCTCAGCCTCAAAGCATCACTGACAGGACAGCTGAAAGACTGGGGAGCAGGGGAGACACTCCCCGTTACATTACACATGAAGACGTTTGTCCTGACAACCCTTGTGGAGAGCAATGATGTGCGAGTCACTGAAGATGACTGAGGATACAGTCACAGACTCTGTCTTCATGAAGCTTAGAATCTAAGCAGACTTTACAGTTTAAATTGTAATAAGTTATGAGAAGGACCCATAACAGAAGACAAATCTACAAGGGTATTAAAAAAAAGGCATTAAAATATGCCTCTAAAAAAAAATCCACAGTTGTTACTCCTTATAGTATTCACTACAGTCAAAGTTGTGGCCATAACAGGAAAGGTGACTGAATTTTTGAGGTTTGTTAGGTTTGCTGCAGAATATATTCAGGGTATCTTTCAAGGCATTCCAGTTTGGGAAGGAATAGTGTCACCTAAACAGGGCTGTTCTCAGGCCCAAGAAACTTCCCAAAAGCTGCTGGGCTTCAGGAAGACTGCTCAAATGCAGACCAGCATGGCAGTGGATGAAGAGGCCCATGTTGCAATCCATCCTGGATTATCTTAGCTCAGCCATTTGTCCTACATCCCTAAACTAGTCAATTCCTTCCCATTGGGGTACAGTTTCTGTATTTATAAAATAGCAAAAACAATAGAAAAAGAAGAAGCATGAGGTAGATGATTGCTCAGAGTGCATACACATAAACAAAGAGCAGTCCCAACGCCAGCTTTAAGGTAGCATGATTCAGTTCCTACCGGAAACTCTTTGTTCTTCCTCTTCCTCCTACACACCACGAAGTGCACTTTCGCCATCACTACCCTTCCAGGAAGAGGAGTAGCTTTTGAAAAGCAGCTCTTGGGTAATCTGCAACTTCCTAAAATGATGCACAGTGCTCCACTTTAGGGAACAATTTAGAGCACACTATTCAGCAATGCCCCAAACAAACACCTGTTTCCCTGCTATATACCAGAGAGGCCGGGCAATGGCAGAAGGTCACTAGACAGGGAAGCCCAGGACAACTTCCAGAGGAAGGAACACTTGAGCTGACATGCAAAGGAGGAATAGTTATGGGAAGGGAGGCAGAGGGGTGCTAGGGGGATATGTGAGGGTAGGTCAGAGCCCAGCGAGGGAGGCACATTAGCTCCAAAGTGGCTGGAAAATGCAAAGGGAAGAACTGCAGAGGGAAGTGGGCCAGACCATGACATGGGGGTGCAATCGGGGGCCACTAAAGAGTTGTAGGCAGTAAGGTGTCAGAACCAGACTTTCATTTTGTGGCTACAGAGTGACCAATGAGTCTCAGTGGTGAATACTAGCTTCCACTAAATGGGAACAAGTATCTGAGATACCAAGAGAAAGACCAGACAGAGAAGAAGGAAAGAAGAGTCAAGTGGACGAAAATTCAGCAGCATCAACATCAACTGGGAGATTGTTAAGAAATTCAGACTCTCAAGCCCCAACTCAGAACCTGTATTTTAACAAGGTCCCCAGATGATCTGGATGCCACATTAAAGCTTGAGAAGCACAGCTCCAAGGCAGAGTGGGTACCAGCCTTTGGAAATCGTTAATCAGACCACTGAAGTCTTACACTTTCAAACCCAGCTTTAAATACAGTCTGCAATGAAGCTGCAAAATTCAAAGGCCTGCCTTATAGTTTAAGTAAAATGAAATCACAGACAAGGCTTGCTATGAAAGAATTCTTCCTACACCAGCCAGGAGAGAAATCATCTACCTGCTCCTTGATCTTGCTATATGTAGCAACTGCACGGGATAACCACAGCTATGATACAAAGAAACATCTTGTATCCATCCCCCTAAATATCCTAAGCAGAATGCAAGTCTCTGCCAAAGCTTCCAGAAGTATCCATGAGTCAGTCACTGTTGAGGGACAGCTTCTCAACACTCAGCACAACTATTCACCTTGCTACCCACTTGAAAAATGGAGCAAAGCCACCTGCAGCATTCATCAATCTTGCAGATCACAATTCTATCTAGTTATAAAAACACTTACTGGCTTAATCACTGCTTTTCTGAGACGCCTAAACAAAGTCCTTTAATCATTATGTGTCCCAGTTTTTTTTCCTATCTACAAAACAGGAACCCTAGCATTTATCCCCCCAAGAACGCTTTATGGATTAGGGAAATAATGTTTTCAGTGCTCTTTGAGGCTTGTCTCTGTTCTTTAGTTCATAAAGATTTGATTATGTCACTATGCCACTCAAAAAACTTAGCGGCTTCCCAGTATCCACTAAATGAAGACAGACTCTTCAGTATGGCACCCGAGCCTTCCTCAAACTAATCCCAAAAACCCTGCATCCTTATTCAATAGATGCTCCAGCCAAACCAGAATAATCACAGTTCCTGAGCAAACTCAGCTTTTCTGCCTCCATACTTCAGTTACTGAGATTCTCAGTGGACTGGAAGCCCACTGCCAACCCCTCCCTAAGTCCACATGCCTTATGTGTTGAGACCTAAACTATGAGTAGGCATTGGCCAAACAAAGGGAGACAGGGAAAGCACAAGGACACCAGGTAGAAAAAACAGAAATACTTAATGGA
Organism: Saccopteryx leptura; assembly: GCF_036850995.1. Taxonomy (NCBI): domain Eukaryota; kingdom Metazoa; phylum Chordata; class Mammalia; order Chiroptera; family Emballonuridae; genus Saccopteryx; species Saccopteryx leptura. The sequence goes on along the minus strand of NC_089508.1, from coordinate 165,048,851 downwards.
CTGAAGCTGGGAAATCCATCATCCAATGGAGAAACCGAAATGAAACCACAAGGACAGGAGCACAGGGCATAAACACGTAGGCAATGTAAGGCTAAGGGAGTGGGCAGAGGTCAGAGTACACAGGGCTCCGAAAGCTGTACCTAGACATCTGGACTTTATCCTAGAAGAACAAGTAGAAAGGTTTTTCTGTTTGTTTGTTTTTTTTATTTTATTTTAGAGAGAGAGAGACAGAAACACTGACTTGTTGTTTCACTTATTTATGTATTAACTGGGCCCTGGCCAGTTGGCCCAGTGGTAGAACATCGGCCCAGCATGTGGATGTCCTGGGTTCGATTCCCAATCAGGGCACACAGGAGAAGCACCCATCTGCTTTTCCATCTGTCCCCCTTTAGTTTCTCTTTCTCCCTCTCTCTTTCTTTTCCCCTCCTACAGCCATGGCGCAATTAGAGCGAGTTGGCCCCGGGCATTGATGATGGCATGGAGGCCTCCACTTCAGGCGCTAAGAAGAGCTTGGTTGCAGAGCAACGGAGCAATGCCCCAGATAGTCAGAGCATCACCCCCTAGTGGGCTTGCCAGGTGGATCCCGGTCAGGGCACATGCAGGAGTCTGTTTCTCTGCCTCCCCTCCTCTCACTGAATTAAAATAAAATTAAAAAAAAGAAACCCATAACTCTGGCATATCAGGACAATGCTGCAACTGAGCTATCAGTCCAGGAGTGAAAAGGTTCTTGAAGGGAACCATATTATAATACTTGAGAACTGTTTCACTAAAGGCAGAAGGTGCCTCCAGTAACTTTTTCTGAATCTCTTACAATCCACTCCACCTGGCCCACCAACAAAATTCAAACTGTTTTCAGTAAATATCTGTGGCAGCTTTAATAGCCATACATCATCTCTTTTAACCAGAGATTATAATCACAGAACCATAGACCTAGTAGAAACTTTAGCAATCATTTATTCTAACCCCTTATTTTAAAGATAAGAAAACGACAGTCCTGAGAGATTAAGTGATTTGCTCAAAGACAGAGGCAATTTGTGGCAGAGCCGTATTCAAACCCAAGTCCTGTAACTTCTAGGCCAAACAGTATAGGCTGTAGTAAACATTCCAATATAGGAATCAAAGCATTCATTCATTCAACAAATGTTGCTTTGTGTACCAGATGCCATTATAAGCACTGGGCATTTAGAAGTAAATAAAAATAAATATCCTTGCCCTTGTAGAATTTTCATTCTAGTAGAGAGACACAGACCAAAAAAGAAACTATAATAAATAAGTTATACAGTATGTTAGAACAAGAAAAGCAGCACAGAGAAAAGCAGAAGGGAGAAGTGGGGTGGGAGAAGCTCTCAGGGCAGAGAACTCACTAAGAAGTGACAACGGAGCCCAGACTTAAGGAAGGTGAGTGCTTGCAGAGCACTGAGGATGTCAGAGGTCATGTGATTCCTACCCACTCCATCATAACTTACCTGCACAAAATGTCGGTAACAGGGCTGAAACTCTGGGCAGATATTCAGCCCTTTTCCTAGCTGTCCTCACCCATTCACCAAGTTCAAAATACAAAAATCCACAATTCTAACATTCTCTCTGATAAAACAGGGGGGAAAATTCTCCTTCTGGCTTTAATAAGAGGCTTTGATAGGCTGATGAATTGGAATGTAGTAAAAAAGTAGATAAGGAGGGAATTTCAGGCTGGAAACCAAACAAGTACATATTCTGCATTTTGATAATGAACCAAGCCAATTCATTACAGTTACTGCCAAACATGGATTAAAATGTGGGTCACTTCCTGAACACACCAGAAATGAAACTCAGACTGGCACCAAGTTCCCAAAACCTGATGAAGAGTTGGCCAGACAGATTAAAAGAGAGCATCAAGAGGAAAAATAGGCCCTGGCTGGTGGCTCAGCGGACAGAGTATTGGCCCGGCATACGGACATCCTGGGTTCGATTCACGGTCAGGGCACACAGGAGAAGCAACCATCTGCTTCTCCCCCCTTCCCTCTCTCCCTTCTCTCCCTCTTCCTGGCCCACAGCCAGAGGCTCAACTGGTTTGAGCATGTGCCAGGTGCTGAAGCTAGCTCAGTTGGTCTGACCGTGTCAGCTTCAGACACTAAAAATAGCTCTGTACTCAAACATCAGCCCTAACGTGGCAGCCGGGTGGATCCCAGTCAGAGCATCTGCCTCACTATCTCCCCTCCTCTCACCCCCCCCAAAAGAGGAAGAACAATGGGAATTACAAAGTGTCTTAGAGCTTGGCCCCATCTCCCTACTCTCCCCACCCTTCCCATTAGCTCTCTGGCCCCACCAAGCATGCTTTGCAATGGTAAAGGATCAACACCATAATTCCAAAGAGCTGATACTTTCTGAACAATCCTAACAGTAACCTCATGAAATGGGTACTTTTACCAAACTCACTTTACAGATGAGAAAATTGAGGCAACTGAGTCTCTGAGAGGTTAAAATGCCCACATGGTTCACAAGCAACAGAGACAGGACTGGAACCCAGTACTACCCGACCACACAACCCATACTGGAGCTCAGCAAACTGGGGCGCTTGATCTGTTTTTCTATGACCTGTGAGCTAAAAAGGGTTTGTTACATTATTAAAGGGTTGTAAAAGCAAAGACCAAAAAGAAGACTACACAACAGAAGCGCTATGTGGCCCACAGAGCCTAAACTATTTACTACCTGGCCCTTTGCAGAAAGTGTGCAGACCGCAGTGGTTTAAACCACTGCATTAGCATTGCCAGATAGTAAACAAGTACATTTTGTTTCCCAAACCATAAGCATCATTATTGAAGCGAACCAGTCAGGCTCTTTGGGGATGAAGAACCAGTTGTCACAATGGCGGGGTTGTAGGACAGTCAATGGCTGGGGGGTTACAGAGCTCTGCTGCATTACTTAATAGTTCTCACACAATATTTTGCTTTTATTTTATTAAGCTGTCCCAGAAGAAGCAGTCCCTCTCTCCCTCCTACCCATCTGACACCCCACCCCCTGCTCACGAACCACTTGGCTTTCAAAAACTATTTTCAGGCTGTACAGTCTGTCCAATCCGGGTGGTCCCCAATACTTAAAAACTGTCTTTTGTTTCTCCCCCTCCAAATCTGAATTTCCAGGATTACATTATTAAAACATAGCCTTATAGCCCAAATTAGCTTATCCATATGTGGAGAAAGACCATGAGATATTTGGGAGGCACAGCCCTTTCTCTTCCCTGGACGGCCCTCGTTCAAGTTACTCGGCCCAATGTGGAGGAATTTTGTTGCCTTGACCGTCTGGCAGCTACTCCCCCTTCTTCTGTATTTATAGCACCCTAATATTCCTCTGGGAAACCCTCCCTCCTTGACTTTCGGAACATTTATTTCATACGCCGTTGACTCCACTCTGGGCTCTGGCCAGCGAGCTGCAAAGATTATTTCAAGGAAGAGCATGTGATTCAACAAAAAACCAATGAGAACGATGATCAGGGCTTCAGTCTGAACTGTTGGCCACAAGTCATCTTGCCAACGTGAGGGAAGAAGCCATTTGAGAATGGCACCAGCTTCAAGGAAAGTGGAGTTGAGAGATGCAAGAGACCAGGCCTACTGTGTGACACTGTGTGAGCCATGGGACCAGGCTGGGCCAAACTCAGGACATCCCTGGGCTTTCCAGCACAGACCACAATACATTCCTGTCTGCTCGAGCAGCTTGGATTGGCTCTTCCCTCCCTTATGAGAGTAAGTGGCCTATCTGGCGTAAACAGAGTGGAAGCACCATGTCTGCAACTGTGCCTTATGAAAATCAACTGAGTGAGGGTGGTGACAAAAGCTGCCTTTACTGTCAACAAAGTTCCTCATCAATACTCTATGTGCTCAGACCAAAAAGAGCTCACCTCTCTTTTCCCTATCTATGCAGGACAGGGGGCTCTCTGAGGGACACTGGAGCCTTCTAATTTAACACTGAGTTATATGATTAGAGCTGGGACCATGCAGACTGAAACAGTAAGAATTCACAATCAGTATTTCAAATTAAAACACTTTACCTCCTCTCACCCAAAACTAGTATTTCTCTACCACCAAAGGGAAGAGAAAACAGAAAAAAAAAGGCAAGGGAAATATAATAGAGAAAAAGGCAAAGAGGACATCACTGAGCAAGTTCTCCTGCTTCTATTATGTCCCAGGTTGCTTGGCAACCAGCCTCAGCCTGGTCATTCCAATGAACAAGCAGAGGAATGAATGTCAGACCTCCAGGTGAACAGCATGTCCTGTTTGTAGCCCCTTGACTCAAGGGCAGGGGGAGTTCACGCTGTTCTCCAAAGCTGGCAGAAAACAGCCAGCAGAACACCTGCTGTCTTCAGGGGCTCTCCCATTGGGTTTCTGTCTCTCCCATACTAGCCAAAATTTCTCAAACTTTTGCTCTCAATGAACAGTAAACTATGAATGCTCCCCAAAAACAGATTTAAAATACTTTCAAAAACAGAGGCAAAATTCTGACATAGAGAGAACTTTAAGACAGTAGAAATCACCAGAGAGTGAAAGGCATGGCACACAGTCAAGAAAACACAGGCCGTGTGTTTTAGGTTCAGAGTTCTCTCGAATCCTTCCTGACCCTGCTCACTCCACTGCTACCTCCAAAGATAAAGGCAATGAAAGCACAGCCATGGTGCTCTCTGTCTCTAGGTCATGAACTAATTTCCAACAACTGAGAAGTCAGCAGAGACAGAGATTTCTGCATTTAGCCACACATTTTAGAAGTCACTGTGGTTAGCAGATCCCTGCACGGTCAGTATGCTGCAGGGGCAGAAGGAAAAGAATGTGGGTCAATGAATCTCTAGTGCTTAGATGTCACCAAATAGGATGACGTGTGTGTGTGCAAAGAGAGATATAACGCTGTTCCTTCTCTCTCCCTGCCTGCTTCTAAATTAAATACCTGAGAATGATTGGCTTTCCATAGAAACAGAGACCACAGCCCAAGAGGGAGACAGAGACAAGAGATTGATTTTCACTCTTAAACAATATTTAGCAAGAATCTAGTCCTACATTGTAAGAGGCTGTGTGTGAAACACTGTCTTTTGTTGACTGAATTCCTACTGAGACCCATTTGTCCACATGGAACTATCCAAATGAACTAATATTAAATCTTATAAAAAGTCACTACAGGGTTTCAGAAAAATTTTGTACAGAAACTACTACTTAGAGGTATTCACTGGAGGAACAAGAGCTGTGGCTCCACCATGGAAACACTGTCAGCAAACAACATATGGGGGCCTGCAATGTGAACACAAGTGGAAGATTTTTCTTCATCCTTTCAGAGGCAAAAAGTCTTCTATAACTGATTATTCGGTTTATCAAGGGTGTCTTCCCATTTGTGGGAAAATTATTAAAATGATTAGTAAAACTTAATACCTTTAAACAGGAGGGTATGGAGGAGAATATGTACTCTACTATTCAAAATCTCTCTTTTCAAAGAAAAAAGCATGAGCAAACAGTCTTATTGATTTCAGGGTCAGCTGTAAGTCCATTTCTTATAGGTTTGAGGATTATGAAAGGAATCAATTCACAGAAGATTAACTGGTCCAGTCATGGAGATATGGGCCTCCTCTTGGTGCTTATGACACAGATTTAGAAATGTTAGGTTTCTCTTTCCTTTCTTCTGCCTGATAAAGTTAAGATAAAGAAATAGAGACCGAAGAGAAAAGAAGAGTGAGAAAAGGCAAAGGGGTGGGAAGCAAGGAAGAGGCTGGTGACTAGCATCAATCAACTCTTACTTCTGAGTCTGTCTTTGTTTAACTCTTCATTTCTTTTGCTACCCCAATGACAGACTGGATCACCATCAAATCAGGGCAATTGCACCTGATCTGTCCCAGGTGGAATTTTGAAAACAAAGTAAAATCTCAAGAGAACCAACATATACTCTATGTTTCAGGTCAGAAACAGAGGGAGTTGCTTTTAGAACACACAGCAGTCAAGTGGTCACACAGGACTCTTTGAGGTGACATGTGGCATTCAACATGTCCTGGGAAGGTTAGAGGGTAAGAAGTATATAAAAACTATAAAACAGAGTCACAGTAGAGGGGAAAATAGATGCTACTTAAGAGTGGTGGTCAGGTAGTCAGGAAAGGAGTCTTTGCAGGACCTCTGGCCAAGACATGAAGGATGAGAAGACCCAATGAAGACCTGCAGCAAAGGTGTCCCAAAGGAACAGCGATGGAAAGACCTGTGGCTGAAACGTGCTCAGTGTGTTAGAGGAGCCTGAGACCAGCCAAGTTTAAGCACAGAGTGAGAACAGTCTGAGAGGATACTAAGAAAGCAGGCAGGTCTGACCAGGCGGTGGCGCAATAGACAGAGCATCAGACTGGGATGCAGAGGACCCAGGTTCAAGACCCCGAGGTCACCATCTTGAGCGCAGGATCATCTGGTTTGAGCAAAGCTCACCAGCTTGAGCCCAAGGTCGCTGGCTCGAGCAAGGGGTCACTCAGTCTGCTGTAGCCCCTCAGTCAGGCGCATATGAGAAATCAATCAATGAACAACTAAGGTGCCGCAACAAAGAATTGATGCTTCTCATCTCTCTCCCTTCCTGTCGGTCTGTCCCTATCTGTCCCTCTAACTCGGTTACAAAAAAAAAAAGAAAGAAAGCAGAAGCTTTGTCATACATAAACCATAGTAAGAAGTTAAAATGACCTTCTGAGTGACATGGGAAGCCACTGGGAAATTTGGGGCAAGAAAAACATGATAGGGTCTATATTTTTTAAAACATCAGTCTGCCTGCCAATGTGACAAGTGGATTCTATCTCACCAAGATCACTATGGTTCTGGCTGGTCATGATTCCAATGAGTAAAAATGGTCTATGAAAACAGAAGAATACAAAGGGGAAAATATATGATCCAACATAATCTATCCATCAAGTAAGAGTTTACAACTTCCAACAACCATGGTCACCAAATGTAGGCCCAGAAAAGGTCACTCAGCTCCACAGAGGAGCACTCTCTGATCATAATCTTAAGTTGCCTTCACTACCCATCAATCTTATTTTATTTTATTACCATCGTGATGCTATCTAAAAATATCCTATTTACTTGCTTACTTTGTCCACTAAAATATAAGCTCCATGGTAGTGAGACCTTTGTCTTGTTCAGAGCTATGCACCCAATACCTAGAACAATACTTCGTTTATAGCTGAAGTCCACTATTTGTCGACTGGGCTAAAACTAATTTCTAGAAACAACTCTTAATACAAGGATTTATCTCCAATAAGAAAACCAGAGACTCAGATGCAGAGACAGCACAAAGACAAATTTTTATATTATTCTTATCTTCCAAAAGATGAAAATAATTAGCTATAGAGTAGCACTATCTGCTGCAATTTTGTGCCAGGTGCTTTTCACACACTACATCATTTAAGCCTTAAAATGCTGTCAAGTGAGCACTATATTCCCATTTTATAAATCCTCAAACAAGATTTAAGAGACGGAGCTAAGATTATATAGTCAGCAGCATAGCACTGGTTCATAGGACTGGCATTAGACTAAGACTCAAATCCTGGCTGCAATTCTTTTTAGTTGTATGGGCTATTTTCACTTTCTATGCTTCAGTTTTCTAATCTATAAATGGGGAGACTAGTATGTACCATCTAAGACTGTTGAAAAGGTTCAATAAAATAAAGTGTGTAAAACAGTTAACAATAGGTCTGACATACAAACAGTTAAATAGCAGTAAGATATTCTATTACTATTGTGGTTCAAATAAATTTAACATGCTTTCAACATATAAGACTCTTCACTCTGTGGCATTCTGAAAAGACATCTACTCTTTGTCCCCAAGGTTCTGTTCAACTAGCAAGAAAAGGAAGGGAACAAGCAAGAGGTGGGAGTTGAATCTTAAAGATATAGAAAGAAATGTAAAAGCAGCCTATGTAAATTTACCTTAAGGAGATAATAATAGTATGTCTATAAGGATTATTACTATAGATTGGTTAATGATCATGAAAAGAGAGAGAGGGAAAAACAACCTAACTGTCCAAAAGTAGCTCATTAGTTCAAAGTCTTGACAGAACATACCTAGAATATTATGTAGCCACTAAAAACAATCTTAGAGGGTGTGAATGATATGGGAAAACTATCATGACCTATTGAATAGAAACGGTATAAAGCCAAAATGAGTACAGTAGTCCCCATTATCTGTGGTTTCAATTTCTGTGGTTTCAATTACTTACAGTAATCATAGTCCAAACATATTAAATGAAAATTCTAAAAATAAACAAATCATAAATTTAAAATTGTGCAGCATTCTGAGTAGTGTACTGCGTGGGACCTGAATCGTCCCTTTGTCCAGAGACTCCCAGCCCAGTGAAAACATAGCAGCTTTCTCAGTTATCAAATTGGTGACGAGAGAGAAAGCACATGAGTGAGCACACTCACATAACTTTTATAACAGTGTGTTATAATAATTGTTTTATTTTATTATTGGTTATTACTTTTATTGTGCCTAGCTGATAAATTAAACTTTATCCCAGGTATGTACGTATAGGAAAAAACATAGTATATATAGGGTTCAGAGCTATTCACGGTTTCAGGCATCCACTGAAGGTCTTGAAACATATCACCAGAGGATTAGGGAGACTGCTGTATTTCTAACCAGTACTATTAGTGTAATTTGAATTTCTTTTATTCATCTATAATTTCTAAATTTCTCTAATGAACATGCATTACCTGTATAATCAGAAAAAAAAAGTTTGTTTTTGGATTGCTTGATCTTTCATTTAATGGCTAGCCTATGTGACAAGAAACACTGGGGAATATATGTCTCAGAAGGAGGTAGAGAACATCTTGCAATGTTGCTGTCAATGGTTTTATAAAACAGGGTTGGCAGTTCAAGGGAAGGAGATATAAGTCATCCTATCTCAGTTTCATTTAAATTTGTCCTAAATATAGTCTCTCCAGAGAGTCTAGATGAAACACCTGCAAAGACCCAGATTCCATTCCCAGTTCCCTGACCTATTCTAAATAGGTTTCTAGGTCCCTCACTGGCAGTATAAATACATAATTATAACGGGTGCTGTTCAACTAACCCAGATAGCATGCTCGCATTCATGTCCCCACATTTATCTTCTGGAAATGTAAATCACTGACCTACTTTGGTGAAGACCATTTTAATAGCACACCTACCCCAATAATAAAAATGGGAAACTTGAGGCTTGTATCAGGTGCCCGCAGGAGAAGCAGAAAATAAGCACCTAAATGCTACCCATCAAAGCAGCTGACCAGGGAGCAGAACATTCTGTACCCACCCTGGGTCCAGGCATGTCCTTTCACCTCTGAAACATAACACAGGATGTGTGACAGGAAAGGGGACCCAAGACAGTGTTTTTTTGTACAAGATGGGACTGCTCAGAGCTCAGACTTCTAGACAGTTACCTCAAATCTGGGAGTCTTTTTAGCTATCATCCTAAAACTCCGGAAATCAGTTTTAGGTCGTCCCCATTTACTAAAGACCTTGTTTTTCCCATAATCAAGAGGTCAGAGATCAGTCACTTCTTTGGCCTTTTGGCAAGGCAAGATGGAGTGGAGGGGGGCAGGGCAGCAAAAGAATGAGAGGGAAAAAAAGAAGAGGGAGGGAAGCAGAAGACAGGAAGAGAAAACACATAAACAGTAGAGAGCATGTTATCTACATAGACACACACAAGACTTCAGTAAGAAAAAAGGGCTTCCATGTTAAGACCTTATTCACCCTCAAACTATCGCCATTTCGGCCACAAGAAACTTACTTCTTTATCAATAATTCCAAAACGGTCAAAGCTGAAACCCTCAAGGTCAACTACTCAAATCAGAATATTACTGGAATATTTTTCCTCTGGAGAAACAAAAGTTCCTCTCTTCTGCTCAAAACAACGTGTCCACCTACTGGAAGTTTGCTTTTTCCTTCCCACTATCACCAGGAAATTACTCTCTCCCAGGCCAGATCAGAATGGAGAGAGACATAAGAAGCCCTAAGCCTGACCAGGTGGTGATGCAGTAGCTAAGAGTGTCAACCTGGGATGCTGAGGACCCAGGTTTGAAATCCTGAGGTCACCAACTTGAGCGCGGGCTCATCCAGCCTTTTTTGAGGCCAAAAGCAAGGGGTCACTGGCTCGGCTGGAGCCCCCGGGTGAAGGTACATATGAGAAAGCAATCAGTGAACAACTAAGGTGCCACAACTCTGAGCTGATGCTTCTTATCTCTCTCCCTTCCTGTCTGTCTCTCACTAGCTCACTAAAAAAAAAAAAAAAAAAAAAGTCCTAAACCAGCCCTGGCTGGTGGCATGTCATTGAGAGTGCCACGCTTGCTGGTTCGATCCCAGGGTCGCCAGTTTGAGCTCCACTCCTAAACCACAGACCTACGTGCACTGAGGCATGAGAGTGAAATCGTCCTGTTGCACTATCTGTGAAAAGGCGAACAGAAGGAAGAAAAACTGAGCGCCAGGTCCGCACATTCCGGCACTGAAATCGGGGGAGCTGTAAACTCTTTGAAGGCAGCAAAGAGGAAATGTAGCACAACAAGATGAAGGGACAAAGCAGACAGAAGAGCACCACACTTTGGGCCAAGGGTTAAAAGTACTGAGAAAGTGGCTGCTTAGGGCTGGAGGGATGGGAAGGATAGAGAATGACTAAGGAATACAGGGTTTCTTTGGAGGATGATAAGAGTGTTCTAAAATTAATTGAGGAGATGGAAGAAAAATTCTGTGAATATACAAAATGTCACAAATTATACATTAAAAATGAGTCGACTGTGTGGTGTGTGAATTCTTTAAAAGAATCCTAAGAAAGGACCTCTGTGGTCTCACCCACCGTTGCCTAACCCCATATTGGCACATTTGGGGAGCTCAGCAATGGGACTGCTAGAGGTGTCACATTAAGAGACATGAGTCATCCTTTCCCTGCATAACATTTCACAAGTTTCTCACTGAAGACTACCATCAAAAAACATTTCAATCTTCTGTCTTTAAAAGATTCAGTTCTCCAGATTGGAGAGGGGGAAGGGGAGGTGAGACCCCAGCATTCAGAACCCAGACTTGTGAAAACAAGTAAATTTTCAGCTATCTTCGGCTGGTGATCATCTTCACGCTTGAACTTGGTGCTGCTCGCAGCACAAAACCCCCAGCCCCGGTGTGCTGTCCTTTCACGGCAGTATGGTGTGAAGCTATGCTGGCCAGAAGAGGGGAAAAGATGAGGAACAAGCCAAAGTCACATCCCAAAAGACAATGAGGCCAAAAGCTCTCAGTTCCCCTCCAATTTTCTATGCAGTGGAGCAGAGCTTCCCTGCTGGGGAACTGATTACAAACCTGCTGGCTATGTAAAGAGGAAACAGACTTTCTTTCCAGAGACAGAACCATCTTGCTGCTCTAAACAGCGCTGGCAACATGGCAGCTTGCTGACCTTGCATGCTGAGCTCAGGGAGGCTTGGGTCAGAGGGCCAGGAGACGGTAACAAGCAAAGCTGTCTGAAGTCTCCTAGGCCTGGCCAGCAGACCAGAGGCAGCAGGACAAGGCCAGAACTGCGCGAGGTACAGAGGAGGAGGCACGCATCCCCAGAGCCTGCGTGGCCTCAATATTGCCCCCAGTGGGAGTCGTGAGACTGAAGATCTACTGGCTAAGCATCCCAGGGTAGGATCTGTGTCAAGCACCTCAATGCACTAGTCTAGATACAAACGTCAGAAACCCCTGTCCTCAGAAGGACAGCTCATAGAATTTTTAAAAAATCAAACAATAGGGGAAAAACAGCACTGGTCTCCTGGTAGCCACACCCCGGGGTCCCACCAGCAGCAGGGCTGTGGTCTGCTCTGTCACCAGCCCTCCTCAGATGGCTGAAAACCAACTAAGATCAGAACAGAGATAAGGAGGAGCTGTTGCTAGAAATGAGTTGCCCAAGGGCACCTTCCAGGCCTGAGCAGGAGATCAGCCCTCTCTGGGTTTGGGGCACCTCACCCTCCGGAGCCATCAGCCCGTCTCTTCTACTCTCCCCAGACACTTCTCCCCTCTAGCCGTGCAACAGCTCAGCCAGCTCATTATGCTTCCTGAATGTTTTTAAAGGAAAAAAATGTGTATCACAACCACAGGCTCTGACCCCTGACAAGAGCTTTAACCCTAACAAGAGTGCCCAAGACTACTGTGGGAAAACGTCTGCCCTGTGATTGCCCATGAACACAAAGATTCCTTTCAGGAGCTGCACCAAGCCCCCCCGCCGCCCCCATGCTACAGAAGGGTCCCAGATCACAGGTCAAAGTCATGGAACAATGGATCGCAACTGTGGAACCACAGGCCAAGATGTTCTGATGTAGGATAGAATCTACACTCTTTCAAACCATTTCCCCATCATTTCTTGACCTGCCATAAGGGCTCCTTTCAGATACCTGAGATGTCCCAAATGAGGCTAGCTGGACAAGCTATGCATGTCAAGGAGGGGACAAAGGATTACAGACAAGGTTTATGTAGAATCTCTTGGGGCCTATACAGACTTATGTATGGTCTGAGGACCCCCACTCCAGGCAAATCATCTGTAAGGAATGCAGATTTCCAGACCACATCCCAGAGTTCATCCATCGAAATCTCCTTATGGAGAGCCAGGGAAACTACAGTTAAGGGAATTCTGTGTGTGTGTGTGTGTGTGTGTGTGTGTGTGTGTGTGTGTGTGTGTGTGTGTCTCAGAGAGAGGGACAGACAGACAGGAAGGGAGAGAGATGAGAAACATCAATTCTTCCTTGCAGTTCCTTAGTTGTTCATTGATTGATTTCTCATATGCGCCTTGACCGGGGGAGGGACGGGGCTACAACAGACTGAGTGACCCCTTGCTTGAGCCAGCGACCTTGGGTCCAAGCTGGTGAACTTTTGCTCAAACCCGATGAGCCCGCGCTCAAGCTGGCGACCTCAGGGTCTCGAACCTGGGTCCTCCGCATCCCAGTCTGACGCTCTATCCACTGTGCCACCGCCTAGTCAGGCAAGGGGAATTCTTATATACAGTCCTGTTTATGATCCACTATCTTACAACACAGATAATATAGAAATGACAATAATGACATGTTCCAATTATAGGATGCTTACTAATGTATCTGCTTACCCTGCTAAGCACAATACCTACGATTATTTCATGCATTCCTCACAATAATATTATATGGTGGATATTTATCACCCTGTACTTACACTGCTTTCTCCAGTTTCACCTCTGAAGGTCAAATCCAAAAGGCTTTTGGAAAAGCCCTCACTCAAGCAAACTGACCAGGATGAAACACCTGGTCATCAGAGTAAAAGTCTCTCCCACTATTCTACCCACCCATCTCTTCTACTGAATGTTGATATTCCCCAGGGTCCCCCCGCCGCCCTCTTCTCTCACTCCATGCTGGTGGTTCTTCACCCTTGTTGCACATTAGAATCACCTGGGGAGCTTTTAAAATTCCTCATGCCCAGATTGCAACCAAGACAGATTATACCAGAATCTCCAGAGATGAGCCCCAGGTTCCTCAGGTGACTTCACTAGCAGCGACGGCTGAGAACCACTGCCTGGGCCTTCAACAGCACCTGGTGAGACCCAAACCTAACGAATAGCCCCATCTTCTCCAAAGCAGCAGAGTCTGCTTCCCACCGCCTTATAGATGCCTCCACCTCCTCTCTTGTGGGAACAACTCAACCAGGACAGGCTGACTTAGCTCTGTATCCCCCATCCGACACCACGGTTCTCCTGTGGTACAGTTCAGCCATACCCCCAAGACCCAATGGAAACTCTGGAGACACCCAGGCTCCTGCCTGCTCTTTTGACTACATGTTCTCCCCTTCACCCACACCACCTCTCAAAAATGCCATGGAAGCCTGCATTCTCCTCTATAATTTATCAATGTTTGACTGAATATTCAAGTGATGCCATTGAGACAGATTTTCAACACATTATACTCACTGCCACTCACTTTGTATGCTCCCTGGCACATGGCCACCTACTCCCATATCTGCACCCTCGTCTAAGAAACACAGCCTAACCCTCCCTGCCCCTCCTCCAAAACGGCGACCAGATGGACCATTCTCTTACACATTTCAGCCTTGGGACAGTGGTAAGCTGAGGAAAGCTCAAATCAGTGATAAAATACGGGATTATTTTACATGATACATTGACAAATACTTTTCAATGTAATGATTATTTCAAGGTATTTTAGAAAAAAAAATATTACTAACCATATCAAACCTATGGTTTCAGAAAGTTATAAAGTTCCCTTTTGAAGTACAGTAAACATTTTTAAAAAGTACACTTTCAAAGTAAATAAACAGTACTAAATGTGCATAAGAATGAGAGAGGTGGTTAAATGACTTTTGGAACACTGCCTCATTGAGCTCGATGAGCCTTCCCGACTTTCCCAAAGTTCTCTGCTCCCTCTTCCACAGACCCTTTCAAACTGCTTGCAAGCATCCCCTTGTGCGTACTGTGGACTGCCTCTGCTGCCTGTGAAGATGCTGAACTCCTAGAAGACAAGAACTGTGCCTGCCCTATCGCAGAAACCCCCCACCAGGAGCCTTCCACAACCGCCTGAGCTGCTGCAGGCACCGGTATAGAGAGCACAGGGAACAGGTGGCATAATCCTGTCCTCCACTGGGGGAAGTGAGAGGCAGCCAGAAGAGAGATGTCAGACCAACGCCCTGTTTCCTCTCCACTCCTCAGAAATTCCACTGCCCAGAGCAGCTTCCCTGACAGACACGGTGTGCCTATGGGCCCAAAGTCATGATCTTTAGTCACCAAAGGTAGGAGCTGGACCTCCTTGAACCCCTACCAAACTTCCTGAATAATGCACACGCTGCACCAAGATAAAGCTCACCAGCACCCTCACTAGGAACACAAACAAGCTCTCTGGGGCCGTAAGTTCAAGTGATTCCTGGTACACTGTGTCTCGTTTTAGAGAACGATTTTGTTGTGGCTTTTAATTCCAGAATTAACAATACACACAGACTGGGGAGTAGGAAATGGAGAAAACTCTAAGCATTGTTTTATTACAGAGGCCACTATGTCATAAACTAAATAATGAGTTTCCTTCCTACTTTAAAATTACAATTTATAAAATTCACTTCATGTAGAACTTTTCAGAAACGCTCCTATGAGAGTTTCATTTAATCGAAATGAAAAATGTACATATCCCTTGGTCCAGTAGTTCCATTTCTAGGAATTCATCCTACAGACCTACTCACTCATGTGCCCACGACAGGTACCACCAGGATGTTCACAGCAGCATTGCTTGTAATGGCAAGACTGGAAAACATCTAAATGTCTGTTATGAAGACGACTGGTTAAATAAACTATGTTACAGCCATACAGTGGAATACAGCAATGCTAAAACTGAGTTAGCTCTCTATGTACCAATGTAGAATAATATCTAAAATCTATTAAAGCACTGCACCCAGCATGCTACCAAAAAAATACATAATATCTTTGCTGTCACATGCATAAATTATGTCTAAAAAATATAAAAGAACTGGTAAAATGTTGCCTCCAGTAGAAGAAGTAGGGATCAGGAGACAGGAGAAATTGAAAGGATACTCACATTTGGGTGGAGGGGATACCTTTTGAATTGTATACCATTTACAGTTATTACTTAGATAAAGTTTTTAAAAAGAAACATTGGAATGAACTAACGTAAAAATGCCTTTTTAATTTTATTTTACTTGTTCAACTGATAATCATTTTCTACACCTGACCCACAAGTGCAATAATGAAACATGTAGTCAGGAATTTGTTAAGGTTTTAGCTGTATCTGCTTGACAGTCTCAGTGGCACAGAAACCACCTCACGTTCAACTGGATCTGCCTGGAAATCACTTAAAGTGTACCTAAAAAACAGGAGGAGTCAGTTTGTTTTCAAACTGTTCAAATTAGCCTGAAGTCAACTTGAAAGCACATTTGATAGCAAGACCAGATGAGCTCTGAAATCCACCTGTGGTGTTTTTACAAACCATGTGAAATGGGGTTTATTTTGGCTTTTCCTTTGTGGCAGCAGCAGGAGTCATAGCGCAGCTACTAGCTTGGCCCAGAGAAGCCAGCTAGTTAATAAGGTTTGGTCCAGAATTCCCAAGACCCTCAAATTTCATCCATCTGGCAAAGAAAGCACACACGCACACACAGACCACGCTAACCCCAGGAATCTCCTCTTTCTAAATATAGTCGGCCACTGCCCAGTCTCCAGGCTCACCCTCTACAGCATTCTGTGCCTTCCAACCAAGGTGAAATGAGCCAGATGTAAACATGCCATGACAGCTCTGGCACACACTGACAAGCTGTTTTCCTCACTATTTCTTCTGTTTCTCCATTCTGGGTTTCTAGAAAACATGTGTAAACCCCAGTGACTCTAATTGTAAATCTTCCGCTGGCCACTAATGCTGTTTTCTCACCCTAATAAATGTGATTTCCTTCTCGGTCCCTGGAATTTAAGGTTGAAATATTCCACTAAATATGGGCAAAGCTCCATCTCATCACCCATTTTATCCGTAAGCACCTGAAGTTCAGAAAGACACCAAACACGTCCAAGGACACAGCCAATTAACCGTAATCTCTCTCCCTCTCTGTTTCTCTCTCTCTCTCTCCCACAGACACACACACCACCCTTTTTTCCCTCTCCCCTGGTTCCTTTAGAATCCATGTCAGTGCCTAATAAAAGGGCCTGTTCTGTTAAAAATGCTTCCAATTTAAGCAAAAGGTTAAGCTTCAGAAACATAATCCAATACATTCAAAAGAGACCCAGACAAATATCAACTGGCTTTAGAAATGGAAAGGACCTCAACAATAGATGTCAAAGAGCTTGTAAAAATTGGAGGTTGGCAACAATTCCACTTGGAGGAATCTTTGAGGAATCTTCAAGGATTCTGGGAATCTTCTAGTCTCTGGAAATACTGGGACACACACACACACACAAAGGTTGGTGTGTAAGTGATCACTGCAGCACTTCCTATAATGGTGAAAAACTATGACAATCCAAACATCCTTCAATAGGTGGCTGGGTATATATTTCCATATGATAGAACTCTGTAGTCATTAAAAAGAATGCACTATGTACATATACTGACAAGAAAGATCTCTAAAACATAGCATTAATTAGAAAAATGAAACACAGAATAATTCATTTAGTATAGTCCCATTTAAGAAAAAACAAATATGCACAAAGACAAGGAGTAAAACATACCAAACTGTTGACAGTGCTTAACTTAGGAAAGAAGCTTTACTTTGTACACTTCCTCTCTTGGATGCGCAGTGTTAATTTCCACCCAAAATCTAATTCTCCCCAAGTCTTCTTTATTTCAGAAAATAGCAAAATCATTCACATAATTGCTCCAGCCAAAAACACTTGAATCATTCTTGATTTTTTTTCCCTCATAGCCCAAATCTAGTCAAACAGCAAATCCTGTGGGCTCTACTTCCAAAAATACCCAGAATCTGAACACCATCTCCAATGCTGCCACTCTAGCCCAAGGTGTCATTGTCTCTTACTTGACCTATTAGAACAGCCTCCTAACTGGTCTCCTCGCCTCCATCCTTGCCCCACTACACCTCTTCCCCACACAGCAGCCCCAACATCTCCTAAAAACACAAGTAGGACCATGTCACTACCACCTCCCATGGCTGCCCATCACACCTAGAATGAAACCCGGAGTCCTTTCTGGGGCTCAAGACCCCCATAACCTCCTCCCGAACTTCTTCCCTGTTCATTTGCCATCCCTGTCCTCCAACCACACTGGACCCTTACTGGTCCTCAAACACCCCATGCACTCTCCCTCCTTGTACTTCTGCACTGGGTACTGCTGCCCTAGAAGCCCTTCCTCTAGTCTAGGGCTTAGAGGACATGGTCAGAGCAGAGCTGGACTCCATATTTGTTTATGAAAGCCTTACTTTGATGGCAAGAAATACATCATTTGTAACATACTAGATTATAAATTTAAAACTAGGGTCAGTCAGAAATTTAAATCTAGAAAAACCACTTTGACCTATGGCTTTATATGGGCATTCCTCCCCCTTGACTAACTTTTAAAAATGCAATGGCCTTCCCAGGATAACAAAGTCACCTTCATGAGCTGCATTCCCCAATTGCTCAGTGGTGGTAACAGTTCCTCCCTGACCCATTCTCATTTTGTCAATTCATGGGGTTTGTGATCATTAGCTTACATTGGCCAAAATTCGGACTGCCAGCCTGGGGCCTCTGCCCAGAAGGATGCTGACTGGCCTAACCAGAGCAGAAATCGGAACCTCAGCTTCCTATGTAACACCTTCCTAAGCCAGGATCCTGAAACTAACCAGTTACATGCGAGGTTAAAGCATCTGGAAGCAAAATGTCCCCAAATGAGGGCAAACAGAATATACTGAATGTGGTTCACTTAGACATCAAAAGTTTTATGAAACAAAGTGGGAAAAATCCAAGATATAAAATTCTGCCCAACAAAAAGATCTGAATAAACATTTCAGCAAAGAAAATGCACCAATAGCCAATAAACCCATAAAAAGATGCTCAACATTATTAGTCATCTGGAAAATGCAAATTAAAACCACTTCACATTCACTAGAATGGCTGCAATCAAAAGAAGAGACAAGAGTAAGTGGGGAAGATGATGGGAAGAAATTGGAACCCTAGCACATTGCTGGTGGGAATTTAAAATGATGCTTCTACTGCACAAAACTGTTTGACAGGTTTTTATTTTTATTTTCTCTCTCTCTCTTTTTTTTTTTTTTTTTTTTTTTTTTTTTGAGAGAGAGAGAGAGAGAAAGGAGAGAAACATCAACTTTTTGTTGCAGCACCATACTTGTTCACTGATTGCTTCTCAAACGTGCCTTGACCTGGGGGCTCCAGCCAAGCTATTGACCCCTTGCTCAAGCCAGCACAGTGAGCTCAAGCCAGCGACCATAGGATCATATCAGTGATCCCACACTCAAATTGGTGACCCCTTGCTCAAGCTGGCGAGCCTGTGCTCAAGCCAGCAAGCCAATGCTCAAACCGATGACCTCGGATTTTCAAAACTGGGACAACAGTGTCCCAGGTCAACACTCTATCCACTGTGCCACCAGCAGTCTGGCTGTTTTTTCGTTGTTTTTATTTTAAGTAGACATACATTAACTATATACAACCTAGCAATTCCACTCAGAGTAAGAAATAAGAAAAAATATATATATGTCCACACAAAGACATGCATGTAAATATTCACTATAACATTATGTATAAGAGCAAAAAACTAGAAACACCCAAATGTCCATCAGCTGGTGAATGGCCAAAGCAGGATTTACAAAATGGAATACTCTTCAGCAATAAAAGAAACAAACCATTGATACATGCTATAACATGGATGAATCTAAAAATACTATGCTATCCTAAGTGAAAGAATCCAGATGCAAAAGACCATAGAATGATTCCGTTTAGTTTAAATTTTCAAAATGACAAACCTATAGAGATATTTAGACTGCCTCACTCTTTGAAGTATTCCCTACAAGAATTCCCTGAGGCTAGGCTCAATCCACTGTCCCATTCCTTCATTCTTTTATTCAAACATTATTTAATGAGCACCAACCAACTGCCAGGGGCTCTGCCAGGCCTGAGGAGGCTGTGGGAGGCAAAACACTCAGAAAAAGGCTTTCTAGGGTTTTACATTAAGCTAGGTAAGGCAGGCAAAAGTAAGCCAATATATAAGTCAGCAAAATAACCTGAGCTGTCAAATAGATGCCTGAAGAAAACACAACTGGAGGATATGGTTAACAACTAACTGACCAGCAGGCTGGGACCAGAATTCAGCCCGGCAATCCTGGAAGGCCCATCCAAGGACACCTTTGATGGAGAATGAAAGGAGGAGAAGCAGACAACTGTGCAAAGAAAGGCCTAGAGCTGAGTCTCCCAAGTAGAGGGAAGAGCAAGTGCAAATTCCCTGGGGTAAGAAAGAGTTTGCCCTGTCCAAGGAACAAAAAAGTGACAGTATTGTCAGAACGTGCTGTTGGGGAGCCTGTGAAAATGATGAGCTATCACTCCTATGGTTCTGTTACATCATACAGCAGAAGGGATTCATCAATTGACTCAGTTCTTCAAAAAGGCAGTTATCCAGGTAGGCCTAATCACAGGAGCCCTTTAAAATGGGGGAGTTTTCCCTGGCCCATGGCAAAAGAGGAAATCAGACACTCAAGTGAGCATTCAGAAGGACTCAGAGGGCTCCTGCTGGCTTTGAAGATAGAAGGGCCACATAAGAAGGAATGTGGCTATCTCTTAAGAACAAGAATGACCCCTGCTGACAGCCAGCAAGAGAGCAGGGACCTCAGACGAACCACAAGGAAATGAATCCTGTGGACCACCAAAATGAGTTGGATAGAAGATTCTCCCTCAGAGCCTCCAGATAAAAGATGACACCATGAATCAGCTTCTTGAGAGCCAGAGCAGAGAACTCAGTCCCTTCACACCTGGATTTCTGACCTGTAAAACCAAGAATAATAAATCCCTGTTGTTTCATATTTCAAAAAAGAAAATAATAAATTAGCAGTTGTCTGAGGTTTGAGGTGAGAATGGAGAGTGCCTTTTTTGGGGTGATACAAATGTTCTAAAACTGGATTAGGGTAATAATTGCAGAACTCTGTAAAACCACTGAATTGTACACTTAAAACTGATAAAAAATAATTCAATAAAGCTTTTTAAAAAAAATAACCCCCTGAAATTATGGTGAGCTGAAACAAATGACTACTTTGAAAGGAATAACCATAAACAGAATGTTCTTGAGAGACACCCCATGATAAATCAGTATGTCAACTCAGAGTGTTAGTAATCATTCTGAACGGGGGGAAAGAGATGGAGAGGGAAAAAAATACCATTTTATAAATGTACAGGAGAAAGAATAGTCTTTCTCAATGATAGTTGTTGGTAATTAAAAGTCAACAAGATAATCAACCATAAAAGGAATGAAATTCTGATATAGGCTACAACATATATGAACCTTGAAAACATTAGGCTAAGTGAAATAAACCAGACACAGAAGGACAAATACTGGATTATTCCATTAATATGAGGTACTTTGTCAAATTCATGGAGAAAGCAGAATAGATATATACCAGGTAGTATGGGGAGCAAATGATGGGGAATTATTGTTTAACGGGTATAGAGTTTCAGTTTAGGATGATGAAAAAGTTCTCCAAACAGATAGTATTAATGATCACACAACACTTAGATACACTCAATGCTACTGAATTTTACACTTAAAAATAGGTTAAATGGTGAATTTTGTGTTATGTATATTTTACCACAGGTTTTCATTGCGCGTTGCCACACCTTAGTTGTTCATTGATTGCTTTCTCATATGTGCCTTGATTGTGGGGCTGCAGCAGACCGAGTAACCCCTTGCTGAAGCCAGCTACCTTGGTTCAAACTGGTGGGCTTTTGCTCAAACCAGATGAGCCCGTGCTCAAGCCAGCGACCTCGGGGTCTCGAACCTGGTTCCTCCGCATCCCAGTCCGATGCTCTACCACTGCGCCACCGCCTGGTCAGGCTTATTTTTACCACAGGTTTAAAAAAACAACAACCATACTTAGCAATAAAAAAACTCAAACCACCCAATTAAAAAAATGGGCAAAAAGCCTGACCAAGCGGTGGTGCAGTGGTAGAGCGTCAGACTGGGATGCAGAGGACCCAGGTTCAAAACCCCGAGATCACCGGCTTGAACATGGGCTCATCTGGTTTGAACAAGGCTCACCAGCTTGAGCCCAACGTTGCTGACTTGAGCAAGGGGTCACTCGGTCTGTTGTAGCCCCCCCCCCCCCCCCGTCAAGGCACATATGTGAAAGTAATCAATGAACAACTAAGGTGCCGCAATGAAGAATTGATGATTCTCATCTCTCCCTTCCTGTCTGGCTGTCCCTATCTGTCCCGCTCTCTGTCTCTGTCTCTGTCACAAAAATATAAATGAAAAATAAAATAAATAAAAAATTTAAAAAACAGGCAAAAAGTCTGAACAGGCACCTCTACAATGATGATATATGAATGGCAAATAAGCATATAAAAAGATGCTCAATGTCCTGTTATCAGGAAATTACAGATTTAAAAAACAAAAAGGTACCACCACATGCCTATTAGAATGGCTGAATCTAAAATACAGACACCATCAAATGCGGCTGAGGATGCGCAATAAGAACTCACACTCGTTGATGAGAATGTAAAGTGGCACAGCCACTTTGGAAGACAGTTTGGCAGTTTCTTACAAAAGTAGACATAATCTTACAACATGATCCAGCAATTATGCTCCATGGTATTTACCCAAATGAGTTGAACACTCATGTCCACACATGAACCTGCAGAGAAATATTTATTTATTCATAATTGCTAAAACTTGGAAGCAATCAAAATGTCCTCCAATAGATGAATGGATGCACTCATGTGGTATATACACACAATGGAAAAGTGGTCAGTGATAAAAGAAACAGGCTAACTAACATGGAGGAACCTTAGGTGCATACTGCTAAATGAAATAAGCCAACCTGAAAAGGCTACATACTGCATGATCCCAACTACAGGGCATTCTGGAAGAGGTAAAACTAGGGCAACAGTAAAAAGATGAACAGTTGCCAAGGATGGGGCACAGATGAGTAAGTGAAGAACAGGGGGTTTCAGGGCAGTGAGACTATTCTGTATGATATTGTGATGACCAATACATGTTATTACACACTTGTCCTAAACCACAGAGTATACAACAGGGGTCCCCAAACTTTTTACACAGGGGGCCAGTTCACTGTCCCTCAGACCATTGGAGGGCCAGACTATAAAAAAAACTATGAACAAATCCCTATGCACACTGCACAGATCTTATTTTAAAGTAAAAAAACAAAACGGGAACAAATACAATATTTAAAATAAAGAACAAGTAAATTTAAATCAACAAACTGACCAGTATAGTATTTCAATGGGAACTATGCTCCTCTCACTGACCACCAATGAAAGAGGTGCCCTTTCCGGAAGTGCGGCGGGGGCCGGATAAATGGCCTCAGGGGGCCGCATGTGGCCCACGGGCCGTAGTTTGGGGACCCCTGGTATACAACATGAAGAGTGAATCCTAATGTTATCTATGGACTTCAGTTCATGACACTATGTCATCATTGTAATAAATGTACCTCACTACTTCAAGATGTTAATAATAGGAAGAAACAGGTGTGAGGGGCTATATAGGAACTCTCTATACTTTCCACTCAATTGTTCAGGAAGCCTAAAACTGCTCTAAAAATAAAGTCTATTAGTTATTTTTAAAAAGGAGAAGGAGGGGAACTGAAGTCTCAGTCAGTGGATTGAGAACTACAGATTAGATACAATTTATTCAAGCCAGTCAAGAGCAGAATGAAGTGGAAACATTTTTTTAATGCCAATATTATATAAAAATTATGTGTTTGGATTAAATTTGCTCTTGTTTATATTTGTATGAGTAATATTCCAAATGTCAGTATTGCAAACTAATACCATTTACAAATAATTAGGAAATCCTCCATTTTTTCCCATTTATTTGCAAGGTGTTTAAAGCAAAACAAAGCAAAGGAACTGGGGGAAATGTTTTGCTATTTAACTCCACACCTATTTGTTCCATTAGGACTTTGTGAGTAATATAATTACTCCTAAACAAAGCAGGTTAGCACTGAACATCCTTTGAGAGTACACCATTCAAGAAGGGTTCATCTCACTATTACAAAAAGCCTGTATCAAAATTCTTTTTATTTATTGACTGATTTTTAGAGAGAGGAGACAGAGAGAGGGAGAGCCAGGAAGAGAAGAAGGGGAGAGAAGCAGGAAGCATCAACTCATAGTAGTTGCTTCGTGTATGTGCCCTGACCAGGCAAGCCCAGGGTTTCAAACCAGCGACCTCAGCATTCCAGGTCAACATTTTATCCACTGCACCACCAGAGGTCAGGCCAAGTCCTTAAAAAGTACAAACAGATGACATGTTTAAAGCATTCAACTCTTGATGTCAATTTTTTTACTCCTGTTTTAACGAACAAAGATGAACCACTGATCTTAGCAAATCAGACCCAAGAACAACAGGCTTTTGGCCTCCCTATTCAATACCTTTTTACCCAGTTAAAATATAATCATTTCAGCCACACTGGTGGTGGCACAGTGGATAGAGCTGAGGTCCCAAGTTCCAAACCCCAAGGTTGCTGGCTTGAGCAGAGGCTCATCCAGCTTGAGCACAGGCTCAACAGCTTGAGCACAAGGTCAACAGCTTGAGCTTGGATCATCGACATGATTCCATCCATCGTCGTTGGTTTGAGCAAGGGGTCACTGGCTCAGCTGAAGGCACCTATGAGAAGTAATCAACGAACAACTAAAGTGCCACAACTACGAGTTGATGCTTCTTATCTCTCTCCCTTCCTGTCTGTCTCTGTCTCGCTTAAAAAAATAATCACTTTCAGTCATTGTAAAATAAGTCATGGGGATATAATGTACAGCGTGGTGACTACAGTTAATAATACTGCAGTGAATATTTGAAAGTTGGTAAGAGAGTAAATTTCAAAGTCTCATCAGCAGTAAATAAATTTGCAACTATGGTAACAGACTTAACTAGACTTACCATGGTGATCACCTCACAACATATACAAATATCAAATCATTATGTTGCACACCTGAAACTAATATGTCAATTATATCACAATAAAATTTTTAATTAAAAAAATTAATACTATAAAAGAGAAACTCTATTGTTTTACAAAGCCAAGAGATAGTCGGAAACCCTCATTTGCCTCTCCAACCTTCAATGGTTCTTTAATCCTGTGATGGCGAAACAAAAAACTACAAGCACAATACAAAGTATCAGCTATTCTTTGCTACTCAGGATTCACAGAGTCTAAAAATCAACTGCTGTGAAAAAAAAAAAAATCAACTGCTGTGGGGCAGTATTCTCACTTAATATAGCGCCATCTGCATGGTTCTCCTTTCTAAGGTCTAGGTCTATTATATAAAGAATATGCATCTTGCCCTGGCCGGTTGGCTCAGCGGTAGAGCGTCGGCCTAGCGTGCGGAGGACCCGGGTTCGATTCCCGGCCAGGGCACACAGGAGAAGCGCCCATTTGCTTCTCCACCCCTCTGCCGCGCTTTCCTCTCTGTCTCTCTCTTCCCCTCCCGCAGCCAAGGCTCCATTGGAGCAAAGATGGCCCGGGCACTGGGGATGGCTCTGTGGCCTCTGCCTCAGGCGCTAGAGTGGCTCTGGTCGCAGCATGGCGACGCCCAGGATGGGCAGAGCATCGCCCCCTGGTGGGCAGAGCGTCGCCCCTGGTGGGCGTGCCGGGTGGATCCCGGTCGGGCGCATGCGGGAGTCTGTCTGACTGTCTCTCCCTGTTTCCAGCTTCAGAAAAATGAAAAAAAAAAAAAAAAAAAAAAAAGAATATGCATCTTTACTTCCCACGTGTTTACTGAAGCACCAAAGAGGCATGTTCAAGAGAAGGCCCTGTAGTCCACTGCCAGGTTCAAAACCTGGTTGTACCACTTCCCGAGTATGTGACTTTAGACAACTTACCCCAGCCATAAAATGCAGAAAAATAAGAGCATTCATCTCACAGGATGGTAACAGGACTAATGAGACAATGTGTGCACTTAGTGTTGAGCTAGGCACTCGATAAGTACTCAATAAACAAGGGTTGCTGGCATTCTTATTAGACTATTTTCTGTTAAATTCATTGTGGATGCCTCGGGGATGTGATGTAGGTCAGAGATCTCAGAATTATTAACTTCCAAGAATGCAATGAAAAAGGTGTGTCACCTCCAAAACATCTTATGAATCCTATGGGCTCAACTAGAGAAATATAAATACATTCACTACATACCCTGCCCCAACTTGACTAAAAGCCCAGACAGAAGGTGCTAGATTCTTAGTCTTGTTTTGGTAATCTCTTTTGCATCCATTGAAGTATCATGAACTAGAATGAAGCCATTTCTCTCTCATGGGTTGGAAACACAAAGATACAGGTGGGTGTGTCTGGGCCCTGGAACACGGTTCAGTCTTTGTGACCTCATCTCTACTTAAATTCCCCTGAAGGAAAGAGTGCATCTTACAGAATTCCAATCAGGAACTCTGTGCCATCTAAGAGAAAACAACTTAAAACGCACTTCTGATGTCCAGAATGGGCCAATCTATAGAAACAAATTACACTAATGGCTGACCAGGGATTGTGGAGGTGGAATTGGGAAAAAATGGGAAATGACTGCTAACGGGAATAGAGTTTCTTTTAAGAGTGATAAAAATGTTCTCAGATTGATTGTGGTGATGGCTACACAACACTGAATGTACTAAAAATCATTGAACTGGACATTTTAAATGGCTGAACCGTATGGTAAAGTGAATTATATCTCAATAAAGTTGACATTTTAAAATTTGCATTTCTGCATCACCTTAGACCAGGGGTCAGGGACCTATGGCTTGTGAACCAGATGTGGCTCTTTTGATGGCTGCATCTGGCTCGCAGACAAATCTTTAATAAAAATAATAATAACGTTAAAAATATAAAACATTCTCATGTATTACAATCCATTCATTTCCTACTGCTCATGTTCATGGTTGTGGGTGGCTGGAGCCAATCACAGCTGTCCTCCGGGACAACACCAAATTTTTATTGGATAATGCGTGATGTACATGGGTCGTTGTATGGCTCTCACGGAATTACATTTTAAAATATGTGGCATTCATGTCTCTCTCAGTCAAAAAGGTTCCTGACCCCAGCCTTAGACTATCAGAATAAGGATACCTAACTCTGTCTCAGAGAGTAGAAGTCAAATTTAAAGGGGCATATCCCCAGCAAAAAGTTCATAAACTGGCCCTGGCCGGTTGGCTCAGCGGTAGAGCGTCGGCCTGGCGTGCGGGGGTCCCGGGTTCGATTCCCGGCCAGGGCACATAGGAGAAGCGCCCATCTGCTTCTCCACCCACCCCCCTCCTTCCTCTCTGTCTCTCTCTTCCCCTCCCGCAGCCAAGGCTCCACTGGAGCAAAGATGGCCCGGGCGCTGCACAGCATCGCCCCCTGGTGGGCAGAGCGTGGCCCCCTGGTGGGCGTGCCGGGTGGATCCCGGTTGGGCGCATGCGGGAGTCTGTCTGACTGTCTCTCCCCGTTTCCAGCTTCAGAAAAATGCAAAAAAAAAAAAAAAGTTCACAAACCAAGTGTAAAGATGGAGAGAAACACAGTTCCTGATAACCCTCACCACCCCTCAAACCCCCCGATTCACTTTCATTTCTATGAAATCATGCTTGTTTTGCCATTGACTCCATCAAACAGCCAGACATAAAGTCCAATGTATTCTGCAAGTTTTTCCTGCAAGGCAGAGGGAGGCAGTCAGCCCAGCCACTGAGGCAGGGAGTTAATCTAGCAAGAAGACTAAAAATTTAAGTTGACAGAATGTTATTAGGAATAGCGATGTTTTTTGCTTTTTTTTCCCACTGGCAAAACCACGACTCTACACAAACATTACCAGGACTCTTCTCACCAATAGTTAACACATCCACAACTATATAAGTTACCAACAACTAGTATAATGGGAGCAGGGGTCTAACTTCTTACACCCAACCAAAAAATACCCTTCTGCACTTAAGTAATTTTTGCTCCAAGTCTTTTTTTTTTTTTTTCTGAAGCTAGAAACGGGGAGAGACAGACAGACTCCCGCATGTGCCCGACCGGGATCCACCCGGCACGCCCACCAGGGGGCGATGCTCTGCCCCGGTCGCTCTGCCGAGACCAGAGCCACTCCAGCGCCTGGGGCAAGGAGCCATCCCCAGAGCCCGGAGGGGAAGAGAGAGACAGAGAGGAAGGAGAGGGGTAGGGGTGGAGAAGCAGATGGGCGCTTCTCCTGTGTGCCCTGGCCGAGAATCGAACCCGGGACCTCTGCACGCCAGGCCGACGCTCTACCACTGAGCCAACCGGCCAGAGCCGCTCCAAGTCTTGATAACCCTGAATGATGTAAGACGATAACAACTACCATTAACTGAGTAGTGCTATGCACCAGGCTCAAGCTAACGTATTTTCTTTATATATACTGTTTCATTTAGATCTCATAGCCACTCTAGGAGGTGAGTGTGGCTATTCCCATCTTACATAGGAGCTCAGACTTAGTGACTTGCCCAGGGTCACTCAGTACATGATGGGGTCAAGATTCAAACCCAGGAAATTCTAAAACTCTTAATTCTATAAATCTGAAACTCATCTTGACCCTTTATTGTCTCTACAGGAAAAAAACAAACAAACAGAACCCTCTTCACCAAGACACTGATTAATCAGGTCAAAGAAAGGGTCCTAGGCGATTAAGTGCCCACAGAAAAGGCCTGAACAAATCAGCACAGAAAAAGTGACTGAAAGTTTCAGAGGCACTACTGCACGTCAAATGAGAACTTTCTCCCAAAACAGGATTTTTTTAAATGCAGATCCCACATTATTTTATTGTTTATCTTCTATGTGTCCAGACCAAAAGTTTGGACTCCACAGGGAAAGACTACACAGGGTTCATTTTTATGGAGTCCATGGTGTTTATCAGATTCTCAAGGGACTCAAGAGACCCCTGATCTAGAAAATGGTTTTGCTTCAGGATTAAGTGCACGAGTTTTGGAATCAGACAACTTGGGTTTAAGTTTACTTAATTACTGTGTTGCCTTGTGCAGATTACTGACCTCTCCGTTCTTTAGTGTCCTCACTCATAAAATAGAAGTAGCGGTAACAATGATCTAGCAGATCTATGGCAATCCCTGTGGGCTAGTTTTATTGCCTCATATTAACAAATAAAACCTAAACTTAAAGATTTGTAAATACTACTTATAAAACAAAGCCATAAAATCTTACAGCTGAAAGTGACCATAAATCATTTAAACCACTGTTACTTATTTTTGAATTTAATTTATAAACACTAGCTTTACATTTACAGTAGTAGTATCATCCAAAGAAAAACAATACACAAATACTAATAAAGGAATGTACAATGTAGCAAGCACCTAATGATAAACAGAATGCCTGAAGTTTGGGAAACAATGATCTATCAACTTCACCCTCTTTATCTTAAGAGGTCACATGACCTGTTCAAGCAGTAGTTAGTATAAGAAGCGAACAGTTATTAGCGGCGCTGGATATACAGAGATTAGAACACTTAGTTTCCCATCTTTTCTCCAAGCTACAGGGCTGGTCCATTCCATTAGACAATTTCAATAACTTTTAACCTTTTGAGTTGTGCAAACGTTCATGTACATCCTTGTGCCTCCTGACCATCCAGAGTACGATCAATTTAGATTTTTAAAATGTGTAAGGCAACATTAAAAAAAGGCAAATGTATGTTCTTGTTTCCATAAATTGGTTATTAAACAAACATGATTTTAAGATAACAAAACTGGAAATAGAGCTAATTTCATTTTTTGGAAAAAAAAAAACAAAACCTCACTCTTTGGGGGTCAGTGAGCATGAAAAAAACTCACTACTCAAGGGGTTAACCCTATCACTGCATTGTTTCTTCCTATCCAAAGAATTCTTCCCCATATACACAACAAAATTTGTAGCAGACAAATACACTGCTCACAAAATTAGGGAATATTTTATCCCTTCATGTTCATTTTGAAATATCCCCTATTTTTTGTGAACAGTATATATCACCAGTCACACCCATGCACCCTCCTCAGAGTCAAGGCCAAGATATAAAATGCAAGTCCAAAGTCCAGAAGGATTGGTCCATGGGGTCCATTCTGGGCAAGAACTGCATCTCCAGCTCAGACCATGTGGGGGTCCAAAACTAGGGCCTGCTGCTAGTGTGGCTCTGGGCTAGTGATTCCCCTCAAGCCTGTTTTCTCATTTGTAAAAAAAAATAACAGCATGTGAGAATTCAAATGAAGCTGTGCCTTGCAGGCCCAGGGGCAGAATGTTCACTGCTACATCCTTGATGCCCAGAGCAATAGCCAATGTTGAAATGTTCACTGAGTAAAGCAGGGGCCCAATTAAAGCAGACCTGAGATTCAATCTAAACTCCTGGGCCCAATCTATAAATAGGTTCCAAACCAGGGGTCAATTATTCCCTGAAACTAGCATGGCCCTGATCATTAACAAAGAATTACATGCTTCAGGTCACAGTCTCTACCCCCTGTGGAACCTCATCAAATCACAATTCTGTTTATTTCACACAAAAGATTGGCACCTGCTGGCCTGGGATTCTATTTTTCTTCCTCTTCATTTTTAGAAACAACAGGCTCACAAAATGATATCTCAGGCACTAGAGTTCTTTAAGTCTCCTGTAAAGAAGGTTGGGGAAAATTCTCAGGTCCGCCTGACCAGGTGGTGGCGCAGTGGATAGAGCGTCGGACTGGGATGCCGAGGACCCAGGTTCAAGACCTCGAGGTCGCCAGTTTGAGCGCAGGCTCATCTGGTTTGAGCAAAGCTCACCAGCTTGGACCCCAGATCGCTGGCTCGAGCAAAGGGTTACTTGGTCTGCTGAAGGCCCATGGTCAAGGCACATATGAGAAAGCAATCAATGAACAACTAAGGTGTCACAATGAAAAATTGACAATTGATGCTTCTCATCTCTCTCCATTCCTGCCTGTCCTCCATTCCTGCCTCTCTCTCTCTGACTCTCTGTCTCTGTTAAAAAAAAAAAAAGAAGAAAGAAATTTCTCAATTCCATAATCTGCCAACGCCACCTTTCTTAGCTGAAAGGTATCATCTATTAAGAAACCCATCACAGAGACAGGAAAAGTGAAGTCAAAGACAATTCCACTCTTTGCCTTCACATTATTCTTGATTCTCAAAGCTAAAAGATGGCCTGAACTATTTTTAAATAGGTGGACTGAAAAGGCACCAAAAAGGATCTCATAATTCAAGATGCTCCTCCCCAGGGCACTCTTGTTTGGCCTGAAGGAGAAACTCTCTGGCTCCGCAAAAATCAAAGGAAATTCATACACAGAATGCAAATGTCATTTCTCCCCTAGCAAAAGGAAACAAGGAAAAATGGTTGGAGTAAGGTTCCTCAATCCTGAAGAACAAGCTTAAACTTCTTTCTGATCGAGGATGAAAGCTATCCCTTCTCTGACCTTTCAGTTTTCAAGGATAGCAGGAAAGGTAAAAAGAAGAGCAAAGGAAAGGGAGAGGAAGAGTCAGGATATGTTCGTTCTATTTTTAAACCCTCGCCCACGGGTTAGAGTAAAAGGAACGCTCCTATTCTGTAGCCCCACCCCTATCACCTTCTGCTAAACACAGGAATCAGGACCTGCAGACGTACATGGTCCTGATTCTAGATTTGGGGGGTAATTGGTTGCCAATACTCCAAAGAATCCCGGGCTAATCAACCATTCCACCCACCCAGCCTTTCTCCGGTACCATTCGGAAAAGCCGGCGGCCCTGAGCGAGCTGAAGCTGCGCGCAGGGAGCGAAGCAGTCACAGCCGCCTTTTCCCGAGGGTAGGCAGCGCCCCCTGACAGGGCACGCTCCGTTCCTTCGCCTGGGCACCCAGGGGTGAGAAACTCTCCCCCAGGGGAACCCGAGTCGTGAATGCGATGGGGTTTCCCAACAGGCAGCGGCGCCCCGGACACTCCAGTCCCATTTCCGGAACACCTGTGTGCCTCGCACCTCCACCGGCGGTGCCCCTGGCACCACTCGCGCTGACACCTCCGGGCCATCCCAGCACGCAAAAGGCACGGCGACGGGTCTCCTTCCTCATCGGATGGTGGCTGGCTCGCCCATTTTACGTATCCTTCCCGCCTCATTACAAGCATCTAAGCCCATCCCTCAGCGCCCCGGGGAGAGACAGTAGCCGGGGCGCACGGACACCCAGCGCCGAGCGCCGCCCGACCGCCCCAGGCTCTGTCCCCGGGCTCAGGGGCACTCACTCTTCAGCGCACTGATGAGGGACTTCCCGTCCTTGATGAGCTCCTTGATGAATTTGTTAGTCTTGTCCAGCTCCGCTTCGTGCGACTTGAGCGTCTCTCGGAAGTGCGGGCTGTCCAGGCAGCAGTCGCTGAATTCCAGCGCAGGCAGCCCCATGGTGCCCGAGGCGCCCAGCTGGGGGACGCGCCTCCCCCGGGGCCCCGGCGGCCCACAGCCCCGAGCTCGCACGCGGTGGGACTTCGACTGGAACCCCCGACGGCCGCCGGCTCCACAGGTGTGGCTCTGGCTAGCCCTCTGTGCGGTGTCCGCCTGCGCGCTCGACTCCCGAACCCAGCCGGACCCGGCTGCTACCGCACACTATGGAGCGGCAGGCGAGCGGGAAGCGCAGCGACGGACCTGCAGCGGCGCTGGGAAGCAAGCGAGCTGGCGAGCGAGTGCGGCTGCCACCTCCCCGCCTCCCTGGCTTGTTAGCTCTCCAGCAGCCTCGAGCGCCCTCTCACAGTAGCCTCAGCCTCCCCGCCGGCGTCAGGGCCACTCGAACCTGCTAGCGATGACCTAATCCCAGGCGGACCAATCAGTACGCCCGCCTCAGCCCGACCCTCCTGGCCTCCTGAGGACGCCCGGCCCTTCCACGGCCTTGACCCAATCAGCGGAGCCGACGGGCGGGGGGAGGGGGAGGGGGGGCATGAGGCAGTGGGCGGGGTTTACTTCACCGCTTAGGGCCGCAGCACAAGCTCCGCCCCACTTCACTCGCGAGGTGTTGCAGACCCGGAGGGTCGGGGGTAGTTGATACGGTGCATGGGCCCCGCCACCCTGAATTATGTCCGCTTGCTGCGGTCTGGGTCCAAGCCTGAGATGGTGCATCTGCAGGTCTGAGGAACGGAGGAGCCTAGATTTGCCGACTACGAAAAATCTCGGCATTAGAGCTGCATTTCCCCTCTGCCCGCCCTGCATTGCCAGGCAATCGAGTTTGCATTCGAAACGCAGCATCGGTCCCAGGAGAACCCCGAATGCACCAAGCAACCACGTCGACCCTAGGCATACGCTCCTTTTTCAAGTCAGGCAGAAAATATTTCCATCTCAAAATTACCAGCTCTTCTTGCCTGCAGTATTCCCGCCCCCTACAGTCCGTCCCCATCGCGGCCACTCCTGCTCAAAACCCGCCCACGGCTGCCCCCAACCGAAGGATCTTAATATCCTTATGAGAATTTCAGCCGCCTGTTGTTTTACAGCTCCGCATCTAACGCAATTTTACATAATTACTCCCACTGCCTGTCTTCTTCGCTACACAGTGAGCTTCAGGAGGGAAGGGCCACCTCAGTTTTGTGGTGCGCTGCAGCATCCTCAACACCTAGAACAGTGGCTGGCATTTACTGACAGATTTTCAGCGCTTACCACGTGCTTTGTGTGCTACGATGACTGATAAATATTTGTGGAATAAATGAATGGATCCTTTCAGGTGTCCCTCTCCACCTCCCACACCCAACGCCTCATTCGCCCTGTTGTCCCTGTGTTCCACCATAGAAATCAATTCAGACAGCTCACTCTCTGCACTTGTCAGGCTGGATCCCAGTGTCCAGTGCTGAATTGTGAACTCCTAGAGAATAGGTGCAGTTCTTGAATAAATTATTTGTATGTCCAGGAACTAGCTGCCCTCCTTCTGTTAAGTGTTCCATGTTTGTTTTGTGTTTGATTTTTAAATATCTGTTATGTGCAGGCACTAGGCTAGATGCTAGGAATACAAAGATGAATAACAGAATGAACTTGACTGCCACTGGTCGTGGGAGAGAAAGAAGCAACAAGCAACAGCAAAGTGTGTGATAATTTAAGATAGGAGAAGGCCGGGGTGCTTGGGAACATAAAGGGGTTGCAAACTCAGGGGGGCAGAGAAAGCATCTATGCTGAGAGAGTAATTGATTGATTAAATGCATAAATGAATGAATGTGATCTATTTATTGCTTTTATTTAAACTTGATTGCAGGCATGGGTTTTACCTCAGCTCTGACATGTGTGACCTTGGACAATTATTCTCTCTAAGCCTCAGGCATGTTTAAGTGTAAAATGGGGATAATAGTACCAACCTCACAGGGCTGATGTGAAGATTAAATGACAGGATGCACATAAAATGCTTACTTAAAACAGTGTCTGCACTATAATAGCTATTCTCCAAAAAAATGTTAGCTACAGTAAATGGTAACTAACCATTTTCTTGGAAGATGAATTTTAGTAAATTCCATTTTTATAATCTTTTGCTTCCTCTGGCAGATGTTAGATAAAATTGTTAAAGGGCTGATTTTTCAAATTAATACCGTAAATTGTAAAGGTAGGTAGGTGCTCACATGAAGACAGAACTGGAGGTAGACTTACTCCACTGTTCTGGTAAGCCCGGAAGAAATCAAGAGCCTGGGAGTTTCTAGGAAATGGAACACAGATCCAGTTCAGAACTCTAAAAAGAAAGATTTGCTGGTTACTTTGGAGAAATCAGGATCTGACTCTTCA
The DNA here is from genome assembly GCF_036850995.1 of Saccopteryx leptura. Taxonomy (NCBI): domain Eukaryota; kingdom Metazoa; phylum Chordata; class Mammalia; order Chiroptera; family Emballonuridae; genus Saccopteryx; species Saccopteryx leptura. The sequence continues at coordinate 165,014,561 of NC_089508.1, read as the reverse complement.
GAGAAGTTTCCCTGCCCTCCCAGTGTAAGTAGTTCCCAATCTTAGTCTCCATTGTTATTCTATAGCAGACCCCTGATTGTTTTCTTTAGTGCAGGCATACCAGTTTAAAGTTACTTTGTTTACTGACACCCAACACACACACACATGGTCTCCCTATCCATCACCCCACCACACTCAAATGCAAACTCTCCATTGGCAAGGACGGTGCTGGAACTGTGTGGGACATGACTGTATCCTCAGTGCCTAGAATGGTGCCTACACATTGTAAATTCTCAGCAACCACCTTGTGGATGGGTGGATGGGTGAATGGGTGAGTGGATGGGTGGATGGGTGAACAGGTAGGTGGGTGGACGGATGGATGAATGAGTAGGAAGGCAGGGGTCCCCAAACTACGGCCCACGGGCCACATGCGGCCCCCTGAGGCCATTTATCCGGCCCCCACCGCACTTCCGGAAGGGGCACCTCTTTCATTGGTGGTCAGTGAGAGGAGCATAGTCCCCATTGAAATACTGGTCAGTTTGTTGATTTAAATTTACTTGTTCTTTATTTTAAATATTGTATTTGTTCCCGTTTTGTTTTTTTACTTTAAAATAAGATATGTGCAGTGTGCATAGGGATTTGTTCATAGTTTTTTTTTATAGTCCGGCCCTCCAATGGTCTGAGGGACAGTGAACTGACCCCCTGTGTAAAAAGTTTGGGGACCCCTGGTAGGAAGGCCTGGCCAACGCTCAGTGCCTCAGGCTTTCCTTAGAAGTGTAGAGAGTATAGTGATTATGCAGCTGCCACAAGAATAAAAGAGAACTAGGATAATTGTAACCAAAGACCCAGAGTTGAAGTCCTGGACCACATGGACTCAGAATTTCTAGAGAAGGAACAAAGGGAATATATGGTAGTTGGTTGAACTCAGGCCAAAAAAATTTTACACACACAGACACCACAAATAAACATATGGAAATACACTATACACTGGGATAGATTAGAATTTTGGTAGGTTGTTTCTTACTTCAGGCACAATAATATTTCTTCAGTTGGCCTCTGGGTTACCACCCACACCCTGCCTCTTGGGTCTTCTTTCTCACGGATCCCTCCTGCTCAGTTTCCTTTGCTGATTACTTCTCATTTTCCCAATCTCTGAACACTGGGCCATCCCAGATTGGTTCTCAAGCCTCTATTCAAACACATCCCATAGATGACCTCAACCTGTCTCATGGCTGCAAATGCCATCTGCAAATGTTTATCCTAGCTTTGAACTCTATTCTGAACTCCAGATAGGTATACCCCATTTGACTGCTGAACACTCCACCTGTATATCCAAATAGGTATCTCACCCTTAAAAAGGGACCAGACACATGACCCAATCAGAGGCAATGAGATAGAATTATTAAACTTGCTAGAACTAGGCTGAAGGTACTTTCTGTTGAACTTGAAGCTGGATGGAGATACACCAGAAGCTAATGTGAGCCCTGATATCACAGGCAGAGCCTATCTGAGAATGAAGCTAATGCAAAAGAAACAAGAGCTGAGAAATGAAGAAAAAAAAGAGGGAGACCAACTAGTAAAGACATTATTCGAGATCCTAGGCCTGTCCATACCTGAAGCCAGCATATTGCTACACTTTTCAGTTATGAGACCCAATAAATTCCCTTTTTAAACTTTGGTCACATTTTGTTAGCTTTTCCACCACTTGCAACCAAAAAGTTCAGATAAGAGACATAATTCTATCTCTATTTTTTTCTGCTTCATCCACCAATTGGGAATCAACTTTCTAACATATTAACCCTAAGAAAAAAGACACCTACTAAGAAGGGCTTCTGGTGACTAACTGGGCTCAAATTAAAAACAAAACAAGAAAACAGAGCCTACCAGCCATTTCTACAAGGGGACCCTCGCACAAACTGCACTTGAGAGATCTGCACTGAATCTCTTGCCTGCACTGTGTCTGCAACCTGAACCAGGTCTTACAAAGGAGTCCTGACATCCCATTTCAACCAATAGGACTGAGTCTTTCCCATCAATGGAACTGTGCAGCCTCAACCAACCAGATTGGCTCTATTCTGACCAATCAGGATAGTGCCTTTTGGACCAATCAAACTGCAAGGATTTGGAGTTCTTAGAATATTTGCACAGGACAGAACAGTCAGGGACCAAGAACAGGGACTTCTGTCCATATAAACCTCTGGTTCTGAGAGTATACTTTCCCTGAACATTGAAGATTGTCTCCCTGGCTGAGCTGAAACCTTGTCTGTACTCCCTGGAGCAGACCAACACAAACCAGAACAGATTGACACAAAATGGAACAGAGAAGCACAGCACAAAGCAGACAGTCACAGAGCAAAGCAGAGCAAAGCAGACCTTCGAAGAGCAGAGCAGAGATGTCTAGCCAGAGAGGGGCCCAGCCACAGGCCTACATCAGAGCCATGCTCTTCTCGCAGCTATTCTGTATCACAGTTTCACTGTTCCACAGCTGTGCTATATCACAACTGAGCTGTTTTGTACTGAATAAAGTTTCCTTTTCCACCACACCCCAAATTGGGGATTCTTCTTGGCCTTGAACTGGTGCCAACAAACAGCAGTTGACAAAAGTCATAGTCACTTCTTACTCTAGCTAGCCTATGAATGCAACTCCCTCTATGCTCAGCATTTTCAGGTCAGCCTCTTCTCACCTTCCGTATCAGCCTTACTCTCTGTTTCTCCCTTGTACTCTTTCTGTCCTCACCTGAGCTCTAGTCCTCACCTGAACTCAGTGAACTCACAAACTTCTAACTTCCAAGGTCCACTAGGCTCTGTCCTTCACTGCTTCCCATGGACACTTCCTGTTTATTATATTCACCTACAGCGGGCTCTTTCTACCCTGCCGATGTGTTTGTTTTAATAACTAGATGCAGGACTGGATGGAAGCCAATTGTGTCCCTAGGCTTGGAAAACCCAATGCCAAATGGTTGGGCTCTGGCCACCACCCAGCACCACCAGTACACTCTGTTCAAGCTTAAGCCTTCTTCTCCCAACTGTTATACCTGCTGCTGTTTTTGCCATTCTCCCTCTGATGACAAGTTCAGCCTGATGTTACCTCCAACTCTCATCTCTATCATTGCCACGCCACCCAGGACCTTTGCCATTTCCCCTCAGAGACCTTGGGAATTTCTGTGAAATCATACCTTATTGGTCCAGAGAAGTCTAGCTTCCAAACACGGTTTCACTGCCGCCACAATGATGCTCTCCCTCCTCAAATAAGGTTGTTTCCCCTGTTCCTGCCTCCAAACAGGCACAGTAAGTCATTCATATCTGCCAAGAGAAGAACACAGTGATCGTCATATTTAAAAAGAGAAGAAGACTTTTCCATTAACTTTTTCCTGAAACACAGGGAAATAACAGAAGGATGAACACTTATCTGAGTGAAGATAACAACTCAAACCCCTACCTCTCCTTCTGTTGTCTTCCTTTCATTCGAAAAGTATAAATGGAGTCACCTTCTGTGTTCTTGTCAAGCCCCAGAGAATTAAGTTGCAACTATTCAACTCAAATTCAAAATATTGAATTCAGTATTTATTACGTGCCAGGCACTATGCAAGGTAAGGGCATACGAAAGAAAACAAGACTGGCAAGATCCCTCAGAGGTTCAGATCCTTCTCTAGGAAGGGTAGAAAAGAGGCAGCAAAAAAAACATATGAACAAGTAAATGAACAAAACTTCAGGCACTGAGAAGTGCTATCAAGAAAACACCAGGGGATAAGTTTTTTCAGAGTAGGGGAGACTATTTCAAGTACAGTGATCAGAGAATGCTGTCTAGGAGGTAATATCTGAGTTAAAGTCCATTAAAGAGAAGGTTCCAGCCATGTGAAGATCTTGGAGAGGAGTGTTCTAGACAGAAGGTCAGCATATGCAATGGTCCTAAGCTTGGGGCAAGCTTGATGCATTAGTCAGGGTTGGTAAAATATGGCCCAAGACTAAAACCCAGTCTGCCTCTTTTTGTATAGCTCAAAAGCTGAGAATGATTTTTTCATATTTAAATGCTGGGGGGGGGGGGAGAAGAATATTTCATGATGCACGAAAATTACATGAAATTCAAATTTCAGTGACTATAAATAAACTTTTTATTGGCATACAGACATGTTCATTCATTTGTATATTTTCCATGGCTGGTTTCATGCCTCATTGGCAGAGCTGAGGAGTTACAACAGAGACTGTGTGGCCGCTAAAACCTGAAATATTTACTATCTGGCCCTTTGCATAAAAAGTTTACAGACCCCCATGTTAGAGGAACAGAAAAATATATCTTCCTGGGCTTGAGATAACCTTGGATTATCTCAAAGTAAGTTCTTTATTTTTAATCCTTTTGCCTGCAAATAACAGAAAACCTGTTTCCAGTTGACTTACATAATGTGGAGGATTAAAAATAACCATAAACTCTTTGATACTTTTCCCACCAAGAGATAGAATCCATGTCATCTCCTCTTGACTATGGTAGGCTTTGAGCCTGTGTTGCCCTTTAGAATATGGCAGACGAGAGTCTGTGCCAATGCAGACTTGGGCCTGAAAAGAATGGCAGCTTCCACTTCCTGTCTCTTAGAACACTGTCTCTGGGAGTCTGGCATTCTCTGTGTAAGAAATCAGACTACCTTGAGATGGCCATGCTGGAGAGGCCACATGGATATTCTCCGGTTAAGGGTCCCAGCTGAGCCTAGACTTACAGCCATCACCACCAAGATCCCCAATATGTGAAGGAAGCCATCTTGGACTCTTCAGACCAGCTCATTAGCCAGCTGAATACCACTGAAGCGACCTCAGTTGATGTAACAGAAAAATCACCTGGCTGAGCCCTGCTTAGCTTCCTAAACCAAAGAATTGTGAAATATAAGAAAATGGATATTTTTTAAGCCACTTCATTTTGGGTTTATTGTTTCTTAGCAATAGACAACCAAAACAAACAACACAAACATTTTATTATCTCAAATTATAAGGATCAGGCTGGTAGCAAGATGGCTGCAGTAATTCCAGGATTCTCATTCAAACCTGATAATATTCAGAGGAGAAAGATTGCTCTTAGAAAAAAGAATATGTAGGCTGATCAGACGTACTTTGGCATTTGGGATAAAATCTCCACCTTTGAGTCACTTAGGAGAGGATGGACACCTGATCAAAATAGATGGAAGATATGAAGAAATGAAATAGGTAGAAAGTAGATAAGTGGATATTGGATCAGCAACTCACTGTGTTCAAGGTGTCTTCTCATCATCATTCATTTAGACACTCAGCTAGTCCAGAATATTTTAGGTTGAATCATATGAATATGCTTTATAAAATAAGTCAAACATTGTCAATAGCAATGACTTCAAATTATTACACTTAATATTTATCAAGCCTTTACTACAGGCATGCAGCTAATGTTAGGGCAACTGCAAGTAAATGATGAAGTTTAAGAAGGGAAAGACCAACTTGACCAGGTGGTAGTACAATGGATCGAGCATTGACCTGGGACGCTGAGGACCCAGTTTTGAAACCTCGAGGTCACTGGCTTGAGCACGGGCTCACCAACTTGAGCATGGGATCATAGACATGACCCCATGATCGCTGGCATGAGCCCAAAGATCACTGGATTAAAGCCTAAGGTTGCTGGCTTGAGCCCAAGGTCACTGGCTTGAAGCCCAAGGTTGCTGGTTTGACCCCAAGGTCACTGGCTTGAGGAAGGGGTCACTGGCTTAGCCCCCCACTCAAGGCATAGATGAGAAAGCAATCAGTGAACAACCAAAAGTGCTACAACTATAAGTTGATGTTTCTCATCTCTCTCCCTTCCTGACTTTCTCTCTCGCACACGCACAAAAAAAAAGACAGACCATGATCAGATACATAATCCACAGAACTCTTTGCAGAATTAAAATGGAGAGTCCCTCATTCCAAAGTTATTAAAAATTTACAATGGCAATAGCAAAGCATTAAACCAAGCATGGAGTCCTTCCATGTACATACAGGACCCCGTGTGAATGCACAGGTACTGGGAAAGAAGAGATGTCCACAAGAGAAGAGGAGGGGACCTAGTTTAAATTGTGAAGGGGGCAGGAAGTCCTCTCTGAAGAGGTAATAGTTAGGAAGGGATCTGAAGGATGGGTAGAAGTAGCCAGGTGAAAAATGGAGGAATGTGGTTCCCCAGCAGACAAACAGCATTCCTCCTTCTCCATGTTCCAAGTTGGGTAAGAACTTAAGGTGGCCTGTCATCAGTTGTGATGAGGCAAAAAAGATAAAGGTAACAGATCCTTTTCCTGTCTGTGCCAGCTCAGGCCTGTTTCCCAACTCTTTTCTGCGTTCCAGATCTTAACACTTGGGTAATCTTCCCACATAATCTGATCCTTCCCTTTCAGCATCATAGATGGTCAGGACAGCCCTACAAGTGCCCCAACTTTCAGTGCTCAACTCCAAGGGCTTCCTAGGTCAACAGCCTAACCCTTCTGATCTACTTGGCCCAGACTTGTCATAAATAGGAAAGAGTTCTCCCTGATCTTACATCCCCTTAAACCTCAAAACATGAAGCTAGATAACACAAAATGGATTTCAAAAATTTTTATTAATAAACTTGTATCTTCTCCCTAAACTCATTTTGCCCCCATTTTTAGTTCTACAATGTTCTTTTTCTATATTGGATCCTATGGAAACAGTGTTGTGGGGCTTCCAAGTTGATTGTAAACGGGATCAGATGAGAAGCTTATTAAAAATACAGATGCATCAGGCCATGCCAAACCCAGCTCTTCTATTTTTAACAAGATCTACAGGTAATTCTGATGCCTCGCCAGGTCTGTGAACCAGTGTTTTCATAAGCTGGGAAGAATAAAGAAAAAAGATCCCCATTTGGTGGGTAGAAAGTTTCATTTCTCATATTAAATGTGACCCCCCAGGAAACTATTTTTATTCAGTACCTCACTCTTCCTCATTAGGTAGTGTGGTGATGATTCTTCCATTACATCTCTATCCTAGAAGCACTCTGTAGTATAAAACTCATTGCCTTCCCATAAACTAGTCTCCCTTCTGATGGCAGTACCCCAGTTTCCTCTAGAAAGTAACCACTTCTCTGCCATTGCAGGTAGGCTTGGTTGGAATATCAGTCAAGGTGCTCTGATGGACCCTGGCTAACCAATGGACCAAGACCCAAGTTTGGGTAACCCTATTTCCTCTCTCAGAAAATTATATCTTGCCTGACCAAGCGGTGGTGCAGTGGAAAGAGCGTCACACTGGGATGCGGAGAACCTACGTTCTAAGCCAGGGGTCCCCAAACTTTTTACACAGGGGGCCAGTTCACTGTCCCTCAGACTGTTGGAGGGCCAGACTATAAAAAAATACTATGAACAAATCCCTATACATACTGCAAATATCTTATTTTAAAGTAAAAAAAAACAAAACGGGAACAAATACAGTGTGTCCGTAAAGTCATGGTGCACTTTTGACTGGTCACAGGAAAGCAACAAAAGACAATAGAAATGTAAAATCTGGAAAACTCTCCCAGTTTCATACCTATTCAGTGCAGTTCAATGTGGGCTCACGCACAGATTTTTTAGGGCTCCTTAGGTAGCTATCCCGTATAGCCTCTACAGACTCGTCACTGACTGATGGCCTACCAGACGGGGTTTCTCCACCAAATTGCCGATTTCCTTCAACTGCTTATCCCACCGAGTAATGTTATTCCTATGTGGTGGCGCTTCGTTATAAACATGCTGATATTCACGTTGCACTTTGGTCATGGATTCGAATTTAGTGAGCCACAGAACACACTGAACTTTCCTCTGTACCGTCCACATCTTGACTGGCATGGCCGTGGGCTGCTCTGCTGTATACACAGTGTTACGTCATCATCTGCGCATGCACACATGCTGCCACATCATCCTACAGAAACTGGGAGGGTTTTCCTTTTATTTGTTGCAGATTTCACATTTCTGTCGTCTTTTGTTGCTTTCCTGTGACCAGTCAAAAGTGCACCATGACTTTACGAACACACTGTACAATCTTTAAAATAAAGAACAAGTTAATTTAAATCAACAAACTGACCAGTATTTCAATGGGAACTATGGGCCTGCTTTTGGCTAATGAGATGGTCAATGTCCGGTTCCATATTTGTCACTGCTAGCCATAACAAGTGATATGACGCGCTTCCGGAGCCGTGAAGCCTGCATCCCACGTCACCGGAAGTAGTGCTGTATGTGCTGTACGTGAGCAACGCAGCGCTCTGCGCTCACTGACCATCAATGAAAGAGGTGCCCCTTCTGGAAGTGCAATGGGGGCCAGATAAATGGCCTCAGGGGGCTGCATGCGGCCCGCGGGTCGTAGTTTGGGGACCCCTGTTCTAAGCTCTGAGGTTGCTGGCTTGAGTGTGGGCTCACCAGCTTGAGCACGGGGTCGCTGGCTTAAGTGTGGGATCATAGACATGACCCCAAGATCGCTGGCTCGAGCAAGGGGTCTTTGCTTTGCTGTAGCCACCCCCCCTTACCCCCCCCCCATTAAGACACATATGAGAAAGCAATCAATGAACAAATAAGGTGCCACAACAAAGAACTGATGCTTCTCATCACTCTCCCTTCCTGTCTGTTCCCATCTGTCCCTCTCTCTGACTCTGTCTCTGTAAAAAATTAAAAAAAAAAAAAATTATATCTTGAGGCAAGTGAAGCAGAGACTGAATATAAATGAACTTGATTTATCTAGTAAGGGTGATCCCAACTTCTGTCTTTTAGTTCCTGCTCCTTGAGCTATCCAGGAGCCTATGTTTTCTGAAAACTGGTTCTCAACTTTCCCTTGGGATTGTGAGCAAACCCATAGCCTTCTAATAAATTCTATCTTTTGCTTAAGTGAGACAGAGTTGGTTCTGTTGCTTGCAATCAAAGAATCCTGAGTTTTAGAATTGTATTCTTTGATTGCATTCTACAAAATAATGATGTCATAGCTTCCATTCCTATAAAGTCATTATGAATGACCACTTTATAGGAAGTCAATAGCTTATTTTAATGACATCTGGGTTCCTGTAGTAACTGAAAATTTCTCAATTGGATAAGAGATTATTCACTGTTCTGACAAAATATCTTACATAGAAACAGGCTTGGGTAAATACTCTTTCTCTAAATGAAGTTCATTGTTCTGGACCTCAGAAAAGAAAAAGACAAAGAAAAACGAAAAGGGAAAAGAGTGTGAGTTCAGTGTAAACCAGTGGACCCCAACTCCCGGGCCACGGACCGGTACCAGTCCATGGGCCATTTGGTACCTGTCCGCAGAGAAAGAATAAATAACTTACATTATTTCCGTTTTATTTATATTTAAGTCTGAACAATGTTTTATTTTTAAAAAATGACCAGATTCCCTCTGTTACATTCGTCTAAGACTCACTCTTGACGCTTGTCTCAGTCATGTGATACATTTATCTTTCCCACCCTAAAGGCCAGTCTGTGAAAATATTTTCTGACATTAAACTGGTTCGTGGCCCAAAAAAGGTTGGGGACCACTGGTATAAACCATCTCCCCTTCAGCTGCATTGCACCCTAAACACACAAATTTAAGAAAAGGCCTGTTCGTTAAGCATTCAAAGGCTGGAAATTATATCTAAATATGTATTTAGGGGGTGACTATTACAGAGAAAATAGCTTTAATGACTAAACCTTTTCCTCTCAGCAGCCTCTATTTTATTTCTACCTACATCTCATTGTTAGTTATGACTATTTCTTGTCTTTGTTGACATCTTCATTATTATGATTCTAGCTAATAGTTACTAAGCACTTCCTGTGACCCAGGCATGATGCCAGACACTTTACATGTATTACCTTATTTAATCCTTACATTGGCCCTTCAAAGTCAGTTTTATTATCCCCATTATATAGAGGGAAAACTTAGCTCAGTGAGGTTAAGTAAAAGGGCTATGAAGTGATGGAATCAATCACATCATTTGGTGTCTCCATCTGTCCCAAAGTCTTCCTTCTACTGTATGTTCTTGCCTTAAATGGAAAGCACCTGCTTAGTCCAAGGCATCACTGTAAAAGTATTAAATGTGCCACTGCATCTCAAATAAAATGGCAACTGAACTCACTGCCCATGTCGTGTGCTGTTTCCCTGACTATACTATAAGCCCCTTGAGGGTGAGAACTATGTTTGTCCACCACAGTACCACTACACATGTCTGGCACAGAGGAGGTGCTCAGAAAATGCTTGTGGAGCCAATGACTATCTTGTAGGGTCCTCAGATTTAGGAACCATATTAGGGTTAGGAGAAAGAAGGGTTAGTGTCAAGAAGTCTCCTCCCAGGAAATTAAAATTTCATGTTACCTCTAGAAAATCTAGCCACCTTTGCTTGACATTTAAACAGTATCAGATGGTTCTGATCTTGGGACACTGAGCAGTTCTTTTTCTTCCTAGAAAAGCTATTTAATCTTTTAGGCACAGTCATGCTTTGGCTTGAGTTCATGAGGAGCGGAAGTTTCTAAAAATCACACTTTTCCCAGGACCAGTTAGCTCACAAAATGCTCAAACCCAGCTACCATGCTCTCCACTGAGGGCTGGAAGCATGCTGTTTTATTACTTTTAGAACTGGAATTAATCTTTGGTTTGTGCCTCAGTTCCTCAAATGTGGAGAACAGCCAAATAAAGATATACAATTCAAAATTTCCTGCAAGTGGACAGGGTTCCCTGAGTAGGGTCTCCTTCATTCACTGCTATCAGTTCAGAGTCTGGCCTCTAGCTTCAAGCAAACCTGAAATCAGGCTTTGGCTGTGCCATGTACCAGCCAAGTGACCATGGGCAGAACACTGTGAGCTCTCAAAGTCTCAGCCTGTAGCTAGGAAAATGGAAAAAGGTGATAATATATATAGAATTCTTATCCCAGTGCCAGGCACATGATAGGCATGCAGGAGACTATAACTTAGTTAGAGATACCTCTGCTGGCTTCACTCACACATTTCATTCAAAACTGTCAAAAAGTCAAGCGTGTATTGGTGTTTTGAAGTGACAAGTGTGATCTGAAGTCATCCTTCAACCACATGGATTACTTCCTCAACTTCTTAATTATAAGCAGACTTAACTGGGAATTAAGACAATGAAGGTACCTAGCTTATTTATCATGACACTGCTGTCCTGAGCTCTCCCGTGGAAAAGTTTCAAGAAACTAAATCTACCATTATTACAAAGATTATTTTGACCACTTGTTGAGGAAAACCATTGCTATTTCACATACCTTGATAGTCTTAGGGCCCAAACTTTGTTTTTATATTAAGGCTCAAATTTAATACATAGAATAGGTTTGATTTTGAACATAGAGAGCAGATAAAACATGATTGCTTTCTCAAGAGACTCTTAGCAGATGCCCCCCTCATCCTGCCTCTTCTTAATTAGCTCATTGGTCAGTCCTCTACGCTTTCAAGCCAGATGATTTCAAAGGTTCAAACACCCATTAGATCATACTGACTACAGGAAGACCCATTTCTACGGGAAAAATCCTACCAGTGACAAGAGAACTCTTGCGAAAGTTCGGTGTGGCTACAGGACCAGCCTGAGCTACTAGAATGTGGGCAGTAGCCTATAAGAATCAGATATGATTTTATGTGTCCCCCTCCATCCTGCCAGGGACAGTTGACATTGATCTGGATGTGCAGTGTGAACAAAATAACCTTTTGTTGTTGTAGAACACTGAGATCTTAGGGCTGTTGGTTTCTACAGTGTAACTTCGCCTATCCTGACTTGATAAAACAAAGATATAAATGCAGTTGACATGTATAACAGAACCCTTTCCTCCATGGAGACTATCCCTAAATCCTCATGGTGCCATCCCTAAATCCTCTCATCATGGTCAACAATTAATTTTTAGAAGCTAGTGGTTTTAGTGGGATGGGAAAATGAATCTCTAAATTACAGTCAAAGTCACAATAGTTGTAACACACTGGTGTCAAGATTCAAAGAGATATTTCTTTGTGCCATCAGGAGAGTGAGAAACAGATTCCTGAACCTGTATTCTCAGCTGGAATTCTCATGTGTTGACAGAAACCCACTGACACCCTGGAGAGAATCCAGAGCAGGCTGTCTCTCCGTCATCCCCAGGCACCTCCCAGGTGAGCTGGATAGCTGGACTGACTTCAAACTGAGAACACTTTAGGCTATATCATCCATCCCAAGTAACCCTCACTCTAAGAAGCCTACGGGCCCTGGCCGGTTGGCTCAGTGGTAGAGCGTTGGCCTGGTGTGCAGAAGTCCCAAGTTCGATTCCCAGCCAGGGCACACAGAAGAAGCGCCCATCTGCTTCTCCACCCCTCCCCCTCTCCTTCCTCGCTGTCTCTCTCTTCCCCTCCCACAGCGAGGCTCCATTGGAGCAAAGATGGCCTGGGCGCTGGGGATGGCTCCTTGGCCTCTGCCCCAGGCGCTAGAGTGGCTCTGGTCACAACAGAGCGACGCCCCGGATGGGCAGAGCATCGCCCCCTGGTGGGCGTGCCGGGTGAATCCCGGTCGGGCGCATGCGGGAGTCTGTCTGACTGTCTATCTCCATTTCCAGCTTCGGAAAAATACAAAAAAAATAAAAAATATATATATAAAAAAGAAGCCTATGATCTGTTTCTCAAGTCTCCATGGAGGAAAGGGTTCAAGATTGATACAATCTTATACATGTCATCTATAACCAAGCCAGCCTCTCCATGAAGGAATCAGTGGTCTCCCATATTTTTTCCCTAAAAGCTGGAATGGAGGATGTTATTATTTTAATTAAAAAATATATATGATCTAAATCCCACCAGTAATAATGATGATCATTTGCTGAGTGCTTTCTATGTAGCATTATAATAAGCACTTTATGGCTATTGTTTTACTTAATCTTCACAATAACTTGACTAGCTAGGAACTATATCTCCTTTCCTAGAAATTAAAACAACAACAACAACAACAAAAAACTTAGAGCAATCAAATAACTTTGCCAGCCTAGAAGTGCGAGATCAGCCAGCCTAGAAGTGCGAAAATTTACACAAACTCAGGAGCTGTTCTCTTAGATAAGAGTACACCCTGTACTCCCTCTCCTGGCCATTGTGTTATGTCTCAATCCCCACACCTGAGGCAAAAAACCCTGGAGTTTTCCTTATCTTCATTTTGTTGCCAGTGGCCTGATTACATCATTTCTGTTCTGGAACCAAAGTTGCCCCAGGAGAATCAGGCCCTCAACACCTGCTAAGGTTCTTTCTGCCTTTGCAGAAAAGAGTCTGAGAAATTAACCTAAGAAAAACAAAACGAAACAAAGTGATCCAAGAGGAAAAAAAAGACCCATAGAGGGAGAGAGGTTACTCTCCACGTTGATACGTCTGTGCCACTAACAAGTAGCTGTGGAAGAGAAAAGCGGTTTCTGGGCTTGTTGGAGAGCTTGAGGTGGAAATAGACACTGAGACCAAGCAGTGGGCAGAACCGGAGGCTGCAGCCAGGAAACAAGGACAGGAAACAGGATTTCTTTTTTTCCAAAGTCCAGAACAAAGCTGACCAGAAGTTTGGCAGGAAGAGGGACCACCACCATGTCATACTTTCAGTGGGAAAAGTACTAAGTGCTCCAAACTGAAGATATTTGGGGAGGAATGAGTCATGGAGAAACAGTGACATATAGAATATTCTCTTTTTGCGAACACTCATTTAATATTCTTGCTCAGCATTCTTTTACTATTTGACTGTGGTCCTAGTGCCTTTCCATGGGAAACCAGGAAAGGGCTGGAATACTCTCCACCTTGCTCATTATGAGATGCTCAGCCTGGACAGTTAAGATCTTTTCCGCCTCCCCGTCTTTCCCTCTTTCATATATTGCTGGTCTCTCTTCCCGGAATGCCTTTCCACTGTGATTAACATAGGTACTTCTTCGTTTTTTAGGTCTTAGCTTAGATGTCACTTCCTCAAGGGAGTGTCACTGGGATGTTATCCAAAAGACCCTGATATTTCTCAATACCTAAACCGTCACGAGCTAGGCTTGCTTACAGGAACTGAAAGGATTCCTGACTGTTGAAACCACGGCACTGAGTACAAAAGCCAAGGTGCTGTGTGCAAAGGCCAAGGTGCCAAGTGCAAAAACCAACATGGCGGCAGAGCAATGTGTGCAAAAGACTGTGAGCAAAAGGGCTGAGTGCAATGGAAGAACTACTACACATGCCTAAAAGAATTTAATTGCGTCGTGCCACAGCCTATAAGAAAAGAAGGCGCCTCCCCAAATGAAGAGAATTTGCCCTCAGAGTATGTGCTCACCTTCCTTCATTCCTTGATCAAAGATAAAGTTTCTGCTCTACTGTATCAAACTTAGTCTCATTTTATTTTTGCAAATGGCACTTAGCAGGAGGACCTTGGATTAGGTCCCCAACCCAGAAGTATTGGTAGCAGGAACTTTTTTGCTATATTTATTCTGTGGCAGAGATTGCACATTAAGTAATGGATTCATTCTCCCTTCTTGCTTACTAACAGCATTCTGATTTTATTGGTGGTAAAAGTTCCCAGTAAAATATTACATTTCCCAACCTCCTTTGCAACTGGGGTGGCCATTTGACACAGTTCAAGACAATAAGATGTGAGCAGAAGCTGTTAGATTATACTTTCAGAAAATTTCCCTAAAAGGGAGGCCAATTCAATTGACAAGCAAACTATCCCTGTTTGTATTTGGCGCTTCTTTTTTGCTTGTGTCTGGACCTCCGTTGTGCTGAATGGTACTCTCGCAGACTTCTCCTGGGCATGCGGTCAGGGACCATACTCTAATAATGGCAGACAGAAGGTTAGAAGGAATGTAAGGCCCTGATGACATTGAAGAGCTGCAATACCAACCCTGATCTGCTTACTTCTAGACATCTCATCCCCTTCACGGAAGAAACAAACCCTAAATTGTTTAAGCTATTGTTTGTTAGTTTTCAACTACTCCTAACTGAATATCACCTCCAATTGATCATTTTCATACAAATAAATCAGTACTTCCTTGATTTATCTCCAAAAACATATCATCCTCTTCCTCCATAGCACTTATACTTTATTTATTTATTTAGTATTTTTCCAAAGTTAGAAGCTGAGAGGCAGTCAGACTCTTGCATGAGCCCAACCAGGATTCACCCGGCATGCCCACCAGGGGCCAATGCTCGGCCCCTCTGGGGCATTGCTCCATTGTGGCCAGAGCCATTCTAGCACCTTAGGCAGAGGCCATGGAACCATCTTCAGCACCCAGGCCAACTTTGCTCCAATGGAGCCTTGGCTGTGGAAGGGGAAGAGAGAGATAGAAAGGAGAGGTGGAAGGGTGGAGAAGCAAATGGGCGCTTCTCCTATGTGCTCTGGCCAGGAATCGAACCTGGGACTTTCACATGCCAGGCCAACATTTTACCACTGAGCCAACCAGCCAGGGCCACTTATACTTTATAATCATTTGTTTGCTTGAATAATGGCTTACACTTCTTACTAATCGATAAGCTCCATGAAGTCTGGGTCTAATTCTCCTTTGCTCTCTGCCATATTTCCAGCACTTAGAAATATATACAACTAGTTTTCTATGGTGACTAATAAATTCCATTGGTAAGTAGCCCCACCAAAGGCTGAAAGAACAGTCTGAATGTCAAGTAAGCAAGTAGGAGTCTTCCAAGGGAACTACACTAATATTGGAATTTCTGAAGAGACAAAGTAGAAAATAGATCAATCATCTAGATCAGTGGTTCTCAAAGTATGCACCAGGGCTCTCTGGTACACCCTAGAAGATTTCCAGGTGCACCCTATGGTATTCCAGAGAAATATGTGCCTGTTGGGGACCAAAAACCAACCAACAGGGTTTTTGAAGTTTAGATTTGGGGGAGACAGGTATGGGGAATTAGCTGTAAGCTGACAGTCTTCCCAACCCCCCACCTCACTTGCCCGATTAGGTTGCAGAAGGCGGTTAAGCTGTGGTGCTGGATTGTTTACACTACCCCCCATGTTCCCCGAAAAGACTGGAGGGGAACATCCTCCAGTCCTTTGTTTGATGTAAAGTTAAGATGATATGTATGGTGGGGTTTTCTACACTCAACACAATTAAGAGTAAAAAGAGAGGTATTCTTTAATGTATTGATGAGGAAATGAGAGTTTGCCTTTCAAATACATGCCCAAACATTGAAGAAATCACTAGGACACATCAGGCTCATGTTTCTCATAAACACAAGAATTAAAAAACATAACACATTCTCACTGGGACCTGCTGAATTTACTAAATCTTACTAAAAATGTATCTATCTATATATATATATATAAAAAGATAACTTTTTTGTTGGTTTTTAATTTTTAACCCCTCTTTTTTATGAATTCTAAAAAACATAACTCAAAAAGTGTAACATAAAAATGTTTTTTAATGTCAGAATAAATTTAATTTTATCGTATTTATAATATATTTCGTTTAATTACCATAAAAGCACTCTTGGACTTTATATTTTTTCTTTAATATTTGACTTAATTATTATAACATATTTCTCAGAAATTTGTATATAGTGCACCAATTATTTGTAGGATTTTAAATGCCCCCCAACTTGAAAAAGTTTGAGAATCACTGACTTAATGTATAAAAAACTGGTTTTCCATTTGTGGAAGTGATAGAATAAATAGGTTATAAAACAAATCAAGTAAAACAAAGGTGATTGATGAATTTAAAAATCACTGAAAAGGCCCTGGCCCAGTGGATAGAGCACTGGCGTGGCATGTGGAAGTTTCAGATTCAATCCCTGGTCAAGGCACATATGAAAAGCAACCACTTACTTGTTTTCCTCTCCCTCTCTGCCATCTCTCTCCCTTCCTCTCTTGCAGCCAGTGGCTGGATTGGTTTGTGTCAACCTCAGGCACTGAGGATAGTTTGGTTGATTCAAGCCCCAGCCCTACACTGGGGTTACCAAGTAGATTGTGGTCTGGGCACATGCAGGAGTCTGTCTCTCTATCTCCCCCTGCCCCCCAATTAAAAAAAATTACTGAGCTCTGGCCGGTTGGCTCAGTGGTAGAGCGTCGGCCTGGCGTGCAGAGGTCCCTGGTATGATTCCCAGCCAGGGCACACAGGAGAAGCGCCCATCTGTTTCTCCACCCCTTCCCCTCTCCTTCCTCTCTGTCTCTCTCTTCCCCTCCCGCAGCCGAGGCTCCATTGGAGCAAAGATGGCCTGGGCGCTGGGGATGGCTCCTTGGCCTCTGCCCCAGGCGCTAGAGTGGCTCTGGTCGCAACAGAGCGACGCCCCGGAGGGGCAGAGCATCGCCCCCTGGTGGGCAGAGCGTCGCCCCCCTGGTGGGCGTGCCGGGTGGATCCCGGTGGGGCACATGCGGGAGTCTGTCTGACTGTCTCTCCCCGTTTCTAGCTTCAGAAAAATACAAAAAAAAAAAAAAGTTACTGAAAACAGTAACTGTACAGATAGTGCGGCAATATGCAAAGGTAGTGGGGAAATGGCTGAAGTTTGGGAAACACTAATGGGTATTTTACAGGTGGTGAAACTCACACATTACGCTAAGTGTTTCACAGATGTCTATCCTGCACCCAGCACTCTTCAAGAACCTAAGAGACTTAGAAGGCATGAACCCTGCACTGAGGATTTTAGCAGTAGTACCAGCAGTAGTAGCAGTAGGGGTAGCACTAAGAGCAGCAGTAATGGGTAGTATTTGGAGAGATGTTACGCTTACCAGCTCCTTCTGTGCCTTCCTCAGGGAAGCTGCACCAGCCTTCACAAAATACCTGAAACAATGAAGGACTGTGTATACAGAGAATGAGGGTCAGACTGTCCTGGAAGAGGTTTCAAAAAATGGGTAAGAGATCTTCATGGCAGCATGAGCAAAGACAGAGGGGAGGAACCTGGCCTGCCAGCAGTCAGTCGGAGAACAAGGCTCAGATTCTTCATCCAGTGACCCATTTCCGACTCCACTCAGGCTGCCGGGCTGGACGAGCAGCTGGCAGCAGGAAGGACGAAGAGGAAGCAAGCTGCAGATGACGCCGCCACGCTGCCCCCAAAACACGCTGTCCTGAGAGGCTGTCTTATTGTGTAAAACAACATAAAAAAGATATAACATATCCAGATGGCAATTTGGGGATTTTCAGCTTCCTAAACAGAAGTCACATTTTCCTGTACATCCTAATTCTAGTGTGTGTGTGTGTGTGTGTGTGTGTGTGTGTGTGTGTGTGTGTGTGTGATGGCCAAATGTCATTAACAGTGGCCAGGTATGTAAATAAAAACTCATTAGACTAGGACAGGCTAAGCAGCTTCAGCCACTTGAGTTCTGGGAGTGGAGGTGCAGTGAGCAGGAACCATTGCTGGGCTATAGCTAAGTGTCCTATGGCCTCCAGGGACCGTCATATATCTCTAAGCACAAATCTAGACTGACAGCAACATCACATTCAATCAAGGTCTCAGAGCCACAGGCTTGCTATGGGAAAATGCCTGAATGGCTGCCTCAGAAGATAGATAGGTGCTTATTTGCATTAGAAGTTGAATTTGCATGGTGCCTACTTCACTCAAATACAGAGAATAGAACTGTAGGCTGTGCTCACAGAACTCCACAGCCTTCTGATTTCAAACAAGGTTAGCCAACTTTAAAAAAAAATCAACTCTGTCACTCACTCAAGCATGAAACCTGGGGAAATTTGCTTAGTTTCCCAGAGCTTCTCTTCTTCTGTAAAATAGGGACCACAGAAATAGCTAGCCACTTCATAGGATTATCATAAAAATTAAACGAGGTAAAGTTTTAACTTGATACCTGACACACAGTAGGTGTTTAAGTTGTGCAAAGTTATGACTAAGTGTGACTTTCATTTTAGCAATCCTTACTTAGCCTTTACGTCCTTCCTCCTTGCAGAAGAGCAAAGAGTACTTACTGTTAAACTAATTACACAAGGAAGCTGTTAGACACTGGGTGGCTCTAACGTCGTAGTGGCCTACCTACCTAAGCAAACCAAGACCTATGACTCAACGTTCCCAAATTGAAACCGAAGGACAACCACTCACAAAGAGCCAGCGAGGCTCAAAGCTATAGCCAACCAGGCAACTGCCTTTCTTTGCTTCCATACTTGCTCCTCACGACTTCCAGTTTGGTTGCTCGAGTTGATTTCTGCTCAAGTAAACTCTTAAAAATTTGAATATGCCCCAGTTTATGTTTTAATAGCCTGAAGAGAAAGTGACACAAAAATGGGGACAAGATTTGAGTAAACTCAACCCTTACAAGAAGATAAAAGAAGAGAGAGGAAGGGGAAGAGAGAGAAGGAATGGACAATGGAAAAAGAGGAAGAACCCATTTTGAGAACATGCTTCTACGGAAAAACACAAATTAATTTGTGGTGGAGCATAGCATTTAAAATAATTTAGTGGCAAACGAGATATTTTTAATCCCCAATACAAAGGGACATAAGAAAGAGTATAATTAAAATACCCATTGGAAAGGGGAAGGAGGCCATAGTGCATTTTCTGGCAAAATCAAAACATGGACTTTCACAGGTTATAGACATGTCTAACCATGATGCTGAAAACCTGAGACTAATATAATAGTCAATGTCAAATGTAACTTAAAAATTACAAAACAAAACATTTTTTAGTCCTGACCAGAGAGCTCTGTTGGTTAGAGCATGATCAGGAAGCACAGAGGTTGCCCGTCCAATCCCTGGTCAGGGCACATACAGGAACAGAGCAATGTTCTTGTCTCCCTCTCTCTCAAATCAATCAATAAAAAAATTTTAATGATTTAAAAATATTTTTTAAATAAAAAAACTGGCACTAATGCAGTCTACTGTGGCAGGATAGGTGCTGCTCTCACCGTCACGAAGGAGCCACAGTCTCCCCTGTGCCACCCCAACCTCTCCGTGGTCTCCTGCTTCCATTTTTGCCCCTGCAAATTTTATTTATTTTTTTAAAGCTTTATTTAATCATTATAGAGAGAAGAGAGAGAGCAACAGAGAGAGAAGGGGGGGAAGAGCTGGAAGCATCAACTCCCATATGTGCCTTGACCAGGCAAGCCCAGGGATTCGAACTGGTGACCTCAGCGTTCCAGGTCAACGCTTTACCACTGCGCCACCACAGGTCATGTGCCCCTGCAAATTTTAAAAATATAAATCTGATTGTTACAACTTTGCTTCAGATCCTTTCAATGGGACCCTGCCATGGCCTGGAAGGTCATGATCAGGCCTCCGACCACTGCTCCAGGCTCCTTTTGGACCATCTCCTTGCTCATGATTCCAGAACAATCTTCGTTTCCACAAAAGACTATTTCCTCTGCCTGTACCACTTCTGTCCACACTTTTCATGGCTGGAGTCTTGATTAAGACATATAATAAGAACAATCCCACTCCAATCTCTATTCTCTTCTTTCTTTTCTTTCCTTCTAGCACTTTAATTCTGGGCCAGATCATCTTCTGTATGTGTTCATGCACTTACACCTGATTCCTGTCATTAGGATGTGAGCCTCTGGAGAGAGGGACCTGCTCACTAGTGACTCTCAGGGCCTGGAATGGCCCCTGACAGAGAGAAGAGATTTCTTGAATAAGTAAGTGAATAAATGTGACTTTGGCTCTCTTACAACCCTCCCTCATCTCCATCTTTCTGCTGTATGGGAGTTTGCGATGAGGAGCTACAACAAGAAGCTGCCTGAAGTCAGCCTGTCCTTCTCTTTTGTGAAGATCTTACCAACTTGAAGAGCAGGTGCTGGGGTGCTCGCCTTTGAGGGCCTTTGACAGGAGAGGAGGAGCAGGGTCTTCTCCAGCAGAGGGAGATTGCAGGATAGGTGTGGATTGGTGAGTGATGGGGCCCTGGGGTCCCTCCCAGCAATGACTGAGAATGGTGGGGTCCCACGGTAGGACTTCTCTCACTCTAGTTTAAGGACTCTCCACCAGCCTGGCTGAAATTGTCTTAGAACCATACTCCAGCCTGAGACTTTTCCTAACCAATCTCTCTCTCTCTGGTCTCCCCAAACAGATAGCAGACCTACAGAACAGTCAAGACTCTTCCTACCTAGTCCTGCTCCTTCCTCCTTTCACAAATAAACCTCTTGCACTTTATCACATCTTGCTTGGCATCTGCTTCTCAAAGAACCCAAGCTAGCACAGGAATGGTTGCAGAAAGCAGGCAGAAAGATGGGGCTTGGAAATTGTCTCACTCACTAGCAGGAAGGCAAATGGGACACCGTCCTGAATAGGCTGTGGGGCACAGATAGTCCTTGGCACAGGGTGGCAGCCTAATTGCTGAAGTGCCATTGGTGGTGGCCCAGGGAGTATCCTGGTGGTAGGGAACAGCCTGACAGGGGGAAGGAACCACATTGGTGGGTGGGGGTATGGCATCTACCGGAACTGCAGGGTTAGCTGTCCTAAAGCCCTTCCAGGGAGGAGAAACTGAGGGTCATTGACAAACACTTAAACAAACAGTTAAAGGCTAAGTGTGAGAGCCAGAGGGCTTATTTGGTAGTTTACAAAGAGGGCCTTATTTCCCCCGCAGTAGAAGAGCTAACATAGCTGAGGAACAGAAGCAGGAGTCCATTGTTAGTGTTTCAGAGGTCTGGAGACATTCAAAAGCTCAGCCAAGTCTGGCTGCTATACTAAAGTCAGAGCCCTGAACAAAGTGGAAATGCCTGCTCTACTCTGAAAGACAGTAGAGGGAAGAATAAAGAAGGTGAAGGAAGTGAGAAGGCTGGATAGATATGTTATATGAGAACAGGGACCTTGGGATTCTGTTCCATGAGATAACTTACAGCAGTGGTTTTATTTAAAGACTCAATGATTCTTCTCTAGAATCTTCATATAACATTAGTGTGGTTAACTCTTTCGTGGGCTGGCACAACATTTCTGGTCCATAAACTGGGGATTAAAAACCACTGACTTAGAGGACACATCATTAATTAAGGCCATCAGGACCTTATTAACTTAGCATCACTAAGGAGTTCAGAGCTGGTTCTTCCTTGTAGGCCAGAGAGGTAGTCACAAAGCTGGGCTTGTTAATATTCATGGGGATGCCTTTCCCATTCTCAAGTAATAGAGGCCAGGTGTCCATCATCTCAAGCCAGCTCTGGTGGCTTCTACTATAACAGCTGGCAAATTTGGAGGAGCAGCTAAGGGAGGCTGACTGATAGGGAGCAGTGGAGATTGAGGACAGAGCATGGCATTCCCTGGGAGCATAAAGATGGGCAGATCACAAGGTGATGTTTGATATTTATAATGAAAGGAAGGAAGGAAGGAAGGAAGGAAGGAAGGAAGGGAGGGAGGGAGGGGGGGAGGGAGGGAGGAAGGAAGGGAACAGGAAGGAAAGGGAAGGGAAGGAAAGGAAAAGAAAGGAAAGGAAAGGAAAGGAAAGGAAAGGAAAGGAAAGGAAAGGAAAGGAAAGGAAAGGAAAGGAAAGGAAAGGAAAGGAAGAGTGGAGGAGAAAGAGACTGAAGGCAATTGTACCAATATGAAGTTATAGACCCCACTCAGTTCCTGGATGAAGTCAATGTTCAGATCCAGAACCTGTTAACTGAAGCAGTAGGTAGATACTTAAGAGAAAGGACTCATCTTAAGAGAAATGCCCTTGGCCTTTGGTGTAAGAGCTATCATCGTGGAGAAGGTCAAATGGAAACCTCTGAAGCTGCCCCCTCCCTCCTGGCCAGGATTATAAATGATAATTATTGCATCCTGGAGGGATGGAAAAGATTAGCATCACCACTAGAAATCTAAAGGATGCAGAGGTGGTGGTCCTTCTGTGTTTTCATGTAACGTGCCAATCAGAGCCCTGCGGAGACCAGATGGACGTGGAGAATGACTGTAGATGACTGCAGCTCAGCCTCGCAGTGGCTGATGCGGCTGCTGGGCTGCATGTGGAGATTAACAAGGTCTAAGGTAGACGGTATGTGGCTCTTTATTCAGTGAAAGTATTTTCCACTTTGAATCGAAAAGAGGATCAGGAATATTTCACATGCTCACCAAATCGACAACACTTCCTTACGCTTTGGATTCCATGCTCTTTTAAAACTCTCTCACTTTCTGTCATAACACAATCCAAAGAGATCCAGACACCTGGACATCCCACAGGACAGTGCACCGGTCCTGTTTATTGACAAAATCAGGCTGATTAGAAAGGATGAGCAAGAGGTGGTCAAACTCTGGAATCCTTGGTAAGTTAAGTGCACCCCACAGGGTGGGACATGGATGCTGTGAAGATTCAGGAATCAGTCACAGCCACTATGATGCTTTAAGGTGTCCAGTGGTCAGAGATGTACCAGAATATACCCTCTGAAGTGAAAGAAAAAATCGCTGCAAGACCCAGTGGGAGAATCATGGTGCAGTAACAGGGTTCTGGATCAAGGCTGTGTGGTGTGCAGCACACAAGTATGCACCTTTAGAGAAACAACTCTTTTTTTTAAGTCCTTCTTCTGTCTTTTTCAAAATTTATTTTTTGAGAGAAAGGGAGAGAGAGAGACAGACAGACAGAAACATCGATCTGTTCTTATATGTGCCTGACCAGGGATCAAACCTGCAATGTTTGCGTATAGGGACAACGTTCCAAACAACAAAGATATCTGGCCAGGACAAGAAACAACTCTTGGTATGTTACTGGGCCCTGGTAGAGACAAAATGCTTGACCACTGGGTACAAAGTGATCGTGTGTCTATGACTGCCTCTGATGAGCTGAGGTCTGTCAGATCCACCGAGTCATAGAATTGGGTGGGCCCAGCAGCAGTACCTTGTAAATGGAAATGGTGTATTTGGGATCCAGCTGCATGGATGGATAGTCCAGACTCCCTGGTCACCTATCACACTTGCACACGCTTTTCTTTCCCCAGCTTGCACCTGTGGCATGTAGGGTGTCCTTAAGACCGGTTGAAGAAGGAAGAAGAAGCCCCGGCTTGGTTTATAGATAGATTGGCTTGGTTTCTGCATGCAGGGCAAAAGTGGATGATGGCTGCATTATAGCCACATTCAAGGTGGTCTTAAATGGATGAAATGGAGATAGAACATCTTTCCAGTGGGTGGAGCTGCAAGGGAAACATGTGGTCACACATTTTGTGTGGAGGAAAAATGTGGTCTAAGCCCTGGCTGGATAGCGCAGTTGGTTAGAACATTGTCCTAGAGCACAGAGGTTACTGGTTTGATTGCCATTCAGTGCACAAATAGGAACAGTTCGATGTTCCTGTCTCTCTCTCTCTCCTCCTATCTCATTAAAATCAATAAATTAAAAAATATTTTTTTTTGTATTTTTCTGAAGCTGAAAATGGGGAGGCAGTCAGACAGACTCCTGCATGTGCCCGACGGGGATCCACCCGGCATGCCCACCAGGGGGCGTCGCTCTGTTGCGACCAGAGCCACTCTAGCACCTGAGGCAGAGGCCAAGGAGCCATCCCCAGCACCCGGGCCATCTTTTGCTCCAATGGAGCCTTGGCTGCGGGAGGGGAAGAGAGAGACAGAGAGGAAGGAGAGGGGGAGGGGTGGAGAAGCAGATGGGCGCCTCTCCTGTGTGCCCTGGCTGGGAATTGAACCCGGGACTTCCGCACGCCAGGCCGACACTCTACCACTGAGCCAACCGGCCAGGGCCTTAAAAAATATTTTAATAAAAAAAGTAGTTTGGCCTGACCAGGCAGTGGCACAGTGGATAGAGCGTCGGACTGGGACAAGGAGGACCCAGGTTCAAAACCCCGAGATCACCAGCTTGAGTGTGGGTTCATCTGGTTTGAGCAAAGCTCACCAGCTTGAGCCCAAGGTCACTGGCTCAAGCACGGGGTCACTCGGACTGCTGTAGACCTCCGGTCAAGGCACATATGAGAAAGCAATCAATAAACAACTAAAGTGCTACAATGAAGAACTGATGCTTCTCATCTCTCTCCCTTCCTGTCTGTCTGTCCCTCTCTCTGTCTTTGTCACAAAAAAAAAAAAAAAGAAAAAAGAAAAAAAGAAAAAGGTGGTCTGAGATGACAATAGATAGAAGTTTATAAGCAGAGGCCAGCAGGTCATCTGATTAGGGGCCCAGGAGAAAATTAACTCCTCACTGAAATGGGAAGAAACTTTGGAGTTTGCATGACCTCAAAGGGAATTGACGCAGAGTACCAGAACTGCATCGCCTAAAAGGCGGACAAGAATTTTGGATTTTTGGTTGCCACCCTGGCAAGGAAGGATTGTCGAAACCTGAGGGAAGAGGGCAAGTAGGAATGGGTTCCTCATTAGTCTCCTTGGCTGATACCTTCTCATGTTTTGGACCTATGATTGACGAGCAACCTTGGGTTCAGTCGTTGGGCACTTCCATTCCTACCTACCAACCTAACTTCCTAATGGATCTAATGGATTCTTCTGGCTTAAGATAACATCTACATATATGCTAATGGCTCTCAAATATACATGTCAGTTTGTCAAAATTAAGAATTCTTCTGCTTCAAAGAACATCATCAAGAGAGAAAACAGCAACCCAGAGACTACAGAAAAATACTGTAAATCATATATCAGATGAGGACTTGAATCCAGAATATATAAAGAACTCAACAATAAATAGACAAACCCAATTGAAATAGGCAAAGATTTGAATAGACTTATTTTAAAAATGATATACAAATGACCAATAAGCACATGAAAAATGCTGAATATCATTAGTCTTCCAGGAAATGCGAAGCAAAACCACAATGAGATACCACTTCACACCAACTAGGATGGCTACAGACAGACAATAACAAGGGTTACTGAGAATCTGGAGAAACTGGAATCTCATACATTGCTAGTGGGCATGTAAAATGGAGCAGCTACTATAGAAAACAGTTTTGAAGTTCCCCAAATACTAAGCACAGAGTTACCCTATAATCTAGCATTCCTAACTATAGACTCACAGGAACTGAAAATGTGTCTTCATACAAACCCTGTACATGAATGTTCATTGCAGCATTATTCATAATATCCAGAAAGTAAAACAATCCAAATATCTATCAACCAATGAATAAACAAACAAACTGTGACATATCCATGCAATGGAATATTATTTGGTCACAAAAAAGGAATGAAGTATTGATACTCATGGAAGAACCCTGAAAACATTATGCATTATTCTCAATGAAAGAAGCCAGACACCAAAGGCCACATATTGCATAATTCCATTTTTATGAAATGTCCAGGACAGGCAAGGCAAATCTATTATATATATAGAGAAAGATTAGTAGTTGCCAATGGCTTGAGGGGAGAAAGAGATGGGGAGAGATTGCTAATGGATGTGGATTTCTTTCTGGAATGATGAAGATGTTCTGAAATTAGTGGTGATGGTTGCACAACCATGTGAATATACTAAAACCCCCAAACTCTACATTTTAGATAAGTGGATTTTATGGTATGTGAATATTACCTCAAGAAAACTATTACTGAAAAAACTCCACAGCCTGACCAGGCAATGGCACAGTGGATAGAGCGTTGGACTGGGATGCAGAAGACCCAGGTTCGAAACCCTAAGGTCATCAGCTTGAGCGCAAGCTCATCTGGCTTGAGCATGGGCTTGCTGGCTTGGGAATGGGATCATAGACATGACCCTGTGGTCGCTGGCTTGAGCCCAAAAGTTGCTGGCTTGAAGCCCAAGGTCACTGGCTTGAGCAAGAGGTCATCCACTCTGCTGCAGCCCTCCCCCCCGGGTCAAGGTACATATGAGAAAGCAGTCAATGAACAACTAAGGTGCCACAACGAAGAATAGATGCTTCTCATCTCTCTCCCTTCCTGTCTGTCCTTATCTGTTCCTCTCTCTGTCTTGCTCTCTCTGTCTCTGTCACACATAAAAAAACTCCCCACAGAACTCAGAGAAAGATTATATGTTAATAAACCCTGACCTCTCCCCTACCCCCCAGACTGGTATAGCCTACTGGCCATCTGGCATTTCCACTTGGATGCCTTATGGGCATCTCAAACTTAGCATGTCCCAAACTGAACTCCTTGATCTCAGCCACCAGCTTCGCTCCTCCTGTAATCTTCCCCATTTCAGTAAACACCAACCCCATGCTTTCAGTTGCTCAAGGCAAAAAAATTGGAGATGTCCTTGAGTCTTTCTTCTCTTTCTTCACACCGTTTTTCCTCCAAACCATCAATGAATCCTATTCTACATTAAAGGTATTTGCAGAATCTGATTACTTCTCACACTTTCATCTCTATCACTCGAGTCCAAGCTACTATCATCTCTTGCAAGCTTCCTACCCGGTCTCCCCACTTCCACCGTTGTCCCCTTATGGGCTGAATTCTCTTCCCTCCAAATTCACAGGTTGAAGTTCTAACCCCCAGGATCTCAGAATGTGACTGTATTTGGAGAAAGGGCCCTTTAAGGGGTGATTACATTAAAATGAAGTCATTAGTATAGGCCCTAATCCAATCTGACTGGTGTGCTTACAGGAGGAGAACATTTGGACACACAGGGAGACACCAAGGATGCCCATGAACAGAGGAGAGACCATGTGGGGACACAAGGAGAAAGCAGCCATACGCTCTCGAAGGAGAGAGGCCTCAGGAAACTACACCCGCTGACATCTTGATTGGACTTCTAGCCTCCAGAACTGTGACAGAATACATTTCTGTTTAAGCCACCCATCTGTGGTATTTAGTGACGGTAGCCTTAGCAAACTAACAAAACACCTCCACAGCCTATTTTCCACACGTAGTCAGGGGGATGTTTTGAACTCATATCTCCTCTTTGCTCAACACTCTCACAGGCTTCTCATTTCAATCAGAGGATGAGGCATGTCAGGTCCTCATGTCATCTAAGATCCCATTCTCCTCCTGACCTCAGATCCTCCCCAGGGCTGCCATGTTGCACAACTCCCAACAGCATCTGCTCCCTTCTCCACTTTCCCCTCACTGAGCTCAAGCCCCACTGAACTCTTGGAAGTTCCTCAGACACATCAGTTGCCCTCAGGCTTCTGCATGGCCTTTACACCTATTGCCCTCTATGCCTAAAACAATCCCCTCCCCTGACAGCCACAGGGCTAACTTCTTCACTCTTCAGGTTGTGGCTCCAGCATCACTCCCTAGCGGATCTCCCTGTCCCTGTACACTGTTTCATTTTTCTCTCAGCACTGAGCATCACCTGACATAGATAGCATCGTTCTCTTTCATTGGTTTATCTCCCTCAACTGCAAAGTAAGCTCCATGAACATACTTTTGTTCACGTCTCTATCCTCAATGACTAGGACAGTGCCTGGCACACAGTAGAAGCTCAATGAGTGGTAGGTAGACTTCTTAATAAGGAAAAGCATCATGGAACTGAGGATATTTGGGCTACCTTTAAGATAATCACTTTTTTCCTTGCTAAAAAGCTCAGAACCAAGTCAGTGCTGTCTTTAGTAAATAACCAAGGAAATATATGCAAAAAATTTTTGCCCAGTTTTGTCTGTTTCCCTTCTGTTATTACTTCTAGTCCTCTGTGAGATATACTGTGTGCATTTTGGTAAGCTGTCTTCATTTTCTGCAATGATGTCGACTATAATGAAAAGAGTTTATAAACAAAGTTTCTGACCTTTTGGGATGGCCATTTGATCTCTGGTTGTCTTGGGGATGGAGGACACTTTGAGTGTTCCCGGTCCATATCCCTGGGTGGATATAGGTTCCCCTGGTCCCAGGAGTTTCTGGGGGAATTCATCTGAAAACCTATGAACTCTCCCAGGGATCATCGGCTGTAGCAGAAGAAGAACAAAATGACCCTCTTGAGGGCCTCGAGTCAAAGCGTAGAGAAAACTGTGCTCTGGGGAGGGAAGCACATCGTCTCAGCCTATGAGATGTGGGGCCAAAGCTGAGAGGAGAGTGAGCTTTTAAGTTTGCTTTCCCCTAAAGGGCATGGGTACGATTTCTGCATTAGATGCCTGGGTGCCAGCGAGTCCAGGAACAGAGTGGCCATTGTCAGCCGGCTGGGTTCCTAGAGAATGGACTCTGCCCTGGCTCCCCAGGGACTCACACTGCTCACGCTGCCGCCAGAGGAGGGGACCCAGGACCCAGGAGGGCGAAGGCTCCGTGGGGCTGGCAGCAGCGCCTGGCCTGAAACACTGCACAGGCACGTGGACAGAGCCCCTCTGCTCCCTTGAGGTCCCACCCTGCAGGCTGAGGCCAGCGCTGGGCATCTGACCGCTAGGGTCCCAGTGTCCAATGCCAGGAGGAGAAACAGAGTCACACATGCTTGGAAGCAGCAGCAGCTTCTCCTCTGGGAGGAAGCTGGTGACCAAAACTAGCCCCTTGACCAAAGAACTGGGGAGTGCCAACAGTTTCCAGGCTCTCACACCCTCCCGTGCACCCTCCAAAGCTCTGTCACGGCCCAGATGAGGAGTCCTGGTGTTTTTCCATCACATTTACTGGCCTCAGACTCACCGTGGCCTCAGATTACACCACTTTCCTGCTTTCTTTGCTTCTTTGTGTTCTGTTGGCCAACACTTTGCTTGGTTGTCGAGGGAAGCCTAGTTGAGTCAGGAGAGAAAAATCTAGAGTCCTCGAAACAAAAATTCAAGCTTAATTGTTGTGGAGCAGAGACTTTCCAAGTGTGGCGTGTCAGAATTACTAATGCAACCGTTCTCAAACATAAATGTGTTCAAGAATTGCCTAAGGACCTGCAATTAAAGTCACCTGTTAAATATGAAGCCGGTCACACCCTAGGGCTGTCCATTGAGTGAGCGAGGGGTGGAGCCAAACTTGCATTTTTAAACCAGTGCCCCAGGTAATTGGATACAGGCCTAAGAAGCTGTTTAAGCATATGGGTGTAGGGGTCTGGCCACATAGTGACTGATCAGAACCAGCAGTCCTGAGTGTGTCCTACTCCACAGAGGAACCCAGCACACAGCTAAATCTGGGACCCACAGCCATAGAAATTATTTCATAAAAAAAAAAAATTTAGCCAGAGGTTCTCTTTTGAGGTCCATTCCTCGAGGGGATCTCATCAGTGCCTGAAAATCCAGGCACACAGCTGCCAGCACAGAAACCCTAGAGAAAAACTCACAGGCACTCCAGCAGGTGAGGTCTGTGAACAAAGGTGACTATAGAAATGGGAAGCATGGTTGCAGTCATTTCACAGAGCTTTGCTCTCTTTGCCTGGGCCCAATGGGAATCCCTGAGGTCGTCTGGAGCTACCCACCCAGCTGGGAGACTGTCCTGCTCCATGTTATTTGGGAGCAAGGGCGGCAGCTGTATCTACCACTCACTGGGAGCTAGCAAGTCTGACAAGCATCCTGAATGCTGCATATTACCAGCAGATGGGCTCCTCCACGCCAGGTGCCAGGTCGCTGCAGCTGCCCAGCAGAGAGCGTTCCATCTGTGGGGCTGTCTGCACCTGCAGGGAGTGAAGTACCCTAAAGGAGTGCTGGAGTTGCCTGCATGCAGACAAACTCTCAGCACCAAATTACTACTGACTCAACTGCAGGACCCTTGATCAGACTTGCCTGTCAGGCAGGCTGCCTCTCAGGGGGACCAGATGGCTTCTTTTGGAGTTTACGATAAAGCTGAAGTCCCATTCAGATGAATAAATGGGACTTATTTCTCAGTCCTCAAAAGACAAGGGGAATCAGGGGCCAGTTTTGCACTTAAGCTCCGCCCTGATTGCTCCTCCAGTGGTATCAGTGAGGTCACTTACACCATTGCTCTCTTTCATTCATTCAATAAACATTTACCAAATGCCTACAGATATAATAATAACTCACATCGTCTGAGTGATTGCACTGGGCCAGGCATCTTATGCAATACTAACCAAACTGTATGTGTGAAAGACTCCATCTTCCAGATGAGGAAAATGAGGATCAAAGAAGCAAAGCAGCCTAACCAGGCGGTGGCACAGTAGATAGAGCATCGGACTGGGAGGCAGAGAACGCAGGTTCGAAATCTCAAGGTTGCCAGCTTGAGCGCAGGCTCATCTGGCTTGAGCGCGGGCTCACCAGCTTGAGCGAGGGGTCGCTGGCTTGAGCGTGGGATCATAGACATGACCCTGTGGTCTCTGGCTGGAGCCCAAAGGTCACTGGCTTGAAGCCCAAGGTCACTGGTTTGAGCCCAAGTTCTCTGGCTTGAGCAAAGGGGGTCACTCTCTCTGCTGTAGCCCCCCAGTCAAGGCATATATGAGAAAGTAATCAATGAACAACTTAAGGTGCTGCAACAAAGAACTGATGCTTCTCTCTTCCTGTCTGTCTGTCCCTATCTGTCCTTCTCTCTGTCTCTCTCACTGTCTCTGTCTCACATACACCACACACACACACACAGAATAATAATAATAAATAAAAAAGAAACAAAGCAGCCTGCCTATAGACAATAAGAGGTAGAGCAGCCGGCCCGACGGTCAGTCCTTTCCATGTGCCAGGCTATGCCGAGGACCTGCCCTCTTCCTGCCTTTCAGTTGATTCATCTCAGCCACCCCTTCTGCAAACAGACCTTTATTCTCTCCAAGGGGTCCACCACTCAGCCTATCAACCCCGCCTTCTTGGGCATTGGCCCTTCTTTCTACATATATGCTCCTGGGTAGAGTCAACCTTGATGTCCCCTGACTCCCCTTGGTGCCTTGTCACCACTCTCCTGATCTTCCCTAGATCCTCTGGTTCCTCCCCTGGTTACCGTCTTGAATCTTGGTGTTCAGAGTTATTTGACACTTGGCTCCTATGTCATTGCTCTCACATTCACAACTCCATTGTATGACCTCACTGCATGCTGAAGATGCTCTTATCCCAACTTGACATCCCATAATAGGTTGACAGTGTACATTTCTCTTTGTCAGCATCCCCTATGAAGACAGTTTCATGAAGCTGGACAATGGGTGCCCAGCACATGACTGGATAGTGTGGGTTCTCAATAAATATTTGTCAGACAAACTAAAACAGACTCACATGCCTTATATACTAAGGCATGGGCAGCAAAAAAAAAAAGTGAATCTGATATTTTAACACAAGAAGGTAAACCTCACGAATATCACTCAGGCTTCAAAAAGGGAAAAATATGACTGGGATATGGTAACTGAACTACATAGGAAAGGTATGACATACAGGTTAAATGCATGGCTCAGGAATCTGCCCACCTGGGTCAGAGTCCTGGCTCCCTCACTTACTAACTGTGTGACCTGTTATCTATAACATGGAGGTATCTAACCTTACTGGGTTGTATGAGTAGTAAATGGGATAATCTGTGTGAAGTGTTTAAAATAGCACCTTGTTAATGTTCAGTGAATGTTATATTTATTTTCTTCATAATAAATGGATTTGATAGAAAAGAGCGAGGAACAGAGAAGAAACAATAGTACTAGTATTTTGAGAATATGATACAAAATCCCAGATTAAAAATGCATCTCAGAAGTGACCAACCAGAGGCCAAATTTTAAAGTTTTTAATTAGCTGCCATATTTAAAAAGAAAGACATTTCACATTAAGAAAAAGAAACCCCAGACATCTAAAGCCAAACAATCCTGAATGCACTTGATTTCTGAAGCTAAGAAAAAGAAACCCGGAGTTCTGACTTCCCCTAGGAAACTGGGAGATTTGGCAGCTCTGGGCTTCTATTTCCCTATGGCAACACCTGTCTGAGTTTCTGAAGTAACTGCCCACTTTCAAGTGAACACACGCTATCCAGCTCACCACAGCTGCCCCACACGACCGCTTCATACTGGCCTGGGGCACACCACAGGAGTCTGAGTTTGTGACCCCTGCCATAGAGAATACCTTTATAATACCAATATCATATAGATATCCTTAGTGCAGTTCTCCCTCCTCAGGAATCTACTGTATATTCCTAGTACTTCCATCATCGACCTCAAACTTTAATTGTCACCTCTTCGGTTGAGATCCATCCAGCCTCACTTCCCATGACTCCCCATTACATCCTCCACCCCCAACAGCCTGCTCGCTCCCCTCACACCCCACCTCGTCCTTGCTATGGGACTGGGATGGCCTTTCCCTTTCTGCTGCCCACCTGAAGCCCTCACCTGCCAAGGCTTAGCTCAGTCCTATTGCCCTCATGAACTCCTCCCATACTTCGCAGCCCACAGAGCCACCCCCCTTCCCCAGCTTTGCACAGCACGGGGGACGGGAGCAACAATTGTTCACGTGTGCTTGGATGTTCTCAGTCCTTCCCTTGAACAAATCTGTCCCTTTCCACTCAGTTCTCACCTTTCCTCCTGCTGTCTGGGCACCCCGCCCTCCTGTTTTGGAGGATCTATCCCTGAACTTTGGTAATTTAAAACAAAACTGGAATGGGGGGGGCAATGGGACAAGAAAGGCGGAGGTTGGGAAAGGAAGAGGAAACCAGGCTGAGCGGGAGGGAGAGTGGGAGCGGCCAGAGAGCAGCTGGGTGAGAGGGCTGCAAAGGGCCAGGACAGGAAGGGGATGTCGCCACTGGCACGCTGCCCTCTGCTTCCACGTGTGCTCAGAACCGCACATTCGGCCCCTCGGTCTTTGGTCCCCTGTGGCCACCCCGCCCTCCACAGGAGACCGGAGGCCCATGAGGGCTGACACCTTACTTCGCGCTCCTTTATGTCCCTCAGAGCTCAGGGACTGCACAGGTTCATGCAGAGTGACTGACCTCAGTGTCCTCAGGTGTTCTCAGGTAAGTGACCTGGAGATGTTGGGCATCAAGAACGTGGGCGCTTAGGTTTCACCTCTTGGCAGAAGTGTGATGAGATCAGATAGCAATGTGGTTTTGCATCCCGGCCGGTAACCAGGAAGATGCTCTGGACAAGAGGGCACTGGTTCTCAAGCGTGAGCCCACATGCCCACCATCTGAAGGAGAGGGGAAGGAGACGATGCTTGTTAACACAGGAATCACTGGGACCCACCCCACAGGTTCAGATTCAGCTGCTCTGGGATGGGTTCAAGAATCTGCTTTTCTGACAACTTCCCATGAGCTGCTGCTGCTGCTGCTGAATGAGGGTCACACTCCGAGAAACCCCACCCTAGAGTCTAAGGCTGAGGTCTACCCTGAAGCCACACCACTCAGCTACTTTATGGGGGGGGGGGGGAATAACAGTCTCCTCCCCACCGTCCTTTACTGTCTAACAGGTGACTCACCGTTCAGTGCCTTCACATGAACCATAGATGCCCATGGTGTAGTGGAGATACCCCCTTGTGGCTGAAATGGAAAATTACCTGAAGGGTAATACACTTTCTCAGCTTTAACAAGGTTTGCAGAACTAATTTAATTGTATCTGCCTGACAAAAGATTCAAGGAAATCTGAGATGCCATCATTCACCAGATCTGGTTCACCTGTAGAAAAAGGGACAAGGGTTCACTCAGGTCAAATGCTTGGCCTAAAGGTGCCTAGAGACTGCATAAATGATTTATTCTCATGGTTTTGGGAGTTTATAGGATGAGAAGTGCTTTTAGAAGATTAATCCAAACTGATTTACTCATGAAATTCTCTGTTGGGGACTATGCCTTTGTAGCATAAGTTAGAACTGAACAATTTCAAAAACCCTGGGAGCTTGAATGACTTCAAACCATGTTTTCCCCATAACTTTCCTGAAATCAGAAAGCTGGCATTAATTGCAATGCAGTACAAAACCACTATAGCACCCAATTTTGTCATCAGTTGATTTGGTACCAGCGTACAACTCAGCTTTTATTAGGTGTTACAGTAATGTCATAGGATTTGCTGCCACCTACTGCTCGGACCTAGAATGTGCAGGAGTTAGAAACCCACTCAACAGGCTTCTCAAACCTGAATGCATTAGAAGCATCTGAAGGGCCTTTCAAACACAGGTTTCTGAGCTCTACACCTAGAGGTTCTGATTCGGCAGGACTGGGGCAGGGCCTACGCATTTGCTTTTCTAACAACTTCCTGGGTGATGCTGACGCGGCTGGTGGCGGTGCACAACTTCAAATAGCATGTGCTGTCCAAGGCACCTGGATGGCATTTGTAGTTCTCCTTGCGTCACACATTTCTAGAGCTTGGCAATTAGTCGGTCTAAAGTTCTAACATCACCAAGAGCTTCTAATTCAGGGTTTCTTAACTTGGGCACTATTGACATTTTTTGACCTGGCAATTCTCTGCGGGGTGGGGGCTGCTGGGCGCCATCCCACTGTAGGATGTTCAGCAGCATCCCTGGCCTCCACCACTAGGTGCCAGTAGCAACCCTCTTCCCCAGGCCTGGACTGTCAAACAGGTCTCAGAAATCACCAGATGGCCCCGGGAGGCAAAACTGCCCCCAGCTGAGAACCGCTGCTCTGAAAGGTGGGCAGACTTTCCTCTCCGTTGTGTAGACTGTGAAAGCATCCTCAAGCATTGCTTTAAACACAGGATACTGACATTCAGGAAAATCCTGGCTCTTTGGATTTAGGTAACAACAGAAAAAAAAAGTACTTACATTTGTTGAATACCTACCATATACAAGGCACTGCACTAACTCTTTTAAATTACTTTAATTCTTATAACTACTCTTTTACTGATAAGGAAGCCGAAACTTTGAGAGGTTAAATCACTTGTCCAAGGTCATGGTTAATACCTATTGGATCTGGGTGGGGGAAGGGGAGTGTGGGGCTGCCTGTACCAGTGCAAGCCAACAAAAACATAAAGCAAGTCACAATTAGAAGCCATGCGTGTAATTTTACATTTTCTAGACATCACATTAACAAAGTAAAAAAAAAGATTAATTTCAATATTTAACCCAACATTTGTTTAAACTGTTATCATTTTAACATGTAATTAGTATTTTTAAAATTGCTGATATAATTTGTGGTTTGGGTTTTTTTTTTGTATTTACTCTTTGAAATCTGTGTGTATTTTACACTATAGCACATCTTAATTCCCATTAGCCACATTTCAGGTGCTCAAGAGCCATGCATGCTATGGGCTGCCCTCTGAATAGCACAGGTCTAGACTCTGCCTCTGCCCTTCTAGCCTTTATAGGTGGAACAGCATGTGCCAATTCTACTTCAGTGTCCATCCATTTCTGAATGCATTTCAGCCATTTTTTCAGATGCACGTACCTATTCATCTCCACTACACTCTGTTCTTGGAATATTTCTGCTTATTTCAAAATGAGGTCCAGAGTATTAGAAAATTCATCACATCGTAGACACCTCATCTGGTGGTCAGGCTGTTGCCTATTATCTCGTTTTAGTTCCAAGCATTTTTCCAGTGGCTGTTTCTCATAGTCTGTGTTTATACTCATGTAACAGAGATCATTCATCTTAGTTGGTGCTCATCAATTACAAACATTTAATCCACTCTGTCTCTTGATTTGTCTCCATCATGCTCGTCCTCATTCAAAGACCCTGCCTTTTCTTAGCCCCCCTGTGATGTCTCTCCCTGTAGTTCCTCATGCTGTTCTCATGACATGGTTCTGATTAGAAAACCAATGATTCTCTAGAGAATTCTGCAATAAACCCCTTTGTCTTACCACATTTGTTCATTCAAGCTTTATAAGAATGAAAAGAAAGACTTGAATGCTAAGGTCAATGTATACCAATAAACAAGTAGAAATGAGAGTTAGTCCTTATAAAATGCTTTCTATGAGCCGTGCACTGTGCTCAGCATTGCCTTATTCATTCTCCTAATAGCCCTAGGAGGTAGGTGCTATGATAATTGCCATTTTTAGAGGCGAGGTGAGGTGAGGAGGCACAAAGAGTTTAAGTTGCCTAAGGTGTCCCAGCTAGCAACTGGCAGAGCTGGGAATAGTATCAAGGTCTGATAATAGAGTCGATCTCCTAACCTCTGTGCTGCATGTCTGAAAGATGATTTGCCCATGTTTGTAAGGATGAGGTTTCATAAATTATACACCTTCCCCAGGATACCATATGCCTTTTTTTTGATGAGGTAGAAATACATTTTTTTTTCTTGGTATTCTAAGAACTGCCCCTGAAGCAAGCTGCCCGAACTTCTCAGGATGTGAGGCTCTTGCCTTGAACAGGGGCTGAGATCAAGTCCATTAGGAGCTCTGACCAGCAAACCAGCACGATCACAGCAGATCCCAGAGCCAGGTGAGCAGAGGGGCAGAAGCCAGAGCACAGTGGGTTCAGGA
Source organism: Saccopteryx leptura (assembly GCF_036850995.1). Classification (NCBI taxonomy): domain Eukaryota; kingdom Metazoa; phylum Chordata; class Mammalia; order Chiroptera; family Emballonuridae; genus Saccopteryx; species Saccopteryx leptura. Next base: position 164,977,721 of record NC_089508.1, on the reverse strand, counting down.
GTGGGTGGGAGTGGGGATGGAGAAGCCAAGAGCGAAGACAAGTCTCCAGAGGGAGGAGCGGGAGAGAGGGCGGAGTAAAAGGGGGCCAGGCTCAGGGATGGGGGTGGTTTTCAATGCTTTTGCTTTGCAATTGTATTCTGTTAAAGACTTGAGCATGTTGCAATGCTGATGGGGGGAAGTTAAGCCAATTGAAGTCACAGGAGAGCTTGGGGGAGGGGACAGATGCGAATTAGCAGGGGCCCTAAAGAGTCACAACGGGCCCTGGCCGGTTGGCTCAGCGGTAGAGCGTAGGCCTGGTGTGCGGGGGGACCCGGGTTCGATTCCCGGCCAGGGCACATAGGAGAGGCGCCCATTTGCTTCTCCACCCCCACCCCTTCCTTCCTCTCTGTCTCTCTCTTCCCCTCCCGCAGCCGAGGCTCCATTGGAGCAAAGATGGCCCGGGCGCTGGGGATGGCTCCTTGGCCTCTGCCCCAGGTGCTAGAGTGGCTCTGGTCTCGGCAGAGCAACGCCCCGGAGGGGCAGAGCATCGCCCCCTGGTGAGGGGCGTGCCGGTTGGATCCTGGTCGGGCGCATGCGGGAGTCTGTCTGACTGTCTCTCCCCATTTCCAGCTTCGGAAAGGTACAAAAAATATATATTTATATAAAAAAAAGAGTCATAACGTACTTGAAGCCCATGGGGGTGGAACATGTTTGTTAGGTTGAATGCCAAAATTGTATACCTGCTTCTCTGTCACCTCCTGCTGCCACTGCCTCATAGTCCACCGCTGTCCAAGTTTCCATGGCCAAGTGGCTTGGGAAATTAAGTGTTTATAGTCAGAAACTTTATCTCTCCACCAGATATAACTTTGTATTCTTTTTCATTGAGGAAATACAAAACACAGGATACCAGAACACATATCCTGGGGCAGCCCCATATGCACGTAGCACGGTTTGATGCAAGGGACACTAAGTCTTATCTCTACCTTAAACTGATCTCACCGGCCTGCCCCAGGTCCCTGAAATATCGCACCATTTGGACCACCTTCCTAAAGTGTTCTGTTAAAACACAAACAGGTCAAAACCATCTTGGAAAGAGCAGCCATGTTCACAGCAGCATATCCACAACGGCCAGAAGGTGGAAACAACCCAAGTGTCCACAGATGGATAAATGAAGAAACGAAAGGTAGTGTGGGCGGACACACAATGGAGCATTACTCAGCCTTAAAAAGGAAGTTCTGACACCTGCTACAACGTGGTGAACCTTGAGGACATTATGCTAAGTAAAACAAGCCAGTCATAAAAATAGAAATACTATCTGATTCTGCCCACATGAAGTAGCTAGAGTCCTCAAACTCATAGAGACTGAAAGTAGAATGGTGGTTGCCAAGGGCTGAGAGCAGGGGTATGGGGAGTTATTGTCCAATGGGCACAGAGCTTCAGTTTTGCAAGATGAAAGAGTTTTGGAGATGAATGGTGGTGTTGGTTGCACAACAGCGTGAATGTACTTAATGCCATCGAACGGCATCCCCAAAAATGGTGACAAGGAATTTTTTTTTTTTTTTTTTTTTTTTTGTGAGAGAGAGAGAGACAGACAGGGACAGACAGGCTAGAATGAGAAGCATCAATTTTTTGTCACAGCACCTTATTGTTCATTTATTGCTTTCTCATATGTGCCTTGACTAGGAGGCTCCAGCGGAGCAAGTGACCCCTTGCTCAAGCCAGTGACTTTGGGCTTCAAAGCCACTGACCTTTGGGCTCAAGCTGGTGATCTCGGGGTTTCAAACCTAGGTCCTCAGTGTACCAGGACAACAATCTATCCACTGTGCCACCACCTGGTCAGGCTGACAGGGAGAAATTTTATGTGTGTCTTACCACAATTAAAAAAACCCCCAAAACAATAAAAAAAAAAACCAAACCAGGTTATTTAAAAGGGGCTTGGTCACTTGTTGTCATCTATGATTGGTTTGGATCTGCTTTGCTTTGCTGTAAAGGAAGCTCAATGGAGAACAGGACATCCAGGAGCTGGGACTGGGAAGAGTGAACGAGAGACATTGTGGTCACAGGACAATACTTCACCAGGCTCCAGGGTGTGCTTTGGGAAAGGCCAGGCCCCAAGGTTCTCATACTGACCTCAGGGTCACCCTCGCAGCCTCCTCAGTGGCAGGAGGAGGATGTGAAGGAAGGAAATTGTCCCTGGACACTTTGGGAGCTGCTTGAGGGAGGAGGGGAGATGGCAGCCTCTGTCCACTTGACACTTTTACTGAGGGCTGCTGACTCGAGGTCCCATCCATGGAGTAATAAGACTACATGCCTATTATGACTAATTAGGCCCCCATGACTCAGCGACACTGGCTTGTTTAGAAAACCTTCTCTAGATCTCTCTTCTCACAAGCTGGTGTAAGAGGGACTCAACTCCTTGTCTCAAAGCCCAGGGCAGGTGTGAGGAGGGTGAAGCCACACCCACAGCCAGTGGGGGGCGGGGGAGCTCTCAGCCTGGTGCTGGCACCTCCTCCAGGATCAGACCTTGGGAAGGAGATAATTTTGGTCAGAGAAAAGCAGCACTTTAACCTCTCTCATTAATGAAAGAGGCACCATTGTTATACCAGTATGGAAACATTCAAGGAAGAAATACATTTCAATATTTCATTTCCATGAATCACTAGCTTCAGTCCCAAGCTTAACAGATGCTATTTTTATCAAATACTTTCTACTCTGTGACATGCTTTGCCAACTTTCTATTATTAGAAAAATCAGGACAGGTCCACATTTGATTTCTCTGCCTTCTGGTTCCACACCATAAATGGGAAGGGTGGTAGTTTAGGCAGGGTTCCCTGTCCTTTCAATGGAATATAAGCAAGACAGCCATTTGAAAGCTCACCTTGCTACCAAAGCACCAGGAAACGGGCTCTGTCTCCTTTGCAAATGACGTCGAGTCCTGGCTTCACCCCATCCCAGATGGCAGAGATGATGGGACCGGAAAAAATATAGAGATTTTAGAATATTTACAGCATTGTTCCTCCCCACCCCCACTTCCTGCGAAGGAGGATTTAGTCTTGGCAGGCCAAGTTCTGAAGCCTTTCCGAGCAGAGCACAGGAAAATGTGGGACGGGATTCTGAGTCGTGCAGTGTGGCGGGTGGGATGGCTTTGCGAGCTCGCCGCAGAAAAGGCAGGGCATTACCTACTAAAGCAGACAGATCAGAAGGTGAGGGACCTAAGAGCCAGGGACGGGTTAAACTTGGGGAAATTCCAGAGACAAATTAAAGGGGATTGGAATAGCTGACTAACTGTCATGAGGAAGATTTGGGAGAGATAATGGGAGATTTTCCAGAAATGTTGTTGGTGTTATGAACGGAATCCATCCTCCCCTCTTGGCGTTTTCAAGAGATTTCAGTAAAGACATAAATTGGTTTCAATATTATTTTTTGTATGAGGGACAGGATTTATTTCTGGCAGCCTGAAGTACTGGAGGCTAAGGTTCCCGAAGAAGAAGAACCAGCCTTCACTTCTCTCTTCCCATCAACACAGACTATAGCCGGATATTTCACACTGGTGTCCTCGGGGCTGGGTTTAAACTGCAGACGTATCTTGTTTGGTTTGTTGAAAGTAAATTTTTTTAAAGCCACCATTGAAAATTGGAATTTCACATTTAAAAAGCCTACATTTCCTGGAGATGTTTTCTCTGAACATATGTACTCTGATTTATCAATGTCACCCCATTAAAATGAATAATAATAAAATAAAATGTAAAAAAAAAAAAAGCCTACATTTCCTGCTTCTCCTAAAAAAAATATGGGAAAACCTGGCAACACGAGACTCTCATTCTCATCAGGCCAAAATGGGCGCCTGCTCTCTAGTTAACCCCGGGCCCACCACTCACATAAGGTGTGCATGCGAGCGTACACCTGGCCCACTTCTGGCATCTGCACAGCCTACCATCTGGTAATGGCAGACAAGATAACTAGGGCTTGCTCTCCTGCTGAGGACAATAAGAAAAGCTAGACAAAAAAAATTAAAATCAGCCTAAAGACATCAGGAAGTTAAAAAGATAATGAAAAATTGCCAAACCAAGATGTGGGAAAAATAGGCATTTAGGTAGGTGAGCCAGACAACGGGGACCTCTTTTCCCCTTGGGACATTTGCTGCTTCTGGAAGGACAGCTAAGAAGCTGAGAGGCCAAGCAGCACCTACATAGCCTTGTGTGCCTCAGTGGACAAAAGCTGTAATCTAGTGCCCACCAAAGGAGATGGGGGCATGTAACTCCCCATTTTAGGCTAGGACCCTGAAGGACTAAACCTTAAGACTGAAGGAACTGGAGATAGACTAGATTTTGCGGGGCCTTGGCCCAGCTTCCAATGAGCTAAATTCTTCAAATTGGATTAGGTGATCGCAGGTTACTAGCATCCCCAGGTACCTAGCAGGAGCAGAGGTTACCATAACACCTCACATTACTTCTACCAAAAATTATTCACATGTAAGTTCAGCACACATGAAGATAACCAGACATAAGGAAGTAAGACAACATGAACAAGATCCAGTAGAAACAATTACACAAGAAACAATCCCAGTGAACTCCAGTTATTAGAGTTATTACTCAGACTTTAAAGTAGCTGTGTTGACTGGGTAAAGAAGATAAAAGACAATGTTTAAAAATCTGGCAGAGATCCAAGAAACTTGAAATGAAAAGGACAATGAAGATCTGAAAAATAACCAAATAGAGATTTAGAATTGAAAAACATAGTAACAAAAGTGAAGTGCTGCCTGACCTGTGGTGGCGCAGTAGATAAAGCATCAATCTGGAACGGCGAAGTTGCTGGTTCTAAACCCTGGGCTTGCCTGGTCAAGGCACATATGGGAGTTGATGCTTCCTGCTCTTCCCACCTTCTCTCTCTCTCTCTCTCCTCTCTCTAAAATGAATAAATAAAAATCTTAATAAAAAAAACTTTTTTTTAAAGTGAAGTGCTCTGTGGATAGATTTAACAAACAAAAGTGAAGAACTCAGTAGATGGGTTTAACAGAAGATTAGACAGAGTTAAAGAGAGAATTGAACTGGGAAGTAGGTGAGACAAAAACAGTAGAATGCAAGGACAAAGGCTGGAAACTACTGCAGAGATAATAATGTATAGATTAAGATAAAGAAAGACTGAAGTTTTAGAAGGAGAAGAGAGAGAGAGAGAGAGAGAGAGAGAGAGAGAGAGAGAATAGGGAAGCAGCAATAACTGAGGAGCAAATAGTTGAGAAATTGCCAAACATGACTTAAAACATCAAGCCACAGATTCCAAAAGCCCTTGGAGTTCCAAGGAGAATAAATAAGAAGCCACATCGAGGTACATCATCGTTAAGGTAAATGAAAACCAAGACAAAGAGAAAAATATGTTTAAAAGCTTCCTTCTTGACAGAAATCATGAAGGCCAGAAATTAGTGGAATTTATCTTTAAGGTCTGAAAGAAAATAATCGCCCACTTAGAATTCTTTGTTCAGTGAAAACAGCCTCCAATAATAGAGGTAAATTAAGACATTCAGGATTTTTTACCAGAAAGAAATACTTACAAGGTGTTCTTTAAGCAGAAGGAAAATGATTTAAGATGATAGATTATAGGTACAGGAAGAAATGAAGAATAATGCAAAAGTTAATTTAAGGAAATCTAAAAGCACTAGACTGTAAAAAAAAAACACCATAACCATGTCCACTGGGGTTAAAAAAAAATTAGAACATACAACAAGTATGTATAAGTCAGGTAGGGGAGATAAATGGAATCAAAATGTTCTAAGGTCCTTGTATTAATACAAAAGAAGAAAAAATACTAATTAACATTAGACTTTGATAAATCCAAGATACACTTTTTAATCTCTAGAATAACTATTAAAGAACAGTAAAAAATGAATATAATTTCTAAGGCTCTAGAGAGAAAAAAAATATTCAACCATTCTAAGAGCAAGCAGAAAAGTAGAATAAAAAAAACATAGATCGGCCCTGGCCGGTTGGCTCAGTGGTAGAGCGTCGGCCTGGCGTGCAGAAGTCCTGGGTTCAATTCCTGGCCAGGGCACACAGGAGAAGCGCCCATCTGCTTCTCCACCCATCCCCCTCTCCTTCCTCTCTGTCTCTCTCTTTCCCTCCCACAGCCGAGGCTCCATTGGAGCAAAGATGGCCCGGGCGCTGGGGATGGCTCTGTGGCCTCTGCCTCAGGCGCTAGAGTGGCTCTGGTCGCAACATAGCGATGCCCCGGAGGGGCAGAGCATCGCTCTTGGTGGGCAGAGCGTCGCCCCTGGTGGGCGTGCTGGGTGGATCCCGGTCTGGCGCATGCGGGAGTCTGTCTGACTGTCTCTCCCCATTTCCAGCTTCAGAAAAAAAAAACAAAAAACCCCCAAAAACATAGATCATGTGGGATCAATGAAAACAATAAAGTGGCTGATTTAAATCCAAATATATTAGTAGTTACATTAAATGCAAATTAACAAAATACTTTAATTAAAAGCCAAATTGGCCTGACTAGGTGGTGGCGCAGTGGATAGACTGTCGGACTGGGATGCAGAGGACCCAGGTTCGAAACCTTGAGAAGTTGCCAGCTTGACCCCGGGCTCATCTGGCTAGAGCGGGGGCTCACCAGCTTGAGTGCAGAGTCTCTGGCTTTAGATCATAGATGTGACTCCATGTCGCTGGCTTGAGCCCAAAGGTCACTGGCTTGAGCAAGGGGTAATTGGCTCGGCTGGAGACCCCTCCCATCAAGGCATATATAAGAAAGCAATCAATAAACAGCTAAGGTGCCGCAATGAAGAATTGATATTTCTCATCTCTCTCCTTTCTGTCTATCTGTCCCTCTTTTTCTGTCTCTCTTTCTCTAAAAAAAGTATAAAACTGGGTAAAAGAGTCTATATATATAGTATACAGTTTCTGCTGATAAAGTGTTGACCTGAAACACTGAGGTCACTGGTTCAAAACCCTGGGCTTGTCTGGTCAAGGCACATATGGGAGTTGATGCTTCTTGCTCCTCTCTCACTTCTCTCTCTCTCTCTTTCTCTCCCCTCTCAAAATGAATAAATAAAATCTTTAAAAAAGAATCTATATACAGTTTCTAAGAAACACATCTAAGATTTTAAAATGTTGAAAGTAAATAAATGGTGGAAAATTATATTAATATTGATAGTAATGTTAACATCAAAGGGGATTTTAAGGCAAAAAGCATGACTACAGTTAAAGAAGGATACATCGTAATAATAAAAAGTTTAATTGTACACATCTTGTACATATTTTTTAAGGCTGCTTTAGAGACATGAAGCAAAGATCGACAAATACCACAAGCAGAAGTGAGCAAATAAGTAAGGATGTAGATTATGCGAACAAGATTAGTCAACTTGACTTAGTGGACAGATATAGAATATTGGACCCAACAATTATAGAATTCATGTTCCCCAGATTTTTGTGACTCCCCACTTTCTAAGCAAATAATAGGATTGACATTCTCTACCTCATTTAATGGTAGGTGTAGCCATAAAACTTATCTGGCCAATGAAATGTGAGTACTAGAAACTTTCAGGTGCTGGTGTGTTAGTAAACACACTGCCCTTTTCCCTCCTGAAAGCAGAGGGCTGGAGCTCCCTCAGGCTGGGTCCTTAATTGAGAATGACACAGAGCAGCTTGCCAGCCAACCTGTCAACGGACGGTTCATGTCAATGAGTAAGAAACAAACCTTTGTTATTTTAAGTCACTGTCACTTGGGGATTATGTGTAACCACAGTATTACTCCTCTATCCTGACTAACACTGGTACAAAAAGAGGAGGACTTTTTTCCAGCCACAGGGTCACAACAGAGGTGACCCTGTTGTAGAAGAGTGATGAGTCCTGGTGAGTTCACTGTGGTTTAGGCTCTAGGGAAGCGAGGTGGAAACAGGGCTGGGGCAGAGAGCAGCTCCCAGGGAGCCTGTGAAGATTGGCTAGAGGCAAGTTTGGAAGGGCTTTGTATTTCACAATAAAAAACAAAATTGCTCTGGCCAATGGCTCAGTTGGTTAGAGCATCGTCCCAAAGCACAGAAGTTGCAGGTTTGATTCCTGGTCAGGGAACATATAGGAACAGATTGATGTTCCTGTCTTCTCTCTCTCTCTCCCCTTCCTCTCTCCCTAAAATCAATTACCAAAAAAAGAGACAAAGAAACAGATATTATCCTGGAAGTTCAAGGATCTTTAGAAGCGGTGACAGATGAATATTAGTAATAACGGAGAGGATGAACTGGGGGACTCTAATCAGGAGAAAGGAGGAAATTAGGTAGAGAGCTATTCTCAACAAACACATTACAGGGTTTTTTCTGCTCCCTAGAGGTAGCTATTACTAAGAATCTGGAGAAGTTCTCCAGCAATTGCATGTACATGCAAACACACCCATAAGCCAATTATAAAAACACAAGTCAGATCAATTATAGTCTATCTGTTCTTCTAAAATTTTTTCCAATTAATAATGTCTTTTTTGTGTGTGACAGAGACACAGAGAGACAGAGAGAGGGACAGATAGGGAGATGAGAAGCATCAATTCTTTGTTGCAGCACTTTAGCTGTTCATTGATTGCTTTTTCATATGTGCCTTGACCGTGGGCCTTCAACAGACCGAGTGACCCATCGCTCAAGCCAGCGACCTTGGGCTCAAGCTGGTGAGCCTTGCTCAAACCAAATGAGCCTGCACTCAAGCCGGTGACCTTGGGGCTTCAAACCTGGGTCCTCCACATTCCAGTCTGACGCTCCATCCACTGCGCCACCACCTGGTCAGGCCAATTAATAATTAATAATATCTCTGTGGTTATTTTCATATCATCTCAAAGAGATTTGCCTCTTTCCTTTTTATTGGTGGCTTAGTATATCATTGTATAGCTGCACCATAGTTAAGTAACCATTCCCTTATGAACAGATACTTAGGTTGTTTTCACTATTACAAACACTGCTTTGTAGACCATCTTGTGAATTATATTCATATGTGTTTTTTATTATATACATGTTTATTTTAGTTTACTTTATGTTTTTATTGAATTTATTGGGGTGACATTGGTTAATAAAGTTATATAGGCTTGAGGTGTACAGTTCTAGAATACATCACCTGTATACTGTATTGTGTGTTCACCACCCCAAAGTTTCCTTCCATCACCATTGATCCCTCCTTTACCCTCTCTGACCTCCTCCACCCCCCTTTCCATCATAATCACCATACAGCTGTCTGTGCCTCTGAGTATATTCATACATTTTAATGTCTTCCTTCTACAGATAATAAGACCAGTTTCATCACCATTTGAATGGTAGAAATATTAGGCTGGTAACAGAAACACAACTAGGCAGGCCATTTGAGGTGACCATTTTGATTAGGGTGTGCCCAGTATGGCTGGATTGTGCCCAGAATAGTGTCTTAAACTCAGTGGGCACTGAATAAGAATTTGTTGATTGAATGAATGAATCCAGAGCCACTGTAGACACTTGTTGGGCCTGCCCTGCCCTCATCTATAACAGAATTTCTAAACCTAAGCCCTACTGACTTTTAGGGCCAGACACTTCTTTGTTAATGGGGCTGTCGTGTACATTGTAAAATGTTTAGCAGCATCCTGGCCTTGATCCACTAGGTGTCACTAGTATAATCCCAGCAATAAAAATGTCTCCAGAAATTGCCAAGTGTCCACTGAGGAAATTACATTCCTGGTTGAGAACCATTGGTTTATAATATGGGACATAGAAAGGCAAAGGCCTTTTCTAAAAACAACTGACCACAAAGGTTGGTCCTATCCCTACCCAGTCCTCTCATATTAAAATGGCCTTTCTTCATGGGTTTTCACATTCCTTTCACAGAGATTCCCGAATACCTTGGTCTTGGTCTGGGTTTCATTTCTCCAGGCCCAACTGACACCTCTCCATCAATTCGGTCAATTCTCATTATATATCGTCAGTTCTCATTATACATTCTCTAGTCACGAAATACCCCTCATTGCAAATACTTATCAAAGTTGAATTTTTATGTTTGAGTAATTATTAAATTAATCTTCTTATTATTAAGCTCCTTGACGTTGTGTCCTTCACTGAACTTCCTAGAGGTAGCCACCAGTAAGAATATGGCATGTAAAGTATTAGTTGTTGTTCACCTTTTTATATCTAGTGCCTGAAACAATGCTGGACACATATTAGGTACTCAGTAGATGTTGGATGGATAGATGGATGGATGGATGGATGGCAAGCCTGTTATTAGTCAGCAATATCCAGCTCTAAGATATAGCAGTCTTTACCCATTCTTGCTCCCATGGCTTTAAAAGAATTTTGAAAAACAATGTTACCTATATCCACCTTTAAAAGTTGATACGTTAAATGTTTATCATTAAGTCCATATGGATTCAAGATAACTTCCAGCATATTGTAAATATAGGAATTTAAAAACTGAGCTGTGACACCATTTTTTAAATGTACCTGTTCATTTGTTATCATTGCCAATACCCTCTACAATTTGCTTTCACAGTACTGTCCCTCAAATTCAAGGAATGGAAGAAACGAAGTGGTTAAGTAAAAATTCCTTAATTAATTATTAAGGGAGGTTGAATTAAATCAGTGGCAGTCAACCTGGTCCCTACTGCCCCCTAGCAGGGGTCCTCAAACTTTTTATAAAAACTGCCCACTTTTGCAATGCTGGTCAACCTAGTCCCTACCGCCCAATAGTGGGCATTTCAGCTCTCATGGTGGGTGGTAGCAGAGCAACCAAACGGCACCAGGATTGGCCCACCATGAAAGCTGGACCACCCACTAGTGGGCGGTAGGGACCAGGTTGACCAGCACTGCAAAAGTGGCCGGTTTTTATAAAAAGATTGACGACCCCTGCGGGTGTTCCAGCTTTCGTGGTGGGCGGTAGCGGAGCAACCAAAGTATAAATAAAAAGATAGACTTAACTATAATAAGTTGTTTTATAAAGATTTATTCTGCCAAACTTAGTGAAAGTTCGACATAAAGTACTTGGTAAGTAATTATTATTATATGCTTTAACTTGCTGTAACTCTGCTTTATAAATTTTATAAAGTAAAGTTACTTCCCTACTTTATAAATCACCATTACTGTGGAACCAGTGGGCGGTTAGAAAGTTTTACTACCAACAGAGATACAAAAGTGGGCAGTAGGTATAAAAAGGTTGACTACCCCTGAATTAAATTATTAAAGGAAACTTCTGGTTTGGGGATCTGGACCTAGAGATTTTTACATTTGGTGCAATGGCACCTTTGTAAGGTTGGTGAAGAGTGAGGGGTATCCTTTCCAGTGAGGGAAGGGCTGTTATGAATTTGGACACATTATCAGGTAAACCAGTTTGAGCAAAGAGTGTCTATAGAAATTGAGAATCTGGAAATTGATTCTCTAAAACTAATCCTCAGTGTGCCCCTTAGAAAGTCTCGAAGGCGATCATCTTGGGGGTAATCAGCCTGGAGACCTGCAGAGGGCAGTGTTGGACAAGCTGTTGGGCTCTCCGTCAGGTCAGCAGAGAGGACAATTGGCTATGAACGCAGTGTGGAGCCCAGACCGAGCGGTGCAGCCCACTCCTCTCCCGTGTGTGTTGTTTGCACAGTGAATTATTCTCAGGAAACTGGCTCCAGGGAGGACGGAGACCAGACACTCCATCCTGTACCTAGAATCGCTGCCTGGGGCTGTCAACAGATGACAACCTCACTTATTCTTTCTCCCCTTCTAGAATTGAGTTCGGGGGAGATCATTGAGGACTGAAGTCATAGGACTGAACCAACCATAAGGCTTTTGCTTTTTCTCTTATGAAACGAAAACAACAGTGAAATCGCAATGATTGATTGCTTCAGGAGACAGTGAGCAAAGTGGCCGAAAGTTCCTGCAGTCAGACAGATGGTTGGGAAGTCTGTCCTCAGCTAGCTCCCTGTGAAGCCAGCCTCTGCCTTCCTGGATGTCAATCAGAACGAGAGTACCTTCCTCACCGGGCTGCTGTGAGGACAAGTGAGGAGACACGGGGGAAGCGTTCTGCATATACAGGCCATTTAGCAAGAGCTCAATAAATAGCAGTGATGATGTGACGAGAATGATTCCGAATTGGCATCTTGTCAGGCAGGAGTGTTGCAACACTTTCCATTCAGGTCTGAAGAGGAAGAATCAGAGGTGAAAAAAAAGATCAAACTATTTAATAACTGTTTTAAGTTTTACAAGCCAATGAGCTAGAAGCAGAAACAGCCAGAAGAGGAAGGCAGAATCAGTGTGATTCAATGTTAGAGCCTAGCTTCTTGACATCGTGCCTCCCAGGCTTGGGGGTCCCACCCCAATGTTGATAGGAGGGTCTAAAACAATGCGTATCTGAGGGCCATATGGATGTGGTCTATATGACGTGTCACCAGCCTCAGACATAAAAGCAATGACTCGGTTCATTACAGCTATCCTCTGTGAAATCTTGAAGAGTGGGAATAAACTAAATGGCTGAAATAAAGTTAGTAATTTGGACTAACTGTTTAGACATCTTAAAAGTAAGGCTCCGAGGAAGACCCCTCCTCTTCTGCCTTAGATGGGGAAAGGTAACAGGGACTAGCTCGGAAAGGCATGGAGACAACTTGGATGAGATAACTGTCCTTTCACCTGGCAGCTGTCCAGCCCCCAAATAGCTTTTGTGTCCAGTCCAAAAATAAGATCACATGGGAGGGGGAGAAATAACGCAAGTGCTTGTCCTTGGGCTTCCTGTGGGTACACCAGAATCAGCCACGCCGACGGGCGCCCCAAGAGGGCAGCCTCACGACCACTCTGCCCCCTCCTCCCCAGGCTCCACGGCTGGGGAAACAACCTGTATCGGGGTGTGTGGCGTGTGGTTGGCACTCAGCCCTTCTGTCGAGGCTCCCGTGAGCTCCATTCATACCAGCGAGGGAACAGGAAGAAGAGGACAAGCGGACTCAACAGCCTCAACTCTGGGGGATCCTCCTTTTGGGGAAGGACACTCCCTTCTGATGGAGAATGGAAACTCCCTCCCTCCTATAGCTGCCTGCCCACAGTGGTCCTGGTAGGACAGTGTGGACGCTGTAGGCTGTTGCAGCTGCGGTGGTCTCAGACGGTGCCCCAGAGCCAAAGCAAAGAGGTGAGTACCTCTGTTTCTCCACGGGGCTCAGGCTGCTCTGGACTCTCTGCCTGGCTTCAGGCTTGTGTGCAGCGTGAACGCTTCTCCCTCACCCCCTTCTTCCTCTTCTCCCTGATCGGAGTCTCTGCAGCAGGCTTCAGCCTATGTGATGGATGCTAGAGTAAATACTGCTGTGCTCCCCTCTCTCATTTGCAGGCCCATTTGCTCCCAGAAAGAATGGAGCAGGTCTACTTCTTAGCGGGGAAGCAGGAAGTGATTCCTACTAAGTGAATTATCTTTACTGAGATCCTAGAAGACTTTTCGCAGGAAATCGTTAGGCAAATCCCATTACAGGAGAGTTAATGCTTAGTTTCTAAAAGCCCTGCATGCAGGAGGAAATAAAAGGATGCCAGCGGAGTCTTGGTAATTGGGCCAAAGGGAAAAAAAACAACAGAAATAGGATATAGCGAGCTTCCTTTCCCCTCAGCCCCTTCCCTATCTCTTCCTGACTTCTCAGAGCCCCACCAAATGCACTCAGCAGGTTCAAGAACTCCTTGTTTTTAGTTGAGAACAAGAGTTTGGGAAGAATTGCTCTGTAAGCAGAGTCAGGGCAAAAGGAAGAGAGACGTATTTTGCAGACTTGGTTTCTCCTTCTAGCATCCCAGCACTCCCTAACATGTGACATTTACCTGTGCTTATTTAGGGACATGTGTAGAGGTCTCCATCATTTGTACACACGGGCCATTATTCCTTGACACACACCACCCCTTGGCTATGGGCTACAAAACCTAATCTAAGGAAGAGCCAACAAAATGTGGTGGGAACAAGACAACTACTTGAATAAGTCAGGATTCTTTTAGTAACAGTGAACTGAAACCCAATTTGTAGGGACATGGGGGGAAAAAAAAGGAAGTTTTTTCACTCATGTCACTGAAACAATCAGGGCTTTGGTATAGTAAGACCCCGCTGCATAGACAACAGCACCTTGAACCTGTCTTTCCCCATTTCTTGGTTTCACTTCCCTGTGTCCTTCTATTCTCAGGAAGACTTGTCTATCATGGTAGCAAGATGGCTGGCAGCCAACTCCAGGCTGATAGCCTATGGGCACAGCTACCCTACAACAGTTTTAGCTAGTGTCAGGGTGACATTTTACGGAACCCATGTGGGCCTTATGCCCATCTCTCCCTAGGGCTGTAGTCACCCCCAGCCAAAAGCCACATGGACCGTAGGTGAGGAAGGGGTGGGTCCCCACAGGTGATCAACAGTCTAGTCCTAGGAGAAAGGGGCTGGCTGCAGGCTGGCTGAGGTTGTCAGCCTGTGCTGTTCTTTTTGTGATGGTCTAGATTAAAAGTCAAAGTTCCTCTAACACAATTTCTCCTCCTTTTCTCTCTGATAGTCCACCCAAATGTATTAGTGACAGAAGGTTGCACAAGGAGGATAATTATTAGAACAGGTGACTAACAGATGCCATAGCATGTCATTTCTGGAGACCCGGACAGCATGAAAGACAGACGGACGGATTGACTCGGGCTCAGCCCCCAGACCAGCCACCATGTCCAGACCCACTAGATGCCCTGTGTTCACGTGGGTCTCCCTGTCCCTGTTTCTGTCTCCCTCTGCTCTGCTGTGGTGGGCCCATCCTGCCTCTTCAGGGTCAGCCTCGGACTGCCAGGAGGCCTTACCTGAACGACCTTTCTGCTGTCTCCTCACTGAACATGAATGGCGCTGACTCTCAGTATCACCTCTGTGCATGTCCTTTATGAACTTCATGTATCCAAGCTTCTCTCCCAAGTTGAAATTTATATTTCAGGGGGAAAATTAAATTTCATACCCCCAGCCCTCTCTGTGGTATCTAACACATAGTAGGTGCCCAATTAAGTGCTTCCAATTAATTGAGCAATAGAAAACCAACTTCACTAAACAGCTTAGAGAGGATGGCTAGATTACTTGAGGGCCTTAATCCCAATTTTAAAAGTAATCTAATAACCATAGCAAATATTGATTGAGTTCTGAATGTATGCTGGAACCCCAAAAGGCATTGTGTCAGGTAATTCTCAAAATGACCCTATGGAGCAATTGCTGCTGTTATTCCCATTTAATGGATGGGAAAACTGAGTCTGAGAGGACTGACTTGTTCTAGGTCATACAACTAGTAAGTCGTGACACGGAGTTAGGGCCCAGGCGTGCCTCCCATTTCATTTCCTATTAAAGTAACCATTTACCTGCTTCGCAGTGGGGCTTCCTGCTGCCTGATCTTAAAGAGTAAGAAATAGAAGTGACTGCTCAGGAAACACGAGGAAGCTCAGATATTTTGCACCCCTCGTCTGCCACCTGCACCCCAGTGCCTCTACAAGGGGGTCCTTATTAGATTGTACACAATGGAGAGGGTCACTCCCTACCCAGACCCCAGAGCTAAGAAGAAGATCAGGGGCACAGTGATTGCACAGAAGAAGGTGCCTCGGGGGCTCTGAAGAGAGCTGATTTTGGATTAAATGAATGTAGAGTGTTCTTTGGGGAAACAGTGGCTAGAGGGTGGGCTTTAGAAAGTGAGTGCGCCCCCCTGGCTTCCCATCACTAGGCATGGCCCTGACCATTCTTCTGCCCCTAAACCAGGGGGACCAGGCAGGAGGCCTCCCTCAGAGGTGGCTTGCAGGATTAGGAAAGCAACCAAACTCTGATCTCAAAGGAAGCCAAACTCTTGAGAACATGGTCACAATTTTTATACTATCTGTGCCTCTATACCCAGCCACTGGCCTCTTGGCTGATTCAGTCACCCGCGGGGCTGGGGAAGCCCCGGACCCGAGGGCATCCAGTTCTGTGACACACACTAACCTATCCATACGGGCGAGCAGCTTCTCAAGGGCAGAGGCTATTTAATTTATACCACAAACCCTCACAATATCCCATGAGAGGTGCGAACGCTGGTGTTCTCACACCTGAAGCACCGAGAGATCGAATCACATCCCAGGTCACCCGGAAGCAGAGGAGAACCCCGAACTGGGGATGGCGGGCCGCTGAGGTTATTTGGATCCAAGTCTGCTTGCTTCTCCGTGATGGTATAATGAAAAAAAAAAAAAGAAAACGCAAAGAATTAGATAGGCTAAGTAAAATCCTTTGGTTGAATCTTTAAGAGAAAAACCACTGCCAAACTCAAGAGAAATAAAAACAAATTCACACAAAAACTTGTACACAAATGTTCGTAGCAGCATTATTCATGACAGCCAAACAGAGGAAACAGGCCACATGGCCATTAACCGAGGAGTGGATAGATAAAACGTGGCATATCCATGCAATAAAACGTTACTCAGCAATAAAAAGGGATGAAGTTCAGATACATGATACAACCCAGACGCACCTCAAAGACATTATGCTTTTTGAGGGATAGAAACCCATACTGTACGATTCCATTTCCACAAAATGGCCAGGACAGACAAATATGTACAGACAGAAAGTAGATGAGTGGTGGCCTGGGTCTGGCTGGAGGGCGGATTGGGGAATGATTGCTAATACGTCTGAGGTTTCTTTTTGGGATGACAAAAATCTCTCTAAAATTAGATAGTGGTGAGGGTTGTGCAGCTTTGTGAATGTACTAAAAGCACTCAACTGTATACTTTAAATGGGTGAACTGCATGGTATATGCATTATATCTCAATAAAGTTCTTTAAAAACCCAAACTATGGCTAACGAGATAATTAACCCTGTGACAGGGCTTCGCTGAAAGATGTGGTCTCACCCTGTCTGTTCTGATGAGCTTGTGTCTTTACTTATGAAACTGGCCACAGGCCACCCAGATACCTCGGGTGGAAAAAATATAGATTGAAAAAAGATAAGATCCATAGCTTTCCTCATAGAGTCTAAACCAGGAGGAGTTTTTTCTGTCCTCTTTGTGCAGATCATTTACCATTTTATGGGATCCATCTCACTATTCTGTTTTCAGTTCTGGGTTTCCGATCACGTTTCCAAAGCTCTCCCCATCCTAAGATCATAAAGCTGATTAACGAATGATTTCTGCAAATGCTTTTTTGTCACGCTTTCCTCTACGGCTTCTTTTACTATATTTAAAGCTCTGATTCCTCCAGAATTTAAGCAACAAACTGGGGATCCAGGTTGGGCTTTTTTGTTTGTGTTGCCAAATAGTCGATAATTAGCTGGAGAGTTTTAAATTTGGTATTAAAGTGGATTCGGGGTATTTTGTAACTTCCTGAAATTAAATGTAAAAAAAAGAAATGCCTGTGTGTGCATCACACACACACACACACACACACACACAGACTACACACAGGGAATAGGGTTATCGATCTTGTCAGGCTCTCAAGGAGTTTTTTGTGACTCACAAAAGGCCACTGGGCTCTCTGCATTTCATAACCTGGGGCCCAGGTAAACAAGTTCTGAACATTCTGACGCACTGACGCAGAGTCCCAGCCCACGGGACGGTTGTTAAACAACTACAGGGAAGGCCTAAGTGAAGACTCTGGGGCAAAGTTCTCTGTCACATGTTGGGTGAGAGTCACACCGCCTTTTAGTCTGACATCTGACTGAGGCAGGGAACAAGGCGTGGCTCCCACTGGCTCCCCATGGACCTGTAAAACGGTAGGTTTTTAATCATCCACTGAAAAAACCAATGGAGCTGAAAAACCGGGTCCTCCCCTCACAAAAAGTTAGAGGAGGATGACAGTGCAATGAGAATAAATAAATATAAAAGTGGAAGTAAACTGCCACCATGAAGAAGGTGGCAGATCCTACGTGCAGACTCATGCAGCACCCACTGCATGCCAGGCATTGTCTAGACCGGTGGTTCTCAAAGCATGGTCCCTGGACTGCTGGCAGCAGCATCACTTGAGAACTTGTTAGGCATGCAGATCCCCAGGCCACCTAAGACCTACTGAACTGGGTACTCTGGGGTTAAAGCCCAGCGATCTGTGTTTTAATAAATCATCCAGGTGGTTCTGATGCACATTAAAGTTTGAGAAGCACTGGTTTAGGTTAACCGGGAATATAATGGTAAAAAGACAGAAAAAATTCCTGCGTCTTCATGGAGTTTACATTCTACTGTGTGTGGTAGGGGGAGACAGAAAACACATAAGTAAGCTATTGGCTGAGTACAGTCATTTTTAGGTAGCATGAGGATGTGAGAAGGAAAAGATCTATGTAAAGGACGGTGATGAGGTGCTGATTTAGAACAGATGAACAGGGAGGAGATGGTCTAAAATGAGACCAGAATGGTAAGCAAGAGCCAGCCATGCAAAGAATTAAAGGGCAGGAAATTAATGTATACATTTTAGACAGAGGGAACAGCAAGTGCAAAGGCCCTGAGGTAGGGCCGTGTTTGGCTTGTATGAGAAGCAGTGTGATTGGAGCACAGTGAACAAGGAGTGAGTAGGAAATAGGCTTGGAGAGACAGGTAGTGGTGGCAAGCTTAGCTTTTGTTCTTAGTGCAAGGGAAAGACACTAGACAGTTTTGAGCAAATAGGGAAATGATCTCTTTACCTTTTTGCAGGATCCCTGTGGAATGAAAGGTAGGGGGTAAGTGTAGAAGCAGGGAAATCAGCTAGGAGGACATAGCAATAATATAGAAAAGGAATATTAATGCTTGGGTGGACTAGACCAATGTGCAAAGATCTATTATTAAATAGAAAAACAAACATTAATGCAGGACATTGCACATAGTAAATTGTTTTTAAACATATACACATCCAGGAGTCTAAAGACAATGTTCCCGCCTGAAAGGAATCAGAAAAAAGAAGTTAACAGTGTTTTTATCTTTGGGGGAAAGGGGTTATTTTATAACTTTCTATTCATTGTACGTTTTTATGAGGTGCATGAAGCATTACGTCTATTTAAAGATAAAATATTTTAAAATAAAGATTGAAAAATGAGATAGAGGGAAACACAGAATAAGTGGTGGGTGATCAATATCAGGGAGGAGAAACTCCCCTCTCATGGGTATGACCCTTTCCAAGCATCCTCCCCAAAAGTCGATGGAGAGTCGGGCTGACCAAGTGGGGTGAGCTCCTGTTCTTAGATTATATGGAGGACAGGGCAAGGCACCTTCCCACTAGAAAACTGCTGGGCCCTGTTTCTGTCCTGCGGCCCTTCCGCATGGCGGTATTTGTGGCTAAGAAGTCTCTTTGGGCAACGAATACAATTTCCTGTGGATGTCTGCCGCATTTCCCTTCACTCTGTTTGTCAAGCCGCTCCCCTTCGTCGCCCAGGCAGCTGGTTCACCATGGGGCCAGTGTGCCCTTCATCTAATTGCATGATTGGGCATAAACAGCAGGAAATTCTTCGCTGGAGGGAGAGAGTGGCATGCAACATTTGATTTCTCCTGTCAGCTGATTAGGATTTGTTGTGTCCAATCAAGGTCAAATAAGATTAGAGAGAAAACACAGTGTGTCTGGTGTGCATGTCGCATAACTATATCACTTATGTAAACAGGATGAACAGAGAGGAAATTTTAAAGTAAATATTGAATGTCAGTGTTGAGATTCAAGGACAAGAAGCCAGGGCTTATATGTTTTACCTGGAGAGATGGAAAATTTATTTATTGGGGATGTTTTGTTTATTTTTTATTATTATTTTTATTATTATTATTATTATTTTTCTTTGTATCTTTCCGAAGCTGGAAAGAGGGAGAGACAGTCAGACAGACTCCCGCATGCGCCTGACCGGGATCCACCCTGCACGCCCACCAGGGGGGGGCGCTCTGCCCACCAGGAGGCGATGCTCTGCCCCTCCGGGGCCTCGCTCTGTTGCGACCAGAGCCACTCTAGCGCCTGGGGCAGAGGCCAAGGAGCCATCCCCAGCGTCCGGGCCATCTTTGCTCCAATGGAGCCTCGGCTGCGGGAGGGGAAGAGAGAGACAGAGGAAGGAGAGAGGGAGGGGTGGAGAAGCAGATGGGTGCTTCTCCTGTGTGCCCTGGCTGGGAATCGAACCTGGGACCTCTGCATGCCAGGCCGATGCTCCACCACTGAGCCAACCGGCCAGGGCCTATTTGGGACATTTTGAACCCTGCTAATTCTATCATGCCCTGATGCATTTTTCCTGTCAGTGCAGCTAAAAAGTGATCAAGTTTTATGTCTTAATTTTCAGAGGCATTGGGCAGAGAACAATTAAATTCAGGGAAATGCCACATTCTGCCTTTATGGCCCTTCTAACGCTTTTATAAGAGGTTTAGAGCTACTTTCTATAATAGCAACTGTGAAGCTGCTCAGGAGTGAGTTAATCTCTAGGATGTGGAAGGAGAAAACTCTCATCTCTGGCAGCAGCCACAGCATCTCAAAGATAGAGGACTCCGGCCAAGGTCACACCTCTGACCTGCCAACCTGGCTTCTGATAGGATTATTGTTGGTCCTCCAAATCTGTCATTTTTTTCCTTTCTTGGACCCACCCTCTGCAGTACGAGTCAGCTCACATATAAATAGCCTGACCAGGTGGTGGTGCAGTGGATAGGGCATTGGACTGGGATGCAGAGGACCCAGGTTTGAGACCCTGAGGTTGCCAGCTTGAGCATGGGCTCATCTGGCTTGAATGCAGGCTCACCAGCTTGAGCATGGGACCATAAACATGACCCTATGGTCTCTGGCTTAAGCCCAAAGGTCACTGGCTTGAAACCCAAGGTCACTGGCTTGAACCTAAGGTCGCTGGCTTGAGCAAGGGGTCACTCACTCTGCTGTAGTTCCCCCCTACCCCCCCACCCCATCAAGGCGGAAATGAGAAAGCAATCAATGAACAACTAAGCTGCTGCAATGAAGAACTGATGCTTCTCTTCTCTCTCCCTTTCTGTCTGTCCCTATCTGTCTCTGTCCCTCTCTCTGTCTCTGTCACAAAAAAATAAATAAATAAGGTTTTAATCAGGGCAGAAATGTCATTAAAAGTGGTCTAAGGACTTTGAGGGAAGACAGGGTTTCTATTCTATTCTCTGTGCAGGATCGAGCCAACTGTGGATGCTGAATACGTGGCTTCCACAAATATTATTTCAGTGGACTATTTCCTGGCCCGGAGCAGGAGTTATCTCAAGGCCAGAATTTTTTTTTTTTTTTTTTTGTATTTTTCTGAAACAGGAAATGGGGAGAGACAGTCAGACAGACTCCCGCATGCGCCCGACTGGGGTCCACCCAGCACGCCCACCAGGGGCGACGCTCTGCCCACCAGGGGGCGATGCTCTGCCCCTCCGGGGCCTCGCTCTGTTGCGACCAGAGCCACTCTAGCGCCTGGGGCAGAGGCCAAGGAGCCATCCCCAGCGTCCGGGCCATCTTTGCTCTAATGGAGCCTCGCTGCGGGAGGGGAAGAGAGAGACAGAGAGGAAGGATAGGGGGAGGGGTGGAGAAGCAGATGGACGCTTCTTCTGTGTGCCCTGGCCGGGAATTGAACCCGGGACTTCTGCACGCCAGGCCGACACTCTACCACTGAGCTGAGGCCAGACTTTTTATTTTATTTTTATTTTTTTTATTTTTTTAAATTTTATTTATTTTAGAGAGGAGAGAGAAAGGGAGAGAGAGAGGAGAGAGACACAGAGAGAGAAGGTGAGAGGAGCTGGAAGCATCAACTCCCATATGTGCCTTGACCAGGCAAGCCCAGGGTTTTGAACCGGCGACCTCAGCATTTCCAGGTAGATGCTTTATCCACTGCGCCACCACAGGTCAGGCAGAGGCCAGACTTTTAAACTAGGTAACCTCCAAGTCCCTTCCCACACTGAATAACAGTGAGGCCAGAAAGCATTAATGTATTTCAAAACCCAAAACATCTGAACGTGTATTTGTGGAAGTTAAAATAAATATGGAACCGGAGGGATGTTAAAGTGAAACTTTAAGAAAATTCAGCACTGAGCGGAATTATATTCCAGTAAATTCTTTCAGGAACTGAGGAGTCATTATTTCCCCGCATTTGGACAGTAATATTTCCGAACATCCAACGTGTAGTAAAGACAATCACTGATATCAGTAGCCAGGGGTTATACTTCGCCTAAAAGCTGTGGACTGTGTTTCTAACAGCATTTCACAACTGGATATGATGGAGAAATAAGACGGCAATCATGACTTACACTCGCATTGCCAGTTTTCAGGGTGTTTTCGCACACATTAGCACATTGATTGTCACAAGAATCCTGTCAGCTTGTGGGGAAGATGTGGTTAGGGTATCTCATTAATCTCCACGAGGAGGGAGGAATTCCAAGTCCTGAACAGCTGAGTTGCCCAGGAGCGGGCTGGTTCAAGGGTGTTAACCTGAAGTGGGGAGACCTGGTTTCAGTCACAGTGAGGACTTGAACTTGGGGTGCACTGGGTGAGACTCTGGACCACATCGCTGTCCTCAGATCTTTAGGATGTTTCCTCACTTTGAAATCTACCGTTCCACGTGGTTAAAACCAGTTAATGTGCATTCGGATGTAGCATAATAATTCTCCAATATTGAGAGGACAATTGTCCGAAATACTTTTATCTATTATTCACAAGGCCCTTAGGAAATAGCGCAACTCAGGAATGACTTATTTTTTAAAGCAAATTGTCAACATCTGACTATGTGCAGGTGGCAGTTCATAGAGGTTCCAGTTAATAAAGTTTGGAGAAACAAACTTTTTCTGTACCTTTCAGTCCCTTCTAGGAGAGCTGCCACTCATCTGTTATCAGTTATAGTTGTGTCTCTGGTTCTCTGTGATTCTCCGAGGCTCACCCCAATGGGGGCACAGGAAAGGGTCCCCGGTGCTCCCCAATGAGTGTGGGGAACAGGCTTCCTTACCCAACTTCCCGGAGGAGGGAGACACCAAAGAGCATGTTTCTAGTTCCAACAGGTCAATCTGTGCCTCTCTACCTGATTCATCAGGTGGGCAGGCTTGTGTGCGTGCATACATGCATGTGCGTGCGCACACACACACAGAAACACGCACCCCCACCCCCAGGCTTAAATGCCTGCATCATGAACAAGGAGGGACTCTTGATGGAAACTATTAATCATGTTTCCACTTGGTCTCTGCAAAGACACCTCCTGATCTATTGCCTTTCAGTCCACCTTCAGTCCCTACCCACGAGCCAAAGGATTGTTGGCACAAGCAGCTTCCTTCCTTTCTTACCCTGTTCCTGGCCAGTGGCACAGAAATGCTGCACATCGTGCTCTGAAGAAAAATCTCCACCCCTGAAGCTGGGCTCACCTGAGGACCTGCCGAGGGCAGCAGGGGCAGGCTTGACCACTGGTGAGGAATGCTCTCTTTGCAGTCCCTCCCAGCCCTAACCTGGACGGCCATTGCCTTGAGTGACTTTGCATAACACCCTCTGCAAGGCTTGGCTTTGGGAACAGCACAGACAGACCCATAGACAGACACACACACACACACACACACACACACACACACACACACTCTGTCACACAGACACCTACACCCTGTGTAGGGATGCCAGATGACAGAACAGAAAAGGACTCCTTTTCCTCCGGCAGCCTTCTGCTTCCAGAGAAGTGTCTCTGAGACATGACCTGCTGTTTCCTTGGCAACAGAGGCCTCAAAATAAACAGGATTCTGCTCAGTCGGGCTAGTAGTCCATTGGGTTCAGCCATTTGCCCCAAGACAAACCACGCTAAAATAACACCCAGGATAGATGCTGCCACTGTCTGCTGTCTCTGCCTCCTTTCCCTGCTGGCCAATAGCGCTGCGTTCCTGGGCTTGCTGCTACCTGTCCAGAGTGGGGGCACTTAGAGCTCTGTGTTCTTTTCTGTGGGTGAGGTTGGTGTGGGTGGCTGTCTAAAGGCAGGTCCCCTCTGCTGATAAACAAGGCCGGGGAGAGACCTAGAGGCTGACCTCCTCAGCCCCACAGACAGCCTCCCTGCTTCCCACACAGCCCTGTGGACTGGTAGCCGGCTCTGTGGCATGGTGTCTGGAGGCGGACCAGCAACCTGGTGTGCATGCCACGGCCCGTCCCCTCTCCCCACACAGAGCTGCAGTCATTGAGAGAGAGAGAGAGAGAGAGAGAGAGAGAGAGAGAGAGAGAGAGAGAGAGAGAGACGGCTGAGGCTACCAAGGAAGCACTGCAGCTCAGTGACAGTAACAAACACAGCAGAGGACGCCAAGCCGATTCCCTTTCCCCGCGGAGGGAGCGAGGCACAGCGCTCAGCGTGCGCGAGCTCTCAGGTAAGAATCAGGTTTCTGTTCCGGGGAATCAGAGCGGGTTACATCCAGATCTGAGGGTGTATATGTCTGTATGTGAGTGCATGCGTGTGTGTGTGTATCCCTGAATGCAAGTAGAAGGCTATATGGAGAGGGAAGGAAAAAGTTAAGGCAGGAAGATGTTTTAAGCAGACACCACCGCAAGGAGCACCCCTGCAAGTGAGTACCCAGAAGCTCACCTCCAGCGGGGTTTACGCCCCGGGGACTGCTCTGGGGGAGCTGCTGCGGGCACAGGCACTTAGAAATAGTTCAGAGACTGTGAAAAGAATCCGGCACCAGGCTGCCCATTATCTTCATCCCCCTCTGCCAGGCCGCGGAGGGCGGGAGGGGTGGAATGTTCTCATTTACTTCAAGTGCTGGATGCGGCCCTTGCGGTTGGCAGGAGCCGAAAGCTGCGGCCGAACGTATCCAGTGACTGGCATTCTCCTGCTGGGTCCCACTCTTCCTCTTGGGGAGCCTGGAAATTCGTCTGCCTCGGGAAGCTTGTCCACTGGGTGAGTGCCTCAGATTTTCATCAACCTTTTCATATACAAGTTGGGCTGAAATGCAGAATTATCTGTCACTGTTTTGATAGGGTGCTGTCCTGGTGGCTCCACTGGTCACCTGGATCACTTTTACTTGACCTTCTGATCTTCTTTGAAAATCGCATCCTCATGTGGGTGCCCTTGCAGATAGGCCCTGGCAGAGAAGGGGCAGGAATGGCCCAGCCAGTGGGCACATTTTCAGGCACTGAGGCCAAGCCACACCCACATCGCTATTACATGAGAAAAGTATGCAAGGCTTTCAGACAGGAGCACTTGAAAAATTCAGACCTCTGGGTTCTATGGTGGGAATGTCAGACACTGAATCAAGTACTTGATTTTTCAGAGACCTAGGAGGGCAGGCACCCCCCCTTATCCGACCTCTCGGGTCCAAAAGCCCCCTCTGAGCCTCAGCAGAATGCAGCTCTGTGCTTTCTCTAGCTGTTTAAATTCAGCCCTACTGCTCTGCCTTCCTTTCTGCTTTGGTGACCAGCACTTTCCCTTCCATTCGCTACAGGGTTCTGATTGTCTGTGATTTAGCGTCACAAACACCAGTGGGAGGATGCAAGCATCCGGACAGAGAGCAAGCCAGGCTCTGCAGGGGGATGAGCCAGCCCGAGGTGGCAAAGGGCTGAAAAGAAATGGGCCTGGCTTTGTAGAGTGGTGTCTAGCAGAGGCCCGGTCAGCTGTCCTCTGGGGCTGTGTGGATGAGTGTGGATTTCGGTTCAGGCTGTGATTCACAGTCACAAATTCCCTTTCCTTTGTTTTCTTTGTGTTGGTCATTGAGGGCTTCCGAGGAAAGTCCCCTTTTGAGATTGTTTATCTGGGAGGCAAAATTACCGACTCTGCTGCTAAGAGCAGCTGGCCAGGCAGGGAGACTTTCTTCTGTTGAGCTTGTCTTTCTTAGCAGGAGTGAATGGATTTACAAATAAAGAACTTAATCAAAGGCAAAGTGAATACACAAAAAATGAAGGGAGAAAACACCGAGTCTCTTGTACACTCCTTCCCAAATCTGGTGTACACTTACATATATGTGGCTTGCCTGGTTCAAGAAAAGAAGTTAGAGTCTGACCAAGTGGTGGTGCAGTGGATAGAGCATCAGACTGGGACGCGGAGGACCCAGGTTTGAAGCCCCAAGGTCGCTGGCTTGAGTATGGCCTCACCTGGTTTGAGCAAGGCTCACAGCTTGAGCCCAAGGTTGCTGGCTTGAGCAAGGGGTCACTTGGTCTACTGTAGCCCACCTTCCCCCAGGTTAAGGCACATATTAGAAAGCAATCAATGAACAACTAAGGTGCTGTAACAAAGAGTTGATGCTTCTCATCTCTCTCCCTTCCTGTCTCTCTGTCCCTCTCTCTGTCTCTCTCTGTCTCTGTCACACACAAAAAAAGAGAAGAAAGAAAAGGATTTAAAGAGGCAGGCCCTGGCCGGTTGGCTCAGTGGTAGAGCGTCGGCCTGGCTTGCAGGAGTCCCGGGTTCGATTCCCGGCCAGGGCACACAGGAGAGGTGCCCATCTGCTTCTCCACCCCTCCCCCTATCCTTCCTCTCTGTCTCTCTCTTCCCCTCCCGCAGCGAGGCTCCATTGGAGCAAAGATGGCCCGCGCGCTGGGGATGGCTCCTTGGCCTCTGCCCCAGGCGCTAAAGTGGCTCTGGTCGCGACAGAGTGACGCCCCGGAGGGGCAGAGCATCGCCCCCTGGTGGGCATGCTGGGTGGATCCCGGTTGGGCACATGCGGGAGTCTGTCTGACTGTCTATCCCCGTTTCCAGCTTCAGAAAAATACAAAAAAAAAAAAGAAGAAGAAAAAAAGAAAGAAAAATACAACCCGTCCCTCCAAAAAACAAAACAAAACAAAACAATACAAAAAAAAAAAGAGGCAGAATTCAGTTGATTAAGTGGTTTGACTTTATGG
The DNA here is from genome assembly GCF_036850995.1 of Saccopteryx leptura. NCBI lineage: Eukaryota > Metazoa > Chordata > Mammalia > Chiroptera > Emballonuridae > Saccopteryx > Saccopteryx leptura. Next base: position 164,951,113 of record NC_089508.1, on the reverse strand, counting down.
TGGCACCAACCATGATGACCATATTTTAGTGAGCATGGTGGACAGACATTGATGGGCTCTCATCACACCTAGTGAAGAGACAGACGTCTGGTTCCAGGACAGAGCACTGTTCACTTTGCTGACATGTATTCTGTGGACCCTGCATGAACTATTAAGGACCATGGAGCAGCCAGCCCTGCTGTGTTGGCTTTCTCAGTGAGGGAGCCTGCAGAGTGGAAGGCATACCCCTTCCACCTCATCTAATAGGCATGGCTGGCTAATGCAATACTTTTTGGTTTAAGGTACTGGAAAAATAATATGCAGTCATTTGTGCCACAGTCCCGGGTTCGATTCCCGGCCAGGGCACACAGGAGAGGTGCCCATCTGGTACATACCCTGGTATAGGTAAGTGTAACACCTATATAAGACACTTGAATTGTACGTGAATGGGTATTTTTCCTTAAGAAAGGATCTTCTAATTAACAGAGGTGTCCCATCTCAAGCTGTGACAGGACCTAGTCCACTCAACCATAGAGAAGCAAGGGGACCTACCTGGGAGGGCAGGTGACAGAGAAAGATCCTGGATTGGCACAATGTCCAACTCAGGTGGGAAGTAAAGGCATCCAAGATGTAGGAACAAGGTTACAAGCACCCAGGTTGGTGGCCCACAAGGGGAGAAGAGGGAGAGCGGGAATAGAAATTATTTTTATTCTTAAATTGCACTATTTAAGAAAGACAACATACCATAGTGGCTAGTGCATAGGTTCTGCAGCCAGACTTTCTGAGGTTCAAATTCAGATTCTACGCTATTAGTTCTGTGACCTATGCCTCAGTTTCGTAATCTATAAAATGGGATAACAAAGTATAAACTTTGTTGTTGAAAGGATCAAATGAATAATGCTCTTAACACAGTGCCTGGTTTATAATGAGTATGATGTGAGCATTTGCTATTATTATTTATTATGTATTATTATTATTATTGAAAGATGAGTTCTGAAAAGGCTGTCCATAAGTCAATTTGTCCCAAAGTCCAAAGTGACACTCTATGAGTGGCCACTAGTGCCACATTGTGGGCAGCATGGAGGTAATTTGCTTTGTGTAGAGTTTTTTTTTTTTTTTTTTTTTATTCATTTTTAGAGAGGACAGAGAGAGGGAGAGAGAGACAGAGAGAGAGAAGGGGGGAAGAGCTGGAAGCATCAACTCCCATATGTGCCTTGACCAGGCAAGCCCAGGGTTTTGAACCGGCGACCTCAGTGTGTAGAGTTTTGCTGGTGTCTCTAAATACCAGAAACAGCAGAGCTTCTGTGCCAGTCACCAGTGTTTCTTGTGTCCTTACTATGTGCCAGCACTGTGCTTGGCTTTATGTGTGTGACCGTGTCAAACAACCCTATGGAGCAGGGGGTGTTAGAGCTGCAGAAACTGAGCTTGGTAGGCTGGATTTGCCTACAGTCACAGTTACCAAGTGTCAGAGCCAAGCTTCACACCAAGCTATGTTCCTAACTGGTATGCCATCTGTGTTCAGGGGGAATCACTGGAGTTGTCTTAAGAAGCAGGTGCAGTCTGGTAACAGGAATTCAACAGCAGGTGACGTTTGACGATCTAGAAAGTTAGCTAGGATTTGGAAGCTCTGTCAAGAGATTCAGGAGCTCAGCTTGGCCCAGGCAGAATCTCCACCTTGAAGACCGATGGCCTTTGGAACCAGGTCTTCAGCAAGACATGAATGCAGGCCTGGGGGACAGGCAGGCCTCAGTTCTCCCTGAACTGGGCAGTGATGGTGCCCAAGAAGAGAGGAAACACTGCCTAACAAGAGAAACAGAGGCCCAGAGGGTGCTGGGCCAGGACTCTTAAATCCCTCAGGCCTAAGGTCAGAGGTCATCTTGTTATAACCTCAGTCAAGACTGGTGACGCCTGCTATGGAGACAGGAAAAATGGACAATCTTGTGTCTGGGTACAGTGAAGTTTACAGTGATATAGAAGACTTGATTTGCCAATACAATCTCTCAAAACAGAATTTTTAAAATGTGACTTACAAAAATGTGTTTTATGCATAGTGGCTGAAGACCACTTCTCTAACTTCACCCAAGGAAGGTACGGGGGGCATGCCCACGTTTGCACCAGGGCCGTGTAGATGTGAGGGTTACTAATGGACAGGACTCATCTCTGCCCCTCCAGGACCTGTGGTCTGATCTCGGGGTCTTCAAACTTTAATGTGCATAAGAATCACAGGGCAGCTTGTTAAAAATTAGGTTTCTGGGTCCGACCCACGGAAGTCCTGATTTAGTGGATTCCTGAGGGGCCCAGGATTCTGTATTTCCTGGGTAGGCCCCAGGTGATTCTATGCTTGGTCCACAGGCCACCTCTGTAGATGCCATTTGAAGTTGTTCTAGTTCCCTGTTCTTCATGACTGTTACTGAGAACACAGAGTCATGTGGCCTGAATCAATGGCAATGAGCCTCTTCCTTGTCATCATCTTTGTCCTGAATTACTGTTTTCCTTGGACTAGACCTCTACTTGTAATAATAACAGTGTCAGCACAGTGACTGCATACTGAGATATGTGGTACAGCACTAAGCCCTTCACATGTGCTAGTCTCTCATTCAATCTTCATAAGCATCCCATGAGTTAGGTGCTATCATTCTCCACATTTTACACATGAGGGAAATAGCCCCACTGCTAGTAAGTGGCGGATCTGGGATATGAACTCAGGACTAGCAGATTACCACAGTGCAGACATGTAACTAGTCTCTGAGACTAGTGTTAGTTCTTTGCCCATTCAGCCCTTCTTTCTCACTCTTGGATGTTCCTTTAGTTCACATTTCTAACTTGTCCATCCCATTCCCAGACTCCTATGCAGTTTCTTCAGAAGATGATGTGTCCCGGCACTTCCTACTTTTATCTCATTCCGGATGTCAGAAAGGGTTGGTGTGGCCCTGGCTGGTTGGCTCAGTGGATAGAGTGTCGGTCCAGTGTGCAGATGTCCTGGGTTTGCTCCTCAGTCAGGACACACAGGAGAAGCAACCATGTGCTTCTCTTCCCTTCCCTCTACCCCTTCTCTCTCTCTTCTCCCCTCACAGCCAGTGGCTCAGTTGGCTTGAGCATTGGCCCCAGGTGCTGAGGATAGCTTGGTTGATTCGAACATTGTTCCCAGATGGGGATTGCCAGGTGGATCCCGGTTAGGGCGCATGTGGGAGTCTGTCTCTCTACTACCCCTCCTCTCACATAAGAAAATGAAAAACGGTTGTTGGGGCAACAGGCAGCAGAAGGTGGGTGTTACAGATTGAAGGCACACCTCCTCAAATTCATATGTTGAAGTCCAACCCCCATTATCTCAGAATATGAGCTTATTTGGCGATAGAGCGTTACAGAGGTAATCAAGTTTAAATGAGGTCATCAGGGTGGGCCCTAATCCAGGATGACTAGTGTTCTTATGAAAAGGGGAAACTGGGACACAGAGACACTCTTAGAGGGAAGATGACGTGAAGAGACACAGGGAGCAGCTGGATCTACAAGTCAAGGAGAGTGGTCTGGAGCAGATCTCTCCTCTCAGCCCCTCCTGGTTCCTCAGAAGAAACCAACCCTGCTGATATGATTGTCTCATGACCGTGAGACCACAAATTTCTGTTGTGTAAGTGATCAGAATGCAGTACTTGTTATGGCAGGCCTATCAAACCACTACAGTAGGAACCAGATTCCTAAGTTCCCCCTCTAGGCCCTGACTTTGGGGTGATCAAGTTGAAGGCCAATGCATTGTGGCAACTTTTCCTTTTCTTTAACTCTCAGTGCTTTTCTGTTGGCTTAAACAGTGTTCTTGGGAGCCACAGGTTGGCCCAAGGCCTAGGAAAGAAGAAGCAATGAATAGAAAGGATGAAGAGGGAGGAGGGAAGGGCAAATATAGGGAAAAGGAAACAGGAGGAGGAAGAGGAGAGTGGGGTCTGGGATACTTGAGGTCCATTAATGACCACTTCAGGCTCATTCGGCTCTTTTGTGGGCACTCCTGTGTGCCAGGGCGCACACTAAACTCTGGGCTGCAACAGGGTCTGGAACCATTGGTCCTGACCTTCATGAAAGTTAGAGGCTAGATGGGAATGCCGACGTCAATCACGCAGTCTCTCCTGAGTGGTCCCATGAAAGCATGTGGAGGTGCCGGCCCCAGTCAGGAGGTCTGGAAACACCTTGGTGAGGAGGGGACACTAGGTTGAGATCTGGAGGATCAGCAGGCATCAACTGGGTGAGGGCAGAGTGTTTCAGGTGGAGGAAAGAGCATGTGCAAGGTCACATGTGTGAGGAAGTGAGGCATCGCCAAGGAAGACAGGTGTGTGTGTGGGAGGGGGGATTGTCAGAGCTCTAGGGGCAGGTGAGGGCCAGACCATGGTGACTAGGTTGGCTATTCAGGTTCTTAAGCTGACAGCCAGAGAAAGCCAGAGAAGGAAGCCATCCGAGGTAGGGCAGTGAAGTCTCATTTCAACAAAGGTTATGTTGGCATAGAGAAGCTAATGGCACCAGCAATGGGTCAGCCCCGATGCAAGACATCAGGCTTCTTGAGTTCACAACCCTGGGTTGGCTATGTTGCCTTTAGGGAGTGAAGTTCTAGGCCATTTCCCATAGAGTGCGCTAGCCATGATCTTCCCTTAATCGAGCCTGTTCTAAGTGTTTGTCACGGCCCCATTGGGAAGGGTCTAAAAATAGGGCCAGTGTTCTGCTGTCAACAAGGTTAATCAGAAAGCTTGGCGCCAGGCTAGGCTCAGACTGGGGTTGACCAGGCAGCCCCTTCTTTGGCATCATTTGAAGGACATAGAGAGGCCTAGTGACCAGAACCTCCCCTTTGCTGGCTGTCTCTTGCCTGAAGCTGCAGGAGCGGACCTGCCTTTAGGAGGGTCATTACTCAGTGGGGCAGTGGGGAATAGCAGAGTCAAGTTGTGAAGGCAGGAGGCCCACGGGGACCCATGAAGGGCACAGGGGTAAAAGTGGGCAGAGACGGGTCTGAAAGGGGGCAGAGAGTGTTGAAAGGGGGAGAAAAAAGGACCTGAAGCTAAGTTTTGTTTTATTCAAAATCATGCACAAGATGCAGCAAGGGGGTGGTGGTGTGGGGGCCCCAGCTCGGCGTCCGCAGCTCTCCCCGCTGCCTCTGCTGCCAGACACGCACACACCGTTCCCACCATTGGGAAACTTCCCTTCCATGCCAACCGTTGTTGCATAATCCATGAATGAAATCCCGGTGTGAAATTGAACATCTTTGTCGTGTGTCCTGGCTTCTCCCAAAAGAACGCCCTTCCTTTTACTTTGAGCAGGGGTAGTGGGTTGGCTCAGCAAGGGTGAGTTCTTGGGGCAGATGGAGCACACCCTAGAGAAGAGAGCTCAGGACAGTGAGAAAGCAGCCCCAGGTCTCTGGGGGAGCGGGACCCCTGACTCCCCCCTTGCACCTCCCCACCCCCCCACTCCACTGGCCTCTGTCCTGTCCCTCTGCTGTTCCCGTCCTTTCCTGCCTCTCGGACTTTGACATTCCCGTCCCCTCTGCCTGCATGGCTTTCTCCCCAGCTCTTTTTACCCTTCAGGCCTCATCTCTTTTCCCAACTCCTTGATGAGGCTTTTCTTCCTGGTTACTTCCTCTGTCACCTCTGTGTCCTTCATGGCACTCACCCCAATCTGTAGTTATCTTGTCAATTAAAAAAAAAGCAAACCTTGCTATTACCCATTCTCTCCACTAGAATGTAAGCCTCCCAAGGGCAAGACCCTGTCTGCCTTGTTCCCTGCTGAATCCCCAGTGCCCAGGACAGAGCTGAACCACATGGTAGGTGCACCAGAAATACTGGTGCAATGAATGAATGAATGAATCATTCAATCCTGGCAGGGGAAAAGCCAAGACCAAGGACAGCAGTGGGACCTCCCACCCTCCGTGGCTCCTCATAGCTCTGGAAAGACATGTGACATCCGAAAGCCAAACCGACAAGTTTCCATCAAGGGCCTCTGTCCCTGAAGTGGACAGGCAGGCCCCTCACAGTCCCCAGGTCCTCAGGCAATGTGTCGGCTGCTCTGGCTTAGTCCGCGTACTCTCATCTCTTCAGAGAACTTGCTTTGGGAGCCTGGAAGAATCCAGCCCAGTTGTATTTATTCATGCTGAGAGATGAATAACCTGTTTCCCAAGAGGCCCCCAGGCTGCTTTCTCACCTTCCTGAAAGTCACCTCTCTCCTCCAAAGTGTGGCTGAGGGGCATCAGAGGCAAACAAATGATGGCAGGAACCCAGTAGGGACTCACTGACCCAGCGCGTTCCGGCCCTCGCACCCATGCAGGCCGACGGAGCAGCTCGCCCCCGCCCCCGCCCCCGCCTCCGCCCCCGCCCCCGCCCCCGCCTCCGCCCCCGCCCCCGCCTCCGCCTCCGCCTCCGCCCCCGCCCCCGCCCCCGCCCCCGCCTCCGCCCCCGCCTCCGCCTCCGCCTCCGCCTCCGCCCCCGGCTCCGCCCCCGCCCCCGCCCCCCCCCCCGCCCCCGCCCCCGCCCCCGCCCCCGCCCCCGCCCCCGCCCCCCCCCCCGCCCCCGCCCCCGCCCCCGCCCCCGCCTCCGCCCCCGCCTCCGCCTCCGCCTCCGCCTCCACTGGCTGCCTGATGGGAACAGCAAAGCAGTTGGCATTGATTAATCGATGTGTGCAAAGTGCTGCACAGATGCCTCTGGGGACATAAAGAGCTTCTAGAAAATGAGGCTCCTCTAGTCACTCCTCAGAACCTTCATCAGGACTTAGAAACGACAACTGGGGGAAAGCTGAAAACGAACGTTCCAGAATCACTCCCCGGAGACTATACAACAAGTCCACAGTCCAGGAGAAGGTGTCCCTGGTTCAGGGTCACAGGTGGAGTCGGCCCAGTGATGGGTGGTGTGTACAGGTGTGAAATGTCGCTCCTTAAGCCTCCATTGGATTTTGTTTGGTATTTGAAGGGATGCTGGGGATGTTTGAAGTATTCATGGAGATGCGGTCGGCTTCAGAATAGTTTGGTCCCACAGATAAACTCTCTCCTCCGCTGGCCACACAAAACTTGTTGCCCTTCTCCCAGGATGGTCCTAGATGTGTCTTCTGAGGGCTCAGGAGGCAGAAGCTTCGGTCCCTTGGAAAGAGAGCTGAGACGGGAGACCGAGAATTCTCCTGACAGTTACAGTGCTGACCCATCTCTCGTTACCCCGTCATGGTTTCGGGGACAGTTTGTGGAATACAATGGCAAGGCAGTACAGAGGCTGAGAGCGTGGACTTTGGGGTAAGACTGGGTTTCAATTCTGGCTCTGATGCTCAATACCTCCTCAGCCCTGGCCAAATGATACAACCTCTCCATTTCTGTAAACTAAGATAACATGGCACCTGCTTCCTAGGGGTGTTTCATATTGGTGAAGTCTATAGTGCTTGTAAGTGTTATAATATCGGTGTTAGATGTTGCTATCCCATAAGGATGGTTTTAAGAATTGATGAGACAAGACATGTAAAACACCCAAAATGTTGTAGCACACAATGTCTAGCACGTAGTATTTGCTCAACCAGTATTAATTATTATTGCTACCAAAACTGACAAGCTTTTCAGTCTGGCTAATACTTTTTGGAAGCCTCCAGAAGAATCTATTTGAATTAAAAAAAAAAATGGTCCTGTGACATGAAGGTCACCTGCTGCCCTGTGGTCCCCCTGGTGGTCTTCTTGGTTCTGAGGGACAATTCAGCACCTAAAATTCTCACGTCAGGAACCTAGAACTAACCAAGAAAGCGAAAGCCGCCCAGAGAATTTAGGTGAGGGCAGACACAGGCTCCTTGTGTAGCAGTTTTTAAACTGCAGGCATTTCCAACTGATGAGTAAGAAGAGTGAACTTCAGCAGGCTCCGATCCTTTTGTATAATTCACAGAAAGGCTTGGGGTTCCCAGCCATCCAGGGGGTGCAGCTCTTCCTGGCAAGGACTCCTCGAAAACTCTGCCTCCTGGCTCCTGACCCTGGGTTTTCGACTTGAATCACTTGAAGATTGACTGCTGGGATGAGAGGGATGGCCTGCTCTAGGTTGTCAGTTGCATGGCTGGTTTGCATTCTGGCTGCCCCGTGCTCCGCCCCTCTTTCCCTGAGTGACCTTCTGTAAGGAACGCATCCTCTTATGCTTTGGTTTCCTTCTCTACAGGAGCTCCTCTCTAGAGGGTGGTTGTGGAGGTTCATTGAGGGTGCTGTGAAAAGCAGCAGCTCTCAGGATACTTGCTTATTTTCTTCCTTTCTTTTGTGGCCCTCCCAACCATCACAGAGCTGTGGCTATGGTGAAAACCAGGTCGTGATCACTGTCTTAGGGGGTTGTGACTATTCCCTTGTACCAGATGACCATGAGCACATCCCTTGGCTTCTGGAGCAGCACAAAGAGCTGCGTGGGAAGGGGTCTAGTTCACAGTCTCAGCAAGGAGATGCTGGGGCCCCCCCACACTCAGCTCTGCCCCCTTCTTGCACCACCAGGGTCAGGCTCAGAATATGGATTGTCAGCCTGCTGCTCGCCTGGGTTGCCTGATGTCTTACTAAGGTCTAAAGGTTGATGGTCTTCCATCAAGGAGGCGGACCCCTTCCTGACCCACTCTGACCCTTCCCAGATGCCTTCCCACCTCCCACTGAGGCCTGAGGGTTTAATACACAGCTGGTTCTGGGTGGATCCAAATACAGGCAGTGCAAGTTGGAGGGAGAGCGTTTCCAAAGCAATGTCCGAGTTGTTTCTAGTGACCCATTGACCTGACCCTCCCTGCCTTGCGCTGCCTCAGAGTCGAGCCAAGCCTTTGGACAGCGGCTACATGTTGGGATGTCTGGCTGGAGCCCTACTGTGGTGGGAGGTTCGGATCTCATGCTGGGATGGGCCCTGGGGAAGGTCAAGGGTAGACTGAGCCAAAGCAGGCTGCACCGCCTCTGTTACCTCCTGACCTTTCCCTCTCCTCCTGACGGCAGGGCAGTCAGACATGGTTGAGGAGACCCCCGTTTTAGGAATTGGAAAGAACACCTCTTTAAAAACAAAAACCTCTGAATGCAGCTGACATTCATCAGACTCTTGCAGTCCCAAAGACAGTGCTTTCCCATCAGGTTCCTGTCCCTTCCTGGCCAGTCCCACATCCTGCGGGGATGGGCCCTGTGCTGGCCGCTCATGTTTCTCATTATCTCTCCCCCATCCTCTTCAAAGGCTTCTCACTCCACCCAAGGGTTTTATTTTTAAACCTGCACCGTAATGCTAGGGCTGAGCAAGACACACTGCCCATAGCATGGGAAACTGGGTTTCCTGGAAATGGAGCCCCCTTTCCGAGCCTGCCATTCCTTCCTTCCTTCCTTCCTTCCTTCCTTCCTTCCTTCCTTCCTTCCTTCCTTCCTTCCTTCCTTCCTTCCTTCCTTCCTTCCTTCCTTCCTTCCTTCCTTCCTTCCTTCCTTCCCTCCCTCCCTCCCTCCCTCCCTCCCTCCCTTTCACAGTTATCGGGCACCTTCTCCATGAGGGGCTCTGCCCCGTGAAGACAAAGACAAAGGGACACCGACCACATCTGTCAGTCCCTGCCCTGGAGGAGCTTACATTCTAACTGGCAGGGGAGTGGGACAGACACAGTATGCTCGTGCACACCCGCTCGTGCACACATATACACACGCATGCATGCAGTAAGCCAACAAAGAAAGAAAGAAAATAAGCAGGAACTGTGATAAGATCTATTCTGCGAAGGAAACAAAACAAGGCAGAGGAACAAGAGAAGCTGTTAGAAATTAGGCAGAGAGAGAAAGGCTCTGTAAGGTGAATGAGGGGTGCCTTACATAAAAACAAGGGTGAAGACTATGTGGAGGGAAGAACACGTGATAAGGCCCTGAAGTGGACAAGAGCTTGTATGTTCTGGAATCCAACAGAGGCCAGGACAACTCAAGCAGAGTGGACAAGGTGGTGGGGTGGGGAAGGGTCAGGATGAGATCATGCACAGCCCAGGAATCTTGCAAAGAGTTTGGGTTTTATTCTGAGTGCAGTGAAAAGCCATTGGGAGGGACATGCAATGCATGACAGTTTAAGACCCTCATTTGGTCTTGAGTGGAAAAGTGACTCTAAGAGGGGCAGGAGGAAGGCAGAGAGATGACTTAGGAGGCGCCTTGGAGACATGCAGAAAGGAGATGGTGGTGGCCAAGGCGGAGGGAGGCAGTGCCACAACAGGAAATAGACTGGCTCTTTCCAGAATTAGCCCACTACTATACATTTTCCTTCCAAAGAGCTCATAGAACAGTCTCCCGCACTCATAAGACAGACTAGGACACCAAAGCCCAAAGTCACAGAGTTGGTCAGTGTAAGCAATAGACATTAGATATCCTGTTGCCTATAACTAGCCATGTTTATTCAGTTTCCAAACACAATTAAGTAAGATCTTTGTCCAAAATTGGTTCTCAAGTTTTTCGGAAAGGTGTATAAATACTCCAGTCTCTCTCTGAACCATGGCAGCTATCTCTGTCCTTTACAGCTTTGGCTGGGATAGGAGGCCAAATGGCTGTGATTGAGCGATCTCACCTCTACGCAGAACCCCAACGTGACTTGCTATGTGTGAATGACCTGAACAGTGGTCCCTGCTCCAAGAGAAATACAACTGTGTTATTGCTCTTTGGGAGAAAAGAGATGAAAAATGAAATGGTACAGCAGTATAGCTGTTCTATACAGAGTAATAATCATCATAGCTATTATTTAAAACATGTTTTTAAAGCATCTAATAAATTTGATGAGAATTTTCTTTTTCAAAATACCTAGTAACCACATTTATGCCTTAAAGAGTGTCAGTAATACTGCTTCCCAAGTAATTGTACATCCGAACACTGCAAAATATATAAAATATACTCACACAATTGCACACATTCTTTATATGGAAAATACCACAAACACAACCCTATGCTAGAAAACACTGTTTAAATTAACACTAAAAAGGTCTCAGCAAACAAGATTATCTTGTCACCAACCCCTCCCAGATGCTAATCAACAGATGTATTGAGCTGTACTTAAATTTTAGTTTCAGATTGGGTTATTTAGGACTGAATTTTTTAACAGACTCAATAAATAAAGTCCAGCTACTGGTCTAGGACTTGAGTATGTGAGATACTTGTTTCATAAAGCCAGCATCCCTAATATTGTTCTTGGAGAGCCCACAGTCACACTTTACATGGCTGCAGCACTAAAACTGCACAGAGGAATTTTGTAGTAAAATATGTATCTGCCTATTTCAAAAATGCCACTTATAATACAATAGCTATTATTTGTCGTGTACTTGGGGGCACTTTACTTGAAGTAAGTCATTTAATCTTCCAAAAAGCTGATGAAGAAGGTACTACTCTTGTGTGTGTGTGTGTGTGTGTGTGTGTGTGTGTGTGTGTGACAGAGACAGGGACAGGGACAGACAGGAAGGGAGAGAGATGAGAAGCATCAATTCTTCATTGTGGCACCTTAGTTGTTCATTGATTGCATTCTCATATGTGCCTTGATCCGGGGGAGGGGGCTACAACAGACCAAGTGACCTCTTGCTCAAGTCAGCAATCTTGGGCTGAAGCTGGTGAGCCTTGCTCAAACCAGATGAGCCCACGCTCAAGCCGGTGACCTTGGGGTCTTGAACCTGGGTCCTTCATGTCCCGGTCTGATGCTCTATCCACTGCACCACCGCCTGGTCAGAGAAGAAGGTACCACTCTTAATCCTTTTTACTGATGATAAAGCTACAGCTGAGGGAGAAGTGATGTCCAGGGGGTGAAAGGGCAGAGTCTGGGCTTGGAGGCTGGTCAGCCTCCACTGGGGGGACATGCCTGTGTCACCAGGTTGCTGGCTGTCTGCTTTGATGACTACTGTGTTTTTTAAACCGTATTAAAAAAAGCCCTGAAGGAGATTGTCGAAAATGTCAGCTGAGCAGGGATATGAGTACATTTATTTTCTCCTTTGGTTTTATTTTCTTAGTGTTTTGAATATGCAGTACTTGGTACATAGTGGATGTTCAACAACTATTTGTTTAATGAAACTGCTGAGTTAATGAGTATGTGTCCCTTAAAAAGTCATTTTTATATAATTAAGTAATAGTTCAATATAGGAAATGTAAGTAATAACATAAAAAATTTTAAGAAATTTTAGGAAAATGAAAATGTATCCATCATCCAAAGATACTCATTGTTAAAATATGGGTGATATTGGTGTCTTTCCAGTTTTTTTCTCTTGCGTTTATGTCTGTCTGTCAACCTACCTATACATGCATATCTGTGTGTATACAAAAAAAATGAAATCATGCCATGTTTATAGATTTTGACTTACTTTCTCACTGAGCAATATATCACAGGCAGTCTCTGTTCTAAAAATTCTTCTAAAATCAAAGTTTTAATGGTGGCAGCACATTCTTCTATAATGTATTTAATGAGTCCTCTGTTATTGGATATTTAGTTTGTAGTCACTATTAATCATGCTGCACTGGACATTCTTCTACAAATCACTTATGCACAGCTCTATCACTAGCAAAGAGGAAAGAGCATTGTACAGTATACCGAAATACAGAAAGGAGAGAGACACTTAGTTTTAGGGCTCTTGGGTAGGGCCAACTAGCACACTTCTTGCCATCTATCCTTCAGAATCACTTAAAGTATAAGAGATGTCATTTAAAATAATTTCTATTTTCCCATGTCCTTGTCATTACTCACCTTTCAAGTATATTTTTGGTACAATTTTGCCACAGTGGAAGTAAGTTAAGAAAAATCCCAGTTGTGGCTAAAATATGAATCCTGATTTTATACAATGGGTTTTAAACGCCAATCCTACCCCAAAGCCACTGTGCGGCACCAAGGCTGGGACACATGAGTGATGCCACCTTACCCGCTCCAGCTTCAGTTGAGCCACCAGGTGATTGCAACTACATGAATGACTACAGCAAGACCAGACAAACAACCTCACTGAGCCCAACCCAAACTGCCAACCCACAGAATCATGAGAAATAATAAATTACTGCTGTTTCAGGTCACTAGGCTTTGGGGTAGTGTATTATTTTTTCAGGGCTGCTGTAACACTTTACCACAACCTGGTGGCCTAAAAGTTATTCTCTCTGTTCTGGAGGTTAGAAGTCCAAGATCAAGGTGTCGACAGGGCCATGCCACCTCTGAAGTCCCTAGGGAAGAATCTTTCCTTGTCTCTTCTACCTTCTGGTGGTTGTTGGCAGACTTTGGTGGTCCTTGGCTTGTGGTGGTATAACATCAATCTCTGTCTCTGTCTTCACGTGGCCTCTCTCTGTGTCTCTTCTTACATAGGCATCAGTGATTAGATTTAGGGCCCAAGTTCATTTTTCTGAACGTCAGTTTCCCCATGTATAAATGGCACATACCCGAGGATGTAACAAGGTGAACCAGTACAGCTCTGCTGGGCATCTGCTCAGCACAGAACAAATGCTCAGAAAACGGTGATGACTATTTTTACGAAGGTAAAGACTTTCTCACAAGTTCAGTGGTTTGGAAAACTTTCCCAACCTACCCTGCAGGAACCAAGGAAAAGGAATTTAAAAATCACTCAACATATCCTCTGGCTAGACTACCTGTGTGTGTGGTGGGGTTGAAGTCTAAAGCAGGCATCCCCAAACTACGGCCCATGGGCCGCATGCGGCCCCCTGAGGCCATTTATCTGGCCCCCGCCGCACTTCCTGAAGGGGCACCTCTTTCATTGGTGGTCAGTGAGAGGAGCATTGTATGTGGCAGCCCTCCAACGGTCTGAGGGACAGTGAACTGGCCCCCTGTGTAAAAAGTTTGGGGACCCCTGGTCTAGAGTGTTAAAACACAATTAAGTATTTTTTTTCCCTTTCATGCCAAGAACCAGGTTTGTTGGAGTAGAGATACTATATTTAAATGCTGTTGTGCACAGCTACATAAGAAATGTAACCTTTCTTTCCATTTAGCCAGCTGTATTTTATAACTGTCTATCCTAAAATAAAAACAAAGCAGGCAAAAAAACCTCAAAAAAACAAACAAACCAGGACTGTCTACATCAATCCTAAATTGCTCTGTTTTATATAAAAAAATAGAAAGCATCTAACCCTGAAAATAGACCAGAGAAGGAATTAATCTGACTCATGCATTATACACCGCTAACACAGACTCGCTACTACTAGCACATAGTAGGTGCTCGCTGAACCCTGTTGACTACAATTCTTTAATATATGTTTTCCTTACAAACAGCAAGCTGTTGAGAAATAAATCAGTGTGTTCATTTAATCTAAATACTGTCAGAGCCTGTTCAGTGCATCAGAAAAAGATGATGGTTGATTAAATGAACAGATGCTTTTTGCATTTGTAAGTTGAGTGTTGGGAAACGTTTTCCTCCTAATTCATGGCTCTTGAAATATGTTTATGATCTTGGTGGAACTGTGTAGGGATTTTGCTAAACCACCATCATGGGGAGCCCATATGATAAAGTACTTCTGATGGCCAGGCCAGGTTTTTCCATTTTTGTATAACTATGGAAAAAGCTCAGAAAAACCTGAGTGTATGTGTAATAGTGGTCCATCAAACTGGCTCTAGAAATCACAGCTAACATCTGATTGTGAGGCAACCCAACATTGGGCCATGGTATTAATTACAGGGAAAACCCCTAAAGCCCAACAACTGTAAGGCTCCCCATAACTTCCAGATGAATCATTGGAAGTGGCGGAGCCACCGGCATTGATGGCTCTTAGGTATTTTTTTATTCTTAAGCTTTGCTGGTGTTGGTTGAGTGCCTTCTGTGGGTAAGATCACGCTATGGGAGATTCTAGGATCAAATGAGTTCTCTGCTCTCATATTGTCATAAGCGAGTGTAGACAAGCCAACCACTTGGTGAAATCTTAGGAAGAATGAAATAGTTGCTAGGTAAAGCACTGTACTGAAGGCTTGAAGGAAGAAAGGACCTTTCTGACCGGAGAGGTCACGGAAGGCTTTGCAGTAGAGGTAGCATTTGGTGTAGGCCTTGAAAAATAAGGAGAGTTTACTTAGGAGAAATTGGGAGGGAAAAGCCTTCTAGTCTGAGGGAGAAGCATGAACAAACTAGTGAAGGCCTGGAAGTACTTGGTGTGCAACAGGGAGAGGGAGGGCCCCAAACGACTGAGATGGCAAGGACACAGGGGCAGGCCAGGCTTTGCAGACCAGATTTGGGCTCACTGAAATGCCCTGCCAAGGACTCTGGGCCTTATCGTCTGGAAAGCAGGAAGCAATGGAAGGTTTCCGATGATGGCAGGGTTGGTGCAGGTCTTTCCCAGTGCTGTGATCCTGTACCTTTGGGGGCCCTGGTTTCCTGCGGCTTCTCTTCTGAGACAGCTGGCTGCATTCGGGATCTCTGGGAAGGGGGGGGTGTCCCCCAGGGTGGCCGCCTCTATCTACCTGGTCTCTTGCCTGACACTCAGCTCCACATGGGCAGGTGACACTCACTTGGGATGCAGTACGCTCCATTGTGAATTCAGCACTCGCCCTGCTGAATGGGCTTCTCCTGGTTATATCTACTCTCTCAGTGAACAGCTGCTGCATCCATCCCTGTCCTCTGCTGAGTACATGCCATTTGCTAAATCGTCTTCATTCTTTGCCCCAAGAGATCTAGACCAGGGGTCTCAAACTCAACTCAGCATGTGGGCCGCAGAGCAAGATCACAGCCGTTTGGCGGGCCGCACTAGGTCTACAAAAGGCAACTGTTACGCAACACTTTTTAGTGTCACAAAACAACCAGAAACTGTAGTTCGTGCATTAGTCTGCGGGCCGCACAAAATTGTTCGGCGGGCCGCATGCAGCCCGTGGGCCGCAAGTTTGAGACCTCTGATCTAGACTCATCCTCTCCCTTCTACTCTCATGGCTCTGGTTTAGGGTCTTTTGTCTATTTCACTTTAACAACTAATTACTGAGCACCGGGGACTGCGCTGGGGATACACTCGCATGGAGGAAGCAGATGGCATCTGCCCCAGGCTAGCTTGAGGTCTGGTAAAGAAGACATCAGGCGAAGAGTTAAGACTAACGACATTTTCAGACAAATGGAAACACAGAGCACTGTGCCCCTCAACCTCTGTTCTGCTTTTGTGTCCTCCCTCCTCCCAAACCAAGATTTTCCTATAAAATGTTAGCAGGAACATCTTCAAAATTCCCTTCTCCACTGAATCCCCACAGCTTGCAGATAAAAGTCTAACCTCATTGGAATGGCCCCATTCCAGGTCCCTCATGATCTGAGTCTGAACTAGTGTGCACTGACCCTGTGCATCCACACGGCCCCCAGCCGAGCAGTACCGGTCACGTGTGCTCGGAGAAGACCATGCCTGCCCATGCCCAGGCCTTCGCTAACGCTATTCCTTTATCCCACATCCACATGTGTAAAGCCTCTTTGTCCCTGTGGCTGAACTTCAGCAGCTCCCACCAACCCTCCTGGACCTTTTCTTCCCCAGCCTTTGTCACCTCCATCACAGCACTTATCACAGTCTGTCTCATTTATGATTTTGCTCCTCACTCTTCATCAAGGACAGGGAGCTTGTCTTATTCACTCCGAATAAGTACAATACGAAGATTATAGCTAAAACTTTCAGATGCTTTATTTATGCCAGGCGCTGTGCTAAGGGCTTTATTTGAGTTGCTTCATCGCATGTTAATGACACATGCATGGGGTGGTCACTACCACTAGCCTCATTCTATCTGTGAAGTCACTGATGCTCAGAGAGGTGAACTGATTCTCTGGACTTCAGAACTGACTTCAGAGCCTGTGCCTTGGACTGCAACCACCCAAAGGGTGACAAGACTGTGTCTTGTCAGGTCCCTTGTCCTTAAAGTCCTTAATAGGGGTGGCTCAATGAAGTGAATGGGGACAGTGAAGCCCAGAGCAGCCTCCTCAAGGTCATACAGCAAATCACAATTGCTGAGAGATGGCAAATGCGGGATGCTTGTTGCTCACTTGTTTTCTTACACATATTAACGAGGATGCAGAGGCCGTTTTCAAAGGGAAGCTACACATTTCAGACTGAGTCAGTGGCCAAGGATTAGATGGAGGCGTGTAGAATCCAGGCTGATTAAATGTGATTTGATCTGGGTGGTGACATGCCTCATTCACCCAGCCCTGTTGGACCAGGCGGCCAAAGCAGAAAACTTTCCTTTCGCACATAGCCACTGTCTCTCTGCTTGCGCCCGTGAAGAGCTGTTTAACGAGGGGAACACCCTCTCCCCGCCCCACTGGACTGGACCTGTTCGCTTCCTTAAGGAAGGGGAGTGGTGTGGAGCCCAGGCCTTCCCCGTGGGCCTGCCCTGCTCTGCTCCACACAGACCTGCCTTTGTGAACTCGGTGGGCAGGGCCTCTGTGGCATCCCAAGGAGCTGGGAGAGGGGCCAGAGGGGAGAGTTGGGATGGAAGGTTGGCACAGGGAGAGGGCTGGGTGCCCAGAATGCTGTACCCAGGCAGCCACCACCAGGCCAGCCAGGGTGATTCCTCCATTCCTTTCTGGGCATGAACGAGGCAGGAACTATGCCCAGAGAGCCTGGAGGAGTGGTGCCCCAGGGTCCAAAGCATCAGGCACTTTGACCTTTCAGAGCCCCCTGAAAGAAAACACCTGTACTGTGGGACATTTGTAGTGGAGAACGCTCACTGCTGCCATCTGATTACCTCTCCCCATTGGCCTGGGAGGGACTCCAAGGTGGGTGGCCTTTCCTCTCTTTATTTCTTCATTTGGCTTGTCTTGCTATCATGTAAGTATCTTTATATATCACTTTGTCCTCCGTATCCTGGATTAAATGCCACATGCCATTCTCTGAATATGCCAGAGACTATATAGACAGGCGGACAGACAGACTGATAATTAAGTAAAGAGGGGGGGGGGGTGGGAGGGATCTTGTCTAACACACCATACTTTCTACCCTCTGATTGAATGGGGTCACACTGTTGCTGCTTTCTTGTCATGAAATCTTATACCCACCCCATCCAGCACATTGCATCGTGTCCTTAAGATTTTTAACTGAGCCTGACCAGGCAGTGGCGCAGTGGATAGAGCGTCAGACTGGGATGCGGAGGACCCAGGTTCAAGACCCCTAGGTCACCAGCTTGAGTGTGGACTCATCTGGTTTGAGCAAAGCTCACCAGCTTGGACCCAAGGTCGCTGGCTCGAGCAAGGTGTTACTTGGTCTGCTGAAGGCCCACAGTAAAGGCACATATGAGAAAGCGATCAATGAACAACTAAGGTGTCACAACGAAAAACTGATGACTGATGCTTCTCATCTCTCTCCGTTCCTGACTGTCTGTCCCTATCTATTCCTTTCTCTGACTCTCTCTCTGTCTGTGTAAATAAATAAATAAATAAATAAATAAAAGATTTTTAACTGAGCAGAAATGAGTGTTGATTTCCAGGTCGACGCTTTATCCACTGTGCCACCACAGGTCAGGCAGAAATGAGTGTTGAGAAGCTGCAGAGTCCCACGGGTAATCTCACAGTCTGCTGCGTTACAAACCCAGTGACAAGAGCTAATGCTGCAGCTTCCCCAAGGGGCAGGGCCCAGATGCTGCTCCAGGTCCAACCCCGTGATACCAGACGTTGGGGCAAGCATGCAAAGTTACAGATTAACGTTCAGGTTTTGCTGACCCTGGGTTTGATGCAACCTCGGGAAATGCCAGGAGCTCCATCTTTGGTGCTCACAAAATGATGAGAATAATTACCGCTCGAAACTGGGCTTGGCAAAGCCCAATGACCCGTGGGACTCTGCTGCCTCCCCGGGGCAGAAGCCTGTCCGCTGTGCTTGCAGAGGAGGCCGTGACTGCTCTCGGGGCCATGGAGGGCTTTGCATGGGGAAGACCAAGGGCTATCTGAAGATTCGGCGACGCAGTGGGTGTGTGAGTCATTAATGTTGTAAACAGAAAGCCTGATGGATTCTGATACACGGGCTTGTTAGGCAGAGATAAGAGGCTCTGAGAAAAACGTGCCATTTGCATCTAGGTCACTGGTGTGTACAGGGGACGCTAGCAAGGACAGAGGCTGAAGGCTAGGTGAAGCGATTAAGGGTGCGAGAGGAGACAGGAAGGTGAAGGGACAGAGAAAAACCTTGTTGAGGGAGGTCTTGGGTCATTAATTGCTTGAGAAAATCCAGCCAGGGTTTGCAGTGGCCTTTTCCAGGGGAAGCGAGCCAGCCCTCTTTCCAAGGTAAACAGGTCCTGAAGTTATGTGTCCAGAGTCCTGAGGAAGAAAGTGCTGGGCAGATGGAAAGCTAGCTCAGAAAGAAGGATGGCCCTAGTCAGGGAACTCAGTTGGTTAGAGCATTGTCCTAATATGCCAAGGTTGCAGGTTCGATCCCTGGTCAGGGCACAGACAAGAATCAACCAATGAATGCATAAATAAGTGGAACAACAAATGGCTGTTTCTCCTCTCCCCATCCCCGTTTTCCTCTCTCTCTCTCTCTCAAAAAAAAAAAAAAATAAACCCAAAAAAACTTTTTTAAAAATTAAAAAAAAAGGAAGATGGCAGGCAGAGGTAAGGGTGGGGGGATGAGAAAAGGGGAGAGTTCCATGTGAGGCAGTGGAGGCTAGAGTCCCAGACCCCAAGGCAGAAAGGGGAGAGTTCAGTGTGAGGCAGTGGAGGAGAGTCCCAGACCCCAAGGCAGAAAGGGGAGAGTTCAGTGTGAGGGAGTGGAGGCTAGAGTCCCAGACCCCAAGGCAGAAAGGGGAGAGTTCAGTGTGAGGCAGTGGAGGAGAGTCCCAGACCCCAAGGCAGAAAGGGGAGAGTTCAGTGTGAGGGAGTGGAGGCTAGAGTCCCAGACCCCAAGGCAGAAAGGGGAGAGTTCAGTGTGAGGCAGTGGAGGAGAGTCCCAGACCCCAAGGCAGAAAGGGGAGAGGTCAGTGTGAGGCAGTGGAGGAGAGTCCCAGACCCCAAGGCAGAAAGGGGAGAGTTCAGTGTGAGGCAGTGGAGGCTACAGTCCCAGACTCCAAGGCAGAAAGGGGAGAGTTCAGTGTGAGGCCGTGGAGGAGAGTCCCAGACCCCAAGGCAGAAAGGGGAGAGTTCAGTGTGAGGCAGTGGAGGCTACAGTCCCAGACCCCAAGGCAGAAAGGGGAGAGTTCAGTGTGAGGCAGTGGAGGAGAGTCCCAGACCCCAAGGCAGAAAGGGGAGAGTTCAGTGTGAGGCAGTGGAGGAGAGTCCCAGACCCCAAGGCAGAAAGGGGAGAGGTCAGTGTGAGGCAGTGGAGGAGAGTCCCAGACTCCAAGGCAGAAAGGGGAGAGTTCAGTGTGAGGCCGTGGAGGAGAGTCCCAGACCCCAAGGCAGAAAGGGGAGAGTTCAGTGTGAGGCAGTGAAGGAGAGTCCCAGACCCCAAGGCAGATCCTGAGAGCCGGTTTGGGTTCTGAGGTCCCTTCCCTTCGAAAGTCTGAGTCAGGCGTTTTATAGTGGGGTTCCTGAGGTAGCTCAGAAATAATAACAACACTTTTTAGAAAATGTAATCTTGTTCTATGAGGTCATATTATTATTTAATTATTTGATCATCATCATCATCATGATGTAATGTAATGATTATACAATGCAGCACCATGCTAAGTAAGCAATTTATATAACTTTATCTCATTTATCCTCACAGTAACCCTAGGAGTATAGGTAATATTGTTATCCCCCCTTGCAGAGCAGAGGAAAATGAGGTTCAAAGAGGTAACCTTGCCTAGCCCAGGTCTCATGGTGAGTAATGCTGAACCAAGACTTGCCCTCAAAGGGGGTGATTCCAGAGAAAAGGCCCAGCTAGCCTAGAAAGCAGAAGGAAACCCCAGATGTGAAATGAGCCACAAATCTAGCACAGGAAACAACCTCACAACACCCCAACCGCTACATACTGGATGTCTGCTTCCACATTTTATCAAACCTAAGACACCATCAATTGTACAATATGCCATTATTTTATGTATCACTAAGAAAAGAAATGCTGCACATCCTGGTTTTAGAGACATTAAAATACCAGAAGAAAACTTCTTTTAAGGTTTGGTGAAATATTTTAAATATTGTGCTTTCTCATTTCCTCCCAACAATAGCCCTTTCTTATCACCTCCACTGTATAGATGAGGACACAGGCTCAGAGCAGCAGAGCCTGTGCCTGTGGTCAGTGACACAGAGCTACAGAGCTGCAGAGCTTGAATCTGTCCTCGGCAGTGTCCTGTGCCAAAATCCCTGTCCTTAACCACATTACATTGACTTTGAAGGAGATGGGACATCTTTGTCACTTGTTCCTTTTAGTGGGCAGACAGCTGGGCAAAGCAGAAACACAATGAAGGCACCTGACCTCCAGAAAAGAGAAAACCTTCTCACAGTCTCACCTGTGACTGAGCTCACTCTGGGTCTCAAGCTCCCCCTGAACTCTGGGGGTACATCCTCTGGTTACAGAGTTCAGGATGATCCCTTCAGCTCTGCCCATTCATTTTTCTAGTTCATGAGCCTCCTCACTCCAGGGTCTTTCTCTGACTCATGCCTCCCTTTTTCCAAACTCCAGTTGGTGATTTGTGCCAGATTTTGTAGCATCATCCTTGACCTTGACCTTGATTCTTCCCACATCTTCCTTGCCTCCTCCCATGTCTGAACTCTTTGGCTTCACCCTGCCTTGTTCAAGAGTCTTCTTGTGTCTTAGTCACAACCTAGCCCTGTTTCATACCTCTTTCTCATTAAGGTTTTGTTGTTGTTGTTTTGTTTTTTTAGAATTCTTACATGTTAAAATGAAAATATGGGCAAACAAGGTGGAATGAGGACGTTGTATGTGTAGAAAAGGTCAACTGGACAAGTTTTCTTGCTTTAATTTTTTACCTCAAGATGTTCATCCCCCTCTCGGGGCTCTGTATCTACAAGCTGGCCCCTTGGTTTCCAATGTATGTCGTCATTGCACAGCCTCTCGCCCTCTGTCCTGACCTCCTGGCTACCCTTCCCATAGTTTTCCATTGTGAAGAAGACAGTTGCGCTTTAATGAAATCTTCCCCATCTCTGGGAAACACCCTTGCTACCTCCCTGCCCAGCCACTGAGTCACTCTTTCCCTTCACGTCTCTTCTCAAAGACTTCCCGACGCTTGCGATGAAGGACGGATCTTGGCACCTTCCCCTTTCCCGATATCACTCCCCACTTCAGCAAGAAATGAAAATCACAACTTGGAAATGCCTCCGAACCAGCAACATCATTCTACGGGAACACACCCATCTTCTTTTTCTCCTGATGACCCTTCCTCTCACTCATCATCTATCCTGTACAATCTCTTGTCTTTTTCTTTGCACAGCTGTCTCCACTCAGCCTAATTTCCCACAAAGCTCCACTAAGGGGAACATTTCCGCTTTCGGTATATGTAAACCTTTACTGACTGTTTCTTTTTGGTGTTTGATCAAAGGGCTAAACCTGCTCAGTACAGGGGTCCTTTGCTCTAAGTTTCCCCAGCACAGGCATGTCTTCATTCATTTGCTTCATACACAGTGAGGCTACAGCAATATTGCCACTATGTATGGGTCCAGGGAATAAATGACAAGCAAGCATTGCCAGGCTGTGGTGTCCATCTAGGATGGGAGGTCCATGAAGGTGCCCATCCAACAAATATTTTTGAAACCCTACTGTGTGCCAGCCCTGTGTTAAGCATGATGGGTAGAACAATGAACGAAACAAAAATCCCAGCTCTCTTGAAATCTACCTTCTTTTTTTTTTTTTTTTTCATTTTTCTGAAGCTGGAAACAGGGAGAGACAGTCAGACAGACTCCCGCATGCGCCTGACCGGGATCCACCCAGCACGCCCACCAGGGGCGACGCTCTGCCCACCAGGGGGTGATGCTCTGCCCATCCTGGGGGTCACCATGTTGCGACCAGAGCCACTCTAGCGCCTGAGGCAGAGGCCACAGAGCCATCCCCAGCGCCCGGGCCATCTTTGCTCCAATGGAGCCTTGGCTGCGGGAGGGGAAGAGAGAGAGACAGAGAGGAAAGCGTGGCGGAGGGGTGGAGAAGCAAATGGGCACTTCTCCTGTGTGCCCTGGCCGGGAATCGAACCCGGGTCCTCCGCACGCTAGGCCGATGCTCTACCGCTGAGCCAACCGGCCAGGGCTTTTTTTTGTATTTTTCTGAAGCTGGAAATGGGGAGAGACAGTCAGACAGACTCCCGCATGCGCCCGACCGGGATCCACCCGGCACGCCCACCAGGGGCGATGCTCTGCCCCTCCGGGACATTGCTCTGCCGTGACCAGAGCCACTCTAGTGCCTGGGGCAGAGGCCAAGGAGCCATTCCCAGTGCCCGGGCCATCTTTGCTCCAATGGAGCCTTGGCTGCGGGAGGGGAAGAGAGAGACAGAGAGGAAGGGAGGGGGTGGAGAAGCAAATGGGCGCTTCTCCTATGTGCCCTGGCCAGGAATCGAACCCAGGTCCCCCGCACACCAGGCCAACGCTCTACCGCTGAGCCAATCGGCCAGGGCCAGAAATCTACCTTCTAATGGAAATGACTGCTAAAAATAATCATTACATTGGTGTCTACCTACGTAGCCTTGGATTCTAATAAGTGTGTGGGAGAAAATATTAAAATGACTAAAATTTGAATTCATATTTGTCCTGGAAGTGCTAAGAAACTGGGAAGGAGAGAGTCAGAGAATGAGATGAGAACATTTTTAACAGCTTTCTTGAGTTATTATTTACATATCATACAATCCACTGATTTGGAATATACAATTCAATGGCCTTTACTAAATTCACAGTTGTACAACTGCTGCCTCTATCTGTTTTCAGGATATTTTCATCACTCTTAAAAAAACCCCACATCCATTAAGCAGTCGCCCCCTGCTTCCCTCTTCTTCCGAGCCCCTGGCAAACATTAATTCACTTTCTGTCTCTATGGATTTGTCTATTCTGGACATTTCATATAAGTGAATCATACAATAAATAGTATTTTGTGACCAGCTTCTTTCACTGAGCATAATGTTTTCAAGGTTCATCCATGCCATAGCATGTCTTCATTCCTTTTCATAGCCGAGTAATATTCCATTGTATGGACATACCACATTTTGCCTATCCACTGAAGGACATTTGAGTTATTTCCACCTTTTGGCTATTATAAATACTATTGCTATGAACATTAGTGCACATGGTTTTGTATGATATGTTTCCATTTCTCTTGGGTATATCCTTAGGAGTGGAATTGTTGGGTCATATAGTAACTCCATGGATAAACGTTTGAGGAACTCCCAAATACAGTGTGTCCGTAAAGTCATGGTGCACTTTTGACCGGTCACAGGAAAGCAACAAAAGACGACAGAAATGTGAAATCTGCACCAAATAAAAGGAAAACCCTCCCAGTTTCTGTAGGATGATGTGGCAGCATGTGTGCGTGTGCAGATGATGACATAACACCATGTATACAGCGGAGCAGCCCACGGCCATGCCAGTCGAGATGTGGACGGTACAGAGGGAAGTTCAGTGTGTTCTGTGGCTCTCTAAATTTGAATCTGTGACCAAAGTGCAACGTGAATATCGGCGCGTTTATAACGAAGCGCCACCACATAGGAATAACATTACTCGGTGGGATAAGCAGTTGAAGGAAACAGGCAGTTTGGTGGAGAAATCCCGTTCTGGTAGGCCATCAGTCAGTGACGAGTCTGTAGAGGCTATATGGGATAGCTACCTAAGGAGCCTTAAAAAATCTGTGCATGAGCCCACATCGAACTGCACTGAATAGTATGAAACTGGGAGAGTTTTCCTTTTCTTTGGTGCAGATTTCACATTTCTATCGTCTTTTGTTGCTTTCCTGTGACTGGTCAAAAGTGCACCATGACTTTACGGACACACTGTACTTTTCTAAAATGGCTGCACCATTTTACATTACCACCAGCAACCAGAGGACTCTGATTTCCCCATACCCTTGCCAATGCTTATTATTATCCATCTTTTGATTATAGCCATCCTAGTGGATACAAAATGCTATTTCATTGTGGTTTTGAAATGCATTTTCCTGATGGCTAATGATGCTGAACATCTTTTCCATATGCAGATGACAACATCTGTATTATGTTTGTGAGGCAGCTATTCACTTAGTTCCCAGGGTCTACCTGTCACAGGCGCTCAGTAACAGTTGTTGAATGGACATAACTAGGAATGAAACAAAGAAAAGCGCCATGAAGGGAATGGCTGTATGAAGGAGAATATTCTACAAATATGAAGCAATATATTTTGATGCCTCCCAGCCCATCCTGCTGCCTTTAAACCATGTTCCATTTGGAGCCTCCATTTCTCGAGGCTGGGTCAGGAGGCCTCTTGCCTGGAGCAGAGAAGGAAAGGGAACACACACAGAGAGAGGACAGCTGGCTCAACAGCCAAGATTTGTGGAGAGATTTGCGAAATTGCTTACGCTCGCTCCCCTTTAACATAGCGAGGGCTGGTCTGGCAGACAGACTGGCGCTCCCACCACTGTGTGGGGCATCTGAGGGCAGGGCACTGCCCTGCAACATGGGGAGTCCCGGAGAATGCAGAGGGTGGGCGGCTGTGATTCGACAGCGAGTGGGTGTAGTTTGTACTTTGGTGTTCCTGCAGCTCCTGCATGAGGCAGATGCTGAGACGAGAGCCAGAGGCCAGTGGGTGACCCTGCAGCGGAGCCAGGGGCAGGCCTGGGTGGGGAGGCAGAGACCCAGAGGGTCCCACAGCCAGCCAGTGCCGGTCAGCCAAGGAGTCGTCCTGGCCCTGACCCAGCCACAAGAGACCAGGACCTCAGCATGAGCCATGAAGGCCGCAGTGGGCAGTCACAGGGCAGGCAAAGGGCTCCACACCAAGACCTCGGGCCCCAGAGGCCCCGAGTGAGGTCCCCACTCCTCCAGTGAGAGGCTGAGTACCCCACTCTTCTCACAGCGACGTGACACTCACAGATGGCGGGGTCTCAGGGGCAGAGCAGGACTTAACAGTCTTGTTCAGTGCTGCCATGGAGGATACTGAGCTGCTTGTCAGCTCCCCACCAGGTGAGGGCTTATGGGGAAGCCCTGATTACAGACAAGTGAAGAGAAACTAGTCACGCTGCGTGAGAGACCAGGCGCCCCGCCACCTGGGCCTGCCTAGGCTGGGGAGTGCAGCAGGGACTTAGCCTACTGCAGGGATCTAGCCCACCACAGGGCAGTGGGGGCAGGGATCTACCAGGGCAGCATCGGACCTAAGCCTCAGAATGTTGCTGCATTTGTGTCCACGTCCAGGGTCTGTTCTGGAGTCAGGGAGCATCTGGGCAAGAGAATCTCTCCCCTTCAAACAGAAACAACAGCTCAAAGAGCATGTCCTTTGTCATCTTTGCATATGATTGTTTTAAAGATGTTTTGGGAGGTGTCTGGATGGGCCAGGCTAAAGAAACGTTTGGGCCCTCGGAGTGTTGCAGGTGCCATACTCACTCCTACAAGCGTCACTGAATCCTCCCAGCAGCCCTCTGTTGTTACTCATGTTTTATAGATAAGGAAACCGAGGGCTTGGTGAGGTTTCCCAGCGTCTTCTGTGGGTAAGCGGGTCAACCAGGACAGAGGGAAAGGGAGTGAAGAGAGGTCGGCGTGGGAAGGAAGGGTTTTGCCTGCAACAAACAAGCCCGGGTCTCTGCACCATCTCTTCCCGTAGCTCTCCAATTTACATGTCGCTTCTTCAAGGCATCTTGCCTGACCATTTATTCTGAAGTTGGCTTTCCTCTTCATGCTCTGTCTCGGTTCCTTGATACTGAATTTTTCTTTCTTAGTCCTTGACGTCGTGTGTGTGGTCTGTAACGTCCCCGGTACATAGTGGTCCCATTAGGACAGGGACCATGACTCTCTTTGCAGTAGTATCTCCAAGGCCTGACAGGGGTGGGTGCTCTGTTTGTTGACTGAATGAGTACAGGTTTGCCCTCTGGCCTGCGGGCAGTGAAGAATAATGAAGGGTGTTTGAGCAAGAGAGAGACACGATCAGATTTGTGGTTTGGGAGGACAAGGCTGGAGGTGTTGTGGATGAGGTAAGAAGTATGAGCTATAGAGAAAAATTAAAAGTAATTGCCTTGGATAGGGGCCAAGATTTTGTTGGCCTGAGCTGAGACATTGATGGGAGGGAAGGAAAGGAATACAAAAATGTCCGGAATATTTAGGTGGAACCATTAGGAGATGCCTGTGGGCAGTGAGGCAAAGGGAACATGACTAAAGTCCGCAGTTTGGGCTACGCTGTGACCACTGTCCTGTCAGTAATGGAGGCAGAGGCAGTGGGGGATTTTGGAGATGTGGTTAGAACCAGAGGCAGAAAGGGCTCCCAGGGAGCATGCAAAGAGAGCACCTAGGACAGGTCCCTAAGGGATTCTGGACTTCAAAGTGTGGCTAAAGGAATAGAAGCCAGGCCAGGATACTAAGCAAGGGCAGTTAAAGAGACAGCAGACCGAGAAGCCAGTGCTCCTGTTGAAAACAGGGGAGAACGGTCCAGAATGGAATTAAAAGCAGGCAAGTCCATGAGAGAAAGCCATGGAGACCCTGGTCAGGATGGCTCTGTATCTCCAGCCTTGAGGGAAGGTAGGTACAGGGCGCCAGATCTCCTGGTGGTTAAAGAGAAGCCAGACAGCCGGAGTTCTAAATGAAGTCTCCCAAATGGTCAATGTCAAATCAAGTCACAGGAACCACAACCAACGGTGGGTCCAGCAAACCATAGAGCCTCCGGCCACATCTGGCTCATAGGCCACAAGTTTACAACCTGGTTTTGTCTGAGATCATGGGCTAGCTTTCCCAAGGACAGGACAGGACCATTTTGGTGGAAGGAAGATGACAGGGGGCTGGGGACAACTGAGAGATGCTGGAGACAATGACTTCCTTTGTGATGCTGGGTCAGCCAAGCTGAGAGTAAGGCAGGGACAGGGTGGGGTGTGGTGATTCTACAGGTGGAGGGCTTCAGCAAGTGTTTTCCTCTGAATTAGAAAAATATCTGAAATGTGTTTTCACCGATTTCATCCCCCTCTTCAAGGGTAATCATATTTTTTTGAGGTTTCTACCTACATACACATATATAATTTTTAGAAATATGTGTATATGGATAATTTCATACCCATTGTTCTAGAGCCCCCCCCCCCACTCATCTATCTATGTATTCATGTAGCTCTTTTTTATGGCTGTCTGGTGTTTGCTTGGCTGTATAATGTGTTTTATCATTCCATTACTGATGCAACATGGTTTCCAAATCATCGTAACTGCAGACAGTGCTGCTGGGAACCTCACGCCTTGATCTCCCAGCACGGGTGTGAGCCCTCCCATTGGACAGGTTCCTAACATTGGGCCCGGCTGGCACAGACCTGTGCACAGTGTGCCGTTTTCTCCAAGGCTCGTTGAATCTGTCGGCTCTTCCCTTAACCTGGGAACGAAAAATGCATGGAAAGCCTATGTCCAAGGAAGCTTGAAAACTGAAAGTGAGGCTTTAAAGTATCTCCACCTGACAACAACACAGGGTGGGGCAAAAGTGGGTTTACAGTTGTTCATATGGAAAATAATACAGTAATTAATAAATAATAATACAAGAATAAAGTCTGCGTTTTGTGGACTCCCAATTATAAACTGACTTTTGCCTCACCGTGTACAGCTCTTTTTTAAATCAAGATGTAGTGGGAAGGGCCATATTTATAAATAGGTAACTCCTACTCATTGATCTGCAAGATAGACAACAAATACAAATCGCTAAAGAGAAGAAAAGTTCTACCTCTACCCTTCTTTGGTCATCCATCTTCCAGGCCTCCAGTCAACATTTAAAGAAGATACAAATTCCCGTGAGCCCGATGAAACATGTGAAAAAAAGAGCCATGGTGTGGGAAATTTGTTCACAGATTTCAGAGAGACCAAAGGTTGAAGATCATTAAAAAGATTTTTTTAAACATGATTATCCTCCTGAGATTTGGTATTTAATACATGAGATCGTTCATTTGATCACTCTTTGCCACAGAGGGAGAAAAACCCCTCTAGTTCCTGCAGTGAACGCAGAACCATGCTGTGGAAACAAACAGGAGCTGTAAACAGCCCTCTGCAGGGGCCCTGGACTTCACCGCTGCAGCTGGCACACTTAGCTCAGAGCGCCCTCTTCTGGACCGGGGTGTCACTGCACCAGCTTGGGCCCAGTTCACCAAGGGCAGGACAAGTCTGCTTTTATAGTGTTCAGAAACTGCTTCCATTCTAACGTCAACACATCTTTGAGTTTCTTCCGTCTTCGCCACTGAAACCCCAGACAGTCTTTTTCAATATTTGTGCTATATTTTCAGGTTACACAGAACTCTGTCTCCTCTGTAAAAATGATTCCTTGGTTACTGTTCTTTTTTTATAAATACCCTCCTTAAGTCGCTGGATTCTAGTTAAGTTGGTTAGCAGTCGGGAATACATTCATGATTTCAGGTAAGTGGAAACTAGGTCTAGGAGCCCAAGAAGAGCAAACAGTTCTAGGTGTCATAACCCCCTGCATTTGAACAAAATTTGGTTAAGACTGCAGTTTTCTGTTTCACTCTAGAAATTTAAGTCTGCCTACATTTCCCTTATTCATTTAACAAATACTTGCTGAGTTCCTATGACATGCCAGGGAGTGTGCTAGGAGCAGGATAATAGTAAGGGACAAGTTGAGGATAGTGTCACTTGAATCCATCATGTCTGATAACTAGGTGGTATTTTTATGGCAGAATGCTTGGAAATCTAAGAGCGTCATAACGGGCTACCAGAGCCTTAATAGCATGCTTTCAAATAACCTGTTAATCTATCACATCCTGCTACTATTAAATTTAACTAGGTTAATCCCTCAATGCAGAAATGGCTTCTTTCTTACTTCTTAAAAGGGGCTATTCAATCCTCCGAGAAACACGCTCATAACCTGTTAGGATAGGAAGGAGGAGGCAAGATGAAAGAAAACAGCCTTTTCCAAATAACTGCCTGTTTTGCTTGGAGCCAGGGTGGGCCGAGCTGAGGCCGGGCCTTGTTTGGATGTGGCAGCCTGCGGTTAACTGGCACCAGCTTCATCAACCCTGCGGGGTGAGCACCAGGCTTGCAGCCCACAGCTCACTCCTCACCTGGCTCATCCTCCAGACAGAAGAGAAGCCCCTTCTCTCCCTCTCTCTCTCATCCAGGTGTGGAAGCCACTTGCCAGAGGGGCACTGGGTCCTGGAAAGGCCCAGCCCCAAAGAGGGGGGTGCTTCCTGCAACCAGAGAACCACATTTGCAGAGCTGAAGACAGCAACGCCAGCACGGGGGAACAAGCCAGGCAGGGTCATCCAAGACAGATAAGGGATGACGCAAGGCCAAGGGCTGTGAGGATCCAAGTTCCAACACGGCCTCCAATGAGATCTGCTAGTTATTTATGCTCTTACTGACTTCTACTAAACTTCAGATGACCCTCGGAGAGGCAGACATCCTTTCTTCCTCACTTCTCTTGGATTTATAACAGTAACACGAGGCTTCTGGGAAAGTCCTGGATCCTTCTAGTCTGCCATCCCAAGTACAGGTGAACTCAGCTTCAAAAAAAGCTAACTTTTTCTCTAAAATCGCTCCTGATTTGCAAAGGAATAGCTCTGAACGATTGTCTTTTGCAGGCTCATTCCGTCAAAAGTTCTTTCCCCTGTTACATTATTCAATTAAGTCCAGTTCATTCAGCTCAACTCAGCAAATATTTACTGAGCTCAACCCTGTGTTATTTCTGCCCTCAGGAAATTCACAGACCAAGGAATGAGACAGATGAATAAATAAACCATTTCAGTCGAGGTGGTACGTGCAATGATAGAATCATGTACAAGGTATCACTTTCCAGCCTCTGCTCTCATGGAATATGGGCTGGAAAAAAGAGTCAGATGTTGACTGAAACGTTGGACAAATAAGAGCAGAATTTAAGCTCTGACCAGTGCATGCAGGAGAAGCAGGTGGCACCATTTGAGTTTTAATGGGGCATTTGACCAGGGGGTCCAGTAGGGTATCCCTGAAGAAATTGCAGTTGTGATCTGAAAAATGGGTCTGGGTGAACTAGCTGCATGATGGAGGGAACAGTGGTCCAGGCAGGGGGGAGAGCATGTGCAAAGGACCTGTGGCAGGAGAACACAGAGTATATTCAAGGGACCAAGGCAAAGCTGGGGCCAGAGCATAGGGTGGGGTTGCTGGGCCAGAGAGGTCAGTAGGGCCAAATCCCACGTAAGGCCTAGTCAGCCATGGCCTTCACTTCTGTGTGCTCATTTCCTGTCTGTGTAAAGGTGACCAGAGCATCATCTACCCTATAGGAGTGAGTGAATCCCTTTGGCACCGAGGGGCAAGTGCTGTATCAGTTTCTATTACTGCTGCAATTACCATCCTCATCATCTCACCAGGATGAGTCTGCGGACGAGGACCATGTTGGCCCAGGTCTGATCTTTCTTTTTAACACTTCACACTAGCTATGTGGGCAAAGTTGCAGGGAGGTCTCAGAGGCCACAGAAATTAGCATCAACTCCTGTGAGAGTAACCAGTGGCTTTCTGGAGACATTCTGAATGAATGACCGGCTGGGCTGCTGACCACAAGGCTCAAAAAACACAACCACCATGAGTTTATCCCCTACACCCAGAAAAAAACGAGACAGAGGAAGGAGGACAGTGCCTTCCGAGAGAAGGCTGACTATAAATGGAAAATTACACTGGGAGAAAACAAATCTTATTTGATGGGAACCCATTTTTGACTCTGTCTGGAAATCCAGGGCAGAAGGAAGTGGAGGGGACAGGGAGTGAGCAGGTGCACCCTGGCCATACGGCCTGCCCCTGCCGGGGACTGGTATGCACTGCCGGCAGGACCACGAGGACGGCGAGGGCGACAGCAGCCAGCTGCCAAGGACCCGCACCTGGTGCCAGACACTAGGCAGGCCCAGGTGCTTCCGGGCTGCATCTGGGCCGGGACAGCCCAGGATGCAAATGCTGGCCCGGGCTGAGATGTGGAGCAGGGAGCTGGTGTAGGAGAAGCCTCAGGAAGCGTGGACGGCAGGGCTGGTGTCCCGGGGGCACTTCTGTTTTCTAAAGGAGGTTGCCGTAGCATTGAATGAGACAGTCTATCTAGGAAGCACTCAACACATGTTAGCTTAGAAACATCAATCAATACTCTCTTCCGTGCAACGCAGAGGCTCCATTACCCTCGGCTTTTATTATAGTTTCAGTTCTACAACCCATCTGCTGTGTGACACAGGGTAGCTTCTGGACATCTCAGTGCCTAATGTTTCTCATTCAAAATGAAGTGTGACCTTACCATTTAAATGACTCCACTTTAAAAATATTAACAATAATTAGGGGTAACATTTGGTGACCTGCTTTCACTATGTGCCAAACACTGTGAAGAACCTTCCTGGGAGGTTATCGCCCAGTACGCAGACCTGGGGTCAGAATGTCCAGGTTCGAATCCCAGACCATTCCCTTCCTGGATCTGTGGCCTTGAGCCATCACTTAACCCCCAATGGGATTCAGTTTCTTCATCTGTAAAATGAGGGTGTCCACGGTACCTACATCCCAGGGTTCGGGAAGGACTGGAGGAGTTAGCTCAGAAAGAAGCATTTGGTAGCATACTTGGTACCGGGCTCTTGATAATAAACCTTCATGATGAGCATATTACAAATTCTCCCAGTCTGTACTACCCATAACCCTGTATTACGGCCCCAGAGACTAAGGCTAAAAAAAAAAAGGTTACATATCCACATGATGGAATATTACAATATTTAGTGATAAAAATAAATGAGCTCTCAAGCCATGACAAGACTCGGAGAAAACTCACATGCATATTTCTAAACAAAAGAAGACAATCTGAAAAGGCTATATGCTATATGATTCCACCTGAATGGCATTCTGGAAAAGGCAAAATTATGAAGGCAGCAAAAAGATCAATGGTTTCCAGGGACTTGGGGGAAGGAGGATGAAAAGGTGAGCACAGAGTTCCAGGGACTTGGGGGGAGGGAGGATGAAAAGGTGAGCACAGAGTTCCAGGGACTTGGGGGGAGGGAGGATGAAAAGGTGAGCACAGAGTTCCAGGGACTGGGGGAAGGGAGGATGAAAAGGTGAGCACAGAGTTCCAGGGACTGGGGGAAGGGAGGATGAAAAGGTGAGCACAGAGTTCCAGGGACTGGGGGAAGGGAGGATGAAAAGGTGAGCACAGAGTTCCAGGGACTGGGGGGAGGGAGGATGAAAAGGTGAGCACAGAGGATTTTAGGGCCGTGAAACTACTCTGTGTGATACTACAGCGGTGGATATGTGTCATTCTCCATTTTCCTAAACCCTTGGAATGCACAAGACTAAGAGTGAAACCTGATGTAAAGTGTGGATCAGGGGTGATGGTGATGTGTCAGTGTAGGCTCATCCATTGTAACAGATGGATGGCTCTGGTGTGGATGTCAATACGGGGCAGTCTGAGCACGGGTGGGTCAGCGGGCCTATGGGAAATCTGTATCTTCCTTTCAATTTTGTTGTGAACCTAAAACTGCTCTAAAAAATTTATTAATTTTTTCTTTAAAAAAAGGTTAAGTAACACAGGCCCTGAGAGGTAGAGCGGGGACTCAGATCTTGCTGTGTATGAACTCAGAAATGCATTAATGCCCCCTCCCCTCAGCTGTAGGGACACATGCAGGCTCCAGGGGGCTGAAGTGGGTTGAAACTCAGGAGGGAAAGTCACCAGACGCCTGCAGGTTATCTTGTGTGTTCACTGGTCTTTAGGCAACCCCAGCCCGAGCAGCAGCTTCCTTTCTGCCTCCGGCCAGCGCCTCTTGGAACCCCTGGCTCTGCACAAATGAAGGGTGTTTGTGGGAAGGAAGCATGGACCCTGCTGCCCCACGGCTGGCTGCGCCGTTAACACACTCACTCCTCAGCGGGGAGAACTCGGCCCATGTGCCCACTAGGAATAAGTGTGTGTGTGTGTTCAGCTATATATTTACACTTTCAAATGTCAGTTCTACTGACTCAGCCTCTCACCCCCCCAAAACATAGGATATTCCCATTTTCCACGTTAATGCATTTCAGAACCTGCGAGTTGTATATGTTGATTATATTTTTCCATGAGAAGAATAGAGTGACTGAGGGCTACATATATATTTAAGATCGTTGTCAATAATGGGATATCAGAACAAAATCCAGTTACTATAAACCTCTGTCATAGTTTCAAATAAAGAGGCTATGAGCCAAACTATAAAATTTATGTATTGATTATAAAGGGGTCAAACAATAACCATTGTAAGCTTCATTCTCACCACCACTGTCTTCATTTATTGGCTGCATAAGAAGTTTCACGTCCTTCAGATTATGTGCCTTAAGTAACGTAGCCCTCATGGAATTTTTTGGAGGTGGGTTGTATTGCATCATCATTTTGTAGATGAGGAAACTGAAGCTCAGAGAGGTTATATAACTTCCAAAGGGCACACAGCCACTAGGTGGTAAACCTCATAGACTTTTTTAATTGCTATGTTCACCTTTGCTGATCTTCTGAACCTTTTGCACATATTACCTATATAAATCCCCATGGATTCTCTCTCCCTTCTACTCTAAGCATCATGCCTAGCACACTGCCTGGCAGAAGGGAGCTGTCAATCAATGGTATTCTTCCTTCCTCCCGCTGGACAGCCCTCCTCCCACCATCTATCTGTTCCCCTTTCACAGCCAGTGGCTGAATTGGTTCAAGCATCAGCCCCAGGTGCTGAGGATAGCTCATTGGTCCGAGCATCAGCCAGGGTGCACGTGGGAGTCTGTCTCTTTATCTCTCCTCCTCTCATTTAAAAAAAATGTTATAAATAAAGGGGAACTTCAACACTCTGTCTAATGTTTTATTTATTTATTTTTTTGTCCATTGATTTAAGAGAGAGAGAGAGAGAGAGAGAGAGAAAGGGAGAGAGAGAAGCATCAACTTATTGTTTCATTTAAGTTGTTCTATTTAGTTGTGCCCTCATTGATTGCTTCTTATATGTGCCCTGACCAGGAATCAAACCTGCAAACTCAGCGAGCCAGGATAACACTCTATCCACTGAGCCGCTGGCCAGAACTGCTTTATTTCTTTTGTATTAAAAAAAACCCATACCAAATTCGAGAAGATGTTAACATTTGTTTAATATGAGTAGAGTGATACACAGATGTTTCTTACTATAACTTTTTTGTTTTTCTTAAATAAAAAGAAAGCTGACCCTGACTTCCCTGGTCATCCAGTTTCCTTCCCTGAAGACCACCTGATACTATTTTATTTGTACCCGCCTAGATCAGTCTATACATTAAAGCATGGGAATCTAATCTGATTCTCCTCGATCCTCTTCAGGACCTGGTCTTATCAATTAAATTCTTTTGATCTTCAATCTATCCAGTCCCCTCCCCTGTGGTGGATTTTTTCTTATTGACAAACATCCTCCAGTCTCTCATTTTGGAAAATTCTCCCTTCTCCAATTCTCTCCATTCTTGCTTCCTCAAAACAAGACTCTTCTCTTAGTGTGACCACAATCCTTCCTGGAAGGGTTGTGTGAACTCGCTGCCTCCAATTCCTCATCACTGACTCAAGTCTTTCCCTGCCTCCTGGATTCTTCATTCACCCATCCATCTATGGGAAGAGAACTCGATGATCATTTCTTGAGCTTTATGCTGCTTGACTTTTGTAGAATCTGATACTTTGGTCACCCCTTTCTTGACCCTGTCTCCTGCTCTGACCTTCATAAGCCTTCTTTATTAGTCTCTTTCTTCTTTGACTCAGCTCCCCTCTGTCACACCCATACTGGGGCTCCCCCACGCCCACCAGTTCTGTCTTCTCCCATTCTCTCCATTGATGACCTTACCAAGCCCCAACCTCAATGAACATTTTAGCAAAGATGCTCATTTCCTCTTGAGTTCTCATTCTGTGGCTTCAGAACCACATTTCCAACTGTCTGAGGGATAAGCCCACGTCAATGTCCTGCAGACAGAGCAAACTCAACCTGCCAAACTCCAAGCATTCCCCCTTTGGGACTGCTCTATTTCTGCTGTGTCATCGCTTCTCAAATTTAATGTGCGTACAAGTCACCTGGGGTATCTTATCAAACTGCAGGTTCTGCTTGGTAAGTCTGGGGTGGAGCCTGAGATTCCACATTTCTATCAAGGGCCTGGGTGATGTCTCTGCTGTTGTCCCAAGGACCCCACTTTGGGTAGCAACATGCTAGAGAGGTT
Source organism: Saccopteryx leptura (assembly GCF_036850995.1). Classification (NCBI taxonomy): domain Eukaryota; kingdom Metazoa; phylum Chordata; class Mammalia; order Chiroptera; family Emballonuridae; genus Saccopteryx; species Saccopteryx leptura. The sequence continues at coordinate 164,915,090 of NC_089508.1, read as the reverse complement.
TCCATTCTCTGGGCCATGGGTTCTTAACTCTACCTGCAAATAAGAACCATCTGGGGGTTGTAGTAGTTGTAACATGGTTTAAAAATCTGCATATAGTAAAAATAAAAAAATAAATAAATTACCTCCTTTTTTGTCTGTTTCCAACCCAGACAAATGAAGCAGAATTTCTGGGTGTGAGGATCAGGCACCTGCATTCCATAAATAACTACAGAGTTTCTGTTGGGCTAGGATTGTGCTAAAGACCGAAGAGATGGTAGTCAACAAGACAAAGCCCTTGTGGGCTTTGGAAATGGAGGTGATAAAGCAGAAAAATAAACAAATATCAGAGAGGATCTCAGGTTAAGTGCTATAAAGGAAACTTTTGAGTTCTCAGATAGAGAGAAACTGAGAAGGGGCAACTTTAGTTAGGATAGCTAAGGGAAGACCCTTGTGCAGAGGTGACATCTGAGCTGAGTCATGAGCCATGAGGAGGTGGACATGCAAAGGTTTAAGGGAAGAGAAGCATTTCAGGCTGAGGGAACAGTGTTTCCAGCAGAGGGAACAGCAAATGCAAAAATGCTGTGGTAGGTCCTTGCTTACTGAGTTCAAAGAAGAGAAGGAAAGCCAACAGTGTAGACAGACACAACAGGCGAGAGAGGAGAGGTGGGGGGTGAGGCTGCAGAGAGGCCGGAGCCAGATCAGGAACCTGTAGGACACAGTCTTGCTGTGGCTACAGCAACAGGAAACCACCAGAAGTATTTAAGCAAACAAGGAAAGACCTGACTTAAGCAATCTGCTATAGGAGGGCAGAGATGGGAACAAGGAGACAGCTGAGAAATGATGGTGGTTTGCAACATAGTGGCAGTAATGGGGAAGATGGAAGAGGTCAGGCTGAGGGTACAGTTTGGAGGTAGAACTTATAGAACTTGCCGATGAACTTAATGGGGCTAAGTGAAGGGGAGAGACAGAATGAGTTCTCCGTTTGGGGGCTGAGGCACTGGGGGAGTTTACTAAGTTATGAAATATTTCAGAAAGAAAAGATGGGGAAGTGGGTAGAAAGGATCAATAGTTCTGTCCGGGGTCATGTTAAGTTTCAGGTAAATATTGAACATCCATGTGGAGATGTTGTGCAGGAAGTATAAGATCTGGCTATAAATGATTTTTCCAGCCTAATCTCCCCCTCCCGTGAACTCATAATATGTAAGCCATCCTTAACTCAAAATATACTGGTTTTTTTCCTCACCTTGAATTTTCCCAGCTCTGTTCCTTGCCCATGTAGTGTTTTCCATCCAGTCTACCTGCCAATCTTGGCCTTTTGAGACTCTCCTCTCCTCATCTACACAAACCATCTCAAGTAACCCCTCCTCCCCAGTATCTCCATCATCAGTGATTGGTGACGCCTGGGAACTCCTACTAAAATGTGATGCCTTGTTAGTAACATTCATCGTATCTCTCTATGTGTGTTTACCTGCCCTGCTGGGTTGGAAGTTACCAGAGGGCAGGACTGGCATCCTTTCCTTTAAGCATCTCTTCGTGATATCCACAAATGTGCCTAGCACATAAAAGTAGCTAAAGAATAAGTACATTAGATGTCCTGAATAAATGAGTGACTAAGACATGTCCTGAGATGAGGACCTGAGATTGACCTAGACACTGGTGATCAAAGGTGGGAGGTTTTCTTAATCCTGTAGGACTGGGGGGTTGCTGGGTCTCTGTGTCATGGGTGTGAAATTATGCAGTACAACGCTAAGAGCCTCGGCAGCTGTACGTCATAATTTTTTTAACTCTCTAAATGATAATGCATGTAATCTGCTTAAGTATAAGAATATATATATATATATATATATTTAAAATCTGAATTTTATTTATTCTTCACTAAAGAAAACTGTTATTAAAAAAGTATGTTCTTTCCTAAGAAAAAATACATTTGTAATCATTGCAACTGCTGTTCCAGGCCCAACTTTGCTAAGACTGGGCTTTGGTCCACTTTACTTTCTGTTAGTACATATCCTTTATGCTGGGGCATGGGAAGCTGGTGCTGAACCCTGATTATTTTATGTCCGTGTGCCCCATCTGTCCATGAGGCCTCATTAAAATCGGACTGATTTGTTCCCCGGCATTTTGCTTCATTGTGCCAGGTCATGGGTTCTGAAGCGGAGAAGAGACAATGACTGGTCAGTTACTGGGTAGTGGGGTGTTTGCACACCAGCTGACAGACGCCTAGAAAGTGAGAGCACAACAGGATAGAAATGGGAGTAGTGACTTTGGAAGAAGGCTGGGGTGTGACCTCTGCTCAGAAGGGTGTGAGAGGTCAAGGATGACTCCCCTTTGAGTAGTGAGTTTTTTCATGCTCCTCGCTGACCCCTGAGAGTGAGTTGTTTTTTTCAAAAAATGAAATTAGTTCCAGTTCCAGTTTTATTAACTTAAAATCAAGTTTGTTTGATAATCAATTTATGGAAACAAGAAGAACATACATTTGCCTTTTTTTTTTTGTATTTTTCTGAAGCTGGAAACAGGTAGAGATAGTCAGACAGACTCCCGCATGCGCCCGACCGGGATCCACCTGGCACGCCCACTAGGGGGCAACGCTCTGCCCACCAGGGGGCGATGCTCTGCCCCTCTGGGGCGTCGCTCTGTTGCGACCAGAGCCACTCTAGCGCCTGGGGCAGAGGCCAAGGAGCCATCCCTAGCGCCCGGGCCATCTTTGCTCCAATGGAGCCTCGGCTGCGGGAGGGGAAGAGAGAGACAGAGAGGAAGGAAAGGGGTAGGGGTGGAGAAGCAGATGGGCGCTTCTCCTGTGTGCCCTGGCCAGGAATCGAACCCGGGACCCCTGCACGCCAGGCCAACGCTCTACCACTGAGCCAACCAGCCAGGGCCTGTTTGCCTTTTTTTAATGTTGCCGTTCACATGTCCAATCGTACTCTGATGGTCAGGAGGAATGAGATCGTACATGAATGTTTGTACTACTCAAAGGTTTAACAGAGAAACACAGATAGTCCCTGATATACAGTGATTTAGACTTATGATTTTTTGACTGCTCAAGGGTGTGAAAAGTGATACTCATTCAGTAGAAACCATACTTCGAATTTTGATCTTTTCCCAGGCCACGGGTATGTGGCACAATGTTGTCTCACACTATTGGGCATCAGAAGTGAGCACAGCTCTCTGTCAATCGTGTGATCCTGAGGGTAGCAACTGGTTCTCTGCAGTGTATTCTTTGTGTGTGATGATTCTGCCCCAATTTAGGCTAATGTAAGCATTCTGAGCACGTTTAAGGTAGGCTAGGCTAAGCTATAATGTTCGGTAGGTTAGGTGCATTGAATACATTTTCCCAATATTTTCATCATACAATGGCCTTATTGGGACATAATTCCATTGTTAAGTTGAGGAGCATTTGTACAAACAAAGAAAAGAGAAGTAATGGAGGCTGTTGGAGGAAGATGGTAAAAGGACATTATCAATACCAGCACCTATCACCTATTGAATGGTGATTACTTGCCAGTCATAGCGATAAGGTCTTTATATAAATTGTCTGATTTACTTTTCCCATGACCTTGTAGTCGACCCTACTATGTAAGCCATTTTGCATTTGAGAAACTTGAGGATCAGAGAGGTTAAGTAACTTACTCAGGCTGACAGAGCCCGTAACAGAAAAGCTGGGATTCAGACCCAGGTCTGTTGGGTGCCAAAGTCTATGTTCATAACCACCTTTTAATGCACCCTTCTGATACTGATTCAGGGACATTCCCTACCACCCTGCCTGCTGTAGGGTGAGAAACTCAGTGTCTTTCAACACCCCCCAGAAGCGAGGTGGTAGGTGATGAGCTAATTCGGAGCTGTAGTTCAAAAGCCCTGTGAGGATGGAGCTGTCTGCCCAGCGCTGCAGCACTCAGAGCAGAGATGCTCTCATCCTCACCAGGGAATACTCACTCCATTGTGTCGGGCCCCGCCTCAATGTTTTTTTATTGTCTGCTCTTTGCCATGAGTAATGCCACTTTCCATTTTAAGCCAGGAGCCTCAGAAGATGACCATGTCCTAAGCCAGGGTTTAAAGCTAAGTGCTGCCTGGGGGATTACTCACCCACTTCAAGACGTGGCCAACATCACATCCTCCCACTCAAGATGCTGCTGGAATATCTTATTCCTTGCCAAAGCCTAAAGGAAATCTGGTTTCCCCTGGAATCAGACTAGGAATGGTGCCAGGTTATCTAAAAGCTGGCGAGTTAACTGGTCCTCCAAGTGGAACTACTATGGTTGTTCTGGTCCCCTCCTCCATGGTCAAGTTTTATGGCTCATTCATTCATTTAACATCTGCAGAGGGCCTACTATGTGCTAGGCACTCTGCTCTGTAATGGTTATATTGCAGTGATCTAGATGGCTTTAGGAGGCTAACAGTCTAGGGGAGGATAAGCAGACAACGATAACAAAACATTTTAACCAGTGTATTAAATGTAAGTATAAAGGTCAAGTAGGAACTGGCTAGGTTTCTTAATTATAAACAAACAAAATTGACTTTGACTGATACAAGCAGAAAGAGGAAAAGAGAACCTGGGGAGGCCACAGAACCACGGGGAAGGCATGGAGGCCCGGCATCACACTGAAGGAATGATCTAGCCAGATCAAGATGTGCATGTGTGCCTGACCAGGCAGTGGCGCAGTGGATAGAGCATCAGACTGGGATGCGGAGGACCCAGGTTTGAGACCCCGAGGTCGTCAGCTTGAGTGCGGGCTCATCTAGTTTGAGCAAAGCTCACCAGCTTGGACTCAAGGTCGCTGGCTTGAGCAAGGGGTTACTCAGTCTGCTGAAGGCCCATGGTCAAGGCACATATGAGAAAGCAATCAATGAACAACTAAGGTGTCACAATGAAAAACTGATGATTGATGCTTCTCATCTCTCTGTGTTCCTGTCTGTCTGTCCTTGTCTATCCCTCTCTCTGACTCTCTCTGTCCTGGGGGGGGGGGGGAGATGTGCATGTGTGTGTGCATGTGTGTGTGCATGTGTGTGTGTGTGTTGCAGGGGTCGGTATCCCTCGAACATGAGAGGGGGCTTCAGATGCTGGACAGCCAAAAGGAAATAACCAGGACAGCAGGTAGCAGTAGGGAAGGTGGGGAGAGGCTGTCTCAGAATGACCTAAGATAGTCTGAGTCAGAGAAACCAAAAGGAACAGCTTAAAGAGGGCCCGGACTTACTGAGTCAGGCAGCACCAGGCCCGGCACCAGGTTCACAGGGTTCCCTCAGCAAGAGAGGTTTGCCGCTCCACCTCGAGGCCACTGGGGGGAGACACGCTGTGTGGCAGCAGGTAAGGAGGAACTATGTCTGGCCTTTCCTTTCATTGTCATGTTCTTGAGGCCTTTCTGGAAGGCCACTGCTCTCAGTATGTGCCTTGAGATGGCAGAGCCCAGCTACACCAGAAGAAATGTTCTCCGCAAATAGTTGGAAACAATGTTTGGGATAAGCCAATGGGGTCATGATAATAGCTAACCTTTATTGCTGTGCTCACATGCATAATTTCATTTAATCCTCATATTAAGCCTGTTAGTTTACAGATGAACAAGCGGAGGCACAAAGAATAGAAATGACTTGGCCAAGATCCCATGGTTAGCAAATTGTAAAGCTGGGATGCAAGTATAGACCTACTTTACTGTACCTGAGAGTCTGAGGACAGAAAACAAGAAATGAGGAGCAGAGAGGAAAAATTGTCATTGTAGAAGAAGAAAACGTTTTTTTCTATGCTAAATTCACAATAAGGAATTGGAAGCCTAATCCCTTGGCTATTACCTCTCTCACGGGTACCATTTTGAATCCTAAGGTCAGCTATTGCTCCCTACTGAGAAATTTTCAAATTTTATCCAAAGTGAAAAAGCCCTGTCTTCCCTAGAAGGAGCCTTAAATGAGAAACTTAGTTTTGAGTGTTTTTTTTTGTTTTGTTTTTTAAGTGAGAGGAGGAGAGATAGAGAGACAGAGTCCCACATGCACCATGACTGGGATCCACCTGGCAGCCCCCATTTGGGGACAATGCTCAAATCCACTGAGCTATCCTCAGTGCCTGGGGCCAATGCTCGAACCAGTTGAGCCACTGGCTGTGAGAGAGGAAGAGGGAGAGAAGGGAGAAAGGGAGGGAAGAGAAGCAGATGGTTGTTTCTCATGTGTGCTCTAACCGGGGGGATTGAACCCAGGAGGTACATGCCAGGCCAATGCTGTATCCACTGAGCCAACTGGCCAGCTGTATTAACTCAGGGCATTGACCCCTAGACTGCAGCAAGTAGTATATGTAGTAGTTTTAATAAATTTGTAAATAAAAAATTATCTGATTACATAAATGATACATGCTACTTATTAAAAAATTAGGGAAATGGAAAAATATAAAGAAGAAAACAAAAATCATTTTAGCCTTACCATTCAATGATGGCTGTTGTCACATTTTGGGGTGTGTGTGCATGTGATCTGGAGTCTCTTTTTCCAATGCATATGTATAGGTATTTTATTTTATATCACTGTTCAAATTCCCTTTATTTCCTTTTGTTATATAACAAGACATGAGTGATATTGGCCTGGGTGCTTACAAACCAAAAAGAAAGAAGGCTAATTTTTCATGAGGAAATTGAAGTGGGGATGCAGAACTAACCTTCACAGTTCGTTATTTAATACAGAAGGAGTGATGGGGAATTTTTGGCAAAACTGTTACATATAAATCCTCTGAGGGTTAAGTAATGTCATTACTCTTTTGTGGTGCATTATTGGTATTACCTTTTAAAATCATAGTTTTTTTATAAAAAAAATTTTTTGGTCCTGGCTGGTTGGCTCAATGGATAGAGCATTGGCCCGACCTGTAGACGTTCTGGGTTCAATCCTCGGTCAGGGCACACAGGAGAAGCACCCATCTGTTTCTCTTTCCCTCCTTCTCCCTGTCCCTCTTCCCTTTCTCTCCCTCTCCACCTTCTCTCTCTCTTCTTCTATCGCAGCCAGTGGCTTGATTGCTCTCCAGGGGTCCCCAAACTACAGCCCACAGGCCGCATGCGGCTCCCTGAGGCCATTTATCTGGCCCCCGCTGCACTTCTGGAAGGGGCACCTCTTTCATTGGTGGTCAGTGAGAGTACTGTATGTGGCGGTGATGCAAAGCACAGCGTAGCTCACGTACAGTACTACTTCCGGTGACACGGAACACATGCGTCATGGCTCCGGAAGCACGTCATATCACTTGTTACAGCTAGCAGTGACAAATATGGAACTGGACATTGACCATCTCATTAGCCAAAAGCAGGCCCATAGTTCCCATTGAAATACTGGTCAGTTTGTTGATTTAAATTTACTTGTTCTTTATTTTAAATATTGTATTTGTTCCCGTTTTGTTTTTTTTTTACTTTAAAATAAGATATGTACAGAGTGCATAGGGATTTGTTCATAGTTTTTTTTATAGTCTGGCCCTCCAATGGTCTGAGGGACAGTGAACTGGCCCCCTGTGTAAAAAGTTTGGGGACCTCTGTTCTAAGCGTCAGCCCCAGGTGCTGAGGATAGTTTGGTTGAATTGGCCTCAGACGGGGGTTGCCATGTGGATCCTGGAAGGAGCACACACAGGAGTCTGTCTCACCCTCTCCCTTCCTCTCACTTAAAAAAAATTTTTTTTTCCTACTGATTTGAGAGAGAGAAAGAAAGAGGAAGGAGTGGAGGGGGAAGAGAGAGAGAAGCATAAACTCATTGTTCCACTTAGTTGTGCACTCATTGATTGCTTCTCATATGGGTCCTGACTAGGGATCCAACCCATAACCTCGGTGGGCAGGAGCAGTGCCACGTGGCCAGGGCCTTAAAACCACATTTTAAAATATCTTAAATAATTGTAGTTGTTTTAACTTCATCACTTTCCTCAAAGGAGAATTTTACCACAGTATTCAATTTTGCTAATCATCTAAATGAATGTCTGTAGAGTAGAGCATGACGGGGAATGCAAGTTAGTTTGTTCAAATGAGTGGGCAGATGACATGACCCCCCCCTGGGGTATACTGGACATAGTTAGTATATGTGCCTGTTTCTTTAAAGAAGATTTGGTGTTTCATTATTTATTAATGCTTCTGGCTGGTAAACATTACCTAAAAAATACATAACATAATGATTAACCTAATCAAGTAATCATTCACTTATTAGGAGAGATTTATTCCACCATCTATCATTTAGATGACATTTAACAAGGTTACAGACAGAAAACAGAAGAGCAGTTGCTAGGACTGAGTGCCAAATGGAATGCTGGTTCTGATCCCACTTCCCCTTCTCTGGCCTAGGGGACCCCATCTCTTTCCACATCCCGGTCATAAGGCAGCTCAAAGCCCCATGTCCAACACATACAGCAGTTTGGCTTTCTCTGGAAGGAATGCAGTCTGGCCTTTGCGGTCCCCTCTGAGCGTCTCCTCTCGAAACCCGTGTGGCTCAGCCAGAGCAAAGCTAGGTCTATTTGGTCACTTCTCTTGTCAACTCTTGGCTACATCCAGTGCCACCCACCCCTTGTCATTTTCCCAACGCATCCAAACAAAGTCCTACCAGTTCAGGAGCCCGGTGTATTCTCTCTGTGTTGCCAAGACATCTGTTTTGTGTTGGGAGTCAGGGGCCGGTCAAGTGCTTGCACAATGCAGCTGAATTTGCTGATGTAAACACAGTTGCTTGCATGTTGAGTTTTCTGACCCTGAAGAGGCCCCAAAGAACTATCCTCAGGCCTCCAGTAGGACTTTACCCCCAGTCCGCAGGGACAAGAAAAATAAACTTGAATTTAATGAATAAGTTACAGCCAAGAGGAAAGCAAAGCACCTGGTTCCGCTCTCTTTTTCCACATCGCCACGTAACCCTTCTCCTTGGGCTGCTCCTTGTCCCGCACTGGGGTGATGTCACTGCCAAGGGCATCCACGTGGTGACCCAGGAAGCCAGGCGGTCACAGCGAAGGCTCAACCTAACATCCTTAGTTCAGAGCTCTTTCTAACTTTGCTTTTTTTGCTTTGTTTTCTCATACTTCTTTAGATTTTATCTTTACTTACAAAAACAGTACATAGTAAGAATCTATTTTAAAAGTTAGTCATCTCCAGTCTCGCTTTCAATTCTACTTTTTAGCTCCAGTATTCCACTCGCAGACATCAAAGTCAATCGTCATTCCCACGAACACAGCTCCTCACCCTGTTCTCACCTGTGAACATGAGAATGATACTTACGCTGAAGTGCCGCTGCACGCAAGAAATCCTGAGCTATCTCCGATGTACTTAAAGAGACACACAAATTAGACTTAATTAGTTATATACTTTTTATTTAAAAAATTTCATCACATGGTTCATGTGGACCCTATTTCCACCTTCTGTGGCAAGCAATACTGATTTTATATTTTCAGTAGTTATACTTAGTTTCTGCTTGATATGAATTCCCAACTGAACACTGATACGACTTTAAAAATACTAATTTAAATAGTAACCAAAAAACCCATTGTATCTGCATTACCCATACATCTAGATTACTCAGGATAAAACATTCTGCATATAGAAAATAAACCCCCTCAAAGAAAGAAAATGACAAAGGAAATAAGATGCCCCAACCAAATCCCAAATCAGGAAACTAACCAATGAGATAGCAGACATCTCAGAACAAACATGGACATCTGCGGTCTAGTTTTGGAGGGAGCATGAAAGATGATTTTATAACCACCGACCCCAAGAACCAAATGTCCAGTTAGTCCTCACTGCCCTGTCTCCTTTCTGCACCCCCACAGGTTCCTTCTCTCATTCCGCCCCCCTTACCCGCCCCCTGCATTGAAAAGCCTTATAGCATTCAACATTCTCCATAGAACCACTCGGGTATGGGTCCCCTGCAAGAGTTCTATGCTCCAAAGTTATTGTTCCCGTCCCCCAAATCAAAACTCTTTGAAAAGTAGGTATGTTTCCAAAGTATTAGCCAGAAGTCTTAGTCATTCGATTTAATAAACACCAACAAATATCACTGATATCTACTAAGTGCAAGTGTGTGTCGATGGGGAAAGGGAGTACGTAAGATCCAGTTCTTCCCTCAGGAGTTGAAAATTTACTAGGGAGGCCAACCAGAGGCTGCAAATCACTGTGATTACAGGAGGAAACAACAAATTTTGGGTTGGCAAGATCAGGATAGGTTCAGGATGAAGGCAACCCTGGCCCTCTTAGAAGCATTTGTCCTTTAAATAAATTATATTAACTCGCATGCCCCTGACAACTGGTGGATTATTTCAAGTCCCTGGCCTATTCTGGGCTAACAACTAGAAGAAAGTTTACCAGCCTGATGTTTCTTCCCTGAAATGCACCAGCTCCTCGTTCATGAAAAGACCATACTGTCTCCTCCAGCTGGTAAGACAGACTTGGAAGCATGTGGCCCTGCACACACCCCAAACCCACCTGCTGAATTCCTGCTCATCTTCAAAGCTGATGCTCAATGTCACTTCCTCAGAGACATCTCCCTGTCTCCTGGTCCACTGACTACGGGTGCACTCCTGTCTCCTGGTCTACTGACTAAGGGTGCATTCCCTGTCTCCTGGTGCACTCTCTTCCTACCGCTACCCCCAATCTGATTTCAACAGAGAGATACAGGAAGGGGCCCTGTTTCAGACTTCCTTTTCCGCTGCTCACCTTTATAAAACTAAAAAATAGATAGTGAAAGCAGGGGCTTTGCTTCCTTTGTTTGTTTGCCTCTGTATCCTCAGTGTCTGATAAATCACAGTAGTTAGTAACTATCTGTTGAATGAATTAGTGAATAATAAGAGACTGATTCAACCTCATCTCTTCCCTAGGCTCTTCCTCTCTCTGGTCAGTTTGTTAGTTTTGGGGGTGTGGGTCAATAAATGGCTTTAGAAAATACACAGGATTCATTTCAGATTGACTTAGTCAAAGATACTCATACTCGGGGTCAGTACAGGGACTGGCAAATTGGTATAGGCTCTCAGGCTTTGGGTCCTGGGGCACTTCTAAGTATACAGAGGGCCTTTTCAGCAAAACCAGTGAGCCGTTCAGCCTGGCATGACTGGCATTGCCCTGCCCTCCCGCCTTTCTTTCACCAAATATTTATTAAGCACATATTATGTACCAGGCCTGTGCAGGACTCTGGAGGGGGAAAAATAGACAAGGGCTCTGCCCTCAAAGAGCCAGGTCAAGGGGAGAAACAGTCCAGCAATACTCCAGTGAAATACAGAGGGGCAAGGGGACTAGGGCTGGGCGCCAGGCCTGGCCTGGGGCCAGTGGACAGGAAGTCTGTCTGAGTAGATCTGAGGGGAAGTCTAAAGGAGAAATAGGAATATCCTGGGGGCAAGTGCGGGCTGGGTGGCAATGTTGGCAAAGAGAGGTCCAGGCCAAGGGAGAAGCAAGTTCAAAGGCCTGGAGGTGAGAGCAAGCCTGGCATATTTGCAAACTGGAAGTTCAATTTTGTTAGCAGCCACTGATGGAGTCAATACTAGGGAAGTCTTTTATTTTATTTATTTATTTATTTATTTATTTATTTATTTATTTATTTATTTATTTATTTTTTAGAGAGCGAGAGAGGAGCATCAACTTGTTGCAGCACTGTAGTTGTGCACTGATTGTTTCTCATATGTGCCTTGACCCAGGAGGGGGTGGCTCCAGCTGATCCAGTGACCTTGGGCTTCAAGCCAGTGACCATAGGATCATGTCGATGATCCCCTGCTCAAGCTGATTAGCCTGCACTCAAGCCAGCAACCTCAGGGTTTTAAATCTGGGACCTCAGCATCCCAGGTCAACGCTCTATCCACTGCGCCACCACTGGTCAGGCACCAGGGAAGTCTAGGGCCTTCTTACTCAATGTCAAGCCCAGGAGAGCTTGGAGGCGGGTTGGGCCACTGGCTGCACCTCAGGAAATGGCTAGAATATGAGCTCCATGGTGGTACGACTCTGCAGGCTTTGTTCACTGTCTGAGAACCGGGACAGGAAGGAGCATGGATCCTTAATAACCATTTGTTGAGTGAATGAATGAAGAGCTCTGGTGATGGCCTCAGCCATCTCCTCTGGTGTCACCAAGCCCCACCAAACCATAAGGCCAAGAGGCGTATTGTGAGTCTGTTCTTCGCCCCCCCGGCCCTGCCCCAGTGTCTGACCTGCCCTCAAACCTCCCAGAGATGACACGGTCTTGCAGGTTTTATAAAGTAAGTAGCATGACTCGGAAATTCAGTTTTTAAGGTCAGACATATGCAGCTGAGGGACAGACGACTTGTCCAGTCATCTGGTGAGTCAGGACAGCATGGAGAGGAGCAGGGACAAAGTCCTTAATGCCTAGCCTGGCCAGCCGGGCAGAGAGGAACTCTGGCTTCATAGCGTTGTTTGTTATCTGTTAAGACACATGTGCCTCGCTTCCAATCTGCTACTGAAGATCAGTAAGCCCCACATTCCCAAAGTAGCACGATCTCATCCGGAAATTATTGTTCCTGGCATATCTGGTGCTGGGGTTTTAAAATACAAGTTTAGCTCTTCTCTTGGTATGATGCATTGGCTAAACACTGCCCTCTGTCTCAAAGAAGGCTACTGGGCCAGTTTGTCCAAGATCCCCCTCCGGATGCTATGAAGAGTGGACATCACATGTGGCCTACGCTCACACCTACCATCCTACCTGAGGTCCTGCTACCTTTTACTTGGACCATTGCATCTAGTTTCCCCACTTCTGCCTCTCCTCCAATACTTCTCCACTCAGCAGCCACAGTGACATTTTAAAAAGGTAAATCTGACCATGTCTCACCCCAGCCTGCATGGTTCAGTGATTTTCCATAGTCCTATAGAAAAGGCCTACAGGGCTCTGCATGTCACGGCCCTGCCACAGCCCTCTCTCCTCATCCCTGGCGGACTATTTTCAGTTCCCTAAATGAAACATGCTCTTTCTAGGCTCAGGACTTTTGCACATGCTCTTCCTGATAACTTCTTCTCCCTCTTCACTAGGAATATAAATGTCCCTTCCTCCAGGAAGTCTTCTCATCTCCCAGGCTCTGTAGGTCAACCTATTATCTGGCTCCCATGGTGCCCTGGACTTCGTTGCTGTAACATTCAATTCACTGGGAATCCCTTTTAGGGTGAGTCTTCCCCACTAGAATGTGAACTTCAGGAGGGCCTTATTGAATCTTTCCTGTTCTCTACTATAGTCCTCATGTCTGGCACATAGTAGGTGCTCATTAAATGTTTCGAGTGAATGAATAAGTACTCAGGTCTTTAAAAAGCTGGGAACAACTTTATTAAAAAATAAAAGAGGCAGAGAGAAACAGAAACATAATGGAACCTATTCAAAATTCTGAGCCATCGGACCTTCCTCACCCTGGAGGCCTGAGTTCATCTATTATGGGCTTCTTAATTATGATTAGGTGCCAGTTCATTCTTCAGAACTAGTTTCTAGCTCCGTTTAGAGAAATTTGGGCCTTTCCATCGGGCACCACCATAAGAAGCAAAGCAGAGCCTCGGAGCCGTCCAGAGGAAGTCAAGGCCGCCGATGTGCCTGCTGGACGCCCGAGCCTGTCATTGCGGAGCAGGAAGCCCTCCTGCTCAGCCTCACACAGCAGAACTGGCGAGGAGGACCTGGGGCCGTCACTCATTCCGCCTCAACCTGTTTTATTCCCCCACCCCCACCCCAGCAGGGACCAACCATCATTGAGCAAAGGAAATATGAGTAATGGAAAGAAAGAGAAAAAAAAATAAACATATCAAAACGGGCAGTGTCCCCTGGGCCACTGCTTTTAAAGAAAACAAGGAGAGTGGATCTGGAGATATTTCAGTGACTTTGCTAAAAGGAGAAAAATAATCAAACAAGCCCTTCCCTTCCAGGCTGAATTCTTTTCCTCTACTTGGATGTAGAAAGAACGGTTACCCTGGACCAAGGTTCTCACACTCTGGTTGCACTGGAATCCCCTGGGAGACTTGTAGAGGCTACAGGTGCCAGGCCCAGCCCAGACCCCGTGTTCATAATGCTGACAAACAGTACACAACCTAGATGTTCACTAACAGGGGATTACTTAACACAGTTCTGCATTTCCCTATACTGATCCTATACAATTACTACAAATGGAAGTGCAGATTTATGTTTATTAATGGGGGGGTCCTAATGTATTGAGTAAAGCCAGGTTATAAATGATCAGCTTTTCAAACCACATATATATCATAAAATGAACAATCTGCTCCGGTGATGGCCTAGGCAGTGGGGGGCAATCTGAGAAAAGGATTCTGAGCATGTGCAGATAAACGCTGCAGGGAGGATGACTGAAGGGGGGGCACTTAAGAGCAGATAAAATGTCTTTGCAACATTTGCCCTGAGCAGAGAGGCCCCCCACAGGAAGAAGGTCAAGTCTGGTCTATTTTTGCAGCAGCATTTCAAGTGGTTAGTGGACTTATTTCCTGTGGTTCACAGGAATTCTGCAGCAGGCTCTCAGGAGGATGTTGGTGATAGGGAACAGGGACTTCATGGGTGAGAATCAATAATTATCTCTATATTTGCTTTACATTTTTCTATAAAAATAATCTAGGGGAAAAACACTTGCTTTGGAAGAGCAAAGTTCATTACGGCACAGAGAAGAATGGGATATGAAAGTAAGTCCCTTAGTATGTGGCAGTGTCCTTAGGTGACGATTTTATAAGCTGAAGACAGATTTATTCATTCATTCCCTTCCCTCCTTCATTCAGTCTAGAGACATTTGAGCAAGTCCTCTGTGCCAGGCATGGTTTAGGGGCTGGGGAGACGATAGGGACTAAACATGGCTGCTGCCTTCAGGAAGCTTCCAGTCTAATGAGGGAGATAGACATCAAACAAGTAGACACATGGATGGGTCTTTACCTAACTGCAAATGATGGGAAGTGTTGCGGAAAAAAAAAACCCAGGAGGCAACAAAAAGAATAATAAAGCAGGATGGGGACAGAACCTAGATCAGGAGGTCAGGGTGGACCCCTGAGGAGCTGCTGCTTCCGCAGCCATCTGTAAGGTGAGCAGGGCCACAGGAGGAAAGTGCTAGAGACAGGTGTAGCTGGAAAGTGAACAGTTTGTATGAAGGCAGCCACGTGGAGAAGGCCACGGTGGATCAAGGGTCCCAGAGAGGACAGGAGTGGCTGGAACACAGTGGGCAAAGGGACAGAGTGGCAGGAGCCAATGCCAGGCCACACGGGATCTTGTAGGCCGTGGGAAGGGTTTATGAAAATGGAAAGCCACAGAACGTTTTTAAAAAGGGTGTGACTGACCTGATGTGGGTTTTAAAAAGTCCCTCTGGCTTTATGTATAAAAATTATTGGAGGGGACCAAGAACAAAAGAGGGGGCTACTTCAGATGTTAAGATAGCCATCTATGGTGGGCTGCTCTGGGTGTTGACAGTGGATAAGAAGTACATGAATTTGATAACCCTCAACTAGAGTCAAAGGGCTCACTTTTGAGAGGTTAGAGAACCAGACTCATTAAAAGGGCTGGGGCTGGCCTGACCAGGCGGTGGCGCAGTGCATAGAGTGTCCGACTGGGATGTGGAGGACCCAGGTTAGAGACCCCAAGGTCGCCAGCTTGAGCACAGGCTCATCTGGTTTGAGCAAAGCTCACCAGCTTGAGCCCAAGGTTGCTGGCTTGAGCAAGGGGTTACTGGGTCTGCTGTAGCCCCTGGGTCAAGGCACATAAGAGAAAGCAATCAATGAACAATTATGGTGTCGCAACAAAGAATTGATGTTTCTCATCTCTCTCCCTTCCTGTCTGTCTGTCCCTATCTGTCCCTCTCTCTCTGACTCTGTCTCTGTCACAAAAAGAAAAAAAAAGAGCTGGGGCTGGTGTGAGACGAGGGAGTCACTTGCTTCAGGTAGAACATTTACTCAGAAATCAAGATAAATAGTATTTCAATGCAATATATATATATATTTTTTAAATAAATTTTTATTAATGATAATGGGATGACATTAATAAATCAGGGTACATATATTCAAAGAAAACATGTCTAGGTTATTTTGTCATTAAATTATGTTGCATACCCCTCGCCCAAAGTCAGCTTGTTCTCCGCCTCCCTCTATCTAGTTCTCTGTGCCCCTCCCCCTCCCCCTAACTCTCTCCCTCCCTCCCTCCCATGTCCTCCCTCCCCCCACCCCTGGTAACCACCACACTCTTGTCCATGTCTCTTAGTCTCGTTTTTATATTCCATCAATGTATGGAATCATGTAGTTCTTGTTTTTTTCTGATTTACTTATTTCACTCCGTATAATGTTATCAAGATCCCACCATTTTGCTGTAAATGATCTGATGTCATCATTTCTTATGGCTGAGTAGTATTCCATAGTGTATATGTGCCACATCTTCTTTATCCAGTCTTCTATTGAAGGGCTTTTTGGTTGTTTCCATGTCTTGGCCACTGTGAACAGTGCTGCAATGAACATGGGGCTACATGTGTCTTTACGTATCAATGTTTCTGAGGTTTTGGGGTATATACCCAGTAGAGGGATTGCTGGGTCATAAGGTAGTTCTATTTGCAGTTTTTTGAGGAACCACCATACTTTCCTCCATAATGGTTGTACTACTTTACATTCCCACCAACAGTGGATGAGAGTTCCCTTTTCTCCGCAGCCTCTCCAACACTTGCTATTACCCGTCTTGTTGATAATAGCTAATCTAACAGGGGTGAGGTGGTATCTCATTGTAGTTTTGATTTGCATTTCTCTAATAACTAATGAAGCTGAGCATCTTTTCATATATCTGTTGGCCATTTGTATTTCTTCCTGGGAGAAGTGTCTGTTCATGTCCTCTTCCCATTTTTTTATTGGATTGTTTGTTTGTTTGTTGTTGAGTTTTATGAGTTCTTTGTAAATTTTGGATATTAGGCCCTTATCTGAGCTGTTGTTTGAAAATATCATTTCCCATTTAGTTGGCTGTCTGTTTATTTTGATATCAGTTTCTCTTGCTGAGCAAAACCTTTTTATTCTGATGTAGTCCCATTCATTTATCTTTACCTTCACTTCTCTTGCCATTGTTGTCAAGTTCATAAAATGTTCTTTAAAACCCAGGTCCATGATTTTAGTACCTATGTCTTCTTCTATGTATTTTATTGTTTCAGGTCTTATATTTAGGTCTTTGATCCATTTTGAATTAATTTTAGTACACGGGGACAGGCTGTAGTCGAGTTTCATTCTTTTGCATGTGGCTTTCCAGTTTTCCCAACACCATTTGTTGAAGAGGCTTTCTTTTCTCCATTGTGTGTTGTTGGCCCCTTTATCAAAGATTATTTGACCATATATATGTGGTTTTATTTCTGGGCTTTCTATTCTGTTCCATTGGTCTGAGTGTCTATTTTTCTGCCAATACCATGCTGTTTTGATTATCGTGACCCTATAATATAGTTTAAAGTCAGGTATTGTAATGCCCCCAGCTTCATTCTTTTTCCTTAGGATTGTTTTGGCTATTCGGGGTTTTTTATAGTTCCATATAAATCTGATGATTTTTTTTTCCATTTCTTTAAAAAATCTCATAGGAATTTTGATGGGAATTGCATTAAATTTATATATTGCTTTGGGTAATATGGCCATTTTAATTATATTTATTCTTCCTATCCAAGAACAAGGAATATTTTTCCATCTCATTGTGTCTTTTTCTATTTCTCTTAATAATGCCTTGTAGTTTTCGTTATATAAGTCCTTTACATTCTTTGTTATGTTTATTCCTAGGTATTTTATTTTTTTTGTTGCAATCGTGAAGGGGATTATTTTTTTGAGTTCGTTTTCTAATATTTCATTGTTGGCATATAGAAAGGCTATGGACTTTTGTATGTTAATTTTGTATCCTGCGACCTTACTGTATTGGTTTATTGTTTCTAATAATCTTTTTGTGGAGTCCTTCGGGTTTTCGATGTATAGGATCATATCATCAGCAAAAAGTGATACCTTTACTTCTTCTTTTCCGATATGGATGCCTTTTATTTCTTTGTCTTGTCTGATTGCTCTGGCCAGAACTTCTAGCACCACGTTAAATAAGAGTGGAGAGAGTGGACAACCCTGTCTTGTTCCTGATTTAAGGTAGAAAGTCCTCAGTTTTATGCCGTTTAATATGATGTTGGCTGATGGTTTATCATATATGGCCTTTATCATGTTGAGATATTTTCCTTCTATACCCATTTTGTTGAGAGTCTTAAACATAAAATTGTGTTGTATTTTATCAAAAGCCTTTTCTGCATCTATTGATAAGATCATGTGGTTTTTGTTCTTTGTTTTGTTGATATGGTGTATTACGTTAACCGTTTTGCGTATGTTGAACCATCCTTGAGATTCTGGGATGAATCCCACTTGATCATGATGTATTATTTTTTTAATATGTTGTTGTATTCGGTTTGCCAGTATTTTGTTTAGTATTTTAGCATCTGTATTCATTAGAGATATTGGTCTGTAGTTTTCTTTCTTTGTGCCATCCTTGCCAGGTTTTGGTATGAGGGTTATGTTGGCCTCATAAAATGTGTTTGGAAGTATTGCTTCTTCTTCAATTTTTTGGAAGACTTTGAGTAGAATAGGAACCAAGTCTTCTTTGAATGTTTGATAGAATTCACTAGTATAACCGTCTGGGCCTGGACTTTTATTTTTGGGGAGGTTTTTAATAGTTTTTTCTATTTCCTCCCTGCTGATTGGTCTGTTTAGGCTTTCCGCTTCTTCATGACTCAGTCTAGGAAGGTTGTATTGTTCTAGGAATTTATCCATTTCTTCTAGATTGTTGTATTTGGTGGCATATAATTTTTCATAGTATTCTACAATAATTCTTTGTATATCTATGATGTCTGTGGTGATCTCTCCTCTTTCATTTTGGATTTTATTTATTTGAGTCCTGTGCCTTTTTTCCTTGGTGAACAATGCAATATATTTTTTAAAAGTCAAATTTCATACAAGAAAAAAATGACAAATGAAATATCAAATTAAAAAAATAATAATAAAAAGGTTCAGTAACAGTGCTGGGCCAAGCCATACAAGGAGTCTGAGGCAAAAGGAAAAAAATCAATAGTATTGATTCTTTATTCAAAATTTTGATATTTTGTTTCTTTCCTCACGGCTAGCTGACCCGCCCCACCTATAAAACAAAGAGATTAGGCCCTGGCCGGTTGGCTCGGCGGTAGAGCGTCAGCCTGGAGTGCGGGGGACCGGGGTTCGATTCCCGGCCAGGGAACATAGGAGAAGCACCCATTTGCTTCTCCACCCCCCACCCCCCCTCCTTCCTCTCTGTCTCTCTCTTCCCCTCCCGCAGCCAAGGCTCCATTGGAGCAAAGATGCCCGGGCGCTGGGGATGGCTCCTTGGCCTCTGCCCCAGGTGCTAGAGTGGCTCTGGTCGTGGCAGAGCGACCCCCCGGAGGGGCAGAGCATCGCCCCCTGGTGGGCAGAGCATCGCCCCTGGTGGGCGTGCCGGGTGGATCCCAGTCGGGCGCATGCGGGAGTCTGTCTGACTGTCTCTCCCCGTTTCCAGCTTCAGAAAAATACAAAAAACAAAACAAAACAAAAAAAAACAAAAAAAAACAAAACAAAGAGACTACCATGTGACCCTAGCTCTGAAAACTGATATTATGGACAGAAAGCTGACGACATACATCATCATAAGCCCCCTGGTGGTATAGATGGTATCTTTTCTCCTTATTCTGGAGTCTCTGAGACAGAAGGTGCATAACAGTTGCTCCATAAATATTTCTGATGATAATGTTAATAGCCAGCATTTATCTGGCTCTTAGTATGTCAGATATTTTGATACAAGCTGTTAATTACAATCTCATTTGGTCCTCACAGCAGTCCTGTGAGGTAGGAACACTGCCACCCTGTTGTACTATGCCTGGCATGTACTTGATTAGCATTTAGTAAATATGGGAAGATGGATCAGGAGACGGGAAAATGAGAGGACAAACGTGGTGGACCTCTCACTAATCCTCATCCACACTCTGTGGATAACCAGTGCTTCCACCCACTGGCCCTGTAAACACAATTCTCGGACAAACGCTATTCACCAAACTTAAAAGGATCAACAGAAAAGGGAAAGTAACCTTAAACAGTAACTTTTCCTATAAGGATTATTTTTAGTAAGTTAGTTGAGTTTTTTTTAACCCAGCACCTTTCTTTGAGAACAGAGTTCTTGCGCAGGGGCCATGCTAATCTTCTCTGTATCGTTCCAATTTTAGTATATGTGCTGCCGAAGCGAGCACGAGAACAGAGTTCTTGAATTCACTCGTTCCCAAGTATTTTTTGAGCAATTACTCTGTGTTAGGCACAGATCTACATGCTGACATATAATGTGAGCAAAACAGACCTGATCTGGGTCCTCATGAGGCTTACAGTCCTGTGTGTGCGCGCACACGTGCGTGATTGTGTGTGTCACGTTTGTGTGTAAGCATGTGTGTACACGTTTGTGTGTGTGTGTGCCTGTGTGTGTCATTTCTGTGTGTATGCATGTGTACATATTTATGTGTACATGTTTGTGTGTGTGTTGTATATGTGTGTGTGTGTATGTATATGTGATGTACTGGAGTGAGACAGTAACAAGTAAACAAACAAATAAAATCACAAATGATCATAAATGTTACACAAGAAACACATTTGGGTCTGAGACAGAGCACAAGGAAGTGATGAGAACCCCTCTAGATATGGTGGGTCCGACATAATTAGACCTGGGCAAGCTCGTAGTAGTCATTTGCTAAAAATACTACGCAAAGTATTATTTTGATAATCAAGTTGGCCTGACCTGTGGTGGTGCGGTGGATAAAGCATTGACCTAGAACTCTGGGGTCGCCGGTTTGAAACCCTGGGCTTGTCCGGTCAAGGCACATATGAGAGTTGATGCTTTCTGCTCCTCCCCTCCTTCTCTCTCTCTCTCTCTCTCTCTCTCTCCTCTCTAAAATGAATAAATTTTAAAAAAAATCAAGTCAATTAAATCCCTACAGAATGTGAAATTTGACAACTCCTATGGAGGGCAATTTTGAAAAGCAATACCCACTTATTTATTTATTTATTTCATATAAACAGACCTATAGGAAAGTTAATTACACCATTAAGGGTTCAAGAATACAACACCATTAAAACATTGGGAAATGCTCTGCCTTCTGGACCCATCTAAATGTCGAGAGTTATCGGATTTCAGAGTAGCCCCTTGAACCCAACAGCACCGAGGAGGAGCCAAGGAATGTGGGATCTTTAAAAAGTTGAGAAGAATTATGTGCAAAAACATGGCATCCTCGAAACTTAAGAGAAGACACTCTGACATTTCTCTGTACTTTTCTTGCCTAATCTGTTTTCAAAGGCCAATAACAGAAATTCTCCATTTTTCAAACAACCCCACCCATTTGATTTCTAAAACATGAGAGAGGAGTAGTGAACAGTGGGCGATATAAATGGCTTTGAAAGGTCAGTTAGAAAAAAGAAATAGAAAAGGAGGAAAATCTTGAGGAGTGGAAACCACGCTTTGAGCTACCTGCCAATACGAAAGAGAACACCTGTGAGAGGCCGCATTTGGCCAAGGAGTGACCTGTCACAGTTATTGGTACCCACCTTTCCTTGCGAGTTTTCTGATAAATGCCGTCCTCTGCAAAGTGCACTATCTTAGAGATGTTAGAACCCAAGGCACATTTATTTTAGTTTAGCTTCTTGGACACATGGTTTCAACCCACCTGCGAACGCTTTCATCCCTTATCGAACCCCGTTCATCTCCGGGAGCCTTCTGTGATGCTCTCTTGCTCGTCTCCTTCCTATAAAACCCACCTGGTGCCTGCCAGCAGCGGGCTTGTGTGCGGACCTGTGTGTGAATACCAGTGGCTGATCCCAGGACCACGCGAGCTATCAGGCATGCTGACACAGGGCAAACGGTGCGAGTGGGAGAAGGGTCCCTTTTGGACTTTCTATGTGAGATCAAAGAGAGTTGGCAAGTAAAACAAACCTCTAAAAATAACCAGAGTCCTTAAAAAGAAAGACTGTAAAAGGAAGCAGGGTTTATACTACCCTGATATAGACGCTGCAAAAACTAGTCACTGGAAGGCTGGGCCTGGAGCAGGTGACTATTTTCTCCCTGCCTTTTGGCTGTGACTGTCGCTGGGTCCCTTTGTAAATCCTGCTTGCTGCTGGATGCCTCTGCTGGCGGGTAGCTCTCCGGGCACAGCCAGGGCCTCTGTGGCCCACTTTCAAGAACCAGAATAGACCCTGACACGTGAAATGAGCTCCATGGAGTTTACATTCCTCTTCCGTATCCAAGCGCCTTAAAACACAACACCGCACGCCGGGACTGCTAAGCATTCTTCCAGAGATGCCTGGATATCATCTGTCTGGCAGAAATGTGAGTTTTGTCTTTTTTATTTAATGTTTTCAGTGAGCCTGGGACCCCCGGAAAGGAGGCGGCCCTGCAGATGGGTGGCGCAGTAAACTAATGTCTCAGGACTGAGGATTTTATTCTGGGCTAAACCACAGATTTGCCTTGATAAGCTAGCTGTTCAGCCTTCCTGCGTCCCAGCTCTCGGCTAGAGAGAAAGGGAAAGTGCATAGATAGCTATTCGTGTCATAAAAGGAATAGCAAATACAAATGATTCGAAAGTACTTAATGTAGTGTCTACACAGCAGGCACCCAGAGATACTGGTTTGCTCCAGTGCTTTGCAAAAGGCCAAGTGCTTTTAAAAATGTAAATAATCAATACACAAAACATAAGCTCTTATTAACAACAATTCCTTCTATTTCCTAGACACTCATTGTAGGCAGGCCCTTCCTAGGCCTTACTCTAGTCTCTCTCCTTTTTTAAAAAAAATTTTCCCATTGATTTGAGAGAGAATTAGAGGAAGGGGGAGGGAGAGAGAGAGAAGCATCAATTTGTTTTTCCACTTAGTTGTTCCACTTAGTTGTGTGCTCATTGATTGCTTCTCGTGTGTGCCCTGACCAGGGATTGAACCCATGACCTGAGTGTGCCAGGATGATGTTCTGCTCACTGAGCATCCCAGCCAGGGCTGGCCTTTCTCTACTCTTTCCTCATGGCACCATGACCAGACCAGTAGTCTTTTTTTTGTTTGTTTGTTTTTATTTTTTGTTTTTGTTTTTCATTTTTCTGAAGCTGGAAACAGGGAGAGACAGTCAGACAGACTCCCGCATGCGCCCGACCGGGATCCACCCGGCACGCCCACCATGGGGCGACGCTCTGCCCACCAGGGGGCGATGCTCTGCCCATCCTGGGCGTCGCCATATTGCGACCAGAGCCACTCTAGCGCCTGAGGCAGAGGCCACAGAGCCATCCCCAGGGCCCGGGCCATCTTTGCTCCAATGGAGCCCTGGCTGCGGGAGGGGAAGAGAGAGACAGAGAGGAAAGCGCAGCGGAGGGGTGGAGAAGCAAATGGGCGCTTCTCCTGTGTGCCCTGGCCGGGAATCGAACCCGGGTCCTCCGCACGCTAGGCCGACGCTCTACCGCTGAGCCAACCGGCCAGGGCCAGACCAGTAGTCTTAACAACTTCCTCTTACAAATGAGGCAGCTGAGGATCAGAGACGTTAAATGATTTGCTGGCCCACGAGCAGTTAACGAAGCAGCAGAAGCCAAAGCCTTGGTCTGTGACGCTCAGGCTGTGTGAACTTGCCTTTCTCACGGTGCATAGGAGGGCCATTCACTGGGAACCCCCCGAAGTGGTCTCTGGCCTGGCCCCAGGGCTTTTATAAGCAAAGGCCAGTGACTCTACTGTGACAAAGATTAAGACAGACTCACATGACACTGGGCCATTTGAGGGAAGCAGGAGAGTGACAAAATAGAGGCCAATGTACTTCTGTGAAGGAGAACAGTTCTGTGTCAAGGTAGGAACTTGCAAAGACTCCAGTCAATGAAAACAGGTAGCTTCTTTAGTGCCTGACTGGTGGTAGTGCAGTGGACAGAGCATCGACCTGGGACACTGAGGTCCTAGGTTAGAAATCCTGAGGTCACCGGCTTGAGCACGGGGTTGCCAGCTTGAGTGTGGGATCATCAACATGAACCCATGGTTGCTGGCTTGAGCCCAAGGTCACTGGCTTGAACAAGGGGTCACTGGCTCAGCTGGAGCCCTCTGGTCAAGGCATATATGAGAAGCAATTGATGAACAATTAAAGTGATGTAACTATGAGTTGATGCTTCTCATCTCTCTCCCTCCACCCCTCTCACTTACTTGCTAAAAACAAACAAACAAACAAACAAAGAAAAAAACCATTATCTGCTTTAGAACACAGTCGTTTAGAGGCTGGTGGGGTAAAAAGAATAGAGAAGCGGCCCTGGCCGGTTGGCTCAGCGGTAGAGCGTCGGCCTGGTGTGTGGGGGACCCGGGTTCATTTCCCGGCTAGGGCACATAGGAGAAGCGCCCATTTGCTTCTCCACCCCCCCCCCTTCCTTCCTCTCTGTCTCTCTCTTCCCCTCCCGCAGCCAAGGCTCCACTGGAGCAAAGATGGCCTGGGTGCTGGGGATGGCTCCTTGGCCTCTGCCCTAAGCGCTAGAGTGGCTCTGGTTGTGGCAGAGCGACACCCCGGAGGGGCAGAGCATCGCCCCCGGTGGGCAGAGCGTCGCCCCCTGGTGGGCGTGCCGGGTGGATCCCGGTCGGGCGCATGCGGGAGTCTGTCTGACTGTCTCTCCCTGTTTCCAGCTTCAGAAAAATGCAAAAAAAAAAAAAAAAAAAAAAAAAAAAGAATAGAGAAGCTAAGGATTACTCAGTTCAATGAGTTTTTACTTCTCTTTCCCACATTTCTTGGCAATTTTTTTAAATCATGGATTCTAGACTCAACCCTCCCTTCGGATCTCGGCTCTAACATTCACTTAATGGTGTGACCTTAGAAAAATTATTTAAATTCTCCAAGCCTCTAGTCTTTAGCTGAAAAATGAGGTATAAAAAAGCAAATTCCTTGTCCCTGACTGAGTGGTTCAGTGGATACAGCTTTGTCCCTGCATGCCGAAGTTGTGGGTTCAATCCCCAGTCAGGGCACATACCAGTAGCAACCAATGAGTGTACAACTAAATGAAACAACTAAGTGGAAAAAGTTAATGCCTCTCTCACTCTCCCCCCCACCCCCATTTTCTCCTCTCTTTCTCTCTCACCCTTCCCCTCTCTCCCTATCAAATCAATGAAAAAATTAAAAAAAAAAAAAGCAAACGCCTTGAGTTCAGTTCAGGACAGCATCCCTGTTGTATTAATTAAACTTTGGGGCACTGAACCAACTAGGGTAAACGACTGAATAGAAAATTTTACTCTATTCCTTTACCTCCCAGCCTAAAGAACAAAGAAAGAAAAAGAAGTAATGCCTACCTAACAGAATTTCTTTGAGGATTAATTAAAACAATGTATGATACACTTAGGACTATACCTGCTACATAGTAAATGTTTGAGAAAAGGTTACTACTTTATTATTTATGGACATATTTTATTATTAATGGCTAAGTCCAAAGCAGGCTATTGGGAAACACAAAGTAGGACAAGCCCTTGGCATTTCCAAAGAGATAACAAATACAAAGTTCAAAAGACTGAGTTTGGAGAAGCCAAATTTTCTGGGTCAGGAGATAAGAAAAAGAAAGAAGATGCAGCAAACAGACCATCATCCTATGAGCTGGAAGTTTAGCAGACTCTGAGGAAGAAATGTCCTCACGGGGCTGGTTCTAGAGATTGTAATTTGTACAACAGATTCAGAAGATTGTTGGAGACACGTCAGTAGGAGAAGGTTATGTGAAGGGCCGAGGGCGGCTACAGCCTCTGCAGAATCACTTTGCTTTTGGCTCGAAGCCCCACAGCTTTAAAGCTGCAGTCTGCAGGACGGATATTTCCATTTAAGATGAGTGCACATCCTCAGGATGGCTGGAGCCTGCAGGATGCTCTGGACTGGGGTGTACCTTTCAAGTTCAGACAGAACAGAACATGCCTCCGTGCCAGGGTGTGCACCATTTTCCCTCTCGGAGTGGAGGCTGTTTTCTCTAAACACTTAAAAGAATTCCTGACCTCCAATTAAATAACACTCAATTGCGGGAAGTGTTTTGGAGATAGATAAGCCAGACTGCAGAGGAAAGATACAGAGTCAAGAGAAGAAATAAAGGGTATTGGAGAAGATCTTTGGGGGAGGGGGGGTGTCTGCTCAGATTTTCTACTGTTCGCTAAGGAACATGAGAGCTACAGCTGGGATTGAGCTGTTGCGTGATACCTCCCCACTTCCTGCCAGCTACACGTGGTCCAGGCTTCTGCCCCTCTTTTCTGAAACATGGCTTGATGAGTCTGGTATGGCCAGAGTATAAACTCCTTAAAGGCAAAGGCTGTGATATTTGCTACAGGTCCAGCATCCCTTAACTGAAAAACCATGTGGCTCAATATACATTAGAATCCACAATTTTGGATATTTTAGAAAGGCAATATGACACATATATTGTATATTATGAAACAACTCCAGTGGGGTCTAGGACAGTACCCTATAATCAAACACGTCACTAATTCTGCACTGGATGATATAAATATTAACACAAAGTGGAATAAGTAAAGATTTTCGTCATAGGATAGTTTGGGTCAGATTCTGCCACAATTTGAGTTATGAAAGGACTTCCTAGTATTCAGAGGCTTTTGCATTTTATAATTGTGGGTTAGGGATTTCAGGCTTTCCTTCTTCCTTTTCCTTTTCTCTCTTTTTCTTTTCTAAAATTCCAGGACAGCTGCAAGATTCTACCCATGGCAGGCACTGAGCACAAGTTGTTGGCATTCTAGAGTATGGCACCTTGATCTCCCTCAAATAATATTTGATTTGGGAAGCCTGAGGAGTTCATTATCAATGATTTGGGGATTTTTTAGAATTAGAATGATCTGAAATTAAAGAACAGGCAAGGCCCTGGCTGGTTGGCTCAGTGGCAGAGCGTCAGCCTGGCATGTGGAAGTCTCGAGTTCGATTTCTGATCAGGGCACACAGAAGAAGTGGCCCTCTGCTTCTCCACCCTTCCTCCTGCCCCCTCCCTTTCCTTCCTGCAGCCATGGTTGAATGGTTCAAGCAGTTTGGCCCCAGGCTCTGAGGATGGCTCCATGGCCTCACCTCAGATGATGAAATAGCTCAGTTGCTGAGCAGTGAAGCAGCAGTCCTAGATGGGCAGAGCATCGTCCTGCAGGCGGCTTGCCAGGTGGATCCAGATCGGGGCGTATATGGCAGTCTGTCTCTACCTCCCCGCCTCCCAATACTCAATTAAAAAAAAAAGAAAGAACAGGCAAGAAAGACTATTGAACCCTAGGTTCTCTGTCACCTGGGACAGTCAGCAATGCACAAACACCAATGAAATATACCATGAACTGATCACTAGTACATCACAGGCAGCACCCAAGCAAATGAGAAGAGACAATCATTACACCTAAGTGATAATGAACATTTCTAATCTATATATGGAAAATATTTTTCAAATATTTCCAAAATAGTACTCAATGTTTAAAATCAAGTTGGTTCAATCCAAAATTAATGGTACATATTGACAAAAGTAAACAATATGATATCTAGAGGATGGCAACCGAACTAACACCTATTGAATGCTCGTAAGTTTTCCAGTTTCACCACTTTATATGTATGATCACGAAACACAGAGCAACTCTGAGCAGAGCTACTGTTGCAGAATCCCGTTCTGCAGATGAGGAAACTGACACACTGTAAGGTCAACTTGCTAGCAAGTGTGTGGTCAGGACTTAAACCCAAATTTAATAATAACGTTGATAAACCACCTATTAGAGAAAAGAGAGGAGGTGGGGAAGGGAAAGGAAGGATAGAAATGGAGGGGAAAGCTCTCATTTATAGCATTTGCCAATTTCTGTAATGTAAATATTCTCTCCAGGGTGGATTGCAAGCTACTGATGGTTTAACAACTGGCTTGCAAAATTCTTGAATATTTAATAATTGGCTCTACAATCTCCTGCACACCACTATCAAGTCTGTCACATGGCCACATCCGCAGTTTACTGCCTACTTTAGAAGAGGAGATTTCAGCCCACGGAACAGCACTGGCTTGAGAGCAGCAAGCTGAGCTGCTATCCTGGGCCAGCTGGCCATGGCTGCATTCCTACCTCCGACCTGACACAGATCACTGAGGGTGGAGTGGAGGAAAGAGAGGAAGGAGAACACACTGTCTCCCTGCCTTCAGGCAGACTTTCCTTCACCAGAGGGTGCAGAGTGAGGCCCTGCCAAACCAACACGCCCTGGCAGCAATAACAAAACCTGGAATTCTTCTCCCAGACCACACACACTTTCTCGTGGTCAGACTAAGACGATAAGAAGGTCAGACTAGAGACCAAAGGGTCTGATGTCTTCTGTTAGATTCTTAATTTCCAGAATACGTCTTCTGAAGAAATAAGGAAGTATATTCTACAAGATGGGAACCAGGTTTGAGCCTGCTTTTAACCAAGGGCAGGATAGTCTAGCCTCATTTTAGCCCAATTAAAACATATTTAGGCTCTTAGCCTAGTTTCTCCATTAATACCTGAAGATTGAATCTCCTGATAAAACGTTTCTACTCGAGCATCCCGAGAAGGAACTGGCCTCATATTCCGTCAACAAATACTCATGATTATGTGCAGGCATTTGCTAAGCGCTGGATCTAGAAAGAGAAGGCATAGCCCAGGGTCTAATAAAGGAGACAGTCAAGTAAACATTGTTAAATTATATTCATTCACTCATTCAGCAAATACTTATCAAGTGACTATTAGATGCCAGGCACTTTGCCAGACCATGGTGGGCAAGACATTGATTTATACCATCACCAAGCTGGCAGCCCAGTCATGACATTAATTAAATAACCAAAAGAATGAGTATGTAATTAAAAACTGAAGTAAGAGCTCTGAGGAGACGTGAGATGGTCCTGCGAGAACTGGAGGAACCTGACCCAGTTAAGGAAAGTCAGGAAAGGCTTCCTTGAGAATTTGGCAATTGAACTAAGACTCAAAGAAAACGTGTGAGTTAATCCAAAGAGCGGGGTAGTGAGTCGTGAAAAGGAACAGTGCTCTCGGGAGAGGGAACAGCATGGGTAAAAGTCAGGGGTTGGGAGGGAGGTAGTGGTTTCAAGGAAACGAAAGACTAGTTTGGAGAGAGTTTGGTGGGAGGTGGAGGGAGGAAGCCCTGTTGAGACCTTAGAACAATCCCGACAGGTACCAAGCGTGGTGATTATACCCAGCGCATAACCAGAGTCCATGCCCTGTGGCTACAGCAGCGTTAGGAAATCAACTAATCTACACTGGTGTGTGTGGTGTGGAGGGATAGGAGGGAGGTGAGAGCTGGGGTGTGGGGGTGAGAGCTGGCTTTCTGGAGGAGGAAATATCTGAGATAAATTTCTGAAGGGTGAGTATGACTCAGCCAGGCCGCAGTAGATGGGGTGGAGGGAAAAGAAAGAATGTGGCAGGGTGGGAGGCTATGGGGGGGCTACAGGAAGAACAGGTCAGTAAGAGAAAAGGCAGCAGGGGCAGATGAGGAGCAGATGAGGAAAGACTCATAGGTCATGATGAGATCTGGGCTTTATTTATCCTGGTGGCAGCAGGGAGCCCACTGACACAGAGAGCTTTAGCAGGAGAGTAATGGTCAGACTCATTGGTCACGAGCCACAGGGTCAGAAGGGGATTAAAAGAGAGCCGTGCTGGAGAAGAGAGACCACTGCTGCCTGTCTCAGCAGCCCAGGTGAGAGGTGTTGCATCTGCACTAATGTAGACACAGCGGGAATGAAGAAGATGATTTTAGTAAACATTAAAAAGGTACAGTTGAATGGGTTTTTGTCACCAGTGGGATGGGTGGGAGTGGTTTCTACTCTACCCAAAGAATAGTCTGAACAAAATGGTTCTTTTCGTGTTGAGTCTTGCCTTATGACTGATGCAAGATCAATTCTTATAAATGCTCCAGGAGTCCTTGAAAGAATGGTACTCACTAATCATTGGGTACAGAGGTCTCCTGTGTTCATTCCATTAAACTTGTTAATTGTGTACTTCAATCTTCTAAATCCTTCATATTCTTTTGTTTGCTCTATCATTTGTGACAGAAATGTATTAAAATCCCCCACTATTGTTGTGGATTTGTCAATTTCTCCTGATGTATTTTTCAAATTTTGTTTTCTATATTTTGAGGCTATGTCATTATTACACAAGCTTAGACTTTTTCCTCTTTCTGTTGATTGTTTCACTTGTCGCCATGCAGTGACTCCTTTTATCCTTGATCTTTGGTTTTGTTTTCTTTGTACTTGAGGGGTTTTTTGTGTGTGTTTTGTTTTTTTTTATTTTTCTGAAGCTGGAAACGGGGAGGCAGTCAGACAGACTCCTGCATGTGCCCGACTGGGATCCACCCGGCATGCCCACCAGGGGGTGATGCTCTGCCCATCTGGGGCTTCGCTCTGCTGCAACCAGGGCCATTCTAGCGCCTGAGGCAGAGGCCACAGAGCCATCCTTAGTGCCTGGGCCAACTTTGCTCCAATGGAGCCTTGGCTGCGGGAGGGGAAGAGAGAGACAGAGAGGAAGGAGAGGGGGCGGGGTGGAGACGCAGATGGGCGCTTCTCCTGTGTGCCCTGGCCGGGAATCGAACCCGGGACTCCCACACGCCAGGCCAACGCTCTACCACTGAGCCAATTGGCTAGGGCCTGGTTAACATTTGAAACTTATTTTTCACCCTTTTGCTTTTAACCTTTCCGTGTCATTGTTTTAAATGTGTCTCTTGTAATCAGAGTGTAGATGAATTTTTTAAAAAAATCCAGTAGCTAGTAAATTTAGCCCATTTACATTTATTGTGATTTAAATATATTTGGATTTATTTTTACTACCTATTTTTTTGCATCTTTTTATTTTCAATTTTTTCCTTTTTTCCGAATTCTTCTGTATAAGTACAGTTTTATTTATTTCATCACATTTCCCTTATCTTTACTAGTTGCTGGTTGGAATTAGTGCATTCTATCTCTTTTCTTTTAGTAGTTGCCTTTAATATTTAATGTGCACTCTGAGTTAACTAGGTCTTGGTTAAATAATATCTGTAAGGAACAGTTAAGCTTTGAGATAACAGAGAGCAAGGACTTAAAGTGTATTTGGAATCAAAGGTGTTATATATGCTGGATTTGAGGACACATATCCAGTTACCACTTAATAAATGCCTATACATCTACTTTCAGTGGCTTTATACACTTTGCAAAATATCTCCCTTTGTGGGTATTCTGCACTGTGTAAAGCAGGGGTCAGGAACCTATGGCTCGCGAGCCAGATGTGTCTCTTTTGATGGCTGCATCTGGCTCGCAGACAAATCTTTAATAAAAAATAATAATAACGTTAAAAATATAAAACATTCTCATATATTACAATCCATTCATTTCCTACCGCTCATGTTCATAGTTGCGGGTGGCTGGAGCCAATCACAGCTGTCCTCCAGGACAACACCAAATTTTATTGGATAATGCGTAATGTACACGGGTCGTTGTATGGCTCTCACGGAATTGCATTTTAAAATATGTGGCATTCATGGCTCTCTCAGCCAAAAAATTTCCCGACCCCTAGTGTAAAAGGTGACAGGGGTTAAAAGCAAACAAACAATCAATGTTTGCCCTCCCTTGATTCTTAGAACTGTAAGTGTTCCTTCTAGCTTAGTCACCAGGGCCAAACTGAGTACAAGTGTCTCCTATATACAGCGGGCTTCACACATGTCACTTCAGTAACTGTGGCTGAGCTGAGGACGGAGCCTGAAATGATGACCCGGGTTCTGTCATACACAGCCATGCTTTACCGCTGTTGCCCGCATTTCTCTGCTGTCTTGGTGGCTTCAGTGATGAGGGGAGGGGCTTTGTCTATTTCTGCCAATGTGAGAGGGAATAAAGAATTCTATTTTCATACCGACTGAAAAAATATTTTAAGCTTTCAATCAAAGCTGACCTAGACCAGATCAGGCTTTGACTAGTTCCACATAACCAGTTACTCACATCTCCTACAAGTCAGGTCATATTTTTCTTCTCTCCAAATAATGCTGTGAACATTGAGCCCACATAACATTTCAGACAACTCGGAGGCAGGCAGGGTGGGGAGTATTAGAGGAAACATCTTGAAAGGAGTGAATGACTCTCCCTGGTTCCCAGAGCCAATTAGTGCCTAGAAGGGGCTGCACAGTGTTGCTCATGGTACCGCAGTGAAGTGACTGTCTATTCCTGGACAAGAGTGTACACTTACCATCCTGCTCATGTGTCAGAGTTCCGGAAGCTACAGCTGACGAAATGTGTCAGCCTTTTAACACAGATGCTCCAAAAGGCCTGGTGTCCTACTCACCTCAGTGTCACTGATATGGCAAGAAAATTTCCAGGTTTTCCCAAAATTTCACCAGTGCCCCAAATTTCAAAGGGCTGGGCTTAGCACACAACAATGACAAGAAGTGCACTGGGCTTGATCTTTCCCATCTCCCAACACGCACATGTGAAGAGAAAGAGAGGGGGAGGGAGAGAGAGAGAGAGAATCCCCTCCCTTGACAGTTAACAGAAAGATATTAAGCCCTGGCCGGGTTGCTCAGTGGATAGAGTGTTGTCCGAGAGTACACAACTAAGCGGAACCAAGTTAATGCCTCTCACTCTCTCTCTCTTTCTCCTTCCTCATCCTCTCTCTTTCAAATCAATGGGGGGAAAATTTCAAGATAATAACAAGGAGCAAAACTTAATGAATTTCCATTATACTTAATGCCTGATTTCATGTAGTTAATGGATTCATTTATTAAGGCAATTTGTGTAGATCCCCAAGGGCTTGCTAAGACTGCTGCCTAAAGGTTTTATCACATCATAGACTTCCTTTATCCCTGTCCCTTAACAAACACTGGATTGACAAGGAACTGTGGACCAACCATGGCTTAAAATATCGGCAAATTGTAATAAAGCAAATAAATAAATAAATAGATAAATAGAAAGATGGATAGATGGATGGATGATGGACCGATAGATGATAGATAGATAGATAGATAGATAGATAGATAGATAGATAGATAGATAGATAAGGACTAAGGACTTTTTATGTCCCTGGGGTTTCCTTGAGCAACACAAGTGGTTTCATTTTTTAAAGTTTCAGCTGATTCATAAATGCCACTTCCACAGTTTATCAATTTCACTCTGACTCCAGGCTTACTTCCAGGAGTCAGCATGTCCCCTTCAGGGTCCAGGTATGGATCTGCACTGAAGGGTGATGGGCACAATCTGAAATCAGGGCAACCACCCTATTACTGACTCCTTCTTAGGGGAGCAGGCCAACAGCAGAGTTGTGCCCTGGTGTAACCACAGACTGCGCTCTAATCAGGAAGGGGGGGGTGCCTGCTGGCCTCTGGCTTGTGTAGCTGGGAGAGCCCCTCTGTGACAAGGTCTAGGAATGGGAAAATCAGCACAATTCTTGGCCGAAACTGCTGCTGCGGCTGGGGGTAAAGGGGATGAGTAGAGAGACAGAGAGAGAGAGAGAGAGAGAGAGAAACAGAGATGGACACAAAGACTAGAGGCTTGCGGATGGGAGAGAAGAATGTGGAAGAAATAGTGAGGGTTTGGGGAAGAAACGCAATCTGCTGTCTCAGGGAAACTCTGCCGTCTTCCCTGTGAACTAGATGTAAATAGAATTAATTTTCTGTCTGTTATTGTGTTATGTGAAAAGAGCTGGACAGAGTTTTATCAGTTGTAAAGAGAATATTTGGGATGGTCTGACTTTAAACTTAGTTTATATGGTATATGCAAAATTCTCTTTGGTGGGTCCTTGGAGAGACTTCAAACTATGTCTAATAGAAACTGGAGATGGTCTGACCGGCCCTTGTGGCTACAGATTGGTATCTGCAGAAACATTAAATGCCTGGAGCAGAGAAAACAAATGGAGGCTTCCAACACGAATCCTAATTCCAAAGTCACCAGGACTGATTACCCAAATTGTTGCCTTCATTTATAGCAGAATTAATTTCTATGGAATGGCTCCAGGAGGTTACTCCAGAGATGGGTGGGTGGATGGTGAGTAGAAAATGCAGGAGGCTGGCTGGCCTTCCGTGACACTCACAGGCTCCTTAACCCCTAGTGATGTGGGTCCCCTGGGGAATGAGGAGGTATCTGGAACCCCGCTGCAAGGTGGGCATGGGGGCAGAATTGAGGCTGTGGGTGGTAGTAATTACCTACACCTGGGTCACAGATAAATAAACTTTTGGCCGAAACAACAGATAGTACCAAACCCTATATACTACATTTTCCTATATATCCATACCTGTGATAAAGTTGAATTTATGAATTAGGCACAATAAGAGATGAAGAATAATAACTAATAATAAAAACAGAACCCCTATAAGAATATACTGTAATGAAAGTCCGATGAATGGCTTTAGGCCATTGTGAAGTAAAATAAGGGGCCGCCTAACACAAGTACATACTATGTATGATACCACAACAGTCAGTCTGGTAACCCAGACGGCTACTAAGTGACAAACAGGTAGGTAGTGGACACAGTGTGGACATGCTGGATGACAGGAGATTCATGTCCCGGGTGGGACAGAGTGGGACAGTGTGAGAGTTCATCAGGCTACTTGGTTGGCTGCACGATTTAACTTCTGGAATTTGTCATTTAATATGTTCAGACCACGATTGACCGTGGGTAACGGAGACCACAGCAAGGGACGCCGTGGGGGAGGGGGACTGCAGCATCAGTGAGGTCCCTTAACCTTCTCCTGGCGAGTCAGGGCAAGCGGGGGCTTTGCTTCAAGGGACCCGTCTTGAGACTCAGCTCCACCACTTACTAGCTGTTGACCTTGGACAGACCACTGGACATCTCTAAGTTTTTTGGCTTCATTTTATAAAAATAAAAATAATAATAATAAAATGGGGATAGTATCAGTGTCTGTCTCAAAGGGTTATGGTGAGGATTACATGAATTAACTTTTAGCCCAGAATATGTTAATAGTGGTGATAATGATTCTATTGCAAAGCCACTTGATAACCGATATGCACAATCAGCAGCTACTCACACTTGTGAAGGTCCCACGTTAGTGTCCTAGTCTCTCCGCCTCTGTGTGGTACAGTCCTTGTAGTCACCAGCACGTCATTCTCCTAAATGGTGGGGACAAGTAGGTGCTTTAAAATTCTAGTGTTTATTGGCTTTGCTTTATAATCCTTAGGGGTATAACTGACACATTTTTTACACTAATATATTATAAACTTGTACATAGTGGGGACATACAACATTAGAGGATTATAATATGCAGTCTGGTGGGTTCTGTGCCATCGTGTGTTTCATCAGACGGCAATTAGGATGTAGACGGCCTCTGCACAGGGACACAGCCCTCTCAGTGAGGCTGTGTGGAGAGCTGTGGAAGCTGGCGATGGCTGGCACAGACTTCATAATGCCCTGTCTCAAAAAAATTCCCTTGGTGCAGTGTTTGCCCTTTCCAACCCCCACATGACGCCCCCACACGCCACTCCCCAGTTCCGGTTCTGGCCCCACCAGCAAACCCAGAATTTTCCTTTCCCATGCGTGTCCTCCAGGTCCCGAGTGCCGCGCTCCCTGACCTATCTCTGCACCTGGGCCTGGCGGTACCCAGTCAAAACAGTGGGAGGGTGGGCGGCAAAACCTCAGTGCCGGCCTCTCGGCTTCTGTGGGTTTCAGCCGGGCCGGGGTGTTATTTTAGGGCAACTTCGGTATTTAATTTGAGGATGTGTGTGGATCAGAAGGAGGAAACAACGCATTATTTTTTTTTTTCCCTTGGCCAAATGATTAAATTTAAAGTTCTAAAAAATGTATGGCTTGATCCAAAGCTGTGTCCAGCTGGGAAGTAAGAAATGCCCCGCCGTCCCGCCCATGCTGGGACCACCTTCCCTTAGCTGCCAGCCACCGCGCAGGCCCATGACTGTGGTCATCTCCTGGCCAGTCTGTGGTGTCTAACCAACCAGAGCCCTGCACCCCAAGGCTCTCTTTCCCTTCCTGAAAGTGAACATTGCACCTTTGCTGGGAGGACACTCTACAGGTCTGTTCAATCTCTTACAGCCTTGAGAGCACCCTTACCAGCAGCTGCTGAGCCATGGCTGAAGGGGACGTCACCACGTTCACAGCCCTGACCGAGAAGTTTAATCTGCCTCCAGGGAATTACAAGAAGCCCAAACTCCTCTACTGCAGCAATGGGGGCCACTTCCTGAGGATCCTTCCAGATGGCACAGTGGATGGGACAAGGGACAAGAGCGACCAGCACAGTAAGCACCCATCTTTCTTGGAGACTTTTACCTTTCTGGTGTCTTCCTTAGTCAAGGGTGGGCAAAGAAAAGATCTCTAAATACTGGGAAAACCTCTTTTCCAAGGTTCTGTTCAGACATGACACTCTCGGGGGGGGGGGGTAATATAAATGTGGAAGGGTCTAGAGTTGTGAGGGCCACGGCCTTCCGACAGGGGACTCTGCTGACTTACACAGCAGCTTTGAGATCCAGTGTGGTGGTCAGTGTTCAATTGCTGTTTTCTGTAACTAGCGAAGGGTCTGGCGCCCGAGGCTGGTCAGGGTCCTGTTTGCTCCATGAGCAGAAGAGACACATGGGGCAGGGGTGGTAAACCTCGCACAGACAAGGGCTCAGGTTCAAGTTTACTGACTCTCCGGGTTACCTTCCCACTGGGCTTAATTTGTGAGACTCTAGTTCAAGTCGTAGCCTTACACATCATAAATTACACAGCATTCGCTCTGGAGATCACACAGATGGGGCTGTGGTGACTGGAGGGGTAGAGTCGCTCTCCAGACCATACAGAAACTGGAGAGCTGGAGCAAGTCGAGCCCAATGCTGACTATTTCTTCTGGGCTTCCCTGCAGGCCCAGCTCTTGATGGTTTTGATAAACGGAGTTATAGCTTTGGAGAAAAACATCTTCTTAACTATCTAGGACATAAAATGTCTTCCTTCTGCTTTAGTACTTCTGGCATTGATATGTGTTGATATTAAAGTCTGGGTCCTACTGTAATGTAGTTGGGAATTCCCTGAGTTATCACTGAGGCATTAGATGTTGTATAGAAGCCAAGAATATTGGTCCCTGTTAAGAGGATCAGAAGGGCCAAACATCAGGAATCAGGAGAAGGAGAGGATGAATGAAATCAGGAGATACAGCGTATAGCACAGGTTGGTAGAAAGTAATGTTCCGTAGGATGGATTTAAAATGGAATGCATATCACTGGCTTTGATGGGATGGTTTATATATCAGGTGATCTTAATTATTCATGGAATACGCAACACACGCAGCAGGATCTAAATACAACTGAGCTCTTTATTGTGCTCCCCCTCTGCCCTCAAGTGCACGGGTAGCGGGAAGGGAAGCTGGCACTTACAAACCCACTGGCACTGTCCCTGCCTTCCCAGCCACCATGCAGACCCTTGAGGTGAGGAGCAGGAGGGCTGAGGTTGGGGCTTGCCGCTGACGAGCCAGGCACACTGGGCCTGGTTTTGAGAGCCTGTCTTCAAACTGGCCTTCTGCATGCCTGATACTCAATGAAAACAGGCACCAAGAGAGGCAAAAAAAAAAAAAAAGAAAAAAAAAAGAGAGACTCCATTTAGTATGTCAACCATACAGAAGCAGCATTTACTGCAAATAATCCAACTCAGAGTGTCGTCAGTCGTGTCAGGCAAGCCGCACGATTTGTATGATCTGCCCCCTCCCCACACACACCATAAGGGGAACAAACTTTAATTTCTCTAAGGTTTTAAACATTTCTAATAAGTTTTACCAGTTTTCTGAACCCACGGGAATGCTCTCTGGTCCCCAGACTCTCAGGGGAAAAACAATCTTGGAGAAGCATTCCTCAGGGTTAAGCTGGCTCTTGTGGGAAACCTTGAATTCTGGGGTCGCACAAGGTAACAATTACAATTTCCAAGTGCTAGAATTTCTGTGCATATGGCGTGTGTCGTGACTGTTGTCATTCCATCCTCAACATAGAGACTGCACTCTGGGTAGGTAATGCTGGAACTTCTGCATCGCGATGAGGATTGAGCCGACTCACCTAAGATGCAGCACAGGGGAGCCGTAGGGGTGTGTGAGGAGGGCTGCCTACAAGCAGTGCTGGATTAATTATGTGCCAAGGGAACTGGGGCAAGTTACTTGACCTT
Source organism: Saccopteryx leptura (assembly GCF_036850995.1). Classification (NCBI taxonomy): domain Eukaryota; kingdom Metazoa; phylum Chordata; class Mammalia; order Chiroptera; family Emballonuridae; genus Saccopteryx; species Saccopteryx leptura. The sequence continues at coordinate 164,877,126 of NC_089508.1, read as the reverse complement.
TCTGGCCTCACTCTTCCCACTTATAAAATAATCACAGTACTTGCCTCACAGGTTTCTTGAGAGGATTAAATGAGATAATGTAGTGAAAATTCTTGGCATATGTTGATTAATATTGGTATTGTTGTCATTGTCATTGTCATTGTCATCACCATCAAGATTTACATATATTCAACTAGCATATGAAAATACAGTATAATACTTAGGGCTTCCCTATAACACTGCTTTCCAGGAAGTGGTCTCACTTCAGGTTTTGATTTGATCACCTCTCTGGAAACATTCAGAGTGTGTGTGTTGGTCTATTTACTTATTCTAGTACTAAGAACAAGGGTGAAGAAGGACAGAAATCAGAGAGAGTGGGGTAAGTGAGCAGAAATCCATCTCTGTACCTGTCACTGCCAGGAGAACTAGATAATCCATATACCTGCAGAGTCAGGGGCCTGAGGTTAAGAGTCAGCAAGCCCGAGTTCATATTCTCATATTCCTGTGTTGCCACTTTCTAACCAAAGCAGCTCTGGACACTTACCATTCTCTCCATTTTGTATCAAGTGCTCTGCAAAAGTAGCTTCAAGGCCCAGCCCCATGACCCTTCCAGTCACCCTCCACTAGCTGGAACTTTAGATGCCTCCAGTATTCCCAGATGTCTTATCTTGTGGAAAATATTTAGACTCACTTTCCCCACCCATAGTATGGGAATCATAACATTGCCATGTGTATTTGACAAGGCTGAAAACGCATAATACGCCGGCAGCCCAGAGGACTCCGTGGTTTGAACGCACCCACTGAATGTGGTTCTGTCGCCCTCTTCTGACCAGTGGTGGTACTGCCTCAATCATTCTGAATTTCAAGGATTACTCAGAAACATAATCAACCTGGACAGGCATGGAGTGGATGATCCTGATTCCTCGATCATTAATTTGAGCATGATCAGAGATTGTGGTCACAGGTAGAGAGCCACACTCTAAGACTTCCTTTCGGAAGAATTCTTTCTAAAAGCCAATCAAATATTTAAATAAATCTACATAAATCATGCAAGATAGAACTATATGGCAGCCAGCTCTACCATGCAAATAATAATAATAATAATAATAATAATAATAATAATAATAATAAAAAAAACAACTCCTTTCATAGCTTCTCTTTGTCCCCAACCAACAGATCTGCCCTGGGGAAAACTGGGATGTTTTCAAAATTTGTCTCTTACCTCCAGAATAAGTTTCCAAGTACCTAACACAAGGTCTCTCCTGGACTGGCATATACCCACAGCACAGCAGCTGTTCATGCGCAGGCCGTTGTCATGCAGTCCTGGTGGGAATTTCTGGCCTGTAGAGAAGATGTTACGCTTTGCCCCTTTATAGCTCCTATTGCCAGGGTAGGCAGTTACCACTATAGGCTATGAGCACCTGTTCTGTGACCTTATAACAAGTGCCAGGCAAACGCAGAATACAAGAGCTGTGGGTTGTGAGAAGGGACACGGGTGCTGGTTGTGAGAAGGTTCATGTTGACTCCCCGGGCTCTCCTTTGGGAGATGGGTGAATGGAGATGTCACCGCAAGAGGGAGGCCCCAGGAAGAGAAACGGGTGCAGGGACGGACGGCCAGCTCCATGTCAGACACACTTGAGGAGTGCCTAGTATGCCAGGGGCTCTCCTTAGAGCTGTGAATCCACATTTATCTGTGTGATGATTTAATGGTTTTCTCTCCACACGGGCTCCCTGTAGACAGGGATTTAGATGAACAATGCAATTTTTGTGGCTAGCACATTGCCCGGCAGTTGGTATAATGTCCAATAGACATTAATTTGATGAGTGAATGAATTGTATTGGTGCCTGATAAATCTAAATTCAACAATATATTAAGTAAATAACAAGTGAGCACCTGGATGTGCCAGGCTCTGCACTAGACTTTCATTTCTGCCTAGCTACAACCCCATGAGGCTACAAATTACCATCACTTTGTCAACACTGATCCAATAGGACCTGTAACAAGCAAGTAAATGGGGAAGCTCAATACAGAATCTCCAACTTCTTCTTCCAAGACGAAGGCTCTCTCCCACTATAGCCCCTGACATCAATACCATGACGGCGGTTTTACCTCACAAACTGATTAAATAAACATACTGGATTCACACAATCTGTCTTGTGGGTCAGATGGATGTGGGCACAGGTCCCACCACCTCTTACTAGCTCCATGTCACCCTGGGGAAGTTGCCTCCCCGCCAAGTGCCTCAGTTTCCTCATTTTAAAAACAAGAATGATAAAACCATTAACAAAAAAGAAGACAATCCACTGAATGGGAGAACATATTCTCCAATAATATATCTGATAAGAGGTAAAAATCCAAAATATATAAGAAACTCATGCATCTCAATGACAAAACAAAAATAATCTGATCAAGAAATGGGCAGAGGACATGAAAAGATATTTCTCCAAAGAAGACATAATGATGAGCAATTGACATATGAAAAAATGTTCAATATCATTAACTGTCAAGGAAATGCAAACTAAAGCCACAATAAGATACCATCTCACACCTGTCAGAATGGCTAGTATCAAAAAGTCAACAAATAACATATGTTAGCAAGGATATGGAGAAAAGAGAATCCTTGTGCCCTGTTGGTGGGACTGCAAATTCTTGCCGCCACTATGGGAACAGTATCAATCTCCCACAAAAAAACTAAAGATAGATCTACCATCTAATCCAGCAATTCCACTTCTGAATACTTATCTGAAGAAAAGAAAACACTGATTCAAAAAGATATTTGCACCCCTATGTTCATTGCAGTATTATTTACAATAGCAAAGATATGGAGGCAACCGAGATGTCCGCTGACAGATGAATGGATAAAAAAGATGTGGTATATACAGTGGAATATCATGCAGCAATAAGAATGAAATCTTGCCATTTTTGACAACATAGATGGATCTATAAAATACCAAGTAGAATAAGACTGACAGGGGAAGAGAAATACTGTATGATTTCACTTACATGTGGAATCTAAAAAATAAAATAAAACAAATGAACAGAGAAAACAACAACAAAAAAATGGACGACATGAAACAGAGACCAAAGGGATGGTTATGAGATGAGAGGAAGATGGCAGGAAAGGGAACATAATCAATACTATTGCGATATGTTTACACAGTGACAGGTGAATACTAGAATTAGTGGGGTGATCACATTGCAAGGTATAAAAATGTCAAATCATTATATTGTACACCTGAAAATAATATAACATTGTATACCAACTATGCTTAAATTAACAAATGTAAATTTTTTTTTAAAGCAAGGATGACAAGGTACCAATCTCATAGAAAAGTAGGAATTTTAAGGGTGATAGTGTTTGTAAAAGTGTGTAACACGCTACCAGGCACACGATAAGTGCTCCAAAATGGTATTCACCATCTTCATCACCATCCCTAAATGTCCTTGGTCTTCCCCTCAAACCATCTGATCTTTGGAGTCAGTTAAGTGAAGTAACTGCTACCTTGCTCAGTAAACTGAGGGCGACTTCATCCCAGTGTCTCTGGGTCTGTCCCGATTTGGCACTCTCGAGGCCTGAATGTTGGTTTCATGTGCCCAGGGGCCCACCCAGCAAGCCCTGCCCTGTCTAACTTCTAGGCAGAGTCAGCTGTCTCCAGTAAGCAAGAGAAAGCTCCACATCTGATGTTACCCCTTCTGTTGCAATTTCCCCTTTGGCGATGGGGGACCATGACTTATTCCTCGATGGGATTCCTAAGGGGGACGATAACTGGAAAATAAGAAGAAGCGCACAAGAGTCCCGAACCTGCAGCCTCCCCCTGCGGCCCACACCCCCTGCCTCCCTGAGCATAGGCGCGGAAGAGGCTGTGCGGGGAGCAGGATTACCGGCACCGCTCGCCACACAGATGGAAATGTTCTGAGCAAAGTGTGTGCCAATCAAATATTTATAAATCAAACCACATCCTAAAGGCACTAGGGGAGTTGGCTGGCCCAAAGAATGCTACTTTGCAGCCCTTTCTAAAGGGCAGACACCTTCTCCTCTGTGGAATCCCGCCCGCCCCTTGTTTCCAGGCAGCCCAGACTTCCTCTCCCCGGTCTGCTGTGACTCGGCTCCTTATGGGAACGGTGCTCCGCTCCCCGCCCGCCTGGGCCCAAAGTCAAGACAGCTTCGCACATGCCCAGTGTGGACAAAGGGGACCTTCCTGCCAGAAGCTAGAGCGCCGGGCAGGTCCCCAGGCAGGAAAGCCTGCCCAGTGGGGTGTTCTCACCTTGGTGAGGAGACGCCCTGCCTCTTATCAGGTTATACAGAAAGCATTTTTCTAAACTTTATTTTTTTTTTAATATCACACAGTCCGCGGACTTTAACAAAATTTTCCAGGCACCCTTTTCAGAACCCAAAGGGGAAGCAGACGCCTTTACACATTCTAAGAAAAGTCTTTTTGAGATATATATGTATTCCAAACGACTGGAATTTTTTTTTCCATAAACTCAATTTTTTTTTTCACCGTCTTTCTCTAATGTTTTACGGAGCCTGGCTTGTGGCTACGTTTTAATTATAAATGCCACTGACATAAAACAACCTCACAGAGCTCTGAATGAGGCTGACCTCACTTTGGGTAAACACAGCAAAGGACGGGAAGTCTCGACCCAGAATAAACCGGGCACGTAATCTCCCCTGGCCTCTCTGTGGAGAGCAGAGGGGAAGCCAGCCTGAAGGCCACGGGCGCTGCAGAAGCAACACTTTTGTCTCTGCACGTTCGTTCCACTGAATGTACCAGCGGCCATCTTATTTTTAAAAACTCCTAGAGAGGGACAGGAAGAGGGGAGTGAGGATGGCCTGGGGCTCGGGGACGAGGTGTGGTGCCCCAAAGCTCTCTCCTCTTGGCACTGACCTGCTCGTGACACCTTTTCCTTTCGGTCCTTGGAAAGGAGGAATCACATCTGGGACTGCAAATCGACTGCTGCTGAGAGCTCATGGGAGACTCGAAAGAGCCGAAGAGGAAACCAGAGACACAGACTTATAGTTGCTCAGAGAAAAGGTAGAACACCTAGTGAGGGGCCAGCACAACCACTCAAAAGCGCTGAGCTCCCCTTAACATAGGTTCCTCTAAGTAAAGACTGTGAAGGGGTCCAAAGGATGAGCAGGGGACAGGGAGGAGCACGATACACGAGGTGATCCGTTACCTTTCAGTAATTTGACACTTATTTTTGACAAATCGTCCATTCCTAAACTAGCACACTCTAAAGCAGTGGTCCCCAACCTTTTTTGGGCCACGGACGGATTTAATGTCAGAAAATATTTTCACGGACCAGCCTTTAGGGTGGGACGGATAAATGTATCACATGACCGAGACAAGCATCAAGAGTGAGTCTTAGGCCCTGGCCGGTTGGCTCAGCAGTAGAGTGTCAGCCTGGCGTGCAGGAGTCCCGGGTTCGATTCCTGGCCAGGGCACACAGGAGAAGTGCCCATCTGCTTCTCCACCCCTCCCCCTCTCCTTCTCTGTCTCTCTCTTCCCCACCCGCAGCCAAGGCTCCATTGGAGCAAAGATGGCCCGGGCGCTGAGGATGGCTCTGTGGCCTCTGTCTCAGGTGCTAGAATGGCTCTGGATGCAACAGAGCGACGCCCCAGAGGGGCAGAGCATCGCCCCCTGGTGGGCATGCCGGGTGGATCCCGGTCGGGCGCATGCGGGAGTCTGTCTGACTGTCTCTCCCTGTTTCCAGCTCCGGAAAAATGAAAGAAAAAAAAAAAAAAGAGTGAGTCTTAGACGGATGTAACAGAGGGAATCTGGTCATTTTTTAAAAATAAAACATCGTTCAGACTTAAATATAAATAAAACGGAAATAATGTAAGTTATTTATTCTTTCTCTGCGGACCGGTACCAAATGGACCATGGACTGGTACCGGTCCACAGTCCAGGGATTGGGGACCACTGCCCTAAAGCATTCCTAGTAAATGAGCAGGACTCTGGATTCTACTGGGGGACAATATGGTCTCAAATCTACCAACCAAACACTTTCAACCTTCTTATAGCATTTAAAATTCTTTTTTCTTACAATGCCTTGTAAATTTGATGCCTCCAAGAAATTTATATCTAACACTAGAATATCTTTCAAAATACTGCTTTCCATTTCCTCTGCTAAGTTAAAAATTGCTGTCCCCTGTTTAGAACTGGGGTGGGGGGCAATAAGGACCCTATGGACTCAGTGATTTATTTTTCAGAAAGTATTCACCCTTTCAGCGTGGGGTGCTTTAGAGCCACTGGCCTCCCCGCTCACAGAGAGCAGGTCCTCACTTCCCTGAGGGGGTGAAGAGGGGGTGCTCCTCCCTGCTCTGGTGCTAACCTGGGGGAGGTGCTGAAAAAGGGAAGGGAACAGAGAAGATGTGGCTCCAGTGGTCTCTCACCCCTGTCCTGCCTCGCCAGCTCTCCTGGTCCCCTGCCTGCCAATAGAAGGCTCACCTGTATGAATGCCTGTGTTCAGAACTAGATGGTCCCTGGGGTCAAGCCTAAACTGGGTCACAGAGCATTACACAGGTCATCAGGAGCAAGAAATGAAAGTCTTAGCCACCTCCAAGCATCTGCCCATTGACTAAGAACTGGGCTTTAGATGTCAACCACCCCCAAGAAAATACAAAGGAGAATTCTACCAACACCAGCAGCCCCATTACCCAGAGTTAACCAGTGTTACCAGCTGGCTGTTCTTGCCTCAGAATCGTGTTTTTAAAGAAATGAAGGATTAGGATGAGAGGCAATTCCCTAGACCAGTGGTCCCCAACCTTTTTTGGGCCATGGATCGGTTTAATGTCAGAAAATATTTTCACGGACCAGCCTTTAGGGTGGGACAGATAAATGTATCACGTTGGCCGAGACAAGCATCAAGAGTGAGTCTTAGACGGATGTAACAGAGGGAATCTGGTCATTTTTAAAAAAGAAAACATTGTTCAGACTTAAATATAAATAAAACGGAAATAATGTAAGTTATTTATTCTTTCTCTGCGGACCGGTACCAAATGGCCCACGGACCGGTACCGGTCCACGGCCTGGAGATTGGGGACCACTGCCCTAGACTACACCCTTCCCAGTCTCAGTTCTTCTCACCCGCCCAGAGAAGCGGCTGTGTGAACATGTTCTGTATTTGGGGTAGTTTTCTATTTTACTCCCTACAGATTCGTGAACTAAACACATGGCTTTGAGTTTTTTACAGAATTTTCATCAAGGATTTACCGTAAATATTGTTTTGTAATTTGCTCTTTTCACTGAGCATCATTTCCTGCTTCTCCTGAAAAGGAAATATATATGTAAAAGGGGAGAGTATTTTTGTTGTAGCAAAAACACTCTCCCCTTTTGTACTTTTTTGTTTGCTTTTAGCTAAAAAAAAAAAGAAAGAAAAAAGTGGGTTGTTATTGTTGTTTTTTCGCTATTGTGTTGCTTTGTCATTGATAGGGTCATCTGTACCTGGACCAAGCCCCTGAAGGCAGGGCCCTGGTCTGGCGTTGAACTCAGTTCCCAGCATGCAAGAGAGGGTTAATGAATGTGCGTTGACTGAATGGCTTTCCCCTTGGCTCTGAGAGGGAGGAGCCGGGCAGCAGCCGCTGTGTGGCCAGCCCCTCCCTGCTTCTGAGCCCCTTTCTCATGCTCCCTCCTCTCCACTCTTCCTCGGCAGCAGCTGCAGGAGGATGTAGGCTTGGAAAACTGGAATGAAGTCACACTAGGGAGTTGGACACCTAGTCAGTTACACGAGCGGCTCGGGTTGGGTGTTACTCCTTCCTGCCAGCCCCGCTTGCAGGAGGATATATGTTCAGGAAACTTAGCCAGAAAGAAATCCAGTGAAAATGAGCTATGAAACTTGGACATCCTGGAGAAATAATATTTACAGAGGAAACTCTTGAGACAAACTCTCACCAGTGTAACAACCCCAGTGCTGAGGCTCACGGCTGAGAACGGAGTCATGTGCCAAGCAGCGCTGGCTCCCGCTCCGGGAGGCCTTCACACAGCCAAAAGGGGAGTCTGCCGAGGGCGAAGTCCGCTCGGCTCACCCCCACAGCAAGATGAATGGGACTCTTTAAGGCACAGAACAGAAACGTAGTCGAAAATAAAAATCCTCCTTGGTGATAATGGTGCATCAATACAGGTTCACCAGTTATAACAAATGCACCACTCTGGGGGGGGGGGGGAGATGTTGAGAATGGGGGAGGCTGTGCATTTGGAGAGCTAGGGGTACATGGGAAATCTCTGTACCTTCCCCTCAATTGTGCTGTGAATGTTGCTTTAAAAGAGATAGTCTATTTTAAGAGAACATCTCCTTTGATGACCTAAAAGGATTTGCCCTTTGGGATTTCTGTTGTACCCATAATGGGTTTGACTAAATACCTACATGTAGGGGTGGTAGATGGAAAAAAGTCTCAGGGAACGAACATCACTCCATAGCTCTGGCTACAAAGGAGATCCTGGATGACCATTTGCCATCTTGCATGTCTGACCTTGAACACAAGGGAGTCCAAGAAGGGGAATGTACATGGCTTGATTTGGACCACGGTTTCCCATAGTTGGAGCTCAAGGTGTTGTATGAAAGAGAGGAAAAAGCAGAATACTTGGAAGCTTCCACCTGGGTTCTGGTCCTGGTTTTACCCTTGATTATAAGGATAACATTGGCAGATTGTGCTGTCACAGCTTCTTTCTTCCTACCTGTCAGATGGAGACACTGCCACCTTCCTGTAGGGAGGGCTGTGAGGAGCGAGGAAGTCCCCTGAGCACAGTAGAGATGACAGTTAGGACAGGACACTTCCCATGCGTTGAATCAGTCAATCCTCACAAGAACTCCATGAAGCAGGGACTATCACTATAGATAATAGGGGTAAATAACTTTCACAGTGATCACACAGCTAACACATAGCCAAGCCAGGATTGAAATTCATGCAGTTTGACAATGGAGCCCACGCTCTAATTTTACATTATTTATACCTGGATAGCAACCAGCACGCTCACTGCCTGACACACTGTAGTGCAATAAATAGTTATCCCCTCTCTTTGGTCTCTCTTAAACATACAGTATTAGGCTGTGAAATTGATGGAAAAATGTGTGTGAAAGTTCTCTGAAAACCATAACTGAAAACACAGAGAATTTTTTAAATGCTTTATTGACATAAATTCACATATCATACAATTCATCCATTTAAAGTAAACAATTCAGTGGTTTTTATTCTTATATTCAGAGTTATACAATCATCTCCACAATCAATTTTAGAACATTTTCATTACCCCCAAAAAGAAACCCTACACCTTCTAACCATCCTTCTCCCTTCTCCTCCCCGTTCTCTCCTCGGCCCCTGCCTACCACTAATCTACTTCCTGTCTCCATGGGTTTGTCTACTCTGGACATTTTTTTTTAAATGGAATCACAAAATATGTGGTCCTTTGTGCCTGGTTCCTTTCACTTAGCATGCATGCAAGGTTCATCCATGCTGTGGTACATCAGTACTCTGTTCCTTCTTATTGCCGAATAACATTCTACCAAAGATGGTATCGTTATCAACTCTGTTTACTTGCTGGAAAAAAATTTAGAGACTGAATTCAGATGCCTCTAAAAAAATTTAGAGACTGAATTCTTATTTTACTGATATGGAGTCAGTGACCTAGAGGTTAAATAGCTTTGCCAAGGTCACATAGAGTGTTGGTGGCAGAGCCCAGCCTTGAGCCTTATACCTCTCAACTTGGTCCCATCTTACTTCACTCCACAAGGCAATGTTGGAAACATAATTCAAAGCTCACAGCTTTTTACAGACGGACCAGCAGGGTCATTTCTGCAAATATTAGAAAAACATTATTCATTCAACAGATATATACTAACAGTCCCCAAAGGGCAGGGCACTGTGTGATGTGCTGAAGCCCTAACTGGGAACAGGACAGACAAGATCCCTGTCTTTTTTCCCAAGTGCACATTCTCCTGGGGAGGTAGAAATAAATGAGCAAATAAATGAGTACAATTATATTTTTTATCTCTAAGTGATAAAAAAATATAATTGTACTGTGTCTAAAGAGCCATGAAGGAAACAAACAAGGGGCCAAGAAAGATGATGAAGTGGGGACCAAGGTGACAGTGGCAGGGATGGTGAGGTGGGGTATGGGTCAGGAAAAGTGAAAGGACCTACTATATAGAGTGTCATAGGGTACTTGGGTGGGAATGGACTCTCTGAGGAGGGGTTATTAGGCCTTGGAGGAGGAGGACCAACTTTGTGAGTATCAGGGCGAAGAAGGTGCCAGACATAGGGTAGAGCATGTGCAAAGGTTCTGAGGTGGAAAAGAACTTGTATGTTGAAGGAGTTGAATGGGTGAAGCAGTGACTGAGTGAGCAAGTGGTGTGATTGGAGGCTAGGATAGAGAGAGCCCATATCCTGATAGAGGCCCTTTGGCCTGTTCTCTCAGAGCTAACTGAAGCTAGGAGGGTTTGTAGGAAAGGAGATCGGTGGCTTCCATCTTCCTTCCTATGAATTAGATAAACTTCATTTACCATGGGAAGCTAGAGGGGGCCCTGAGTTTCTGCAGCAAAGACTTCCAAGGACAAGAAAGTTGCATCTTCAATAGGGTAATATAACTATTTACCCCACCTTGGAATGAATCAGGTGATAAGGAAAACAGAGGGAAATAAGAAAATACAGGTATACTAATAGGGAAGTGGTCAAATGATTGTGATATAGCCACATATTGGAACATAATTCAACTAGTAAAAGGATAGTGAGGTTAATTCCTTCAGTAATAAAGTGGACAGACCTCCAATTAGTTGTTAAGCCAAAATCAAAAACAAAAACAAATAAAACAACCCAATGTGCAGAAATGTGTGTATAGTATTTTACCACTTGTGTAAGAAAAGGGGAAACAGCCTGACCAGGCGGTGGCGCAGTGGATAGAGCGTTGGACTGGGATGCAGAAGACCCGGGTTCAAGACCCCGAGGTCGCCAGCTTGAGTGCGGGCTCATCTGGTTTGAGGAAAAGCCCACCAGCTTGAACCCAAGGTCGCTGGCTCCAGCAAGGGGTTACTCGGTCTGCTGAAGGCCCGCGGTCAAGGCACGTATGAGAAAGCAATCAATGAACAGCTAAGGTATTGCAATGCACAATGAAAAACTAATGATTGATGCTTCTCATCTCTCTCCGTTCCTGTCTGTCTGTCCCTGTCTATCCCTCTCTCTGACTCACTCTCTGTCTCTGTAAAAAATAAATAAATAAATAAATTAATTAATTAATTAAAAAAAAGAAAAAAAAAAGAAAAGGGGAAACATACATTGGCTCAAATGTACCTAAGATTTCCCTAAAAGGATACACCTAGAATACATCTAGGAGGGTTTACTTGTCTTTGTCTTCCTGGAGAAGGTGTTCTGGGAGGAAAGACAAGGTTCTCATTAGTCCTATTTATTGCTTTTCCCCATTGTTTGAAAACGGGAGGCTAGCAGAGGTTGGGGAAGACTTTCCACTGTCTCCTCTTACATTGTTTCCAAATTTAAAACATGGGGATATAATTCTTATTCAAAGGAATTAAATTAAAAAAGGAAAATAAAGGAAAAGCAGCAAGGGGTCTAGATGTGCCAACCAAAGCCCCGTGCTCTTCCCAGCTCCGCCTGCCCCTTGACAAGGCTGACCCTTAGAGAGGACAGCTCATCCTCCCGTGGAGCCCTGGAGTGCTCCACGGTCCCTTGTCTAGATTTCACTCCTCATCATAACAATGGTTGTGACTGACAGTCTAGTGACCAAAGAAAATGTCCAGCAAAGTCCAAAATTAATTTTGATTCCCAAATGTGAACCATCAAAACACCCTCCCCCGAGCCAGCCTGGGGAGAATGAACAGATGAATAATTATGGAATGGGCGTTGGACTCCAATTAGGCACCAGCAGTGGCCAGTATCCCTCAGTGTAAATGGGGAGAGCATAACTCAGGGTAACACATCATTGCCCTCAACCTCAAGGTGACTTCCTGGGCTGAATAATTACTAATTGTGAAGGGCTGTCCTGTGCATTGTAGGATGTTTTAGCAGCATTCCTGACTTCTACCTGCTAGATGCTAATAAAGTCTGCAGGCATGGCCAAATGTCCCCTGAATGACAAAATTTTCCCCCAGGTGAGAACCACTGTCTTGTGTTTCTGCAGTTCCAGGTTAAGCGCCTCGTTCTCCCAGTCGGAAGCTAGAGTATCCCTCTGCCTCTGGTCTGCTGGGCTGCCATGAGGTGGGGGCCTGACTCAATCTGTCCATGAGAAGCTCCCACCCCTAGAAGATGCAGGTTATGAAAAGACACCCCCCAAGGCAAGGTGATAACTGAGGCAGAACACACTCAGGCTGCCCAGTTGCCCACTCTAGAGCCCCTCCCCCCCCCCTCGGGGTCTCTGGGAACAGGAGCTCTGGGAAGTGAATGTGGCTTCCTCCCCTGCTGTGTTTCCTCCCGGTGACAAAGAAAGAGAAGGGAGTGAGGCTCCGTGAAAGGGCACCTGGGGTCATTTGGTAACAAACAGGACGAGTAGGCACGCCTGCTTCATCTCTCCTTCTCTCAACAGACAGCTTTCTTTGGAGGGCAAAGAAAAAAGGAACTGTATTTCTATGTTTTGATTAATCTGAGGCTCATCCTTGAGGGCCCTGAAATGAATGAGCAGAATTTTCCGTGGCTAACTGTCCTGGCCACCAGGCCTCGTTGGCAAAGCCCTAGTGTTTATTTACTTTTGCTCGTGTTATTTTGATTTCAGTTCAGCTGCAGCTCAGCGCGGAGAGCGTGGGGGAGGTGTATATAAAGAGCGCCGAGAATGGCCAGTACTTGGCCATGGACTCCGACGGGCTTTTGTACGGCTCGGTAAGTATGAGGCTGACAAGCTTCCAGACTCGGCCAAGGTTTGAGGTTTCCGGAAATCTTGTTACGTTGAGTGATACACACTATAAAGCACCAATTAGTCTCTGTTTGTTGTTTTTTCCAGTAGGATTCCCACCCTCTACCCTGCCTTATTTTAGGCACCAACATAAAAGAGTTTTTTTGCGGTATTCTCTGAAAATACTCAAAACATATTATCGCACAGACATAGAGGAGACATTGATTGAAATTTGGGTAACTCATCAGTCACTCATTTCAGAATACCTAACTCCACTCCACTTCATTCATTCATTCCAAGAATGTTTCTTGAGGACCCACCACGTGTTAGAGGTGTGTCCCCTATGCTTTGTATAAGAACAGGAAAGCCCAGCCTGACCAGGTGGTGGTGCAGTGGATAAAGCATCAGACCGGGATGCAGAGGACCTAGGTTTGAAACCCTGAGGTCTCCAGCTTGAGCACAAGCTCACCCGGCTTGAGTGTGGGATCATAGACATGACCCCATGGTTGCTGGCTTAAAGCCCAAGGTTGCTGGCTTCAGCCCAAGGTTATTGGCTTGAGCAAGGGGTCATTCACTCTGCTGTAGCCGCCCCCCCCCCCCCAGGTCAAGATACATATGAGAAAGCAATCAATGAACAACTAAGGTGCCGCAACAAAGAATTGATGCTTCTCATCTCTCTCCTTTCCTGTCTGTTTGTCCCTATGTATCCTTCTTTCTGGCTCTCTCTCTGTATCTGTCAAACAAAACAAAACAAAAAAAACAGGAAAGCCCAGATCCTAGTAGTTGACACATCACATACAAGACTTTGAAGCCAGCCCTTGTACTTTGGAAGGGTCTCCCAAATAAAAAATTTAACAACTCAATTCAATTCTACCAACACTCATCAAATGCTTCCTGTGTCTAAATACAGTTAGGTGCTAACAGGTAAAGATGAATGAACCACAGTCTCGCCCTCGAGAAGCACAAAGGGTTTATTGAGGGGCTACCATCCTATCTTATACTTAATGCTGTATATAGGTCTGACTCAGTAGATGGTGGTCTTTGGGAGCAAAGAACAGAAATAGAGGTTATGAGATTTTTTTCCCTTACTGGTATCTCTCATAAAAACATCTGACCTGCAAGAGCACTGAAACCCATGGCCCCAGGTTTGGAAATTATTTCTGGATTTCAATCTTTTCTCTATATCTTATCAACTGATGATTAAGGCTTAGCTGTAACTCATTGCCCAAGCCAGCCCCCTTTCTTCCCTTTTATTAAGATGTGTGTCTACAGAAAGGCAGCCAGGAGGGAGATTTTAGTCTGGGGCTCCCTTTAGCTTATATCAAATTGTCAAGAGGCAGTGGGCAGAAGAAACCCTCCATGAGGCTCTAAACCTCAGCCGGTCTTTGGGAGGTGAACACAATTCTGTTGCTGTGGGGTTTTTTTTCATGCCACCCACTAGGGGTCAGGAGATAGGATCATCAGTTCTAGGTCCCCTCTAGCAGGCTGTCTGCGGAAATACAGATTCGGTGGGACAGCTTTAAAGGGTTTGGAGTCAGGCAGTAACTACTATATAGGGAGTAGACTTTTTTCTTAAAAGTGGTTCTTCCCGTTGGTAATAAAATCAGTTGACCAGTCCATCATTCAGTCTCAGGCTCACAATGGAATCTTATGCCTCTGCCACTTTGGCAGGCAACTCCCCCACTCCAAGCTGTGTCTAAAGTGAGGCTGGCCTGCGGGAGGCGCTCCATCCACAGCAGCGATGAAACCAACAATCAGTTTACACAGCCCTTGCCCTCATTATTTCTTAGGTTATGTGTTATAGTTTTATGGCTTTTCCTTCTTTAAATTAGCTTTGGTATTTATTATAACCTTCTCTGACTTGTATAAAAATATTGGTAGAGAACGCCCCAAATCTGGTTTTCTCTAGGTTCTAAATACCCTCTCTTCCTACTACAGTCCTGGCCGTCACTATAATTCACCTGAAATATTCAGAGGGTGATCTTTATATACTATGTCTCAGACTTTTTATATTTTCCCCATTGATAAGGACAAGTTCTAACATATCTCAGAGCTCTGCCTTGTACTCTTAACCTATTATAGGTATCAATCCATCCTGATACATATGTGTGTGTGTGTGTGTGTGTGTGTGTGTGTGTGTGTGTGTGTGTGTGTGTGTAGAAAGGATATGAGCCTGGCCTGCGGTGGTGCAGAGGATAGAGGGTCAACCTGAAGTGTTGAGGTCGCCAGTTTGAAACTCCAGGCTTGCCTGGTCAAGGCACATGCAAGAAGCAGCCAATGAACAACTAAAGTGAAGCAGCTAGGAGTTGATACTTCTCACACCACCAATACCTACCTCCTCTTCCTGTAAAATCAATAAACCAAATTTTAACAACAACAAAAAAATAATTGGTTTGAAAAGCTATATGCCAACACATTAATTTATTTATCTCTGGGGGTGGTAATGGCTGATTTTATAATATGTGAATGACTTCCGGTATTTTCCAAATTTTCTACACTGGGTATGTGCCACTGATGTAATTGGGGGGGAAGCATGCTATATATAAAAAAGAAAAGAATGAAAACAATGGCCATGAATCAACTGTTATTCCCCAGGCCCTGGGCATTGCTCCAAATGCGTAAGGAGAGTTGGAAAGCCTGGCTGGAGGACAGACAGACGCAGCACCTCGATTTGGCCTGCTGACTCAGCCTCTGACTCAGCCATTCTCTGTGTGCCTGCTGCTGTAGCGTAGCGGAGACATCAGGTGGGGGGCGTGGCTGTCCTCAGCTTCATCACAAAACATGGGCCCGATGCCCACTGAAGGGCATCATGGGGCGAGCCCTCCCTACAGGGGAGCAAGCAGCCCACACAGGTGCAAAACTGCGACCTCCTCCCACCCCTGACAATGTGCATCAAACACTAATGTCTGGATAAGTTCCTTTGGAGCCATCCGAGTCACCCAATTAAATACGTCTCTGTCCCACCTCATTCTAAAATGATCCCGTGTGTCACCAGCTGTCACTGCACTAGACTGCAAATGAATAAGCAGCAACATGCTTCCTGTTAAAGTGCTCCTTACTGATCACAGGGAACTTTACTGAGGGCTTTACACAACCTCATGAGTCAAATGAAATTCCCCACCTCACGGGCAAGCACCTATTATTTGCAAGGTTCCATGTCTGGGGCAGACAGAAAGCTGATTGGAAACCACCAGAGAGGAACTCACCAACCATGGGGGATGAAGAGATAACAGAGAGACCACATGACTTGGAATTGGAGTGAAGTCAATATACAGCATAACTATTTTAATATACCTAACCAGTTTAATATCCAGTATATCAAATATACATTATACTATATATATAGATATATTATATCAAATATAATAAATGTATTCTAAAATCCTGACAAGTAGGAAGTTCAAATAAACAGGTTTCTCCTACTCTCTAACAATGAGTTCCAAGAAAAAAATATTTGTTGGTAGACTTTTTTTAAAAGTACTTTCCCTATTTAATACGTTGTAGCTATCTTTCCAGCTTAATAAATTTATTGATTTGGTTGTTTTTTAGAGAGAGAGAGAGAGGAAAGGAGAGAAGCAGTGATTTTTTTGTTCCATTTATTTATGCATTCACTGATTGATTCTTGTATATGCGCTGACTGGGGATCAAACCTGCAACCTTGGCATATAGGGATGATGCTCTAACCAACTGAGAAAACTAGCCAGGGCAATAAATTTACAATTGAATTTGATTCCACTGTATGTATGTACTACTATCTACTTAACCAATTACCATTCTGTGCATATTTAGGTTGCTTCCAATTTGTTACCATTATATCCAAAGACTATCCTTGAAAATATAATTTTACCCTTGCTCAACTATCTCCTAAGGGTCTATTCCTAGAAGTGAGATTGCTGGGTCCAAGGCAGTGCCCATCTGAAACTCTGATACATATTGCCAAACTCCCTTCCTAAAGTCTCCACCATTTTATCCCACCAACAGTGAACGAGAGTGCCTGTTTCCTACGCCCTCACCAATGCTAAGACTCGTAAATCTTTTCTCTCTTCGCAGATATCATTGCTGATGTATGTTAAATCATATTTTTAATTTGCATTTTTCTGCTAGTGAGAGTGAATGTTTTCATAGGCTCTTTGCCCGTTTTTAAAACAGCAGACATAGCATGCCATTTCGATAGCATCATAAGTCTGCATCCATCTGGCCTTACCTCCTTCTTTCCGTGAGCACGTACATAAAAACGGAAGGAAGGATCTTCACCACCTGTTACCAGTTGCCTATATTTGGGTGGGTAGGTTTTGGGGTGTTTTTTTTCCTTTTTCTTTCTTTTTTTCAAAGAAAAATTGTAATTTATAAAAAGGACAATTCTTTTTAAAAATATTGAAAGATAAAGCTATTTTCATTTTGGAAAAAAAAATACTTTAAGTCGCAGGATATATTTTAGGTTTAGGGCTCATTTTGTGCAAGCATTGTCGTTCCTAACAATGCAGAGGTCAAATCCCGTTATTGTTAGCGAAAATCACCAGGGTGAAAAGTAATATTAGTATAGGTTTTCATTTATTCTTCAAGTCCAAACTTAAAAGCCCCCAACTGCATCACAGTCTGCTTTTCCCTGTTTGGGACACTTTTCATGGTCATACCTATGTGCCAGGCCTGTACCTGCTGATAAGAAAAAGGCCCAGACCTGCCTATATGGCGCTTATAGTCATTAGGGCCTCCCCAGGGGCAGGCCATAGGGTGCTGAGGGCAACCAAGGGAAGGGGAGCTTACAATATTAGCAAGTGTATTGTTCCAAGTCCTCCTCACCACCCCCAGAGACAGGCTCCATTATCATCCCAGTGTTACTGAAGAAGAAACTGTGGCACAAGGAGCCTCAATCATCTGCTCAAGGTCACACAGCTGTAAGCCAAGGAACCTGGCTGAAAACCACCCACCCCAATAACAGTGCTACTCTCTTCTGGTTTTATCTTTGTAGCAAACCCCAACTGAGGAGTGCTTGTTCCTGGAGCGGCTGGAGGAAAACCATTACAACACCTACACATCCAAGAAGCATGCGGAGAAGAACTGGTTCGTTGGGCTCAAGAAGAACGGAAGCTGCAAACGGGGTCCTCGGACGCATTATGGCCAGAAAGCGATCCTGTTTCTCCCCCTGCCAGTTTCCTCTGATTAAAGCAGTCTGCCCTGGGTGCTGACCACTCCAGAGGAGCCTGTAGGGGTCCTCCCCGGTTGACCCCAGGTTGTTCCCTTGACCATTGGCTGCGCTAACCCCTGGCCCACAGACCCTGAATTTGTAAGCGATGCACTTCTAAAATGCCCAGTTCATTTTCTTGCAGAGCCCTTTACCCCAGCACAGTTTGGACCAGAGGGGACAAAATTGCTTTGAGGGGCCAATTGGCTGGCTAGTCTGGGTCTGGTTTGGAGGTCCAGTAGCCTCTGGGCACCTGCTACAGGCTGAGCCTCTCCATACAAAGGTAGGGCCAAAGAAGTGTGTTCAGGGGACCCACGAGTGGGTCATTAGTGACTGCATACGAGTCCCTCTGCTGAGTAAACCTTGCCCACAATTCCCGCAAACATCTGGCATGATTTCCTTGTGATTCTTCACAAATATTAGCTGAGAGGCATAAGTCTAGGTTAGAGGAAGACAGCCTTCCATGAGTAGAAACAGGGACAAAGAAATCCTTTCTCAAGAATGGAAGGGATTCAAACGGCAAGGGGAGATCGAATTCTGGTGGACCACTCAGAGGGATGGGATCTCAGTGCAGAATGAACGAGGGCCGGGAGGCTCAGGCACAGGAAAGCAGGATAAATGCAGAACCCCAGAAATCCTTATGATGGCTCAACTTTCTGGAGGTTACCTAGCAACAGGAAGCCCCTGGATGATGTCAGGTGGACAGCATGAGAAGTGGGTTCTCGATAAAAGGGCGTCGGATGGTGGTAAATTCTTCTGGGTCCCAGGAGAGGGTGTGGGAGTAATGAGAAAGAAAGGGGACCACAGGCTGAGGGGTCTTGATCTTCTAGAGAGGATGACTCTACAAGTGAGAAGGAGAGGGAAAGGAACGCCACGAGGTGTGCTTGGCCACCAGAAAGCAGAGGCTTTGGGTGCAGTTTGACATTTCTAACCAGCTCCCAGGGTGCTGCGGAGGCGGCTGCTGTCCCCCACCATACTTTATGTAGAGGTCCTGAAGGATGTTAGGCAAATGAAGGTGGCTCAACCCTCCCACCCCACTCCCTCTCTCCTCATCCTTAAAAACACTGTAGCATTCAGGCAGTGCCGAGGCAGTTATGCCTGTGTTAAGGAGCATGTATTTTAAGGCGCTTTGGCCCATTGCCTATAAAATGCTCACTTAGAAAATAAACAAAAGCATACTTCAAAAATGTTAAACCCTCACAAACAGCTTTTCTCAAGAGACCATTTGTGTTACGATTACTTGTATAAATATGCTTCCTGCTTAAAGTAAACTTGACCCAAGTGGCTAGCAAATTAGAAACACCATTCATCTTTGACATATGATACTGTTGCCCTGTAAAGGCCTTTAATAAGCCATTTAAATTTACTGTGAGGCTGTATGTTTTAATCACATTAGAAATATATAGCTCAAAGGCTGATTAGCATCCAGCCACTGAGAATGGTAATAATAGGAAATAATGTATAAGCTACTCAATTATGTACTACATACACTACACTACATTTACCTGTAAAAGATTTTCCTTTGTTTTCCACTGTGCTGTTAGAAATTTTTCTTTGAAAAGAAAGATTCTTAAGCAAAGAATGTGTGGATAAAAACTGATGAGAGTGTTAGCTCACGTTTTATGAGGAATTGGAGTGATTATTAATTGAAAAGCAATTCTTAGTTGAACTGTCCTATTGAGGATGGAAGAAAAATGACAGTTTGTGAATGTTGGAAGCAATATGGAGTTAAGGAACTGAACCAAGTTAACAGGATTGTGAATAATACCATCTTGCGTTTGTTTCTATAGCAAAATGATTTCATAACTTTTTTTGTTCTTGTAACTTGGATGAGATGACTCTGTTTTATATTAGTAAATCTTTGCAGGCAAGTTGGGGATAGTACAGGGTGGCTTAACATCTCTTTACTACAAAGATTTGGACAGAAAAAGGTACCCAGAGAGGAAATCCAAGATATTTATAATGGTCCATAATTTTTAGCGTATGAATCAAATTCAAGTATAACATTGGCCAAGAAAATGTAAATACCGTTGCTAACAGATGAGACAGAAGTCTGTGGTTTCAGAGACCTAAAGCATTGTAGAAGAGACACTACTGTGACCTCGACATTCTCAGGCCAGTCGTCACTCATGTGTTTGTTTCATGAATATTTATTAAGTGCCTACTGTGTGTCCGGCACTGTCCTGGGTACTGGGGCCCCAGAGGACCTTGTCTGTCTGGTTTGCTGCTGCATTCTCTCCCAGGGCATTGATGTATCATGGAGAATGCCGTGGATTTATTGCTTTCAGTCAAGTAAAGACAGATTTTTGCAGGTTCTTGCTAAATAAACAGCAAATCCCAGAAACCCAGGTTTGGAAAGAATTCCAATTTGCAACCTGTAGCATATGATAAACCCCATCCGAGTGTCAGAGGGTGTGGTCGGGTAAACCTAACATTTCTCATATGCAGAACCATGTCAGCTCACTTTCAAATCAGGAAAAGAGCCTGTCAGATCTGGTAGGAAGGAAGAGGTTAGCAGTGCCCCCACTCCGTGTGGATCGTGCTCCAGTTCCTTGAACATGGAGCAGCCCTGTTGCTCTCTCTCTCCCTTGAGTCAGTCCTGTAGCCATCTGCCTGTCATATGCCTCGCGGGTGGGTTCATTTTCAGGCCAACTGTTATGAGCTGCCTGACATTCTGTACAAAGCATCAGGGGTGTGCATGCTTTTGATTGTTTTCAATGTGCTGATGGAGGTGGTGGTGATCTGTTTCCTTGGAAGGGAGGATAATAAAGTCTCCTATGGCTAACAGTGTGAAATTACAAAAACCGACCAGAGCATCATGTGTTACTGAAGGTCAGGTCCTTGCTTTGCCTTGGCGGTGACGGAGCCCAAGCTCTCAGCCTTGTTGAACATGATGCCTAAACCAACCGAGCTCCAGGGCTGCAAAGCAGACCTCTGATGAGAAGACACCTGTCATTTTACATCACTGTCTCTCGCTCTCTTTCTTTTTGGCACCTAAGTATTAATAAACGTTCCAGATGTAATAATGTCTGAGTTTCTCTGCATCACGGCATCTCATCTTCCTATGGAAGGACCTCCCCCGGCATCCCTGAGGTAGAGCTTTCTTAGCTATACTTAGCTTGTCGCCAGATATGAAACTTTAAAGGCTGAGAGGAAAAGAGAGGGTAGCAACATTCTTCATTTTGTTTGGAAACCTAAGGCATTATTGAGGCTTTCCTAGGAATCTACTAGGAAAATATAGTCAGGAAATTTGCCCCCTGAATAGCCAAGCACCATAACTAACCCAGATGATGATTTATCTTCATAGTATAAATCATGCAAAATTATGTTACTATTGCAGAGTTGACCAGCTGGTGCTTAGGTAAAGGTACTGTGAACTGAAAAAAAAAAATTCAAGGACTTATTACAATTTTAAGTCAATAGTAAGAGGCACAACTCTTGCATTTTAAGAGCTCTGATATGGGCTATGGACTCCCCCATCAGAGTTTCTGAAATTAGCAGACAAAGCAGCATCTCCTTAAGTTTCTGAGAGACTTCTTACTCTTAGGGGAAAGTACACTGTTGCCTAGACATCATAGCAGAATCAGATCACACACATGTAAATACATACTTGCACATGCACACACACCCATACTCACACAGGCATGTGTACCAATAATAAAATTAATTTGGAATAAAGAAAAAAAATGTTGGGCAGTGTTTGCTCACTCTGCTAATTATATACCACAATTAATCCCTCTGTTTCCTTTTAAAGTTGCCTGAAGCAGTATTTTTCTACCTGTGGGAGCTTGATCCACACTAAGAATGACTCGTTCCATCACAATCCAGCATATACATGCTCTTGTACACACATACAATACAGCTGAAACAAAAAGATGTCACAAAACTATGTACATAAGATGCACTCAGATTTCACTAAAATATGCTGGTCGAGATCAATTAAATTGGGTCACAACATTAATGGGTCACAACCAAAGTTTAAAAACTGGCTCAAAGTAAATATTCTCCTTCCCAAAGACAATGAGACTCAATTAGAATCCTATATGATGACATTAGTGTTTTCAAAGACACAGTTTGTTCTTGAAGAAGCAAGACAAGGGGACATCCTGTTACCCAGAAACCATCTGTTCTAAAGGCTTAGTGAACTCTTTTAACTGGTTTGCTACTAATCATGCAAAATGAGTGCAATGATGCCGATTCCACTGGCACCCACTGCTGCTTCCAATGTGGTCCTCGGAGGTTTCTGCTCTGGGGGGCTTTGAACCCCTCTCCTCCTTTGGAATTCTCATCACTTTGGGTCATCCCTCACCCACTCCCACAGTCTTCACTTCATTCCTCCCTTTTTTGCCTTCCAAATTCCTACTTCATAGCCTTTTCTAAGCAAGACATAAAAAGTAGACTGAGCCAGGAAAAAGCTAGGAACCCAGCCCCCATCACTTTCTGGAAATTATCTTCTTTTTTTTTAATAAATAAATTTTTATTAATTTTAATGGGGTGACATCAATAAATCAGGGTACTGGAAATTACCTTCTTATCTACCCTCTTACCTATCCAAAAAAAAGAGTTTTTACCATCCGTGACTCAGTCATAAGATAAACGCCATTGCTACTGAAATGCATCTAACAGGGATTTAAAATTCTCAGCTTTGCCAAATCAACTAAAAAAAGTAACTCCATGCCCTAAATGTTTGAGGGGCTTCAGGTAGTTGAGAATTGGCCTCTTGTGGGTGAATGTGACCACAAAAAGAAAAATGTAAATGAAGCCATCACTTTTCCTATCTATCTGAGGGACGTCTTGTCTGCCATGGGACAGGCAGGGGAGGGAATCCTAAACACTTCGCACTTCTGGGTTGTCATATTAATGAGTTTGGTAATAATGACATGGCAAACAAAGATGTGCCTTCGACTGTACTTTCACAAATTAACAAAAGTTATTTTTAGGAGCAGAAGTGCAATGTGGGAATACTTAAGCCCAACCAAACTGGGACTTGTATATGCTCTCCATTACTAGGGATTTGACGACTGTTAAAATGGAAATGCTGGCTCATAAAAAGTGGCACCCACTTCCTACTCTGCTCCCCAAACCTGTTCTCCATGCCTGGAAAGAAACTCCTTTTGCCATTGTACATAAAATTTACTCTAGAATCTAGAGAACTCAGAGGCTGAGATGTGGGGATCTGACATCGGGCATGCTAGATCTCAGTGACTCATCTAACATTCTCTCAAGTTCAGGGGGAATTTACTGCACAACTATTGTGATCTTTTTGTAATATTGTACCCGCTTTGCAGTTGACACATGGACCATGACATACAAACCCTGTTAGCTTTCCACCTTCATTATAAAATTTAAAAGAGAAACCAGGTCACACACGGCCGGAAGCTAGAGAGTGGGTTTGCTTTAGAAAATGCATATATTGTAGGACCTAGTTTGGGGGTCTGAGAATGTTTATGATGTGGGAGGAGGTATTCCCCAAATTGCTTCCCTCTCCCTTAACTTCCCACTGTCACACAGGCTATATTTACACCCTGAGCAGCTAAACATTGGTGTCTGCTTCTGCTACATAAACAACGAAACCTCACCGTGTGCTTGAGGTGCTTTGCTATCAGCCTAATGAAGGGTTGGGCATTCCCTGGTTGGAACCGTGTTCAATTTCAGACTGGTTCACATGGCTGTTGGGTTTGGGGATGTAGATGGAGGCAGGCGACTTGTGCCAATCATCACAGAAACACACTGCGCTGTGATTTTCATATTTCGTGTTTTCCTGCAGTAGGGAAAGAAATCTTTTTTAGTCTGACCCAGAGATACGTTAAGAACGAGGTGTTAGATTATTTTACTCATCTGCCTTAGCCCAAAACCTTTTCTCCAAAATAAGCTGTAGGAATGTTATTATATACTAACTTGTTTCGTGTGGATTGTAAAAGCAGGACCATTTATAGCCTGGGAACATCAACTCTGCTAAGAATCCAGCCATTTCCTGTAGAAACAAACAGTAAAATGTATGGTATTTGTAAAATAGAACCCCTGCGTTAGAAACTTTGATCCTGACCCGGAAAATGACACAGGTTTTAGGGTTGGCCAGATTATTTCTGATAATACAGGACAAAATCCCAAATTCAGGACAGTTGTAAAGAAAGGACAGATGAGAGGAAAAATTTGTTTCTACATTCTTGGTGCTACTGGAATCTGTCATATAATATTTAATTGAAGTGAAGAAGAGAGATGAATTTATAAATTGCTTGAAAATGTGTAACTCCCAAGCAACCTGAACATCTGGGAAGAGTTGAACAGGGCAGAGGACTACCCTGCATAGTCTAGTTCTTATGGATAAACAGCAGCAATAAGATGAAAACTAAGTCTCTTTCCTCAATCCCCCCACTAATTCTCCACTCTTAGTCATTTATAGTGTCTATTATTGTGTCAGTCAGGATCCGATCATCAGGAGATAGAAACTACACCAAAAATGTAAATGGGGAAATTTTAATGGAAATAATTATTAGGTACTAAGCGGGGTAAAAAGATCTCTGAAGAATACTGGAACGGCAGGTGTAGGGAAGCAGGTATTATCACCAAGCCTGAGGAAAGCACCCAAGGAAGAAACAAACTTGAGAGCTGGTCTCCTCTCCAGGCTGAGATGCAGACTTCACGGGAGACATGGCGGTAGCCCACAGGATAGTGGAGGATCTCGTTGTGATACTTCTGGGAGCTTCCCACTGGAGGACCAGGGCTCTCTGGAAGCCACTTGCTCAAGTGTGGACCACTAGGTGGCCCACCGGAAGCTGCCCACTGGCCACTGTATCATAGAAACAAGGAGAAAAGCCCCTTCCTCTTGCAGTGTCCCTCAGGCGCCCTCTACTGACTAACCTGGAGTTGCATCATCCAGCTCCGGTATCACAAAACATGCAAGGAAGAGTGGATTTGGAGCATAGGCAATACATAGATAACTGGCATAACCATGATTTAGATGTTTGGCTAGACACAGTATTAAAAGATTAATAAAAATGGCCCTTTCCTTTAAAAAGCCTATTATTGTAGTGAAGAACATCTCTACATGAAATTCAGGACCAGTTTTGTTTTGTTTTTTGGCTTTGTTTCCTTTTTAAAAAGCTACTGTCTTTCTAAGTGTCTCTGAAAACCATGATGTATATTCAAGTACACATTGTTAAGTCATTCCCTAATTTAAATTAACCCAAGTCAATGTAAATTACATATACAGAAGGAGATAACTTTGGAGCCAGACTGGCTGAGCTGAAATCCTGGCTCCTCCATTTACTGCTCTTGTAACTTTGAGCAAGTTACTTAATCTGTCTATCCTCCATTTCCTCCTCTATAACATAGGAATACAGTCCTAACCTCACAGTCTTGTTGGAGCATCAAATCAGATTAAGGTGTGCAAGTATTATTATTATTATTATTATTTAGTGAGAGAAGGGGAGGCAGAGACAGACTCCTCCATGTGCCCTGACAGGGATCCATCTGGCAAGCTCACTAGGGAGCAATGCTCTGCCCATCATTGGGCACAGCATTGCTCTGTTGCTTAGCAACAGAGCTCGTCTTAGCACCTGAGGTAGAGGCCATGGAGCCATACTCAGTACCTGGGGCCAACTCGCTCCAATCAAGCCATGGCTGCGGGAAGGAAGAGAGAGAGTGAAAAGGAAAAGTGAGAAGGAGAGGAGTGGAGAAGCAGATGGGCACTTCTCCTGTGTGCCCTGGCCGGGAATCAAAGCTGGGACATCCACATGCCAGGGTGACGCTCTACCACTGAGCCAACAAGCCAAAGCTATGCAAATATTCTTAAAACAGTATCTGGCAAATGATAAGAATTAAATAAACATTTGCTATTTTTTATAATAAAGATAATTATGCACATTATATAATAAGATATGGCTAAAAACGATCTTTTATAGTTTCCATTGAGGTTCCTAATAATCAATTTTATGAATCCATATTTGAAGAGATCTTGTTTCATAGCAGTTCTTTTGAAAGAGATATAAGAATCTTGGTTGACTCCAAGCCTCCGTCTGTAAAGCGCAGATTAGGGATATAATGGCCCTACTGTAGTTTGAGCTGGTAGGGCCACATCTGAGCACAGTTTTATCTACTTTAGGCCCATTGGAAGCAAATATATTCACAAAAGGATAGGCTACTAACTATGTAGATATGTTTTCTAATACACAAAGTAAACATGTAACTTTAAAGTGAAACAATGAACACATCTGAATATAATTTGTGTCATACACATACACTACACTTTAGGGAGCAATTTGCACAAAGGATCTCATGGAGAAATGTAAACTTGCAAGTGACAGGTGCTTACAAAAAAAAGTATCCAGTGTCTTCAGAATATATAATAAGGGGATTGAACTTCCTCAAGGGCTTTTCTGAGGAAATGAGCTGATATCTGAAGAAAGAGTAAGAGTTTACTAGGTAAAGTGGTGGAGTACTGGTTGTGAAGAACATTCTGGATAGCGACAGCAACATGTGCTAAGGCCCTATAGTAGGAGAGAACACAATGCCAGTGAGACTCAAGTGTGCAGAGCTAGGGGTGGAGGGCAAGGTGTGAGCTGGGGCCAGACAGCAAGGAGAGGCCAGTGGTGAACGAGAGGAGTTAGGTGGACTCCATTCTCCAACATCTGTAGATAACCAGGTGGAAACTATATATACATATAATCACTCTCTCTCCCCACGCAGCTGAATTATTGCACTTTTCTAAACCCTCTGCCAAAGGACACAAATAATCAGTATTCAACATGCATGTTTCTGGCTTGGGGTCAAATCTGAGACTGTGAAATGTATTCCAGACTTGAAACTTTGGGAGCTGAGGTTCTATTTGCTAAATATGTAGATCACTCCCTGCGGCTTTCATTCATTCCATCCAGCAGGTGGAGTACAGGAAAACACTTTTTTTTCCCAACAAACCCCTTATGTCCAAAGGAAAAGCAAGGTTTGCCAGCACAGCCAAGAGTGAGAGACAGAACAAGGAAGCAGGGATTGTGTATTTGAGTCTCATTCATATGGAAAACATGAACTCATTAGCTTCTTATTTCTGTGCTTCCAGGAATTCTGAATTTTGACATTTCTAAGTTTGGGTACCTATACTATTAATCAGTCCAAAAACAAATGAAGCAGCTTAAAAAGAATCACACAACCAAAAACCACATCCTTCTCAAGATAGGAAAACAGAGAGGCAACTTGGAAACTCTTCAGAAATAGTACCAGACTCAGGGTTTGCAGAGGGATTTGGCTGGCTGAGGATGTCTTAATCTGGGTATGAAATAGATAACATAAACATATTTACACAGATCTAATGAGAAAAACTCAGCAACCCACGTTACCCTTCAGATCCTGGCTTCTTAAAGTCCTATGATCAAAAAGTGGCCTCCTAGAAAAAAAAAAACCAAACAAAAAAAAAAACAGAGACAGAAAGTGACTGGAAATAGAATAGATTATGTTCAGTATTCTGGATTCTGGATTCCGTAAAAAACATGACTAAGGCCATCTGACAACCACTCTGAACTGACCTTGTTACAGTTTCTGGAAGGAACAGAGACTTGTCTTCCTGACAATCAAACTAAGAAGATAGTTCATGAATCCCCAAAACAGAAGAAGGCACGTAACCTGACTCCTCGGAATGAAGAAAGAAAAGGGCTCTGTTGAGTCCACAATGAAGCTGGGGAACGTGGTATATAAACAAATTATTAGAATGCAACACAGGTGAGCACTAAAAGAGATTTACGCAGGAGCACAGGTGGGAGGGATGTTTATTTTATTATTACTCCAATCAGAGGAGATGGCATGTGTTAGAACACATAAGTTTAGAGAAGAATGTGTGTTTAAAGGATAGTGAGGAGCATAACTAAACAAGGTGAGGCTGGTAAGGTAAGCTCTGGAGAATTTGTGAAGGTTCTTTATGGCAGAACTAAGCTTAAACTCTGCCTTTGGCCAAGAAGAAACCAATGGAGACTTTAACCAAGTAAGTCATAACTCCACATTTATATTAATCTGAGAAAGCTCTGGTTGTAGTGGAAAAGAAGATGGGAAAACCAGTCAGGAGCCCTGGCCAAATGGCTGAGTTGGTTAGAGCTTTGTCATGAAGCAAAGAGATTGCTGGTTTTATCCCTAGTCAGGGCAATGTTCCTGTCTCTCTCTCAACCTTCTTTCCTCTCTCTAAAGTCAATAAAATAAACATTAAAAATAAGTTTATAAATTAAAAGTGGCAGTGAGAAAGAAGAAAAGAAGAAATGCACAGAAAATCACAGCTAAAGGAAGAATTAAAAAAAAAAGAAAGAAAGAAAACCAGTGAGGAGGCTAATGTAAGAGCTTGGTTTTGATATAGTAAGAACCTAATCTGGTGGTGGTGGTGGTGATGTTGGTAGTGATGATGGTGATGGTGATGAGGGTGGTGATGATGGTGGTAATGGTGGTGATGGTAGTGAGGGTGATGGTGGTGATGGTGGTGATGATGGTGATAGTGGTGATGATGGTGATAGTGGTAATGATGGTGGTGGTGATGATGGTAGTGATGGTGATGGTGATGATGGTGATGGTGGTGATAGTGATGATGATGGTAATGGTGATGATGGTGATGGTGGTGATAGTGGTGATGATGGTGGTGGTGATGATGGTAGTGATGGTGATGTGGTGATGGTGATGATGGTGATGGTGGTGATAGTGATGATGATGGTAATGGTGATGATGGTGGTAATGATGGTGATGGTGGGGGTGATGGTGCTGGTGATGGTGGTGATGGTGATGGTGGTGGTGATGGTGATGGTGGTGGTGATGGTGATGGTGGTGGTGATGGTGATGGTGATGGTGGGGGTGATGGTGGTGGTGATGGTGGTGATGGTGATGGTGGTGGTAGTGGTGGTGTAATTTTCTTAATGTGGCTACCCCCCAAACAGACCCTGAGACCATGATGAGGGTGTATATTGAAAGGAGCTTCCACAAATACAAATGAGAAGGGAAAGTAAGACAGAAGAATGGCAAAGAATGGGTGCATCACTGAGCAGGTCACTGCTGTAGACAAGTTGCCTCTGAGGGGTTGTAGAGAAGATATGTCAGAATTGCCCTGACAAGGGAAGTGGGGTTCTTACCCACTGGCACCATCTTTCTCTGGTTAGGGTGTCAACTGAAGGCATTTTTGGGTTCTTCTGTCTCCAGACTAAGCAAACCCCTCAAATACACAAGGAAGTCCTTGAGCAGAGAAAAAGAGAGGCAGACCCTTGAGGTGGAAGCAGTCGGTTTGTATGGGGACTATCTATCAGGCTGCATGCAGACTCAGAAGTCATGGAAGAAGTGGAGTGGAGCAGAGCATGATGACAATGATGCTGGTGACAATACAAGTTGCAGCAGGTAACTTTTAAAAAATGTATTGATTGACTTTAGAGAGACAGAGATAGGAGACAGAGAGAGAGAGAGAGAGAGAGAGAGAGAGGGAGAGAGAGAGAAGCATTCATTGGGTGTTCCACTTAGTTGTATATTCATTGGTTGCTTCCCATATGTGTCCTGAACTGGGATCAAACCTGCAACACTGGTGTTACAGGATGACACTCTAGCAACATTGGTGTTACAGGATAATGCTCTAGCAACATTGGTGTTACAGGATGACGCTCTAGCCAACTGAGCTAACCAGCCAGGGTTGCAGCAGGTAACTTTTACTGAGTGCTTACCATGCACCAGGTATGATGCTAAGCATTTCATTTAAACAAATTATCACAATCTTATTTAAACCCCTAGGAGGTGATGGTTCTATTAGTCTTCCTATTTTATAGACGGAGAAACTGAAGTAATGAGAGTTTATGTGATGTGTCTGAAGGCACACAACTAGTAAAGGATGAGCCCACCCTCATGCCGTCTGACTCCAGAGCCCACACCTTCAATCACTACTCTACAGCCTCTGAGAGAATGGCAATGAGCTGGGAAGAAGAAATGTCTGAGAATGATTTAGGATAGTCCAGTCAAGAACTTTCTGCAGTGATAGAATTATCCCTGTACTGTCCAACACAGTAGCCACAAGCCACCTGAGCACTTGGAAATGTGGCTAGTATAAATGAAGAATTGAAGTTTGAATCTTATTTAATTTTAATTAATTTAAATAACCATATATAGCTAGTGTCTACTGCTTGAGAGTGTACAAATTTAAGTGGAGAGCTCTAGATGGACAGCTCAGTTGGTAAGAGCATCATCTCGAAGCTCAGAGGTTGCCGGTTCGATCCCCAGTCAGGGCATATACAAGAGCAGATCCATGTTCCTATCTCTCTTTCTTTTCCTCTCTAAAATCAATACAATAAACTTTTTTTAAAACCCCACAAATTTAGGCAGTGGAATGCTGTACCCCTCAAAAAGGTAAGGATAACTTAGAACTTTACCAACGTAGTGATGTTATAGGACACTGTGATATCTGTCACAGCCAACTAATTACAAAGTGTTTAAAATTGTGAAATTAATAAATGTTTAATTTTCATATTTAAAACTTGTTTAATCAAACTAATACAGGTATGTAGTTTTAAAAGTCAGCTAGCACTACAAGTTTTTTAATTTTTTTTTATTT
This sequence comes from Saccopteryx leptura, assembly GCF_036850995.1. Lineage (NCBI taxonomy): Eukaryota > Metazoa > Chordata > Mammalia > Chiroptera > Emballonuridae > Saccopteryx > Saccopteryx leptura. The sequence continues at coordinate 164,846,578 of NC_089508.1, read as the reverse complement.
ATTCATTTTAGAAAGGAGAGAGAGAGGGAGAGAGACCGAGAGAGAGAAGGGGGGGAGGAGCAGGAAGCATCAACTCCCATATGTGCCTTGACCAGGCAAGCCCAGGGTTTCGAACCGGTGACCTCAGCATTTCCAGGTCGATGCTTTATCCACTGCGCCACCACAGGTCAGGCAGCACTACAAGTTTTATAACAAAAGGCAGCAGTCTCCCTTCCCATCACAGTCCCATCCGCTCTTCAGGGACAACCACTTTCATTTCTCCTAGATATTTCTCCTGATGATTAACTTTGTATTATTTCTAAACAACATATTTCATTTCTTAATTTTTGATATTTCATTTCTTAATTTTTCTTCAATGTTAAACAATATTTGTTGGCTTCATTCTATGGAAGATAAGGATTTCGCTTGTACCCTATTCACCAGCCAGCTATATATGATACATACACAGCCTCCATCCTCTCCCAGGGCCCTTCCCACCCTCCCTATAAAGTAATCACTGGTTAGTTCAGGATTCATTGTTTACATTATAAAATTATATAACTATTAGTTACATATAAGCCGCATGGACGATTGCATGTCTTTTCTTATATAAGTATCTGGTTTTCATTTCCTCCATTTTCACATTATTCATCACTAATTCAGCCCCAAACTTTCTGAGGAATTCTAAAAAACCTCTCAACACTATCAACCACATTGTTTATCAGTTCACTTTCTCATTGAGATGCTCCTCCTGGAGCCCTCTGATCTGTGAGACTACTGTCAGGGGCTCCTGCAGAGCTCTCATCCTGTGGCTTCCCACCACAAGTTTCTTGGGATTCTTGTTCCTCTCTCCTGTTTTAGATGTGTTGTTCCCGGATGCCATGCATCCTTTTTTTCTTAATTTAGCCTCTACTGCACTTTTTAATATTTCCTCCCGTAGCCTTTTTTTTTATATATAAATAGTAAATGGAAATTTACTTTTTAGATGGCCTTTGTGCCAGAAAATGTCTTCATTCTAACTGTACATTTGGTTGACAGTCTAGTTGGATATGGAAGTCTCAGGAAATTATCCTCCCTCAGAAACGTGAAGGCATTGATCTTTGGACTCTTAAGCTTATAGAGCTGATGTGAAGAAGTGTGACACCATTATGATTCCTGGTTAATTGAATGTTGCCTCTTTTTCTCTCTGACAGTTTTCAATACTGTCTTTGGCTCCCATGTTTGAAATGTTATACTAATGTGCCCTGGTGTGGATCTTTCTATTCATTGTTTTGAATTTTCTGTGGGCTCTTTCAATCTAGAAATGCATGATCCTTAGTTCTAGAAAGTTTTCTGGTAAATTTTTTTGATTAATTATCTCCTTTCCATTTATTTAGTTCATTTTCTCTCTTATCTCCTATGCGTGCGCACATACACACACACACACACACACACATACACACACACACATTCTATTGGTTCTACAGTGTGTCTGTAAAGTCATGGTGCACTTTTGACTGGTCACAGGAAAGCAACAAAAGACAATAGAAATGAGAAATCTGCACCAAATAAAAGGAAAATTCTCCCAGTTTCATACCTATTCAGTGTAGTTCGATGGGGGCTCATGCACAGATTTTTTAGGGCTCTTTAGGTAGCTATCCCATATAGCCTCTACAGACTCGTCATTGACTGATGGCCTACCAGAACGGGGTTTCTCCACCAAACTGCTGGTTTCCTTCAACTGCTTATCCCACTGAGTAATGTTATTCCTATGTAGTGGCGCTTCGTTATAAGCATGCCGATATTCACGTTGCACTTTGGTCACGGATTCGAATTTAGCGAGCCACAGAACACACTGAACTTTCCTCTGTACCGTCCACATCTTGACTGGCATGGCCGTGGGCTGCTCCGCTGTATACATGGTGTTACGTCATCATCTGCGCATGCGCACATGCTGCCACATCATCCTACAGAAACTGGGAGGGTTTTCCTTTTATTTGGTGCAGATTTTACATTTCTATCATCTTTTGTTGCTTTCCTGTGACTGGTCAAAAGTGCACTATGACTTTACGGACACACTGTATTTCTCTGGAGAACCCTGATTAGTACAATTTGCTAAGTATGAAAATAGTAATGGTTTTATAGAGAAAGCCTCATTTTTTTTAACAATATATGTTAAACTATTTAGGGATAAAATGTCATGATGTATATAATTTACTTTACAATGGTCCAACAAACACATGTACATACACAGATAGAGCAAATATGGCAAAATGTTAACTAATATAGATGCATATGTGTGTATTGTATTTTTCTTTTTATTTTTATGTTCAAAATTTCTAAGAAGAAAAGTTTGAATTAAGTGAGAAATTGAAAAATCAGAGCAGTAAATGGGAACTGGCAGATTTGGGGTTCATTTCATTTCTCATGGTAATCATGAAAATGCAGTTTTAAAAGCTCCTGGAGGGTGTGGGGGTGCAGAAGACTAAGTCTTGAGTTGGAGGTAAGCAAGAACCATAATTGAGGTTACTGCTGACCAGGATTCTCAAAGAACTATCTACACTTGTCAGTGAAGGGATGGATCAGGGGGAAAGTGTTGACCATTGGCCTAGGACTATGACCGTCCTCAGCTCTGTATCACAGAAAGGAATGGTTTCCCTTTAATGCCTGACCTGTGGTAGTACATTGGATCAAGTGTCAACCTGGAGCGATAAGGTCACCAGTTCGAAACCCTGGCTTGCCTGGTCACCGCATACAGGAAGCAACCATGAGTTGATGCTCCTGCTCCCCCCACCCCACCCCTTTCTCTCTCTCTCTTAAAAAGAAATTTATAATCGAACCCTGGCCAGGTGGCTCAGTGAATAGAGAATTTTCTGAGCATGCTGAGGTCATGAGTTCAATCTTGTTAGGGCACCTACAAGAAGCATCAATGTGTACACAACTAAATAGAACAACTAAGTGGAACAATGAGTTGATGCTTCTCTTTCTCTCTTTCTCTCCATTTCGCCCTTTCCCTTCCACTTCCCCGTTCAAATCGATGGAAAATTAAGAATTTACAATCAAGAGTCTGTCTTCAACTAGAATTGGGTTATAAATTTATACTACCTTCCCAGCCTAGGAACCTCTACCCTTAAGTAATAAAAGACAATGGTCCATGATATTTTTTGGACACCAAGTAAAAGCAAATAAAAACCTCTCTGAATTTCAAACCCCCAAATGAGGAAGTATGGTTTTTCCATAACTAATGCACTCCCGATCACTGGCTTATAATCCAAAAATTAGTGATAAAAAGTTGAATGAGAAAAGTCAGCAGATACAACAAATGGCACCACTGAACACATAAGAACTTCAGGTACTGAAATTATCAGATAGTGACTGGATATATACCATAAAATGAGTATATTTAAAGTAATTAAATACATTTTTTCAAAAATGACTTGTAATGTAAGAAATAAAAAGATTATCATGAACACAAGCCACATTTAATTCAGAAAGAATCAAACAGAACTTCAAATAAAAAATAGAGATATTTAAATTAAAAATCTAATGGGCAGACTACTTCAAAAAATGTCAGAAGAGTGAAGTGTTCATGAAACTCTTCCATAGAAAACAATGACAAAAACAAGGTTTATAAAGTTTTTAAATTTTTCTCACTGATTTTTTTTTTCTGAAGTTGGAAACGGGGAGGCAGTCAGACAGACTCCCACATGCACCCAACCGGGATCCACCCGGCATGCCCACCAGGGGGCGATGCTCTGCCCATCTGGGGCATTGCTCTGTTGCAACCAGAGCCATTCTAGTGCCTGAGGCAGAGGCCATAGAGCCATCCTCAGCGCCCGGGCCAACTTTGCTCCAATGGAGCCTTGGTTGCGGGAGGGGAAGAGAGAGACAGAGAAGAAGGAGAGGGGGAGGGGTGGAGAAGCAGATGGGCACTTCTCCTGTGTACCCTGTCCGGGAATTGAACCCGGGACTCCTGCACGCCAGGCCGATGTTCTACCACTGAGCCAACCGGCCAGGGATTTCCCACTGATTTGAGAGAGAAAAAAGAGAGAGGAGCATCAATTCATAGTTCCATTTAGTTGTGCATTCATTGATTGCTTCTCGTATGTGCCATGACTCTGGATGGAACCTACAACTTTGGCATACTGGGATGACACTTTATCCACTGAGCCACTCAGCCAGGGTCAAAAGGTTTCTTTTACAGAATAACTATTTAAAGGCCCCGAAGAAGTTCTAAAATTAGACAGAAGCAGAAGGAAAGTTTAATCTCAAAAATCTGCAACAGGAAGGGGTAAAAATTGAGAGTTTATGTTTTCCTGGCCTGAGGCTGATGCCCAACTCTTACAGCTATAGCTATAAAAATAATAGCAGTGGAAAACCACAGCCTTACCAGCTAAGGTACCAGATTCAAGGCTGAAAACGTATCTAGAAATCTACAGGAAAAGAATTGGCAGCAGAAAACCCAGGGAAGGAGTATTAAACTCTGACTATGAACTCTACCCAAATCCTTGGCCAAGAGCTAAATCAGGCATGTGTGGGAGGAGGTCCTAACAGCTTGTTGAAAAGTGGGCAGAAACCAGAAAGAAATGTGCTTTTGAATAACATAGCTATGTGTGGCCCTATCTGTAAATTCACTGCCTTTTTTTCTTTTTTTTGAGTGAAGTTCCCAACCATGCACATGTCAGGTGCCAGAAAGTTGAATCTTACAGACTTGAAATGTCAAAGACAGAGCCCCAAACCAACCAAATTCAGGATAGACAAATCTCTAGAAACAAGAAAGTAAAAAGAGAGTGATCTTCATCTCTGCTGAAATCCTTGAGTAATCACCAAATGACAGAGAAACAGTGAAAACTCCCGGAGGGCCAGGAAAAAAAAAAAAAAAGTAGCAAAAGGAAACAATAAGGACAGAAAGATTAGCTGCTGCATATCAAAAGGGTGACAAAGTTTGCAAATAGAGTCCAAACAAGTTAATTATCTATTAGAACAACAACAAAACCCAATAAACCTCAGAAGACAATAGCAGAATCTAGAGTGGCCATATATATTATCCACACAGTCCAGTTTTCAACCAGAAACTACTAGATATATAAAGAAACATTAAAGTGCACTCTATACACAGGGTAAAAGGCAGCCAATAGAAACTAACTCTGATTGGCTCTAGATGTTGGATTTATCAAAGACTTTAAAGCAGTTATTATAAATATGTTCAGAGAATTAAAGAAATATATGGTATAATGTTGAATGAACTGCTTGGAAATTTCAATAGATAAATGAAAACACAAAAAATAAAAATTCTAGCGCTGAAAACTACAAAAACTAAAATTTAAAAAGTTCACTAAGTGGCCTCAACTACCTATTGGATATGACAAAAGAATGAATCAGTGAACTTGAAGATAGAGCAATAGAAATGTCTAATCCAAACAGAAAGAATAACAAACAATTGAGGGGGAAATGAGAAGAACCTCAGAAACCTAAGGGAACAATGTCCAAATGTTCAATACACACCTAATTGGAACTCCAGAGGTAGAGGAGAAAGAGAAAGGGCCAGAAAAATATATTTGAGGAAATAATTACTAAAAATTTTCCCCCAGCCCTTGCCGGTTGGCTTAGCGGTAGAGCGTCTGCCTGGCGTGCAGGAGTCCCAGGTTTGATTCCCGGCCAGGGCACATAGGAGAAGCGCCTATCTGCTTCTCCACCCCTCCCCCTCTCCTTCCTCTCTGTCTCTCTCTTCCCCTCCCGCAGCTCCATTGGAGCAAAGATGGCCCGGGCGCTGAGGATGGCTCTGTGGCCTCTGCCTCAGGCGCTAGAATGGTTCTGGATGCAACAGAGTGACACCCCAGAGGGGTAGAACATCGCCCCCTGGTGGGCATGCCAGGTGAATCCTGGTCGGGCGCATGCGGGAGTCTGTCTGACTGCCTCCCAGTTTCCAGCTTCGAAAAATGAAAAAAAAAAAATTTTCCCCCAAAACATAAGAAAACTCTTAGGGGCGATGGAAGTGTTCTGTATTTTAACTGTGATGGTAGTTTCAAGCATGTATACAGTCATCAAAATTCATCTAATTGTATAATTCAAATGGGCGTCCTTTATTGTACATCAATTATAGCTCAATAAAGTTGATTAAAATGAAGACAATGGGATATACCCCTTCCTTCCACTAAAAAGAATCCTAATGGATGGGTTAAATATTATGTTGCACATGTCTGAAGGGAGAACATGGGTAAACAGAAAAATTAAGTGAAAGAAATTAACCAGAATATAACATGGTGAGATCAATGAGAGGTCAAGAAACACACACACAAAATAGAAGGAGAGGAGTTGTAATATAAGAGAAGAGTGGCAATGTGGACCAATGAGGGACAAATTTTCACTGAAAAGTTTTCAGTGTTGGTTAAAGATGTGACTCCTAAAGGGAAGCACATGGAGTCCTATGTAGTATAAATTACACTGTATCCACATCTAGATACACAGCTGTGAGGATGTAGAACACCACAGAGAATGTCTTTAAAACAGCTGAAGGAAAGAGAACAAAAACACTAATTCAAAAAGATATATGTACCCCTGTACTCATTGCAGCATTACTACTAATAGCCAAGACATGGAAGCAACCTGGTTGTAGATGAAGGATAAAGAAGATGTGGTATATACTATGGAATATTACTCAGCAATCAAAAAGAATGAAATCTTACCACTGTGACAACATGGATGGACCTAGAAAGCATTATGCTAAGTGAAATAAGTCAGACAGAGAAAGACAAATACCGTATGATTTCACTCATACGTGGAATCTAAAAATCAAAAACAGAAACAGACCCATAGTTACAGAAAACAAGATGGTTGCCAAAGGGGAGAAGTGGGGGAAATTTAAAAAAAAGGAAAGAGCATTACCTATAAAGTGGCATTTATACTGGCAGCAGACTTTTCAACCCAACAATGGTGGCCAAGAAAGAGTACAGTCTGGTCTTCAAAGCGTTGGTAGAAAATAAATGTCACCCCCTCCGTGTTGGTATCTTACAACCAGTTGCCGAGCCATTACTAACAGCACCTTCTGCTTTGAGCCTTCACATTACCTCGTCATTCCCAGTCTATCAAAATATGTCCAGTCTCTTAAACTATTAAGGGATTTTATTTAAAATAAACAGTGTTAATGTGCTGAGGGTGTTAATGACTTCATACTGTAGACTGCCAGTGTTGACCTAAGCCATTTTTATTATAATATTACGTAAATATGAACAAATATATAAAACTCAGTATAAGCTCTGATGCTTTATTTTAATTTTTATTAATTTTAATTTATTGTGTTAACATGGATTCAAGTGTCCCACTCAATGTAGCACTCCCACCCCCACCCTGGTGTCCCCCATTACACCCCCTTTGTCCCCCTCCCCCTAACTCCCTCCCCCCTTCCCTCTGGGATTTGCTGTCCTGTTATCTGTATCTCTATGTTATGTATATATATAATTTCACTAATCCCTTCACCTTCTCTGATCCCATCCCATCAATCCCCTTCCCTCTGACAGCTGTTTTTCTGCTACCTGTGACCCTGCCTCTGCCTCTATTTAAGCTCTGATGCTTATAGTTCTTATACAACTATTAAACCAAAACAAATTTATAATTATGATTTATTTTTAAAATGTTTTAATTATGCCAATAAGATACAACATATTGAGCCTGACCAGGCGGTGGTGAAGTGGATAGAATGTCAGACTGGGATGTGGAGGACCCAGGTTCGAGACCCCAAGGTTGCCAGCTTAAGCGTGGGCTCATCTAGTTTTAGCAAGGCTCACCAGCTTGAGCCCAAGGTCACTGGCTCAGCAAGGGGTCACTCGGTCTGCTGTAGCCCCCTGGTCAAGGCACATATGAGAAAGCAATCAATGAACAACTGAGGAGCTGCAACAAAGAATTGATGTTTCTCATTTCTCTCCCTTCCTGTTTGTCTGTCCCTCTTTCTGACTCTGTCTCTGCCACACACACACACACACACACACACACACACACACACACACACAAAGATATAACATATTGATATAAATGTGGCAGATGATGCTATATTGCTGAGATTAAATTACTGAAATTGTGTTTCATGGCAGAAAGACGTAGCTGGGTGTCTTCTGTTTCACAGAGGGCGGCTCAGACAGATGGGTCTGGAGTCAGACTTCCTGAGTTGAAATCCCACTGTGTGATCTGGGCATGTGACTTGACCTCTTTCAGTCTCATGCCTGCCCTGGGAAATGAAGACAGTGAGTGGTACTCACAGGGATTTTGTTGTTGTGAGGACTAAATGCAAGGAAAGTACTTAGCACAGTACTCCAGGACATTAAAAGGGCTTTATATGTTGTTATGATTATTATTGTTGTTGTAATTTGTCCCTTTTGATAAATAAACCTGTTTTAACTTCTATTCCTTTATTTTGAAAGGCTAATGAACTTGATGAGGTACTCATCAAGGATATAATATAAATAAATATAATAAAATATAAATATAATAAAATATTATATAAATATAATATCAAAAAAATCCATTCCATGAAAAAATTGTAATGAACTTGGGACCTACAAAGCTAACTCTCTGCTGCATCTTCACGTGCAGTGAGAAAGGTACCAAACACATGAAGCTTTTGAATTTAGCAGGCCTGCCTGGCCAGGTGGTGGCACAGTGGCTAGAGCGTTGGACTGGGATGCAGAGGATCCAGGTTTGAAACGCCGAGGTTGCCGGCTTGAGTGTGGGCTCACCAGCTTGAGAGCAGGGTTCCTGGCTTGAGCTTGGGATCATGAATGTGACCCCATGGTCACTGGGTTGAGCCCAAAGGTTGCTGGCTTGAACCCAAGGTCACTAGCTTGAACAAAGGATCACTCGCTCTGCTGTTGCTGTAGCCCCCTAGTGAAGGCACATATGAGAAAGCAATCAACAAAAACTAAGGTGCCCCAACAAAAATTTTGATGCATTTCATCTCTCTCTCTTCCTGCCTGTCTGTCCCTATCTGTCCCTCTCTCTGTCTTTATTATACACACACACACACACACACACACACAAAATTTAGAATGCCTGTTAATGTGAGCTCTCCTGATGACTCAATTTGCACATCATGTTTTCTCTTCATTTTTCCCTGCAATGGGATGTCTATGGCCTTTCCTTGGTCCCAGAGTGAGCATAAACTCCCATGCAAACTTGGGAACTGAAAAAGGTGGCCAGACTGGGTCATGGGGTATCCAGAATAGGTTTAGAGTCGTTTTTGAAGATCCTTCTTGAGAGAGAAACACACACATGCACATGTGCACCACTCTTAGATTTAACAACTTCTTGGAAATAGAGACTTTTAAGCCAAAAAGGGTTACACCAGGGATGCGAATTAAACTTGGTGGCAGGCTATGAAGGAGACTGGTAAAGAGTAGGGTTTGTTATCCTTTAGGGGCAAAAGAATACCTATAAGATTTTTTTAATGCCAAAGGAGGTTTTTTTTTATTTTTTCTTTTATTTTATTTATTCCTTTTTAGAAAGAGAGAGAAGGGAGGAGGAGGAGGAAGCATCAACTCCCATATGTGCCTTGACCAGGCAAGCCCAGGGTTTCGAACCGGCAACCTCGGCATTCTAGCTCGACGCTTTATCCACTGTGCCACCACAGGTCAGGCAGAATGCTTATAAGATTTTTAAAAATCCACTATATATTCCATCTACAAAGAAGGCAAGCTGGTATGTACAGAATAAAACCGTATAAGTTTAGCTTTCATGGGATGGCAATTTATGATAAGAAAGACTGGGCTAAACTATCCCTACAAAGTTTATCAAGAGAAATTTAATAAACAAACTAGCAACACCAAAAAAGAAACTTTCACTGCTTAAAAATACATAATTTTAAAACAACTTTAGTCCCTACTATATCCAAATGCGCTACTTAAAAATAAATCAGAGGTATCTCTTAATTAAGGGAAGTTTCTTAAGTTCTTGGTCACAAAGGTATATCCTTGAAGGAAATCATAATCTAGTCCCCAAATTTTTATAGTTCAGACTCTCTCTATTTCCAATTATTCTAAATGGATGAGGAATGAGCTGGGTGGTCTGAGTCTAGGTAGGTTCAGGCACCGTCTACAAATAAAAGCAGATCCTACAGAGTGAGAAAGTTACTTCTCACTTGATATCTCTGCCCTATCTTTAAATCTTCTCCTGATGGCACAGCAAGCACTGTGGTGAGCCCTGGCTGGAAAGCTCAGTTGATTAGAGCATTGTCTGAAAGCACAGTAGCTGCCAGTTCAATCCCTGGTCAGGGTACATACAAGAACAGATCAAAGTTCCTGTCTTTCTCTTTCCCTCTCTCCTGTTCTCTCTCTAAAATCAATAAAATAAAAACATTTTTAAAAAAAGCTTTGTGGTGAAATGTAGCAAAGTCCATATAAAGTAGACCATGTAAATATTTATCAAATAAACATCAAAGACCACTTCCACCCAAGCAAACTATCACACCACAGAGAAAGCTGTACACCCAGAGCTTGCTCCTCATTCAGTCCAGCCCATCAGGAGTCCATTTTCCCTAAACCTGAATTGTGACTGCCTTTCTTCTTCTTTCAGGATACCGAAGAGACTAGTGAACAAACAAGAGGCAGAATTCATCAAGTCTATAAGTACATCAAGCACAAAGAACAAGACTCAGACCGATACCAGATTCTTAAAAAATGGAATTTCCAGACACATATGCCTACCCATCAATTGACTTAAAAAGTAGAGGTGGCAAAAAAACACAAAAATTTGAAAGCAGGGACTCACATATTATATTTGTACACCCTTGTTCACAGCAGTATTATCCACTTTAGCCAAAGGTGGGAACAACCCAAATGAGTGGATAAACACAGTGTGGTGTATGGAGACAACAGACACTTGTTATTCAGCCCTAAAAAGGAACAAAGTACTGACTCATGCTACAACATAGATGAACCCTGAAAACATTGTACTAAGTGAAATAATCCAGACACAAAAAGACAAATATTGTATGAATCCATTCAAAGGAGATATCTGGAATAGCCAAATTTGCAGAGACAGAAAGTAGATTAGAGATTACGAGGGGCTGGAGGGAATGGAGGGTTATTGCTTGATGGCTACCCAGTTTCCGTGTGGCGTGACAAAAACGTTTTGGAAACAGATAGTAGTGAGGGCTGCACAATATTGGGAATGTAATGAGTACCATAGAACTACACACTTAAAATGGTTAAGGTGGCAAATTTTATGTCATACATACTTTACAGCAATTTTTTAAAATGAGGTACTGAGATCATTGGAAACGATCCAAATGTCCTTCAACACAGTTAAACAAATGATGGTACATCCATATGTTGTAATAAAATGGAACAAACTATTGATACGTATAATGGCTTGGATTAATCCCAAAGGCATTAATGCTGAGTGAAAGAAGCCAGGCTCCCAAGGTGACATACATGACATTCTCAAAAAGGCAAAACGATAGAGATGGAGAACAGGTCAGTAATTGCGAGGGGCTGGGGTGCAAGGAAGGGTGTGCTTGAACAAAGGCAGCACAGGGAATGGGGGGGATGCTGGAACTGTTTGTACCCTGATTGTGGTGGTGGTTACATTCATCTATACCTATGTTATAATTCAGAACTAGTCATCAAAAATTTTAAAGTCAATTAAAAAAAAAAGTGGGGTAGAAGAAAAAATGTCACAAGGGCCATCGATGCTCTTGTAACCACTGGTCACTGCTTCCTCTCCCAAGCACCCCTGCCTCCTGTTTCCCATGGATTTCTCTACCTCTGAAAATGTCCAAAGATCACAGTCCAGAAGACATGTTTTGCAAAATGATAACACAGGGTCTGTATTTCTATTCCTAGAAGGGATGCTTTCCTCTGCACCTCATCCATCCACATATAATCACACTGTCTGTCTTTCCAGCCTTGATGCCTTTCCTGGTCAAAACTTTATTCACGTGGGAAAAAATCGTGGCTGTGTCCCAGTGATGACGCCCACAGGGTCTTGGGAGTTACGAGAACACTCATCCATCAAAACACAATGAGGGGAACACTCAGAGCGCTTCCTCTGAGGGATAAACTTGGCCACGTCCGCATTCTGCCGATGAAAGTCTCCTAGGCTGTTCAGTAATGATGGCTCCAGGAAACCTGGTTTCATGGCTATGAGTACCTGGAAGTAGCCAGTCCCACAAGAGTTCAAATCTAAGGCTTCATCTTATAAACATGCAAAAATGCTCTGGGAAAGTCTGGATCCAAACCAATGGTCTGCAGGAGAAAAATGGTAAGCTTTCAGCTGTCTCACGTTTGTTTCCATGGCAATTCATGTCACAGAGGCAGCTGTGGCCTTTGAAAGCCTGTGGAAGCCCCCGGGGATGTTATTTATGGCGGCTACAGACCCTGGATGTGAGCTGGACAATCTTGGGAGAAAGCAGACAGAGATGGACGGCCTGCTTTATCTCACTGTGGACTTCCTCACCTCTCCTCGCTGGCTGGGTGTCACCCGGGGAAAGAGCAGTGTATAAGCAAGCCATTCATCAAGGCTCCTAATTAAAAAGTTGGAAAGCGTAGAACTGGAGCCGGTTTTGCCATTTTCTGACACCTCGTTAGCCTCGTCACTGCTCTTCTGTCCAGGGCAGGAGTGTCAGGAATTACTGCACAGGTTCTGTCCTGAACCCTCAAGTAGAAAAAGAGATAGCAACGTTTAGCCTGAAAAAATAACCCCCCATCTGACCACAAGAGTTGTGCCAGGTCACGGACAAAACAGGAAGGCCGTGATAAGGAGAGGGAGATCAACTTAGACGTCTTCAATTTAGGAAGATTTACCTTTACCGAGAGGAAAATATGGGAGGAATAGTAAGTACCCTGTTTTTCATGGGCCTTTTTAGGAAAGGGGAAGATGTTACCCAACTTCTTTCTGAAGGAGACAGCCAGGGATGTGAACCATACTGTGTACCAAAAACTGCACATTTTGTGAATTTTGAACTGAGTCCAACTATTCCCTTTTTTTTTTTTTTTTTTACTCATTGGCAAACTAAACTTCTGTTTTAAATGAATAAATAAACCCTAGGGACGATGTCTGTTTATTTTTCATGACTGGTGAACTAAAATTCTAAAAATATTCACCTAACCAAACCAATATTCCTCTTTTTTTTTAAATTAAGTGAGAGGAGGGGAGATAGTAAGACAGACTCCCACATGTGCCCTGACCAGGATCTAGCCAGCAACCCCCATCTGGGGCTGATGCTCAAATCAACTGAGCTATCCTCAGTGCCCAGAATCAGGCCAATGCCCGAACCAATTGAGCCATTGGCTGTGGGAAGGGAAGAGGGAGAGGGAGAGAAGGGCGGGGAGGGGGGGGGGGGAGAGAAGCAGATTGTTGCTTCTCTTGTGTGCCCTGACCTGGAATCGAACCCAGGACATCCATACACAGGGCCACTGCTCTATCCACTGAGCCACCAGTCAGGGCCCAAACCAATATTTTGATGTGCTCAAGTCTGTCTCCGGTATCATGGATATGGGAAAAAGATACCTGGCTCTCTTGGAGCAAGGCATCCAACTCCATCTCATTTCTAGTGGAGTTCACTGAAACTTAGGGACATGTCCCAAGTGGTCTCACAAAGGCCAAGGGCAGGATCCGAAACTCTGGATCTTATCTGAATCTCTGATATTCTTTTATTTAAAAAGTTTACTTTTATTCATTTTAGAGAGGGGAGGGAGAAAGAGAGAGAGAAAGAGAGAGAGAGAGAGAGAGAGAGAAAGAGAAGGGGGAGGAGCAGTAAGCATCAACTCCCATATGTGCCTTGACCAGGTAAGCCCGGGTTTCAAACTGGCATCCTCAGTGTTCCAGGTCAATGTTTTATCCACTGCACCATCACAGGTCAGGCCCTGAATCTCTGATATTCTCACTTGCTCACAGGAACCAGAATCCCTTCCTTTGTTGGTTTTCTACAAGAAGGAAGTTACAGCCTGACTTGTGGTGGCACAGTGGATAAAGCATTGGCCTGGAATGCTGAGGAATGGTTCAAAACCCTGGGCTTGCCCAGTTAAGGCACATATGACAAGCAATCAATGAACAACTAAAGTGAAGCAACTATGAGTTGATACTTCTTGCTCCTCACTCACCCTTCTATAAAATCATAAATAAAATCTTTTTTAAAAAAGTTACAGAGCCCATTTTTTCCAATCAAAATAATAAATTAAGAGTCCAAAAGATAAATTCTAATGCTTACCCATTTTCTTTGGCCTAGAGCAAGCTACCAGGCTGTGGCATTGCTGCCAGTCACCTGGATCCCTTCCAAAAGGTCTAATGAGTACTTTGGTCAATCTGCACTGAATGGAAGGGATGCTAAATGTGGCCAGCATAGCAAGGCCAGATATTTATCTCACCTAGTTAGCAATTAATGGTGCATGTGGACAGATTGCTAGACAAGCCAGAACAGTAATATATCCTGGAAACATTGACATCCTAGACACAAAATATCAAAAACTGGTAATTGTAGAACAGACAGAGGGCATGTGAATAAGCCAGACTCTGACCCCTCAGAGAATAAAGGACAGTGACACAGGCCTGGCCCACAGCCCTGACCATCTTTTGCAATCTCTTTGGCTGGCTTTTTCTCCTCTTCTCTTGCATAAGGGTCTGCTCTTGGCTTCTTCCGTTCTTCTTGGTTTACTACAGCTGTTCTCACGCATTAAAAGAGAGCCTGCTCCCTGATGACTCCCAAACTGCGTCTGTACTTCTGTCTCTGTTGGGGACTGTGGGTCAGTAAGATCAACTGCCCACTGGATATTGCCAGGTGGATGACTGACAATTACCCTGAAAGTCAAGAGTTGTCCCTTTCTCAGTCCCAAATCTATTCCTCCTTCTACATTCATCCATGAAAATTCTGAGCTCTGAAGCAAAAACTACTCCAAAATGATTCCTGTGATGCTTTCTCAAGTCTCAAAACAAACAGATTTTCAGCAAGGAGAAGGTGGCCAGAGAGTAACCCATCGTATAGATAAGTCTGCTCTTCCTGAGGCTAGGTGGGTAGGGGTGGGGAAGAAGGGGGATGAAGGGTTAGGAAGCAGTTTCTGGGAGACAGATGTGATTCCTTGAAAGGTGGGGAGGTTGGTGAAGCAGTATACTGAGAACTTGAAGAGCTGTCAATATTTTTGCTCATAGGACCTACCCTATTGGTTATAAGGAAAATCACAATATGTATGTGGAATTTGTTTAAATCTTGGGTTATCAGAGCTTTTCTAGCTTCCTTCAGTAAAGTCACCATATGTTTAGATAAGATACAAAATCCTCTAAAGAAAGCAAGAAAAATGTTCCAGAAGGAGTGAATGTTAAAAAATCTGATTCTTGCCCACTCTTCGAGGGCCTTCTGCTGAGCCTGATCTCTCCCTCTAACTGAAGCGTGGACAAAAATCTCCTTTCTTTGTTTCCACTTATAACATCTCAAACCAGCCAACAACTTCATAAAGAACATTATAAAACAAACACGCAAACAATAATAAAAAACAAATGTCCTCACATACAGTTTTAGGACTTGAAATTTAAACATAATCTAATCACCAACCTCTTTTTTAACAATTTTTTTCCATTGATTTGAGAGGAGGGGGAAGGAGAGGGAGAGAGAGAGAGAGAGAGAAAGGGAAGCATCAACTTGTTTCACTTAGTTGTTCCATTTAGTTATGTACTCATTGATTGCTTCTTGTTCGTGCCCTTACAGGGGATCGAATCTGCGACCTTGGCACTCCAGGTCAATGCTTTATCCACTAAGCCACTCAACCAGGGTCATCACCAACCTCTTTAAATTTCTTTTTATAAATGAGGAAATTAAGGCTCAGAAAGAGTAAGTGAAGAAGGCCCAAGTCCACAAAACTGTTGTGGCAAAGGCAGAACCCCAACTTGGGGACTTGCCTCCCCAACTTACATACTTTTCACTCTTTTTTTTTTTAACTCAGTGAAAGGAGGGGAGGCAAAGAGGCAGACTCCCAAATGCACCCCAACTGGGATTTTCCCAGAAGGCCCACGATGGGGTGATACTCTGCCCATCTGGGGCATTGCTCCATTGATCTGCAACTAAGCTATTTTTAGTGCCTGAAGTGTAGGCCATGGAGCCATCCTCAGGGCCTGGGGCCAACTCACTGGAACTAATTGAGCCATGCTGTGAGAGGGAAAGAGAGAGAGAGAGAGGGAGAGAGAGAGAGAGAAGGGGGAGAGAAAGACATGGAGAAGCAGATGGTTGTTTCTCCTGTGTGCCCTGACCGAGAATCAAACCTGAGACATCCACACACCAGACCAACACTCTAGCACTGAGCCAATTGGCCAGGGCTTCAAGCTACTACTCTTAAAGATAAGGCCTTGATTCCTTCCCTTCATACTAAGGTTTCTCTTGGGCTCTCTACTACATAGCCTCCCAGCACCACCTTGGTTTTTTAACTCCTGATATCTTGCTATATCACAGTCAAACTCCAACTCCTCTAACAAACCAACTAATTTTTTCTGTAATCTTTCCATTCAGTTCTGGTTTCCCGTCTAAGCAGCATGCCTGGTTTACAGTGGAGTAAACAGGGACTGGCGCTCCTGAGTCTCTGTGAATGGCATGGTTCGGGTAACTACCTCTATAGGAATCTACAGTGAGTCTCCCAGACAACACAATGAAACACTTTCAAAATTCTCAGGATTCTACTGTCTCACCATATGATAACAATTAGAACTGCACATGTATGTGTGTTTATACACACACAAACTCACTCACACAATAAGAATTAGAACCTATATATTGAGGAGGAGGATTCTTGCTGTAATATTCAGCCAAAAATATTAAGAAAAGCACTTGAAGGTCATAGGATTTTATATAGCATGATACAGTAACTACATCCTGGGCTGGAAGTCATCATCATGTGTTCCTCGTCCTGATTCCGCTAGCCAGGACTCTGACAGCCTTATCTGCATGCCAACACAGAAGGTCTGAGGAATTAGCCTAGGTCAGCAGGAATTTTACTTGCCTGGGGTCCCCAAAACCTCATAAAATAGTAGTTTTCAAGTATCTCTGGCTACATCAGAGGGATGGAGAGGAGAGACAGCCTCCACATTTGTAAAGGATAAATAATGGCTGAGGAGGGACATTATATGATGTATCAAATTCCTTTTCCAGAAGTTTCTCTAGAGATCTAAATTTTCCTTGATTTGATATAAAATGTTTAAGGGGAAGACAAACTTTTTTCTTGAATTTTTGCTTCTGGGTACTTATAATGGGATGGTAAGTGTCTCTTTTCCCTGTTCTACCTTCAGGTAAGGCCTGAATTTGTTTCTTAAAGGTGTGAGCATCCAACCCCTCCCACCATCCCTTACCCACCCCCCTTCCCTCTCCCTTAGAGGGGGGCCCCTGCCTTACACCAGAGAAGCAGAAGCAGCCATAGCCAGACTCAAGAGGGTGGCTGAAGGCCTGACCTGCAGTGGCGCAGTCGATAAAGCATCAACCTGGACCGCTGAGGTCGCCGGTTCAAAACCCTGGGTGTGTCCAGTCAAGGCACATACAGGAGTTGATGCTTCCTGCTCCTCCCTCTTCTCTCTCTCTCTCTCTCTTTCTCTTTCTCTCTACTCTCTCTCTCTAAAAATGAATAAATAAAATCTAAAAAAAAAAAGAGAGGGTGGCTGAAGATCTTTGGAAGGTCAGGGTTTGGGAGATTTGGCCTATAGCATTGAAACATCTGTGCCCCCTGACGTGCCACACCTTCAACAGGAATGGGGAACTGCTGTTAAGCCGCCAAACCCTGAGAGCCCTCCTCTGGACAAAAACTCATTGAAGGACATCTCTGGACCTCTTGAGGAGATGTGCCCACCAAATGGCCAAGAAAAGCCATCTGGAAATAGCAATTAATGTCCCAAATACTTCCCAGTTCAATTTACAAGACCAGTATTATTTTGATACCAAAACCAGACAAAGAAACTTAAGAAAACTGCAACCTGACCAGAAGGAGTGTTGGCCTGGGATTCTGAGGACCCATGTTCGAAGCCCTGAGGTTGCCAGCTTGAGCACAGGCTCATCCGGCTTGAGTGTGGGCTCACCAGTTTGAGCACAGGGTCACTGGCTTGAGTGTGGGATCATAGACACGACTCCATGGTTACTGGCTTGAGCCCAAAGGTCACTGGCTGAAAGCCCAAGGTCTCTGGCTTGAGCCCAAGGTCACTAGCTTGAGCAAGGGGTTACTGGCTTGGCTGGAGCCCTCTGGTCAAGGCACATTTGAGAAATCAATTGATGGGCCCTGGCTTTTTGGCTCAGTGTTAGAGCATCAGCCTGGTGTATGGACATCCCGGGTTCAATTCCCAGTCAGGGCACACAGAAGAAGCAACCATCTGTCTTTCTACCCCTTCCCTTCTCCCTTATCTCTCTCTCTCTCTCTCTCTTCTCCTCCTGCAGCCATGGCTTGGTTGGAGCAAGTTGGTCCCCAGCACTGATGATGGCTCCATTGCCATCACCTCAGGCACTAAAATAGTTTGGTTGCCAAGCAACAGCCACAAATGGGCAGAGCATCACCTGGTAGGGGGCTTACAGGATGGATCTAGGTCAGGACACATGTGGGAGTCTGTCAGTCTGCCTCCCCACTTCTCACTTAAAAAGAGAGAGAGAGAGAGAGAAAGCAATCAATGAACAACTAAGGTGCCACAACTATGAGCAGATGCTTCTCATCTCTCTCCCTTCCTGTCTGCCTTTCCTTGTCTGTTCCTCTCTTTTGCAAAAAGAAAAAGAAAAAAAAGAAAAAGGAAACTACAGAACATCTCTCATTAGTTTATAAAGATGCATAAGAAAATATAACATTAGCAACTTTAGTTATATGGAAAAAAGGATCAGTCTGGTATGTCCATACAATAGAAAACTACTCAACAATAAAAAGGAACAAACTATTGATATATGTACATGACAACATGAGCGGATCTCAAAAGCATTACAGAAAGCTGAAGAAGCCAGACAAAAGTGTATATGTGCAGAAATATAGATACATAGATACATATAAATATATAGCTACATATAAATATAGATCTATGATTCCCTAGAAAAAAAACAAATCAATTGTATGGGAGAGAAAGTAGATCAGTAATTGCCTGGGGTGGGGAAGATGAGAGGTCAGGGTTGTTTGGCCTGAGGCCAGAGGAAACTCTGGGGTGATGAAATATATATCTTAATTGTGGTGGTGGTCACATGGATGTATAACTATTTCAAAAATTATCATAATGTATACTTAACAGAGGTGCTTTTATTACATGCAAACTATAGCTCAATTTTTTAAAAAAAATCCACAAAAGCAAATGTATCTAATGAAGACCCTATTCGTTAAGAGGCCACAACATTTGTTGGAATGGACAAGAGAACAATAATTATCAGAGTGAACACTCACAGCCCCAAGGATTTCCTGGAAGATCTAAATAAGATAAAACATTAAAGCTTTTAGAAGACTACATTAATATCTTCATCGTCCTAGGGAAGGCAAAGGTCTCATACAGGACACAAACTCTCTACCCTAGAGGAACTATTGACCAACTGGACAATATTGATCTGCAAAATTAACACTTCTACTATTAATGAAAAATTACTTCTGTTCACCAAAAGATACTAGTAGTCATGTGAAAGGGCAATTTTGATCTTTTATTTATCGTGAGTTAAAAAAATTTTATTATGGCAAAATATACCTAACATAAAATTTACTTTTTTAATCATTTTTAAGGGTACAATCTAGTGGCCTTAAGTACATTCACACTGTTGTGTACAAACTAACACTCTGTACCCATTAAACAATGGTGACATAGCAGGCTTCTGACTTTCCCTCTTCCCATGGACACACTGAATATAAAGCTGCACGTGGATCAGTTCCCTCTGAGAAAAACCCAGAAACTAGTTGAATGAGTCCTGCACATTGGGAACTGAAAAAATACCCACACCAGAACAGGTAAGAAAAGCTGAGAAACATTCTCACCATAAACCCACCTCCCATAGAGTAACTTGCAATTAGAAAGGGACTCCATTTCTCCCTGAGGAGCAAAGGGTTTGGATCACACGTCTAGTGCCCCAGCTCTTAAGGCTGTCACCTGAGAGATGGGTCTCGAAATCTGACAGCCAATGGGGCTTGCATTCATAAGTCCCACAGGACTATTAACAGAGAATTAGTTGTTAAATGGGCACACAAGCACTCCCTACAGCTATTAACAACTGTCTCCCCACATACACACACTGCCAGCTCAGCACAGAGGGTTCAAACAAAAATGCTCATCCCCCATTTTATCCTTGGAAGGATTCTCACTGTAGACTTTCCCAGCTGCTGCTGGGGTTCCGGATTCTAATCAGCCTGCATCTGGGAGCTGACTAGGATTCTCTCCCATAAGCCTGAAAGAGTTGGTGGACCCATCCCCCAATGTCTTTCAATGGCTCCCTCTAGCAGTAAAACTAAGTCTCTAGCTTTTCCCTGTAAGGAGTTTATCCACAAATCTAGCAGGCCAACTGGTACAGCTACCACCCAAGGGACTGGCTCTTGAATCACCCTGCACTTGGAACTGATGGGCTCAGCATTCACAAGATCCCTAGGACCTCACAGAATAAAGTTCTATTTGGGCACACAGGCATTTCCAGCAACTATGCTCTCTGCCTCAATGTAGAGCAAATAAATAAAAGCACCCAGGTACCAATTTCTTCTTGATAGGAGCTAGACCAGAATGTTCTGACTTGTGCAGCTGCTGCCTGAAGGTCAGGCTTCCAATTAGCCTGCACTGGGGCTGGAGGGGTAAGCAGTTAGTAGTCCTCTGGCAACCTGAATAGGTGTGTGGGCATTGCCCATGCCTTTGAGATACTGACAAGTCCTGGCACACCCTCACCTTCTGGGAACCACTAAAGATAAAGAAATGTCTTGGACAATCTCAAAGGTTTGAGAGGCAACCAAGAGCTCAGGCTGGGCTGATTGATGAGGTTTATCTCTTACACAGGCCAGTCTGTCAAGACTGAAAAAGGTAGCTGTTTTATCTAATGTGCAGAAACCAACACAAAGAGTCAAGGAAAATGAAGAAACAAAGGAATATGTTCCAAATGAAAGATCAAACTAAATTTCTAAAAACAAACCTTAATGAAATGAAAATAAGTGATTTATCTAATTTTTCCAAATAAAGGTTATAAAGATGCTCATGGAGGTCAGGAGAGCAATACATAAGCAAAGTGAGAATTACAAAAGAGATAAAAAAAATATTAAAAAGTACCAAACAGAAGTCATAGATGTAAAGAGCATCATAACTGACCTGAAAATTTCAGTAGGAGTTCAACAGCTGACTAGACAAACTAGAAGATCAGTGAGCTTAAAGACAGAGCAGTGGAAATTATCCAATCAGAAGAGCAAAATAAAAAAAAAATGGAAAAGAGTGACGATAGCTTAAAAGACTTATGACACAGCACCAAGTGGATGAATATATGCAATACAAATGTTTCAGAAAGAAAAAGGGAGGCAGAAAGTTCATTCAAAGAAATAATGACTGAAACTCCCTGGATCTGACTGTCTGTTACTTTTCCCAGGTTAGGGAAGCTTTCTGTCTCTTTTATCTCTCTCCCTTCTTCTCTCTCTGAAATCTGTAAATAAAATTTTGTAAAATGTTAGGCAATCATAAAAACAGCATGAGAAAAGCAAGTTGCTATGTACAAGGAACCCCTATAATATTCTCAGTGTATTTTTCAGAGAAACAGTGCAGGCTAGACAGGAATGAGATAATATATTCAAAGTGCTGAAAGACTAAAACTGCCAACCAAGAATATTCTACTGGCAAAGTTGTCCTTCAGACTTGAAGGAGAGTTTCCCAGACAAACACACACAAAACAAACTAAAGGAATTAATTGCCATTAGACTGGCCTTATGAGAAATGTTAAAGGGATTTCATTGAGATAAAACAAAAGCATGGTAATTAATAACATAAAACATTAAAGCATAAAACTAACTGGCAAAGATAAATATATAATTAAATTCAGAATACCCTGAGTTATAATGGTGGTAAGTAAATCACTTATAACTCTAATATAAAGGTTAAAAGAGTAAAATTAAATATCTAAAATAATTATAACTACAATAATTTGTTAACAACTACATAATATAAATTGTGACATCAAAAACATAAAATGTGGTGGGGAGTATAAAAATGTAGAGCTTTAAATGCATTTAAAGTTGCTATCAGCTTAAAACAGACTATTAATTATAACTGTGAGATGTTTTATGTAAGCCTCATGGTAATTACAAAACAAAAAACTATGGTAGATATATAAAAGATAAAAAGAAAGGAATCAAAGCATGCCACTACAGAAAATCATCAAATCACAAAGAAAAGAACAAGAGAGAAAGAAAGGAACTACAAAACAGCAGAAAATAGTGAACTAAATAGTAATAATAAGTCCATGCCTAGCAATAATTACTTTAAGTGTAAATGGACTAAATTCTCCAATGAAAAGACATAGAGTGGCTGAATGGATTTATTTATTATTTGATAACATGTTCAGTGGGACTCCAGGTCTGCCTTGGTTCATATTCTCGAAGGGTAGTCCTCTAGCTTTTCCTTTGAGTTGTTCCTTATCCTTCTGATAAATTCATCTAGTATGTGTTATTTAATGCTTATGATGTAGATATTATTGTTGTCACCTTTCAAAATATTTCCATTGATTTGAGGGGGGAGGGAGAGAGAGAGAGAGAGAGAGAGAGGGAGAGAAGCATCAACTCATTGTTCTACTTAGTTGTTTCATTTAGTTGTGCACTCATTGGTTGCTTCTTCTGTGTGCCCTGATCGGGATCAAACCTGTGACATAAGCATGCCAGGATGATGCTTTCTATCCATTGAACCACCTGCCCAAGGCTGTGGTCACCTTTTTTAGATGACAAAACTGAGGCTTGGCAAGGTTCAGGTTAAGTGACTTGCCCATAGCTGGAATTTGACTTTAAAGTCCCTACTCTTAATCATCTTGCTAGTAGTCTGTCTCCTTGGAAGGGTTCGAGGGTTCTACATATAAGACCTTGTTTAATACTCACAGCTGTGCACTTTATAGTTGGTGAAATGTATGCTCAGAGAGGTTAAATAACTTGCTCAAGGCTATATAAGATATGAGTGGCAGAGTTGGGGCTTGAACTCAGGTCTGCCTGAGAGCAAGACTCTTACTCCTTTCACTACATGGGCCCTCTTGACTGTTTCGCTAAAGATAAGCAGCTTCCTCATCTGAAAAGTTGGGATAATACTGAGCAGGAGAGTTTGGAGCTTGAAGAAGCGCATCAGCCCCTCACTATTACAGCTTTGAAGTCATTGGTTCCTACCAAGAGAACTCCGTATTTTCTAAAGTGAAGAAAATTATGTTGTTGGTCATTTGATGGAGTTTTCTTCACTCTTTCAAACCTTCTTGACAAGAACTTGTCATTTAAAGAGATATGAGAGCATTTATATAAGGTCTGAGCAATAGATTATATTTTTAAATAATTGTTGTTATGGCTTTGTTGTTGTTGTACTTGCATTCAGTGTTTAAAATGCCAAGCCAATGGCTTCAGAGAGTTAATGTGCCTCCCTAGATGTTTAGTTTCTTACCCGGCAGTGTCCTAGGCACTAAGTAAAGAGGAGTGGAAAGTACTGTAAATTTTGAACTATGAATTAGCACAGCATGAAAACATTCCCAGGCCTTTAGGCCTGGGACTCCCAGTGTGAATGTGTCCTAATACGCTACAACCCTGGAAGAAACAGCCCAGGCACCATGATTTTAAAAAGAGACTGCCCATCAAAACAGTACAAAGTAGACAAGTTTTCATGTATTTTCTTTGGAACACTCCTGTTGGCAGCCGTACCCTTTGGGTTAATGGAATATTCTTGACTCATTAAACAGACTCATTTAGGGAAAGGAGCCACCAGGACTGGGGTGGCATGAGGAGCCACTCTTGCTCTCCTGTGGAACATTCTCCAAAAGCCGTGCCTTTTTGATGACTCCCAAAGATAACATGTGGACATGATGGTATCAGAATCACGATGAAAGACATTAGAGAAAGCAGCAGGAAAACAAGACGATGAGTCTCAACTGGAAGGAAGTTAAAGGGTGGAGCCTCTCTGACACACTCGCCTGGAAGCTTGGGGTGAGGGATGTGGCAGTGAGGCCCTAGCTCCCTGTTGACTGTGTTCACACTAGGACCTGGCCTTGCCTCCACAGACCTTGCCTGCCCCAGCCTGTTCCTTCCCAGAGCAAGCATGGCCCGTCCTCCAGGACCCTTAGTACAGCAGGCTCCAGAGTAGGAAAAAAGCTCAGAACACTGGCGCTCAGAGCCCTGTTACAGAGGCTGTGGCCAGGAATTGTGCCTGTCGACAATTTGCTACGTGACCTCATGCCAAGCCTCTCAATTTGTGTCCCACATCTCTGAGATGAGAACTAGACAATTCCTCACACTATTCCAAAAAATAACTGTAAGTGGCAGTTAAAATCTTTGATGGATGTGTGACTTTGAACAAAGCTGTGTTGGCAGGAAGTTTTGGTTCCGTATAGACTAAATCCCATTACAGTAATGCAACTGCAACAAAAATAATATTCCCAGGACCCACTTATTTCTAGCAATATTTAATACCACATAACTCTAGAACCACCCAAGAGTCTGATAATCCCTTGGAGTTTTTAAATGTTAAATTTGACTTATTGGTACTGAGAAAAACTCTCTAGTCAAATATTGAATAATTTTCTCTTACACATTTTTCCCATCAGTGACTGATAATTGGATATAGCACTTTGAGCCATTTAATATATATCAAGACCCACTTCTCTTTTAAATACCAATATGGTCGCTTATTATTTACACGTCATCTCTCTGCTCCTCTGATTCTTACCTTCCCGGCCCCCTATCTTGATACCTGATCCACCCCAAAATGGTATGTCTTGGCTCAAAGACTCTTTAAAAGATCTCTGGGTGACAGATGCTAACTAGATTTATTATGGCGATCACTTCACAATATATGCAAATATCAAATCATTATGTTGCACACCTAATATAATACGTCAATTGTACCTCATTTTAAAACGTGAATTTACGGTATGTAAATGATACCTCAATAAAGCTGTTAAAAAAATTTTTTTTAACTCTCTGACATTCACTTTGGGAAGGAGTGCCTGACTTCCGGGATCCCTCCTTACTCTGGGTTTGGTTTACTGAAAGGCTCTGCTGGAACCAATCAACCCTGTAGGCTATGACAGAACCTTAAGGAGAAGAACAATTCAGGCATGTGTGTGTGAGGACATAAGGAACAGTTTTAAATAATTCAGTCTCACCAATTCTTATATCCATCCCAATACTTCATACAAATACAGCCAATAAAATTTCCCAACTTGAAGTAGAAACAATGAAATTAACTGAAAAGTGATAAGGAAAGAATTAGGTTTTCCCAAATTCATCAGCTTCCATAAATATTAACACAAACAACTCTGCTCAAGAGAAAACAACCATTTTCCTTCCTACATGGCAGTTTCGCTCCACGGTATTATAAACAAAAAAGACCAGCCAGCCATCCACAAGGAAGGAAGAAAAACCCTGTAGACGTTGCCATTTCCCTGTTTTGTTTATTCTACCCCAGAAAGAGGGGCATGGAGTCACATAAACTCTTGTACCCTAGGGGCTAAAACTTTTTTTTAATTGTACTTTATGTTAAATAAACAAACTCTGAATTACTGCCATTTGTTGGAGAAGAATGTAAATCTGGACTTAATGGGCCTCAGATGTCCTTCAGGGCTGTCTGAACATGACCATGAATGGAAAACTACGAAGCCCCAGAAGGTAGTGGTGCTCCTGGCTGTGGATCTGCTTAACTGTAGACATTCTCCTTCCTTTAGAGATGAATTCTGCCCCCTGTCCACCTACAGCTTGAAGGGAATAACTGTAGGACTATTCAACAGGGGCTGGGGGTGGGGGTTCAGGATGACTGTTCACAGAACTTCTGATGTCACCCAGGACATAACAAAAATAAGAAGCAAAAGTTATCAGTTACCAAACTTCCACAAGTACGTCCAAGTCTTCCCCGGAACACTTCACTTTGCCCACGTATCCCCACTGTGCCCTCCATCCATATATAGAGCCCATGTGCAGGGGAGCCTTCTAAAAAGATCTCCAAAGCCTGAGGTACAGCTTCAGAGGGGATGGACCAAGGTCACCTCATTTGATCACTGTTCTTGACTCTTGTCTGTGGGCTCAGGAGACTCTGGAAAAAGGAAAAGTGGCATGGGTTTTCCTACTTCTACTAGTAGAAAAAGTCCAGGACTCCTTAAAACTGTTAAGGTCATGAAAAACAAGGAAAGACTGAGCCATTCTCAGACCAGAGGAGCCTAAGGAGACATGTCAGCTGAACATAGTGTGATAGCCTAGATTGGATTCTGGAGTTTAGTTCATAGTAAGGTACCGGTGCCTCGTAGTTTTGACAAATATACCATGGTAATGTAAGATTTAAAAATGAAGGAAACTAGGGCCTGACTGGTGGTGGTGCTGTGGATAGAGGGTTGACCTGGGACACTGAAGTCCCAGATTCGAAACCCCAAGGTCGCTGGCTTAAGTGCTGGCTCACCAGCTTGAGTGCAGGGTCACTGGCTTGAGTGCAGAATCACTGGCTTGAGTGTGGGTCACTGGCTTGAGCTTGTGATCATCAACATGATCCCATGGTTGCTGGATTGAGCCCAAAGGTCACTGGCTGGGCTGGAGCCTCCAGTCAAGTCATGTATGAGAGGCAATCAATGAACAACTAAAGTGCTACAACTATGCGTTGATACTTCTCATACCTCTCACTTTCTGCCTCTCTCTCTCTCACACACACTCACTAAAATAAAATAAAAAAAGAAGAAGAAAATTAGGGTAAGGGGTATACAAAAATTCTCTGTACTTCTTTGTAACTTTTCTTTAAACCTAAAATTACACCAAAATAAAATGTTTTAAAATGTAAATATGAAAAAACTAAAATCCATGATGATGGTGCAGCATAAAAACCTAAGAGCAGAAAGAAGAGCAGACATTTAGCAAGCATTTCTGATACTCTAGGCACTGAGCCAAGCACTTGACTGACAGTAGATAACAAGTCCTCTCAACAAATCTATGACATAAATCCTAGTTTCATTCCCATTTCTTAGATGAGGAAACTGAAGCTTAGCAAGGCTAGATAACTGACCCAGTCACAAAACTGGTACAGGCAGAGGTAGAATTCAAACCTAGAAAAAAACACTCCAAAGACTGTTTCTTACTTGGCATGCATCTACTGTCCCACCTCTTCTTCTCATCATAAGATGGGGAAACATTGACCAGGCGGTGGCACAGTGGATAGAGTGTTGGACTGGGATGCGGAGGACCCAGGTTTGAGACCCCGAGGTTGCCAGCTTGCAAGGTGCTATTCGGTCTGCTGTAGCCCCCTGGTCAAGGCACATATGAGAAAGCAATCAATGAACAACTAAGGTGTCACAACGAAAAACTAATGATTGATACTTCTCATCTCTCTCCGTTCCTGTCTGTCTGTCCCTGTCTATCCCTCTCTCTGACTCTCTCGCTGTCTCTGTAAAAAAAAAAAAAAAAAAAGATGGGGAAACACTTGAACAGTAACTCAAAGAGATAAGAGCATCTAATAAACGAGTAAACATACTAGGGCTCTCATTTAGAAAGAGGGAGATGGAAAGATAGGCTCTGTTCCCCTTTGCCCAAGTTATCACAATTTTTATTCATGGTTTAAATTAGAAAAATAACTGAACATGGTAAAACCATAAAGAATCTAAAACAAAAATCAGAAACTCTGCCTGAACACCCAACCTCCAGTTTTCATGATCAGAGTAAGAAGGGCTATGTTCAAGGTCCTTAAAAATCAGAGTTAATGTCCAGAAAGGACACAGATTTGTTCACCAAATCCTTGAATATTAGAATCCTGATAGCCCTTAGAACAGGAGTCCCCAAACTTTTTACACAGGGGGCCAGTTCACTGTCCCCCAGACCGTTGGAGGGTCGGACTATAAAAAAACCTATGAACAAATCCCTATGCACACGGCACATATCTTATTTTAAAGTAAAAAAACAAAATGGGAACAAATACAATATTTAAAATAAAGAACAAGTAAATTTAAATCAACAAACTGACAAGTATTTCAATGGGAACTATGGGAACTATGGGCCTGCTTTTGGCTAATGAGATGGTCAATGTTCGGTTCCATATTTGTCACTGCTAGCTGTAACAAATGATATGACGCGCTTCCAGAGGCATGATGCGTGTGTCCCGTGTCACTGGAAGTAGTACTGTATGTGAATGACCCCGCGCTTTGCGGTGCCACCACATACAGTACTCCAGGAGCACAGGATGCATCCTCTCACTGACCACCAATGAAAGAGGTGACCCTTCTGGAAGTGCGGAGAGGGCCGGATAAATGGCCTCAGGGGGCCGTAGTTTGGGGACCCTTTTCTTAGAACTTTAAATGAGTAACTGTGGAAATAAACAAAAGCCATACTCTACCTAGCAGGGAGTGAACTCCAAAAACTCTCTTTTGGGGGGCATTGGCATGAGCAGAAAAGATGAAGAGGGCTAAGAAAGGTTAAAGATAAAGTCTTGGCTGATGAGCACTAGCAGGGTCTTGAGGAAGGCCAGAGAGATTTATGCAGCATTCCAGTGTTTCAAAATTAACATGAAACAGGTCAGCCATGCTTTCCCTGGAAATCAGTATAGTTCAATGAAGAAATAATGAAGTTCCGTATTATTTGGGAATGCTTTCAGCTGCATAAACAAAACAAACAGACAAAACAGAAAACAATGGCAGGATCACCATAAGGACATTTTTCTTTTCTTTTACTTAACAAGAAGTATGAAAGTGGATGATCCCAGGATTCACACAGCAACTCAGCAATTTTGCTAAAGTTGCAGGTCTTCCCATCCTTCTGCTTGATCAGACCCTGTATAGAGGCATTTTTTGCTTTTTGTTTTTCACTTCATGATCACAAGATAGCTGCCACAGCTCCAGGCATCACATCCTAAGCTGAACAGGCAAATAGGAAGATAAAATCTTTTTCTTCACAAGGGCCTGATGATATGGGGAGAAAATCCATCCCAGTAGCACCAGTTGAAATCTTTCCTCAGGTCTCAATGGCAAACTAGATCTGGTTTCTGTTATGAACTGAATGGTGCCTGCCCTGCCCCCCCCCCCCTCATATGTTGAAGCCCTAAACCACAGCACCTGAGAATGTCATATTTTGAGACATGGCCTTCGGAAAGACAATTAAATGAAAATGAGGCCATTAGGGCGTGCCACATCCAATCTCACTGGTGTCCTCATAAGAGAAAATTTGGACACAGAGAGAGAGACACCAGGGACATACATGCGCAGAGGAGAGACCATGTGAGGACATAGCAGGAAGGCTGCGAGCCAAAGGAGAGGCCTCAGGAGAAGAAAATCCTGCTGACACCTTGATCTTGGACTTCTCGCCTTTTAACTGTGAGAAATAAACTTCTGTTGTTGCAGCCACCCAGTCTGTGGGATCTGCTTATGGCAGCCCTAGCAAACGAATGCAGTCCCCTAGCTACCCAAGAGTCTGTAAAAAGAAGACTTGGGAAAGGAAATGGGGTGGCCTGCTTGTCTTAGGCCGATCATTCTCACCCCATACAAAATCAGTGTTCCAGCATGTAAAAGGGCTGGGGGAGAAGCTAGGGTAAACACCTCACAGCATCCACCACAACTCTTGGATAGAAAGAGCTGGATTACAATTCTCCCTCTGCTCCTTAGTACTGAGAATGGGTAAGACACAGAGCTTTAGTTCAGTAAAATGGGGAAAATCATGAATAGTTATTCTCCTTCCTACCCCCCAACTCTGAAATTCTAAACCCGAGAGGATGCTTTCCTCAGACAGGCTCTAAGACAAATGAAAAACATGCAATACACACAGCAGGTACTTTCCTAAAATGCAGGGACCTTAAAATATTTCCTGATGTTCTGTTCCAACTGTCAATTATTCAATAGTTTATTTCTTGAAAGAAGCAATTCCACAAATTTGAATCTCCTCTGCTTATGTTTTCAAGGCCTCAGGAAGCCAGGGCACATTATAGCGTTTATAAATGAGCATGCAGATACATATATGCACACATGCCTCCACAAATGAAAGGCCTGACACGTCCCTATTAGATTACAAACTTCCCGAGGGCAAGTGTTGTTCATGATCATTTCTGAGCTCCCATAGGCCACTGCACACAGAGGCCAGAGTACTTCTTTCCTGAATGAACGGAAAACACAGCCTCGGGAATCCATCTTATGATACATTCATTTCCCAAAGCCTCATCAAATATTAGCAATTAATTTGTGCTTCTTTCTGGGAGATGGGTCTCAGCATCTTTAAAGTCAGTCAAGGATCAAATTACTTTCTTCTCTAAAGAGCTTTGCAAAGTGGGAAAGCCATCATTACAAAATAAGTGTTTTTCTTATATTAAGAAGTTTCATTTTTTAAAAGTGCCAAGAAAAGATGTACTAGTTAATACACAGTAAGAGAACAACTGATTAGGTGAGTGAGAAATAAAGTTGACCTCTATTGCATGATTTATTCTCCCCCCCAATTTTAATTGGATTAAAGTTTTAAAGATTTTTTAAAAATTGATTTTACAGAGAGAAGGGGGGGGGGGGGACAAGAAGATCAACTCACAGTAGCTTCACTTTAGTTGTTCATTGATTGCTTGTCATATGTGCCCTGACAGGGCAAGGAAATTGTTTCGAACTGGTGACCCCAGCATTCCAGGTCGACACTCTACTCACTGCACCACCACAGGCCAGGCTAAAGGTTTAAAAGTAAAAAAATAGAAAACAGGGGTCATTTGAAAACAAACAAACAAAAAAACCTTAGTTTATGGAAGAGTTTCTAAGCATTTCCAGAAGCAAAGAAAGAATAAATTTGCTATTAAAATACAATTTCAAACATTATATGGGAAAACTATCATAAACACCAAATGACGATTGATAAAGTGGGGAACTACTGAAAATATCTATAAAGGAAAAGGTTCTTTTTTCCTTTATCTAGAGATCCTCAAATCTATAAGACACAGGTTAATAACACAACTGGAGAATGGTGACATTTCCATGAGCAGAAAATTCACAGGAAGAAAATGAAAAGAAAAATGGTGAGTTTTGGGGGAACAAGGTTGGAAACTCACTCTTAAGAAAATATTAATTTAATAGAATGTGTTTATTTTTTAAGATTTGCAAAGTTCAAGTTTGATTGTATAGGAGAGAGTGACGGTGTGCCCAACCAGGCGTCCTCACACATTCCTTCTGGAGTTTAAAATGAAATAACCTTTTTGAAGGACAATCTGACAACATTTGTCAAAATTTTAACTTCGCAGCTTATATTTTAAAATGTAGGCTTAGGATGTTTATTGCAGCATTGCTTGCCATACAGCAAAACAACCTGAATATTCATTAATAGCGGACTGATGAAATACATTAGCACAGTCACACAATTGAATATTACATAGTAATATCTTAAATGAGTAAATCTAGATTTATTGGAATGGAATACACCCAAAATGTACTAAGTGAAAATAGGAAGTTGTAGAACAAGATGTCCAATATGTTCCCACTTGTGTAAAAATATATACATACACTCGTATGCTTGAATTTGCCTGGAACATTTCGGAAAGGATATACGAAATTCTGTTCACTGTGGTTATGTCTGGAAATGATTGTGTTTGAAATTTTTTTTGTGTGTGTTGCTTTAGTATAAAAAATATATAGTTGAAATACAAAAAGCCCCATGCTGCTTCCTCTGGAATTCCTCAAATGGGGGAAATTAAACTAAAAATGTTAGGACTTCTCACTTCCTCGTAAGAGCTTTTAGAGAGAAAGGGAAATGCCATAAGGAGAGGAATCACCTGTGTGAATCTTGCAGAGCTCAAGAGATTCTGGAAGTCTCTGCATCCGGGTGTGGAAGGGGCCAAAGTAGCCGAGGAGCCCAGGCCGGACTCCTGCAGTCCACCTCGGGCCTTCTCCTTCACGCTGGAGAGGAAAAGCAGCAGGACTCCAGTCCCTAATCTCTTCCTGACTTTGGAATTAAAACCTGCTCAGGAGGGAAGGAGAAGGGGTGGGTGAGGGAAGGCCCCCTGGGAACGACATCAAACAGAATGGAAGCATCTCTGACCTCCGGGTCACAAGCCACTTAGAACAAACGCGGCCCTCTCCCCCAGCCCACCCTGGGCGCCAGCGCTGGAAGCCAATCCTGAGTGATTTAGGAAATCACCCCAGCCCCCCCCCCCCCCCCCCCCCCCCCCCCCCCCCCCCGGGCCGGGGCGTGCAGGAAAGGAGCGATTAAGGGCAAGGGGGAGAAGTGAGGCTTCCTCGAGAATGAGCACATTGCACATTTGGAAGCGAGGCAGGAAGGGGGCAGGAAGCTGCCCTTATAAAACAATCTGACAATTATGTGTCAGTCTAGGAGAAGGGCTCTGGAAATTATGGGGCTGCCGCCACACTCCCAGGCCCTGCCCCCTGGCGATTTCCCCAGGGCTGCAATGAGCTGCTAGAGGAAATTATATTTGAGGCCAGGTGTTTGTTCCTCCGTGTTTGGGTTCAATTTGGGACTGAGAACTTTGCACTGTCATGCGGGGATGGGGGCGGGGTTAGGGGGGACTCAAATCGCTGTTGTGTTGTAAGCACCGAGGCTGCACTGCTCCCAGCTGGCCTGGCACACTGGCGTTGTTGTCACCACCCTGGCATTTCCCAATGCTCCTGGCCAGGCGCTCACCTGCATTAACGCCCAGCACCCTACAGTGGCTCCTGAGACCTAGAGAGCTTCACTGGCTTGCCGCAGATAAAGAGCTGGGAGAGGTCAGAATTTGAAACCAGATGTTCTGTCTCCACAGCCCCTAATCCAAAAATCAATTGATAACATTTTATGGAGATTTTTCATAAAAGCAACCAGAACCGTTATTACATATACATATCTGGAAGGCAGGGGTTTCTAAGCAGACTCCTACTCAACCACCAGGCTGCCTTCACTTTGTTCATCATTCATGCATTCATTCATTCATCCATTCCTTTATATTTATTAAGTACTGATGGTATAACCAAGAGAAGTAGATACCTTGAAATTACAAGAGCCATTCCTGCTTCTGAAGATAGGAGGTCACATTTTACAGACCTAAGAGTTCAAGTACATATTTTCTGCCTTCTCCTGGGCCTTGACAGGACTCTTCTAGGCCCACTCTGGGTTAACGTGGAGCAGACACACACCTTCAAACCCTCAGGGACAGGAAGAGCCTTTCCCCCACACACACATTTGCATAGTCCTGGAAGATTCCAGCTCCCCAGAGCCCCCCACCCCAGTCAGAGGGGAACCTCTTGGAGGTGGTGGGACATTTGTTCAGGGGCCTGTGGACAATCTGACTCTTCCTATTTCACCTAAGAGAGTTTGGCTCTTAGAAGTTCCCCCATGGCACCTGAGAGGAATGGGGGTGGGGGGCTGCAGTCAAGTGCCCTGATTCCACCCATCACTAGCTGGGTGACCCTGGGCACCTTTCTGAGCCTCTTCTGTAAAGTGAGGTTGTCATGGGGATTAATGAAACAATCAGTTTTCATTTTGAGCAAGTGTACTTCCCGAACACAGTAAGCAAGTCTTGGCCATGACCCTGAAGGTCTGGGCTGTGTGCTTTGTTAGCCTAAGCCAACCCTGCGCTCACAATCTCTCTATTAACAAAACATTCCCAAGGCACCAGAAGTGCTTTACTTCCTCCATAGCTCAATTTCATGATGCCCAAATCACATTCATCTGTATGAAATAAACAATACTTGATAACATGAGTATTTCCTTAGTTGCACATTAATTACTTGCAAACACTGAAGCGGACAATATGCACGTGAACAGGAACAAGGTTTCCAGAGTTCAGATCCCACCCCTGGAACTTAGCAAGTTACTGAATATCTTTGAACCATAATGTCCTATTTGTAAAAATAAGGGGTAATAAAACTAGCTCTGATCCCATCAGATAAAAGAATATAAAACTATTATGTGCCTGGCTTCAGCTAAGGACTAAGTGACAGCTATTAACATTATTTTTTGTGGTTGTTGCATTGAAAATTGAACCAGCAAAACAGACATAAATAATCCTTAACTTATAAAATAAATGAACAATGCCCATGGTCTTCATCATGTAGATGGAGTTAAATAACGCAGAATTTATGCCAATTAGAATAAATGTTTGGATGAAACAGAAACTAGAATGGAATACTGAGTAGAACTGAGAAGGTACCATCACAACATCTCTTAGTTTTCTCCAAATTTCATGAGAAACAAATGCCTGGTGAAGCCAGTGATAGAGGTGTTCTAAAGGCTTCAAATTTGCAGTTTTATGTTGATTGGTTCAATAAAAGAACCTGCCAAGACATCTATTTCCAGAGGTTACTTCTTAGAGGAAAGGATTTACCCCCATTCTTTGGGCAACTCCTGTCCTAATATCTGTCATTTCATGAAGAGATCATCAGGCTACAAACACCACATTACCACTCTAGGATTTCTGCCAAATGTGGAGTCCCTTCAGCACTATTGTCTTGTAATTGTTTAAAATAGTAGTATTTTGTGTGCATTTAGTTATTCATTCTCTCTATTCCTTATCTATACTGACTACAAGCTTTTATTTCTTTTCATTCACTCCTACCCTGGTGTCCTGCAGATAGTAAGTTCTCAAGTGAGTTCTTGCTCCTCAACAAATTGCACTTTGGAATCTCCAATTTTACTCCTTTGATTGGCAAATGGATCAGTGCAGCATTCAAATGAAACATAGAAGGGGCCAGGAGAGGGCAGTGATGGGGCAGAGCTTGCCAGAGAAAGGGAAATGCTGGTTATTATCCTAGATGACTTCAGAACAAACAGAAAACATTTGGATTTAGCCCAGGAGAGGGTGCTACCTACTTCCAAGACAGCCTTGCCAAGAATGCCGGACAGGGACGTCCTCTGAAATGAGACTGGGGTTTGAGCTTCTGAGCAGCCCTTTTACCAGTGCAGGGAGAATGTTCCAATGCCCTGTGTCCTCCTCTGATAAAAGGAGCTCTTCTTCTAAATTAAACAGACAACAGGCAGGAAACGACGGAACATGAACATAGCAGCACAGATGAAAAGCTTCTTTTGTTCTAAGTATTTATCCAAGCTGCTCACTGGGCACTGGAGATAACGTGGGAAAAACCCTCTGTCACCACCCTCCTACCAGTGCATACCCATAGGTTATTTTTAAAAGATTCTGAGGAAAGAGGGCAAGTGTTAAATGTAGGGATAGATGGGTAGTTAAAGACCACAAGATAAGCCCTAAACTGAATAAGCCCTAAATTGGGAATTTCTCCAGTCCTTACATAAGGTATCTCTCTGTTTTCAGTGATATTTAAAGCCCCTTCTGTCTTTGTGGTAGAATAACTTTGCTGGAGCCTGGGATCTAGAACACCAGCCTTTATCTTGCTAGTTATGTCCCTGATCCTGCCTCCCCAGGGCTCTCTAGCTTGCTCCTTCATTACTAGAGCGCTCATATGCCCATACCTCAAATAAGAATAAGCACTAGCATCTTTGCTGCAATAAGGTGGAACTTTTGCCCAGAATGCAGTTTAAACAATACACAGTATTACACTGAAGCAGATTACTCACCTGCTTCTCTTTTTTTTTTTTTTTTTTTTTTTTTTTTTAAGAATCAGATGCCATGGTTTCTCTAAACAGAATAAGTGAATAGGAGATGAAGTAGATGTCAAATTGTGGCTCCTGATGGGAACCTGAGTTTAAAAAGCAGCCTTGATATTGTTGATAGGAGTGTAAATGACTATGTACATTTTGAGCATACCATTTCACCCAGCAATTCCTATTCTATAAGTTACTCCTACAGATATATTGGTACATATGCACAAAGATACAGGTGCAAGCGGATCTGTTGCAGCCACATTTAGAGTAGTGAAACTTAGAAACAAATGGCTATTAACAAAAGACTGGTTAAATTAATTATGGTACATCAACTGTACAATAAGATACTATGCATTAGAAATTAATGTGTATATGCTATTTGAAAATATGTTGAGAATTATTATTACATTTAAAACCAAAGCATATAACAGTGTGTATAGCATGCTCCCATTTAGGTTATATATGTATATATTTAGACTATTTTAAAAATTGGGGCTCTTTACACATGGCAAAATTCTTGAAGATTAGCCTAAAAGCTTTTGACATAATGACTTTTAGGCAGCAGGACACATTTTCCCTTACACAGTTTTGTACTGTTTGAATTTTTTACATGTATAACTTCTGTTACAATAAAAACCAGAGTAATAGGCACTCCTCTAATTTACTTTTAGAAAGTTTGTTTAGAGTGCAAGTGCTAGAAACACAAAAGTAGAAAACAATGATATTTATGTGTTGGGACCAGTCCCTGTGGCTGAGGGGACATGTGAGCTCAAATCACCTTAGATATGAAAGCATTATTTTCACTTTTTGTTACTCAGGTAGTAAGGGATGCTTTTATAAATGACCTTGACAATTTAGTGCTATCTCTAGGAGTGACTAGAGATTCCATGACTTGTTGGCAAGAACGGGCACACTGTTCTCAGCTGAGAACGACATTGTGAGGCACACCCCTGAGCACTCTCATTAGAGGAGACTTTGGCTAGTTCTATCAGCTGTGATGACAAGCAAATGTCAAATAACAGTGCCTTAAATAAAAATTATTTTTTTCTTCCATATGAAAGGCCTTAGAGATGGTCAGGCTGTGATGTGCTGTGTCTTCTACACTCCATCAAGTATGGCTTCACGCTCCTGGTCTAGGATGGAGGTTTCTACATTTCAGGCAGCAGGATGGAAGAAGACATGAAGAAGAAGGGGCAATATGTATGCACATAATGCCTGTTAAGTGGAGTTTCTAGGAGCTGCCACTAGATACTTTTACCTACTTGCACTGGTCAGAACTCAGTCTTACGGCCTGCATAGCTGCAAGGGAAGCTGGGAAATGGGTCTGAATGCCAACTGGCTATAGGCACAGCTTAAAATTGGGGGTTCTGTGTTATACTGTAGAAGAAGGGAAGGGTAGATACTAGTAGATGACTAGTGGTTTTTGCAACACTGACTTAATTCATTTTCCCTGCCCCAACTACTTTCCAAAGATAAATTTATCATCTCAGCAAATGGTAAAGATAAAGAAAAGCATCCTGGCCTGGCCTGTGGTGGCGCAGTGGATAAAGCCTCAACCTGGAATGCTGAGGTTGCCAGTTCAAAACCCTGGGCTTGCCCCATCAAGGCACATATGGGAGTTGAAGCTTCCTGCTTCTCCCCTCTTTGCTCTCTCTCTCTCTCTCTCTCTCTCTCTCTCCTCTAGAATGAATAAATAAAAATAATTAAAAGAAAAGCATCCTGCTTTGTCATATACTCACCTTCGTGAGTTTAAGAAAACGTTTCAAGAAAAGTTTTGCTAATCTTTAACATTAAAAGAATAATGAGACCTCCTAGAATTTCACTCACCTATGTTTCTCCCATCTCTGCCACCAACTCTAGAATGTTGAATGTGGACAGCAATATAGT
Source organism: Saccopteryx leptura (assembly GCF_036850995.1). Taxonomy (NCBI): domain Eukaryota; kingdom Metazoa; phylum Chordata; class Mammalia; order Chiroptera; family Emballonuridae; genus Saccopteryx; species Saccopteryx leptura. The sequence continues at coordinate 164,809,109 of NC_089508.1, read as the reverse complement.
AGCCACTGGGGACAGGAACCATGTCATTCCCATAATAATTCTACAATAAGCGTCAGCAGAATACAGAACTGGCCTGTGACGTAATTCAGACACTATTTCCTGTGAATGGGACAATATACACCGGAATAGAATTCTATTTATGCTATGGGAAAAGCCCGTGAGACTTCAGATTTAGGTTCAAGGAAAAAGAAACTCACCAGCTGATTACACTGGATCCCTGGGGACTAAGGATAGAAGTTTAATAGTTTATAAAGGAACTGGGACTTCCGAGCCTCCCAAGATTAGAAAGGACTAAAGCCTGTTTCGGAGCAATCTTGGCAGGCTCTCTAAGCATTCCTACTGGACACCCATCTTTGGAGACCGTGGTTTAATAAGTCTCTGCAAAGAAGAGATCTGAGGCCTTCCTGCCCCTGCCATATTTATCACTTACTCCAGGTTCCCAGACACTGATGGCTCTTCACTGGGAGTTAGAATAAGAGTACTTTCATGTGTTCCAGCCTGCAGGTCACCATGTGCAGCATAAAGCCTAATGTTTAGACCTAAAGTTAACCTCCATGGTGTGGTCTTCTGTCTCATGAAAAACAAGTCACTTTGTGGTTCTTTGATCAGTAAATAGCATAAAGGTTTAGAGATAAAGAAACAGAACATTAACATGAAAGCAACAGACTAAACAAACCCCTGAAGATGATTCAGAGAGTCAGGAGCTCGGAGGCTCCATGACGGAATTCCCTGGTAACCATGAAGGAGCGTTGCTCCAGATGTGAGGATCTTCATTTCAGCACTGGTAGGGAGCTTAACACTGGCCCCAACTTTGGCCTCATCTTCCTGGGCCCTTGACTGGTGGGGACTCAGTGGTCATCATGCTAGGAACCCAGCCTCACATGAAATTGCCCACTTGGACTTCCCCCTGCAGGTTCTACAAAATGGCTCCATTATAACATGACTCCAGATCAACTCTTGAGTTCTCCCCAAACCTGTGTCTCCCAGCCTTCTCCCTCTAACAAAATGGCCAAGTGCTCAGTCTGAAAGCCTCGGAGCCTCCCCTGCTCCCTCCCTCACCTCCTGTCTCCACACCATCCTCAAATCCCATTGGTCCCGCCTGCAAAGCGCATCCAGAATGGACTATTTCATATCACTTTCCCTGGTCCAGGTGACTGTTCCCTCACCTGGATTGCTACAGAGTCTCCTCATTGGTCTTGCTGCTCCCTTCCCACTAATCCACCTCCCCATTCTCTCTACTTTTGAAAATGAAAGCTGAGTCCAGGCACCCCTTGTTTCCAGATCCTCTGGGGACCTCCCTATTTAACAGAGTCCCAGCCCAAGTCCATACCAGGCCTCCAAGCCCTCTGTGACTTGCCCTGCCTCTCCTACCTCACTGCCTGCACTTTCCCCTGCTCTGCGCCCGCCTGCCTGCCACTCCATAGGAGAAGCGAGAGCTTAAGTGTCCAAGCCTCCCTCACTGCTCTTCCTCCAGCTGTCTGCCAGGTCCGCTCCTTCACTCCCTTCAAGTCGCTCTCGGACGCCCCCCAATCAGAAATCTTCTCTGACCACCTCTATAGCCTACTTTACTTTTCTTCATAATCCTCATCCCCACTTAACAGAGTATGTATTTATTTTATACTGCTTGTCTCTTTCCACTAGAATATAACTTTCATGGATACAGGACTTTTTTCTCCTAAGAACAAAGCAGACAGATACTTTAAAAATAAATGATGTCAGCTCTGGCCGTACAGCTCAGTTGGTTAGAACATTGCTCCCATACATACACAAGGATTGCTGGTTTGATCCCCAGTAAGGGCACATGCAGAAACAGATGGACGTTTCTGTCTCTCCCTTTTTCTCTAAAATCAATTAAAAAAATGTTTTCCTTAGTGAGAGAGAAAGAGATACAGACAGACAGGAAGGGACAGAGGTAAGAAGCATCAAATTGTAGTTGTGGCACTCTAGTTGTTCATTGATTGCTTCTCATTAGTGTCTTGACATAGGGAGTGCTCCAGTGACCCCTTGCTCAAGCCAGCAAACTTGGACTCAAACCAGTGAAGGGTTTCAAACCTGGTAACTCAGTGTCCCAAGCCGAGGCTCTATCCACTGCACCATCACCAGTTAGGCAATAAAATAAATTTTAAAATAATAAAAACAGGCCCTGGCCAGTTGGCTCAGTGGCAGAGCGTCAGCCCAGCATGTGGAAGTCCCAGGTCTGATTCTTGGCCAGGGCACAAGGAGAAGCGTCCATCTGCTTCTCCACCCCTCCCCCTCTCCTTCCTCTGTCTCTCTCTTCCCCTCCCGCAGCCAAGGCTCCACTGGAGCAAAGTTGGCCCAGAGGTTCTGAGGATGGCTCCATGGCCTCACCTCAGGAACTACAATGGCTCCAGTTGCAACAGAGCAATGCCCCAGATGGGCCGAGCATCGCCCCCTGGTGGGCATGCCAGGTGGATCCCGGTCGGGCACAGGCAGGAGAAGTCTCTCTGTCTGCCTCCCTGCTTCTCACTTTGGAAAAATACAAAATAATAAAAATAAAAACAAATGATGCTGCACTTTGCCCAGTTAATGGGCGGCATGAGGCAAAACAAAGGGCCACAAGTACAACAGAAAACCCAGTCACCTATTCAGACATGCATAATGTCATTTTTCATGACTACCCTGTCATATATATATATAACTTACTAAAAATCCAAAGAGAAGGAAAGTTGATTTGTTGGATAATGAGGAGGAAAATAATTTATTGAGTACCACTATGTTTCAGGCACTGTTCTAGCTCTGGAGGTATAGCATGAAGACAGGTAAGCTCCCTGTTCTGTGCAGCTTCTGTTACAACAGAGGGACCATTGAGATACAGATAGAAGTGGAAGAAACTGGGAAGAATACCATAAGTAAGCACACAGGTAATAAATAAGATAGCTTTAAATAGTTCCTACTAATATGTATTTTCAAGAGATGTTACTGAAAATTACCAACAAAAATATACCTGTTTTGGTCCTGGCTGGGTGCTTAGTTGGTTGGAGCATTGTTTTAATACACCAAGGTCGCAGGTTCAATTTCTGGGTAGGGCACATATGAGAATCAACCAATGGGTGCATATGAGTAGAACAGCGTTTCGGTGTTTCTCCCCCCCCCCCCCCCCTTGCCTGTCCTTCTCCTCTTTCTTTCAAATCAATAAATAGAAGTAAAAATAAATTTTAAAAAATACACTTGCTTTATGTATCATGATTTCCTTATGAGTCTCTTTCCTCACTTTCCTAAATATCCTGCACTATAAACAAAACATATATTTATATTTTACATGTATTAAGCTAATACAACCTGCTTTATAATGTCTTTTAATTTTTTTAATTTATTGATTCTTTTTTTTAGAGAGAGGAAGAGAGAGAGAGAGAGAGAGAGAGAGAGAGAGAGAGAGAGAGACTGATCTGTATGTACCCTGACCAGGGATTGAACCCCCAACTTTCACTATCAGAACCACACGCTAAGTAACTGAGCTATCCAGCAAGCGCTTATAACTTCTTTTAAATGATGAACTATATTATGTCAACTATAGTACCTCTCGTGTATGGATTTAGCAATTAATACAGTATTTGGACATGAGAAGGTACCTATTGAAAATTAGTTGGTGATTTCCCACAGATCTTCGAAAGTGAATGTCAGTAAATCTCTCTGCCCTATCCTTAAATCTTTGTGGCTATTTCAGTGCACTGCTGGGAAGTTGCATGCTTTTCTTTAGTAGAGTTGGTGAAAATTCCATATGGATTCCTCTGTTCACAAAACTAAATGAAAACCCAGAACCCCTTAAAATAAAAATAGATGTGTTTGGAAACCACAAGGGAAAGGTTACTTATTCTCTGAGCATTGAGCTTTCTGCTCTCCCTGGTGGTGGGACTCTACACTGTCATTCCAATTTCCTATGAACTTGGCAGGACTCGCTGTGCATTTGGAATTGTAATAGTCCGGATTTCAGTTTGGGGAGAAAGGAAGGAGTCACTGCATTCCACCAAAGAGTCCTCCAGCTGAATCTCAAGAAGCCAAAGCTTAAATGTCAATGTTCCCCCAAAGGAAAGTGGTGGCTTCACCTAATGAGTTTCCCTGGTTAACGCTCCATAACCAGTTCTGGCGGGCTCGCTTTTGTTTGTCTTTCTTGGGTAATATTGCTTATTGCAGAAAAGTCTGGTTCTTTTATAAGGTGTTTTTGGTTTTCTTGGTTTTGTTTTTGTGTTTCTGCCATTATTTTTCATACTAGATACCCTGGGCATTTCAGACCAAAAGCTCCATCCCCACTCCTGCATGCTTCCAGATTTAGAAATGTGGGAACTGCAAGGAAGGTCAACCACCTCTCCCTCACCAGTCCCCTCCACCTCTACTCTACCGTCACAGCCGGACAAAAGAGCCGGAAACCTGTTGTGGGGAGGGAAACCCTAAGACTGGGGGGGGGGGTGGAGATGCCCTTAATGAGCTTTGAAGTGGTCCAGGTGAGAGGCTGCTGTGGGAGTGGGAAAATGCAGAAGCCAGCGGTCTGCTGAGCAAGCCCAGAGTCTGTGGCTCCTACTTCCCTTTCCCTCACTTTTGGTTCCAAATAAGTGACTTGCGTGCAAACAGTTACATTCCACAAACAAGCCATTTCCTCTTCCTTGGGGGAAGGCGATGGAGAGGACTGGGAGGAAGAAACACACACCTCTTTAGAAAACTGGGATTGTGTTAAGCCCTTCGTAGGCTTTTGAGGGTTCCACTCTCTCCCTGCTTGATGCAAATATATTACGAAACACTCACATTCCATGCTAGAGACGTATGTTTCTTTGCCTGGTAAAATTATGGAAGGACTTTTAAATTTTGCTTTTAAAATTATTTGGCTCCAAAGAACAATGCTTGGGAAATGAGAAAATCTAACTTCCAAATGGTTTTCAAATTATATAAAATTTTTAATTAACACCAAACTTACGATTGAGTTGACATGATGTTAGCTCTTGCAGGCATTCCATTAGGCATTTACTAATTTAAATTTTGTGGGTTTCTTTTCATATGTGGAAATATGTATTTTGCTATCCCTCTATAGATCCCATCCATGATTATAAATATACTACATGTGTAGTATTTTTTCTTTTTTTTATTTAATTATTTTTTTTAGAGAGAGAGAGGGACTGACAGAAAAGGAGAGAAGTGAGAAGCATCAGCTTGTAGTTGTGGCACCTAAATTGTTCATAGATTGCTTTCTCATATGTGTCTTGACTAGGGGTTCCAGCTGAGCCAATGACCCCTTGCTCAAGCCAGCGACCATTGGGTCATGTCTATAATTCCACACTTAGGCCGGCGACCTCAGGGTTTCGAACATGGGTCCTCAGCATCACAGGCCAACACTCTATCCACTGTGTCACCACTTGGTCAGGCATACTTTTATTTTATTTTAAATATCACGATAGGCCCTTAAAACCCTGTGAGCTCTAAGCCCTGGGCCTACAAAGCCAATTAGATACAGCAGAGTGGGAGGGAAATAGCGCTCCTAAGAAAAGATATTAATGTAAAAAATTATTCCAAAGCCAGGTTAGTGAATGGATTAAGGTGACCAGGGGTCCAGTTCTGTGAGGCTCCCTTGCCATCCCAGAGGCTCTGCTGGAAGCCCAGGGTTTTACACCCACTCCCCTCCAGTCTTGAAGGAAACAGCAACCCCACCACAGACGTTTCTATTTCAGACCCACTCTCGGCCCCTTGGGACTCTCCTCCAGGCTGTCCTTCCTAAACCACTTGAATCTCATTTCTCCTGCAGCTGATTCTTTTTTTCAAGATGTTAATTTCTGTGGAACCATCTGGATGTTATTAAGAAAGTGTCCCAGGTCCTCTGAGGCAGCTGGCTGCAGCCTCTCGCCTTATTTCCTGTGTCCTGGATGTCTAAGTTGACTTTCATAAGAAATTTGGAATATTAGCTTAAAAAAAGAAACAGTCAATATTTTTTAGGCGTTGAGCTCTTGCAGCTTAATTTCCCCGGCTGGGACTTAGCATTCTGAGTTCCCATCCTTGGCCCCTGCTCTGGGAAAGATGAAGCACGTCTGTTTTAAAAACAGAAGATGCTAATGGTCAGGAGTGAACCAGAAATCCAGTTTCCCCAGCTACCCAGTTAGACTCACAAAACCTTCCTTATGCTGCTGCTGCTGCCGCCCAGCCATTTCCACACCCCTACCCCCGGCCATTTCCACACCCCTCCCCCAGCCAATGCTATCAAGTCAGCCAACATAGGGGGGCACCAACTTTACCTGTGAAGCTTAAGTACGAAAGGACTTTCCTGGGAGACAGACAGCCTGCTCATCAGTCTCTGACGCTGGTGGGACCAGGAGAAGTTCTGAAGGGAAGCACAGAACTCAATCTCTGGGGAAGACTCACTCAGAAAGGAGGAAGGGCAACACATCAACACTCCTAATGCCTTGTCACACCATCCGCAGGAATCTATCATCCCCCCATGGGTGTGTAAAAATCACTCACTAAATGATCTCCTCTCTCCAGTCCTTTTAGTTTGAAAAAATTCAAGCTATAGAAACATTAAAAGAATAATACAACAAACTCCTTGTATATCCTTGATATAGATTACCAATCGTTACAATATTACCACTTTTGCTTTCTTCCAATACCTTATTTTCTGATTCATTTGAAAGTAAAACGCATTTTATCTCTAAATACTTCATACTTGAACACACCTCTAAATACTTCCTACAAGGTAGAACACACTCCGAGCTAGCCATAATATTATTATGGCATCCAGGACGTTTAAAACTGAAGTATTGGCCCTGGCCGGTTGGCTCAGTGGTAGAGTGTCGGCCTGGCGTGCAGAGGTCCCGGGTTCGATTCCCGCCAGGGCACACAGGAGAGGCGCCCATCTGCTCCTCCACCCCTCCCCCTCTCCTTCCTCTCTGTCTCTCTCTTTCCCTCCCGCAGTCAAGGCTCCATTGGAGCAAAGTTTGCCCTGGGGCGCTGAGGATGGCTCTGTGGCCTCTGCCTCAGGCGCTAGAGTGGCTCTGATTGCGGCAGAGCGATGCCCCAGAGGGGCAGAGCATCGCCCCCTGATGGGCATGCTGGGTGGATCCCAGTCGGGCGCAGGCGGGAGTCTGTCTGACTCCATTCCGGTTTCCAACTTCAGAAAAATACAAAAAAACCCCCAAAAAACTGAAGTATTATCTGATAGCTCATATTCAGATTTCCCCAACTGTGCCAATATCTTCACAGCTTTGTAAATTGAGATATAATCCACATATCATAAAATTCACTCTTAAAGTATATAATTCAGGTTTTTAATACGTTCACAGGGTTGTGTAACCACCACCACCACAACTTAATTCCAGAACATTTTCATCATCCAAAAAGAAAACCAGTCCTGGTTGGCCGTCACTCCCTCCCCCACCCCCCCCCAGCCGTTGGCAACCAGTAGTCTACTTTGTATCCTTATGGATTTGCTTATTCTGAAATTTTCATAGAAATGGAATCACAAAATCCCTGGCCTGTTGCATCTGCCTTCTTTCTCTTAGCATAATGCTTTCAAGGTTCATTTGCGTTATAGCATGTAGCGGTCCTCCATTCCTTTCTCTAGCTGAATTATACCATGTTGTAGGGAAACACCACACTTTGTTTATCCATTTGTCAGTTGATGGACATTGTTGTTTCATAGTTTTTTGTGTTTTTTTTTTTTTAAAAAAAACAGGATCCAATCAAAGACTATACACTGCATTTAATTGTCATGTCTTTAGTTTTCTTTCATCTAAATTCTAAAATATTAATTCTAGAACATTTATACCTTTTTATTTTTATCTTTTACAACAGGAAAGTTTTTGAAGAGTACAGGTTGATTGTCTTGGAGAATGTCCTTGTGGACTTGTCTGATTGTTTCCAATAATTTGATTCAAGTTAGATAATGTTGGCAATAGCACCACATGGGTGAGGCTGTATATTTTCTGTCACATCACATCAGAAGCACATAATATTAGTTTGTCTCATAATTGGTGATGCTAAATTTGGTCATTTAATTAGATGATATTTACAGATCTCCCTATAGAAAAGACACACTTTTCTCTTTATATAATTTAAAATAAGTAATATAAGTGATCTTTAAGACTGTATGACTATCTTGTTTCCCAATAGCCCTCAATAGAAGGTTTTAGCTTCCAATGATGATCCTTGCCTCAATTCATTATTACCATGTTGTTACAAAACAGTAATTTTCTGACTTTTCCAACTCTATAATTTTTCCATAGATGTTGCTGACATTTTTTTAAAATAAAACCTTTTACTGATCTAGCCCGCCTTTATATATATATATTTTTTTTAGAGAGAGAAACATCAATTTGTTGTTCCACTTATTTATGCATTCACTGGTTGATTCTTGTATGTGCCCTGACTGGGTAATGAACCCATGACCTTAGCATATCGGGACAACTGAGCTACCAGACCAGGGCTAGCCCATCTTTTATTTATTTTCATTTTTTAAAAAAAGTTATTGATTGATTTTTTTTTTGAGAGAGAAAGATAGAAACACTGATCTGTTTCTGTATGTTTCCTGACCAGGAATCAAACTGCCAACCTTTGTGTATCAGGACAACGCTCTAACCAACCAAGCTCTCTGGCCAATGCATAGCCCATCTTTTACATCACAACTGTAAACTCATGAATTTATTTTTTTTACTCAGTGTGTTATGATCAACATCACTGTCATTATTGTTATTATTATTATTATCACTATTATTATTATTATTATTATTATTATTTTAATGCTCAACCTGCCCCAAATTTGAGAAGTGGAAGAGAGTTTGGGCCAGCTCATCAGTCTTTTCAACATGTCCCCGTCAGTCTTGAAACACTTCATTACCTGGTGACACAATAAAATGCTTCATATTAACCTTGTATTTTCCCTTCTCTGGAACTTAAATCAGCATTTCTCCAAGGAAACCTGGTTTCTCTTAGTGAAAATTTATACTTATAAACCAAGATTTGGGTGCTAGATGTGCTCATTGAAACTGGGTTGTCTCAAATGTTTTTGCCTAAATGATTCATAGCATTTATTTAAGCCACTCATGTGTAACATCTCTTGTGATTTTTAGCTGGGTTTCAGTTAGTTGGCAATGCTATTGTATATTCAGTATGTCCTAAATATTATAGGAGTAACAGCTTCCACTTTTTAGTACTCAATGTGTGTGCCAAAGGTCTTGGTGTTTTACATGCAGTAAGACCTTCACTTTATAATAACTCAATGATGTGGGTCTTATTATTTATCCCTACTTACTAAATGAGGTAAATAAGATACAGAGTGGTTGTGTAACCTGTTCAAAGTCACACAGCCAGTACAATAGTCCCTACTTGCCCAATTAATCCACAGAGGATATATTCCAGGATCCCCAATGGATATCTGAAACCATGAATAGTACTGAACCCTATATGTACTACCTTTTTTACTGTATACATATATACCTATGATAAAGTTTAATTTAGAAATTAGGCACAGAAAGAGTTTGACACTAACTAATAATAAAGTAGAATAATTATAACAATCTATGATAATAAAAGTTACATAAATGTGTTCTCTCTCTTTCAAAATATCTAAGTACTTATCATGCATTGTGGCCATAACTCTTTTAGCTTTAAGTATGACAACAAACAAGCATGAATTTCTTCTCCTTCTTCACAATTTTCCAAGTAAAAGATTTATTCTTAACATAGATCTTAGCAAAGTCAGCATAAGATTATTTTCTTCCCTTATAGTCAGGAACATTCAGGCCCTGGCCGTTTGGCTCAGTGGTAGAGTGTTGGCCCGAGTGTGGAAGTCCTGGATTTGATACCCGGCCAGGGCACACAGGAGAAGCACCCATCTGCTTCTCCATCCCTCCCCCTCTCACTTCTCTCTCTCTTCTCCTCCCCTCCTGCAGCCAAGCCTTGATTAGAATGAGTTGACCTGGGCGCTGAGGATGGTTCCATGGCCTCAGCCTCAGGCGTTAAAAAATGACTCTGGTTGTAATGGAGCAAGGGCCCCAGATGGACAGAGCATCACCCCTTAGTGGGCTTGTGGGTGGATCCTGGTTGGGGTACATGTGGGAGTCTGTTTCTGCCTCCCCTCCTCTCACTAAAAAAGAAAAAAAAAGAACATTCACCTTTTCGCTTAAAGGAAGCACTTCATGGCTTCCCTTTGGCATATTCAATTGACAGCATTACTACTCTTGTGCTTTGGGGTCATTATGGAGTAAAGGAAGGGTGACTGGAACAGAAGCACTGTAACACCACCACAGTCAGTCTAACTGAGACAACTACTCCGCAACTAACAGAGAGGTGGTGTATTCCGTGTGGATGGAGACTCTGGACAAAGGGAACAGTCAGGACAGGCCAAAATGCACAAAATTTCATCATGCTGCTCAGAACAGTCCACGGTCTAAAAACTTATGAATTGTTTATTTCTGGAATTTTGTAACTTAATATTATCAGACCGCAGGTGATCATGGGTAATGGAAAGGACAGAAAGCGAAACCAAGTAGAAGAGGAGACTACTATCAGTAGCAGAGCTGGGACTAAACTCCAGGCCCATCTGACTGCAGACTGCTGAACCACTGGGTAACATTATGGCAAGAACAATTGCTGTGAGGGACATATAAGTATGCCTTCAAACTAGCTAGCCACTCCTGGATATATTGCATCACATTTGTAAAGTGGGTGTGGTCATTGTCATCTCCCCTGAGACATGGTGATTAGTGGGTAAATCCTTTCCCCTTTCCAGGTCTCAGTTATGTCATCTGTAAAAGTGGAACCATGATACTTAGCATGTTTACCATAAAAGGCAGCGTTTTTTTCAACCTTTTTACACTTGGGGATCAGTCAATGTAAATTATTTAGGGGATCACTAAGGCAGAGATCACCCTGAGCATAAGATAAGTGAATTTGATTAAGATCACATGGTTTATAACCTTCATACATCAGGATGGTAAACTCTTTTGTGGACCAGCATGAATTTTCTGGCAGACCGGTCCCCGACTGGTGGTTGAAAAACACTGATAGAAGATGGCAGTAGGGATTGAAGGGTATCAGAAGCAGAAGCCTTTGCCACCATTATAAAGCTCCCTCTACTACAAGGAAGTGCCTCTGAAGTCAAACTGGGTTTGTGCAAGAATCACCTGGGAGGCCATACCTGGGTGGCTCAATTGGTTAGAGCAATTTGCCAAGGTTGCCAAGGTTTGTGGGTTTGATCTCTGACGAGGGCACATATAAGAACCAACCAATGAATACATAAATAAGTGAAACAACAAATCAATGTTTCTCTCTCTCTCTCCCTCTTTCTCTCTCTCTAAAATCAACTTAAAAAAACACCTCTTTGTGTGTGTGTGTATGTGTGTGTGTGTGTGTGTGTGTGTGTGTGTGTGTGTGTGTGTGTGTAGAATTTAAAGTGCAGATTGCTAGATCCTGCTTCCAGAGATTCTGACTTAGTGGCCTGCTGTGACGCTCAGGAATCTGAATTTTTTTTTTTCTGAAGCTGGAAACGGGGAGAGACAGTCAGACAGACTCCCGCATGCGCCCTACCGGGATCCACCTGGCACGCCCACCAGGGGGCGCTCTGCCCAACAGGGGGCGATGCTCTGCCCCTCCCGGGCATCGCTCTGTTGCTACCAGAGCCACTCTAGCGCCTGGGGCAGAGGCCAAGAAGCCATCCCTAGCGCCCGGGCCATCTTTGCTCCAATGGAGCCTCGGCTGCGGAAGGGGAAGAGAGAGACAGAAAGGAAGGAGAGGGGGAGGGGTGGGGAAGCAGATGGGCGCTTCTCCTGTGTGCCCTGGCCGGGAATCGAACCCGGGACCTCTGGAATCTGAATTTTAACATGCTTCCAAGAGACTGATGTCGTGGCTCACAGACCACACTTAGAAAAACTCTCCTGGGGTCCGTATAAAGATGGAGAGAAAAGCAAAGATAAACCATGTTTAGAAACGGCTCCACAGCTTTTCACGTCCATTTCTTGCATCTGAATGCTTTTTCTTCTTTCTTTCTCTCTCCCTTGTCCCTTTACCTAGTCATCCTTGGTTTTAGCTTGAATGTCACTTCCTCAGGTGAGCCTTCCCTGACCCTCTGGACACAGTCAGCTCCTCCTGTTACCTGCTTTCATCTCATCATAGCACACATTGACCTGATAACCAGATAGCTTCATTCTGTAATTAGATCCTTAATGTCTGCCTCTCTTGATAGAGCTTACGCAGGAGAGAGTAGTAACTAGGACCTTCTTGGCATGTCCAGTGTCCCAAAATAGGGGCAATCCATAAACATCCATTAGACAAATGCACAAACAAAGGAACAAAAAGTAATACTAACTTTTATTACTAAACAAAGATAGGCCAGAACGCAGAATTCATAAACAATGAACACAGAATAAAGTTCATTAACAACACGAATAATTGGATACCCCACTTCCCGTTCTCATCATCTTTCCTGAAGTCCTTGCAAAGACAGTTTTCATAAAGGAAATTGCACGTTTAATGACAAATTTGGGGACAATCTGCTCAGAATAGGCAGGAATTCATAATGAAATTATGGCCCTCTGCTCTGGCCTCTCCTCCCACTTCCTTCCCCTTCTGGCTTCAGTTGTCATGTCTCCCTGAAGCAGCAGCGGCCCCTCCTTCCTGCCGCCTGCCAGTCCTCCCTGACCAGGACCCCGCAGGGGACCTGTGGGCTTCAGAGGGAGGGCGCTTCCCCTGGGGCCCTCATTAGTTGCTTGTGTTCCCGAAGTTGTGTGTACTTTCATTTGTGCGTTTATCTTTAGCCTGCATGGGGCCCATAAAACTGTTTTATAATTTAGCCTCAGACCAAATATGCATCGAATTTCACAACCAGAGTTTATTTTCATGTATTGACAGCAAGGTGGGAGGTGGAGTTGCTTTGTTTTAAATATTTGTTACTGCAAAGTGGCTGCATCCTCTGTCTAGAAACACTGCAAGAATACATGTGAAGAGAACAGGAACTGTTTCTGAGGCATGATGGGGTTTGGGACATGCTACCCCAAAATATGGCACCCTGACATAGTGGACATTCTCAGCTGCAGGAGTCTGAGGAATAACAAAAGCAGGAAGGTCACTCTGACCTCCCCCCATTTCCCTAAGGCAGGTCATAAGGCCCTCGCGTGTATTCAGAGGAAACAAGCATCTTCAAGTCAGAGGGACACCAAGGAGAATCTAGACAAGCAAGCTTGCTAAGTGTCCCCCAGTTTACTACACTTAGCTCCTAGTCTCTGTATTTTCCTATTTCTACGTGACTGACCACTGTTTGTCCAACCTAGCATCCAACCACGGTGTTTCAGGTCTTCATTGCCATGTGAAGGCTCCTGTGTCAGCATGTCAAACTCTTTGTAAATTTTTATTTATTGATATTAGAGAGAGAGGGAGGGAGAGAGATATAGACAGACAGACAAAAACATCGATCTGTTCCTGTATGTGCCCTGAATGGGGATCAAACCTGCAACCTTTGCACATCGGGGCGATGCTCTAACTAACAAAGTTATCTAGTCAGGGCATAACATAAAACTTATATTCAATAAATTTATATGCTTTTCTCCTGTTATTTTGCTTTCATCGGTTTAATTTTCAGACCCAGCCAAAGACCTTAAGAGGGTCAAGGAAACCTTTCTTTCTTCTTCGTCTCAAGGTGTCTAGAACTTCATAGCAACTGTGAATGTGAGGTAGCAGCATGATACTAAGGGGGCCACCTGGGCACTGAGTTTGTGATGTCTTCCTTCAGGACCCAGTCCCCAGCACACCAGGGCGAGGAAGGTCAAAGACACGGAGCTACTTCAAATCTTCCAGTTTAAGTAAATAAAAGAGGTTCCAGTGTCTGAAACTTGCTGACCTCCAAAACATTAAGAGAAACACATATAATGATTCTTACAGATCTGGTCAACCTTATTCTCTTGGGAAATTCTCTTTGCTTTTGGCACACCCTAAACTCAGGTCTGAGGAGGGCTGGTGCCACTAGTGACCCAGCAGCAGAGTTTGGTCTTCAAACCAATAAACCTCTTTGCTGGAATCAGAAAAAAGCTCATTGGGCTCAAGTCCGTTCTCTACCACTCACTAGCTGAGCGATGTAACGCATGGTATGGCCCCTCTGTGTCTCAGCTTCTTCAACTATAGATGAGAATAACAACACATACTGAGGACAACAGTGAACACATTGCAGAATTGTTGTGAGGTCTAAATGAAAAATGTGTGGACATAGCTTAAACTGGAACACAGGAAAGGTTAGCAACTATTATTCAGTATCTGATTCAAAGAGGTTCTCAGCTGTAAGACACATACCGGTATCTATATGATGAGGTCCAGCTGACTTCCTGGGGCCAACTGCCCAGTGTGTGTGATCATCCAGTATCTTCAGGGTGGTTTCCAGTTTAAGGAGCTGCCCTCATTGTAAGGCAGGCTTCCCCAGTGGTAGAAGCTGACTGCCCACATTCCTGGCTTCCCTTGGAGATAGAGTGCAGGTGTGTGAGTGGTCTTCTCCAATCAGACAGCCAGAAGGCCTTCTAGTTACAGGACTAACTTGCAGAATCTATTTTGTGGTAAGGACAGTGGCCCGAGCATTTGGTGCTTGGGAACAGCCATGGGAGAAGCTCAGGTATCCTGGGCCCAGTGTCATGGTGTGAGCAGCAATCTGTGACTTGTCACCACCCAGAGATTTTCTAGAACAGTTTGTCAATGTGGCTTGAGTCTTGTCCCTGGCCTCAGTCTGACACTCCTTAGCCCTCTGGAGAACCTGTGAACCACCTAATAGTCTTTAATAAGTTTCCATTTCTGCTTTGGCTAGCCTGAGTGGGTTTGGGGGCTGGCAGCTAAGAACCTGCTCAAGGTCCCTGTCCACTGGGTTGGCTAGCTACCATGGCAACCAACTCCAAGAAATAATCAGAGCTCTTTTAATTCAATGGAAACTTCAATGTAATGCTTAGTATTTGGAGAGACATGAAATACAAACTGGGACTTGGAAATCTGTTTATTAAGGAGATTTTCATCTTCATGGTATTTGTTATAGCTTTGTCTTCTACTTCTAGTGGAATAATAGAGTAGCAGAGTTGGAAGGAGCTTTAGGAATGTTCCATTTTGCCCCATCAGTTTCAAGTGAGGAATAGGAGTACCAAAGAGAAAAAGTGACTTCCCCAAGGTCAGAGAGCCACTGCTGCCTCGTGTAAAAATCACCAGCTCAGAAGTCAGATACTAGCTCTGCTACTTACTAACTGTGTAATCTGAATCTAGTCACGCAGGCTCTAAGCCAGTTTCTTTGCTCTCCTTATTTGCTAAATGAAGAAAATAACGACCAACATCTTATTGGGTTATTTCAAAGAGTAAATGAGATAATATATCTTAAATTGAATAGTAACTATTCAATAATTGTTAGCTCATATTATTAACTTATTCTTCAACAAATATTTAACATGATCCACTATGACCGAGGCACTATCTTAAAGATTGTGAATCTAAAAAAGAATTAGACATTCTCACCTCCCAACAAACAAAAATCTAGGACTAGACAGCTTCACTGGTAAATTCTATCAAACAATTAAAGAAGGATTAATATCAATCCTTCTCAAACTCTTCCAAAAAATAGAAGGGGAGGAAACATCTCCAAACTCATTTAATGAGGCTAGCATTACCCTGATATTAGAACCAGACAAAGATGAACAAGAAAAAATAATTTCCCTAAAGACTATAGATGTAAAAATTCTCCACAAAATATTAGCAAACCCACTTCAACAAGACATTAAAAAGTACATACACAGTGATCAAGGGAGACTAAACTCAGGAATGCAAAGATGCAAATCAAAATAAATAAAACTCATGTGACCATCTCAATGGATGCAGAAGAAATTTAGTATCCATTTATGATAAAAACTCTACAAAGCAGTTATAGAGGAAACAAACCTCAACATAATAAAGGCCACATATGACAAGCCCCCAGCTAACATCACACTCTATGGTGAAAAGATGAAAGACTTTTCCTTTAAGAGCAGGAACAAGACAAGGATGCTCACTCTCACCACTGTTATTCAACCGAGCAATGAAGGTCCTAGCCATAACAATTAGGCAAGAAAAGGAAATAAGAGGCACTCAAATCAGAAAATAGGAAGGAAAACTGTCACCATTTGCAGATGACATGATATTATTATACATAGACAATCCTAAAGATGGCTCCAAAACCTGTTAGAACTAATGAACAAATTCAGTGAAATTGTAAAATACAAAATCAATATATAAGTCTGTTGTATTTCTATAAACTAATAATAAACTATCAGGAAGAGAATTTTTTTTTTCCTTTTTTTTTTTTTTTTGTATTTTTCTGAAGCTGGAAACGGGGATAGACAGTCAGACAGACTCCCGCATGCGCCCGACTGGGATCCACCCGGCACACCCACCAGGGGGCGATGCTTTGCCCACCAGGGGGCGATGCTCTGCCCCTCCGGGGCGTCGCTCTGCCACGACCAGAGCCACTCTAGCGCCTGGGGCAGAGGCCAAGGAGCCATCCCCAGCACCCGGGCCATCTTTGCTCCAATGGAGCCTCGCTGCGGGAGGGGAAGAGAGAGACAGAGAGGAAGGAGAGGGAGAGGGGTGGAGAAGCAGATGGGCACTTCTCCTGTGTGCCCTGGCCGGGAATCGAACCTGGGTCCCCTGCACGCCAGGCCGACGCTCTACCGCTGAGCCAACCAGCCAGGGCAGGAAGAGAATTTTTTTAAAAAATTCCATTTTACAATTGCATCTAAAATAAAAAAATACCTAGGAATAAATTTAACCAAGAAAGTGAAAGATCTGTACACTAAAAATTGTAAAACATTAAAGAAATTAAATAAGACTCAAATAATTGGAAAGGCATTCCATGCTAATTAATTGGAAGAATATTGTGAAAATGTTTAAAGTACCTAAAGCAATCTACAGATTCAATATAACCCCAAATTTCCAATGGCATTTTTCATAGAAACAGAATTGTATGGGACCACGCACACACACACACAATAACCCAAATAGCCAAAGCATTCTTAGAAAGAACAACAAAGCTGGAGGCATCATGCTAACTGATTTCAAATTATAATATATATTACAAAACTATAGTAATCAAAAGAGTTTGGTATTAGCATAAAACAGACATATAAATTGATGTAATAGGACAGCCCCAAAATAAATGCACATATACATGGCCAATTAATTTAAAAGAACAGAGACAAGAATATACAATGGGGAAAAACAGTCTCTTCAATAAATGGTGTTGGGAAAACTGAAAAGCTACATGTGAAAAAATGAAACTAGACCACTATCTTACACTATACATAAAAATTAACTCAAAATGGATAAAAGACTTGAATGTAAGATTGAAATCATAAAAGTCCTAGAAAAAAACAGGTGGTAATCTCCTTGCCATCGGTCTTGGCAATGAATTTTTGTATTTAACACCAAAAGCAAAAACAAACAAGTGGGACTACATCAAATGAGAAAGCTTTTGCACAGCCCTGGCCAGTTAGCTTAGTTGGTTACAGTGTCATCCCAATACACCCAAGGTTGCAAGTTCAATCCTGTCAGGGTACACACAAGAATCAACCAATGAATGCATAACTAAGTAGAACAATCTCTCTCTCTCCCTTCCTCTCTCTATAAAAATCAATTAAAATGAAATGCTTTTGCACAACAAAGGAAACCATCAACAAAATGAAAAGACAACCTACCAAGTGGGAAAAATATTTGAAAACCACATATCTGATATGGGGTTAATATATAAAATATATAATGAAGTCATACAACTCAATAAAACAAACAAACAAAAATAATTTAAATGGGCAGACAATCTGAATAGAAAATTTTCCAAAGACATACAGATGGCCAACAGACATGAAAAGATGTTCAACAATACTAATCATCAGGAAAATTCAAATCAAAACCACAATGAGTTATCACCTCACACCTGGTAGAAGAGCTATTATCAAAAAGACAAAAAAATAACATGTTGAAAAGGATGTGAAGAAAAGAGAACCCTTGTGTACTGCTCGTGGGAATATAAACTGAGACAGCCACTATGAAAAACGGTTTGGAGTTTCCTCAAAAAAATTAAATATAAAACTGCCAATGATCCAATAATTCCACTTCTGGGCATTTATCCAGAGAAAATAAAAACACTAACTCAAAAAGACATATATGCACCCCTATGTTCACTAGAGCATTATTTACAACAACCAAGATATGAAAGAGGCAGAGGTGGATGAATAAAAAAAATTATACACACACACACACACAGACATACACATACAGTCACACACACACCTACAATGAAATATTACTCAGCCATTAAAAAAGAAGGAGCCGTGGCCCTGGCTAGGTAGCTTAGCTGGTTAGAGCATTGTCCCAATGTGCTGAGGTTGTGGGTCTGATCCCTGGGTAAGGCACATAAGAATCAACCAATGATGGCATAAGTGGAACAACAAATCAATGTTTCTCTCTTTCTCTCTCTCTCCCTTCTTTCCTCTCTAAAAATCAATAAAGTTATTTAAAAAAATCTTGCCATTTGTGACAATATGGATGGACCTTGAGGGTACTGTGCTAAGTAAAAAAAGTCAACAGAGAAAAACAAATACCCTATGATCTCACGTATATGTGGAATCTATAAAAAAACTAAACAAACCAAAATATAAACTCATAGCAACAGAGAACAGATTGGTGGTTGCCAGAGGCAGAGGGTTGGAGATAGGCAAAACAGGCAAAAGGGGCCAAAAGATACAAACTTCCAGTTATAAAACAAGTAAAAGAGATGTAATTATAGTTAATGATACTATATTGCTCATTTGAAAGTTGCTAATTGCACGTGGAAATATGTCTGCTCCTTTTTGCTTTGGGAGCAGGGATACATTCATTACATTAAAAAAGGAGTTCTCAGGGCTGCCAACCTTACAGCAGAGGTTGAGTAGTAGTATATTTCTCCTACATTAAAAAAAAAAGTTTGCTCAGAGAGTAGATCATAAAAGTCCTCATCATGAGAAAAGAAAACTTTGTCATTATTTATGATGACTAGATATATTATAGTGATCATTTTTCAATACATACAAATATTGAATCATTGTTGTACACTTGAAACTAATATAATGTTATATGTCAATTATACCTCAATTTAAAATAAGAAAAGGGAATGAGAAGTTGAACAGGGCTGTGAATTTGAGGAAAATGAAGACAGAGAACATCCTTTAGACTTAGCAGTGTATGGGGGGTATCAGCGAATGAGGGTCTGAAGCCCAGGTAGAGTGAGATGAAGAGAAAACTGAAGAAGGAGGTCAAAGTGGCAATTATTGTATAAGTTACACTGTGAATGGAGAATGTTGGTCAAGGAAAGCAGCTTTTTCTTGCTGTAATATTGGCAGTGAGAAGAACACATTTGTCCCTTTTCCTTCTCCACATGTCCCTAAAGAGGGAGAGGATCCATTTCACTGTCTTTAATGTCGATAAGGACTGGTTAACTATGTAGTTTATCAATGGGAACAAAATCCCACTGTTATCCGATTATCAATAGGCACCTTGTGGTCACTGATTTCAACAGTTCTACATTTAACACCCTGTGGAAAAAAAGTTAACCATTTAAATATGTACAAAAACTCCTATATAATAAGAGTATTTTCTCCAGGGTGATACAGTCAGTCAGTCCTTTTAACGATGAGTTACATGGGCTTTTCCTATCATTTCAAGAGGAGCAATAGAGGTTACTGATAAGAATATAGACTGTGTATCATTCTGACCTAAATCCAAGTGCTGGTTCTACCTCTTTCTAATATCTATTTGAGTAGTATGAACGTTCACGTACATCCTCGTGCCTCCTGACCATCCAGAGTAGGATCAAACAAAGTTTTTATTTTTAAAATGTGCAGACAACATTTAAAAAAGCAAATGTATGTTCTTCTTGTTTCCATAAACTGGTTATCAAACAAACATGATTTTAAGTTAATAAAACTGTAACTGTAACTAATTTCATTTTTTGAAAAAACAAAACAAAACACGCCTGATCTGTGGTGGCGCAGTGGATCAAGCGTCAACCTGGAACTCTGAGGTCGTGGGTCAAAATCCCAGGCTTGCCCCGTCAAGGCACATATGGGAGTTGATGCTTCCTACTTCTCCCCCCTTTCTCTCTCTCTCTCTCTCTCTCTCTCTCTCTCTCTCTCTCTTTCTCTCTGTGTGTGTGTGTGTGTCTCTCCCTCTGTCTCTCTTCTCTAAAATGAATAAATAAATAAATAAATAAAAGAACAATCTAAAAAAACAACAACAACTCACTCCTGGGGGTCAGTAAGCATGAAAAAAACTCAATACTCAAAGGGTTAAAAATAATAAATACTATCCAAATGTCTTTTTGTCTTCTAGACTTCATTAACACATCTGGCTTTCCATTCTTGTCCTCAGTGATTGCTCGGCACCTATATCTCTGATAATACGTACTTGTAGCCACTTTATAATCGACCTCAGCACTGGAAAGCTGTGTGTGCCGGGCACTGAGCCCTGCACTCAGTATTTGCATTGCAGATGTGAATATAGTCCATACCTCCGAGCGTTTCCGGCCACCAGGGATCACTGAATTGCATAAGCAGGTGTCTGTGCAAAGTCCAAGAGGTTAATAATGAACCACTCCATTTTATCTGTGGCTAGGGAGGTGGACTCTGTGTTGTCAACACCAGGCAAGCACACAGCAAAGCATTTCCCAAGAGAGAGCCAGAAAGATAAGTCAGAGAGAAATGCACCTGTTAGAAAGATTACCCTTTTCCTGGGACTTCCTACTGGTTTTCCAACAACTGGTCATATTTGTCCACATGAGTCACTCTTTTCCCCTGTGCCTTACTTATCTGAGCTAATAGTACTCAGAACAAAGATGAAACTTATAATTCCCCATGAAACCTATTAAAAGACAGGGTTACCTTTCACATCAGACTTCCCATCTACAGTCATGGGGAAAGCTCTGAGAGTGGTAACATTGGGTGCCTAGAAATTATACTGAGAGTCATTTGTTCAAAGATTAGATTATCCATCATTCTCATTCTGGGTCTGAAAGTTGCTTGAAAACGAAGCAATAGAATCAACGTTTCCTAGTGGTTTGCATATATTTGGAATTCTATCCCAACAGTCAAAAACCATCACAGTATCAAACTAACAACAGTACACTTTAGAGTGAAAAAGAGAAAACAGGGCCTCTCTTCCAGGTAAAAAAAATAAATATTACAGGTAAGCCTTTGAGTGTTCATCGTTTTAAACCCTGTCCCAGGAAATGGAGCTCCTATATGCTTGCATTAAGAAATGTTCCTTCTCTGGCTTCTTTAACATTCAAAATGAGCAGACGAGCCTTTGTTACCATCAGCAACTCATCCACATTGCCCTCCACACACATACATGCCAGTATGAGAAATCCAATCTTCCTGCTTCTAAAACATGAAAGGCCGCCTCAGCCCTATGGTGCCAAGGAGTCTAGGTATCCCAAGAAAGGGCTTAGATCACAGGCCACCCAGCCCCTCCCCTGGGAAGGGCCTGCTGACAGCAGCAATGGAAACCACCACCAAGGGTGGATACTTGCGGGTGAGTTATTATTATTCTAACTTGACTTCCAGATTGTAACACACCCATCAGGTCTTCAACCAGAGTGAACAGCCTAGATTCTGCAGGAAACAGCAAAATTGCAGAGAGGAGTTAATAGCATGAAATATGCATGAGGGTCAAATTGAGCAAAAAACCGGCATGTCCTCTGGATCTCTAGGCTTTCTGACTCCTAGCATTCATTTTCACCAGCTTAACAAATATTATCTGGCTCCTTTAGGAGAATTAAAGTACCTACAACCATCAGAAAAGACAGAGAATTGAGATTCTTCCCATTTTCATCAGAGTGCGTGTGTATGAAATAGAAAAGGCATAATATTTTAAGCTGGGTCCCCTGGAAAAGGTAAAGTATATGGAGAAGGCAAAAATCACACTTCCTGGCATAGAGGGCAGAGTTTCTTTTCTTCTTCTTCTTCTTCTTCTTTTTTTTTTTTTTTACAGGGACAAAGAGAGAGTCAGAGAGAGGGCTAGACAGACAGGAACAGAGAGAGATGAGAAGCATCAATCATCAGTTTTTTGTGCGACACCTTAGTTGTTCATTGATTGCTTTCTCATATGTGCCTTGACCGTGGGCCTTCAGCAGACCAAGTAACCCCTTGCTCAAGCCAGCGATTTTGGGTCCAAGCTGGTGAGCTTTTTGCTCAAACCAGATGAGCCCATGCTCAAGCCGGCGGGTCTCGAACCTGGCTCCTCGGCATCCCAGTCTGACGCTCTATCCACTGCGCCACCACCTAGTCAGGCAAGGGCAGGGTTTCTTGATGTGTTCTATAGGCCATCTGCATCAAATGCACCTGTGGCATTTGTTTAAAATACAGATTCCTGGGCTCCCTTCCTCACAGACTCTGATTTAGGGATCTGAGGTGGGTCCTCGGAGTCTGCATTTTCCGTACATTCCCCTAGTGATTCTTAGGTATGCTAGAGCTTGAGAACCACTAGCATCGAGTATGGGAAGAACTATTATAGGGTTGAGCCTCCTGGAATAAAACAAGTAAAATTTCCTTCATTTCAACTTTCACACAGGCCAAGGTTACTGCACAGCACATATTAAGGATACATAGTAAATGTGAGATTATTCAAAACATGGGTTAGGACAACTGACCATCCATGTGAAAAAATAAAAACTCAATTATTACCTCACATCATACACAAAACTAATTCTATGTTTTTTGTTTGTTTGTTTGTTTTTTGTGGCAGAGACAGAGAGAGTCAGAGGGACAGATAGGGACAGACAGACAGGAAGGGAGAGAGATGAGAAACATCAATTCTTCATTGCGGCACCTTAGTTGTTCATTGATTGCTTTCTCATATGTGCCTTGACTGGGAGCTACAGCAGAATGAGTGACCCCTTGTTCGAGCCAGCGACCTTAGGCTCAAGCTGGTGACCCTTGCTCAAACCAGATGAGCCCGCGCTCAAGCTGGCTCAAGCGACCTTGGGGTCTCTAACCTGGGTCCTCCATATCCTAGTCTGATGCTCTATCCACTGCACCACCACCTGGTCAGGCTATATGTGGATATTCTAAATGTGAGAACTCAGCAATCCTTATACCTTTAAAAGAAAAAAAAAAAGAAAATTTTATTTTTACTTTACGGTAAGGAAAGATTTTTTGAACAAACTAGATAAAGGTCAAACTACAAAGGGATGACATCAATTTGGCTACATCAAATTTTAAAAATTCTTCATATATAAGACTCAAAATATAAAAGATATGCAACCACCTGGGAGAAGATATTGGAAACACTCAGATCTGGTAGAAAATTATTATTCACACTTAATAAAGAACTACAAATCAGTGGGAAATAGATAACCTAATATAGAAATAGACAAAGGATATAGGCAGGCAATTCACTGAAAAGAAAACCAAATTGCCCAATAAACAAATGAAAAGATGCTCATTATTACCAACAATCAGAAAATGTAAACATTTAGAAAATTAGACTTTTTTTTTTCTGAAGCTGGAAACGGGGAGAGACAGTCAGACAGACTCCCGCATGCGCCCGACCGGAATCCACCTGGTACGCTCACCAGGGGCGACGCTCTGCCCACCAGGGGGCGATGCTCTGCCCCTCTGGGGGCGTCGCTCTGCGGCGACCAGAGCCACTCTAGCGCCTGGGGCAGAGGCCAAGGAGCCATCCCCTGCGCCCGGGCCATCTCTGCTCCAATGGAGCCTTGGCTGCGGGAGGGGAAGAGAGAGGCAGAGAGGAAGGAGGGAGGGGGGGTGGAGAAGCAAATGGACGCTTCTCCTATGTGCCCTGGCCGGGAATCGAACCCGGGTCCCCCGCACGCCAGGCTGACGCTCTACCACTGAGCCAACTGGCCAGGGCCAGAAAATTAGATATTATTTTTAATACATCAGATTGGAAATATAAAATCTGATGTTATTAAGTGTTTGTGAGAATGTTAAGAAATGATAGTTCTTATACATTGCTAGTGGTACTGTAAGTTCATTTAATAAGTTTGGTGAGCAATTTCTTAATCTCTAGTTAATTTTAAAATATACATTTCCTTATGACCCCATCAATTCTACTTCTAGATATTTAACAAAGGAAATATCATACATGTGCACAAGGAAATGTATATAAGGATGTTCATTCTGGCATTGTTTATGATTACATGGGGAAAAAAATGGAAAATAAGGAGAATATTTTCCTTAAAAGCCAAAATATCCGTCAATAGTGTAGTGAATAAACAAACTCTGCTATATTCATATTTGAAGCAGCATTTAAAATGAAGTAGGTCTTTTGGATTAACAGAGATAAATCTGCAAAACATAATAACAAAATAAAATCATATTATCAAAGGCTGTGTACTGAATAACACGATTTAAGACATTATTAACATACAAATAGCATTATACATTAATACATGAATTACTAGCCATTTGAATAGCATAGATAGAGCATGTGTGTGAATGGTGCACATCAAGCTTCAGTTAATGGCTTCTTCTGGGCAAAGAGAGGAAGCACTTTAGCTGTAAGGTTTCATGTCTTAAAAAAATAATGATCTGAAGTAAGTATGACAAAATGTTCACAGGTATTTATCCAAGTGGTAGTATATAGATGTCTTTATATTCTTTGGGTAGGCTAAAATATTTCATAATTACAAAAAAATAAAAACAAAACCCTAATCAACCACAGCAGTGTTACTGTTAGGTTATAACTGGCACCTGTAGTCCACTATAGACCTATGACACATGGAAAGAGGCTAGGGAAGGGAGTCTAAGTCACCTGTCTTGTCATAGAAACATAGTGGAACACAGAAATAAAAAGATTTTGATCAGGGCTAACTCCTATAGGATTCGGTTAAAGCACAATAAGAGAAGTAGTATCTATCTTGGACAGAGAAAAGGAGATGCTGATAACCACACATGTGAAATGCTACATTGAGAACAAGTGTTTTTAGCAGAAGATAATGTGGTTATACTTTTTCTTACTAAATAAATCTGTCATGAAAATAATACCAAAGAAACCAGAGGGCCCTGGACAGCTGGCTCAGTGGATAGTGTCAGCCCGGCCTATGGATGTCCTGGGTTCAATTCCTGCTCAAGGCACACAGCAGAAGAGACCATCTGCTTCTCTTTCCCTCCCTCTCCCCCTTCTCTCTTTCTCCCCCTTTAGCAGCCAGTGGCTCAATTGGTCCAAGCATTGGCCCTGGGAGATGAGAATAGCTCAACTGATTCAAGCATCGGCCACAGATGGGGGTTGCTAGGTGGATCCTGGTCAGGGTACATGTGGGAGTCTGTCTCTCTATTTCCTCTCCTCCCACTTAAAAAAAAGAAAAGAAGGAAAGAAAGAAAAAGAAAAAAACCAAATTGATGTGCATGCCTCATTAGTGTGAAATCCAGAAATCCTGAGAAAATGCACTTGGTTGGGCCATATACTGTCAAAGAGGTTGGTCTCCATACAACTCATATGCGGAGACCCAGAGGGCTTAATTTTTTAGGCAAAAATTTCCCTTTAAATTTCCCTTTGAAGTCATGGTCAAAGGACTATTAAGTTCATGAGAGTATCTGCTTTTCTAGAAATTTTTGAGAATGAAGAATAGTCCTGCCTGACCAGGCGGTGGCGCAGTGGATAGGGTGTCAAAATGGGATGTGGAGGACCCAGGTTCAAGACCCTGAGGTCGCCTGACCTGTGGTGGCGTAGTGGATAAAGCATCAACCTGGAATGCTGAGGTCGCCAGTTTGAAACCATGCACTTGTCTGGTCAAGACACATATAGGAGTTGATGCTTCCTGCTCCTCCCTCCTTTCTCTCTCTCTCTCTCTCACTCCCTCTCTACTCTAAAATGAATAAAATAAAAATTAATTAATTAATTAATTTTAAAAAAAAGAAGACCCCGAGGTCGCCAGCTTGAACACGGGCTCATCTGGTTTGAGCAAAGCTCACCAGCTTGGACCCAAGGTCACTGGCTTGAGCAAGGGGTTACTTGGTCTGCTGTAGCCTCACGGTCATGGCACATATGAAAAAGCAATCAATGAACAACTAAGGTGTTACAACAAAAAACTGATGATTGATGTTTTCCATCTCTCTCTGCTCCTGTCTGTCTGTCCCTATCTTTCTCTCTAACTCTCTCTCTCTCTCTCTTTCTGTAACAAAAAAAAAAAAAAAAAAAAAAGTCCTGGCAGAGTGAAATGCTGCTTGGGAAAAAGGAATTCAGGATCAGAACCCAGTACATAGTAGATGGGAGGGGTGAGCATTTGTGAAACTTAGAAAACATGCCTTGATAAATAAAGGACAACTTAGGCACCAGGTGAAGAAGCCAGGAAACACAATTCTCTTAGCGAAATTCTATCATCACAGACCATATATACTTTCTCTTTCCTCTTTTACTTCTATTTTTTTTATATATACACATTTAAAATATTTTTAATTTATTGATATTAGAGAGAGGAAGTGGGGAGAGAGAGAGAGAGAGAAACATCAATTTGTTATTCTACCCATTTATGTATTCAGTGGTTGATTCTTGTAAGTGCCCTGACTAGGGACTGAACTCACAATGTTGATGTATCAGGACAATGCTCAAACCACCTGAAATACTGGCCAGGGTTTTTTACTTCTATTTTAATCTCCTTTTTCTCTACTTTCCTGTTATCCTCTACTGATGCTTGTGTTAATTTGGTCTTCAGGGTTATTTAATCAAGTTTCTAAAACTGTCTGTTACTTGCTAATGGAGTGATTTGTGCTTTGAAAAGCATTGTAGTCTGAATGGCCTTTCATTTTTGTAAAAGAACTTGTCCTTGTCAACCCAACAGTCCCTCTCTGATGTAGGTATCTGGAGGCCCGCTCCATCCGAAGAAGCTGGGGCCCTCTCCTGTTCAAGGAATGAGTCTTCACGAGTGTCAAAGCTAAACACAGTAGGGTTCCGCTTGCCAGAGACTGTTTTAGGAATAGAATCATCGTAATCCTGACCTATAAGACAGGAAAGTCTGCTAAGAAACTCAGTTTGTCTTTAAAAGTGAAGAGAGACAGGGTCATTTCCTTTCCTGTTTGTCAAACTGCATGAGATGCTACCCTTACCTACTGTGGCCATCCTGTGACATGAGGAAGGGCAAATGGAGAATGGCAGGCTGGAAAGGTATGGAGGAAACTGAGTCCTTGAGGCTTTCATTAACCAACCCTGGAACAGCCCTGCCTAGGATTTCTTATTAAATGAGCTACTAAAATGTCCTAGATATTTAAGCTACTTTTAATTGCGTTTTTAGTTTCTTACAGTAGAAACTATCCTAACAGCTACCTCCAACCCAAAACAATGGTTACCAGATTCCATTAGATGAGCTCTTAGCCAAAAGCATCTCCATGGAGACAATCCACATCTTTTAAAATCAGGGTCATTGGGCTGAGAGAAATCCATTATTTGAGGATTTTCTATCTCAATTCTCCTGGGCAGCATTTTAGGAAGCCCACAATTTTGATAAGCATTCATTCACTCAACAAATATCTGAGTACCAGCTACAAGCCAGGAACTATTTTAGAAGTTGGAGATCATAGTGGTGAACAAGATCGGCACAGTCACTGTTTTCATGGAGCTTATGTTCGAGGGTTAGGGGCAACATGATCACTAAGTCAACAAATAAGATGACTTAGATCGTGGTATGTGCCATGCAGGAAAGAACCACAGAATGCCTTGATCAAGAGTGACTGCTGGGGTGTAGGATCATTTCTGGACAAGGAGGTGGCACAGGTCTTTCTGAGGAAATGACATCTGAGTGCAAACCAGAGAAAGAATCAGCACATGGGGGATCTGGGGAGAGGATGTCCCAAGGAGAAGGAAGGACTGTGTTCAAAGACCCTGGGAGGAAATGAGCTTGGGGGCCGTAGGAACAGAAAAAGGGTGTGAATGGCTGGAAAGGCATGAAAGATACAGATCACTGGCACACAAAGTCGAGGTCTGCGGGAACCAGGTCAGGGAGGGCCCTGAGGACCCCTGGCAAGAAGTCTGGATGTTATTCTAAGTGCAAAGGAAAGCCACTAGTGTGTTTGTTAAGTCCTGAAGGGAGGACATGACAACCCATGATCCAACGGCAGACTGCCCTCTGGTTTAAAAACTCAAAAGGCCATTTTCTCTCTTTCACAGCAGGGCAGAGCCCTCAACCCCAGCTCACAGTGCCCCGGGATGCAGCCTGAGCTGAGGGAGCCACAGGAAGGAGGCGGGTGGGTGGCGGGCGTTGGTCCTATCCCACACTGCCCAATTGGGAGGCTGGCCGGTCTCCGTGAGGGAGACGTGAAACCTGACATATTAAATAGTCCAAAACAAAAAAATTCCTACTTCTTCAAGTTCACTGCCCTGTTGGAAGTCTCTCAGCAAGCAGCAAAACTTTCTTAAAAAAAAAAAAAAAAAAAAAGTAGGTCAAAGCTCTTCTGCCTGGTAGCGAGAGCACTGGGCAGACTCCAAAAGCGCCTGCTCCGCGCGGAGGTCCCTATTGAGCAATGCGAGTGATGTCAAGACTAAGGGCCTCCGAAAGCCATACCGTTTCTGAACCTGACCTCACCCGTGGTTTTCCTGGTAACTTTTTTAAAACCATTACTTCCTGCCCTGTGCTTTATTTATCCCACATGTTTATTTTCTATACAGTCTATTCTGAAACAGAGCTCTGTGCGAATTTCCAGGTCACTGCGTCCCATCAGGGCAAACTCAACAGATGTGGGATGAGCTGGAAGATAAAACAGGCCATCGCCACCGCTGTGGAGCACAGGCTGCCACTGCTGAGCGGAGTTCTTGTTCCTGGGCCAGCCAGGGAGCGTCAGTGTCTATGATCTGCGCACTCAATCTTCCTTCTCCAAAGGAAGGTCTCCCCAAGCCCCATGCCCAGGAGTATCCCCTGCTAACATGTTCAACATGAGTATGGAGGTCAAAGAGATGTCCACGGATTCCTGAGAAGCCTGCTTTAATTTCTCTTATTCTTCTGAGGGCACCAGCAATTTCCTTCCATTTAATTGGTTCTTTGGGCCTCCTGGCACGTCCACTGTTGTCACAGCAACGGGACCAGCAACGCTGCTTTCCGAGGTTAATGCACCCCGTGGCCCGGTGCCCACAGGCTGAAGCCTCACTCTCCAACAGCCCGGCCTGCACCGGGCCAGGATGCTGCCTGCGCCCTGCCCCCAGCAGCCTGGCACCGCCGCAAGACCAAATGCCAACCGGAGTTTCAGACAAGATTGATGCCCCTGTTCCTCTACCAGATCCCAACAAATGAAAAAACAAAACAAAACAAAAAACAAACAAAAAAATACACAACTCCCTAGAAAACCAAACCCCAAACCTTTGAACTCAGTTTTGCTAAAACTAAAGTTGATCTTCCGTGCTTCTGAAACCACAAGCAGAAATTTGGTTCTAGCTGTGGGATGTTTTCTGTGCCGTTTCCTCTTCCGCTTAGGAAATTCATTCTTCAGCATCTTGTTTCAGTGGCTCAGTACGACGAGGCTTGCATCTACCACAGTGGTGGTAACGGAAGTAGTATTAACGAAAACTACTGGAATGTAAGCACAGCCAAGAAAACGGTCTTTCCTGTGTTCTTTATTCTTCATTATTATTTGTTATTACTATACCCCCACACCTAGGATAGGGCAGCAGGCACACAGTAGGCCTTCAATACAAATTTGCTAAATTAATAAATAACAATCACTGAGCTCTTGCTTTGTGCCAGACACTGTAGCATTTTCACACACTTGTCTCAGCTTTTATTATTAAATTACTGTGAAGTATATAATAAACCACTTACTTCTTTCTAACTACAAGCAAGGTACTGCCCTAAGCACTTTACATATGTTAATTAATTGATCCTCATGACAACCCTGTGTAGGCTGAGTGGTGGCCTCTAAAACAATATGTCCGTGGCCTCTCAGAACCTATGAATGTGACCTTACTTAAAAAAAGGGTCTTGGCAGATTTAATTAAGTCAAGGATCTTGAGATGAAATCATCTTTAATTACCCAGAGAGGTCCTAAATCCAGTTACAAGTGTCCTTGTGGAAGTCAGAAGAGGAGAAGACACAGAGAAGAGGGGAAAGCCATGTGAAGACAGAGGCAGAGCCTGGACTGACACAGCCACAAGCCATGGAATGCCTGAGGCCACCAGAAGCTATAAGAGGAAAGGAAGGATTCTCTCCTGGAGACTCTGGAAAGAATACAGCTCTTTGACACCTTGATTTTGGACTTGTGGTCTTCCAGAACTGTGAAAGAATAAATGTCTGTTGTTTAAAGCCACCAAGTTTGTGATAATTTGTTATAGCAGCCCCAGAAAACTAATACAGATCCTATCTGTTTTCCCAGATTTAGAAATTGAGCACAGAAGATGAAGTGACATGCCCAAATTCACATACAAAGTGGCAGAGCTAGAATTTGAACCCAGACAGTCCGGCATGAAGCCCTTGCTCTTAACCATTTCGCTCATCCCTGAAATATATTTCTTGAACATCTATGTGTCATGTGTGTTACATGCTGGAGATACAGCTATAAAAAAAAGACAAACGTTCCTCATGAAGCTTATGTGGGAACTGAGGTTCAGAGAGAACGAGTCATTTGTCTAGTCACACAGTTGGTGGAGCTGGGATCTGAACCCACGCATCCTGACTCCAGAGCTTGCCCCCTACTCTTCAATACAGAATGGGAGCCACTGACCTAAGTGCCCTCTGTAGACTATAATTAAAAGATGAAAAGTGGGGAAGTGTGGTGAACTTCAGCAGCTGTCCCCTTTAACTGTGAGCAAAAGTCCCTTGTCAGTAGGGTTCCCTCAGGCTTCCTTGTGACTGGGGAGCCAGCTGATCTACCTGGGGGCAGAGGCAGAAACCCTCTTCTACCTCTGCCATGAGGATGGCCCAGACTCTGGGGAAACAGCATGAGGAGCTGGTTAACATCAGCGTGGGTCCTCCAGACTTCAGGCAGGCTAAGACATTTGACTTAACTCTTTCACACCAGGGTCAGGTCTGCTCCAGGGTTTGCAAGGGAATAATCTGAATTCCACCTGGAGAACAAAATTACTTATTAAGTGAAACCAGACGTTATTCCCAAGGTCCAAGGGTAAAAGCTTTGAGTGGTGCATCTGTGCTTTCAATGAAGCAGAGATGTTGTGTCCGGGACTTCCGACACCTAAAGACAAACACATTTGAGGGGATGAAGGTGCCAGAAGGGGCCGGAAATGTGTTTTAAATTTTTTTTCTTCTTTGGAGAAAAAAAATGACAAGACAAAACAAAGGTAGGTTAGCCTGAAAAGTGGTCAAAGTGGTCAAGTCTCTTTTTCTGAACTGACCTTAACTAGATCAATTATAAAAGCTAAGAAGGCAAAGGGAAAAGAACAGGGGGAATAAAAGAAAGAAAAAGGGAAGGATAGAAAAAGTAGAAAGAGAGATACAAAATAGGGAAATTGATTCATAAAAGGTAAGTCAGAAAAATCTGATGGGCTTGGCCGGTTAGTTCAGTCAGAGCATTGTCCCAAAATACCAAGGTTGCAAGTTCGATCCCAGGTCAGGGTACATTCAGGAAGCAACCAGTGAATGCACAACAACAAACGAATGTCTCTCTCTCTCTCTCTCTCTCTCTCTCTCCCTTCTCTCTCTCTCTAAAATCAATCAATAAAAAAAAAGAACAGAAAAGAAAAATATGAGGATGAAGTGACAAGGGAGACAATAATAGAAGATAAGAGGACTGTCAGAGAGAAAAACTAAAAGCAAGATGGGAAACCAGAGAAAAAGTGGGGAAGAGAGATGCTTATTTTCTGTATCCATTTTCCAAATGACCCTCCACCTGGGGCTGTGGCCACTCCCTTCCTTTAGCCATTGCTCAGGGGACTATCAGTCCCCCAAAGAGGCAGGAGACTATCAGTTTACAAGAAGAGAGGAAGCAGAGGAAGAGGAAAGAAAGCAGACAAATTACTAAATGAGGAAGCCAATTATCCAGTGCACCATACTTCAAGCTGTCAGTAGGCTGCTATTCCTCAGGCACCTTTAAGCAAGTGGGACTTAGAACTCTAGAGTTTGCTGCCATCTGGCCTCTCCAATAAGATCATCTACACAGATGTCCCCCATCCACATCTCATTGCCAGCATCCTGAATGATATCATTCCAAATCAGGGACCACTATTAAAGCACCACTGGGTCACAGGATCACAAAAACGGAAGAGGCCTCAAGATAAAATGGCCCAGAAGCCATTTGGAGCTGTCAGTGTAAGAAATGTCCAAACCTGTAGAGAATTTTTATGAGTTTATTTGAGCAAAACTAACAACAATTGCCGGGAAGGAAAAACTCGACAAATTGAAAAAATGCTCCAGGAAATGGCAGTTTTAGGACTTATTTCACACATCAGAATCAAAGAGGAAACGTAAGGGGGTTACATAAAATCCACTGGTGATAGATGAGGGAGGAGGGAGACGGCAAAGAGAGAAATCTCTGAGATTGGAGAAAAAGTAAAGCGGAGAAATATATACTTCTTTTACATTGGTGGGTACCTGATAGCTAACAATTAACATGATAACAATAACGATGAGGGTTCCACAGTCTGTGCTCCGGTGCAGTAACTGTACCTTGAGGTATCTGGACAAAGGAAATTACCCTAACATTCCAAAGGTATTAACGTGCGTCTTATACATGGGGAAACACGATCTGTTATCCAGATGCAAAAGACAACAGGCAGGTTCAGGTGAGGTGAAGACTGGCCTTTGTCAGGGAAGATACTGGCCTCGGGACATGACTGCCCACCCTGACTCACTTTCAGTTAGAAAGTTTGAAGTTCAGACCATCTTATGTGGTTACTTTAGGTCTCTGAGTTTCTAAGGCCCACCATGCAGGCCTCCCCTGACCTTGTCAGATTTAGTGCGTGGCCCCTTTTTCATCCACAGGGTTCTGACTTGGACAAACTACAGGGCTGACTTGCAGCCTCCTCCTGACTGCTCTGATAGCAGCAAGCCCAAAGCAACAGACAATTGCTTCAATCAAGACCTCAAGGATGGTGCTGGGTAAAAGATCTTTTGTGATTGTCAAAAGCTAGTTCGTGGAAGGCGGTTCAGCCTACAAGTAGTTTAATTGACAGAGAATTCTTGAATCTCACACAAAACCCTTTCAAACGTTGAGATAGAACAAGGTAAATACCACCTCATCCAGCCGCACAGGCTGACCTTGACATGTATGCACAGTAGCGGCCCCCATACAATCTGATGTGGGGAGTGAGGGCAGGGGAAGGTCACACAAAGAATCAAGGTGTTCGGGAAAGAACCCTGTTAGTCAGTGGCAGGTTCCACTGTGCAAGAAATACGCGTCACAGAGGAGAGCTGGGGCACAGGGTGAACAGCAGCAGACTGTCACATCACATCTGCACCTGGAGTGTGCAGCCAAACAAATGCCAGCAGCGGAGACTTCCGCCAAGTTTAAATTTATGACACACTGTATTTTCTTGTTACTGGAATCAAGTCATGTGACATGGATGCCTTAAAAGGAAGGCAAAGAACCTCAAAGAAAAAAAAAGGTCAGGTGTACCATGATAAGGTTACCTGTGAGACAAAAGATACTGACCTGCCAGTGATTATGACACCCTAAAGTCACTCTGAAAGCAGAAATGGTAACTAGCTGTCCCCTCACCAGCATGCTGCACAATTCTATGAACGCCTCTCCTTGTCCATAGAGAGTGATGATTGGAACCCTGGGAAACATTCACAGCGACTGATACACCCACTCTCATGCCCTACAAGGGAAGACTATGAGTCACACTCATGGTTTCTATAACAACGCTTCTCAATGTGAGGCCTGTGGACGACCTGAGTCAAAATCACCAGGAGGACTTATTGAGAATATACATTGCTAAATTGAAATTTCTAGGGAGTTGGGGCTCAGGAATCTACATTTTTTTTTATTAATAATTTTATTTTTTTAATGGGGTGACATCAATAAATCAGGATACATATATTCAAAGATAACAAGTCCAGGTTATCTTGTTGTTCAATTATGTTGCATACCCACCACTCAAAGTCAGATTGTCCTCTGTCACCTTCTATCTTGTTTTCTTTGTGCCCCTTCCCACCCCCTTTCCCTCTCCCATTTCCCCCTCCCCCCCGTAACCACCACACTCTTATCAATGTCTCTTAGTTTCACTTTTATGTCCCACCTACGTATGGAATAATACAGTTCCTGGTTTTTTCTGATTTACTTATTTCGCTTCGTATCATGTTATCAAGATCCCACCATTTTGCTGTAAATGTTCCGATGTCATCATTTCTTATGGCTGAGTAGTATTCCATAGTGTATATGTGCCACATCTTCTTTATCCAGTCATCTATTGATGGGCTTTTTGGTTGTTTCCATGTCCTGGCCACTGTGAACAATGCTGCAATAAACATGGGGCTGCATGTGTCTTTACGTATCAATGTTTCTGAGTTTTTGGGATATATACCCAGTAGAGGGATTGCTGGGTCATAAGGTAGTTCTATTTTCAGTTTTTTGAGGAACCACCATACTTTCTTCCATAATGGTTGTACTACTTTACATTCCCACCAACAGTGTATGAGGGTTTCAGGAATCTACATTTTTAAAGTAGCTTTTCTGAGGTGTCTTATGCTCTCCAAAGTTGGAAAACCATCCTTCTATTTCATGCTATCTGTGGAATCCCTTCTTTCCTTCTCTCCCTCTGTTTCATTGGTCTGCTCCTTCTTTCTTCCCCACATTTTCCCTCCATCCCTTCCTCTCTCCCTTCTTCCTCCCTCCCTCCCTCTCCCTCCCTTCCTCTCATTGTCCATCCATTGCAACCTCCATAGGAGGCACTATGTTAAATGCTAAAGGGTTATAAACACAGAGCTCACGCAGGAAAAGGCTGCATCCAGGAAGCGTTCGCCATCAACGCACTTCACAGTCACAAGCAAGACCTAGTAGGCACTTTCATAGGCAATCACATTTGGGAAGATGTGTGTCAACACAAACCCATTTACCAAACTTGCCAGTTGGCTCCAGACATTGTCCTTATTTATTTGATGGTGACATACAGAGCATAGCCATCTTCACTACTGACGTGACTAAGAATCTATTTCGCTTAGGTCTGTGCCAAGGGCGTAACCATCTGAATAAGTTAACTGCTGGCAGGGGAGACCTGCCATGGAGGCCAGGGACATCTTCCACATAGGCAGGCATTTCTCCGGAGCCTGCCATTATTCAGCCAAAGGCAGCAACCAGAAGAGTGGTGGAAATGGCTGCAGGGAACTGACCATGGAGAGGGTCATGACAGTTTGGGTCATCCTCTCGTCTCATGATGCCAGCATGCTCCAGTGGCTCTGAATTACATTCCAGCCTAAACAGCAAATCCCAACCCCTTACTTCAGGGGTCCCCAAACTTTTTACACAGGGGGCCAGTTCACTGTCCCTCAGACCATTGGAGGGCCGGACTAAAAAAAAAACTATGAACAAATCACTATGCACACTGCACATATCTTATTTTAAAGTAAAAAAAA
Organism: Saccopteryx leptura; assembly: GCF_036850995.1. NCBI lineage: Eukaryota > Metazoa > Chordata > Mammalia > Chiroptera > Emballonuridae > Saccopteryx > Saccopteryx leptura. Next base: position 164,773,633 of record NC_089508.1, on the reverse strand, counting down.
CAAAATGGGAACGAATACAATATTTAAAATAAAGAACAAATAAATTTAAATCAACAAACTGACCAGTATTTCAATGGGAACTATGCTCCTCTCACTGACCACCAATGAAAGAGGTGCCCTTTCCAGAAGTGTGGCGGGGGCCTGATAAATGGCCTCAGGGGGCCGCATGTGGCCCATGGGCCGTAGTTTGGGGACCCCTGCCTTACTTCACTCAGGCCATGTAGGCTCAATATTCCTCCGGGTTTGGAACAGACTCTGACACACTTTATCAGTGCCCCAGCAAGCTGAGAAGCACTTTCCCTCCGTAGGGGAACTCATTCCTGACATTTCCCAGTGGTTCTCCATCTTTCTGTGACACCTCAGTCAGCCTCTAGTTACCCATCCTCATTCTGCTCCAACTTTGTGTGACTTCGGAGAGCTCTCCCTATCCTTTCCAGGTTCACGGTCTCTGTCCCTTTCTCTACCACAGCATCCTTTATCATTCTCCATCCTCCTTCCCTGCATCTTTTCAACCACCAGAAGCTTCCAAATGAGAACAGAAAAGACTCCTTGTCCAAGTTTTCCATGTATGTTAGTTCTACAAATAAACCGGGAAAAAGATCTCCAAGAATTCTGTGTCAACCATAAAACATACGTGTGAGGAATACTGGTTTCCTCCTAGAAAAAGAAAAAGGAAAAGCAAACATGTAATGCACACTGTGGAAGGTTCAGGAGATGGAATAGCAATGTGGTTTCAGCTCAGCCGATCCAACTTAAACAAGAGTGGAATGGACCAGAAGGAAACCCTGTCCGATAACCATTAAAAAATTCCATTGCTTGCTAAGAAACAACTTGCTTCCTGTGAGGTGGGGAGCTGTGCATGCCATCAGTCAATATAGCAAATCCAGCTTGGAAAAGAATCCACCAGTCCTACGGTCAAACACTATTGGATATCTGCCTATTTGGATCTTGGGTAATGCTACTGATCACGCTGCCTTTCAAATTGTGTTCTAGGTCGTGTTCCATGTGTGTCTGTCCCACCACCTCCAGGCCCTGCCCATCAGTTGGGCTATCAGATCAAGAAGAATAACAAACAAACAAAACGCAAAAAGCTTTAAAACCACTAACATAGCACAATACTTTCCATGGGTTTTCAGGTACTCAGGCCAAGACAGAAGACAAAAATGGAAAAAGAGAAGAAATCACTCAACCTCAATAATGCTGTCAACCACATCAGGTTGGCCTGAAATCTAGCAACCAATTATGTTGACTCTGGCAGTCATCAAATATTTGAGCCAGAGAAATGCCTTTATCAGGGAAACATATTCAGCTTCTCTCCATTCTCTTTTTTTTTTTATTTTATTTTTATTTTATTTATTTATTTTTACAGAGAAAGAGAGTGAGTCAGAGAGAGGGATATACAGGGACAGACAGACAGGAATGGAGAGAGATGAGAAGCATCAATGATTAGTTTTTCATTGCGCGTTGCAACACCTTAGTTGTTCATTGACTGCTTTCTCACATGTGCCTTGACCGTGGGCCTTCAGCAGACCGAGCAACCCCTTGCTGGAGCCAGCGACCTTGGGTCCAAGCTGGTGAGCCTTGCTCAAACCAGATGAGCCTGCGCTCAAGCTGGCGACCTCGGGGTCTCGAACCTGGGTCCTTCCGCATCCCAGTCCTACGCTCTATCCACTGCGCCACCACCAGGTCAGGCTTTCTCCATTCTCTTGATTTATATAATTTCTCAGAAAATTCTCAGCAGCTGATACACATAATAAGGAAACCCTCCAAACACTGACACTCTGCATTTTTAGCGACTCAGGCTCCATTAGAGACCTCACAGGTCTTGACTGCTGACTCACTTCTAACTGCCTTCGCTGGCCATCTCTGGGACCTGTTGTCAACATCAGTCTTCCATAAATAGCCAATGCACTGGTAGACACCTGAATCTCTTCTAATGAAGTAAACCCAAGAAGCACTCTTAAAACCAGGCTGTACTATTTTGGGGGTTTTTTTTTCCAGTAAGAATAAGGGCCTGACCAGGCGGTGGCACAGTGGATAGAGCATCGGACTGGGATGCCGAGGACCCAGGTTCGAGACCCCGAGGTTGCCAGCTTGAGCGCAGGCTTATCTGGTTTGAGCAAAAGCTCACCAGCTTGGACCCAAGGTCGCTGGCTCAAGCAAGGGGTTACTCGGTCTGCTGAAGGCTCACAGTCAAGGCACGTATGAGAGGGCAATCAATGAACAACTAAGTGTTGCAATGCGCAATGAAAAACTAATGATTGATGCTTCTCATCTCTCTGTTCCTGTCTGTCTTTCCCTGTCTATCCCTCTCTTTGACTCACTCTCTCTCTGTCTCTGTAAAAAAAAAAAAAAAAAAAAAAGAATAAGGAGTGGGGGACAGGTTTAATGAGCACTCTGCCCAATTTATAGAGGGAATTCTGAGTTTTTGGAAAATCTTGTCCACGGTAGGTCTCAGCTTTGAAGCTTCCTAGGAAACAACATAAAAGCATCAGAGGAAGAACAAATTTGGGGCTTGTCACTTGTGGACGGGTGAGAAGAACATCCCTATACATAACTGGAGAGCAAAGGGAAGGGAAAGGAAGGGGAGGGGAGGGGAGGGTAAAGAGAAGAGGAAGAGGAAGGGGAAGTGGAGGGGAAGGGGAAGGGGAAGGGGAAAGGAAAGAGGAAGGGAAAGAGGAAGGGGAAAAGTGCTTCCCACCTATATGGGCCCCAGCTCCCAGCCCCAACCTCCTCTGTCAGCTTCCTGTCTGGTGATTTCTTCAAAGTAATGTCATCTTTATCATCCTCATCCTCATCTTTGAGCTCTTACTATGTACTTGGCATTATTCTACAAACATTGCTTCATTAATCCTCATGATACATTTACAATGGATACCATCACTATCAGAATTTATAGGTAATAAACCTAGTGCTGCTCAAAAATTTTAAATGATAACTCAGGTCACAGCTGGTAAGTGATAAAGTCAGGATTCAAAGTCATACCTTGAATTCCAGAGCCTGTGTCCTTAACTAGAATAGAGAGAAAGGAGGTGTTAGCTCAATTTACCACATATAAGTTGCACTGAAATATGACGGAGAAAAACATACTGAAAGGTTCAAAAACTTGGCCTTCATATGCAGTAAGCTAAACCAGATTCAGTGGTACAGAAAATGTTATTATAATTTTAGGGATTTCAGGATATAAGGCAAGAAATTTGAGTACATAGATTCATTGAATTAAAAAAAACAACCCAACATTGTTTTCTTTAGTGACATAATGCTGGGAAGCCTTCTCTTTGAAGGTTTCTGGGACTGACAGGAATGTGAAAGGCAAATTGAAATATGAGAGACATATTAAAGAATGCCCCTGGCATTCAAAGTTTTGTTTCAGTAAACTGAGTTGTCTAAGAGAAATCTGTCAAAGACGACTAAAGAAGATGGAAATCTCATGATAACATGTCCTTTGGTGTCATCTCTGAGGACTTTTAAGAATCTGTACATGGCCCTGGCTGGGTGGCTCAGTGGATGCAGTGTCGACCCAGACCACCAGAGGTCACAGATTCAACCCCTGGACAGGGTACATAGGAGAAACAATCAGTGATTATACAACTATATGGAACAACTAAATGAAACAACTAGCTGATGCATCTCTCCCTTCTGCTCTCTCTCTCTCTCTCTCAAATCAATAGAAAAAAGTTTTTTTAAAAAGAGAATCTAGCTGGGCCTGACCATGCAGTGGCACAGTGGATACAGCACTGGCCTGGGACACTGAGGACACAGGTTCAAAACCCTAAGGTCGTCAGCTTGAGCATGGGCTCATCGGGCTTGAGCGTGGGATCATAGACATGACCCCCTGGTCGCTGGCTTGAGCTTAAGTTTGCTGGCCTGAGCAAAAGGTCACTGGCTTGGCTGGAGCCCCCTGGTCAAGGCACATATGAGAAAGCAATCAATGAACAACAAAATGCCACAACTATTAGTTGATGCTTCTTATCTCTCTCCCTTCCTGTCTGTCTGTCCCTGTCTGTCCATCTCCCTCTCACTAAAAAAATAAAAACAAATAAAATTTTAAAAATAATAAAATAAAAGGAATCTCACCTGATCTGTGGAGGCGCAGTGGATAGAGCATCAAGCTGGAATGCTGAGGGCGCCAGTTTGAAACCCTGGGCTTGCCCAGTCAGAGCTCATATGTGAAGCAACTAAAAGTTGATGCTTCCTGCTCCCCCCACCCACCTTTCCTTTCTCTCCTCTTTCTAAAATCAATCAATTAAAAAAATCGTTAAATGAATCTATAAATGGTATTGTTAGGTGTGATCATAGAAGTTTTCATTAATAGTAAAAAAAATAATTTTAAAAAATCTACATTTAGCCCAGTCTTTCGTGAGACCAGTGGAAGGAAAATACTCCCATTGTCAAAACTGTCTCTTCAGCGCTAAGCTTCTGGGTCAGGAGTAGGATGTCTAGCACACAGAGATCTGGTAAGAAATGGCAATGCACTCATTTGCTATCTATATAAATAGTATCTGAATATTATTTCAGAATGATTTGACTATTACGAGGATGTTAGTGGTGGGATTAACTTGGACCACAAATAATTTGCAGACCTACTGCTGGGCAGCCATAAGGCACCAAAATGATTAAGGCAATTGGGTGGACAGTATAGAAAGTCAAAATGCCTTAGGTTGATAAGAGAACACCAGTTTATATAGTCATACACATATGCACACTTGTGCTGGCACATCGAGGTCTGCAAGGCTACACACCAAATCAGAAACCTCAGGTTCTCTAGAGAATATGGAAGAAGGGCCCTGGGATTTGGACTAGTGGTTAAAGGAGACTTCAGTCTTATCTGAAATTTTCTGACATTGTTTATAAGAACAATGTATTTATGTATCACATATATAATTATAAAGAATTTTAAGATGTGTCAATAAATCAGATGGGTCTTTGCTAGCAATGGGACCACTCCCTTTGAACATGCATAAAATAAACAAGATAAAGTAACTCATAATAATATGTCTCCATTCACTTATTCAACCATTATTTCTTGAGGACCTACCATGTGCAAAGCTGTGTTCAGTAAACTAGTCTCTCGCCTCAGCACAGAGCCTCCTACCCTAGAGTTTCTTCATTCCCTAAGACTCCCCATAATTCATCTCCTAATGCCAAGTTCTTTTCCCCTGGGGCCCCCCAGATACATAAGTTCTGGTTTCCAAACTTTTACCTGAGCCTCAGCCCTCTGAGGATCATTCTTCCAGGCACTTGGCTCTTCCTCAAGTATTAATATAACCATTAGCCTCTGTCCGCTTAACTACATTTACACCAACCCTGATCAGATGGGGAAGATTCCAACATCTACAAAGGTTATGAATGGGGAGGAGTATTCCTCACTACCCACCCCTGCCTAGTCTCATGGCAGGAAAAGAAACACACCATCTGAAAACCGCTGCTCACCCCCCCAGCTATACACAGAAACAGCGGGCTGTAATTTTGAAGTGTGGGATCTTCTGACCTCCTACCCAGACAACCCCAGGTCCTGCTCTGGCTGCAGCTGGACAGAAGTAGATGTTTGACACTAATGAGATTTGGTTCTCATCTCAGCTTTATATCACTTCTGTCAAGAACACTCTCTCCAGGCCAAGGCTTAGCTTCATTCTTCCTTGATTTTTTAAAAAGGCCTATGGACATTGCACTTGAAGGTCAGTCTCTATTCACTTTCCTTTCTCCAGTCTGTCCCCCAAACCTAAAAAAATGTTAAAAGGGAAAAGCCAAATCCTAAACGACCTGGAAGTAGTTTGGCCAGTGGCCGGTTTCTCTAGGAGAGAGAGAGAGAATTTGTGGGTAAAGGGTTAAACATTAACACACTTCCCTGGAAGGTCTCTCCTACCCTGTTAATGGAACCCAAGTGCAAACCTTGGCAGGAACTGCACATTAGCTCATGACAGGTGTAGGCTTCATGCTGGTTGCTGCTGCATTTCCAGAACAAAACCGGGGACATGGGGACCACTCCACGACACAGTAGGCTGGAACAGATTGCTTTGCAGATAGCTCTTCTGGCTGAAATAATTCCCTGTAACAACTTCCTTGACACGCTGTCAAGATGGCCTGTTTCCAAGGCAATGGCCGACGCATGGGGATATAATAGGCATCACCTGTGGTCTTCCAGAGTTACAGTTGCCAGAACAGCTCTGCTGCATTCTTCTAATAGAGTCATTCATCCGTTCAGCAATGTTGACTAAATTGGGTCCCCCAGTAAACGCCCCCCTGCAGCCTCCCGTTCTTCCTGCATCAGAATATTGTTCACTTTCACTGTAAATCTGGGGTGGCTAATTCAAACATCCATGGGAGCAGCCTGATAATACAAAATGACCAGAGCAGGCTAGTGACAAGCAGAGTCCCTGCCTGTTGAAAGCGAGAGGCTGCTCTCAGCGCCGGCCAGTGGTTTTCACTTCAGAACGCTTTTCCGGACCAGCTCTTTGCAGATCTTGTCTGATGGAAAAGAAGTAGTGTCCCAATACGCTGTCAAGATGGTCTGTGTCCTAGGCTGAAGAGTGTCCCCTAAACTTCATGTCTACCGGGAACCTCAGAATGTAATTTTATTTTATTAGCAAATAGTCTTTGCAAATGTAATTAGCGAAATACAGATGAGGTCATACTAGATTAGGGTGGGCCCTAAATCCAATGGCTGGTGTCTTTATGAGAGACACAGAAACAAACACACACAGAGAAGAAAGCTATGTGAAGACAGAGGCACAAGGGTTGCCAGCAACCAACCCCTAGGAGAGCGACATGGAACCACCTAGCAGAAAATGGAACCCTATTAGATTCGCTTGTGTGTGTGTGTGTGTGTGTGTGTGTGTGTGTGTGTGTGTTGGTTTATTTTTGACTTGCAAAATTGCAAAAATGTTTCAATGAAAGAATACAAAACCAAATGTGCTTGTGGGCCTCTCTGTGCTACATAGTCTCTCATCTGAACTACTAGTGACTCCAAATCTATTCTGGCTCCTTTTAATCCGCTCTTCACACTGTAGCCAGAGGGATCTTTGGAAAACTCACATCAGATGATGTCACCCATCTCCCTGAAATCCCTTCATTATGATCCATTGCTCTTCCGATAAAGACTAAAATCCTTACCAAGACTCCCAAGGCTCTGCTGGCTCTGGCCCCTGCTCCCCCCGCTCTCTGCCTTACAACCCGCCTGGCTTCTAGTGCCTCGTCCTTCCTGTGTTATCCTTAACCACAGGACCTTTACACATGCTGGTCTCTCCACCTCAAATATCTGCCATCCCATGCACTTATACACATACATGTGTACACAAAGAGTCACATATACACACACTCCATCCACCTGGTTAATGCCCCCTCATTTCTCAGCTCTCGGGTCACGCCCACTGCTTCAGGAAAACTTTTCCTGACCCTGGTCCCTGCCCCCCAATCCAAAGTAAGTCCGGTCTATTTCATATACCTTCATGGTACTGTGATCCTTTCAAATTTAGCATCTCACTCTGCGTGTGATCACAGTTTATTCTGTTGCCCCCGCTGGACGGGAAGTGACATTCCTCCCACCTACCACAGCACCGGCCCTCCAGTGTGGTGCCACAGGAAGCAGTGTAGTGCCATATCTCCGGGACTCTGAACGCTTGGTTTCCTCTTACTCCAGGTTAAACGATCTCAACAGCCTCTTTACTCCAGTCGCCCCTGGTTTGTGCCTTCATTATGGTAATATTTCACATTTTGCACTGTTCTCTGATGTTTGCATCTGTTTGTCTTCTGGCCATTGGCCACTCTGCAGGCAGAGATTATATTGTGTTATCACTGCATTGCTGCTGGGGCCTTTGCCATATTTAAGTATTTGCAGCATTCTTAAAGTCATATTTTAAAACTCTGCCTTATAATGATGGTGAGGAGACCTTACAGAGTGGTATGGGTAGAGTATGGACGGCCGTTAAGAGGGGGCACTCAGGAGTCCGGCTTTGAATTCACTTTGTGCTACTTCTGTGTGATTTTGGACCAGTTGATTCACCTCACTGTGCCTTTAGTCCTTACCTGGAAAAAGAGGAGAAGGACAGTACCCAGCACAGAGTGACACTGTAATGACAGAAAAGGCACATGAGCTCTTAAAGCAGGGCAGGCACAGTACGCTTAGTCACATCCGCTACGATTAGTACCAGCTTTTGTCGCTGGAGTGGACGTTCTTTACATTAAGTACTAAAATAATGAGAGCAGCTCGTTTGTTTTGTAAGATGGAGACACTTCAACGTGTTCCAGGGTTGAGAGGAAAGCTTCACGGGACAAGCAGCTACTCAAGATGTAAAAAAAAAAAAAAAAAAAAAAAAAAAAATTAAGTATAATTGATAAAATCTAGTCCCCCAAAGCAGCAGAAGGGAGAGGAGATAAAAATCAAGGAGGATAGTTTGGGAGAGGGGAGCTCCTTGTGAGGAAGCCTTCACTAGAAATGCTGGGTTGTACACTGCACTGATTCCCTTTTTGGGTCAATGCCTTGCTCAGAAAGGTCTAAAGTCAAAAGTTTTTACCAGTTGTTCTCAAAACTGGGGGCAGTTTCCTACCCCCAAAGTCATTTGACCATGTTTGGAGACATTTTTGATGATTATGATTCAGGTGGGTGGTGGGAGGGGCAGGCGCTACTGGCATCTGGTGGGTAGAAGCCAGAGACACAGCTACTTATCCTACCCCACACAGGACAGCCCTGCCCCAACAACAAATTCTTCACCCAAGAAGTCAATGATGCTAAAGTCGAGAAACCTTATTCCAGATCAGCAATTTTCAACTGGTATGCCGCAGAATTTTCACGATCTGCAATACCTAACTATCTATCTATCTGGTCAGGGGCACTGACCTCATTTCCCTTAGTTCATCAAATTAAAAAAATGACAACAGCCAATAAACTATAGTCAACTGGTGTGGATGAATCAAAATTATACCTTTTTTTTTTCAGATTGGCAAAAAATATATTTGTTGGTGTGCCACAGAATTTTAGTAATGTTTATGTGTGCCATGAGATGAAAAAGGTTGGAAATCACTGTTCTGAACCATTACATTTTAAATCTTGGGGTTCTGGACCTATACTCACAGACACACGATAGGCCTGGATGATTTCGTTTCTATGACACTTCAATTAGCTCCTCTTTCCAAAGAAGAGCCTTCAACAATAATCAGCGTGTGTTAAACCTCTGTAGACCGTAAAGTAGCCTGCCCTCATCCAAACTAAGTTTTTCATCTGGTCTGTCCTGGCCCTGAAATTTCCCATTGTGGCCATTGTCCTTCAGAAGGGACAAGAGAGCCTCAAGGAACTCAGAGCTGTTCAGTGCATGCAGGAAATTTGTGGTTAATCACTTCAACCTGCTTTACTTTAACAGAGATTTCTGAGACCTGTTTATTGTTCCGTTGCTTGGCTGCTCTGTAGTTATCTATGACCGAAGTCTTACATTTATTTGTAGAGTAAAAGAAGGTATATTTTTACTCTCACATCCCTTCCAAGTCCCTGGATCAAATTAGTGTGAACTTTCCAAAATAAATTCACCTTTGAGCCGAAGCTAAGCATGGAAAATTTCAACCCAAAGGATCCCTTATTGGAAAGTTAGAAGCAAAGGAAAATGAGGATTATAATGGATATTTTAGTGTAACTTCAGTACTCAAAGTTACAAAGGACAGAGTATTTGTTATATAAAAGATTCTCTAACAGATTGATGCATGCAGTCTGGATTGACATCCAGTTCCCTTCGCTTCAGACTCAAAAGGAAAAACAACTGGAAATAAATAGAATGGAAAAATCAGCACATGTGGATCTAATTCTGTTCCATGTCACTGGTTAAAACCCAAGGAAAGAATATTTTATCAAAATGAGAACAGGGGAACAATCAGCAACAGGAAAGAAGATGGAACTTTCCTCCACAGAAGTAACTTGTTGGACCACGATGCGGTCTAGCAGCATTTGTCCCCAGCTCAAAGTTACCATTTCATGTGGATGGCCACCATGGTTTTTCCTACAGAAAACTATCATCATAGCTCTGGGTGATCTGTAATACAGAGACGTTAGGGCATTCGGAGATTGTTTTTCCACTTGGTAGTCAATGCGGAAAAGTATTACCCAATCACCTCCCACCCAGGAAAGGTTCAAAATCTGAAACGATTCTGAGAAATCCATTCTTAGCCATTCTGGGACTTGGCCCACAAAAGGCCCAAATAAAACACTGCAATCAATGTAGCACGGAACTAGTACATTTAAAGAAACTGCAGAAAAATGAGCTATACTTCAGATAAAATTTTTTCTAGCAGTTTTTAGCAGCAACAGAGCCTTTGCCATCCACCTTCCTGCACCCGAAACATGCACATAGTCTTGGGCCGAATATGAAATATATAAAATGAATAAAAGAGGAATTACTCTCCTAAAGTGGGGGTCCCAAAAGCTCAGCCCTATCTCCCTCCAGCCCCAATTCCGGTTTACAGACTGTCTGGATAAATACAGTACATGAAAGAAAAAAGTTTCAGAATAAATTTTTTTATTTTTCAACAGAATGAGTTAGCGTTGTTTATCTCTAGTCTTTATTTGGGCCACGGGAGCACAAACTAACTTCTAAATTGATTTTAACAACTCATATAAACAGTTATTACTGGGAAGGGTAGTTGGCTTCTGTTTTTACTTTCTATGATTCTTGTTATTTGCATTTTCATCGTTTGCCCATCCCCCTCCCCAAAATTCAGTTTTTACTTTAAAAATACATGTCTTGAAAAAAATTAGTATTTTACCAAGTTTTCTTTTTTGTCTTTTTGGTTAATACTTCTTTTAGACTGTTTGTATATCAGCAAATGAAAAAGAGTAAAAGGGACAAATTCCCTTTCCTTTTCCTTCACCTGTAATGTGATTAGACTATAACACTTTTCCTTCACCTGTAATGTGATTAGACTATAACACATGTCTATGGAGTCAGTCAAGTTTATAGACACTATATAGTTTGAAAAGGGTCCCATGTATTATTGCCTATGCATTTGCATGTATGTAGTCTTTTTTTTTAAGTATCAACTCATAGTTGCTTCATTTTTTTAAAAAAAGACTTTATTTATTTTAGAGAGGAGAGAAGGAGTAGAGAGAGAGAGAGAAGGGGAAGGAGCAGGAAGCATCAGCTCCCATATGTGCCTTGACCAGGCAATCCCAGGGTTTTGAACCAACAACCTCAGCATTCCAGGTTGATGCTTTATCCCAGGGGTCCCCAAACTTTTTACACAGGGGGCCAGTTCACTGTCCCTCAGACCGTTGGAGGGCCGGACTATAAAAAAACTATGAACAAATCCCTATGCGCACTGCGCATATCTTATTTTAAAGTAAAAAAAAAGGGGGGGGAACAAATACAATATTTAAAATAAAAAACAAGTAAATTTAAATCAACAAACTGGCCAGTATTTCAATGGTTACTATGGGCCTGCTTTTGACTAATGAGATGGTCAATGTGCTCCTCTCACTGACCACCAATGAAAGAGGTGCCCCTTCCAAAAGTGCGGCGGGGGCTGGATAAATGGCCTCAGGGGGCCTAATGTGGCCCACAGGCCATAGTTTGGGGACCCCTGCTTTATCCCCTGTGCCACCACAGGTCAGGCTGTATGTATGTAGTCTTTATGAATGTAAAATGCTTGCACTGTGATGCTTGTCACCCATTAATGGCCAGGGTTAATTCTGTTGCTTTGGCTGGCTACACAGAGATGCCCGCCCACCCTCATGACCCTGTGGACATACTTTCCAACCCCTCTCATCCAAGGTATGCCCTTCTTCCACGGGCATGTCGTTGCCTTAGGCTAATGAAATCATAACATTCATAACCTAAAAGAAATGTGTATATTGGGTAATTCTATTTTTTTAATAAAAGCACATGTTAAAATTCACAAGACCTTCAATTTCTATTTGGAATAAAAAGACTTCTTAAAAATTGTTTTTTCATCAGAAAATGATCCCCCCAAATGCACACTATCCCCAAAACAACAACCACTACCTCAAATCTGTAATCCTGCCAAAGCAGCCTGCATGACATGAGCAGCGAGGTGACAGGAGCTTGCAGAAGCTCACGTTCCCTAAATCAGTCTTACCTCTCCTGTCTAAAAACCACAGGGCAAACCAAAGCGGCTGAAATCGTGGCTTTTTCCTGGCCAGTTCTGAAAAACAATATTCCAGAGGTTATGCATCTTATCTTAGGGTCCCCGTTGCCAGTGAGGCTGAAGGCAGAAAGTGCATTTGGATTGGCACGCAGTTTGAACTATTTTATGTTAGAGAAAGAAAAATTGAGCAATCCTGGAAGAACTCCATATTCTTGCTTTAAAAATAAAAAAAAAATTTTTTTTAAGTTCCTCTTGAAAGTTGCTACTTTGAACAGGAAGAAGGGTTTGGAACACCTGCCCCCTGAGTGAGTTGGGAGAATGTTAATCACTGTCTTTCTCTCCTTTACTTAAAGATTAACTCACATCCCAGGCCCCTGCAGAAGGAAACCGTATACACTTAACTTTTGAGGCTATCAGGAGGGATATTTCTGTAACAGTAGTAGCATGTCGGCCGGATCTAGAAGACACTCAAATCTGGAAATGTACCCCAAGGCAGTGAGAGCCCAAAGGGTCAGCACTAGGCTGACCAGACATTTGATAATTTCATTTGTCTCTTGACTAAAGTTCCCCAGGAAAAAAATCAAACTGAAGAAAAAGAGTGAAAATGAAATAGCCATATACTAGGACACCTGGAAATTTAGCCAGGGTCTTCTTAGGCAAAGTGACCTTGCACAGACCATCTCAGGTTAAAAATATTATAATCAATGCAATTTCTGCTGTATATTTATTGTTAAGTGAGAAAAGCAAGGTATAGGAAAATATACTGCTCACAAAAATTAAGGGATCAGGAAACATAAAGATACTCCAATACTTTCAGCCTTTTGTACAGTGCATTTTTACCAATGAAATAAAAGCTACTTTTGCATCTCATTTGCATAACTGAACAACTTTCTTTGACTTGTCGTTTACTTTTCTGATCTGCTTGTTTAATATAAAAAAAATCAAATGTTTCTTTTTTATATAGCTTCATATTCAATTTGAAATGTCTCCTAATTTTTGTGAACAGTATAAATTCCTATTGTAATAAAATAAACAATAAATCCCTCAATCCAGGATAAAAATATTTTTTCCATTTGATTTTTTATTTTATTTTTTATTTATTTATTTTTTGAGCAGAGCTAGGAGTGAAAGTTGCTAATATTCATAGCGGGGAGAAGGGTAAGAGAAGGGAGGAAAAAAGAGGGGGTTTTTGTTTTGTTTTTTACAGAGACAGAGAGAGAGTCAGAAGAGAGGGATAGATAGGGACAGACAGGAACGGAGAGATGAGAAGCATCAATCATTAGTTTTTCGTTGTGACACCTTAGTTGTTCATTGATTGCTTTCTCATATGTGCCTTCACTGTGGACCTTCAGCAGACCGAGTAACCCCTTGCTCAAGCCAGCGACTTTGGGTCCAAGCTGGTGAGCTTTGCTCAAACCAGATGAGCCCGCACTCAAGCTGGTGTCCTCGGGGTCTCGAACCTGGATCCTCCGCATCCTAGTCCGATGTTCTATCCACTGTGCCACCACCTGGTCAGGCGAAAAAAAGAGTTTTAAAAAAGAGAGAAACAGGCTGTGTTTGGAAAAATACCCAGTATGCATGGCATAATATTATGAAAAATTTTGACTAAAATTTTATGGTTTTATTACAAATGGGCAAAAATTGAATACTTACATAGGTAAGAATTAGAAGGTGACAAATTTATTTGCTTTCAGGATGAAACCATGGATAATTTTCTTAAAGGCATTGTAATAATGCATTTTAGCAATATGACACATGTAGATTCTCTACCTACAGTTAACACCTGTTATTAACAGTCCGGTTCGATATATAACATTAGGACAAAAGTGAGTTGCATTTGGAAAGCAGGTCTGAGACATGGTGGAGACAGGCGGTGGTCTTTGGGACCTAAATGAGTCAGACACAGCCTGAAGAATTCCAACAGTTTGCACAAATGGGACAAGAAGTGAGACGAGTCCCCTCAATTAATTTCTTCAGGCACCTGGTGGTCTGGAGGCAGGTGACCTCACAGAAGGCTGGAGTCCGCCACACCAGAGCACTGAGGTGAAAAGCTAAATCCCAAGTAAATAGGTTCAAATAGGTCCTGAAGTCTGTGAATATGGCAGCAAGAGGCTCGCTTTAGATGGCAGATAGGAAACTGATCAGGAAAAAAAAAAAAAAACTAAGGAAATAAAATATTAAAAAATGTAAATGTGACGGAAATTATAAACAGCCTAGAGCTCCTCTCCCTTTGGGAACAGCTGTGTCTGCTAATCCCTCGAGGAGTCCTCCCTGCGATCGCCCTTCCTTCCTTCCTCCGTCTCTCTCTAATAGCTCCCTTGTTCCTGCTGGACAAAACTAGCCCTTTGTGGCTGCTCTCAGAACAACATTAAAAACAGGAATAGGGAAATTGTAAACAGGAGGCTTCTGGTCTACAGGCGAAGACACACACACAGGCCTCTGAGGCCTACTTCATGCTAAGCAAAGAAACAGATCTTTGTTGCTAAAGGGATTAGGGCTGCGGGATTTCGGTGGCACTGCTGCGGCATTCAGCTGGCCTGAAGTAGGGGCTTTGTAAAGAGATACCTCCATTAGAGGTCTGCGAGCGGAAATCATTCATACTCTTTATACAATCTGGGTAATGTGATAGTGTTGGACTGTTAAACGCCTCTGGTGAGGCAGGGTCCTATCTCCTTGAATGGAAAATTCTTCAGCAGCTAAATAGATGGTGGTATAATTACCTTCACTGACTTTTCTTTTCTTTTTTCTTTTTTTTTTTTTTTTTTGAAGTGAGGGTGGGTGGGATTGTCTTCTACCTTTTAACCCTTAGTAGGAGCAACATGAAAGGATTGCCCAGATTCCCAAGTCAGCTCAGAGATCGTCTTTGAATTCCTAGCGCTGGCATGTTACATCAGCAAAAATGGCCCTCTGAAAGCAATCAATGAACAACTAAGGAGCCTCAATGAAGAATTGATGCTTCTCATCTCTCTCCCTTCCTGTCTATCTCTGTTTGTCCCTCCGTCTCTGACTCTGTCTCTCTCACTAAAAAAAAAAAAAAAAAAGGCCCGCTGTGTATAATCTGCATATAGTCAACAACCACTTTGTCCCCACATTCACCATGATGATGAAAATTTCTGGAAGTGCCTCATTCCCTGCCTTTGGCCTGGGCAAAAAGGCAAACTTGCCTGGGATGCCCCTAACCTGCCTACCTAACTCTTATCTATTCTAGGCCTGCTTGTGCCGGCCAGCCCTTCCTTGTCTTCCCCTCCCCAAGCTGGGCTGCTGTCCTTCCTCTGAGGTCTGTCGTGTCCTGCACACACCTTCCCCGCTGCATTCCTCATGAACTCGGAGACTGTGTGTGTGTGTGTGTCTGCTACCCCAGTAGACGGTAAGCTCCTTTAGGGCAGTGGTTTATCCACAATGCCTGGTCCCTCGTAGGTGCCTAGAGCTGTGTCCAGGAGGAGACTGAGGTGGCTAGGTTGCCTTGCCTTTATTTATTTATTTTTACGATGGGATTTTTAAACATTGATTTGAGAGAGAGAGAGATAAGGCCAGCGATCTGTTCCTGTGTGTGCTCTGACCAGGGACTGAACCAGCAACCTCTCCACTTCAGTATGAAAGACTAACCAACTGAGCTATCTGGCCAGGGCTAGGCTGCCTTGCCTTTAGATCAGGGGTCCCCAACCTTTTTTGGGCCACGGACTGGTTTAATATCAGAAAATATTTTCACGGACCAGCCTTTAGGGTGGGACGGATAAATGTATCACGTGACCGAGACAAGTGTCAAGAAGTGAGTCTTAGACAGATGTAACAGAGGGAATCTGGTCATTTTTAAAAAATAAAACATCGTTCAGACTTAAATATAAATAAAACGGAAATAATGTAAGTTATTTATTCTTTCTCTGTGGACCGGTACCAAATGGCCCACGGACCAGTACCAGTCCGGGGCCCCGGGGGTTGGGGACCACTGCTTTAGATCATTCCCTATGGTAGGTAGCTGGGAAGACTGCATCTGCCTATGTGTTTTAATGGCTTATGAGGAATTTTTAAAAATTCATCAGTGAATTCTCCTAGTGAATGCAGGGGTCTTAAGAAACCAAGCCAAACAAAGAAATATGCAAGCAGTTAGGAGAGAAAAATGAGCCCTTCAAAGAAGGTGGCAAGTGGTGTCTTCCCCACCAAAGCCAGCAGTCTTCTGAATGACCTGGCTGGTCCCAATCCTGCCCCCACACTTTTCTTAGTTAGAAAAGTGCCACCAGCAGAATGGAAATATTCTTTGGGTTCATATTTTGAGTTTCTAGATCTAAATATTAATTATGGTATCATTTGGAAACTGACCAGTCAGAAAACTTCTCAGCTAATTCTAAAAATAAAGTCAGAACCATGGGAAGAAATGCAACATCAGAGCTAACGGGTACTTTCGTCTGGTACGCTCAGACCCTTCGTGGGTGGTTCATACATTCATTTTGGGAGAAAGCATGGCTCCAGGTACTTGTGGGGTTCTGCGATACCCCTGCAAATACGATGGAGGCTTGGCAACAACTGGTGGAAGGCTGGTGGTTTTCTCCACTGATACACTCAGTTCTCTGGGACATGCTTCTATAGAACTGTGGCCTTGGACATCACTAATTGTTGGCTGCTCCTATTGTTCACAATTTTCTCTCTGGATTACCTTTCTCTTCTTGCCATTTGGCAGATGGGACTTTCTGCTCTTACATGATTAACATCACTGTCTGCCAAAGCATTTACTATGGAAGGAAGAAACCAGCAACGAAACTGTGGGCTTTGTCTCTAATTCTGCTGGTTAATCACCCATCCAACCAACAAATGCTGAGCACCTACTATGTGCCAGACACTGCTGACTGAGAAGATGAGCATGACGTGGACTGAAGTGGCAATGAGCACAGTGGCCACCTGCACAGGCTTTCTGGGAGCACTGAGGAGCAGGAGGGCTTCCAGGAAGGGCTCTTGAAAGAGTTGAGAACAGCCTACTGGTAGATCCCAGATGGAAAATAAACAAACATTTGGGACAGTTGAGAAAATCTGAATATGTACTACTTCTTAAATATTGTTATTGTGTTGACGTTAAATTTGGGGGGCATGATAATGGCATTATGGTTCTATCAGAGAGTGTCCTTGATCCTAGGAGGCACGTACTTAACTATTTATGGGTGAGGAGTCATGACATCTATACTATCTATACAGTTTCAGACGATTTGGAAAAAACATGTTTGTGCAAGAGTGTGTATGCATAGGTACATGAGGGTGGGAGGAAGAGAACAAAGGAAAAATGTTAATTAGTAAACCTAGGTGTATGCACATTCATTATACTAGTCTTCTAATTTACCTCATTTTTGAATATTTTCAAAATAAAACACTGAATAAACAATTTAAAATATATGAAGATATTACAAGGGCTAAGTGCTGGGCTGCAAAAAAAAAAAAAGATAAATGGGTGTCCATTAGACAAAGACAGAGCGGAAGGGCTGAAGTAGAGGAGTTGGGGACGGTGGCTGGTATGCACTGAATCGCTCCTGGTCCAGCACTGGCACTTGTGTGTATTTGTCAAATGAATAAAGGAGTTAATTAAACAGAACTGTTTATGCAGGGAGCTGCAAGCAGATCAGACTAACATGGCGTAAGGTCTGTGTTAAGGAGTGAGAGCTGATTGGGCAGTAGAGGCAGGGGGCCTGTCATTAAGGCCTTTGTATATTCTGCCAAGATCCTAATACTTCACCCTTAGCACAGAACTGGAGGCCAGAGACAAGGTACCAGTCGGGATGCCTCTGTCTTCCTTAAACACAAAGGCCTGACTCAAACAGGCTGAATTTACCAAGAGACTTATTATCTAACACAGCTGCAAGTTCTGGGATGACAGACAGCAGAGGTGGTAGACTCAGCGGCTCATCGATGTCACCACAGACCCAGGTTCCATCCTCTCTCCACTCTGCCATTCTCTGTGGTTGGCTTTGCCCGCAGGCTGCCCTCCCTCATTTTCAGAAGTTGGCTTCAGCAGTTCCCAGAGTGACACACGGACATAGACAAGATCACAGGCAGGAGGGAGCTATCTCTTTTTTGGTCTCTTTCTTAGCAAGAAAAACTTTTCTAGAAGCTTCCCAAAAAACTTTGCCTCCCATTCTATTAGCCCAGACTGGGTCATAAGTTCATTCCAAAATCAATCACTGTCAAGGGAATAAGATGACACGTTTGGCTTAGAAGAATAATTTATACACGGTGGGAATCAGCTACTATGAATCATCACTTGAAACACTGGGAGGCTACTGGTCCAGGCAAAAGATGCTCTTAGCCTAAATCACGACGCTGGTGGCAAGAGATGGAGACAGGAAAAGATACTCAAGATTTATTTAGGAAGTTGTATTGGTAGAATTTGGTGGTGGGAAATGTGGAGGAGGGGGAAAGAAAGGACACCCTAGTCCAGTGGTTGGCAAACTCATTAGTCAACAGAGCCAAATATCAACAGTACGATGATTGAAATTTCTTTTGAGAGCCAAATTTTTTACACTTAAACTATATAGGTAGGTACATTGTTATTAACTTAATTAGGGTATGCCTAAGCTGGCCTTTGCTAAAAACTCAAGGGGCCAAAGAGCCGCATGTGGCTCGCGAGCTGTGGTTTGCTGACCACCACAGTCCATATTTCCAGCTTGGGAGAATGGGTAGAAGGAAGTGCCACTAATTGAGAAAAGGGAAGGGTTTTGGGGAAAGATAGCCTGGGGTATATTCCATTTGAAGTGCCTCTGGGCTTCAAGATAAAGGTGTTGGGCAGTCAGTGGAGTATGAGTCAAACCATTATCCCAGACAGGAGGGCCATACTAAGACACAGTTCTAGGTTGGGCTTTGGTCCATACAGACATTTTTGAACCAACATTTCATCATTGGAAGATTCCAAATTGGATTACATAATTTTGGCTTCTTTGGGAAAATTGAAAAATCTGATCCTGAATTCCTATGCATCAACAATTGGCTGGAGCCCAGTAGCAGCCATGTCTCATCCTCTTTAGCTAGAACAAGAGGTTCTCTGGCTTACCACACTCTCTCATAATTTGTTTCATTCATTGACTTTACCTGCCTGGCCCTGAAGGCTTTTCCATCTGGTGCGCTGCTCAGGATCTTGGGGGAAGAGGTCTGAGCTGCAGATACACGTCTAGTAGTAGCGGTATTTAGATGGTGGTCAAAGCCCTGACTGGATGACATTACCCTCTGAGGAAAGAGAATGAGAAGTGGGTCAAGAAAGTAACCCTGGAGCCATCCACTTTTTAGAAATGTTAGAAGAGAAATTAATGAAGGAGAGAAAAGCAGAGAAACTGGAAAGGAACAAGAGAGCTTGAAGTCTCAGGAGCCAAGAAAGAAGAGTGTGGAGTGAGAGGCAGTGCTTGCCTGTGCCAGAGAAATCTGGAGGGGAGGTCCAGATGGACAGGTTTTGGGGAGGTGAGTCCCAGGTAGCCATGGAGCCTCACTCCATGGCATGGTGAGGGAAGAGGCAGATGGCAATGGAATGGGCAAAGGGTGAGTGCTAGGTGGATACTGTGCATAGACTGCTCAGGAGAAAGGGAGAACAAAGATTAGATGGAAGCTAGAGAGGCTCTGGGGTCACGGCATGGCCCATTGCAGGATCAGAGAGACTTAGACATCTTAACGGGAAAAAGAGCTGGTGGTGAGAGGGAAGCTGTAGAGGGATGAACAACAGAACCTAGTACAAAAAGAGGTGGTGGGGCAAGGGGACGAAAAGGTCAGGCATAGGTGGCTATTGGCAAAAAGAGAGGCCTCCAAGGCTGGTGAATAGGAGGTGATGATATAAACCTGTAGGCAGATGAGTGTGTTCAGGATTTGAGAGCTACTAATTGACTTTCACAAGGGAGAGCTTAGTAACGCTTTCAGGGGATGCTCCAAGGTGTTCATCCTTTTCAATTGGGTATGAAGGCTGGGATGGGGTGGGAGAATTGGGAATCCTATCTCCTGACTTGGTTGTTTTCAAGCCCTTGGAAGCTGAGTTCCTACCAGCAAAAGGAGGTATACACTGGATGGTAGTTCTCCCAGGGAAGCTGGGAGGCACCAACTCTTAGTGGGGAGGGGACACATCACAGTATCACCCTTGTTTAGAGAGCCGATGACAACCACAGCCCCTGGGCTGGTGTGCGTCCTGGTTTGGATGAATGCCTTGCCCCCTCCTCTAAGCTTAACTTACCCAACAAGCATGTGTCATAACCAAGATAGCAATAAATGCAAGTCCATGCACACAGGCAGGTCCACTGAGGCTACAGCATGCCACCTGTGATTATAACACCCATTACCCAAAGAAAGCATCCCTTGACCTGATGCTGCACACAATTCTGAAGCCAAAGAAGACTGGTGCCACCTGTACCCAAGGCCTCAGGCTTGCTTCGGAGCAGACATCTGCCAAAGCAATGCTCGTGATGAGGAAGCTGTGCAGGGCATTTTTCTGAGGCAACTTCATCCTAGGTAGTGTTCCAGGTCAACACTCCATCCACTGCACCACCCCTGGTCACACTTAAGTTTCATTTTTATTGAGCACTTACTATGCACAACCACTGAACTAAGAACAGTATATACAATACTCCATTTAATCTTCACACAAACCTCAGTGTGGTGTGTACTTTACATGGGGTGAAGCTGAGGTTAGGTAACTTACTTAAGGTTACTTAGCCAGTAAGTGGGGGAGTTGGGATATGAACCCAGAACTGACCCAAAGGTCCAGGCCTTTTGCCCAAAATATTATTCTAATTCTGCTCAGCCTACAGTGGCTGCTGCAGTGCTGTGCACAGGGCTGGCCCTCACCACATTAGATTGAATTAAATATAACCAGTGCAGAAGAGGTGGCAAGCTCAATGGGAATGAAACATGAAATTGGAGAGCAGGTGAGAAGATGCCTCATTCTGGTTTGGAAGCTAAAAAGAACCAACATAAGCCTGACCAGGTGGTGGCACAATGGACAGAGTGTCAGACTGGGACACAGAGGACCTAGGTTCAAAACCCTGAGGTTGCTGGCTAGACCACAAGCTCATCAGCTTGAGAATGGGGTCATTGGTTTGAGCATGGGATCATAGACATGACCCTATAGTAGCTGGCTTGAAGCCCAAGGTCGCTGGCTTGAGCAAGGGGTCACTCACTCTGCTGTAGCCCCCTGGTCAAGGCACATATGAGAAAGCAATCAATGAACAACTAAGGCGCCACAACGAAGAATTGATGCTTCTCATCTCTCTCCCTTCCTGTCTGTCTGTTCCTATCTGTTCTCTCTCTGACTCTGTCAAAAAACAAAACAAAACAAACAAAAAAACAACATAAAACACATGTGCACATTTTTCCTCTGTACCCATGTAAAAGATGATGGCCATGTGGATGGCTCATGTGACAAGCACACTTCCTGAAGGCTCCTAGACTGCCTGACAGGAAAAGACGACACTGGTTTCAACTCAGCTAATGGCAGAGAAGGTCTGACCTCAAGAGTTGTCACAGGATTGAGAGGAGGAGGAGCTGCCAGGACAGAGATTTCTGGTGACTCAAAGGGAATTCTGACAAGAGGGAAGTCAACCAGACAGCCCTGCCAGAGCTCACCCAGGAGACCCTGCGTACGATGGGCTAGGCAGCGGTCGGCAAACTCATTAGCCAACAGAGCCAAATATCAACAGTAGTACAATGATTGACATTTCTTTTGAGAGCCAATTTTTTTAATTCATTTTTTAGAGAGGAGAAAGAGAGAGAGAGAGAGAGAGAGAGAAAGGGGAGAGGAGCTGGAAGTATCAACTCCCATATGTGCCTTGACCAGACAAGTGCAGGGGTTTTTTTGTTTGTTTGTTTTGTTTTGTTTTTTGTTTTTGTATTTTTCTGAAGCTGGAAACGGGAGAGACAGTCAAGACAGACTCCCGCATGCGCCCGACCGGGATCCACCCGGCACGCCCACCAGGGGCGACGCTCTGCCCACCAGGGGGCGATGCTCTGCCCCTCCGGGGCGTCGCTCTGCCGCAACCAGAGCCACTCTAGCGCCTGGGGCAGAGGCCAAGGAGCAATCCCCAGCGCCCGGGCCATCTTTGCTCCAATGGAGCCTCCACTGCGGGAGGGGAAGAGAGAGACAGAGAGGAAGGAGGGGGGGCTTGGAGAAGCAAATGGGCGCATCTCCTATGTGCCCTGGCTGGGAATCAAACCTGGGTCCCCCACACGCCAGGCCGACGCTCTACCGCTGAGCCAACCGGCCAGGGCAGTGCAGGGTTTTGAACCAGCGACTTCAGCATTCCAGGTCAATGCTTTATCCACTGCGCCACCACAGGTCAGGCAAGAGCCAAATTTTTTAAACTTAAACTATATGGATAGGTACATTCCTTATCGAAGTAGTGCCCACACATGGTATTTTGTGGAAGAGCCACACTTAAGGGGCCAAAGAGCCGCATGTGGCTCTTGAGCTGTGGTTTGCCGACCACTGGTTTGCTCTGTTAAAAGGTAGATGGCACCTGACCTGTGGTGGCACAGTGGATAAAGCGTCGACCTGGAAATGCTGAGGTCGCCGGTTCGAAACCTTGGGCTTGCCTGGTCACACATATGGGAGTTGATGCTTCCAGCTCCTCCCCTCCTTCTCCCTCTCTCTCTCTTTCTCTCTCTCTCTCTCTCTCTCCTCTCTAAAATGAATAAATAAATAAAAAAAAAAGGTAGATGGCAAAGATAAAGCTAAAAGGTCTTATCCGAACGATAAAATACCCCACAAAGCCTGACCAGGTGGTGGCACAGTGGATAGAGCGTCGGACTGGGATGCCGAGACCCTAGATTTGAGACCCCAAGGTCGCCAGCTTGAGCACGGGCTCATCTGGTTTGAGCAAGGCTCACCAGCTTGGACCTAAGGACGCTGGCTCGAGCAAGGGGTTACTCAGTCTGCTGAAAGCCCACGGTTGGGGCACATATGAGAAAGCAATCAATGAACAACTAAGGTGTTGCAACGAAAAACTGATGATTGATGTTTCTCATCTCTCTCCGTTCCTGTCTGTCCCTATCTATCCCTCTCTCTGACTCTCTCTCTCTGTCCTTGTAAAAAATATATATATATCTCTACCCCACAAAGACTCGCTCTAGCCCCTTTGCTTTGGTTCATGCTCGCTACGATCAACCCAGTTCCTTGACACTGACCATGTGATTCTCAGAACAATTGTCCCAGATTTTCCCATGGGTTTCTCCATTCCCCCCGCTCCATTGTGAAGTCAGCACTCCGGTGTATGCGCCGGCCTCTGCCATTGGCAGGTGAGCTCCTAGCCTGGTCAGTCTTGGAAGAGTGAGTAAGAAGGGTCCCTCGGGTGGTAGGTCTGACAGCAACACCCAGGCTCACATGCTTCTCTGCAGGGGGTCTAGCCCAACCTTTCCAGCCTCAATCAAAGGGTCATGGTCATGATAACTCCTCCATCTCCCAGGTTGTTCTGACACTTAGGCTACAGAATGGCTACATAAATAGATTCGGTGATCTAAGACCATGGATTTATTTATCACTAAATAACACATCAGTTGTCACAGAGAGATTAAGGCTTTACCCTATTTCTCTTATTTTCTTCTACACTTTTCTTCTACCACAGACACAGCGTGGGGTTTCCAACATCAAACCACCTTTCTCAACTCACAAATATTAACTATGGGCTGAAACGAAAATCATTTGAGCCCTTCGTGCCTGTGTTCTGGCTACTGCTTAGAGATCACAGAAAGACCTTGTGTTATGCTGTGGTTTACTGACTATCAGTGCCTTCAGGGCTGCCAGCTCATGGTGTTCTTCCAATAGTACCTAACACTCGGCAGGAAAACGGTCACTCCTCATTTTAAAGAAGAGGCAACAGATTCCAGGAGGCTACACAAATGACTCAGGTGGATGGTCCCAGAGCTAGGGAAATAGAAGCTGGCTTCATACACCCAGGCCTGCTGATTTCATGCCTAGAGTCCTTTCACTGCACTGCACCACCATGAGCTAGCCTGGCCCGGAAAAAGCCAGTATGGGAACCAAACACCAGCGTCTTCATAAGCAAGGTTCACACACTAGCTCTCCTTATTTACCATGGTGCTTTGTACTTGTTACTTAACTCCAACTTCCTCAGTCATAACATAGAAAAGGTAAAAAAAAATTACATCGCACAATATTGAGTGATTTGGAAATTAATAATAAGCAATGTTTTTTAAACAGCTAACACTTATAACAACTAACAACCTGGGCGCAATCTCATAGGTGGCAGCACCAGCTGGGCTCATCTCAGGCTGGCTGGGCAGCTTGCCCCCAGACTCAGATAAGGAACTTGGCTTTGTTGTTGGTTCAAATTGATCAGGCTCAAGGTGTGTCTGACCTCTGAGCCTTGCCCCCCATCTCCACCCCTTGCCATCCACAAGGCCTCTCAAAATGATCAGAGCCGGCCTCACAACTGCCCAGCTGTGTGAGTTATTCATCCTTCCAGACCCTCAGCCTCTTGACTACTCTAATTGCAAACACATTTCTTTAGACAACGGCCCAAAACAGGAGACAGAAAAACACTTAAGAGTCCTCAATATTAAGAGGCCTCAGGGTGCTGGGAGCATGGCCCCTTCTGGCCCAGGTACTGAAAAGACTCTCTACCTAGCTCCTCCCTTCCCCCAAACCAGGAGCAGCTCTCCAGACCCAAATGGGGCTGTCCCCTCATGCACTCCAGGAATCTTTTAATCCACCTTAACCTTACCCAGAGCCTTGGCCTGTCCATGGACCAAGAATAGGCTGCCCTCTTCCTTCCTTCGAAGCATTTTGAAGTTGAGTGGATTTGATAAATGTGGCAGACCTCTCAGACCCTTCCTCTGAGCCATTCTGACCTTCCATGGTTGTTTCTACTGTGACACAAGATGGGCCCTTCAGAGAAGTCTCGCATGCTGGTCTGCAGGTGGCCACTGCAGAGACAGGTATTTCCAATGACCACTTCCTCAGCTCAGAAAATGGCACCTCTCCAGACAGAAGTATCCAGGAGTCATCTTTCATTCCTGCTTTTTCCTCGGCCCCTGCACCCACCCCATTCTACATCCGAAATACATTTCAAATATGTTCACCTCTCTCCATCTCCACCACCTCCTGTCTAGGTCAAGCTACTGTCAGCACTCATCTGGACTCCTGATCAGCCTCCTAACTGGTCTACCTACTTCCCCTCTTGGACTCTGGCATATTGCTAGTGATCCTCCAAATCCATTCTCCTCTTTGCAGGGAGCTGGGAATATGGCAAGCCATTCAGAGTCCACATTTCCTAGCCTCCCCTGCAGCTAGGTTGGCCGTCTGACCATTTATTTGCTAGTGAAATGTGAATGGAAATGATTTGGACCCATTCTGTAGCATTTGTTTAAAAGGAAATTGCTTGCCAGGATTTCCCTTCTCCCTCGGCCCCCTGTCTATGGGCTAGAATGCAGACCTGGAGCTGAGCCAGCTCTCACCACACAGGTGAACACAGCAAACAACAAGAGGAAAGGAACCACTAGAGTTCCAGAATCGTCTTGTGGAGTAAAGCTGTCTACCAGGGCTGAATCACCCTGGCTGCTGTGATGAGAAAAGATGGGGACAGCAAGCTTAGAAGCAGAGTGATCAGTGTCAAGGCTATTATAGAACAAAGAATGGAATAGAGATGGCTTTTTTTTTTAATGTGATAGGAGGGGAGATAGACTCTCACATGCACCCCAACCAGGACCCACCCGGCAACCCCTGTTTGGGGTCAATGCTTGAATCAACCAAGCTATCATCAGCACCTGAGGTCGACACTAAGACCAATCGAGCCACTGGCTGTGAGAGAGGAAGAGAGAGAGGGGGGAGAGGGAGGGGAAGAGAAACAGATGGTCGCATCTCGTTTGTGCCCTGGGCAGGGATCAAACCCAGGATGTCTACAAGCCAGCCCTACGCTCTATTTACTGAAGCAGCCAGCCAGAGCTGGAATAGAGATGGCTTTGACAAAGGTGGTAGGTAGTGTTGGAAATGTTGAGTAGCATTCAGATTCCAGATGTATTTTGAAAACACAGTTATCTTAATTTCTTGGTAAATTCTACCTGGGGTATGAGAGAAAGAAGTCAAACATGACTGCCAGGGTTTTAGCCTGAGCAACTGGAGGACAGAGTGGCCATGAACTGAGAGAAAGGAACACTGAAGGTGGAGCCTTTATGTAAAGAATGACCAAGAATTAAATTTTGAAAAGTTGTGATACATGTATACAGTGGAACATGACTCAGCCATAAAAAAGGAATGAAATCTTACCATTTGTGACATCATGGATGGATCTAGCAATACTATGCTAAGTGAAATAAGTCACATAGTGTTTTATTTCACTTATATGTGGAATCTAAAGAGCAAAAGAGCCTGACCTGTGGCGGTACAGTAGATAAAGCATCGACCTAGAGTGCTAAAGTCTCTGGTTTGAAACCCCGGGCTTGCCCAGTCAAGGAACATAAGTAACTATGAGTTGATGCTTCCTGTTCCTCCCCCTCTTTCTCTCTCTCGCTCCTCTCTCTAAAAATCAATAAGTAGCCTGACCAGGCAGTGGTGCAGTGGATAGAGCATCAAACTGGTATGCAGAGGATCCAGGTTCGAGACCCCAAGGTTGCCAGCTTGAGCGCAGCTCATCTGGTTTGAACAAGGCTCACCAGCATAGGCCCAAGGTTGCTGGCTCAAGCAAGGGGTCACTCAGTCTGCTGTAGCCCCCTGGTCAAGGCACATATAAGAAAGCAATCAATGAACAACTAAGGTGGCACAACGAAGAATTGATGCTTCTCATCTCTCTCCCTTCCTGTCTATCTGTCTCTATCTGTCCCTCTCTCTGTCTCTGTCACAAAATAAAATAAAATAAAAAGACAAAAATCAATAAGTAAAATTTAAAAAATTTTTAATAAATAGCAAAAGAAAAGAACAAACAAAATAGAAACAGATTCATCAGATTCATAGCTACAGAGAACAGACTAGTAGTTCTCAGAAGGGATGGGCTGGGGGACTGAATGAAAAGGTTGAAGGGATAAAGAACTATAAATTGGTAGTCACAAAATAGTCACAGGGATGTAAAGTACAGCATAAGGAATATAGTCAATAATATTGTTATAATTATGTACGGTGTCAGGTGAGTCCTTGGAATAACAGGGAGGGGGGACACTTTGTAAAGTATGATTGTCTAACCACTCTAATACAGAATAATCTTGAATGCCATCTGTAAATGAAAATAAAATTTTAAGACAAAAGACTTAAATTTGGACGTCAAAAGTAGAAGTTATGAGAGCCTGAACCTGGAGTTAAAACTAACTGGATTTGGGTCCTGACTCTGACACTTAACCGGGTAACCTCCATCAAGCTACTGAAATCCTCTATTCCTCTGTGTTCTCTTCTACAAAACGAGGCCTGATGACCGCTATCTCACAGAGCTGACGTAAGGAGGAAATACATGCCTTCCAGACTTCCTTTTGTGCTGTTTGATTCTTCAAAAAGGCTCGGAACTTTTGAGGTCAGGAAGAAATCTTGCCTCATCTCCCTGCCTGCTTATCCCATCTCAAATAACATTAAGCCCCCAAGATTTTGAAAGGAGAGATGTGGCTGTCTGCTGCGGTTTGGGGACAGCTGTAAGGAAGCTTTCAGAGCAGCTGGTATAGGCATATAACAAGAACATGTTCTTCACCTCAGATTCCTGGTAAAACAAGGCCTGCAGTTAGAAGGGAAAGGTTTTAATTACAAGGCCACCTGTCCAGCCATCTGAAGCCAACCCAGCCTCTGGCTGGCTCCCTATGGGCAATGGGGCATTCAGGGGAACCACGCTCAGAGCCCCTAATGCCTTTCACATTTCACAGTACTGTATAATCAGGGCGGAAATTAACAGCTTTCAAAAACAGGCCCCCATTTTTTTGTTCCCCTTCCCCATTTGTTATTAAGACAGAGACACACATTGAGGGTTTGGGTCATGAAGAACCTGAATTCCATCCTTCCCTTTTATGGCCTATCCCTTCAGGATAAGGTGGCCCTGAACCCAGATGATCTATGCTCTCCAAAGCTGACTATAACCCACTAATGCCCCCTCCACATGGAGATTAAGTGACTTCTAAATTATTAACTGTCTATCAACTCATTTAGACTGACAAATGTATGAAAAGTAAGCTGGCTATCTTCAAACCTATATAAAGTAGGAATCAAAATTAATGAAAATTTCTTTCAATGTGAAAAAAAAAGAAATGCTGTTATATTTTTAAAGGAAGTAATTACATTTAGCAAGGTTAAAGTTTCTAAATAAATAAGGCAGAAATTAAATAATGCATTAGAGACCTGGCCGGTTAGCTCAGCTGGTTAGAGCGTCATCCCAAAATGCCAAGATTAAGGATTCAATCCCCAGTCAGGGCAAAGACAAAAACAACTAATGGATACATGGAGGGGTGGAACAACTGATAAATGTTTCTCTCTCTCTCTCTCTCTCTCTTCATGCTCTCTCTAAAAATAAATTTAAAAAATCTTTTAAAACAAACAAACAGAGAAATAATCCATTAGCTTGCCATAATAGCATAAAGGGCATCGCCGCTACCAACTGGCTATGAGCTCCACGCAGGCAGGGACCATGGGCACCTAGCTCCCCACTGCACCTCAGTTTGTGTCTGGCACATAATGAGTATTCAACAAACATTTGCCCAGTGGATGAGAAGACTAACGGATGACCTTGTCTCTGCTCACCTCCTTCCCCACCTCCATACACCCCTCATTCTCTATATACCGAGTTCAAGTATGAGGTTTCTCCTGGCCACAGTGTCATGGCATGTGCTGTGCCCTCTGCCTGAAACCCTTGGCCCCACCACACCCTTACCTGCACTGTCTCCTCTGTCTCAGCTTATTCCTACCGCTTTCTCAGATCTCAGCGCAGGCATCCCTCCCAAGTCTCTCCATGTCCTTTCCTTTCTTTGTAATTGTACAGTTATACGTATGATTGTCCCCACAGCACTTGTCCATATCTAAATTTATCCCATGTGTTTAAATAAATAATTATCTGTCTCCTTACAATCCTGTCTCCTTACAATCCTACCAGGGGCCTTGAATGTCTTATCTACAGATATTTCCCAATAATCCCCACAATAGTATATGGCCCCCAGAAAGTCCTCAATCAACAGGTTGAATAAATGACTGTGTCAGATATCATTATTCTCATTATATAGTTGATTTTGTAAAACTCTTTTTTTATTTTAATTTTATTTTATTTTTTACAGAGACAGAGAGAGAGTCAGAGTGAGGGATAGACAGGGACAGATAGACAGGAATGGAGAGATGAGAAGCATCAATCATTAGTTGTACATTGCAACACCTTAGTTGTTCATTGATTGCTTTCTCATATGTGCCTTGACCATGGGCCCTCAGCAGACCAAGTAACCCCTTGCTTGAGCCAGTGACCTTGGGTCCAAGCTGGTGAGCTTTGTTCAAACCAGATGAGCCCGCGCTCAAGCTGGCGACCTCGGGATCTCGAACCTGGGTCTTCCGCATCCCAGTCCGACGCTCTATCCACTGCGCCACCACCTGGTCAGGCCATTATATAGTTGATTTTATCCAGTCAACCCCACCACTAGGCTGATTTTTTTCTCTTCCTATTTTAATAATATACATAAAAATATATCTGTTAATATCATGAGATGAAAAACTATGAATAAGACATTAATAATACAGATTCCAAAAAAAAGTAATCTGTTATTTATTCTCTTGCCTAACAAATGTATATTTAGTGTCTTTTTTAATGCAAAGTACCATTTCAGTTCCCATAGGAAGATATTAGGATGAATTCGAGTTCCCCGTCCTTATGCAGTTTATAAATCATGTAGGAAGATAATATATTGTAATATTAATGGTGAATTTTTCTGCAGGTTTTCTTGTACCTAGGGCCTTCACCCTAATCAGTCTACCTGGCCAATCTGTGTTCCTTGCCTCAGTGAAGAGATAAGAAAGCAGGGAGAACATTTTCTTTGGAGCTTCAAAGTCTACACCCTGTTGGCAATGGAGCAGACTCAGGGAATTAACACTTCGGAGGGAAATACATGATAAAGTAACAGCAAGGCTTCCTGACTCCACATGAGATAAAAGTCTCCCTATCTGACCCTGCAAGCAGGATGGACTCCAAGGGAGAAGGAAACAGCAAAAATTCCAGATAGGTTTGGAAGCTCTGAGTGCATGGCTCACTCATGCCTGGGGGAGCATCTGGAACCCTGATAGGTGGCAAGGCTATGTGATAGATTAAAATGCCAGCGGTGGCCCTGGCCAGTTGGCTCAGTGGTAGAGCATTGGCCCAGCATGTGCATGTTCTGGGTTTGATTCCTGGTCAGGGCACACAAGAAAAGCAACCATCTGCCTCTCTACCCCCTTCCTCCCCTTTCTCTCTCTCTCTCTTCCCCTCTCACAGCCATGACTTGATTGGTTTGAGCACATTGGTCCAGGCGCTGAGGATGGCTCTGTGGAGCCTCCTTCTCAGGGACTAAAAATAGCTCGGTTGCAAGCACAGCCCTAAATGGGCAGAGCATCAGCCCCAGACAGAGTTTGCCAGGTGGATCCCAGTCGAGGCACACTGGGAGTCTGTCTCTCTATCTCCCCTCCTCTCACTTGGAAAAAGAAGAAAAAAAAATGTCAGCAGCAGAGCAGAGTCCCATTGCCCCCACACAGCATGGGGCCAAGAGGGACACCAGTGAAGGAAGGGAAGCTGAGCTGCAGGACCTAAAGAAACCTTGCAGAGGGAAACAGAGGTAAGGTTCGGCCAACTACCTGTCCCAGTGACTGCGGGCTGGACAGAATGATGAACATTCTAGTAGAGCCCAGCTGGACAGAAGACATCTGAGGACTGGATCTACCATATCACAGATGCCTTGGCCCCAGTCCTCTGTAATTTAGACTGTTCCTTGAGGACAAGGGGAGTGTAGTGGGGAATGGGATGGGGAGCATGAGAATGGGGGAGGTCAGAATAGAAACCTCAGTTACACAAAGTGAAACTGACATTTCATGAGTAGCACCTGCTATACAGACTTGAAGAGCTCAGACTAGTGCTAATATAACTATGCTAAAGGCAGAGGTCATCACGGGGCCGTGGAAAGAAAGGAGAGCTGTGTAGCTGGACAGCCAAGGAGGCTTCAGGTTGGGGGTGAAACTTAAGCAAGGGTCTTGAGAGCTGGGGCAGAGTTTAGGGAGGTGCAGACG
Organism: Saccopteryx leptura; assembly: GCF_036850995.1. NCBI lineage: Eukaryota > Metazoa > Chordata > Mammalia > Chiroptera > Emballonuridae > Saccopteryx > Saccopteryx leptura. Next base: position 164,742,393 of record NC_089508.1, on the reverse strand, counting down.
TGAAATAGTGAGGCTAGAGGAAAACGTATTTCAGAAATGAAAAAACACAGGTAAAGATGCAGGGGGGAAGCTTTGTGTAAACAATAACACAGCTGACTTGTCTATAGCTCAGGCAGATGTAGGTAAGCACTTAAAATTAGTGATGCAATGGAGTCTTAAAAGATGGGAGTCTGGCTGCCACATGGTAGATAATAGAGGATCACTAATGGCGACCAAGTAGTAGAACAATATCATCAAAACTGTGCATCACAAACACTGAGGCCTTGGTCAGGTTGCTTGGTTGGTTGGAGCGTCGTCCCAATACACCAAGGTTTCAGGTTCAATCCCCAGTCAAGGGCACATATAAGAATCAGCCAATGAATGCATCAACAAGTGGAGCAACAAATCAATGTTTCTCGCTCTTTCTCTTTCTCTTCCCCTTTCTCTCTAGACTGGTAGCTCTTAAGGGAGGTCAGAGACAGGGTCTAGACTGAGTGTACAACATCTAGGTTGGAAATATGGGCATGGATCTTAGAAAAAATATAAATATTTGGCATTAGTTGTCAGAGCTGGACGGGCTATTACAGATCCCCATTGCCAGCCTGACTGATGGGGGTGCAGTGGCTAGAGCAGGGGTCGGGAACCTTTTTGGCTGAGAGAGCCATGAACACCACATATTTTAAAATGTAATTCCGTGAGAGCCATACAACAACCTGTGTACATTACACATTATACTATAAAAATTTGGTGTTGTCCAGGAGGACAGCTGTGATTGGCTCCAGCCACCTGCAACCATGACGTGAGCGGTAGGAAATGAATGGATTGTAATACATGAGAATGTTTTATATTTTTAATGTTATTATTTTTTTATTAAAGATTTATCTGTGAGCCAGATGCAGCCATCAAAAGAGCCACATCTGGCTCGCGAGCCATAGGTTCCCAACCCCTGGACTAGAGAGTCAGCCTGGGACACGGAAGTTGCTGATTCAAAACTCCAAGGTCACCGGCTGGCTTGAGCAAGGGGTTGCTGGCTCAGCCTGAAACCCCTGGTCAAGGCATGTATGAGAAGCAATCAATGAACAACTAAAGTGACGCAACTATGAGTTGATACTTCTCTCTCTCCTCCCTCTCTCTCTCTTAAAAGCAATTAAAGGGGGGAAAAAAGATCCCCATTACTCCTCAAAGCTTAAAAGTTTATATGTGAAATTCTCCTTAATAAAAATAAATAAACAAATCCCCAAAGTATATCAATCATGGGATCTTCCTAAAGTGCGGCCTCTGACTCAGGAGGTTCAAAGTGAGGCCTGGGACTCTGCCTTTCTGACAAGCTCTCAGAGGGTGCTGACACTGCTGGTCCAGGGACCACACTTTAAAGAGCAAACAATTAGATCAATACTTCCCCAAATATAACATGTGTATGTCTGATAGTACATACAGAGGTTTTAGGTGAGCCACTAACAGTCTATTTTAAGATCTATACAGATTTTCACTTATAATAGTGATGTGAAGTTTCCTTTAGATGCACACACATATTAAAAAGTTGATTTGAAGAAAATATTAGATAAATAATCGTAGAAGTGGCAGGTATAGGCAACAGAAGTTTGGCAGGTGGCCTGCATTTATTGAAGTCTGGGGAATGCTTAACAGGAAGAATCTGAGGATCCTTGTAGGAAGAGAAACAAATTCCAGTTTAGAATACATACTGGGACCCTGGCCGGATAGCTCTGTTGGTTAAACCATTGCCTCAAATCTCAGAGGTTGCCAATTCAATCCCCAGTCAGGGCACACACAGGAACAGATCTATGTTCCTCTCTCTCTCTCTCCCTTCCTCTCTCTAAAATCAATAAAATAAACATTAAAAAAAGTACTGTGGATATGAGAGGGAAAAGTCTTGTTTGACAGGCAAGGTGACTAACAGAGAAGGTGACTAACATTTACGAGTGTTTCCTGGGCCTGTGAGCCCAGCTCTCCACTGCAGTGTATCAGTTACTCTTCACAACAGCCCTATGAGGTAGGTGTGAGTGTTGTCCTGTTTGTCTCTATGAGGACACTGCAGCTCATAGAGGTTGCCCAAGGTCAAGTAGCTTGTAAGTACCTGAGCTAGGACTTGAATCCAGGTCTGGGGGACTTAGCCTTTCTCTCAGTTATACCACATCCCAATTCAGCTTCTACACAATTCTCCTTCATCCAGTGCTGCTGCTGCTATTTTTCTAGTAAGAAGCTTGTTATAACTTTGTTGCATTTGTGCCAGCAAGAATTGTGTGAATTCAAATTCACTGAATTATATCTTTTTATAGATATTATCGTTCCTATTTTCAACCTAACAAATAAGGGCTTTCTAGGGTCACATAGTCAGGACTCAAAACTTACATCTCCCTGACACCACATTGAAGGCTTTTTCTTTCTGTTTTGTTTTGTTTAAATTCAGTGAGGAGGGGAGGCAGAGAGACAGGCTCCTACGTGTACCCACTGACAGGGATCCACCTGGCAAGCCTACTAGGGGACAATGCTCTGCTCATCTGAGGCTTTGCTCTGTTGCTCAGCAACTGAGCTCTTCTTAGCATCTGAGGTGGAGTCCATGGGGCCATCCTCAGAGCATGGAGCCAACTCATTCCAATCAAACCATGGCTGCAGGAGGTAGAAGGTGGGAGGGAGAGAGAGAGAGAGAGAGAGAAGGGGCGGGATGGAGAAGCAAGCGGGTGCCTCTCCTGTGTGACCTGACCAGGAATCGAACCTGAGACATCCACACGCCAGGCTGACACTCTACAACTGAGCCAATGGGCCAGGGCTAAGCTTTTTCAACAAGCCTACCCTAATCCACTTCTCTTGGTGTATGACCGTTGTTAATAGAACTTCCACCCCCTGGCTGGTGTGGCTTCCTACCATTTGCCAAGCATATGTCCCCCACCCTCACTCTCTGTCCTGGTGGACACATGACACCGTTTAAATCAATTCAGAGTTTAACCTGTAATCTTGGTGTCAGTTAGTGGCTAATAGCTGCCTTGTATTTTTAATAGGTACACCAGATCTCTAGCAGGTGCAGACAAGCCACAAAGAGACCAGCTTGGAGTCTCTGCATGCTGGAACCATCCCTCAAGTATAAACCGAATGACATGTAGGATCAGGCAAGACCCTTTGTTTTATCAGGAAAGTTACAAAGATTTTTTTGAAAAGACAAACTTTTCTTTTAAATGTTTAAAAAAAAAAAGGAAAGGTACTATAAAATGCTTTCATATGAGACTAATCAATTATTCTTCTAAACTAAAATCTATTCATATGGCATTATAACTGAAACCTGAAATACTGTTATTTTGAAAGCAGAAAACATTCTAGAAGGATTTAAGCATCAGAAAAATAACATTTACTCCAGATTCCAGCCCTAATAATCCCCTTTAATTTATGCAAAATATGGCATTTTTAACTATCACTAGTTTTCTCTTCAAAGAGAACTTCCATCTAAAAGCCAGATTTATTGACTTCCCTTTCTTATCAGTCTGCCCCCTCTCTCTCCCTGTTCCCTGGGATGCTTTGCTACTTTCCACATATGCTTTCATCTCCAGTGTTCCATGCGGTACACAGTGACACCAGCACAGATTCTTCCGTTTCCTTCAATCTACACCCCATTCACCCAGATCGACCCATCTTAGTTGGCTAACAAAGTCTGTCCCATGCCTACAGGCAAGTATTGGGTGCACACACAGAGAGAGTCTGAAGGAGTGAGAGGAATACGGCATCATGAAGGGACTGGTCAGGACACAGAAAAACCCCAGTCCTGCCACAAATCTGCCACTGTCCCTAAGGCCGCTGGCAGAAAAAAGTGCACAGAGAACAAAGCAAGGCAAAACCATCCTTGAGTATTAGCTGGGGTTGGCCTCCTGCTCTGAGCAGAATTCCAGCTAGACTGCTTGGGCTGGGAGCTCCCTACCAAAGCTAGCTAAGCATTAAGTACCCCCCCCCCCTTGAATGGTCATTCCCGGGGCCTCCAGCAAGAGCCAGTCATCGTGACACATGGGACAAGAGAGGAACAGGCAAGAAAAATAAGGTGACAGACCTAATGCCTTGAATGGAGTCTGTCACCTCCCCACTCTCTTTCCAGCCAAGAAAGAGAAACAAAGAGTGCACTCAAAGAATAAGAATAAGTGAAGGGATAAATTTAAGAACAAACGATGAAAAAACAGGAAAGAGAGGACAATAAAAGACAGTCAGGCCTTCCCTCAGTGGGCACAGGCCTCAGTCCAGATTGCTCCATAGCACAATCATCTCTTCAAAAAGGACTTCCACCTGCCAACTGTGGTAGCACAGTGGATAGAATATTGACCTGGGATGCTGAGGTCACAGGGTTGAAACCCCAATGTCACCAGCTGGAGTGCAGGCTCATCGACATGATCTCAGGGTTGCTGGTTAAGCCCAAAGGTCTCTGGCTTGAGCCCAAGGTCGCTGGCTTGAACAGTGGTCATTGGCTTGGTTGGAGCCCTCTGGCCAAGACGCGTGGGATAAACAATCAGTGAACAACTAAAAGTGCCATAACTACATGGTGATGCTTCTCATCTCTTTTCCATCCTGTCTGTCTGTATCTCTCTCACAAAAAAAGAAAAAAAAGACTTCCATCTACAAGGACAAATGGGGCAAGAGTAGGCCCCATCTTTTACCCCTCAACTAGCAGCTAAGGAGACAGGAGAGAGAAGGTCCCATGGAGGGAACATGCATGGACCCTTAGGTTCTGGCCATATGAAGAGTGAGAGAGGCCCATTCTGCTGGCCTGAATGCTCCCTACACCTCCCCCCGAAGTCCTGCACACAATCTCAGCCCTCCTCTGGTGTGGTCCTGTCCTGCACGCAATCTCAGCCCTCCTCTGGTGTGGTCCTGTCCTGCACGCAATCTCAGCCCTCCTCTGGTGTGGTCCTGTCCTGCACGCAATCTCAGCCCTCCTCTGGTGTGGTCCTGGCGGGGCATCAGGCTTCTCCTTGCTTCCGTGCACAGGGTTCGGCTGGGAAGGCAACAGAAGCTGAGAAGGACCTCAGACTTGTTCTCCTAGAGAGCCATGTGGCATGGTCACCTGTGTTTCTAAACCTCATGTTCTCTACTGGTTTTCCCAAAGGGCTAAGAGAACAAAAAGAACCTGGAAGAAGCTCAGTGTCTGCCTTCTGCCTTCCTTCTTCCATGAAATAGTCTTCAAGAAAAACCAAGGCCTTCGATGGTGCTCAGGAGGAGAGAGCAAGCACAGGGGTGAGCACTCACATTCTGGAGTCAATGTGAGGTTCAAACCCCGGCTCTGCCACCTACTAGCTAGCGGCCTCAAGCAAGTTGATCAAGCCATCAGTCTTAGACTCCTCACCTATAAACAGGGGGAGCAACAGTAGCAACCTCCTAGATCGGTGTGAAGACCAGATGGATACTTCACAAAGAACACTGAGCATAGCTCAGAGTGAGCATACAACAACGGCTCTGGTTGCCACGATGATGAGATCATCACTCCTCCTCCTCCTCTAATCACATTTATTATTATTATTATTATTATTATTATTATTATTTCTCCAGCTTTACTCTAGTCTGCACCGCTTCCAGAGTGCAGTGGGGTTTCTGCCTCTCTGCGCCCATTCCCTTTGCTTCTCCACAGTTCATGACCAATCTACTAAGGTGAATTCAAAGCCCTTTCTCAGAGGGAGGCAGATTCTAACACAGTGCTTTCCGGGCAATGCTAAAAGACACAGGTGCTAGTCACTTCAAAGACCACAAAGTGCTATTAGGCTGATTTCCTCCATAGTTATTCTCATGCAAGGTCCTCACCCCAAAGTTCCCAAGCAGCCCCTCAAACCAAATGTTCAGCTCACTTCTGCCCCTACCATCCTCACGACATTTTATGAATTTCTTTGAGGGGCAAAACATGGATTTGCTAAGCCTTCTTCTAGTTCATTTACTCACACTCCTACCTCCAGTGACTACTCTGGTAGTTGTTACATGGTTTGAAGAAATGCTATAAGCAGAACCGTTAAAAATAGCAACAGAACAGAAATTCATACCTTAAACAAATCATTCCAACAGATGGGACTTAAAGCATTTATTATCCCTCTCTGGTCTGGGACTTTTCAAACACTGCATTTCCAGCAGGCCAGCCTGGGAGCTATTTGATAGTACCTCTCTGACCAATTACCTTCTAATTAAAAGACCTCGGTGTGGGCTGGAGGTAGCAGCTTTGCATATGGACTTTAATTACTGGGCCCTAGTTTTGCCAAGAAAACACAAAGGGCTTTTCTGGCTGAATGCTGAGGCTTAGAATGAACATATGGCCTGCGTGGGAGGGGGGGCAGGTTAAGAGTGTAATCCTAAACAGGAAGTGGAGTATCCACACACCCCCCACCCCCTCCACCAATCTCCTGAAAGTAACTATGTATCAGGGTTATACAAAATCCCTGGTCAGCCCACAGAACAAAGGGCAAGCTAAGTGGGCAGTGAGCTGCGACCACGAACACCTCATTCAACCCCAGAGCCATCTCTGGATTGGAATTCTTTTTTGCCCCTCTGGTCTTTTCTTGTTGGCTTTTGGATCAGAAGCTCAGGGCTCTTCCTAGATTTCCCTGAGCCCAGAGTAGCCCAGTATTAATTTTTGTCTAAGCAGAATCCATTCCCCTGCCCCTGGTCACACTGTCCCAAACTTCCCAGTGCACAAGGCTCTGTCAGGGAGGGGCACGTGGCCTAGTCGCAACCAACCAGCACAATTTAATCCCTCGGGTCACAGTGTCTAGTTCAAGGACGGGCATTTGACTCAACCCAGTACAATCAGCATGACTTTCAGGATGTGTGTAGGAGTCGTGCTTGGAGAGACACAGTCTCTATCAAGCTGGAGGCTGAAAGGTGATGAGGCTGAGGCTGTGGTGGTCATCTTGCTGCCACAGGGAAGAGCAGATCTGAAAGTGAAGACAAAAGCCGGAGAAACAGAACCAAGAGAAAGAGTCAAGTCGGCGCACTGTGATAGCATCTGAGGTTCTGGTTCAAGTCATTCCTGAATGAATCCACTCATGACTTTTCAGTACTGTGAACCAATAAATTACTTTTATGCTTAAGTTGGCTTCTGTTAGGCTTTCTGTCCATTTGCAACTGAAATAATCCTATCTCACAGAAATCAGATTGTGAGGCAGAAAGTTAAAATAACAGTCCCACCCAGTAGGGATCCAGCCTGCAAAGAACATACCTGCTACGGCCTCTGTGAAGCCCGAGGGATCTTGGCCCAGAAACAAAGAATTCAAGAGCCAGAAGAGACCTTGTGGACAAAGCATGCTGTTCAACCATCTTTGCTAACTAACTCTTTTCCTAAACAGGTATGTATGTATATATGGAGGCCTACGGAGGAAAGATGTCACAGTAAGCAAGAGTCAAACTTCCCATTGCTATCTCAATGCCTGTATGGCCCTGGTGGGTTGGCTAGAGAGCATTGTCCTGATATGGCAAGGTTGTGGGTTCGATCCACAGTCAAGGCACATACAAAAATCAATCAATGAATGCATAAATAAGCAAAACAACAAATCAATGTTCTCTCTCTCTTCATTTCTCTCTCTAAAATAATCAATCAATAACAAAATGTATGTAGTTGTTACTTAACAAAACCTTTTTGAACATTACAGATCCTGTAACCAATAACCAATCTCTCAAACATGAAGCTATTGAAATAGTCTTCTCTTTTTCTATACAACAAATATCTCTTGCACTGAATTCCGTAATGCATTACCTTCACATCCTACAACAGTCAGTTTTTCTCCTTCTTTCTCATTTTCTTTGCTTGACACTAGCCTCTCATTTCTTCTCTTTCTCCTCTCCTTCTTCTCCTTCTCCTCCTTCTCTTTCTCCTTCTTCTTCTTCCTCTTCCTCTTCCTTTTTTCCTTCTCTTTCTTCTTCTTTCTTCTTTTGTGACAGAGATAGAGAGAGAGAGACAGAGAGAAGGACAGACAGACAGGAAGAAAGAGAGAAGAGAAACGTCAATTCTTTGTTGCTGCACCTTAGTCGTTCATTGATTGCTTTCTCATATGTGCCTTGACGGAAGGAGGGGCAGGCACAGCAGCGTGAGTGATTCTTTGCTCAAGCCAGCGACTTTGGGCTTCAAGCCACTGACCTTTGGGCTCAAGCCAGCGACCATGGGGTCATGTCTATGCTCAAGTCAGCAACCCCACACTTAAGCCGAATGAGCCCGTGCTCAAGCTGGTGACCTCAGGGTTTTGAACCTGGGTCCTCTGCATTCCAATCCAACACTCTATCCACTGTTCTAGTCAGGCTCTCATTTCTTCTTATTCCCTATTTTGCCCTCTCAGTTGCTCAAAACCTTTTCTTCTTAATTTGCATCTGCATTGCTAGCAGGCACTTAGTAATCTACACATTGTTTATTTCTCCATTCTTTTTTTTTTTTTTAGGGGAGGTTGAGGTGGGGCAGACAGACAGGAAGGGAGAAAGATGAGAAACATTAACTCAAAGTTGTGGCACCTTAGTTGTTCATTGGTTACTTTCTCGTGTGCCTTGATTGCAGGGCTCCAACCAAGCCAGTGACCTCTTGCTCAAGCCACTGACCTTGGACTCAAGTCAGCGACCTTTGGTCTCAAGCCAGTGTCCATGGGGTCATGTCTATGATCTCATGCTCAAACTGCAACCCTGAGTTCAAGCTAGCCGGTGAGCCCACAATCAAGCTGGCGACCTCAGGGTTTCAAACTTGGGTCCTCAGTGTCTCAGGCTGATGCTTTATCCAGGCCATTTCTCCATCTTTTAACTTCTGTCTCAAACTACGAGTTATCCTTTACCACTCCCTCACAAGTCTGTTGATTGCATTGAAAACAGCTGCAAATTTTTACACTCTGTCCCCAGAAAATACACACTCAGAAGTCAACAGCTGAGTTATCAACATCTTTATGACTGTCAAGAGGTATTTCTTCCTCGGATCAAACCCCACAGCTACCTGAAATATTTCTAAATGGTTCAGGATGAGAGATGAAAAATAAGTCCAATAGTCTATGTACTATATAGAGTGATCAGTTACTTAAACTTCCTGTGACTAAATCCCCCCTATTTCTATGACAGATTAATGCTATTTGCCTGTGTATAATGTTAGCCAAGTTCTGGTAACACACAGATGGAAACCTTCATGTAAGCGTTAAGCAAGGTTATTACTCTCTGGAACCCAGTATGCCATTGGCAGCACTGAAGAATTACAATTATTATTTTTATATTCCTTTCAGAGCATCTTAGGAACTTACAGTCTTCAGAGGAAAAAAAAAACTGTGGGATTTTGGATGAGTTTCACAAACTCATTTGCTCTCTAGTCCAAGTGAAACCTTTTATTAGAACTTTGGATGGCGAAGTTGGAAAGTCGACTCAGGATATAAAATCACAGGTGATAGCTTGAATTTACACGGCCTCCCTTGTGTAAAATCTGCAACTGCTCACATGTGTCATCCATGTCTTCTTTTACAGAAAGATTTTCTGGGGCAAGATATACTAATAAGGAAGAATTTAAAGACATTTAGTCCTGGCCAGGTAGCTCAGTTGGTTGCAGCATCATCCCAACATGCCAAGGTTGTGGGTTCGATTCCTGGTCAGGGCACATACAATGAATGCATAAATAAGTAAAACAATAAATTAATGTTTCTCTCTCTAAAATCAATAAATAAAACTCTATACACACACACACACACACATATATACATATAAGTTATTATAAAAAATAAAAACGTACTATGGATACAAATTCTGGGCTTCCTTTCCTATTACCATTGTTAACTCTATTTAGGTAATTTCCCTAGAAATCTTTCTCTTTAATATCCTGCTTTAAAACTGTCAATCACTAAGGGAACTGGAAATCCACCATTCCCAGACTGACTTCTTCAGCGTGCCGGGGGCACAACTCTGGGCACCATCTCCCATGCCCTCAGCTGCCTCCTTCTTCTTTTCCAGGCTGGTGCCCCACCCTCAGCACTGGTTGTCCCTCCACTGCCAGGGGTGTGGAGAGTGGTTTCCCGAGAGGCCACCAAAGAGACAGCTGAGAGAATCCTGGAAGGTAGAGGAGTGAACTCCCGGCAGTTTGAATTTACCAATGGGGAACAGGAGTCAGGCAGGGGGAGAAAAGAGCCGGATTGCCCTATTCCTTCTCCCTCCAGCTATGCTGAGCTGCAGTCCCTCCTTGCCAATGTCCAGAGCAGCTCCACACGCAGGTAACCTGCCTGATTCCTTGTGGCTTATTTACACATGGTAGCCAACTCGAAAAATCAGGGTATCCTACTGCTTCTTCTCCACCTCCCCCTCACCTCCGTGGGGTTTCACCTTCCCGGCAGTCTGAGCACCTCTGCCCGTGCCTCCGACACTGCTTTCTGGAGAGCTGGGCTAAGATGTTTTATCTTCTGAATCCAGCATTATTGAAGGTGTGATTTGCAGACCACCTATGTTGGAATTTTCCTGATAAAAATGCAGATTCCAGGCTCACCCTGGAAACTTGAACTCAGTAGGTCTGGAAGGGTCCTAGGAATTTGCAGTATTAAGTTCTACAGGTGACTCTTAAACACCCTAAAATGTGAGGGCCACAGGTCCAAGTTCCTCCAGTGCCCCTCGACCCCATAACCCTGATTTCTTTGCCTTCCTCCCACATTTTTGCTGAGCCCTGCTGACATTCCCCAGTGCGATCTCTTGCATCTACACTTGTCCTCTTTTCCAATACCACTGCTTGCCCCCAAATCTGGGCTCATCTCCTTTCTCGTGGAATTTAATCAAAGCCTCCTAAATGTTTCTCCCTCATTGACTTCCTCCCAAAACGGGACTAAAATGGAAGCCAAGGCTGCATATTTCATAGAGCGCCTGGACCAGTGCAGTACAAAAAGTAGACACTCAAATTTGGTCAGAGAGACACACAGCGTCCCTGAGGTTGTAGGCTTCCCATCAGATAGAATCAGACCTGTGCTGGAATTGTGAGCCTGCCTGTTTGCTGTGCTTAATTCTTCCTTCATTGCTACCCTCACCTTGCTGATCATGACCATACACATAGGGAAACCCACGTGGGCAAGAGCCAGCCCATCTATTTCCATGGGATCCCATACCGAATGGAGCGCACGTCACATAATGGATGCTTTACCCAAGCTGGCAGCAGTTGGAGTAACAGGAATATAAAACCCGCTCCTTTTCCTCTGTCTCCCTTTCAACCCTCCCATACCCATGTTACTTGATTACCTCTCCTACCTCAATCAACACTTCCACCACAGCTGAGCACTCTCCTCTGCTCCCTTTGACATGACTTTGGCCAGAATCAGTTTGACTGCACTTGTGTTCTATTTGTTTTCTTCTCTGTGTCTCTATTCTTTCTGACTTGAGAAACTGAAGTAAAAATGCCCTTCCTTATCATAAGGACACAAAGTAGATTATTTAACTTGGTAATTATAGCTAATATTTCTTAAGCATGTACCATGAACTAAGCCCTTTCCAAGCATTTCCTTTAGTGCTTTCAACAACCCTAATAGGTATGTCCTATTTTTATCCACCTTTATAGGTAAGAAAACTGAGGCTCGGGAGATTATAACTTGCCTACAGGAAGTGCTAGAGCTTGTCTGATCACAAGGTCTAGGATCTTAAGCATCCTGGTACCTTCTCTCCACACTGTCTGAGGATGCACAGTGACTTTCCCCACTGCAGCTCCCCAATATGAACCTTTCCTGCTAAATAAGTGTCCCCAAGTCCCCATGCATGGCTGATGTAAGTTGATACGCTGTGACAGCTGGCTCCGAGCCTCATGGTCCTGGTCCTCAATCAACCCTTCGGTTTTTGCCAATCTAACTTTGCAGTTCCATTTGCCACATGGTTCTGCCACATCAAGCAGACATTTCATTTCTGAATCATACACAATCTTCGTGTCTGGCTTGCTTTACAACCATTCTTGCCACATCAAGCCAGGAGCTCATTTCCCCCCCAATATTTCTTCTACAAACGTCATCCACTCCAGCCCCCCTAAAACCCTGCATCGTACTCTTTCATCCTAGTATCTGAACCAGTACAGAAACATGTCTCAGAGCCATCCCCAGTGACTCACAGTCCCCAAGACAGAACCCCTGTGGGCACTTGACAGTTTCTCCTTTGAAATTGTCTTCTGAAGACTAATTATCCCTCAATCTCCCAGTGAACTATCCTGTCTTCTCAGTAACTCTGTCTTCAGTAACTCAGTAACTCTTGCTTCTGACTTTGTCCTTCTGAGCCCTAAAAACCAGCCAAGATCTGAGCCAAGGGATGAAGCTAATGATTTGACTTTAGCATGCCACTGGTTTCATCAAGGCGTAAGGCTAGCCCCTTATTTGTAACAGGCCCAAGTCATCCCAGGATGGTGGTGCTGCTCCTCCTTCTTGGATCCTTAGGTCATGGTAGCTGTCCCCCACCCCAAGCTTAACTTAACTTTTAATTTGAAACTTAGCTTTCCAACTATCTTGCTCTCTCCCCAAGCCTGCACATCTGGAACCATTCACAAAGTGGTGGTTGAAATTTCCACTAATTCAAATGGAATGCTAGGGATGGAGGCCACTGGGAGGCCCTCAGCTTCCCTCTTTTCCCAGGGCAAGTAGTTCTACTCTAAGAAACACATGTGTCAACAAATGTCCTAGATCATGCCCACTGGGGGTACAGCCCTGAACTGGAGGCCCTGAGGTATGTATAGATACCATGGACAATGCTATGGACTGAATTATGGCCCACAAAATCCATATGTTGACACCCTAACCCCAGTGACTTACTGGACATAGGGTTTTTAGGAGGTATGAAGGTTAAATGAGACCATAAGAATAACACCTAATCCAACAGGACTGTGGCCATATAAGAAGAGGAAGAGTGATTCCCCTCCCTCCTCCTCTTTCCTCCCTTCCCCTCTCTTCTCCATGTGAGGACACAACCAGAAGGCTGCTGCCTGCAAGCCAGGAAGAGAATTGTCACCAGAAACCAACCTTGCTAGCACCTTGATCTTGGACTTCCCAGCCTTTGGACCTGTGAGAGAAATTTCTGTTGTTTAAGTCACACAGCCTGTGGTACTTCATCATGGTAGCCCTAACGAACAAAGGCAGCAATCTCTTATGTAAACATTCAGCGTGGTTCGCAGGAAAAACCCAGAAATCCGGAACCTTGATGCTCCTCACCTGCCCCACCGCTCTGCCCAGGAAGGATACCAACATCAGGAAGGGCAGCGAGGAAACTCCGTTCATCTGCCAATAAGCACTTATGGAATAACTATATGTACAATTACAAATAGCTTTCAAACACAATATCATAATATTTGCTTTATAAACACATGGAAGAAAGCTCTGGAAAGATACACAGCAAATGGATAAGGATCACCTCCAGGGTAGAGAACAGGAGTGGGGAGGAGAGAATAGGGGCAAGGAGGGTAGGATAAGGGACTTTTAATGACATAAAATTGTTTTAATGTCTTTGTGCATAAAAAGAGAAATACAAACTTGCAGGAGATTTAATTGAAGTGTCAGGACACAAATCTTGAAGAGTTTCTCTGAATAAGGCCTAGGTATGGGGCAAATGGGGAAGTCCATCTGACTCAGACATTCAGGTGGTTCAAGGGACTGTAGATAGCACATGCCCCAGGAGAAGAGCCCGAGGGATCAGAGCTCTGAAAGTAGAATCCAATATTCTAGCACTTACAAGGAAGACTAATGTCCCCAACAAGAGAGTACGCCTCATTTGCTGCCAGACAACCAAGACCCGTAAGATCCCAGGTGGTCCTTACAGACCCTGCTCTCCCCAAACATGTAGGAGTCCAGAATAGAAAAGACCTGTTGCAGTGCAGATTGAAAACCAGCAGTGTGAAGGTTAAAAGCACAGGCTCTGGCTCCAGGCTGCCTGGGCTCCAAACCTGGCTCCACCACTTAGAGTCAGCTAACTACTCTGTGCTCCAGTGTCCATGACGATGGCCAAAGCACCGACTCTCTGGAAGACACTCAGAGTGGCGCCTGGGCCTAGGAAAGAGGTGGCACGTGAATAAAACTCAGATTGACTTGAAGGTAGCAAGTGACATCATGTGATTCCACTCACACAAAACTCATTATTCCAGCTCCTAGAGACAAAATAAGTTGTCAACTAGGCTAGACTTAATGACTAGGACAGAAGAGGGTAGAAGCCTTTTTGTAGCACACGCACCTTCTCCTAGGTATTCAGTCAAACACTGATGTAGGTGCTGCTGTGAAGAGATATTACAGATGAGATTAAAGGCTCTAATCCGCTGCCATCAAAGTAGGAAGATTATCCTCGGTGGGCCCAATTGAATCAGGTGAGCCCTTGAAAGGGACTGAGCTTTTCCTAGCAAAAGAGGGGTCCACAACTGCTTTCCCCCCTGGATTTTCCCATCCTGACTGCTGTGGACAACAGCTCCAGCCATGTCCATGAGGTTCCAGCTGGCATGTGACTGTCCTTCTTAAGAGGTTGCCCTATAGATTCGGGGTTCACTTAGCCAACTCTCCACAATTATACGTCAATTCCTTGTAATACATCTATTAAAGTAGGTATCACCTGGTTTTGCTTCTCTGGTTGAATCCCAAATTCTGTTTTTCCACGTCAAGCACCATTAAAGATCAAGGGGCTGAATGTGAGCACCAGTACACAGTCAGTTCTCATTAATCCCAATAGTTCTGGTCCGTAATGCCACAGCGGACACCGAATTAGCAAATGCTGAACCATCGATCACTTCACTGGTCACAATATTTTCATTAACTGATCAATATATAACCTTGCTTCATGTGTGTTTCTGTTTAAAGACATTTTATTTAATATACATTGCTGATTAACAATGAACTCACCGTCAAGAACTCTGTAACTCATGCCTCCAGGGAGCTTCTCAATACAGTATTTTCTTTTTTTTTTTTACATGTTTATTTTATTGATTCAAGAGAGAGAGAGAGGAAGGGAGAGAGCATGAGATGTTAACAGGAACATCGATCTGTTCCTGTATGTGCCCTGACCAAGGATCGAACCAGCAACCTGTGCGCTCAGGACGATGCTCCAACCAACCGAGCTATCCGGCTGGGGCCAGATACAGTATTTTCTCAGGAAGGCACATCACAGCCTCCTGCACTGAGGACACTAGACAGCCGTCCACACTATGCCTGGAAATAGCAAAGTTACCCCTAAAGAAAAAGCACAAAAACTGTAGAAAATGTGGCACAAAACAGACTGAAAATGACACTTGTTTACAGTAGGAGAGCTGAAAAAAGTAGGCAGAACATGGCTTTGTTTCACCAAAGCTGGGAATATGCCCACCATATATATATATATATATATATAAATCACTTATTATTATATATTTTTTGCCACTCTGAATATGTCCACAAAGGACCACAAAAGCATCACCAGTATTGGTTTGGTGGTTACAAATAAAGTTTAGCTAGTAGGTGAAATGGCAACTACAGAATCTGTGAACCATGAGGACGAACTGTATTTTTTCACTTGTTCTGCTCTCAAAGAAAGTTTTTTCCTCCTCTCCCAGGTGTGAATTTCTCCAGTTTGAAACCTCTCTCTTCCACCTCCCCTGTCACTCATGTTCTGTCCTCATCTTCAGCCCTTATGAGCCATGCTGGACGTTCCCTGCTTGTTGCCCTGAGAGACAGAAAGAAGATCAGAACCGAGGCAGTGCCATGACCAGGGCCAGAGGAGACGGAACTCGGGTGAAGAGACAGAACCCGGGTGAAGAGATGGGCAGAGAAGACAGGAGAAACCAAAAGAGACAGCCGGTCCTTGCTAAAAGCCGGAGGGCTGAGGGTTTAGGAAGAAGCTGAAGGTGACTCTGCAGTTTCTAATTTCATGAAGCCAGTAAGTATTGAGGAACCATGTTTGAGATTCAGAGTAAAATGATGTAGGTCTCTGAGGGAAGGTAATGAGTTCTATTTGGGACCCATTAAGTCTGAAGTGCCCACAATATCCAGATGGTGTATGTATCAATCAGTGCTCTTTGTAGCAGAGAAAAGAAAGCAACCCTGGCAAATTCAAGCAGATAAGGAAATTACTAAAGGGTATCTGGCAATTCGCAGAATTTCCAGAACAGCCAGAGAACCAACGTTGGCGCCTCTGTACCCAGGAGCAAGCACAAATTCACTCTGGACCCAGTCCAATAAGGAACCCACTGTTGAACTCCTGGAAACACACTCGGTAGTTCACAGCTCTGACTCAGGCTTTTGCTTCCAGAATATTGCTGTCGCCCCAAGCGCCTGCGTGTGGCTGCCCCGACCATCCTCATGGACATGGATTCTACATAGGCCCTGCTTCCAAACGCCCATGCTCCAGCCGCCAGGCTGAGGAGGAATGGGTGGGATAAGCCTCTGCAACTGGCTGTCTCTGGAGTGAGACACGGGTCCTGCCACACAAGGCAGGAGAGTCCCTACACAGAGGAATAAATCCTCTGATGTGGGGAAGACAAACAGAATAAAAAATTTCGGCTACGATATATCCAGGAAAGGTAGAAACAGCACCGGTCATAACAGCTCCCAGTTCTAAGCACTATATGTCAGGCACCACATCAAATGGTTAACATGCATTTCTAGAGTGCAAACTAAACAGAAAAAGAAATATTAAGTGGGTATAGAGCAGAGATCCAGGAAGAGCAGAGCAATTCACTCACGTGGCCAACCACGTGGGTTTGCCCAGGACTGGTGGTTTCCTACTAAGCAGGACTTTCGGTGCTAAGTCCAACAGGATCTCAGGGCAACCAGGGCAGTTGGTCAGTCTAGTCTGGTTCAACAAACCTGGGTCCAAGCTGTGGCTTATCCACTTGGGAAATGTGACTTAATTTCTTAAAACTTCAGTCTCCCCATTTCTAAAAAGGGTACGACAAAAGCATCTCCCTCATAGAATTGCTGTGGAGGGTTAGAGATGATGTGTATAAAAGTACTTCAGCCCATTGCCAGGTATACATAAAGAGAACATAAAATCATTAGAAATTATTCTTAACTCCTGGAAAACTTGCGTTCATTCACATTACAACAAATGGTGAACTGCGATTTCAATCCAGGGCTGAATAACTCCACGCTTACTTCAAATCCCCAAGCATTTACTGCATCCCTCTCTGGAAAGTGGTTGAACCTACAGGAGGATAAGGAAAGGGGACAAACCAGGATTAGCACTACCAGCTTCTTTAATATCTAAGGCAGGCAAAGAGGTAGAGCCAACAAAGAAGACAGAAGAAATAGATCACAGATGGGCACAGATTGTGAAAGTAGGATAATTATAAAATGTCAGGAGTGGCAGATCAGATCCAATATTACAGAGAAATCGGTAGGTTAGAAAGATTATTTTTGCAATCAGAAAAAAAAAGTATAAAAAGAAGAAGTTGAGGGACGTTGGTTTCTGATCCTAATGGAACAGCAGAGACTGACTTATTCCCTGACTTTAGACATTGGCTGACAGAAAGCACAAGATGATGATCCTGAGAGAAGGGAAGTGAATCAGGTAAACCCTGAGAGCATCCTGTCTCACCGCTGGGAGCGAGTTTCCAGACCGCAGTGCAAGAGGGATCACGAAGTAGATGGAACAAACCCCAGCAGCCCATACAGGCCTAAAAGTAGTTCATCTTCTAACCAATAAACAGGAAAAGACCTCCTAACACATCATGTATCAGGTAGGTTCTCAGGAGACTATTGCTTCAAAACGAAACCCAAACTAGCTTAAACCAGATGCCAAACTTTTTCTTAAAGGACCAGATACTAAACATTGCAGGCATGTGAGCCACATGGCCTCTGCCTCAACAACTCAGTTCTGCTATTGGAATCAAAAGCAGGCACAGACAACATGTAAGCCAATAGGTACAACTGTGTTCCAATAAAACTTTATTGCCTGAAACAGGAGGCTGGCCTGTGGGCCATGGTTGGCCAAGTCCTGGCACACAATAAAGCCTGTTCGGGACTCATTCTAACAAAACTGAAAAAGCAAGCCTAAAAAATATCAAACTAATTCCAAGGACCTTAACTGCATCCCAAACAACAAAGCCCAGTAAGATTTATAGGAATACAAAAATTCCAGCACTCAACAATGTAAAATTCACAATATCTGGAATCCAATAAAAATTTACTAGTCATCCAAAGAGTGAAAATATATCCCATAATGAGGAGGGGAGAAATCAAAAGGAACAGACCCAGAAATGTCACAGATGATGGAAACAGCATACAAAAAACATTAAAATCATATTCTAACTATATAAGTTCAAAAAAATTAGAGAAAAGCATGAGCATATTAAGAGGAATCAAGAAAGAAAAAATTACAAGTCTAACTTCTAAAGACAAAACATAGCCTGACCTGTGGTGGTGTAGTGGATAGAGCATTGACTTGGAATGCTGAGATCTCCAGTTCAAAACCCTGGGCTTGCCCGGTCAAGGTACACACAACAAGCAATCAATAAACAACTAAAGTGAAGCAATTATGACTTGATATTTCTTGTTCTCTCCCCTCCTCTCTCTGTAAAATCAATAAATTTTTTTTAAAGTGATAAAAAAAAAAGACAAAACATAAAATGTCTGAGATATAAAACAAACTGAATGAGATCAAGAACAGATTAGTCATTACAGGAAAAAAAGACATGAATGAATTTAAAGACATAGCAATAGAAATCATCCAAAATAAAATGCTGACATAAAAAAAGAAATGATAAAAAAAAAGATGAACAGAGCAGTTGAACAACATAAACCAAGCTAATATACTTGTAACTGTAATCCAAGAAAAAAAAAAAAAGCAGAACAAAAGTGAGGAGCATAAAAATTTATTTGAAGAAATGATGGGTGAAATTTTTCCAAATTTGATGAAAGCTATAAACCCACAATGCATTAAGCTCAACAAATCTCAAACAGAAGAAGCACAATAAAGAAAACTACAGCAAAGAATATCATACTTATATTGCTTATAACCAGTGATAAAGAGAAAGTTTTAAATGTTCTAAAGGAAAAAGACAATAAAGATTGATAGCATGGCCCTGGCCAGTTAGCTCAGTGGTAGAGCGTCAGCCCAGCATGTAGAAGTCCCTGGTTCGATTCCTGGCCAGGGCACACAGGAGAAGTGCCCATCTGCTTCTCCACCCTCCCCCCTCTCCTTTCTGTCTTTCTCTTCCCCTCCTGCTGCCAAGGCTCCCTTGGAGCAAAGTTGGCCTGGACACTGAGGATGGCTCCATGGCCTCTACCTCAGGCGCTAGAATGGCTCTGGTTGCAACAGAGTAACAACCCAGATGAGCAGAGCATCGCCCCCTGGTGGGCATGCCGGGTGGATCCTGGTCAGGTGCATGTGGGAGTCTATCTCTCTGCCTCCCTGCTTCTCACTTCAGAAAAATACAAAAAACAAACAAACAAAAAGATTGATAGCAGACCATGTCAGAAACAGTGCAAACCAGAAGAGAGTATATCTTTAAAGTGCTGAAAGAAAACAAAACCGTTAACTTAGAATTGTATACCCAGCAAACATATTTTTGAAATGCAAAGTAAGTAAAGACATTTTGAACATAGAATCATGCACCAACCACCACCATGAGAAATGTTAAAGAAAGTTTTTCAGGTAGAAGGTTAATAATAGCAAGTGGAGCCTGACCAGGTGGTGGCGCAGTGGATAGAGCATTGGACTAGGATGCGGAGGACCCAGGTTCGAGACCCTGAGGTCGCCAGCTTGAGCGCAGGCTCATCTGGTTTGAGCAAAAGCCCACCAGCTTGAACCCAAGGTCGCTGGCTCCTGCAAGGGGTTACTTGGTCTGCTATAGGCCCGCGGTCAAGGCACATATGAGAAAGCAATCAATGAACTAAGGTGTTGCAGCGCACAATGAAAAACTAATGATTGATGCTTCTCATCTCTCTCCATTCCTGTCTGTCTGTCCCTGTCTATCCCTCTCTCTGACTCACTCTCTGTCTCTGTAAAAAAAAAAGAATAGCAAGTGGAAATCTGGGTTAACACAAAGGAACGAAGAGCGTCAGACATGAAAAGTATGTGTAAAAATATAAAGTACTTTTTAAATCTTAATTTTAAAGTTCTCCTTAAAAGAGAAGTGACTGTTCTAAATGAAAAATAGAAACAATGATTTGATGGGTTCATAGCATATGTAGAAACAAAATGACAACAATAGCACAAAGGAAGGAAGGCGGTGGGGGAAAGGGTAGGAATATACTGTTGTGAGTTTTTTGTGCTAAACATGAAGTAGTATATTACTTGAAGACAGACTGTACTAAATTAAAGATGTAGACTGTAAACCTTATAGACACATCTGGAAAAAAAAAGAGGTATAGCTAATTAAACCAATAAAGGAGGATAAAATGGAATCATACTGACTACAAATGAGCATAAAATATCTTTTGGTTGTGTTGGAAATATTTTAAAACTAGATTGTGGTGGTGATTGCACAATTCTATAAATTTACTAACAAGCATTGATTTGTATACCTAAAATGGGTAATTTTATGGTATGTAAATCATACCTCAATAAAGTCTCTGAAAAGTGAAATCATAAAAAACACTCAATCCAAAAGAAGCAAAAGATGGAAAAACGACAAAACACAGATGGGACAAATAAAAACAAAATTGAAAGATGGCATATTTATACACATTTCAAAAGCAGAAAAGTCTAAACAGTCTTGATAAATAAAAAAAATTGAAGGATTTACACTATTTGATTTCAAGCATTATTTTTTTTACTTTTATTGAATTTAACTTATTGTGTTTATATAGATTCAAGTGTCCCACCAAATATATCTCCCCCCACCTCAGTGTTCCCCTCAACATCCCCCTTGTCCCCCTTCCCCCTTTCCCTTCAGGATTTGCTTTTCTGCTCTCTATAACGCTGTGTTATGTATACATAATTTCACCAATCTCTTTCCCTTCTCTGATCCCATCCTCTCACCCCCTTTCCCTCTGTCCGCTTTCCCTCTGGACCCTTTGATTCCACCTCTGCCTCTCTCTATTCCGCTCCTCAGTTCACATTGTTCATTAGATTCCTCAAATGAGTGAGGTCATATGATATTTTTCTTTCTCTGCCTGGCTTATTTCACTTAGCATAATAGTCTTCAGGTCAATTCATGTTGTTGCAAAAGGTAAGATTTTCTTTTTTTTCACAGCCATGTAGTATTCCATTGTGTATATGTACCACTGCTTTTTAATCCACTCGTCCACTGACGGACAGGTGGGCTGTTTCCAGATCTTCGCTACTGTAAACAATGCTGCAGTAAACGTGAGGGTGCATTTCTTCTTTTGAATCAGTGATTTGGTATTCTTAGGATATATTCCAAAAAGTGGGATGGCTGGGTCAAAAGGCAGTTCCATTTTTAATTTTTTGAGGAATCTCCATACTGTTTTCCACAGTGGCTGCACCAGTCTGCATTCCCACTAGCAGTGCAGGAGGGTCCCCTTTTCTCCACATCCTCACCAGCACTTATTATGTGTTGTTTTGTTAATGAGCGCCATTCTGACCAGTGTGAGGTGGTATCTCATTGTGGTTTTAATATGCATTTCTCTAATGATAGTGATGTTGAACATTTTTTCATCTGCCTATTGGCATTCTGTATGTCCTCTTTGGAGAAGTGTCTATTCATTTCTTTTGCCCATTTTGATTGGATTATTTATCTTCCTGGTGTTGAGTTTTATAAGTTCTTTATAAATTTTGGTTTTTAGCCCCTTATCAGATGTATTGTCGAATATGTTCTCCCATTGTGTGGTTTGTCTTTTTATTTTGTTCATATTGTCTTTAGCTGTGCAAAAGCTTTTTAGTTTGATATAGTCTCATTTGTTCATCCTGTCCTTTATTTCACTTGCCTGTGGAAATAAATCGGCAAATATATTGCTGCAAGAGATGTCGGAGAGCTTACTGCCTATGTTTTCTTCCAAGATGATTATGGTTTCATGACTTACATTTAAGTCTTTTATCCATTTTGAATTTATTTTTGTGAATGGTGTAAGTTGGTGGTCTAGTTTCATTTTTTTGCAAGTAGCGGTTCAATTTTCCCAATACCATTTGTTAAAGAGACTGTCTTTACTCCATTGTATGCTCTTACCTCCTTTGTCAAATATCAACTGTCCATAAAGGTGTGAGTTTATTTCTGGGTTCTCTGTTTTATTTCATTGATCTATATGCCTGTTCTTATGCCAGTACCAAGCTGTGTTGAGTACAATAGCCTTATAGTATAACTTGTTATCAGGAAGTGTGATACTTCCCACTTTATTCTTCTTTTTCAAGATTGCTGAGGCTATTCATGTTCTTTTTTGGTTCCATATAAATTTTTGGAATATTGGTTTTATATCTTTGAAGTATGCCATTGGTATTTTAATAGGAATTGCATTGAATTATAAATTGCTTTGGGTAATATAGACATTTTAATGATGTTTATTCTTCCTATCCATGAACACAGTATATACTTCCACTCATTTGTATCTTCCTTGATTTCTTTTATCAATGTTTTATAATTTTATGAGTACAAATCTTTAACCTCCTCAGTTAAATTTACTCTTGGGTACTTTTTTGTTGTTGTTGCAATAGTTAAGGGGATTGTTTTCTTAATTTCTCTTTAAGACAGTTTATTGTTGGTATACAAAAATGCCTCTGATTTCTGAATATTAATTTTATATCTAGCCACCTTGCTGAATTCATTTATCAGGTCCAACAGTTTTTTGACTGAAACTTTAGAGTTTTCTATGTACAGTATCATCTCATCAGCAAATAATGATAGTTTTATTTCTTCTTTTCCAATTTGGATGTCTTTTATTTCTTCTTCTTGTCTGATTGCTATGGCTAGGACTTCCAGAACTATGTTGAATAAGAGTGGTGAAAGGGGGAACCCCTGCCTTGTTCCTGATCTTAAGGGGATTGCTTTTAATTTTTGCCCATTGATTAGGATGTTGGCTGTGGGTTTGTCATAAATGGCCTTTATCATGTTGAGGTATGTTCCCTGTATTCCCACTTTGCTGAGAGTTCAAGCACTATTATTAAGCTACAGTAATCATGACAGTGTGGTATGAGCATAAAGATAGCTACACAAATGAATGAAACAGAATAGAATTCAGAAACTGAAAAGTGTATTTAGGTCAATTGATTTTCATCTAAATTGCCAAGGCAATTTAATGCGGAAAGAACTATCTCTTTACCAAATGGTGCTGAAGCCATTGGATACTCATATGCAAAAACAAACAAACAAAACACCACAAAAAGCTTTAATCAAAGACTTCAATGTAAAAGCTAAAAGTATTAAAGAGAAAAACACAGGAGGAACATGTAAGTGAACTTGGGTTAGGCAAAGAATTTTTAAATAGAACATAAACCACAAGAAATATATGTATACATTATATTTCATCAAAATTAAACACTCTTGCTGTTCAAAGGGCACTGTTAAAAAAAAAGCAAGCTACATACCAATAAAAATATTTGAAAAACATGTATCTGATAAAAGACAGACTGAAGAACTATTACAACTCAATAAGAAGAAAAAACCTGATAAAAATAAAATGGGCAAAACAGACATTTCATCAAAGAGCAGATATTGATGGCAAATAAGCACAATGGCTAGTACTACTTCTCCACTGAATGGCTAAAATTTAAGACTGACAATATCAAGTGTTAGCAAGGATTGGGGAGCAACTGAAAGTCTCATATCTTGCTGATGGGGATGCAAAATGGTATAGCCATTTTACAAAACAATTTGGTAGTTTCTTATAAAATTAAACACACACTTATCACATTACTCAGAAATCCCACATTAAAACCCAAGAGAAATCAAAACATATATCTACACAAAGACTTATAAGCCAATTCTCAAAGCAGTTTACCCATAATAGCCAAACACTAGAGACCACTTAAATGTTCATCAACAGGTAAATGAATAAATACATTATGGTATATCCTTATAGTGGATACTACTTAGCCATGAAAATGAACTGCCAATACCAGCAGCATGAATGAATCTCAATAGCACCATGGTAAAGAAAGAAGCCAGACAGACAAAAAACTGCATTCTGTGTGATTTAATGTATATCAAATTCTAGAAAAGGCAAAACAGTAGTGATAAAAAGCAGGTCAGTGGTTGCAATGGGCCAGGGCAAAGGAAAGGGATCAACTACAGAGGAATGAGGGGTCTTTTTGAGCTGTTAAATGTTTTATATTATGATTAGGGTAGTGGTTATAAGACTTTATACATTTCTTTTAATTCACTGAATTGTACATTTAAAATTGACTTTATTGGATTAAATTATTTCTCAAAAAAGCTAACAAAATAAAAGAAAATACAGTTGGACCCTTGAAAGGCATGGGTCCACTTATATAATATGGGTTTTCAACAAATACTGTAAATGTGTTTTCTTTTTCTCACAATTTCCTTTTTTTTTTAATTCAGTGAGAGGCAGGGAGGCAGAGAGACAGACTCCCACATGCACCCCGACATACCAGCATCCACCCAGAAAGCCTCCTACCAGGTAATGTTTTGACCATCTGAGGTCATTGTTCCATTGCTCAGCAACTGAGCTATTTTAGTGCCTGAGGTGAAGCCATGGAGCAATCCTCAGTGCCCAGGGCCAACCTGCTTGAACCAATCAAGCCATGGCTGTGGGAGGAGAAAAGAGAAAGGAAGAGAAGCAAAGGAGGAGGGGTGAAGAAGTAGATGGTCACTTCTCTTGTGTGCTCTGACCGGGAATTGAACCCAGGACATCCACATGCCAGGCCAACACTCTACCACTGAGCCAACTGACCAGGGCCCCTCATGATTTTCTTAATAATATTTTCTTTTTCTAGATTGCTTCATTATAAGAATATAGTATATAATACATATAACAAACAAAATACATATTAATTGACAGTTTATGTTATTGGTGAGGCTCCCAGTCAACAGTAGGCTATTAGTAATTAAGTTTTGGGGGAGTCAAAAATTGTTTGTGGATTTTCAGCTGCATGAGGGGTCAGCGCCCCTAACCCTCATGTTGTTCAGGATCAACTGTATATCAGAATCAATAATTAGACCAAAGCATGCAGGACATTACACGCTTAGGGGAAATATTTGAACTTCTATATTTAAATCATCTTTAAACTACTTAATTTGGTTTATATTTTATAGTATATTTCTACATTAGTATATCTATATAATTTTTAAATGAATAATCATATATTGAGACATAAACTCAATTTTTTTAGCCCTGGCCAGTTGGCTCAGTGGTAGAGCATCGACCCAACGTGTAGAAATCCCAGGTTCGATTCCCAGCCAGGGCACACAGGAGAAATGCCCATCTACTTCTCCACCCTTCCCGCTCTTCCTTTCTCTCTCTCTTTCTCTACCCCTCCTGCAGCCAAGGCTCCATTGGCGCAAAGTTGGCCCGGGTGCTGAGGATGGCTCCATAACCTCAGCCTCAGGCACTAGAATAGCTCCAGTTGCAATGGAGCAATGCCCCAGATGGGCAGAGTATCGCCCCCTGGTGGGCTTTCCGGGTAGATCCCGGTTGGGCACACGCAGGAGTCTGTCTCTCTGCCTCCCTGCTTCTCACTTCAGAAAAATACAAAAAATAAAATTAAAAAAAATACCCTCAATTTTTTTTCATTGATAGAGATGAACCAGTTAAAATATCTGGAGGCTAGTAGGTAGTTTCAGGGATGTCGTAGAAGTAGAAACCAGATTGTAATGACTGTTGAGAAGTGGAGATAACAAGTAAACTTCTCTTTCAAGGCATGTGGTAAAACACGGTTTAGTTCCATGCATAGTGGAGAATTGAGGGAAGGTGGCTATTTGTAGGATGAGCCATTTTAATATAGGCCCAAAGGAAAGAGTCAGAAAAGATAGAACAATGATATGGTGGCAGAGAGAGAAGGAAATATTGAGGATAAAATACCCAGACTTTGCAGGAAGAGGCAGTGAAGAACAGACAGGGACAGAGACAGTTCATTATGAAGTAGACTTTCTCATTCTTTAGTGCATTAAGCAAGGACATCAGAGCAAGGAAAAAAGACGAGGTAGGGTAGAAGTGTTTGGAACAACCAGCATGATTAATCACATGCAGAACTGACTAAACTCATAACACAAATAAATAAGCAGTTGTGAGGTCTATCATCAAGTTATTTTTATAGTGATGGTACACACCACACAGTTACATTTCCACCTGACCCTGACACGGTTGACAGTAGCTGGCTGCTTAGACTCGGCCACTGAAGGAAATGTCTCTTCATGCCTACTCGAGCAATAGATGGCCCAGTAAGAGGAAGGTGGTAGGAACTTTTGTGGAAACTGGTGAATTGATATCTGTACCTCTGGGCCTCTTTGTAATTCATCCACCACCCACAGGACTTTGGACCAGCATTCTCACTTTGCCTCAAGCACTAATTTTGGTCCCACTGGTCAGTGCTAACCTGGGTGTGGTGGTTGTGTGGGTAGGGACCACCAGGAAGTGGAGGAAGTGGGTCTGGTGATTCAGGCAGGGGCCCTGCTTCAGCTTGGCCTGACTCACCCAGGACCATGGGAATGGGCATTTTGGGGCTAGTGGCGCCATCTCTGAGCAGCACCAGGGCCTTAAGGGGCATCATTAGTGGTTTCGAATGCTTGCCCAGCACTTCTCACAAGGTGGCCTTGGGGTCTACCCACATGCCATCTGAGTAATTATGCCCTATTTACCTTCCTGCAGATCCAGATGAACTGACACTTGACTTCCTGACCTAGCCTGGGTGCTCTCCTGAGTGATACAGCAAGTTGACCTTAAAGACGGTGCTTGTTTCCAATCTCTTCAGCCCTCTTCCCTCACTACTCTGTGTTGGAGGACTCAGTAGGACTTACAGGAAGGGCCTCTGACCACCTTCGTACTGCATTCATCAGCTGCAATGGTCTTCTCCCAAAGAAATCCAGACAGCCTCCATCGCCAGTGTGGACACGTGGGTGTGGGGGCTTCTCTCGTTTCTCTATCTATTTCCAATAACTCTGCTTTTTTGCTCTAATGAAACAACCCTCTGTCACTTTTCAGTTGATATGGCTCAAGGAGTGCCAACTCTACCTCCAGCCCTAGGCTGGCTATAAACCAGCCCATCTCATTAGAGCATCACAATCTCTCAGCCATAATGCATATGGGACCCAAAAAGAGTCAACAAGATCCAATTCTGAAAGTTTTGTGGAACACTTAGAAAAGAGGGTTCTCTGCTAAGGCTACTGAGAGCCTAAAATATAGGCCCAAATTACTGGCAGCCTTTTTTCTTTTTTAAGATGAAATTATATGAACCTTATGTGCCAAAAACTGCCTTACCTCTCTTTATATATATATTATCTCATTTAATTCCCACATTAATCCCATGAGTTGTCATTTCCATTATGAGACAGCACAGTTTAGAGATCAATGGTATTGACTCTGAAACCAGACTACCTACGTTCAAATTCTGGCTCCATCACTTTCTTATTGTATAACAGGTAAGTTATTTAAACTTTCTGTACCTCAGTTTCCTCATCTATAAAATGGAGCTAATAATACCACCTACCTCATAGTTGTTTTGAAGATTAGTAAATTTATAGAGGTACAGTACTTAGAAGAACACCAGGCACACAGCAAATGTTCAATAAATTTTAGCTATGACTATCACCATCACCACCATCACCACCAAATGTAAAGACAAGGAAACAGGCACAGAGATGTCAAGAAGCATGCCTAGGTTGAACAATTAGTAAGTGATGGACTGGGGACTCGAACCCAGGATGCTTCTGGCTCTAGGCACTGTGTTCTTAACCATAAAATTACACTTCCTATGCTCTGGCACCTTGGGGAAGAGTCTGCTGGAAACAGAGTGCTAATATACACATAGCAGAACTGAGAAATCAAGAGGGTAGAACAGAGTCCTGAGGACATTGTCAGAGCCCCTTGAAATAGCTGTCTTAGTCCATTCAGGCTGCAATAATAAAAATACTATAAACTGGGTGGTGTACCAACAGAAACTGACTTCTCATAGCTATGGAGGCTGGAAAGTCCAAGATCAAGGTGCTGGCAGATCCAATATCTGGTGATAGTCTTCTCAGTGTGGAGACACAAACATGAGTCTATTGCAAGCCGGATATCAAACCTATCTTAGGAGTTTTCAATAATATTAATCAGGCCCTGGCCGGGTAGCACAGTTGGTTACAGTCGTGTTCCAATATGCTGAGGTTGCAGGTTTGATTCCCTGATCCTGGCCCATACAAGAATCAACCAATGAAAGCATAGATAAGTGGAAAATCAATAATGTTAATCAAAAAATTCCTTCTACTTCAATCCACTTTGAGTTGCGTTATCTGTATTTTGCAGTTGAAATCCCTTGCAGACTTATAGCAATTCCAGTCTCACCCTCAAGACTGCCATTGTACTTACTGTATTCTTGCCTGAATGGCCCAAAGAAAAGAGGAAACTCACCCATAAAAGAATCTACTCTAGGGTTACCAAAACATAGCTGTTCATTCATTTACTCATTCATTCATTTGTTCAAGCATCCTCCACATGCCAGGTACTACGTTAGTTGCCAAAACATTATGGGTGGACTGAGCAGAAGACACTTCTGCATCAAACTATCAATGGTGTGCCCATGAGTTTATCCATTCGGGCCAGCTCCAGCCTCGAGTGGAATCTCAGTTCTCCTCCTATCTGTCAGAACAGAAGTCTCCGAGATCTTAGAATTTATGCCAGAATTTTTCTGAGCTCTGTATAGCCATTGCTACAGAGGGACTCCGGCTTGTCTTTAAATGGAAAAGGTAATGGGGAATTTCTGCACATACTAAATTATTCATCTCCATCGAACCACATAAGCAGCATTCAATCTCCATCTCTGAACACACCAGTCTTCCCAGATCAAAATATTCGATCGAGGTTCAAACAGGAAATGCAGATGCAAATGGCTGGCTTAGAAAGCCAGGGTAAAGCCCCCCCCCAGCAAGGTGCGTTGTTTCCATCTTTGCATCAGATGTACACACAGAGAACCCTTGAGGGCTGGGATTACTTTTGATTTTTACATCACAAGCGTCACAGAAAATACACAATGAAAAACCCAACGATTCCTTGGAGAGTTCATTGCTCTCCCCATCTTCTTTGATTCCCCTGCCTCCTCTCCACATCCTTTGAACTTCTAAAAAGACACTTTGAAGGCATGTCATAAAGCAGTTTTTCATTCATGCTCCTCTCTTTGATGATCTTGCTGTTTGTCTGAACTGCAGCGTCCACAGGATGTCGGGCTGGGCGAGCTGAAAGCCAATACTGATGAGGAAGGGCAGGCAAGAGCGAGCCCGAACTGTGCTCGTCAATAAGAAAAAAGGGAAAAGGGGGAAAGAGCGAGATCAGAGGGCCCCAAGCAGAATTTCTGATCTCTCTGGATTACCTTACCCTTCAGGGTGGCCACTGGTGAGAAAGGTCAAGGGCACCAGAGTCTGGCGACAATTCATAGCCGGCAAAATCTTGTGTTCGGATGCTTCGGATCCCTCCTGCTCTGGCCTCTAACACAAGAGCTCCCTGCTCACCCCCAGAGCGCGAGAGCCCAGCTCCCACTTGAAAAAGATTATTGCTTTTGATTTTTCCCAATCTCTCCCATTTTCCCTAGTGAAAGAGTCAGTCATTTTAATGCTAATAAGATACCTTAAGGTGGGGAAAGAAGAGGGAGACAGGGAGATAGATAAGAGGCAGGCCTGCAGACACACCTTTTTCCAATGAGTAAATAGTTGAGCACTAAGACCAGGAGTCCCCAAACTTTTTACACAGGGGGCCAGTTCACTGTCCCTCAGACCGTTGGAGGGCCAGACTATAAAAAAAACTATGAACAAATTCCTATGCACACTGCACATATCTTATTTTAAAGTAAAAAAACAAAACGGGAACAAATACAATATTTAAAATAAAGAACAAGTAAATTTAAATCAACAAACTGACCAATATTTCAATGGGAACTATGCTCCTCTCACTGACCACCAATGAAAGAGGTGCCCTTCCAGAAGTGCGGCGGGGGCCAGATAAATGGCCTCAGGGGGCCGCATGTGGCCCACGGGCCGTAGTTTGGGGACCCCTGACTAAGACTCTTTATAGAGGACTCTCAAGAACCCTAAAATACTCAGGAACTATCCAGTAGCCCTAAAAGCGGCAGCCTGGGCTCCCCTGACCTAGGGATGGGTGCCCATGGTGAGGACAGACAAGAGCCTCCCATGAACCCAAGTGTTCTCAGATCCAAAGAGAAAATAAACCACTTCCTTCCATGATGCAGTAAGTCTGATTCATTCTAATAAAGTGGTTGTGAGGATCAGGGGTGGGAGGAAAGCCTTCATCTCGGTATAAATATTAAAACACAGTAGAACCTGTCACTCTGGAGGATTCTAGGGTCTGTGGGGAGTGTGAAGAACTCATTCACAAATGCTTAATGAGTGCCTACTGAGAACTGAGAGAACAGTGAGCAAAACATACAGGGTCTCTGCCCCCATGGCGCTAACAGTTTAGCGAGAGGTTAGACGTTAAACAGCTCCACTCATATACATGTAATTATAAAATGGGATACAAGCCTTGAAGGAAAAGTATAGGGTGTTATGAGAGCATTTAGCACAGAGACACCATTTAGACACGAAAGACAGACTAGCGATCCAGGAAGGCCCATCTTTAATGTCAGCCCTTAAAAAGGGACTAAGACCTGAAAGGGAGTGGGAGCTAGGCAGACAGAGTAGGCAACCGTATGTTATGCTGATGGGACAGCATTCTATGCAAGAGGAACAGCATATGAGAACATTTGGCCAAAGGGGAGACAGACAGGAGGGGTCAAAAGGGGAAGCAGAGGAGCAGTCAGGAGCAAAGATTCAACAAATGAGTACAAAGCCCCACAACACGCCAGGTGCTGTTGTGACTACCGGGACATAGCAGTGAACATGATTCACAAATCCCAGATGGTACCTCGTCAGAAACCAGACTCCAGCAGAGGTTGCATGGCCATGTTGAGGGAAAGGGCAGTGCCACTTCACACACAAGAGTTTTCTCATCAGAAGGGTTCACTGCGCATGCTCCAAACAGAACGTGAGCAGCTACTCCCATTCCTCCCCACAGATGTACACAACCAGACCAAGGTCACCGGTGGGAAAGCAGCAGGTGAGGGGCAACCGAATCAGACAAGGAGATCATCTATCCTCTGAACTGTTCTTTCTGGACCACCATGGCAAGGGGTCGAGATGATCTCCAGCTCCCTCATCCGTCTGGAGATGCTTCTGGCACAGAGTATGGTAGTTTACAGCATGGGATTGTGGGTCAAACTGTGTTGGCTTCTTGCCCCAACTCTGCCATTTGCCAACTGGGCCCAGGACTTAACCTCTGCGATCCCATTTCTTAGTCTATGGAGGAAGGTTGATAAGACCCTGACTACGGGGTCGTTCGGAGGATTAAGTCAGGATACATAAAGTACTTAGCACTCTACACAGCACACAGCAAATGATCATTCAGTATCAGCCACGATGACTATGATGATTGTGATATATCCCACTTCCCTGGCTTGGAGGCGCCCAGCTTAATGTAATTTTCATAAATCACAGAATTACAATTCAACCAATTAAGTGCAATGCACAGCGCTGTTCCCTTTCTTCATGCATTGCCAGGGAAACCAAGGCAGAGTTCAGCATCTAGCCTGGCTTAACCCCAGGACTTCAAAGTCAGGAATGTTCATTTCTGAGAACAGTGAAGCAACCACAGGAAGCATGCCGCAGAAGGAACAACTGGCTGAATTAGTCCCCTGGGAATTACTTGGAAATCTCTTCCGTTCAAAAAGACTTTGTGAATTTTCCATTGCAAATATTTAATATCAAATTGGGTTCTCTCTTCCGCCTTTGTCAGTAGAGTGCTCAAAATAATTTTAATATTAGCTTAAGCCAAGTAAAATTAGGAAGATAAATCTGCAGCATTTCCTTCCCCTTCTCCCTCTGTCTCCCTGCCCACAACGCATCCCAAAGCCAAACTGCAAGGCTCTGAAGTCTTCCACAGCCCAGCTGCACAGCAGTCAGACGGTCGCTTCTAAAACAAATGACATGGAGCCCTGGCTGGGTAGCTCAGTTGGTGAGAGCATCGTCCCAATACGACAAGGTTGTGGGTTCAATCCCTGATCAGGGCACATACAAGAAGCAACCAATCAGGGCACATACAAGCACAACTAAGTGAAACAACAAACTGATGTTTCTTTCGCTCTCCCTTTTTCTTTTTCTCCCTCTCTGTCTAAAATCAATTATAAATCAATTGATCAATCAATCAATTTTAAAATAAATAAATAACACAGATGATAGGATTCAAACATGGCCTTGTTACTTACAAATGTTATGATTTTTAGGCTAATGACATCTCTTTAAGCCCCAGTTTCCTCTTCCATAAAATAGGGACAGTAAGAGTATTTAGTTCACTGAGTTACTCGGCACACAGGAAAAGTTCCACAGATGGAGATGAGTTGCTGCTATTTTTACTGTCTATTCTGGTCCCACCCTGTGATCTAAGTCATCCAGAGATGACCTGGGTGCAGCTGAGCCAGCAGGCTCTGAGCGGGCACTGGCGGACCGAGGAGAAAAACACCCTGAGCTGGAATGGGGTAAGAGGGCTCGGCGTCCTCCCTGGAGAGCAACAAGCCACGCAGTGTGAAAGAGCTGTGTGAAAGCAAGAGAATCCACCAGGGGCCAAGTCGAACCAGCTGCCACAGAGACGGCAGCCTTCCTCTGGTTCTTATCCTTTCCCATCCTCAGGTCAGACTTGACACCAGGTCGAAGTTCGAGACCTTTATCCCAGGACCACTATGGGGCTCTTTTCCTCCTGCCCTCCCTCCTTCCTACCTGCCGTGAACAATACCAAGTCTCCAATCTCACGGAACTTTCAGTCTAGGAAGCAAGAAAACCGATCATAATGTCACGAACTAGGAAAAATCCTATGAAGGAACTAAACTGGGTGATGAGGTGAAGAGGGTCTGGGGGAAAGGACCTCAAAGAGGACAGTCAAGAAAAGGCTGCCCCAGGAATATAGGGCCCCAAACTGCACCGGTAACAAAAAAGAAAAAGAAAAAGTAGGTTATCTTGCTGATTCTTTATTATTTTTTAAATCAGCCATTTTATTTTATTTTATTTTATTATTGATTTCAGAGAGAGAGAAAACTATCTGTTTCTGTATGTGCCCAGACTGGGGATTGAACCAGCAGCCTTTACGTATTGGAATGATGCTCCAATCAACAGAGCTAACTGGCCAGGACACTACTTTCAAAGCAAAAAAAACAGGCCCAAGGAATAAATGCTTAAGCCAAGTAAAAGAAGAGGTATTAGATTGAGGGTCTAGCCATTTACTCCTCTCTTTCCCCAGCACTAAATCATTATAAGGTTAGTCAGGATGAACCTCAGGCAGGTCTAATTCACCTCCCACAGATGGCCCTACAGCATGACCAGAAGTACAGGTCTCTTTAATTTGTGCCAGAACCACCACTCGACTAATAATAATCAGAGCAGCAATAATCATTTACCGAGCAGTGTTCCGTGCCAGGCATCAAGCTGGCACTTCCTGTGTGTTCCCTCATTTCATCCTCCCAACAAAAGGGATGATGATACTATCATCACCCTCCCCATTGTACTGATGAGGAGACCTCAGCTGATCCGAGATGGGACAGGGATGCTGCTATGGGGATACTATTATCAGTCCCATTTTACAGTTGAAGAAATTAAGATAAAAAGAGGTCAGGTGACCTGTCCAATGCAGTACAGCCCATTATGAATAGAAGGAAGACTTAAACCTGGACAGACTATGCCAGAGTATATGCATTTAAGGCCTCTAAAGTATGTGCAGGGAACGGTGAGTCATTGCCTTTCTTTGGAGCAGTCGTTGTAGGAAGAAACCCAAAAGACAGAGTACATTCGATCAATGACTATGAAAGAGACACAGAACAGCCAGATCTGGTACTCCCTCCCCAGAGCTTCAGACTAGTAAAGCCAGAGACAAACACGTTAATAGACAAATAATTCATTACTACGGTGATATGAGCCAAAGAGAAGTTTAGGGTATGATGAGCATAAATAAGGGGGAAGACGAGAGAAATTAAAAAAATTTTTTTTTTTTTAATTTGATTTTAGAGAGAGGGGCATGGACAAGAAGAGAGGGGGAGAAGTGGAGAGACAGAAATAGAGAGAGAGAAAGAAACATCAATTGTTTTACTTATTCATGCATTCTTTGGTTGATTCTTCTATGTGCTCTGATCAGGGATTAAACCCACAACCTGTCATATGAGGTCAATGCTCTAACCAACTGAACTACCTGGTCAGGACTTGAGAAATCTTATCTGAGGCAGAAACATTTAAAGGTTAGCTGAGTGAAGACAGGGGACACCAACATGTCAAGGAGCATGACCCTGGAAAGAACATGGCAATTTGAGGAACTGAAAAAAAGCAGAGGAACCAGGGTGCATGGGGAAGGGAGGCAGGGGTAGCAGGAGATGGGGTCTGGAGAGGATGGCAGCGGAGAGCGTGGAGGGAGAGATGGAAGGCCAGGTTGTGGGGAGTTCTTAGGCCAGACTAGGGATCCTCCACCAAGAGGTCTGGGGAACCCAACGTTGCCATAAGCAAAACCACACTTCAAGAAAGGGGTCTGGAGGAAGCAGGGCGGGTGGTATGAAGACAATGAACCCAATCCAGAAAAAAGGTAATGAATGAGTACCTTGAGGGAGTGGTGGCAGGAAAAGGAATTTAAGAGAGACAGCAGAGCCTGACCAGGTGGTGGCGCAGTGGATACAGTGACGGACTGGGACTCGGAGGACCCAGGTTCAAAGCCCTGAGGTCATCGGCTTGAGCACAGGTTCACTAGCTTGAGCCTGGGGTTGCTGGCTTGAGTTGCTGGCCCAGGACTGCTAACACTTAGGCAAGAGTAACCCACAGATAAGCTTTGTTTGACCCATACAGAATGTTTCAAAACATAGGTGTGTTGTTGACATGTAAAAATTTTACATACATCATAGACATGACCCCATGGTCGCTGGCTTGAGCCCAAAGGTCACTGGCTTGAGCAAGGGGTCACTCGCTCTGCTATAGCCCCCTGGTCAGGGCACATATGAGAAAGCAATCAATGAACAACTAAGATGCTGCAATGAAGAATTGATGCTTCTCATCTCTCTCCCTTCCTGTCTGTTTGTCCTTATCTGTCCCTCTCTCTGTCCCTCTCTGTCATAGGAAAAAAAGAGAGAGAGAGACAGCAGAGAGCAGTGATACTACAATGCCTAGGACCAAGGGGGAGAGCCGAGCCACACCTGGGGACTGGGAGCACAAGGCTGTTTAATGAGCAGGGAGACCAGGGGGCTATGACATTCAGTTTGAGCACGTTGCAGGTGAGGCCTGCTGGAGTAACAGCCTCTGAGCACTGCGTAGCTTTGCTTTGACAGGCTGGAAGAAACAAATGCCATTCTTCTCCGTTTAGGCAGTGGGAAGCTGAGGCTCAGTGAGGTGAAGGGACGGGCCTTTCACACACTCTGCATGGAGCCTCTCTGGGCCGAAGCCCATCTCCCTCCACCACCCTCTGCAGCTACCCTGCAGCTCTTCTGCGTTAAGTCCTCTCTCATTTACACCCATTTGCTTGCATTCTGCCGTCTGCAGAAATAAAACCCTTTCAGATGGCCCGCCCTGCACTGGCCCAGGACTGCTAACACTTAGGCAAGAGTAACCCACAGATAAGCTTTGTTTGACCCATACAGAATGTTTCAAAACATAGGTGTGTTGTTGACATGTAAAAATTTTACATACAAATTCCGATATCTGGCTTCTCTTACAAACCCAAATTATCTGGCCCTAGCTGGATAACTCAGTCAGTGAGAGCATTGTTTCAATATGCCAAGGTTTCAGGTTCAATCCCTGATCAGGGCACATACAAGGGTCAACCAATGAATGCATAAATAAGTGGAATAACAAATTGATCTCATCCTCTTTCTCTCTTTTCCTCTTTCTAAAATCAATAAATAAAAAATATAATAAGAAAACCCAGATTATCTGGTGACATTGGGTCCACATTCCTACGTGGCAACAACTATCTTGATTTGAAAAGTAGCTGCCCTCTTAAGTAGCCGTGAGCTTTCCAATTCACCATAGCCCCCACCCCAGACATCTAATAACAAAAACAGAAACTAAGATGAGTAACCACCAAGGAAGTCTGTTCCTTTAAAACTGGTAGCTATTGGCCCTGAACGGTTGGCTCCCTGGACAGAGCGTCAGCCTAATGTATGGATATCCTGGGTTTGATCCCCAGTCAGGGCACGCAAGAGAAGCAACCATCTGCTTCTCTTCTCTTCCCTCTCCCTCTTCTCTCTCTCTTCCTCTCCTGCTGCCAGTGGCTCAACTGCTTTCAGTGTTGGCCCTAGGCACTGAGGATAGCTGGTTGATTTGATCATCAGCCCCAGACAGGGGTTGCCGGGTTGATCCCGGTTGAGGCACACATGGGAGTCTGTCTCTCTAACTCCCCTCCTCTCACTTAAACAAAACAAAACAAAGTGGTAGCTATTTTTCTCTTGGGGACGAAAGGCAATGGTGGAGACCGAGGCTAACTGGAGAGTACAGTCTCAGGAGAGCTCTACCTTCCTAGCATTTGTAGACATGAGAGTCTCTGATCTCTGACTGCGCACTACTGATATTGTATTCTTATTTGGAAGGTAAAGGAGCAGGGCTAGCTGGGTACTAAGGCGTGGATCGCACTTTGGGACTACCCAAGAATAGTCCCTTTCTCCATGCTCCAGACACCATATTTCCACCCAGAGCCTCAGTTATTCACCCATTGCCACACAGATTCTAAGTTTTAATCCAAAAGATTGTTCAGTGGAACATCCCAGAAGAGTATTTGCCCAGCACCATTTGGGAGTAAATACAACCCGAGGGAAATAGGGCACATGCTGAGGCTGGCTCAGGGCTGCAGTGGAGCGGGACGTTCTTTCAGAGCAGGGTCCGATCAAAGGAGCCGAGGAGGGCAAACACCTGTTGCAGAGCTACCTCTCCCTGGTTGAGACTGCCTAGGACAGAAAAATGAAATGAACATCTTGCTTCTCTCAAGACAATCCCAATGTGGGGAATGGGGGTCAAGATGTGAAGGTGACAGGGTGGGGAAGATTTCAGGGACATGAAGTGCCTTGTGACCACTCTGAAGGGAAGGAAGTATTTAGATAGTAGCCTACTGTTTAGGACAGGAGGTGCTCAGTATCTCCAAACACTTTTTCTTTTTTTAATTTTTCTATTTTTGAGAGGGGTGGATAGGGAAAGGAAGAAGGGGTGGGGAGAGAGGCGGAGAAGAAAGGGAGAGGCCATAGGGCAGAGAAAGAGAGAGAGAGAGGGAGAAGCATCAACTTGTGCTACTTAGTTGTTCATTTAGCTGCGCACTCATTGGTTGCTTCTCTCGTGCCCTCACTGGGGATTGAACCCATAATCTTGGAGTGCCAGGACAACACTCTATCCACCGAGCCACCCAGCAGGGCAGCTCTAAACACTTTCTAATGCTCAGTGTTCCAGCTCCTTCTCATTTCCATCTTACTTGATTCTCTGAAGTCCACAGAGAACATGTCAACAACAGACAGATCAGCTCACGTTCACGGGAGCAATAGCCTTGCCTTCCTTCCAGCCCCCCCAGAGCCACCCACTATGCATTTGCTTCCCAAGCCAGGATCTATAGCTAACTAGGGGTTTTCTAGAGAACCCAGCCACTAAAGGGTTAAGCATAGGGTACACTGGAGTTTTGTGAGAAGCAGCCAAGACCTGCTCCCACACCCTCATAGAGTTTATAGTCACATAGGGGACAGTGATTAAACCATCTCACACATACATGCACACATTATTCAAAACAGAACTGTGTGCTTTGAAGGAGAGAGACAGTCCTGGGCATGCATGTAATAAGGTTGTCAAGCATAGTCACGGTGATCAGGGAAGGGCAGCTTTCCAGGAAAGCAGTTGGCTGGTCGAGGAAGTGGGGCAGGAAAAGCATTCTAGCAGAAGGAACAGCAGTTGCCAGGACCCTAGAGCATAGGGAGCTTGGCACATTCTAGGACCTAACATTAGGCTCCTGCAGCTAAGTAGACTGCAAGGGCTGGGTCCTGCATCCAACACACCTTCCTGCCTGCAGTGCGGCTCTGTGGCTGTTCTAACCATCCCCAGACTCTGGGTCACGCTCCTTCTGCGGTGATGTGCACCCGCCCCCTCCAAGCTCCCAGCAGTTCTCAGCACACAGGAAACACAGGACAAATGAGTGAAGAATAACAATGAAGAGAGACCTCAAGGAGGGCATAGAGGTGAAGGAATTAATGCAAGTCTGTGAATTCAAGACACAAATAATGGTAACTAACTTCAGCGCTGTTAAACCCTGCCAACTGGGATTCTTTCCCCTTAGTCTCTGGTTGGGAAGCTTTGAGCTCATTGCTAAGTGTCTTTGTGGTTCTTCCACACCCAGAGGACCCATTCCTCCAGGCCTCCAGCTGCACAGGTCCTGTCCAGAACAGGCGGGTGTCTCATTGTGCCGCTGTAGTCTCATTTTAAGCTCCAGTTTGGTTCCAGTATAGCTGACTTGCAGGACGTGAAGCAAAGGAGGATGATCCCTGGAAAGGCTGAGCTGTGGAAGGCTGAAGACCCACCCCAGGGCTAGCAGGATTTGCCAGACACTAGCCCATGGCCAAATTAGAAGCTGCCTGGGAGGCAACAAGACCATTTGGTTGTTTCAATCACTGACAAACCAAAGACAAGATGAGGAAACAGGACTTGTCCCCGCCAGCCGCTCCAGGAAGCCAAGTCTATACCTCAGAAATTACTCTGGTATAATTTCAAATACAACCATAAATCAGAATTATAGTCTGACCTGTGGTGGTGCAGTGGATAAAGCATCGACCTGGAATGCTGAGGTTGCCAGTTCGAAACCCAGGGCGTGCCCAGTCAAGGCACATACAGGAAGCAACTACTACGAGTTGATGCTTCCTGCTCCTCCCCCTGCCATTCTCTAAAAATCAATAAATAGACTCTTTAAAAAAATATTGTAAAATCATCTTTGGTGATCCCTCTACGTTCTAGCAAACAATAGCTTGAATTTTATAATACCCTCTTTAATTTGCGGCAGAGATTTCATTCCAAGCTGGCAACCATCCACGGGGGGGCTTGATACAGCAGCTGGTGGCTTTCACAAGAACAGTGTCTGCCTCAGTTCATGATGCACTTGTATCAGCTCTCCAGGGGCTTCCCGGTGTATCTAAAATGAACTCAAAAGGCTACAGCAGAATCTGGCCCCGAGCAATGGCATCAGCCTCATCCCATACCCCTGCCCCAGGCCCCCATCCGGCTGCCAAATGCCCTCTTGGTTCTTCAACCTGGCCAAACACATCCCGATCCCAGAGCACATGTTACTTCTCTGTAACTTGCTTGCCCATCACCAGGCTCTCTGTGAGCTCCAGAAGGAAAAAGACCACACCTGCCATGATGGCAATGTTCTCCTGTCACCAGCCCAGTGCCTGGCACACAGGTGTGCAACTACTGCTAGCTGCGGAACAAATAATCTGTGTCATCTGCAAAATGACTGTCCTGGACTCCTCAGACATGTCAACTCATGAAAGAAAAAACAAATGAGGCTGCGAGAACTATTCTTGATCAGAGGACGTCAGAGACCAGACAACTTAACATATACGTGGCACCTGCGTGGACTGGGTCAGAAATAAGAACTAGTACAAAAGGTGAAGGGGGCCAGAGCTGTGCCTCTGGGCTGTGGGTTTTAAGCTGGTTATTAAGAAATAAAAGACTCGGAAAGAATATTTGACCCTCCCCCTTTCCTGCCCAGGAAATTCAGATGGGAAAACCTGCTTCAAGAAAGAAATCTTAGCTTACTCACCTTAGCCGAATCTGAAGTATGGTCGATAGGGAGGAGCCAGCCAGCAGCCTGATAGCTAGATCACCCATGTCACACTGAATCAAGAATTTTAAACTTTTTATTAATTTTGAGAGAGAGAGAGAGAGAGAGGCAGGAACATGGATCTGTTCCTGTATGTGCCCTGACCAGGGAGGGACTGAACTGGCAACCTCTGCTTCAGAACAATGTTCTAACCAACTGAGCCATCTGGCCAGGGCTGAAGCAAGAATTTACCTGCCATATACATTCCACTCTTTCTTGACTACCTGTACATTGCCTGTCTTCTTTGAAATCCTGTCACTGTCTTTCCCATTTCTCCTTTGTCCAGAATGACATATATATCCAATTTCACCTATCTTTGGAATGTTCATGCTTATGTGAATTCCCAGTACGCACATATTTAAAATTTTTATTTTCTCCTGTTAATCTGTCTATGTTCAGCTTGACCTGTGGTGGAGCAGTGGATAAAAGTGTCGACCTGAAATCCTGGGGTTGCTGGTTTGAAACCCTGGGCTTACCTGGTCAAGGCACATACAGGAGTTGATGCTTCCTGCTCCTCCCCCCTTCTCTCTCTCTCTCTCCTCTCTAAAATGAATAAAATCTTTTTAAAAAATCTGTCTCATTCATTTGATTACTAGCTCAGCTAGAAGAATTTAAATGGAAGGATAAGTAACTTTTTTTAGACCCCACAAGGACAAGATTGAGACAATAAGGGGAATTTTAATATTGGACTACACATTAAAGAATAGTATCGTGGCCTGACCTGTGGTGGCGCAGTGGATAAAGCATCGACTTGGAAATGCTGAGGATGCTGGTTCAAAGACCCTGGGCTTGCCTGGTCAAGGCACATATGGGAGTTGATACTTCCAGCTCCTCCCCCCCTTCTCCCTCTCTGTCTCTCTCTCCTCTCTAAAAATGAATAAATAAAATAAAAATTAAAAATTAAAAAACAAACAAACAAAAAGTCTACTGATATACACTGAATTGCAGTTAAAAATTACTTTCACTTCAACATCTTCACAGCAACTGATATTAACCAAACAACGGGATATCAAACTAACCAAATTGACACATAAAACTAACAATCATAGAAGTGACTGATAAAAAAAAAAAAGAATAGTATCGTATCTGATAACATAGTATCATATCTGTTAAATTTTCCAAGTGTGATAACACCAGCATTGGTTGGTAGGAGAATACAAATAAACACAATGCAACAGGACTTTAGGAGGGCAATGTCATGGTGTCTGCAACTTACTATCAAATCATTCAGCAAAATAAATACATTGGTATATGTCTACACCCACATATTGCACTGTTCTAGTAATATAATTTTTCTTTAGATTTTAGTTTCAAAATAAAAAGTTGGGTGGGGGCAGAATAAAATAATAGATGGGTGGATAAATAAATAAAGTCAGGCCCTGGCCAGTTGGCTCAGTGTATTGAGCGTCAGCCCAGCATATGAACGTCCTGGGGTCGATCCCCGGTCAGGGCCCAAAGGAGAAGCAATCATCTACTTCTCTTCCCCTCCATCTTCCCCTTCTCTTCTGTTTCCCCTCCTGTAGCCAGTGGCTTGATTGCTTTGGGCCCACTTGGTTGGTCTCAGCGCAGCAGTCTCGGGCACTAAAAATAATCAGTTGATTCAAGCATCGGCCTCAGACAGGGGTTGCTAGGTGGATCCTGACCGGGTCACATGTGGGAGTCTATCTCACTATCTCCTCTCCTCTCATTTAAAAAAGAAAATCAAACAAATAAACAAATAAAAAGTCAGAGTTCAAAGTTCTCTTTCTCTTTCTCATTTTTGGGTGAAGTGATTTATCCAAGATCATATGGATAGTCTCTGGCAGTGTCAAGATTATGACTAAATTATCCAAACTCCTAGACTTTCTGTATTTCCACTGAATAAAACAACACTCTTGGACTTGTGACAGTCTCAAACTGGTACCTTTCAGTGCCCAGAATTGGATTACTAATTGGCTGTGCATCAGTTTTAAAAAAGTCAAAACAATGTTGGATGATTTTAATCTGGAATTCTTGCTTCCAGGCATTTTACCTTGTAGAAAATAGCCTTCTAATTTGCATAGATCTGGCCCAGAGACAATCATTCAAATATCAGCCCTTTCCACCTGTCTCCACCTCCCAATATGATACCTCTAATAACTATGAGCTGGAGAATTGGGGGAAAGATGGAGACAAGCCTAGCACTAAAGTTTAATTTTCTACTTTAATTAAAAGTCTTAAGTGTACGCTTTCCTTTTTCTTTTCAATATAGACATTTGGAGCCTCTGTACCTATGCTTGGTCAAACTCCTATTCATCCTTCAAGTCCCAACCTAGACTCCTCTTCCTTTAGGAAGCCTTCTCTGACTTTTCCAAAATAATTTAGGAACCCTTCATCTGGGTTCCCACAGCCCTTCACCTTTGTCTATTAAAAATTAAACCTCATGGGCCCTGGCCAGTTGGTTCAGTGGTAGAGCGTTGGCCCAGCATGTGGAAGTCCTGGGTTTGATTCTCCGCCAGGGCGCACAGGAGAAGTGCCCATCTGCTTCTCCACCCTTTCCCCTCTCCTTTCTCTCTATCTCTCTTCCCCTCCCACAGTCAAGGCTCCATTGGAGCAAAGTTGGCCTGGGTGCTGAGGATGGCTCTGTGGCCTCTGCCTCAGGTGCTAGAATGGCTCTGGATGAAACAGAGCGACGCCCCAGAGGGGCCGAGCATCGCCCCCAGGTGGGCATGCCGGATGGATCCCAGTCAGGCGCATGCAGAATTCTGTCTCTCTGCCTCCCCGCTACTCACTTTGGAAAAATTAAGTTAAATTAAATTAAATTAAATTAAACCTCATGGCCCTGGCCCGGTAACAGTGGATGAAGTACTGTCTTGACATGCCAGGGCTGTGGGTTCCACCCCAGGTCAGGGCATGTGCAGGAGTCAGCCAGTGAGTGAATGGGTACGCAGAGCAGAGGATCCAAGTTTCGCTCCCTCTCCCTCCATTCCCCTCTCTCTCTAAAAATTAATAAAGGGAATTTTTTTAAAAAAATTAAACCTCCTCAAACTAATTTTTATTGCCTGCATGCTTGTCAGTCTCCATCACTGGATCACACCCTTCAGGAGGCAGGAGCTGGGGTACAAGGGCCAAGCCTGTCCCCAGCTCATAGAGGACACGTGATAATCCACTGAGCTGGACTTCACGGAACGGCTGGCCCAGCCCGCTCCTCCCCAGGCCTCAGCTGCCTGGTGGAGGGCAAGCTGAGGGCAGCGCTCCTGAAGCAGCTCCCGCGAAGCTTTTCTTCTGCCTGTTGTTTCAGGTGTCCTGTATCGCATCCCCTTTGGGACGGGAAGTGTCCTGTGTCACTGTTTTCTCCTCTTGTTCTGATATCAAAGGCTGGACCAGGGAGTTCCTGAGTGAAGATCAGGGGGCTTGGGTCCAGTTACCCACCACCTGCTAGAACAGGGACTTGGCCGCATTGCCAAGTGCGGAACAACACCCGCTTTATTAAATAACAAGAACATAATGCATACTTCTCACGCCACCCCGTCATGTCAGCTCAGAGATCAGATTTAAAGTCTCGCCAGGGTGGGACAAGCAGGATGGGCTTCACGGGCAACAGGAGGGACAGGAGAGTGCAGGATGCAAACTTTTGGGATTCCATGGATTTGACAGTGGAGTTTTCCACTCATCCTATCCCTTCCCAAGAAGATGCCAAACAGAAATTGTCCCCTACTGGTCTCCATAACAGAAAGTGCAACTCAGTTTGATGGGAAAACATTCTGTAACAGTCCAGATAACGCAGGTTTGATTCCAGAGCCCCCTCCACTAGCCTGGGAGCTGAGTGGGTTATTCAACCTCTCAGAGCCACAGTTCATGCTCTGTGATGGTGACTGGCAGCCTCCTCGAGGGAGAACAGACTGAAGAAGATAATCCAGATAACCAAGTATGTTGTAAATGTATTATACCTGCTACCGAGTATTATAAAATTGCGATAGGACTCGGGAAAACCACTCACCTGCACATATCATCAGTGGGAATTGGGAGGATATGACAGAGCGGGCTTGCCAGGGGTTACAGTCTTGACTGGAAGAAGGTACCTGCTAGAAGTGCACACTGTCCTCAGTCAAGGTTATAAAACTTGCTAGGGGCCAAGTGGGCACAGAGTAGGAGCAGATGCGGCATATCTTTTCCTCGTCCCTCTCCACTACTGGATTCCCAGGTTTTCACAAGCAACAAACATGGTGACAGTCTTCCTCAAGGATCCCATCAAAGTTGAGGAGACTGAATTTTTATATGTCACTGTCTTTTAAATAAACACACACACACACACACACACACACACACACACACACACACACACACACAAAAGCATACGTCAGCAATCCAAAAGAATTTACCCTGAAATTCCATGCTTCTGTTTAAGAAAATGTTTGCCAGCTTGGGGATCTCCTGGTCCATGAAGCAAACTCAGCTAGCAGGACATACCACCTAGAGGGCAGTGGGGGGAGCAGAGTCAGCGCCCCAGGTCGCAACAGCCCTGAAAGCCCGTCGCCATGAGCCCTGTTTCCCATGGAGCCTTTCTCCACCACGGCCCGCCCACAGCTCCTTCCAGTTTGTCTCTGTTCCGTCCCTCCTCTCCATACCTACCACTACAGCCTTATTTCTGCCCTCATTATCTCCCACTTGGACTAGAGCCACAGCCTGTTGATAAGTCTTTCTTGCTGTGGCACACTACTGCCCCACCCCCATCCCCAAGTCTATGCTCCCCTCTGCTCCTCAGACCTCCCTGCCCAGGATCCTGTAGTGGTCCGTGGCCCATGGGCTCCATCCCACAGTCCCCCAGAAGGTGCATAGCCCTGCCCCACGCTGCAGCTGCAGCTGCTGCCTCCACACTATACCAGGGGTCCCCAAACTACGGCCCACGATCCGCATGTGGCCCCCTGAGGCCATTTATCCGGGCCCCCACCGCACTTCCAGAAGGAGCACTTCTTTCATTGGTGGTTAGTGAGAGGAGCATAGTTCCCATTGAAATACTGGTCAGTTTGTTGATTTAAATTTACTTGTTCTTTATTTTAAATATTGTATTTGTTCCCGTTTTGTTTTTTTACTTTAAAATAAGATATGTGCAGTGTGCATAGGGATTTATTCATAGTTTTTTTGTTTTTTGTTTTTTGTTTTGTATTTTTCTGAAGCTGGAAACTGGGAGAGACAG
This sequence comes from Saccopteryx leptura, assembly GCF_036850995.1. NCBI lineage: Eukaryota > Metazoa > Chordata > Mammalia > Chiroptera > Emballonuridae > Saccopteryx > Saccopteryx leptura. The sequence goes on along the minus strand of NC_089508.1, from coordinate 164,697,426 downwards.
TCAGACAGACTCCCGCATGCGCCCGACCGGGATCCACCCGGCACGCCCACCAGGGGCGATGTTCTGCCCCTCCGGGGCCTCGCTCTGCCGAGACCAGAGCCACTCTAGCGCCTGGGGCAGAGGCCAAGGAGCCATCCCCAGCACTCGGGCCATCTTTGCTCCAATGGAGCCTTGGCTGCGGGAGGGGAAGAGAGAGACAGAGAGGAAGGAGGGGTGGGGGTGGAGAAGCAAATGGGCACTTCTCCTATGTGCCCTGGCCGGGAATCGAACCCGGGTCCCCCGCATGCCAGGCCGACGCTCTACCGCTGAGCCAACCAGCCAGGGCCCATAGTTTTTTTTATAGTCCGGCCCTCCAACAGTCTGAGGGACAGTGAACTGGCCCCCTGTGTAAAAAGTTTGGGGACCCCTGCACTATACTCTCCTCCTTTGTCTTCAAACTGCTAGAAGTGCCCCTCACTCGCCACACTGCTTCCCCCTCCACAGGCTTTGCGAGGTCTTCCTACCTTCTACAAAGCCCTTCCCATCTTCAGTTAACGTTTACTATTCTTCATGACTCACCTAGGTATCACTTCCTCTAGGAGGATCTCACTGAAGGCACAGTTTGAATCAAAGCCCCTTCCTCTGATCCCCTGGTCTCCAATCTGACTAGTTAAAACTGGAATTATGCGTTCATGACTTTGACTTCCTGATGAAATGGTACCTTCCTCCAGGTAATGAGCAGGCTCAATCCTGCACCAATCGCCAGCACCTAGCACCATACCTGAACATTGTAGGTGATGACCAGTAAATGTTTGCCAAACTGAAAGAACTCCCATTGCCCAACAGAACCACACGGGCAGTTCAGCCAAAAGTCCCTCACATCTGAGGAAATGAAGAAACAGCAGGCTTCCAGGTTGATGAAGCCCACACTTGGCCCTGGGAGACCCTGGACATATACTCTCAGACAGTGGTGGGATTCAAATAACTTAACAATTGGTTCTCTGCCCTAATGACCGTTTTAAGCATAAAGAAACAATATACCGAAAGGTAGTTTATTATTTCATGCATTGAATACTTAAATAAGAACAATAAAAGAGGTACACAAAACTAGATTGTGTGATGAGAGTTTTAAAATATTAATGAAAGCCTGACCTGTGGTGGCGCAGTGGATAAAGCTTCGACCTGGAAATGCTGAGGTCGCCGGTTCGAAACTCTGGGCTTGCCTGGTCAAGGCACATATGGGAGTTGATGCTTCCAGTTCCTCCCCCCTTCTCTCTCTCTGTTTCTCTCTCTCCCTCTCTCCTCTCTAAAAATGAATAAATAAAATTTTTTAAAAAGGTGTAAAATATTAATGAAAAATATTAAATAATAACTGACAAAAAACAATAAAACTTATTTAAGATATTTCCATATTGCTTCTTGATTGGCATCCTCACTTGCAATTTTCTTCACTTTTATCTGAGCATCATCGGCTGTGTGATTCATCCTTTATCATCTTCTCACTTTAGGAGTAGGATCCCATCCCTTGAGAGGTAGGCTGATTAGACTAATGATTATTGTGTTTGATAGATTAGATGGAATGAACATTACTACGGCCCCTTAGAATACGTATACTATTGCGCAGATGAACATTAAAAAAGAGTAAGGAATGTAAATTTGTGATTTCCACATTGGGCGGCTGCCCAGGTGCCTACCTTACAGAGAACCCTGATTACAAGTGCCATTTTAACAACCGGTTCACTGAACTCAACAAAAAATTAGGTATTGGTTCTGCCGAACCGGTGTGAACCGGCTGAATTCCACCAGTGCTCTCAGATGGACAGGACAATCCAAGCATCGCCAACTCCCCAAGCTGCCTCAGGCCTGGTCGGCTGTTCCAGACAAGCCAGTCCAGGACAGTCTGTCAGAATTATATTTGTACATCTCTGTGGGGCGTGTGCGTATGCCCAGGAATGCACAAAGCCACAGGATAAAAAAGAACAGTCCTAGAGAACTAATTTAATATTTTAAAACTTCTTTTAAAAAGCTAATGTTTATAGAGTACTTACTATGTCCGGGATATATGTGTCAGCTCATTTAATCTTCAAAATGGCCCCATGAAGTGGGTACTATTAGTGGCCTCCATTTCAGACGTAGAAACTGAGGCCCAGATGCCTGACCTGTAGTGGTGCAATGGGATAAAATGTCAACCTGGAATGCTGAGGTCACTGGTTCAAAACCCTGGGTTTACCTGGTCAAGGCACATATGGGAGTTGATGCTTCCTGCTCCTCCCCCTTCTCTCTCTCTCTCTCCTTTGTCTCTAAAAAAATGAATAAATAAAATCTAAAAAAATAAAGAAAGAAAAAACTGAGGTCCAGAAAGGTTAAATAAATTGCCTAAGTTTATCCGAGCAGGGAGTGGTCACAGTGGACTTCAGACTCAAGCATCTCATGGCTCCAAAGTCTGCTATAAACTGTGACACTGCTTTGCTTGAAACCACTTTATAGAAAGAGAGAGAGCTATGTTATGCAGTTAGTTGCACATTTCATACACCTTTTTGAAAATAAAATACAAGACTTCAACATCTGGGCCTTGTTTATCCCTCTCTGAGTTTATCTCTCCACTTCCGTCTCTCCACTCCCGCTTCTTCTCAGTTTCGGCAAGGTGCCAAGCTCATTTTTGCCAAGAATCTCCACATATGCTGACCCTCTGCTGAGAACACTCCACCAACCCTGCCAGCTCTCCCCTGGGCTGGGTTCTTACCCTTTGCATCTGGGCTCAAGTGTCACCGTCTCAGGTCAACCCAGCCTGATCACCTTCTCCAGGTCTTCCTGCTTGTTCCCCATCACAGTGCCCCAGCATTCCCTCCATGGCAGGGCTCATGGTGGGCACATGATGACTTTCATTTTTTATTTTTTTTTTGTATTTTTCTGAAGTTGGAAATGGGGAGGCAGTCAGACTCCTGCATGCGCCCGACTGGGATCCACCTGCATGCCCACCAGGGGGCAATGCTCGGCCCATCTGGGGCTCCACTCTTTTGCAACCAGAGCCACTCTAACGCCTGAGGCAGAGGCCACAGAGCCATCCTCAGCGCCCGGGCCAACTTTGCTCCAATGGAGCCTTGGCTGCGGGAGGGGAAGAGAGAGACAGAGAGGAAGGAGAGGGGGAGGGGTGGAGAAGCAGATGGGCGCCTCTCCTGTGTGCCCTGGCCGGGAATCAAACCCGGGACTCCTGCACGCCAGGCTGATGCTCTACCACTGAGCCAACTGGCCAGGGCCTGATGACTTTCTATATCTGTACAGTTTCCCCCACTGCACCAAGAACACTCATGAGGGCAGGGACCTTCCTGGTTTGTTCACCAAGCACTGGCAATGAAGTGTTCAGCAAATGCTTACTGGATGAATGATGAGTTAATGAATGGACTAATTGAATGGCCACCACGGCGGCTATGCCAAATGTATGGCCAGTAGTCGCCACCATCGCTGCCATTCATTTGCAGGTTCCCATTAGATTCAGACAGACGGTAAAGAAGCAGTGGAGCCAAAAACTGGCGGGCCATACCTTTATTCAAGACATTCAAGACTCGCACTGGCTGATGAGCAACACACAGGGAAAACACTTCCCTTTCATTCAGTCAGAGCTCCCAAAGCCACTGACACATTCTCCGGTTCCACAACCAGGAGAACCTTCACTGGTTTCTCCTAGAATCAAAAGCCTCACCAGTCTCAGCAAAGCTCGCAAAAGCCTCTCGCCTCTGGTCCCCATATGCACACCTTCATTCTCTCTGTTCTCACTCTGCTCCTCTCTTTTAAAACTTTTCTGGCATGAAAACCTCTCCTCCAGCAAACATTAGCATGACAAGGGTCCTTCCCAAGAAGGAAGGTAATTTGCAATTTCACAGGTCACATACCTGGTGCTGCCCAGGGCCATTTTTAACAATAAAAGTGAGCAAACTCAAAAAACACAAATTTTATAAACTCATTTGCTCAATACTAATTAATGAAAGGAAAGAAGGGAGGAATCACTGCCTTAGGCTTTTCAACATATTCACTAAAAGTAGTGGTATTTTGGTGGGAAATTTTTAGACTGCACTTCAGGATTATGAATCTATGTTTTTGGGGAGAGTGACATACAGAGCACTCTAACCAATTCATCTCTTCTGGTGGTTTGAGCAGACATGAACTTTGCCTTCTAAAGAGACAGTCCTTGGAGGGGAGCATGGAACTGCCCAGGCCTCCAAGGATGACCTCGCTCGCGCAGCCCCAAGCAAGGCTGGACAGGCAAGCATCCTCCCCATCACTGCCTAAAAGCTTTAGCCCGACTCCACAGGGCCGAAAGGGCCTGGAATCCCAAGAGCAACTCCTGTAGGAATGAGCTCACACAATATTATAACATTACCCTGACATGCGAGAGACAAAACCCTGAGTCTAAGGCTGCAGTTCACCATCCAAAAAAAAAAAAAAAAGGAGGTCATGGTTCAGAAATCTGGATGCTGCAGCCCCTTGGGCAGGGGAGAGATCAAACCTCAAACAAGCTCACCTTCGCAGGACATAAGGGCACACACCTGAAGCATTTTGGCTGCCTTAGGAAAATGCTTATGAAAAGCAGCAAAGGAAAAGGGGGTGGGGTCGGGATCATTATTAAAAGACTACCAGAGCCAAAGGATAGGAAATGTCTCTGCTATTACTCCCAGCAGGTCACCACTGTGGAAGAGAAGAATACCACTTTAAAAGCAACAAACAGGAAGGAAGGGCATGGGGCGGGGGACAGAGAGATGAAGGAGACTGGGTCAAAATATTTTTAAAACAACAAACATCCTTGTTGGAGCAAAAACTGTTCTGCAGGGAGACACCTCATGGCAAGTTCCTCTCCCTTTTAGAGAATTTCTTTTTTACTGGTATGTTCTCTCTCTCTCTCTCTCTCTCTCTCTCTCTCTCTCTTTGGCAGGGAGTAACGGGTCTTCTCTGCGCCCTTCTTCCTCCTGTTTTCTTTCTGGCTCCCTTACCAGGTTTTCTACACCTTCAGGGTTCCAAGAGCATCCTGAGGATATTTACGAACAGGAAGCCAGGCAAGGAGGGAGCTGACACAGTCATCAGGTGACATAAGGCTGCTGACAAGCTTCCAACTCAGCTTATTGAAGATATAACTGAAAAGCCAGCATTGCATTCAAAGTAGGTCACCTCCAAGTGCTGTGGATGTCAACTGGGAATTTGCCAAGATGTTACTGGTTTCCCCTGGGAACAAGTGGAGGTCAAGGGGAAGATGAAGACTAGGAAGAGAATTTGTGAGAATAGATAAAGTGGGAGAATAGCAGGGAAGAGCCACCCATGGGCAGGCCGTAGAGATCTGGCTGTCAAGGTCTGAGGAAACCACTTGTGTGGCACATGGGATTCTATTTTCATGCCCACTTCTGTTTGCTTGGTAAGATTCTCTTCATTAAACTACAAAGCTCCCACAAATCAAGTGTCGGTCCTTAAAAGGGGGGCTGTGTCTATTTAGTTGGTGTCTTTAATTTCACCAAATACCACGTCATACTCAAAGTTGACATTTAATAAGTGCCTGTTGACTATGTGACTGTGAGAAAAACAATACAGTGAATGTGTTGAGTGCATGGGCTCTGGGGTCAAACCATTTCTTGTTAGCTGTGTCCCCTTGAGTAAATTTTGCAAGCTCTTGATGCTTTAAGCTCCTCATTCATAAAATAAAGACAATAGTATTGCCAACTTACTCAGTTCCTGTGAGGGTTGAGTGAGGTCTCTCATAGGAAGCATTGAGTGATGTGCCTGGCACACAGTAAACATTCAATAACTGTGACCTATTATCACAATACTATTTTAATTACTACCATTATAGTCAATGATGACAGGCTACCACCCTCTGGCTTTGGGTCTCCCTGAGAGCCTCAAAATTTGTCTGGGTTCTGCTCTTAACAAGACACCTGAAAAACATGCATCCCGGGAACCCAAGCCACACCTGGCAGATTTAGGATGAGAGCAGCTTCAGGTAAATAGCATTTAACTGAAACTGTCTCCCTCCTGAATGGCAAGCCACACTGGTTTTCAGCAAGGCATTTTACAACATCTCTCATTTTACTATGGCGGTCAATAATGGAAGGACTTGGGTCAGATGATAAGACAACCAAATGACTGGTGTTGGTCAAATAAGTTTGTAAATATGATATATATAGGTTTGCTCGCTTATAGTTTGCATTGGGTGTGGGGAACAGGCTGTAAGCAGGCAGGGTTGTTATACCATAAGGCTTAGTTTTAAGTCTATGCCTTTCCCACCCTAAGTGACTTTGTATCAGAGACTTCCTTGTTTGTATATTGGATTAAAGGCTTTGATTTCTACACTATAAAATGGGGCAGACTGGGACCTTGTTCTCTCTCAGTTCCTGAGATTAGCATTAGGGAGGAGAGCAGAGAAAGGCCACGTGGAGGAGAGGAGAAGCAGCCAAGATGGCGGAGTGCTGAAGGAGAAGCCAGTTTGTGCAGAGTTTGTACAGAGAGAAGGAGATGGGGAACAGAGGTGAATAAGGCTGGTGAGGTAGAAACTTTGATTCTAGGAAACTCAGATGAGTCAGTGGCTTTGGGAGCCCTGAATGGAAAGGGAAGTATTTTCCCACTGTGTGTATTTCTTGCCCACCAGGTGCAAACTAGGATTAAAGCTAATGGCCCACCAGTTCTTGGCTCCATTCTTTCATTACCATCTGTCCGAATCAAATGCAAACCTGCATGGGCCAGGCGACTGTGATGGTGGCCCTGGCTACTGGCTTTACAACTGGTAACTGACTGAACATCTATGTGAGCATTTCTCTGACTCTGCCCTCTAGAATATCTGCCTACAGATTATTATTGGGTGCAGTATAGCAGGGCAGGGGAGGGGAATTTAATGGTCAAATATATTTGGAAAACTATGTCTAACAATTTCCTTATAATTATTATTTTTACAAAAGTTTATTCTTAAATGTACAACAGGCTCTAAGACAACACTTCATTTTAGCTATAGGTGACAAAAGATGTGATAACAGGAAATCCAGATGTTAAAACAGGAACAGAATTAAGGATCCCATTGCCCCAGGCACATAGAACAGCTCACTTTTTACCAGAGTTCTAACTGCACCGGAGGCCAGGGGCCCATCCCCACGGCCATCGCTTTTAGCTCTTCGAGTTTCTTCCACTCCTCTTTCTGCCTCTGCTTGAATGCCTTACCTTCCTCATCCATCTTCTTGGCCTGCTTCTTGGGTCTCTTTAGGGGGCTTCTTTGTGATGGATATGGTGCCTGCCCTCCGTTCACCAGATCCTGCTATTCCCCATATTTTTTACTGTACTCATAAGCATTGTGAGTCTTCAAGAAAGGGTTATAGTATGTAGCAGTATCCAAATATTTTGATTATAGGGTTCCATCAGAATGCACTTTATGAAATACTCATCCAGACCTGGTCAGGTAGCTCAGTTGGTTAGAGCAGTGGTCCCCAACCTTTTTTGGGCCACGGACTGGTTTAATGTCAGAAAATATTTTCACAGACCGGCCTTTAGGGTGGGACGGATAAATGTATCAAGTGACCGAGATAAGCGTCAAGAGTGAGTCTTAGATGGATGTAACAGAGGGAATCTGGTCATTTTTTTAAAATAAAACATCGTTCAGACTTAAATATAAATAAAACGGAAATAATGTAAGTTATTTATTCTTTCTCTGTGGAACGGTACCAAATGGCCCATGGACTGGTACCGGTCCGCGGCCCGGGGTTTGGGGACCACTGGATTAGAGCACCATCCTGATACACCAAGGTTATGGTTTTGTTTTGGGGTTTTTTTTGTTTTTTTTTTAATAGATTTTATTTACTGATTTTAGAGAGAGGAGAGATAGAGAAAGGGGGGAGGAGCAGGACACATCAACTCAGGAATTGCTTCTCTTATGTGCCTTGACCACACAAGCTCAAGGTTTCAGACCAGTGACCTTAGCATTCCAGGTCAACACTTTATCTGCTGCACCACCACAGGTCAGCTTGAAAATCTTTTTTTGGCAGTTTTAAATGAAAGTTTGTGGTGATTTCTTTTTATTCTGAACTATTTCTATATTTTAAAATTTTTTGAAAAATGTCGGTTAGTTTTTCGTCCCTCTTCTGCAAAGCTCAGACGTAATGTCATGAGGTGGGCATCATGGTGAAGAGTATCCCACAGGGCTCGACCCAGTGCAGAGAATCAGAGCTCCAGTAGAAGGAGGAGGCTGTCCATGTTTGGGGACAGCGTGGGGCGGGTGTTAGAGCCCAGCTGAGTAAGGAGGGTGTTTACGTGAAGGGGCGTCCCAAAGTGGAGTGTCAAGTCCAGGCATGGGATGGTAACATATTCTCCGGTTCCACAGCCAGGAGAATCTTTTCCGGTTTTCCCCCCACGAGCTTCGTCACCTCTGGTTCCCCATCTGCCAACATGGCTTCTTACTCTCTGCACAAACTGGCTTCTCCTTCAGCACCCTGCTATCCTGGCTGCTTTCTCTGCTCTCACTCTGCAAAAAACCAAGGTTATGGTTTTGATTCTGATCAGGGCACATAAAAGAATCAACCAATGAACACATAAATAAGTGAACAACAAATTGATGTTTCTTCCTCTCTCCCTTCCTCTCTCTCTCTCTCTAAAATAATTAAACAATTGAAAAAAGAGAGAGAAATACCCATCCATATAGTCAAAGGACATGTGATATCAACTGGCAGGATTGTCTGGGGACAAGCTGTGGCTCTGTCCTTGACTCTGTCTGGCTCAACACTAATTTGCTGACATGTTGGTCAGATTTGAAGGGGACCCTATGCTGGACAGGGAAGCTGGTAGGGCACATGGTATAATCCGGACAATGGTCTAATAAGGTACTTCATAGGGATAAATATCAGGTCCTGCATACATGCTCCAAAAACCAATACAAAGCATGCAAGATGGTAGAACAGCTTGGGACTCTGCTGAGTATGAGAAGTGACAACAAGAAGCTGAGCCCTTGGTGAATGGGTCTGAGCTTCCGGATCAAGCCTCACCTAAAGGATTTGTCACCCCCACTGGCCTTGGGCCCTGTTACATATACCAACAAATTTCCTTTAGATATTAAATCTTCTTTTTTTAAAAAAAAAAAATCTGCAACATAAACATTCCAAATTGATAGTACTGTCAAGCATACTAAGGTTTCCAAAGAAGATACTGTGCTTTTAGAAAGAACTGAAAAGAGTCTCAGGTCAGATCAAGGAGAGCTGACTCACACTTGCTGGTCAGATGACTCCTGGAGGGTAGCTTGCTCATGGTTCTGAGGGCTGGCCTTAGATGTACACAGACAAACTAGGAAAAACTGGCTGGATGGATAGGATACCTGAAACCATGTCACACAAAGAATTATGGGAAAGAAATTTAAAAAGAGACAAACAAGAGAACCAAGACTAGGGAGGGGGTAAATCCCAAAGAGATTTGTGAGGGACACGACATTCCATGAAGAATCCAATATTCCTTAATCTTCTAGATGGAATGGATAACCTTGAAAAACTGTTGAAAGCTATAAAACTCTCCCCAGAAAAATATATATGCAAACACAATTCTATAGACATTTTCAGGGGATTGCTGCCTCCCCATCACCACCATGGAAGCCCCTCCATAGAAGACCAAAAACAGGCCAAAAGCCGCATCAGGATTAAGCATTATCTGTGTGAGGTCCCACCCCACTGCTGCCTGTGTAATGAACTAGGATCAATGGATGGCTATGACACCATCAGTTCTGCGAGAGACCCACTACCCCACCGTACCTGCTCTCTGGAAACCAAGGGCTGCCTGACCAGTAGGAGCTTGCCATCCATGGAAGTATGCAAGCAACTCAGCTGAGCGTTTTCAGGGAAGCTGTAGAGAGGTTTCAACCATGCTCCTGGACTCAATGACCCCAGGCCTTTCAGGACTTTGCTATGTAAAGTGTGGAGTGAGGACCAGTAGAATCATCTGGGAACTTCTTAGAAATGCAGGATCACAGGTGACTCACCTGCAAGTCCATGTTTAAGAAGCACTGCTGTAAGATATCGAAGGTTCTCTAAGGGAAGAGAAATAAAATATTCTGGTCCCTCAGCAGCATGAATTCCCCCTTTATCTCCTCAAAGACTGTGGATGGGGGACTAAGGGAGAAGAATGGAATAATTCCCACTTTATTTCTAATCCAGGTCCAGAATGTTTAGAAGGAAAAAGCAATTTAAAATCTATGTCTTGCCTGACCTATGGTGGCGCAGTGGATAAAGCATCGACCTGGAAATGCTGAGGTCGCTGGTTCGAAACCCTGGGCTTGCCTGGTCAAGGCACATATGGGAGTTGATGCTTCCGGCTCCTCTTCCCTTCTCTCTCTCTGTCTTTCTCTCCTCTCTCTTGGTCTCTCTCTCTCCTCTCTAAAAATGAATAAATAAAAAAATGAAAAAAATATTTAAAAAAAAATCTATGTCTTCATGATCATCTCCTTTAATAATAATAAAAATAACAACAGATTTGACTTATCATGTACTGGCAGGTGAGTACTGCTAACTGCTTTTTTATCCCCTATTTCACTTAATCTTCACAATAACCCTCTAGGGTAGGTACTATCATTTTTTTCTCCCACTGTACAGATTATGATTTCTGAGGCTCAGAAAGGATACATGACTCACTCAAGGTCACACAGCTAGTAAACGGGGAAGGTGGGTATTGATACCAAAGTTCAGGTTCTTAACCACTAATCCACACACCTATCTCCTTTAGAGGAAATCTCTTGCTGTTTACTCTTTTCAGGAACTAGTAGAGGTAGTTGGAAGGCTGTCCTGTTCCCACAGAGCTCATCCAAGTTACCTAGGGATGCAGCCAAGCTGCTGGCTGGGTTGCTACAGACACAGGTGCACCAGGGTCTCAGGTCTCAGCCTTCCATTATGTTCTGTTCATTACACAGGAAGACTTACAGGTCACGCTTTCAAATCCTGGCCCCTTCCTCATTATCTGCTCCAGCATCAGAGTTCTCTCAGCCCTATATTGACTTGCTTTATCTGCTGGCTACTGTCCCATCTCCATTAGATCCCAGGTATTTCACCAAAGTACACAGCTATCCAGTTTGGGCTGAACAGAATTGACTTCCATTCCTTCTCTGTAATTTTGGCCATAGTCTGAGAGGATTTGGAAGGTGTCATTGACATGGAATTACAGCTCTTTGTTACAGAATGAATTTCCGGACTATACTGAAGAAGCCAGCATTCCCCCTCACACTTACACAAGCAGCTTTGTTCCCCTTCAAAGTGTCCCTCTAATTGCACCGTGCACATTCATTCTGGACTTTGCTGCTTCTCAAGAAGGAACCTTATCAAAGAGAACTCACACTTCCTCTAATATGTTAACCTCTGCAGCCTTCATTTGAAAACTAATCGTGGCCTGCATCTTCTATCCTCTACTTATTACTTTTTCACTTCCTATGACTATTACACTTTTTGTATGCTTCCGTCTTATATGCTCCACCCAGGTCCTTTATGGCAGGAACCACATTTTAGTGATATTTGTTTCACAGCTGTCTAGCACACTGCCTTGCTTTGTATTAGGTGGTCGATGACCACATAATTGATTGGTAACTAATGAATTGCATTTTATGTATTACCATGAACATCTGTTGCCATGTCCAAAGTGAATTCACTCTTTCAGATATTGAACTTATTTAGAGAGAGGGACTCAGGGGGCAAAAACTCTAAGCTTGTTGAGATCCTGAAGCAGATGGTGCTATGTGAAAAAAACTAAAGCATTCTGGTTCCAGCCTCATAAGAAGTAACAATAAAACTTGCTCCCCTGAGGTCGGACTAAGCCACTAATCCCCCGGTATAGCTGGAAACAAAAAGCTTCTTAAAGTTCAAAGACCCCAACCCACCTGGTTAGACAATAACTAGACCCAAACTTCATTTCTCGGTTGCTCTTGGTACCACTTGCTCCAACTCTCAATCCACTTAAAGAGAATTCTGGGAATGTTAAAATAAACTTGCATGAGAAATGAGCTAGAATTGTGTCATTTTCTTACAAAAAAAATCCTAATGAAACTATCGAGAAAAAGAAGGGCATTTCCAACAGTAATAAAGGGGAAAAAACAAAGTTTCAGTAATTTTTTTTTTTTTAACTTATACTAGGTGCCTGGTTCGTTTTTTGAAATCTTGTCATATTTTCCCCCTTTCAGCAAGAATAGCTCTTTCTGGTCTATTTTTTATTCAACACTCGGTTTCAGAGATCTGACTACGCTCTGTCTGTACCTGTCCAATCTGCACAGACAGAAACGGACGTGGGCCACTAGGCTTTCTCACACTTGGTTCCCTCAGTAAGCCATTTCTTCTGCTCCAATTATCAACTTTACCATAGACTCTCACAGGGTGCGAGGAGCCCCGGGCCCTAAGGGGAGGAGGACTAGCACAGTAATCAGGCATAGAACCTGGGACAAGGCAGCGCTCCAAACTCCACACTGAGTATCAGCCCTCTCCACACCACAGTGACCGCACACGGAAAATGCGGTGAAAATACTTCCTATCTTGAGGGGAAAGTGCATGATACTTTTATAAATATTCATATCCATAACTATTACGGGGCCTGAGCCCCAGGGTTGAAAATGAAAACGTCTTGCAGGTACAAGTAGATATAGGAATGGGGTCAAGTGAGTAGGGGTGGAGAGTCAGGACCCAGAGGGATGGTGGCCATGGGGTGACACAGAGACTCAAGGGGCTGGCCTGAGTAGACCTGGGTGGTACCTTAAGGAGATACAGCCCTGTCTCCAGCTCCACTCATCTGTCAAAATAATCCAGCTCTCCAGATTTTGATATGAAATTTCCCAGGGTTTTGTTTTATTTTGTTTTTGTTTTTTTGTTTGTTTGAGAGAAGAAGGAAGAGAGGATGAGAGAGAGAGAGAGAGAGAGAGAAAAGCATCAACTCGTTGCTCCACTTAGTTGTGCCATTGATTGTTTTTCATATGTGCCCTGACCCTGGCTCGAACCTACAACCTCAGGGGTCGAGCCAACTCCCTCAGGATTGAGCCAGCACCCTCAGGATTGAGCCGGCAACCCTGGGATCAAGCAAATGCCCCTGGGATTGGCAACTCTGAGGTCCAGAGACCCTGGTCTCGAGCCAGTGACCCCATACATGAACCAGCAACCTGGGCTGATGCTCTGTCTAACCAATGTACCACAGCCAAGGCTGAAATTTCCCAGTTTTTAAATATTAGCTCAAACAAATTTAGATGCAACAGAGCGCAACAGTTAGGAGCTAGGGCTCCGGAAACAGATCAGCTAGGTTTTAAATCCCAGTTCTGCCATTTACTCGCACGTGACCTTGAACAACTTACTAACCTCTTCATGCCTCATCTGAAAAGCCAGCAAGCACCATTTGAGGTAACGTTAGTGCCTGTTTCATAGGGCTAGTGTGAAAAATAAAAGATACATATAAATTTTAATATATAATTGGATATATAAATATGTAAAAATTATATTTATATATCCAATTATATTGCAACTTTATAGTATATATAAATATAAGTGATTAGAACAGTACCTGGCACATAGCAAAGATTATATAGGTTTTATTTATTTCATTTTGATTGATTGATTTTAGAGAGAGGAGGGAGGGAGGGAGAGGCATTCATGTGTTGTTCCACTTAGTTGTGCATTCATTGGTTGCTTCTTGTGTATGACCTGACCAGTCCAGCAAACTTGGTGTTTCTAGACGACACTCCCGGTCAGGACCTACCTTTATTACTTTTGCAAATACCATGAAGAACAAATGAAACAAAACTTCTCATAAGAGAGTATCATGAAAAGCCAACTTGGAGGCCTTACTCCTGACTGCTGACCCCTAATGCAGCCATGGGGACACATGCCTTAGCTTCCACCCTTGTGAAGAGTAGGTGAGATGGCCCTCTCTGCTTCCACCCACCAGCCGTTCCCAGGGGTTCTGTGCAGCTTGACCCAAAGAGCATGCAGGGCATCGCCTCCTTAGTGGCACATCCATTACCCCTCCTTGTTCATACTCTCTCTCTCCACGGGTGACAGTGGGCTGAGACAGCTCTGCCAGGCTGACAGAGCAGCTCAGGATGCCTTCTCAGAAGCACCGTTAGCCAGAGAGAGAGGTCTGGGTACAAGGAGCCCCCTGGGAACTTGGCCTGGCTTGGGAATTCACGGAGCAGCATTGCAAGGGGGTTTTCCGAGTTCCTCAGCCTGTCCATGGAATTCTCTCATCCCTCCTTACACTGCAAAATATTTTCTCCAGCCCTTCCCACAATTCCTGCTGAGCTAGCAGTGACGTATCTGCTGGCACTTAGCAACAGAAGACTTAATCTTTTTAAAAAGTAGTGGTGGTGGTGGAATTGCAACTAGGAAATAAAGTTATTTCTTCAACTCATACTAACAATCATCCTTTTTCTCATTTGATTTCCTTTCTTTCAGGGACTAGGTTTTCCTTCACAACAGAAACAAGAATCACAAAAGCTAACATTTATTAAGCACCACATTCATTTCAGACCCTCCACATTCAAGCCTCACAACAACGCAAGAACACAAACACTACCAGGATCCTAATGTTACAGGTGAAGAAACCTAGCTCACAGCCGTTAAGAATCTCGGCCAAGGTCACAGAGCTGGTAGGTGGTAAAGTCAGAGGTCAGAAACAGGTCTGAGACTGCAGAGCCCTTGTGCAGATACACCTGAAGGAAGCAGACCATCCTATTTTGGTCAGGAGGTAAGTGAGCTTCCTAACGAGTTCATGAGGCTAGGAGCAGGAGGAGAAACCCTCAGTCAACACTTGAGCTCTGTACTGGGACACAGCATCCACCCTTCCCAAACTTGAGTTTCCTCCCTACTCCACCTCCCCCAAAAAGATATCTGAAGGTAAGAATAAGAGCAAAGTAAAATCAGCTTGCATATTAGGAAGATGCTATATAAATATAAAATGTTAATATTAACCCAAGAATTAATTTTTGGAAATTATCTAAAATTATTTCATAACAAAAATGAGTTTTACTAGTCAGTTATATTTTTCATCTGCCTAGGTTTGTTATTAATTACTAAAGCAAAATATGCCCATAACAAATTCAAATAATATTCAAGCAATAAATGTTTCTCCATCATGTTCCAACTCCCTGAATGACCATCTTTCCAGATTTTTCTAAGAACATACTGAACATAGTGTCCGTATAGACCTATATGGAAGAGTTTTATTACTCAAAATCAGGATCATATTATGTAGTTTTGAAACTTCTCTTTTTATTCAATATTGTATTTATTTACATAACTCCACATCCGGATATATAGAACTCAGTCTTCTTAGCCAACACAAAGAACTGCATTCTATGCATGAGCCGAGGTTTATTTAATCAGTTGCCCATTGAAGAACAGTTGGGTTATTACTGTTGTGGTGCTACAACAGGCATGCACATTATAAGAATCTCGAGTTGACAGCACACATCCCAGTGACCCATCAGATGATTAGGGTTACAACTCTTGGTATTGTAGCTGAACAGGAGTGTGTCTTCGGTTGAATGAAAGACCCAATTCAGATATATAACCATCCCAGCAGCTCAAATAACTGGCTTTTCAATAGTATGAACACCGATTCATCAATTCATACTTTCACTCATCCATTCATTCATTCATTTCTTCATTCAACTCCTTGTGCCCTACAAGCTCTATGCTAAGCCCCAAGGATTCAAAAGCACAAAATAAACCCCTAAGCCTCACATTTCCTGCCCCTGAGGAACTGACACGGGCAGACAGACGTACTTACAAGTGAATTCTATATCATGTAAGAGCTCTGCTAGGTTAAGGTGAAGATGCAACTAATTCTAGAGAAGATGAAGACACCTGAGAAGAAACATATAAGCAGTCCTATTAGCAGGACTGACAGGATAATAAAACTGAAAATAAAGACAGAGCAGCCAAGGCATAATAACTGCAGATGCAAAGCTTCATCATGTAAAGGCCCCTCAGGTATTCAGGGAATTTTAGAGCATTCAATGCAGAGAGCACCAGAAGGGAAACGTCAGGAGAGAACCATGGAAAGAGAAATGGAAATTGTCATCGAAGGGCCTTGAATATGAAGACCAGAAATTTGGACTTCAGGTTCTCAGAGGGGAAACACCGCTCTGGGGCACTTTGGGCATACCACAATTTGTGTCTCCATCCATCTGTAAATGGACATGAGTATTGTTTCTGGGTTTTAACTGTTACAAACAAAGCTGCTAGGAATCATTGTGTATTAGTCAGCTTGCTTGCTTGCTTTTCCCTTAAACACCTAGGAGTGGAATAAGTAGATAACATAGGAGGTGTATGTTTAACTCTTTAAGAAACTGTCACACTGCCTGACCGGGCGGTGGCGCAGTGGATAGAGCATCGGACTGGGATGCAGAGGACCCAGGTTCGAGACCCCGACATCGCCAGCTTGAGCGTGGGCTCATCTGGTTTGAGAAAAAGTCTACCAGCTTGAACCCAAGGTCGCTGGGTCCAACAAGGGGTTACTCGGTCTGCAAAGGCCCGCGGTCAAGGCACATATGAGAAAGCAATCAGTGAACAACTAAGGTGTTGCAAGCGCAATGAAAAACTAATGATTGATGCTTCTCATCTCTCTCCGTTCCTGTCTGTCCCTGCCTATCCCTCGCTCTGACTCACTCTCTGTCTCTGTAATAAATAAATTAATTTTAAAAAAAAGAAACTGTCACACTGTCTTCCAAAGTGGCTGTTCCATTTAACATTCTCCCTGGCACTGTATTAGAGTTTCGATGCCCACATCTTTGTCAACACTTGGTATGGTCAGTCTTCCCTATTTCAGCCATTCTCATAGGTACTAGTGGTATCTCATCGTGGTTTTAATTTGCATTACCCTAATGACTAATGGTTTCAAATTAATTTTCTTGTTTGCTATCCATATATCTTCTTTTTTAAATTTTTATTTATTGATTTCAGCGAGAGGAAGAGAGAGAGAGAAACAGGAACATCAAGCTGTGCTTGTATGCGCCATGATGAGGATCAAACCAGCAATATCCGTGCTTTGAATCGATGCTCTAACTCAGTGGTCCCCAACCCCTGGGCCATGGACCAGTACCAGTCCATGGGCCATTTGGTACTAGTCCACAGAGAAAGAATAAACTTACATTAATTCCGTTTTATTTATATTTAAGTCTGAACGATCTTTTATTTTTTTTAAATGACCAGATTCCCTCTGTTACATCCGTCTAAGACTCATTCTTTTTTTTTTTTAATTTTATTTTTTTTAATGGGGCGACATCAATAAATCAGGATACATATATTCAAAGATAACAAGTACAGGTTATCCTGTCTTTCAATTATGTTGCATACCCATCACCCAAAGTCAGATTGTCCTCTGTCACCTTCTATCTAGTTTTCTTTGTGCCCCTCCCCCTTTCCCTCTCCCTTTCCCCCCTCTCCCCATAACCACCACACTCTTATCAATGTCTCTTAGTTTCACTTTTATGTCCCACCTACGTATGGAATAATGCAGTTCCTGTTTTTTTCTGATTTACTTATTTCACTTCGTATAATGTTATCAATATCCCACCATTTTGCTGTAAATGATCCGATGTCATCATTTCTTATGGCTGAGTAGTATTTCATAGTGTATATGTGCCACATCTTCTTTATCCAGTCATCTATTGATGGGCTTTTTGGTTGTTTCCATGTCCTGGCCACTGTGAACAATGCTGCAATGAACATGGGGCTGCATGTGTCTTTACGTATCAATGTTTCTGAGTTTTGGGGGTATATACCCAGTAGAGGGATTGCTGGGTCATAAGGTAGTTCTATTTTCAGTTTTTTGAGGAACCACCATACTTTCTTCCATAATGGTTGTACTACTTTACATTCCCACCAACAGTGTATGAGGGTTCCTTTTTCTCCACAGCCTCTCCAACATTTGCTATTACCTGTCTTGTAAATAATAGCTAATCTAACAGGTGTGAGGTGATATCTCATTACAGTTTTGATTTGCATTTCTCTAATAACTAAAGAAGATGAGCATCTTTTCATATATCTGTTGGCCATTTGTACTTCTTCCTGGGAGAAGTGTCTGTTCATGTCCTCTTCCCATTTTTTTATTGGATTGTTTGTTTGTTTGTTGTTGAGTTTTATGAGTTCTTTGTATATTTTGGATATTAGGCCCTTATCTGAGCTGTTGTTTGAAAATATCATTTCCCATTTAGTTGGTTTTCTGTTTATTTTGTTATCAGTTTCTCTTGCTGGGCAAAAACTTCTTAGTCTGATGTAGTCCCATTCATTAATTTTTGCCTTCACTTCTCTTGCCATTGGAGTCAAATTCATAAAATGCTCTTTAAAACCCAGGTCCATGAGTTTAGTACTTATGTCTTCTTCTATGTACTTTATTGTTTCAGGTCTTACGTTTAGATCTTTGATCCATTTTGAGTTAATTTTAGTACAGGGTGACAGACTGTAGTCCAGTTTCATTCTTTTGCATGTGGCTTTCCAGTTTTCCCAGGACCATTTATTGAAGAGGCTTTCTTTTCTCCATTGTGTGTTGTTGGCCCCTTTATCAAAAATTATTTGACTATATATATGTGGTTTTATTTCTGGACTTTCTATTCTGTTCCATTGGTCAGAGTGTCTACTTTTCTGCCAATACCATGCTGTTTTGATTGTCGTGGCCCTATAATATAGTTTGAAGTCAAGTATTGTACTGCCCCCAGCTTCATTCTTTTTCTTTAGGATTGCTTTGGCTATTCGGGGTTTTTTATAGTTCCATATAAATCTGATGATTTTTTGCTCTATTTCTTTAAAAAATGTCATTGGAAGTTTGATGGGAATTGCATTAAATTTGTATATTGCTTTGGGTAATATGGCCATCTTGATTATATTTATTCTTCCTAACCAAGAACAAGGAATATTCTTCCATCTCATTATATCTTTTTCGATTTCTCTTAACAATAGTTTATAGTTTTCATTACATAAGTCCTTTACATTCTTTGTTATGTTTATTCCTAAGTATTTTATTTTTTTTGTTGCTATTGTGAAGGGGATTATTCTTTTGAGTTCGTTCTCAGTTGTTTCATTGTTGGCATATAGAAAGGCTATTGACTTCTGTATGTTAATTTTGTATCCTGCGACCTTACTGTATTGGCTTATTGTTTCTAGTAGTCTTTTTGTGGATTCTTTGGGGTTTTCGATGTATAGGATCATATCATCTGCAAAAAGTGATACCTTTACTTCTTCTTTTCCGATATGGATGACTTTTATTTCTTTGTCTTGTCTGATTGCTCTGGCTAGAACCTCTAGTACCACATTAAATAAGAGTGGAGAGAGTGGACAACCCCGTCTTGTTCCTGATTTAAGGGGGAAAGCCTTCAGTTTAGTGCCATTTAATATGATGTTAGCTGATGGTTTATCATATATGGCCTTTATCATGTTGAGATATTTTCCTTCTATACCCATTTTGTTGAGAGTCTTAAACATAAAATTGTGTTGTATTTTATCGAAAGCCTTTTCTGCGTCTATTGATAAGATCACGTGGTTTTTGTTCTTTGTTTTGTTGATATGGTGTATTACGTTAACCGTTTTACGTATGTTGAACCATCCTTGAGATTCTGGGATGAATCCCACTTGATCATGATGTATTATTTTTTTAATATGTTGTTGTATTTGATTTGCTAGTATTTTGTTTAGTATTTTAGCATCTGTATTCATTAGAGATATTGGTCTGTAGTTTTCTTTTTTTGTGCCATCCTTGCCTGGTTTTGGTATGAGGGTTATGTTGGCCTCATAAAATGTGTTTGGAAGTATTGCTTCTTCTTCAATTTTTTGGAAGACTTTCAGTAGAATAGGAACCAAGTCTTCTTTGAATGTTTGATAAAATTCGCTGGTATAGCCGTCAGGGCCTGGACTTTTATTTTTGGGGAGGTTTTTAATGTTTTTTTCTATTTCTTCTCTACTAATAGGTCTGTTTAGGTTTTCTGCTTCTTCTTGACTCAGTCTAGGAAGGTTGTATTGTTCTAGGAATTTATCCATTTCTTCTAGGTTGTTGAATTTAGTGGCATAAAGTTTTTCATAGTATTCTACAATAATTCTTTGTATATCTACGGTGTCCGTGGTGATTTCTCCTCTTTCATTTTGGATTTTGTTTATGAGTTCTTTCTCTTTTTTCCTTGGTAAGTCTTGCCAAGGGTTTGTCAATTTTGTTGATCTTTTCAAAGAACCAGCTCCTTGTTCTATTAATTTTTTCTATAGTTTTTCTGTTCTCTATTTCATTTATTTCTGCTCTGATTTTTATTATCTCCTTTCTTCGGCTGGTTTTGGGTTGTCTTTGTACTTCTTTTTCTAGTTCCTTAAGGTGTGAAGTTAACTGGTTCACTTGGGCTCTCTCTTGTTTGTTCATATATGCCTGAAGTGATATGAACTTCCCTCTTATCACTGCTTTTGCTGCATCCCATAGATTCTGATATGTCGTATTGTCATTTTCATTAGTCTGTATATATCTTTTGATCTCTGCACTTATTTCTTCTTTGACCCATTCATTTTTTTAAAAGTATGTTGTTTAGTTTCCACATTTTTTGTAGGATTTTTTCCCTCTTTTTTGCAGTTGAATTCTAGTTTCAAGGCTTTATGATCAGAAAATATGCTTGGTACAACTTCGATCTTTCTGAATTTGCTGATGTTGTTTTTATGGCCCAACATATGGTCAATTCTTGAGAATGATCCATGTACACTGGAGAAAAATGTATACTCAAGTCACTTTGGGATGAAATGTCCTGTAGATGTCTATCATATCCAGGTGCTCTAGTGTTTTGTTTAAGGCCACTATATCTTTGTTGATTCTCTGTTTGGATGACCGATCTAGAGCCATCAGCGGTGTAGTGAGGTCTCCAAGTATGATTGTATTTTTGTCAGTTTTTGTTTTAAGGTCAATAAGTAGCTGTCTTATATGTTTTGATGCTCCTTGGTTTGGTGCATATATATTAAGAATTGTTATGTCTTCTTGATTCAGTGTCCCCTTAGCCATTATGAAATGGCCATTTTTGTCTCTGAGTACTTTTGCTGTCTTGTAATCAGCATTATCAGATATGAGTATTGCTATGCCTGCTTTTTTTTGGATGTTATTTGCTTGGAGTATTGTTTTCCAGCCTTTCACTTTGAATTTGTTTTTATCCTTGTTACTTAGATGAGTTTCCTATAGGCAGCATATAGTTGGATTTTCTTTTTTAATCCATTCTGCTACTCTGTGTATTTTTATTGGTGAGTTTAATCCGTTTACATTTAGTGTAACTATTGACACTTGTGAGTTCCCTATTGCCATTTTATATCTTGCTTTCTGTTAGTTTTGTGTCTTGTTTGATCCTTCTCTTTTGTTTTTCTATCTTTTGTTTTTATTTGGTTGTATTCCATACATCTTTCCTCTGTTGCTATCTTTTTTATCTCATGTGCTTCTGTGGTGGTTTTTTCAATGGTGGTTACCTTTAAGTAATGAAAAGGGTTCCTACCCTGTTCATTGTAGCACACTATTTTGTGAGTACTTTTGCACTCCATCGTCCTTTGCTACTGTTAATCTCCATCCTCTCCCCCCTTTCTTTTTGTTGTTGTCACAGTTTAAATTTGGTTTTATTGTGTTCTTCTTGGAGCTTTTACTTGTGGCTTTGTTGTTGTTGTTTTTTTTCTTTGTATCTGATTGGAGAACCCCCTTTAGTAATTCCTGGAGTGGGGGTTTTCTGATGATAAATTCCCTCATCTTTTCTGTATCTGTGAATGTTTTTATTTCTCCTTCATATTTGAAGGATAGCTTTGATGGGTATAGTATTCGTGGCTGAAAGTTCCTCTCTTTCAGGACTTTAAATATTGGGGTCTACTCTCTTCTAGCTTGTAGAGTTTCTGCTGAGAAATATGATGATAATCTAATGGGCCTTCCTTTATATGTTGTATTCTTCTTTTCCCTGGCTGCCTTGAGAATTTTTTCTTTGCTGTTGATTCGTGCCAATTTCATTATGATGTGCCTTGGAGTAGGTTTGTTGGGGTTAAGAAAACTCGGAGTTCTGTTTGCTTCATGAATTTGAGGCTTTAGTTCTTTCCACAGGCTTGGGAAGTTCTCATCTATTATTTGAGTATGTTCTCCATTCCATTTTCTCTCTCTTCTCCCTCTGATATACCTATTATTCTTATGTTATTCTTTCTGATGGAGTCAGATAATTCTTGTAGGGCTATCTCATTTTTTTTTTAAATTTTTGAGTCTCTTTCTTCTTCTCTCTGTTGTGCCTCAAGTTGCTTGTCTTCTATTTCACTAATCCTTTCTATCTGGCCTGTTCTATTAGCTAAGCTTGTTACCTCGTTTTTCAGCTCGTGAATTGAGTTTTTCATCTCTGTTTGATTTGTTTTTATACTTTCAATTTCCTTGGAAATATATTCTTTGTGTTCATTGAGTTGTTTTCTGAGCTCCCTAAATTGCCTTTCTGTGTTTTCTTGTATATCTCGGAGGATTTTTAGGATTTCTATCTTGAATTCTCTGTCATTTAGCTCCAAGGTTTCCAATATATTAAATTTTTTCTCCATAGATTTTTCCTCATCTAGCTGTGTTACCTCTCTTTCTTTTGTATCCATGATATTTGATTTTCTCTTCCTTAATGGCATCTGAGGGTAGTTTTGTTGATAGTATTAATGAGATTTAATAAAGAATAAAAAGTTAAAAAAATAAAAAATCGAAAAAAGTTGTTTTTTTAAAAAAAATAATAATGAAATAAAGAAAAATAAAATTAAATTAAAATTTAAAAAAAGGAAATTATTCCCCCCCTCCTTTATTCCTTTCCTCTCCTCTCCCCTCTTTCTTGAGAAAATCTTGTGGTGAACTGTGAATTATATTGTATTAAATAGAACAAACAATGCCTGTAATGGAGGGCCTGAATTGGGGAAAAGTAATAAAGGGGCAAAAAAAATAAAAATTAAATTTAAAAAAAGGGGGGGTATGGACCCACAAAAAGCAAATAAGGAAAAAATTTGGATCAAGAATAAAATGATTTGCGTTTAGGTGCTGGTTGACTAAGAGTTATGATGAGAGGAATAAGAGGGAAACAGGAAAATGGGGGGACAAATTAAAAAATTACTATTGTATTTAGTGGAACAAGAGCTTGATAAAATGGAGAGCCAAGGATGGGAGCACTGCTAGTGAGTTAAAAAGGTGAAGTAAAAACCCCCCAAAATGCCACAAACATAAGTTTGAGTCCCAGATAAGATAATTTGTTCGTTATTGAGGTTTGAATGAGAGGAGACATAAAGGAGAAAGGAAGAAACTAATATAGAGGGAGAAAAGAAAGAGAGAGAGAGAGAAAAAAAAAAGAAGGAACCACTAAAAGAAGAAAAAAGAAAAAAGAGGAGAGAGAGAGAGAGAGAGAGAGAGAGAGAGAGTTAAGGGTTTTGGTGTGCAATCCTCATAGAGATAAAGGAAGAGGAAAGAAAAGATAATGGGAGATGTAACACTTATGGGTAGTGTAGTTCAAGGAGAGGAGAGAGTAAGACTGGTAGAGAGTTAAACGACCAAATTGGAGGAGGAAAAAAAAAAATCAAGGATGAAGATAAGAGAAACAAACAAACAAATATAATAAAATGGGATAGGTTATAAAGTCTGCAGATTATTCTTGATTTTGAGAGGTTATCTTCTTGCTTTTTCTTTTCTCTCCCTCTTCCTGGTCGGTGACTCTGTACCCCGGGTTCTGCCCCTTTGGCATGCTCAGGTAGAGGTTTGCAGTTGATAAGTCTCTATGGGGATGTCATGTATTGTGCTTTAGTCATGTTGGCAGTCGAGGCTCATTAGCATTTATAGGCTCCGACAGTGAGAGAGTCCATGTTCCTGGAGCCTCTCTCCTAGTCTTTCCTTCCTCAATTAGTAGCCTGATAATCCAGCTATGGGGTTGCTGCTTCCTCTGCCTGGATAGTAAGAGGCTTAAAGAGCTGGCCACTCCCCACTCTATTCCCACTCATCACAGGGCTCTGGGTAAGGCTCAGTCAGTTAGAGCTGCTAGCATAATCAGCTGGGGCTTCTGCCCACTCAAAGACCTCTGGCTCTGCCACTCTGTCCGGTAACACGGGCGGGCACCCACTCCCGGGGTGCTTGGAGGAAACTCTCACTCACTATCTGCGCGCGCAGACCAGGATGTCAGGCTGGAAGTCTCGCCCTCTGAGTGAAACCCCCCGCCTGCACTGAAAAGTTCCAGCGTTGGAATTGGCTCTAGCTCCGTCCCCGTGTGTGGCTTTTTCAAGGCACTGGGGCGGCCTGAGATTCCGCTTTCAGCCCACACAAAGGCCCCTGACTCTGCCCCTCTGTGCGATAACACGGGCTCTCACTCCTGAGGTGCTGGGAGGAGTCTCTTGCCCACTCTCCGTGCGCGCCGACCAGGATATCAGGCCAGCCGCCTCACCCTCTGAGTGAAACCCCTCCCACGTGGACAAGTTCCAGCGTTGGAATTGACTCTCACTCCCTTCCCGTGCGCGGTTCCCTCAGGGCACTGGGGCGGCCCGAGATTCCACTTTTGGCCCACACAAAGGCCCCTGACTCTGCCCCTCTGTGGGATAACACGGGCAGGCACTGCCGAGGCACTCGGAGGAATCTCTCGCACACTATCTGCACGCGCAGACCAGGATATCAGACCAGCGGCCTCACCCTCTGAGTGAAAACCCCTCCCACACGGAAAAGTTCCAGTGTTGGAATTAGTTCTCATTCCCTCCCCGTGCGCGGCTCCCCCAGGGTGCTGTGGCAGCCCAGAGATTCCACTTTCAGCCCACACAAATGCCTCTGACTCTGCCTCTCTGTGGGACAACATGGGCGCACACTCCCGGGGCTTTGGAAGGAATCTCTCGCCCACTATCTGCACACGCCGACCAGGAGATCGGGTAAAATGGCTGCCCCGCCATTTGTCTTTCTTTGTCTGGGTTTGGCGCGAGTGTTACCTGTATTGCCTGGGTTGTCACAGGAACAGTTTTTCCTCGGCTTGGATCTCCGTGCCACAGCCTGGTTCGGCCGTTTGTGCCGCGGCCTGGATCTATTCACCCCCTTTGCCCATCTTAGTTTCTATATTCTCAGTTTCCAGTGAAAGTCACCCTGTTTAGGTTAGTGAGGAAGGCGGAGCATTTCTTACTCCCTATTTCCTTCGGGGTTTGGTTATATATTTAGCCAATTTTTCGCTCGATCATACCTTCGGGTGTATTGTGAAACATCTGGAAGCTCCAAGGATAGGTTTTTCTGTTTCTGGTTGAAGATCTTGTTGAGTTTTGGGGGAGATTTATCGGTATCGCTTCCTACCCCGCCATTACTCTGACGTCATCTCCTAAGACTCATTCTTGACGCTTATCTCGGTCACATGATACATTTATCCATTTCCCCCCCCCCCCCCCCAAAGGCCGGTCCATGAAAATATTTTCTGACATGAAACCGGTCCATGGCCCAAAAAAATGTTGGGGACCACTGCTCTAACTGACTGGGCCAGGGCTCCATATATCTTTCTTTAATAAAGTAGCTTTTCACATTATTTTCTCATTTTTAAATTGGGTTTTCTTTCTTTTTTTAATGTTTATTTTGATTTGAGAGAGAGAGACAGGAACATCAATATATTCCTGTATGTGCCCTGACCATGGATTGAACCAGCAACCTCTGTGCTTTGGGACGATACTTAAAACAACTGAGCTATCTGGCCAGGGCAGTTGTTTGTTTTCTTATTATTCTATTTTAAGAGTTCTTTATATCTAGATACAAGTCCTTTACCAGAAATATGTTTGAAAATATTTTCACCTAGTCTATGGTTTGTCTTGTATCCTCTTAACAGTTTTTTTTAAAGAGCAAAAGTTTTTAGTTTTTTGGGTTTTTTAAATTGATTTTAGAGAGAAGAAGGGCAAAAGAGAAAGAGACAGAAACATATATCTGTTCCTGTAAGTGCCCTGCCTGGGGATCAAACCAGCAACCTCTGTGTATAGGAACAGTGCTCTAACCAATCCAGCTGTCCGGACAGGGTACAAATGTTTTAGTTTTGATGAAGTCCAATTTATCCATTTTTTAGTGAGTTGTGCTCTTAGGGTTATATCTAAAAAATCTTTGCCTAAGCAAAGGTAATGAAGGTTTTTCTCCCATGTTTTCTTCTAGTGTTATAGTTTTAGATTTTTAGATTTAGGTCTATGATCAATCTCCAGGAGGCATTCTGGACATTTGGGAGGGCATTTCTGTTTGCCCCAGGGACTGGGGGACGGTGTTCAACCAGCAATTGTGGGTAGAGGCAGGAAAACCAGAGGTCCTACGATGCACAGAGAACACGTGCACCGGGCCCCACGGGCCTTTCAAACGTCCTGCCAAACATTCATTTGGGCAAATCATTTATAATCACACAAATTAACTGTGCCTGTTTTCTAAGAATGCATAGGAAATGACACACATAATACATAGTAGAGCAGTTACCTAAGGGAAGGAGGAGGAATAGGAAATAATAACTAATATTGCAGGAGAGGCGCCTTGCAGAGACTCATGAGGCTACACGGTACACTGAGGGATATACTTAACTCGCTGCCTGTCTCTGAGGGCCAGCTACAAAGTAAAGTAACATTTTAAAAATTCAGCTGCCAGAGGCCCCGCCTGCCCAAAGACTCACTTGAAGTTAAGTACCTAGAAAAAAGAAAGATGCAGATAGCCTCGTATCATAGAAGGAGATGCAGGCACTGCGTCTGCCTCGTTCCTAGTATCACCAGAGAGACCTGGTTCTGCAGTGAGGGTCCTCAGAGGCAGTGTTTAGGTGACTGTAAAACTGCTAAAACGAAATAAATATGGGGGCTGTCAGGCAGGAAAAGGCAGACAGAAAGAGAGAGGAAACTTGCCTATGCGCAGAAATAAAGTACAAATGTCCAGTCACCACTTTTATTCAACCTTGTACTAGAGTTCAGGCAGGGCAGGAAAGCCAGAAAAAGAAATACAAAGCATAAAAATTGGAAAAGATGTAGAAAAACTATCTTCATTCGTAAGCAACAAGAAAAATCCTAAGGAATCTACCATAAATATTACTAGTAAGTCAATTCAGCCAAGTTACAGAATAGGAAGTAAAGAGTTAAAATGTACAATAATCAACTGTATGTCTACCTACCAGCAGTAAGCAATTGAGATTAAATTTTTTTTAGATTTTATTTATTCATTTTTTATTAGAGAGAGAAGAGAGAGATATATATAGACAGAGAGAACACAGGGAGGAGCTGGAAGCATCAACTCCCATATGTTCCTTGACCAGGCAAGCCCAGAGTTTTGAACCGGTGACCTCAGCATTCCAGGTTGAAAGATATTAAATTTAAAATAATACCATTTAGGCCTGACCTGTGGTGGCGCAGTGGATAAAGCGTCGACCTGGAATGCTGAGGTTGCTGGTTCAAAACCCTGGGCTTACCTGGTCAAGGCACATATGGGAGTTGATGCTTCCTGCTCCTCCCTCCCCCTTCTCTCTCTCTCTCTCTCTTTCACTTTCTCTCCTCTCTAAAAATTAATAAAAGTTAAAAAAATAAAATAAAATAATACCATTTACACCTAATCTGTGGTGGCGCAGTGGATGGAGTGTCAACTTGGAATGTTGAGGTTGCCAAGTTTTCTCTCTCTCTATCCTCTCTCTAAAATCAATAAATATATTGTATTAATTTTAAAATAAAATAAAAATAGATCCTGGCCGGTTGGCTCAGTGGTAGAGTGTTGGCCCAGCATATGGATGTCCTGGGTTTGATTCCTGGTCAGGGCACACAGAAGTGCCCATCTGCTTCTCCACCCTTCCCCTCTCCCTTTTCTCTCACTCACACACACACTCTCTCTCTCCCCTCCTGCAGCCATCACTTGATTGGAGTGAGTTGGCCCCAGGCGCTGAGGATGACTCCATGGCTTCCACCTCAGGCACTAGGAAGAGCTTGATGCTGAGCAATGGAGCAATGCCCCAGATTGGCAGAGCATTGACCCCCCTAGTGGGCTTGCCAGTGGATCCTGGTCGGGGCACATGCAGGAGTCTGTCTCTGCCTCCCCTTCTATCACTGAATAAAAAATAAATAAATGAAATAAAATACAATAAAATAAAAATAATACCATTTAAAATCAAAAGTTACGCATGGCCTGTACTGAAAACTACAAACCACTGCTGGGAGAGATAGATGAAGACCTAGCTAAAAGGTGTGTACTGTTCACAGAGTTGAAGCTTCATTATTTTTCAGTTGAATCTCTAAATGGTTCCTCTGTATGAACTTATTAATTCACTTGTATGTACATTTTAGCATCTCCTATGTATCAGACACTGTTCTTGATGCCAAGGATATAGCGGTAAGATTAAGGTGTAAGCCCTGAAGGGGCAGGGATGTTTATGAAGAAAGAGAGGTAAGGTACAGAAGCAAAATATGTATGTGGTTTAGCTAAATGGCAGGGAGGAAAAGAATGCAGGTTGAGGGGAGGAAATAAGGAGTGACCCAGAAGAAAGGCATGAAAATTCAGATGGGGTGGAGGCACTGCCACAACAGAGGGCTGAGAACGGCGTGGAAGGGAGGCTTATCCAGTCAGCCTTTGCTTATCCGCTGTAGATTCCGCAAACAGAGGCTAACAGATACAAACAAGAGTTAAGTGCCTGTATCTCATCAGCATCATAACTAAAGGATGTCATTACTAAAGGATGACCTGCTGTAGGTACCTGAGGGGAAAGTACTCCAGGCAGAATGCATAGCAGAAATTCTTTGAGGTGGAACAAACCTAGAATGTTCTAGGAACAAGGAGGGCAGTACAGCTGGCTAAGAGTGGGGGGGGGGGGGGGTAACAGTGGATGAGGTCAGAGAGGCAGCAGATGGTCAGTTCTGATGGGGTTTGGAAGGCCTCTGTAAAGTCTTTGACTTTTATTCTGTGTGACATGTACAACTATTAAAGGGTTCTGACCACAGAGTGACATGACATGACCTAATTATACTTTGGAAGGATCCTTCAGGCTGCCCTGCTGAGAACGACAGGGTCAGCTGCAGAAGCACAGTAAAGGACTGATTGCATTAATCTAGGCAAGAGACAATGGTGTCTTGGACCAAGAGAGGTGGTGAGAAGTAAAAAGATTCCAGATATACTCTGTGGGGAGAGTAGGCAGGGTTTGCTAGTGCATCGAATGTGAGGGGACTGGGGGAGATGGTCCAAGATTGACTCTAGGGTATGCAGATTGAATACAATCTGTAATAATTACTTACTGGGCCAGCAAAGACTCGGGTGGGGGGCAAATTTATAGGGAAGAAGTAGACAGATTTCATTTGGGCCTGGTTAACTTGAAGATGCCGACTGAATATTCCAGTGGGGATATTGAGTGGGTAGTTGGATAGATGAGTCTGACAGTTAGGTCCGAGTTGGAGACAGTAAATTTGAGAGATGGCATTTCAAGCTAGAATTGGGGGTCACCAAGGGAATAGGGTAGAGGTCATCAGAAGGGAGAAGAAGCCTGACCTGTGGTGGCGCAGTGGATAAAGTGGCGACCTGGAATGCTGAGGTCAGCAGTTTGAAACCCTGGGCCTGCCTGGTCAAGGCACATGTGGGAGTTGATGCTTGGAAAAAAAAAAAAAAGAAGAAGAAGGGAGAAGAACAGGAAGGGGGCCTGAGAAGGAGATTCTAGGCAGACAGAAAGAACCAGCGGAGTATGGTGCCCTGGGAGCCAAGACAAAACTATTTCAAGGAAAAGGGAATAATCAATCATACAAATTCTGCTGATAAGTCCAATAAGACAGTCTTTGGATTTGACAGAAGAGGCTGAAAAGGTGGCCAGTAGCTGGGCTGTTTGGGGAGTTGTGTGGCACAGAGAAGGGGTGCAGGGACCTCACTGCCCCCGGCGGCTTTCCGCCCTCCTTCTCCAGGTTCTCTGCTCCCTCCGCCCCTCTTGACTGACTTGAGGTCTACTCACCAACTCACCCTCAGCTCCGCTCAGTTCCTCAGTGCAGCCTCCCTCCTGGCCAGGTCCCTCGCTGTCCCCTTCCCAGCACAGCGCCAGGAGGAGTTGTCCTTTGGAGTTTGTGACGGTGTGAACAGTGTCTCTGCATGCACTCCAGGGGCAGGAAGCATGTCCTTTCACTGTGGCCTTCCTCCTGCGCCAGACCAGGAGGAGGCCAGAGAAGGTGGAGACTCACAGGCCCTCATGTGATCGGGCACAGCTGTAAAGATGGTGAGGTGAGAAGCACATTGAACTCAGAAGGGGAAATAGGACATTGTAAAGCCAGTAGCCACGGCCACCATCACAGCCACCTGGCCTGTGCAGGTTTGCATTTGATTCGGACAGACGGTAATGAAACAACAGAGCCAAGAACTGATGGACCATCATCTTTAATCCTAGCTTGTACCCGGTGGGCAAGTAAAAACACACACTGGGCTCCAAAACCCACTCATTCAGTGATCACAAAGCTACTGACTTATCTGAGTTTCCTAGAATCAAAGATTTCTAGCTCACCAGATTTATTCACCTCTGTTCCCCATCTCCTTCTCTCTGCACAAACTGTCTTCTCCCTCAGCACTCCACCATTCTCGGCTGCTTCTCCTGGCCTCCTCCATGTGGTTTTCCTCTGCTCTCCTCTCTGCTCTCTCCTCTAGTACTAATCTCAGGAACCAAAAGAGCAAGCTCCTGGTCTGCCCTACTTTATAGTGTAGAAATCAAAACCTTTAATCCAATATACAAACAAGGAAGTCTCTGATACAAAGTCACTTATCTGAGGCATAATGGGATTCCTCATGAGAGTGTACCACCCCACATCAAAAAGGGTGAGAAAGGCTTAGTCCCAAAACCAAGCCCCAGGCTACAAGGATCCTGGCCTGCCCACAGCCCGCCCCCAACACACATTAATATAATCACGCCCATCCCAAGCAAGAATATCACCTGGGCAACGGGCTTTCACGTGGGCAGCCCCATCTTTAACAAAGTGAGCATAATATATTTTATCTGCCCAACAGACATGGAGTCCCAGGGAAGGACAGGAGAAGGTACCATGAGGAAGGAAAATGAAGTCCTTCCTCCAAGGCAATGGGGCCAGACCAAGTAAGGAATCAGAGACCACTCTAAGAGAGTTGGTTACAAGACTCGAGATGGTGGTGGGCTCTAGCCTGCCCAGTCTAGACTCCTGTTTTAGGCAGAGAAGACAGCATATATAGACTCTGTGATCAGAGGCTGGGAAGCCTACTCGATCATCACTACAGTATGACAAACGGTAGGCTGTCCCAAACATATCAAGGAAAGAGAGGTTTTGTTTTTGGACAGAAATCCATTATCTACCTCTGTAAATTTAAAACCAGGGAAGGGGAAAAAACACACACACACACCAAAAAAAAAAAAACAAAACAGGGGAGAGTTAGCAGATAAAACCTGCATCCTTAAAGGAAGAATAATAACCTTATAAAGTGCATACCACACTATCCGTTATCTCATTTAATCCTCAGCTCCCTGCCCACCCAATGGCAGACCACTCTCCTATCATCCGATTATTCCCTTCAAAGTATTTCATCATCATCAGTAGTTATCTTGTTTGCATGTTTCTTTATTGCTTATCATTTGCCTTTCCTCATGCAATTTAAGCTCCTCAGGGCAGGAAACTTGTCTGACCTCTGCCACACCCTTCTCCTGGCACCGTGCCTGGCACACAGTAAGCAGCAAATGTTTATCAAGAGAATGAAGAAGTTTTGTACAACTCCTATCACATACGTACCTGTTCTACAGGTGAGGCTGTTGCCCATCTTTATTTTTTCTCCCTTAGTGTTCATAGCATTTGTGTGTTTGTACTGAGGCAGCTCTATACAATCCTGATGCTTTTCTAGTAGTTGAAAGGCTGGTGTCAGCCCTATTCCTCTCTCCAAAAGCAAAATCTGTCCCTTCCCTGTTTAAAATCCAAGCAGCCACCACCTGACTATTTGAATAAACACATGCTCTCTGTCCCCCTCCCTGCCTCTGCATGAGCTCTTGTTTCTGCAGATGACTTCCCCTTAGGGATGCCCAGCAAACCCACACGACTGTCCTCCTCTGTCAAGTCTTCCATGACCCCTGCGTTAGTTCCCTAGGGCTGCCATAACAAAGCACCACAAACTTGGTGGCTTAAAACAACAGAAACGTGTTCTCTCACAGTTCCAGAGACTAGACATTCAAGACAAGATGTTGACAGAGCCATGGTCTCCCTGAAGGATCTAGGGAAGAATCCATTTTCTGCATCTGTCTTAGCTTCTGGGGTTGCCAACAATCCTTGTCAGTCCTTGGCTTATAGTGCCATGCTCCCACCTTCACACCGTGTTCTTCTTGTGCCCCTCTCTCTCTTTTTATTTTATTTTAATTTATTTTTGAGAGAGAGAGGGAGTGAGATGAGAATCCTCAACTTGTAGTTACATCACTTTAGTTGTTCATTGATTACTTCTCATTCATGCTTTAATGGAAGGCGGTGGGGGGGGCGAGGAGGGCTCAAGTTGACCTAGCTTGCTCCCTTGCTCAAGTGAGCAACTTTAAGCTCAAGCCAGCGACCTTGGGATCATGTTGATGATCCTGTGCTCAAGCCAGCAACCTTGGGACCTCGGTGTCTCCGGTCAATGCTCCATCTACTGTGCCACCACTGGTCAGCCTCCCCTTTTTTTTTGTATTTTTCTGAAGCTGGAAACGGGGAGGCAGTCAGACAGACTCCCGCATGCGCCCGACCGGGATCCACCCGGCATGCCCACCAGGGGGCGATGCTCTGCCCATCCGGGGCATTGCTCTGTCGCGACCAGAGCCACTCTAGTGCCTGGGGCAGAGGCCAAGGAGCCATCCCCAGCGCCTGGGCCATCTTTTGTTCGAATGGAGCCTCAGCTGTGGGAGAGGAAGAGAGAGACAGAGAGGAAAGAAAGGGTGGAGAAGCAGATGGGCGCTTCTCCTGTGTGCCCTGGCCGGGAATTGAACCGGGGACTTCCGCACGCCAGGCTGACGCTCTACCACCAAGCTAACCGGCCAGGGCCACCTCCATTTCTTATTCACCAGTCACCTTGGATTAGGGGCCCACCCTACTCCAGTAAAATGTCATCTTAATTATAGCTACAGTGACAGTATTTCCAAATAAGGTCACATTCTGAGGTAGTGGGAGTTAGGACTTTATCTTTTGGGCAGAAACAATGCATGACACATCCCCACAGAAAGGTCTGGTCCCTCCCCCAGTTGCCCACAGCCTCACTTAGCACGCTTATCACAATGCACTGTAATTACTATTGAGTGCTCTCCTACTCCAACAGAGATGACCAATAGGTTTCAACACATGTGCCAACTCAAACCTATAGTTAGTGAAAAAATTCTTGGAGAGAGAGATGTCTGTCACAGGCAGAACATGCAGACTAGCTCAGTGTTCTGTAAACTCTTGGAAGTATGTGAAGCTGCGGGGGATCCTGGGATAATATAAGCTTGTCACAATGCAAACTCTGAGTAAGTAAGCTGGGATGAGATCCAGGGTTCTGCATTTCACAGGTTCCCAGAGGCTGTGATGCTGCTGGCCCATGGACCAACCCTGAGGGCAGAGACTAAGTCCTAGTCATATTTGCATTGTACATTGCAAGGCACAATGTTGGAAGAATGAGTGAATGAATGAATGAATGAATGAATAGCAAATGCTGGAATTGACTTTAAAAACAAAGGCAACTGATTTACTGAGATTTCCCTTACTTCATTGCTCTTCGGAAAAACCCACTCTGGCAGGCACCTGACTGTCACCTGTTGGCCTGGAATGTTCTCTCTATAGCCCACTTCTGTGTTTAGGAAGGGTAGCTGTTTATCCTTGCATACCAGAGGTCTCCACTGAGGACTGAACTTTGTGGAGCTAAAGGAAGTGCGGGTCCCAGGGGGAAGGGAGTTAATCCCCTCTCCTTTCCCTCCTCTCAGGCTGAAGGGGTTCCGGTGAGGAAATACAGTCTTTCTGCATGCCTCAGAGGATGGCAGGGGAAGAGACCCAGCAAGTACTGTGGTTAGGGTGCTGATGCCACTCACCAGCCCCTGCCTAACTGGCAGACCAGCTCTTGCAGCTGTTTCAGACTGCCAGCACTCCCATGAATGAATCATCCTGCCCGGGCTCTACCAGGTGCAGCCCCCGGCCTGGGATCCCTTCTCCACCGAAAGTGGCCAGAAGCTTTTAGCAAGCCAGGGCTCAGTCTCAACTGCTCACGAGGTCCTTGCAGGCCACCAAATGCTCTCTCACACCTACACAGGCGTGCACACTAACACACACACAACTGTCAGATGAACTAAGAGTGTCAGCCACATCTGGGATTTCTGAAGTGGGGTGGGTAGGAGTCTGGAACCATACTCATTTGTACTCCCACGGCTCCATGCAAAAGAGCCAGTAGAAGTTTGGGCACAGCTATTCAGGGGCCAACCAGGTTTCTTAAAGAAACAGGAGTGTAGCCTAACCAGGTGGAGGCACAGTGGATAGAGCGTTGGAATGGGATGCAGAGGACCCAGGTTCAAGACCCCAAGGTTGCCAGCTTAAGCGCGGGCTCATCTGGTTTGAGCAAGGATCACCAGCTTGAGCCCAAGGTCGCTGGTTCGAGCAAGGGGTCACTCAGTCTGCTGTACCCCCCCCACACACACAATCAAGGCATATATGAGAAATCAATCAATGAACAACTAAGGAGCCACAACAAAGAATTGATGTTTCTCATCTCTCTCCCTTCCTCTCTGTCCCTATCTGTCCCTCTGACTCTCTCTGTCCCTGTCACAAAAAAAACAAAAAACAGGAGTGTTAAACTCCACACGTCAACTTTGCTTGAGCTGACAAAATGTGGCTAGGAAAGCAAGATGGTGGACTTTGTCTGCTTTTTGGGTGACAAAAATGGCTTGGGCTGGCCGCTAAAGCTTGAATGAAGGTGGAAGAGAAGGTAAAGAGAGGGAGTGGGATAAGGGCAAAAACATTTTTTCCTATGGACAAGATTTTAGAAAATAATTATTTCCTGGATCGTCCTTACTTATGGCTTTTTCTCTATCTCTTTGCTGAGAGACATGGGGTGGGTGAATGGGAGAAGTGACGGGAGAAGTGACGGGAGAAGGGACGGGAGAAGCGGCGGGAGAAGGGACGGGAGAAGCGGCGGGAGAAGGGACGGGAGAAGGGGCGGGAGAAGGGGCGGGAGAAGGGACGGGAGAAGCGGCGGGAGAAGGGACGGGAGAAGGGGCGGGAGAAGGGACGGGAGAAGCGGCGGGAGAAGCGGCGGGAGAAGCGGCGGGAGAAGGGACGGGAGAAGGGACGGGAGAAGGGGCGGGAGAAGCGGCGGGAGAAGGGACGGGAGAAGGGGCGGGAGAAGCGGCGGGAGAAGGGACGGGAGAAGCGGCGGGAGAAGGGACGGGAGAAGGGACGGGAGAAGCGGCGGGAGAAGGGGCGGGAGAAGCGGCGGGAGAAGGGACGGGAGAAGGGACGGGAGAAGCGGCGGGAGAAGCGGCGGGGGAAGGGACGGGAGAGCAGGGAAGTCCAGGAGGCTCAGCTCAGCCCACCACAGCCCAGGTGCGTCCAGGAGGGAGCTGAGCGAATGCAGAGCCAAATGGCTGAAAGTCATCAAACATGGAAACAGCCACCGTTGGAGAGTCTCAAAAGGAATCAAGTAAACAGAAGGTTTTATGGGAGAGTACAGCCTGTAGCTCTGTGTGCTGGGCCAACACAGTTCATAAGTCCCTAGGCTGGTCTGACTGCTCTCCATTAAATGAAGCATTGAGCTGCCCTGGCCAGGTAGCTCAGTTGGTTGGAGCATCGTTCTGATGTACCAAGGTTGCAGGTTCAATCCCAGGTCAGGGCACATACAGGAGTCAACCAATGGATGCAAGAGTGGGTGGAACAACAGAAATTGATCTTTCTCTCTCTCTCTCTCTCTCTGAAATCAATCAATCAAAAAAAATTTAAGAAAGATAATTTAAATGAAGTGTTGGGCTGAACGCCTACCTTGAGGTCCTCTCTAACACCAGCATTTTCCAGTCTAGGAGAAGGGACACTGGAGAACAGGGAAATGTCTGCGTGTATGTACACATGTGCACACATGTATGCACATATAAACACACACCTGTTTACATTCAGGGCTTCATCCTGAATTGCAACAAATGAGAAGAGACACTGGGGAGTGTGGGGTTCGGAGGGTAGATCTTAGAATCATGGAAGTTAAGTTACAGCTCTGAAGCTCACTATAGCTGTGTGACTTCGTGCAAGTGACTTAACCTCTCTGACCTCCATCCCTTACATATAGAATGGAGCTAGTCAACAGTGTTCACTCTCCAAGGCAGCAGATGCCCGAGCCTTCTCCACTTATCTCCTGTATATTTAAACAACTAAGAACTACCAAAAAAAGATAATCAACTGTAATATATTTTGTGGTTGTTTTTTTTTTTTAATTAACATTAATAACAAACATGGAACCTGAGCTAATAGAAATACTGACATCAATTTCCTGGTTTTGATAGTATACTACAGTCATGTAAGACACCAGGGGAAGCATGGTGAAGGGTACACAGGATTTCTCAGTATTATTTTTGCAACTTCCTCAGAGTCAAACCATTTAAAAGTAACAAGTTGTAAAAATTAAGAAACACAAAGATTATTATTGCACATATAATCATATTTGAAGATAGGTCAAAAATATAAATTTGAGTTTTTATATAAATGAGAAACCCCTCTCTAATTTGTTCCCCTGCAAGAAACCCTAGCTTTAAGAGGATCACTTTAGATAAAATGTATATAGATAGCTCTTAGCACAGCACCAGGAACAGAGCCTCTATGTTTGCTATTTTTTAATATAATAATAATTACCCAAAATGGCCACATAAGAAAATAACATTCCATGTGAGAGACATATGTATCACAATACAGCCATTTTGAATGATGTTCCACATGTAATGTTATTGACATTGAAAGTGGTTCATAATATATTAAGTGAAAATTCATAATACAGTGTGTCTGTAAAGTCATGGTGCACTTTTGACCGGTCACAGGAAAGCAACAAAAGATGATAGAAATGTGAAATCTGCACCAAATAAAAGGAAAACCCTCCCAGTTTCTGTAGGATGATGTGGCAGCATTTGCGCATGCGCAGATGATGACATAACACCGTGTATACAGTGGAGCAGCCCACGGCCATGCCAGTTGGGATGTGGACAGTACAGAGGGAAGTTCAGTGTGTTCTGTGGCTCGCTAAATTTGAATCCGTGACCAAAGTGCAATGTGAATATTGGTGCATTTATAACAAAGCACCACCACATAGGAATAACATTACTCGGTGGGATAAGCAGTTGAAGGAAACCGGCAGTTTGGTGGAAAAACCCCGTTCTGGTAGGCCATCAGTCAGTGACGAGTCTGTAGAGGCTATATAGGATAGCTACCTAAGGAGCCCTAAAAAACCTGTGCGTGAGCCCACATCGAACTGCACTGAACAGGTATGAAACTGGGAGAGTTTTCCTTTTATTTGGTGCAGATTTCATATTTCTATCATCTTTTGTTGCTTTCCTGTGACCGGTCAAAAGTGCACCATGACTTTACGGACACACTGTATTTGGAATCAGTGGAGTACCAATAGGTAAAGCCTGGGCTCCACTGCGCGCCAGCGGTGGGACTCCAGCCTTGGACTCTACTCCTCAGTTTGGAAAATGGGGAGAAGACAGGGATATTAATAGTATCTACTATATATATATATATTTTTTTTCCTTTACAGGGACAGAGAGAGAGAGAGGAGGGATAGATAGGGACAGACAGACAGTAACGGAGAGAGATGAGAAGCATCAATCATCAGTTTTTCGTTGCAACACCTTAGTTGTTCATTGATTGCTTTCTCATATGTGCCTTGACCATGGGCAGCAGATCGAGTAACCCCTTGCTTGAGCCAGCGACCTTGGGTCTAAGCTGGTGAGCATTTTTTATTTTGCTCAAGCCAGATGAGCCCACGCTCAAGCTGGCGACCTCGGGGTCTCGAACCTGGGTCCTCGGCATCCCAGTCCAACGCTCTATCCACTGCACCAACGCCTGGTCAGGCCGGACACACTGTATATTACGGAAAAAAAAGCAAGTTAATAACTGGTATGGGCCCTGGCTGGTGGGTCCATGGATAGTGTCATCCCCAAACACAGAGGTTATAGGTTCGATCCCTGGTCAGGACACATATGAGAAGCAACCAATGAGTGCACAACTAAATGGAACAACTAAGTGGAACAATGAGTTGATGCTTCTCTCTCTCTCTCTCTCTCTCAAATATCAACGAAAAACATTTTTTAAAATATATTTAAAATTGGTATAAATAATTTTATCCTATTCTTTTGCAAGTTAGTACACTGAGTAGCTAACAGCATCTGGTTCTGGAACCAGACTGCCTGGGTTCCAATCCCGGCGTGGTTACTCAACGATATGATTTTAGCAAATGACCTAATCATTCTGGGCTTAAGCCTTGTTATCCATACAATAGATTTAATAATACAACCAAATCATTGGATTGTTGAGGATTAAATGAGTCCATACTTGGAAAGTGCTGGTAAATGATGATGTTCAAATGTCAGCTATCAGTGATTAGATGTTATTCTACATTCATACATATTCATTAGGGAAGAGTCTGGCAGAGGCACCAGCACCAAAACTGCAGCAGCGATTCTCCTAAATAAAAGGATTGCAGGCTCTGGCCAGTTGGCTCAGTGGTAGAGCGTCAGCCTGGCGTGCAGGAGTCCCGGGTTCGATTCCCGGCCAGGGCACACAGGAGAAGCGCCCATCTGCTTCTCCACCCCTCCCCCTCTCCTTCCTCTCTGTCTCTCTCTTCCCCTCCTGCAGCCAAGGCTCCATTGGAGCAAAGTTTGCCGGGCACTGAGGATGGCTCTGTGGCCTCTGCCTCAGGCACTAGGATGGCTCTGGGTGCAACAGAGTGACGCCCCAGAGGGGCAGAGCATCGCCCCCTGGTGGGCATGCTGGGTGGATCCCAGTCGGGTGCATGCAGGAGTCTGTCTGACTGCCTCCCCGTTTCCAGCTTCGGAAAAATGCAAAAAAAAATTATAATAAAATAAATAAAAGGATTGCAGAAGTCTTTCATCTTCTTATTTTTGCTAATAATTTCACAATAACTATAGGTAAAAAAAACAAAGATGAAATATATCTTTTTTTAATCTTTTTTTTTTTTTTTTTTTTTTTTTTTTGTATTTTTCCGAAGTTAGAAGCCAGGAGGCAGACAGATTCACACATGCACCTGACCAGAATCCACCCGGCATGCCCACCAGGGGGCGATGCTCTTCCTACCTGCGGCATTGCTTCATTGTGGCCAGAGCCATTCTAGCGCCTGAGGTGGAGGCCATGGAGCCATCCTCAGTGCCCGGGCCAACTTAGCTCCAATGGAGCCTTAGCTGATGGAGGGGAAGAGAGATAAAGAGGAAGGAGAGGGGGAAGGGTGGAGGAGCAGATGGGCGCTTCT
The DNA here is from genome assembly GCF_036850995.1 of Saccopteryx leptura. Taxonomy (NCBI): domain Eukaryota; kingdom Metazoa; phylum Chordata; class Mammalia; order Chiroptera; family Emballonuridae; genus Saccopteryx; species Saccopteryx leptura. The sequence goes on along the minus strand of NC_089508.1, from coordinate 164,658,078 downwards.
CCTATGTGCCCTGACTGGGAATCGAACCCAGGACTTCCACACGCCGGGCCGACATCTCGACCGCTGAGCCAACCGGCCAGAGCCAAAAATAGATTTTTTTAAAAATTTAATACATTAATTGTTTCCATGTACTACCTAGGAGAAAACACAGAGAGGAAGTCTCTAACAAAAGCACAAAACAGCAGGTTGTGCCCTCACAGAACAGAAATTTTCTGGTGTCTGAGAGTAGCTAACTGGACATTTTCCCCAGCCCACAGCTCTCAAAAAACACTGGATAACATGCCCATGCAAGTCACCAACGTAATGGATAGATATTTTTAACCACACACGTAATGCCATGTTCAAGTATACCTCACACACATATATACATATTACTAAAGAGAAGAGGTTATAAATGTAGGTTAAATCTAGTCATGGAAAGTAGCTTGGCAAGTGGCAACCGAAGGCACAAAGAAAGTTCTGTGGGTTTCCCGCACTATGGTTCCTATGCGGTTCCCAACCAACAACACTTAAGACGGCATGGGCCAGCGCCTTCCTTCCCAGAGTGGCTACCTTCCCACGCTGCCCACCACCTCCCTCATTGGCACGGGCCAGAAGGGGACCTTCTGTGGAAGGTCTCCAACAAGCTAAACGGGCATGCACAAGAGACCAGGGATCCTGCTCCCGCCTCCCCCAACAGCAATCTGGTTGCCCTGGACCCAGGCACTCCTGCCTCACTCCACGGGCACAGCCCCAGGCCAGCCACTGTTGGAGAGCTGCCCCTGGTCCACTCGGCTTCCCTACATGAAAATAAAACACCAGCCTGTTTCAGGGGCTGCCCGGCACATTATTGGGAGGAAGCTATTAAAGCTGCCAACATGGGTTACCTCAAGCACTTTCCTTCTCCAATACACCGGGAGTGAGGCACTGCCTTTCCTTTGCTCCCCCGCCTTCCATCTTTTTGGAAAAGGCTTTCTGTGTCCCGACTGTGTTTATTGACATCCCGGCTTCTTGGCCGTTCCAGCTGCGCAAGAGTGATTCTCCCTCCTCGCCATTCAAAGTGGCCCCTGTTCCGACCCACTGCCCATAACATGCACTTCCAGACCACACGGCCCACTGGCTTCTCAAAGTCTGGCTCGGAAACCAAATAAAAAGCTTTTCACTCACACTCCAGTTTATGTGCAACAGCTCAAAAGCCTTATTTTCATGTCTTACCCGACTCCCACCTGAATAAATTAATTTTAAGTGCCACTTTTCCATTTGTGGATTATGAAGCAGTGAGGAGGTCTGAGGGACAGTCTTGCAGGCCCCGTGGGATGCTCCAGGCAGGCAGGGATGTAAAGTGACCCATAAGGGACGAAGAAGACAGAGGACAGAGCAATGCCGGGACCTTGACAATCACAGCTGCAGTCTGTCACCTAAGCCACTAAATCAGGGGTCCCCAAACTTTTTACACAGGGGGTCAGTTCACTGTCCCTCAGACCATTGGAGGGCCAGACTATAAAAAAAAAACTATGAACAAATCCCTATGCACACTGCACATATCTTATTTTAAAGTAAAAAAACAAAACGGGAACAAATACAATATTTAAAATAAAGAACAAGTAAATTTAAATCAACAAACTGACCAGTATTTCAATGGGAACTATGCTCCTCTCACTGACCACCAATGAAAGAGGTGCTGTGGCGGGGACCAGATAAATGGTCTCAGGGGGCCTCATGCGGCCCACGGGCCATAGTTTGGGGACCCCTGCACTAAATGCAGCCAACCTCCTAGTTTTGTCATAGTTGACACATGGTCCGCACCATCCTGGCTTCAAATCCCAGCTCAGCAGGTTCTAGGGTGTGTCCCTTTGGTGCACTAGGCAGCCTTAGAGCTTACGTTCTCACCTGTAAAATGGGCACAACACCTTGGGAGGGGGATATCATAAAGACTGAATGGGATGATGAAATGCACATCGATTCTGTCCTATTTCATAGCCAGGAAACAGACACTAGGAAGGCTCAACAACTATCTCATAGCTGGTTCAGGGATTCAAACCCAGGCCTGCCTGACACCGGGCCCCTTTCCACGCCAACATTGCAGGCACCCACTCAATGACCAGTGCTGGACGCTGTAGAAAGAAATCTTATGTTTCCATAGAAAAGTATGGCACACTCTGGGTTATCAAATTCTGGTCTTGTTCATTGTTACTGAGTGATCTTTCATCTCTTAGTAAATTTATTTCTTATTTTTAACTTTGTTACCTATCTATAAATTGGACTGGATCCTGCTACCTTGCACATTTTCTCAGTTCCTCTAGTGTCCAGTTTTTCTCCTACTCTCCGGACGCGGCTTCACTGGGAGCTACAAGCTGACTGCCTGGTTCCTTATTGGAACTCCAGGCTGGTTGCGCTGACCTTGCTCGCCAAGATCTAAACAAGCCCTACAAATCCCTTACCACCACAGCAGGTCCTGACTCCACCTCAGGTAAATGCCTGATTGTTCACACCATTCAGCCAATATCCTCCTACCAAGTCTAACAAATGGTTCAGCTGATCCTTAATGAACAAAATGCAACTGAACGAAAAATAAACTCGTATGGATTAGAGGAAAAGAAGACTGTCTCTTCTGTCCTTGAACAGGAGGGGGTACTGACAAAGACTCTCTCCTTGACCAAACTTTAGTTCGGCTTCTCTGAGCCCTGAGCCTCCTCCTCAGCTAGACCTTGACCTTGGCCTTCCTAACCAGGTCCACATAGCCATGTCTCACCAAGAATCCTGTTAGGTCCATTTAGCAAGACTTTCTCTACCTTTGATGTCCCCCTCTTAGTAATTTTCCATCCACTGAGCCCCTCACTCTGCTCCTTGCTGATAAATCCCTTCTACGAGTCCTTTTTGTATTCAGAATTGAGCCCCATCTCTCTCTTCCATTCCAATAACCCTATTGCAATAGTCCTGAATAAAACCTTTCTTATCACTTTTCAAAAGGTTTTATTTATTGATTTTAGAGAGAGGAGGGAGAAAAGAGAGAGAGAAATGAGAGCTGGGGGAGTGGGAAGCATCATCTCAAAGTAGTTGCTTCTTGTGTGTGCCTTGACCAGGCAAGCCCAGGGTTTCAAACCAGCAACCTTAGCATTCCAAGTTGACGCTTTATCCACTGTGCCACCACAGGTTAGGCTTTCTTATCATTTTAACAAGTGTCGGAATAACTCTTTAACAATACTAAGGGTTGCTTAAGGTAGGAGGGCCTCCCCTTCCGGAAAATTCCCCATGTATTTCCCTCTGAGAACCACGCTTTCTCCTGCTCAGCACAAGTAAACCTATCACCTTGACTGCACTGGTTTCCCCACCACCACCCTGTGAATCTTAGCCTCTCACAGGCTGGCTGCCGGCCCCCTACCTGCCCTGGCGGCTGCAGGCCCCAGCTTCCTGATTGTCCATTCACGCAGAGAACACGGCTATGAAAATACAGAAACGCACTTCCCATTTGGAAACGACTCAGAGCTAAATATTATGTAGAATGTGATGGTGTTCAGCTACCAGCAAAAAAGTGAGGCTAAGAGCAACAGAGACACGGAGGAGACTGCTAGCAAGAGGGCCAGTGCGTCAGCAAGAGCTAAATTTAGCAACAGAAGCCTCTCACATCATCCTTTCAGGAAAAGGAGCCATAGGAGAAAAAGAAAATATGAACATATTTAAATGAAAGAACCTTTGAGAGAGGAAAACAATCCACATCCTCGCTGACCTGCTGCTACTTCGCAGTAACCAGTGTAGAAAAAGAGTTCTCTTAGGGAGACTGGCCCCAAAGCCGCGGAAGGGCTCCACCTGCCCCTTCCCGGACCCAAGGAACCAAATCGCCTGGTGGAAGGTCCTTTTGGCCCAAGTGACTGCACTGTACAAAGGAAGCTGAACTGGGAAATTCAGATGGTAATTGCTGGGGGCAAGGGGAGCAGGTGGATTCTGAAAAACTGGAAATTCTGGAAAAACCGGTAACGCAGCTTTCAGACAGATTTTGCTTTCTAGTAGAGTGGCTGGTGTAAAAACACTCATCATCCAGGCACCAGATGCCTAATGGGAGGGTTTGGAGGCCTGGAAGAAGAAACAAAGACAGCCCAGGCAAAGCAACTTAATGCATTTGTGCGGGGCCTCGGTTCAAGCCCGCTCTGCTTGCAGCCAGCTCTGTGGGGTTTCTTGGGCTGAAGATAACTATCTGCCACAAAGGCAACCGAGAACATTTTAACATACTAAGATACCAAATATTTTTACATGTAGGGAAGAGGGAAGACAGCATCAGAATTACTTACCCCTCCAATCAAGGCTGCTGCCCTGACTTCAACAAAAGATCCATTACTGATACATTTTATCACATTCATAAAAAAATGTATTGGTCCCCACAAAGGACTAACATTTTTTATTATAAACAGGGTCCTTACAAATCAGTAAGAAAAATACAAGCACTCCAATAGGAAAATGAATCAAGGGTATGAAGCATAATTCACAAAAAACACACAAATAACTATCATTTGAGGGGGGGGTGTGTCCAGTCGCATTGTGACCAGAAAACAGGCATATTAAAATAAAAGTGAGATAGCTTTTCCTATATATCAGTTGGCAAGTTCCTGACAATCCAGCAATACCCACCAAGGGCCAGATTCAGAAGACCCTCAATCCTTGCCATTGGTGGACAGCGAATTGGCCTGACTTGTTGGGGACAACTTGTGGACATCCCATTTGATCTAATAATTCCACTTTTAAAGCTCTGACCTACAAAATTATTCAAGGATGTGCACAAAAGTATATTTGTAAGGATTTAACCACAATATTATTTTATAATCCTATAAAACTGGAAATTTTCTATCCAATAAAAGAAACACATCTATGTGGTAGACCATAACAAAAAATCAGGATACAAAAAATATGAAGCTATAGGAAAACGTTTATATTATATATTACATGAAAAACACAGATTCTAAAGTTATATAAACAGCAGAACCAAATTTTATTTGTAAGCTGTCTCTCCTATATATAAAATATACATAGGCACACAAATAAATATTGGAAGGAAATACACAATATTATCTGTGTTATCTTTGGAAGTAACATGATCATGGCTAGTTTAATATCCTCATGCTTACTTTCCTGTATTTTCAAAATTCTTAATCAGATAAATGATTCTTTTATATTCAGAGAAACTCTATTAATTTTTTTTAAAGAAACAAAAAGAAAAGGGTCTTTCCTTCTTTTCAGTATGTACAAGGCATGCCACTAACAACTCCAGCCAAAAGCCTGCCCCAGGCCCCTTGCCTAGCCCACCCTTCAGAAAATTCCTTCCACATCCACATCCCTGACCCCTAAAGAACTCTCAGTCCTTGGGCCGCACTTTTATGCCTTCTCTCGTCCTCTTTTTACCCAAGAAGATCTGTCATCTTCAGATCATACAAAGATGGTCAGGTCAGAGCCCAAGTTCTACAACAGACACAGAGGGTCTTGTCTTTCCGGTCCTTGTCCCGCCTTTTCTCTTAAACAAAGTAAGTGATAGAGTGCTGGTGTTTTTCATGAGCGTTTCTGAGACTGTCACCTCCTCTGAGGCACTCACAAACTCTGAGGAAGGCAGGGAGGCAGCACCCTGTTTCATGAAAAGTTAAATGAGGCTCAGGAATTGACGGCAGGAGCCCAGAGCAGACTTCCAGTCCTGGGCTCGCTCCAGTCCCACTGCCTGCTGACTCCGGGCTCTCCTCAGCCAGGGAGGGCCCCCCAGCCGGGAGGAGATGGGGCCACAGCATACCCAATCCCATTTGGCCAGGGGCATGTCTGTCTGCTCACCTTTCTATCTCCCTCATTTATCCCTGTCTCAGCCCTCTGTCCCTGTTCCCGCTTTCATAATAAAAAAAGGTTCAGGGAAATCAGGAGAACTTCCTCTTACAACTCATTGAGTTAACTGTCTCATCTTTATTATCCTATCAACTCACAGATCAAAAAATTCTCATTTGCAATGGATGAGTCAGAACTTGCTCAGCTGTGATTGATGGAAGCCACCAAAGTTGGCATGGCTTAAGTAGGGGGGGAAATGGAATTGATTTGCACATGTCACTGGGGTACACATATAGCTTCAGGCATGGCTGGATCTACAGGCTCAAACAACAGGGCTCTATGTATCTGTCCTTTCTTCATTTAGTGAGCAAGATATTCATCATTAGGCTTGCATTTACATTCTGCCGATTCCAGCAAAAATAGGTCATCTTCCCCAAGAGCTCTGGCAGAAAAGTGCCAGGAAGGATTCCACCGGCTAGGATCACCTGCCCTTGCCTAGGGACACAGGGCAAAGGTCAGCCCCACCCCAACCACACAGGGAAAGGGGTTTTCTTCCTAAGAAGGGAGTGGGAGATGCTGAAAAGGAAATCAACAGCAGATTTCCACCTAAACAAATTCTCCCACTTTAAGAACAAATTAGTTTCTTGGCACAGGCATTTACTGGCAGCAAGCAGGAAAGACACTGTAGAGCTGGGGCTACTCTGCCACCCAGGCAAAGTAAATTATTAACTAACATTCACAAGGAATGCCCAAATACTACAATAAAAATCTATATGAGAACGTGATTTTTTTGTCAAGTCTACTTACGTACGATTTACATACAGTAGAACTCACCTTTACTAGGAAAGAGTTCTATGAATTTTAGTAATTGCATGCCATTAGATAATCACTGCCACAATCAGAATACGTAACATTCCCATCAACCTCAAAAATGTCTTTGTGTAAACCCGCCCCTCTATTCCTGGCCCCTGGCAACCACTGATCTGCTTTATAGCCTTATAACTAAATATCATGAAGTTGCATTTCTAGAATATCATGAGGCTATTCAATGTGTTGCCTGTTGCATCTGGCTTCTTTCACTTACAATGCATTTGAGATTCACCTGTGTTGGTGCACATTCCAGTACTTCACTCCTTTCATTACTGAGCATCATCATTGATATATATATATATATATATATATATATATATATATATATATATAAATTTATATATATATATAAATTTATATATATATACACACACAATTTATATATATATACAATTAATTTTTATATATATACACACATACATACACACTAGGGCTTTTTAACTCACCTACAAAAGTTTGATCTAAGATATTCAGCCTGAGGGTGAGATAGGCTGAGAGAGGGTGAGAGAGGCTGAGAGAGGGTGAGAGAGGATGAGAGAGGGTGAGAGAGGATGAGAGAGGGTGGGAGAGGATGGGATAGGGTGGGAGAGGGGAAGAGAAGGTGGGAGAGGGGGAGACAGGGTGGGAGAGGGTGAGAGAGGGTGGGAGAGGGTGAGAGAGGATGAGAGAGGGTGAGAGAGGATGAGAGAGGGTGAGAGAGGATGGGATAGGGTGGGAGAGGGGAAGAGAAGGTGGGAGAGGGGGAGAGAAGGTGGGAGAGGGTAGGAGAGAAGGTGGGAGAGAGGGGGAGAGAGGGTGGGAGACAGTGTGGGAGAGGGGGAGAGAGGGTGGGAGAGAAGGTGGGAGAGGGGGAGAGAGGGGGAGAGAGGGGGAGAGGGGGTGGGAGAGGGTTGAAGAGGGGAAGAGAGGTGGGAGAGGGTGGGAGAGAAGGTGGGAGAGGGGGAGAGAGGGGGAGAGAGGGTGGGAGAGGGTGGAAGAGGGGAAGAGAGGTGGGAGAGAGTAGGAGAGGATAGGAGAGGGTGGGAGAGGGTGGGAGAGGATGGGAGAGGGTGAGAGAGGGTGGGAGAGAGTGGGAGAGGATGGGAGAGGGTAGGAGAGGGTAGGAGAGGGTGGGAGAGGATGGGAGAGGGTGGGAGAGGGTGGGAGATGATGGGAGAGGGTAGGAGAGGGTGGGAGAGAGTGGGAGAGGTTGGGAGGGAAGGCAAGGCCTCACTAACCAAGGCAAGACCTTTGGGTTTCACCCTAATAAGATGGGAAATGATCTAATCCAGACACCCATCTCTTTTCTGGCTCAACCTCTGGTCTTTCAGATGTAAGTTCTCACCAGCAATTAAACATGCTCAATTCTTTCTCCTTTTAAACCTCCTCTGGATCTGCACATGCCATTACCTTTCTTTTCACATTCAGCTATCTTAAGTGAGTTATCACATCTCTTCTACATTCCCACTTCCCAATGTCCCAGCAACTTATTGGCAGTCACCAGTACTCTGAGACACAGGGGTCGGGAACCTATGGCTCGCGAGCCAGACATGGCTCTTTTATTTTTTTATTTTTTTATTTCATTTTATTTATTTGTATTTTTCCAAAGCTGGAAACGGGGAGAGACAGTCAGACAGACTCCCGCATGCGCCCGACCGGGATCCACCCAGCACGCCCACCAGGGGCGAAGCTCTGCCCACCAGGGGGCTATGCTCTGCCCCTCCGGGGCGTAGCTCTACCGCGACCAGAGCCACTCTAGCGCCTGGGGCAGAGACCAAGGAGCCATCCCCAGCGCCCGGGCCATCTTTGCTCCAATGGAGCCTTGGCTGCGGGAGGGGAAGAGAGAGACAGAGAGGAAGGAGGGGATGGGGGTGGAGAAGCAAATGGGCGCTTCTCCTATGTGCCCTGGCCGGGAATCGAACCCGGGTCCCCCGCACGCCAGGCCGACGCTCTACCGCTGAGCCAACCGGCCAGGAGACGTGGCTCTTTTGATGGCTGCATCTGGCTCGCAGACGAATCTTTAATTAAAAAAGAAAAAAAGTTGGCCCTGGCCGGCAGAGCGTAGCCCCTGGTGGGCATGCCGGGTGGATCCCGGTCAGGCACATGCGGGAGTCTGTCTGTCTCTCCCCGTTTCCAGCTTCAGAAAAATACAAAAAAAAAAGTTAAAAATATAAAACAGCCTGAGCAAGCGGTGGTGCAGTAGATAGAGCGTTGGACTGGGATGCGGAAGACCCAGGTTCAAGACCTGAGGTCACCAGCTTGAGCGTGGGCTCATCTGGTTTGAGCAAAAGCTCACCAGCTTCGACCCAAGGTTGCTGGCTCAAGCAAGGAGTTACTTGGACTGCTGAAGGCCCGCGGTCAAGGCACATGTGAGAAAGCAATCAATGAACAACTAAGGTGTCACAATGGAAAACTAATGATTAATGCTTCTCATCTCTCTCTCTTCATTCCTGTCTGTCCCTATCTATCCCTCTCTCTGACTCTCTCTCTCTATCTCTGAAAAAATATGTGTGTGTGTGTGTGTGTATATATATATATGTTATACATAACATTCTCATGTATTACAATCCATTCATTTCCTACTGCTCATGTTCATGGTTGCGGGTGGCTGGAGCCAATCACAGCTGTCCTCCGAGACAACATCAAATTTTTATTGGATAATGCGTAACATACACGGGTTGTTGTGAGGTCAGGAAGTAAACTTCCCTCCTTTTAATCAAGTAGTCAGCTAGTTAATTGCAGAAACCCTTTTGACAAAGAAGATGGCTAAAAGAAAAAAGATGAGGAGTATCATACTTTTCAGCAGGAATAGACAGAGGAATTCGCCTTTGTGGAGAGAGCAGGTTCTGCAGTGTGTCTAATATGCAATAATAAAATTGCATCGATGGCCTGACCTGTGGTGGCGCAGTGGATAAAGCATCGACCTGGACTGCTGAGGTCGCCGGTTCGAAACCCTGGGCTTGCCTGGTCAAGGCACATAAAGAGTTGATGCTTCCTGCTCCTCCCCCCTTCTCTCTCTCTCTCTCTCTCTCTTTCTCTCTCTCCTCTAAAATGAATAAATAAATAAAAATAATTTTTAAAAAAATTGCATTGATGAAATGATCAAATATAAACCGGCACTTCAACACACGCCATACTACATTTGTATTGAATATCCAGCGGGGGACAGCAGGGAGAAAGCATGTCAAGAGCTACAGTGCAGAGTGCAAGCTAGTCAGCAGCGACTCCGTGTTTGGACCCAACAAGGTGACTGGAATTCGGCTAGCTTTGCTGGTGCTTTAGCAATTGTGAGAAATGGAAAGCCATTCACAGATGGGGAGTATGCCAAAACATTCATGCTTGATGTTGCCAGTGAACTTTTTCTTTTTTTTTTTTTTTTTCATTTTTCTGAAGCTGGAAACAGGGAGAGACAGTCAGACAGACTCCCGCATGCGCCCGACCGGGATCCACCCGGCATGCCCACCAGGGGCGACGCTCTGCCCACCAGGGGGCGATGCTCTGCCCATCCTGGGCGTCACCATGTTGCGACCAGAGCCACTCTAGCACCTGAGGCAGAGGCCACAGAGCCATCCCCAGCGCCCGGGCCATCCTTGCTCCAATGGAGCCTCGGCTGCGGGAGGGGAAGAGAGAGACAGAGAGGGAAAGCGCGGCGGAGGGGTGGAGAAGCAAATGGGCGCTTCTCCTGTGTGCCCTGGCCGGGAATCAAACCTGGGTCCTCCGCACGCTAGGCCGACGCTCTACCGCTGAGCCAACCGGCCAGGGCCGCCAGTGAACTTTTTGATGACTTTTTGGATAAAGACAAGATAATCAAATGAATAAAAGACATGCCTCTCTTGGCAAGAACTGTTCATGATCATACTATCATGATGGCAAATCAAATTGAGGCAACACAAGTGAAGGACATAAATGTAGCACCATTCTTTTCTCTCGCTTTGGATGAGTCAACAGACGTAAGACATTTATCCCAGTTCAACATGATTGCAAGATATGCTGTCAGTGACACACTACTTGAGGAAAGTCTTGCTGTTTTGCCTATGAAAGAGACAACAAGAGGGGAGGATTTATTCAAGTCTTTCACTGAGTTCGCAAAAGAAAAAGTCTACCGATGGATAAACTTATTTCGGTGTATACAGATGGTGCGCCGTGCGTGGTGGGGAAAAACAGAGGATTCATAGCGCTTCTTCATGAACATAAAAAGAGACCCATCCTAAGTTTTCACTGCCTCCTACATCACGAGGCGCTTTGTGCTCAGACATGTGGCGAGCAGCTTGGTGAGGTGATGTCACTGGTCATTTGGATGGTCAAATTTATTGTTGCCCGAGCTTTAAATGATCGCCAGTTTAAAACACTGCTGGATGAAGTTGGGAATAATTATCCTGGTCTGCGTCTGCACAGCAGTGTGTGTTGGTTGTCAAGAGGGAAGGTGCTCAGCTGTTTCGCGGCTTGTCTGAGTGAAATTCAGACTTTTCCTGAAATGAAAAACGTCGAGCATCCTGAGTTAGCTAACATTGAGTGGCTCCTGAAGTTCTACTATCTCGTGGACATGACTGAACATCTGAACCAGCTCAGTGTGAAAATGCAAGGCATTAGAAATACAGTCTTATCCCTTCAACAAGCAGTGTTTGCATTTGAAAACAAGCTGGAACTCTTCATCTCTGACATTGAAACAGGTTGTTTACTCCACTTTGAAAAACTGGGAGAGTTTAAAGATGCATGCACAGCAAGTGACCCTGCTCAACATCTTGATCTCTAACAGCTAGTGGGCTTCACATCTAATCTCCTGCAGTCATGCCTGACCTGTGGTGGCACAGTGGATAAAGCGTTGGTCTGGAATGCTGAGGTCACCGGTTCAAAACCCTGGGCTTGCCTGATCAAGGCATATATGGGAGTTGATGCTTCCTGCTCCTCCCTCCTTTCTTTCTCTCTCTCTCTCTCTCTCTCTCTCTCTCTCTCTCTCTCTCTCTCACTCTAACTCTCTCTCCTCTCTAAAATGAATAAATAAATAAAATAAATAAATAAAACAAAAAAACTAAGCTTTAATCTCCTGCAGTCATTCAAAGCACACTTTAGAGAATTTTGTGAGCATACTCGTCTGTTTAAGTTCATCACCCATCCACACGAGTGTGCAGTGGACAGCGCCGACCTGAGTTACATCCCCAGTGTCTCCGTCAGAGATTTTGAGCTACAAGCTGCTGACCTGAAGGCCTCAGACATGTGGGTGAATAAGTTCAAGTCACTGAATGAAGATTTGGAAAGACTTGCACGACAGCAAGTGGAGTTGGTGAGCAAACACACATGGGGAGAAATGAAAAAACTTCAACTCGTGGTCCAGCTGATTGTCAAAACTTGGAACACGCTTCCCATCATATACCACACACCGCAGCATGTGAGTATTGCTGTACTGACAATGTTTGGCTCTATGTATGCATGTGAGCAGTCTTTCTCACATCTAAAGAACGTTATGACCAACCTACGATCATGTTTAACGGATGGAAGTCTCAACGCCTGCATGAAGCTTAACCTCACCACATATCAACCAGACTACAAAGCCATCAGCAAAACCATGCAGCACCAGAAGTCGCATTAACAGTAAGAAGTACTTCATTCATCATCGGTTAGCAACAGCAAAACAACGTTATTAAAAAGAATTCAGAGACTTATTGTACTTTAAAAGTGTTGGTCTTACATAAAATGCACACATTTACTTGTATTTAGTGTTAAACATATTGTATGGCTCTCATGGAATTACATTTTAAAATATGTGGCATTCATGGCTCTCTCAGCCAAAAAGGTTCCTGACCCCTGCTGTGACACCCCCTGCTGTAATCATCAATGACAATCTTGTTACTCACTTCTCAAAGATAAATTTCTCTGTCCTCTGAAACTCTCATTCCCTGGCTTTAGTGACACCACATTCTGGCTTCTTCTATTCAAGGCAGCTCCTTTCTCTGTTGGCCCCTTTTCTCATGGACTGGGGTCTGAAGGCTGTGCCCTAGCGTCTCTTCTCACATGGCACCTGCTCACTCGCAGTGGAGTCCAGAGGTTCCACATGTTGAAGAAGCCCGTATCTCTCTCTAGTCCAGACTCCTATCCTGAGTTTTAGACTCTAATGTCTACAGGACAGCTCCACTCTATTTCCTTGAAGTCAACATGTCCAAAATCAGACTTAAATAAAAGTGGACTCTCTCCCTGCCCCTCGCCTGGCACCACCCTCTGTTTTCTGTATCTGTGGCACATCCTCTAACACATTTCCCAGCCATAAGCTCAAGTCTCTTCTTTGATTCTTCCTTCTCCTTTATATCACCAAATCCTATCAATTCTGCTTTCTAAATTTCCCCTTGATTGCATCATTCCTTTCCCTTCCCTTATTTCAGCTACCACTATCTCTCCCCTTCTAGAAGCTTTCAACAGCCTCCTAGCCCAGGCCGATGTTCATGCCACCTCCTGTCCCCACCCAGCAGTGCCCTCTGCATACCCTGTCCAGCCCTATTTCCCAGTGCTCTCTGTCACGGGACATACCTAAAATTTTCTCCATGTATTTCGATCCTCAGCTAGACCATGCCATCCCTTGCCTCCTTGCAGGCTTCTGCCCACACCCTTTCCTCTGCCTGGAATGCTCTTTCTACCCTCTTTACTTCCTTACTCCTCAACATGGCTACCTCCTCATCAGCCATGAGAAGCAGTAAGAGAGTGGTGAAAACAGATTCCATAGTCAGGGTTCCTGGGCTCCAACCCTAGTCCAACCACTTCCCCAGTGTGTGACTTGAACTTTTTCAAGCTTCAATTCCCCCTTCAGAAAAATGGGAATAATAATTGAGGGAATATGACAGGCTGAGTACCCAGTCATTTTCACTTCTTTCTAATTAACAGAACCCCAATTTTTTTTTCCAGGGGCCATGGGCTCATTCCAGAGAATATATCCTGACTGGTATTAGTAAGTTATAGAGACCCACTTTCTTTTTCCCAGTGATTAATGCTAACCAAAGAAATGTAAGAGGGGATCTGTTAAGGGCTCCTGGAAAATACAGTACTATCCTTAGAACCAAGCAAAACAGACTGGGTCCCGTGCCGTAAAGGGTCCCACCCATCACTCACACACACACACACACAGGAAAAAGTTAAAGAACACGTACGCACCTCCATCCATCACTGAGAGTGACATAGCACAACCCATAACCCTCAACATCCACTTTGATGCTAATACCATTTAGGCTCCAGAGAAACACTTCACATCTCTTGCCCTAGATCTTCAAAAGGTAACTGCATCCAACCGAGAAGGTTTGTGGATTGTAGTGTGGCCACCACTAGAGACTAACTCTGCGGTGGAGTGCAGGGAGGATGCGTGGAGGAGCACTTAGGTAAGAGAGAAGACAAGTGAGCTTGTCAGAGCCTTCCTCTCAGCATAATTTTAACCCCGTCTTGCAAAATGAAGTAAGTATAGGAACTCAGGAGTGCTGAATATCCATTTCCTTCTTCTGTTCCTATTCATGGTTCCACACATTAGTGCGATATTCACACCAGTTGCACATGGCAGCTAAGGAATATTTTATAAAATTCTATCATATTGCCTATATATGTCATATATACAGTACATGTTTCATGTACATGAAATATGACAGGTAGGAAGCATAATGCTAATTCTTTTTTATTATTGATTTAAATTTATTGTGTTTACATAGTATAATGCTAATTCTTTATTTTGGAAATGTAATGGATACTGAGCACTGTAATTGCAGGTACAGGTATTAAATTTTTAAAAACCTAAAACTACAATTTAATTTTCAACATATAAAATGACTTATTCAGCTTTTAATAATTTTGCTTAAACTTTATACTCTAATTTTCAATAAATTATATTTTGCCTTTTACTTTAATAAATCTGAGAATTTTAGAAGAAAAATAGCTTGTAAAAAAGACAGTTTGAATATTATCTCATTTGGATATTAGTTTTGATAATTTCGCATACAAGCTAAATGTTCTTATGTTTGCCCTTAAAACCAGCATTGTACCATATAAAGCTAAATGGTAAAATTCATGCTAATAAGTTAACATTTTAATTCTTCTTTACTGAGAACATTAAACAGCAAATTTAAAAAATACTATGAGAAATCAAAGTACAGCAGGTGCTTGTGAACTGTTATATGATGATGACATGCCCTACAAACTTAATTCTTGCCTTTAGCAATTGGCCTCCAATAAAATTGGTTTTGTTGTGCATCTTTTGGCTTAAAGTTACAGAACCCATTGACATCAAGTGGGGACTTACTGTAAAAAGTTTCATGTCTTAGTACTTTAAATGATACTTTTCCCCTGCTTTTTGTCAGGTCTTTTTAATTGATTGTAGAGAGATGGGGGGGGGGGGGGGAGAGAAACATTGATCTGTTCCTGTATGTGCCCCGACCAGGGATCAAACCCTCAACCTTTGCATATTGGGACAATGTTCTAACCAACCGAGCTATCCAGTCATGGTTTTCCCTGCTTTTTGAACAGGGGGCCCCACAAATTATACAGCTGACCATGATGGTAGAGCAGAAAGAAAGAAAGACTCTGAGACCTTCTGTCAGCGGTGACACTGCCACCCCGTAGGTCCACCAGCCCAAGATTTCTTGTTTAGTCAACAAGAAATGACACTCTGATTAAAGCCACCATTAGCTGGGTTTTCACTTACTTGTGGCCAAAAGCATTCCTAACTAAGAATGAAATGAGAAACGTTGAGTGATAGCAAATAGCTCGGTTTGGAGCATGGTTCTAATAATGGAGCTGTTGGAGCACAGAAGGGTGCCATGTAGTTCAACATCCCAAAGGCGCACTTTTCAGAGCGAAAAAGAATACGAGCAAAAATGGTGCCAGGACAAAGGGCTGTACGGGGCTACTATACCGGGCTGACTGAGAGCAAACGTTCAAACATGAGCTCTTCTTCATGGATGAACTTAAACCTCCCTTCTCCCAGAAGGTACTGTCAGTTCCCTAAGTCTGTGTGCAGGGCCCATGGCGCCCTTATGCCCCCTGCCAGCACTTCTCATGCCGTGTAGCTCAAGAGCCTCTTGCTAGTCCATTTTCCCCACCAGACTGCAGTTCCAAGAACGTGGGGCCTGTGTCTGTTCCGTTCTCCACTGTGTCCACAGGATGTCACAAATAGCGAGTATTCAATTAATATTTGCTGAAGGAACTAATTGAGTCTACCATGTGAATGCTTGCCTGACCCTGGTGATGCCAGTATGAATTAAATGCTCTTACATTTGCATTTGGGCTCTGTGGGGGTGGGGCCTGCATTTTATTCACTGATGTGTTCCCAGATTCCTAACTGCAGTTAGTACCCAGGAGGTAACGGTACCCAGACAGTGTTTGCTGATCTTTCAGCATCCTTTCCAATGGCCAGATCCTGCCCTGGGGATTTCAACAGAGAGAGGGGGAGAACATAGGGCTCCCCTTGCACCATATCTAGTTACAACATCAAGATCTAGAAATTAAGCCTGACCAGGCGGCGGTGCAGTGGATAGAGCATCAGGCTGGGATGCCGAGGACCCAGGTTAGAGACCCTGAGGTCGCCAGCTTGAGCGTGGGCTCATCTGGTTTGAGCAAAGCTCACCAGCTTGGACCCAAGGTCACTGGCTTGAGCAAGGGGTTACTCGGTCTGCTGAAGGCCCACGGTCAAGGCACATATGAGAAAACAATCAATGAACAACTAAGGTGTCACAACGAAAAACTGATGATTGATGCTTCTCATCTCTCTCCATTCCTGTCCGTCTGTCCCTATCTATCCCTCTCTCTGACTCTCTCTCTGTCTCTGAAAAAAAAAAAAAGATTCAGAAATTAAGAGTGAAGAATCAATACAGGAGACTCCATCCTATCGCAGACACGCAGGTAAAAGTTAAAGGACATGTGGGCACCTCCGTCACTGGGAGTCGCATAACACAACCCATAACCTTTAACAACCACTTTGATGACTAACACCATTCAGGCACATGAGTCGTATTTCTCTCCTGTCAAGTGATTTGTAAAATCTGTCTTTCCTGCAGAAGCACGCATGTGTCTCATGGGATGAGGAGAGTCCGATTCCCCACCGTTCTCCAGGTCAACTGGGAACCTGAACTTGCAGCCATTAGGACATTTTCTCTTCTCTCTCCCCAAGTCAGCTTGTCGCACTTGTCTTATAAATCGATGCTCCAGAACACCCTTCAGAAACAGCTTGCCAGAGCCAGTCAGTGAGGCCCAAATGGTCCAGAGAGAGATACTAGTAATCTGTCGCTTGGCCAGACCTGGGAGAGCATACCCCAACACAGGCTCTCCAAGAAGAAAGAGACCACCCCAACACAGGCACCATGAGCCAGAAAGGAAGGACACTTTGCAGGGAAACAGGCTGCTCCTTCTCTCCTCCTGCCTGGTCCTTTTCATATGTAATCAGCCCACCCTCTGGGGAGTAGATAAAACAGCAGTGGGTGGGCAGTTTGGCTGGCCCACCCTGGCTAACTACTGCCATCCAACACCACTGGCAGAGCCCCCATCCCGGTTCAGGAGAAGGAGAATTGTGCTCTGGACATTTCTCAACAAAGAGCATTAGCTGTGGTCTCGGGCTAACACCATACTAGCTGTCTAGCTGCCCGCAGCAGTGCCAAGGACATGGCTCTACCAGGGACACTGCCACAGCCAATCAAATAGATCACGGCCCACTCTACATCAGCGCTCGTAAGGTCTTCTCTAATGCAGATGATCGGACAGAACAGAAATGAGGGCAAAAATCATGCAAACGCTTGAAGCGCTCCCACAAGGCATCACCAGTTTTCTTTCTCCCACATTGCGCACCCAGGATTTGAGATACACACCTTACCTTTCTCTAATCGGAGAACCTCTTCTCCATCTGTTAGGGCATCTTTTTTCTTTCCCCACTCATTAATGCAGATGTCACTGGAGCAGTGATTAAACATAAAAGGAAATTTGGAGTTAATTACCTTTCTTTGGACTTAGAAGAAGCCTTTGCCACGAAAAGTGGATTCTTCCTGGAACCTTGTGCATTTTTCTCCTTGACCCCTGATACCTTACTTTCCTACTCTTCCGGACTTTTTTCTTTCTTTCTTCAAAAATTAACTTCACTAGAAGGGAAAAAAATGGAACATTTCTGGTTATGGGAAGGGGGAGGGGGAAACAAGCAAATACCGTGAGGGCCCCCCCCCCCCCGCCCATCTGTTCCAAATCTTCCCCTCACAGGATGTAATGTCTAAAAAGCAAGAAAAATATGCCTTCCTCTTCCAACATTCAGCAGGATCTTGCATGCAAAGAGAAGAATGTCTGGTTAGTCTGTGGGTTTTCATCTGCTTTTTAACTTACATGTTGTGGAATTACACTGGCCCCTCAATCCTATTCCCCCCACCCCCCAAAATCCCCAGTGCTATGTGGCCAGGAGGCAGCAGGGTTCACCACCAGTGAGGAACATCCCGGTTTTGGCAGCGAGCTTCCTCCCCTCCACACCACCAACCCCTTTGGCACAAAGGATTAGTTCTAAGCATGGCCAATGACTTCTGCAGATTGCTTAGCACAAGACATGCCAGAGGGATGCCTGGGCCCCAGAGGAAGTGGGGCTGCCCCCCAGGGTAAAAGGAGTGGGCTCAGAATCGCAAAGGTCTTATTCTGCGTGCTCATCCCCTGCTTCCAGGCACTTTGTGCACGGATGTACACAAGCAGCCAACTCCTGGACATCTGAACAGGAAGGATGTTTCCCAGTAGCTAGCAACAGCCGTAACTAATACCTTCCCAGGACTGGGAGGGTGATATTTATAGGAAGGGCAGCCCGCCAAGCTAGACCAGCTCCAACTTTATTTCAGCCAGCCCTCCTTTCCATCTTCTGTAGTTCTTCAAGTTAAATGAAGAGGCATTCCTCCCTCTATTGCCTGATTTTACGCAAAGACTGAGGCTCTCACTAAAGGGACTGAGAAACCCCAACTGCAAAGATGGAAAAGAATCTGCATGACCTGCCGCTGCTCCTGCGGCATTAACCTCCCTCTCTTCTGTCCCCTAGCCACCTCCACCTCCTCTTCCTCGGTCCCTCCAAGCTTGTTCCTCCTTGGCATATGCTGCCTCTTTCTTTATGCCTCCACAACACAGATCCCCTGGTGGTCCTCCAGATGAACAAAGCTCTCTCTTACCCTGAGTCCTAATCACTCCATCACTCTCTAGTTGCTCCATCCCACACCTGCTTTAATTCACAGCACCTTTCGCCACCATCAAAGACTCTCCCCTTGACTGATCTTGAGTCAGGCTCCTCCGAGCTCTCTTCTCAGCTGGGCGGCAGCCTCGGCCTGCCTTCAACAACAAACCTTGCTAAGTCATCATCTACCCTTCGTATCTGATCAGCTCCTCCTCCCCTATCTCTGACGGATAAGTCCTTGGCCTGCCTTCTGCAAGAACCCCTCTACCCCTGATGTCTCCATCCACTGACCCCTTCATTCCTTTGGTTATAAACCCCCAGCTGTCAGTGCTGTATTCAAAATTGAGCTCAATCTTTTTTCTATTGCAATAGTTTTTTTATTATTATTATTGATTTGAAAGAGAGAGGGGGGGGGAGGGAGAAGGGGAGGGGAGAGAGAGAAGCATCAACTCATTGTTCCACTTAATTGTGCACTCATTGGTTGCTTCTCATATGTGCCCTGACCAGGGATTGAACCTGAGACCTTGGCATGCAGGGATGGTGCTCTATCCACTGGACCACCCAGCCAAGGCCACAACAGTCTTAAATAAAGTCTTCCTTACCATTTTAATAGGTGTCAGAATCATTTTTATTACCACCATCTGACATCAGATGCTTTTTTTGTTCATCAGTCTCCTTGCTCTGGACCGTAAGCTCTGTGCGGGCAGGTCTCTGTGTTTGCTCTCCTCCGCCTCCCAGCTCCTAGAACGGTTTCTGATACTCATCAAAGATTTGTTGAATGAATAAATCTAGCTACCCCCACTGCTCCCTTGATCTCAGCTCACCTGCCAAGCCCTCTGGGAACTCATTCCTGAATCTTCCAAGGCTTGACCCTGTGCTTCACCTAACAGTGGTCATATTGGTCACAAGGGATTCTCTGGTCTGTTTACAATGTACTCTTACTTCGTTAATTGTATAATATACTAACATACAGAGCAAAGCACAGAAGTCTATCATAAGCATCGCCCCCCCCTTCCCTTCCGTACCTCCACAACACCCCACCTCCAGTGTGTCTTCTCCGTATAGACATCCTTGTACACATCAGTCCGCATGTCTCCACTGTCCCTACCCCACGCCCCACATACGATACATTGCCTGAGCAGGGGCTTAATTTAAAAGGGAGGAAGAGCCTGACCTGTGGTGGCGCAGTGGACAAAGCATCGACCTGGAATGCTGAGGTCCCCAGTTCAAAACCCCAGGCTTGCCTGGTCAGGTCAAGGCACACATGAGAAGCAACTACGAGTTGATGCTTCCTGCTCCTCCCCAACCCCCACCCCTCTCTCTCCTCTTGCTAAAAAATTAATAAGTAAATCTTTTTTTTTTTTTTTACAGAGACAGAGAGAGAGTCAGAGAGAGGGATAGACAGGGACAGACAGACAGGAACGGAGAGATGAGAAGCATCAATCATTAGTTTTTCATTGCACATTGCAACACCTTAATTGTTCATTGATTGCCTTCTCATACGTGCCTTGACCATGGGCCTTCAGTAGACCGAGTAAACCCTTGCTCGAGCCAGTGACCTTGGGCTCAAGCTGGTGAGCTTTTGCTCAAACCAGATGAGCCCTCACTCAGGCTGGCGACCTCGGGGTCTCGAACCTCAGTCTTCCTCATCCCAGTCCAATGCTCTATCCACTGCGCCACCACCTGATCAAGCAATAAGTAAAATCTTTAAGAAAAAAATTTTAAGGGAAGAAGAAATGCCAAGTTGAGCCAAGAGCTAGCTCTATGCTCTCCAAAACCAAGCCCAGCTTTGCACCCATCTTCCTGGCTTTCTCAACTCACAGGAGGAAAGATGCCTCCTCTGTCAGCTACCCTGCAAGGGGGAGAGGGCGTCCACAGGGCCAGACACTCTCAGCTCACATCTCCACTCCCCGCAGACATACAGGGCCAGTACGGGCTAGTGAGCCACCTAGAAGCTGTGCCCAGGAGGGCATAGGGTTGATTAGGCCACAGTGGGCCAGGGCCCTAGTGGTGGTGGTGGTGGTGGTGAGGGGGGTCTCAGAGGGGAGGAGAAACTAGTTGTAGAAACCACCCAAGTAGGTTTCCACATAAAAGAAAAGTAAACAGATAAAGGCTCTTCCTCAGCCCTTTGAGCCTCTCAGAGGAGAGCAAGCCTTCAAGTGTTTGTCGAAAAGCTAATCCGATTTAACAATGCTTTGAAAGCGCTGGAAGAGGAAGTGTTGACTACTGCACCCCCTGCCCCCAGCCGAAGGGTGGTCACCTTCCTCTCCCTCAGCCCTCTGTCTGGGGTACTTACTGTACACAGAGACACCCAGACCATCAGGAAGGTACCTGGGGACGAAGCAGGAACCAACCCTGGTCCACGTAGGGCTACTGACTCCTCTTCCCACCAACAAAAGAGGCTTCTTGAGAGCAGAAAACTGACCAGGATTGGAAAGAGTAGACTCCACGTAGCCTTCACCACAAGGCAAGCTCACTCCACTCACGCCTGGCTATCCTGAGGTGCCTTTCAGCTTCCTGGGAGGCACGTCATCACCCTTACCCGCCCTCACACCGCCACAGGTGGGTCTCATTTCTGACAGCCAATAATGCCCTGAAATTCCAGGTGAAATGACTTTCCAAGTGGGTTTGCCAAACAATTAAAGGAAAAGGTTAACCCTCTAGAACACTCCAGATTCTGGGTGCTTGCTCCATTGGACAAGTCTACCAGATCCTGTCACTCACTGCCACCATGCTATGGTGACAAACCATTCCAGGGTTGCTAGGTTAGCCCTGAAGGTATGACATCCCGGCATGGTTCGTCACCTGCACTGCAATCTCCCCAGCTCCTCTCCCACCACCCCCACAGTTTCAGATGGACACAGATTTTGGGGAAATTGGCTTTCTCGTATTGCTCCTTAATCCTGATGCCCTTGCTGGGTTTTAAAAGGGAGAAAAGTGGTGAATATAGAGCTTGAATTAGTTTCAACCAGAGGCTTTAATTTAAAAAGAGGAAGATACCCCTGGCAGGTGGCACAGCAGATAGACTGTCATCCCAGAGCACCAAGGTCATCGGCTGGATCCCAAGGGCTCCAGCTCCACCTGAGGTCACCGGGTCGAGCCCCAGTCAGGGCATGTATGAGGGGAAATCAATGGGTACACAACTAAGTGGAACAATGAGTTGATGCTTCTGTCTCTTTCTCTCCCTCTCTTCTCCACCTCTCTCTCTCTCTCTTTCTTTCTCTCAAAAAATAAAATAAAATAAAAAGAGAGAGAAAGATAAGAATAACAGCAAACACTTAGCACTTTCTTCCCTGTATATACAGTATAACCTTGTTTAATTTAATCCTACAAGACAAGTACCACTTCCAAGGTTGGGACATTGAGGCCCAGGACACAGATAAAAAGTGGTACAGTTGGGCCTGACCAGTCAGTGGCGCAGTGGATAGAGCGTCGGACTAGGACGCGGAGGACCCAGGTTTGAAACTCTGAGGTCGCTGGCTTGAGCACAGGGTCACTGGCTTAAGCATGGGATCATAAACATGACCCTATGGTCACTGGCTTGAGCCCAAGGTCGCTCGCTTTGCTGTAGCACCCCCCTCCCCCGGTCAAGGCACATATGAGAAAGCAATCATGAACAACTAAGGAGCTGCAACGAAGAATTGATGCTTCTCATCTCTCTCCCTTCCTGCCTGTCTGTCCTTATCTGTCCCTCTCTCTGTCTCTGTCAAAAACAACAACAACAACAACAACAAAAACAATATGGTATGGTTGGGATCCCAATCCACGCAGTGACACCACGGCTCAAAGACTTAGAACTGTCTTCTCCTGTGATCCCTGAAGATAGAGTCCTTGTCCTTTTGATCATATGGGAAAAGCAACTTACACTAGACTGAAAAGGCTTAAATTTACATATGTGGAGAAACTCATGAAGAAAATGGGATTGTGAGACTATGACCACAGGTTCTCCTATAAATAGGCCCCTAGTTGCCACGCAGAGAGGGCCAGGTTCACGGACAAGTTCCGGCACAGCCACCCAGGGGCAGAACCTCGTCACAGTAACCTTCTCACATTGACACTTCCTGCGTCCATCCTCTCAATGGCTGCCGTATCAATCCATTACCACTCAGATCTGACCGTGTTCCTCCAACCTGTCTGATGCCCTCAACAGCTTCACTGCACAATAAAATCCAGGTCCCTTGGCCTGTGTCTCATCCATTGCCCTGGAAATATGTGGAGACCAACGTTACAGGAACCAGCTTGTTAGTAGGCTTGCCTGCAGATTAAATGAGGTAAATTAACAAGATGCTAATTGTGAGTTCTTTTTCATCACAAACCTTAATAAATGTTCAGGCCCTTTGACTTTATACTCTCCCTTCTAAGAATTTTCTCCACAGAAATGGGTGTAACTGGCAGTGACAGGGAGACAGAGAGTGACAGTTACACATAAAGATTTTCACACATAGACTTATCTGAAACAAAGAACCCGGAATAATTCCCAGAACTAACAATAATCAAATGGTTAACTCAACTCTGATATATCTGACATATCCATTCAAGTGGACATTATGCAATCATTAAAATGTATATTTATGAGGAGTTGAAAATAGCATGGCAAATTCTTGGGCTACCATGTTAAGCAAAACAAACAGGAAAGAAAACTACATAAACAGCCCTGGTGAGTCAGCTCAGTTGTACCCACGACAAGGTAGTAGATTCAATCCCCAGTCAGGACACATATGGGAAACAACCAATGAATGCATAACCAAGTGGAACAACAAATGAATGCTTCCCTCTCTCTCTTCCTCTGTCTCTCTAAAATCAATCAACAAAAATTTTTTTAAATTATATAGACAGTGTAAAAGGACTGAAAGGAAATGGACAAGATGAAAAAGAACTCACACTTAGCATCTTGTTAATTTACCTCATTTAATCCGCAGGCAAACCTACTAAATTAGGAACTACTTTTATCCTCACTTTACCAATGAGAAAACTGAAAGTCCAAGAGAATAAACTGTCCAGTGATTGCCCACAGCTAATAAGGGGAAAAGAAGGGATTGGAACTCAGACTGTCCATTTCAGGGTCTGGGCCCTTATCCTCCATACTACACCATACCCACACTGCTGGCAATGTTTCCCCCTTCTAACTTTTTACTTTTTTATTTTATTTTATATTTTATTTTATTTATTTTATTTTATCTTTAAATTAAGTGAGAGCAGGGGAGGAAGAGAGACAGACTCCTGCATGCACCCTGACCAGGATCCACTGTGCAAGACCCCTATGGGGAGATGCTCTGCCCATCTGGGTATTGCTCTGTTGCTCAGCAACCAAGCTATTTTTAGCACCTAAGAAGGAGGTCATCAAGCCATCCTCAACATCCAGGGCCAAATCCCTCCATCCAATCAAGCCATGACTGTGGGAAAAAGTAGAGACAGAGAGACAAAGAAAGAGAGAAGGGGGAGGGGTAGAGAAACAGATGGACACTTCTCCTGTGTGCCCTGACCAGGAATCAAACCCAAGACATCTACATGCCAGGCCAACACTCTACCACTGAGCCAACCAGCCAGGGCTACCTTTTTATTTTCTAAATTGTCTATATTAACCATTATTGCATTGTTAAACTTTTCTATTTCAAAGGTAATACAGGCTTATAACATCTAGTAAGTCTTGATATTACTTTTTAATGTAGAAAACAATAAAGTTAGGACCAAAGCACATTTTTAACCAACAGATCTTCCTTCATCTTAAATTTAAACTTCTCCACAGTTTGGCTCTCTGCTGTGCTTTGGGCCACATTTCCCATTACTTCCTTTTTCAGAGTCATTAAGTCACTAAGATTAGTTATTAGGTGACATGCCCAGATCTACATTTTGGAAAGAACACCTCTAGAGGCGGAGAGGAAGGTGGACTGCTAAGGTGGAGGGTGAAGATGGTGGAAGTGGTGAGGGCTTGCATCATGCTGGCTCCCACGGAGGTGACCTGGCCAATGGCCAGTGCATAACACACATGCAGAAAGGCCACGCCTGCACTGTCCAGGGGAAACAAACTGTCTGAGGAAAAGCACCAACGTTAAACTAAAGAAAGGGCAGGCAGACCAGGGCAGGCTCCGGACAGGATCCCTCCCCATTTCAGGGCCTCCAAGCTGCTCCTCCAAGAGCCCAGGATACAGGGAGGTCTCCAGGGGCCACACCCTGGAGCCCTGAGGAAACAAATGGCAAGGGTGAAAGGACCCCCACCATCCCCACCATGATTCTGGACCTGGCCTCCCTTGGAGCCATAGTTTGAGGGGAGAGCAGGCCTTTGAGAAAGCAAATTACCAAGAGCGTGGCTGCAGCAGAGGGTAGCGGGACAACATGTAAAACATTGCAACAAAGATGCTCAAATTTCACTCATTTTTCCCAACACTTGCAAAGTTGTTGGTCTTTCCAAGTAGCGAAGCCACAATGTTGCTGGAGGAAATAAAATAAAAAGGAAGAAACATTCAACAGTGGTTTTCAGCCTCTGTGGTGCCCCAGAGTAACCTGGGAGGAGAGGCTGTTTAAATGCAGATTTTTCAGGCCCACCCCCAAACATTCTAATCTCACAGATCCTGCGCAGGCCCAAGAGTCTGCATTTTAATGAAGGTTTCCCCAAGTTACTATTGAAGACTGTCTGCTAAGAACCCCTTGCTGATGTAAGGATTGACACTTAAGGGACATTTCTGATTACTTCATCTTTTTTCAAAGCACACTGCAAAGGGTATACTGTACAGGGAATTCTTAATTAATTTTTGCAAATTTTCTGTAAAACAAATTCTTTCAAAATAAAAATTTTAAAATATA
The DNA here is from genome assembly GCF_036850995.1 of Saccopteryx leptura. NCBI lineage: Eukaryota > Metazoa > Chordata > Mammalia > Chiroptera > Emballonuridae > Saccopteryx > Saccopteryx leptura. The sequence goes on along the minus strand of NC_089508.1, from coordinate 164,632,514 downwards.
TATTACAAAAGTAATATATGCCTATGATAAGATATTATTAATAGTACCGCATTAGATAAATTGGGAAGTGGACATCCCCATTCACTATCCCTTACCCCCACCAACCACCCCCAGCCCCATCCTACTCTCCAAACAATCCACTGTGAACAGTTTGGTATATATTAGCAAACTGGTTCTTTTGTTTTCATTCTTTTAGTAATAACTAATGCCTGCCATAATATGATGAAAATGACACTCAGAATTGTTGGTTGAAGTGCAAATTAATACAGCACTTCTGAAAAGCAATTTAGCAATGTGTTTCAAAAACCATTAAGACATTTATACTCTTGGACCTACCAACTCCCTGTCTAGGGATCTTAACAACATCACTCTAGCCTGACCCTGTGGTGGCACAGTGAATAAAGCATCAACCTGGAATGCTGAGGTCGCCGGTTCAAAACCCTGGGTTTGCCGGGTCAAGGCACATATGAGAAGCAACTACTATGAGTTAATGCTTCCCGCTGCACCCACCTCCCTTTTTTCTCTAACTCAATAAATAAAATCTTAAAAAAAAAAAAAAAGCCTGACCAGGCGATAGCACAGTGAATAGAGCATCAGACTGGGACACATGAAGGAACCAGATTCGAAACCCCACGGTTGCCAGTTTGAGTGAGGGCTCATCCAGCTTGAGTGGCGGGCTCACCAGCTTGAGCACAGGGTTGCTAGCTTGAGCATGGAATTATAGACATGACCCCATGGTCGTTGGCTTGAGCCCAAGGTCACTGGCTTGAGCAAGGGGTCATTTGCTCTTCTGTAGCCCTTCAGTCAAGGCACATATGAAAAAGCAATCGATGAACAACTTAGGAGCCACAATAAAGAATTGATGCTTCTCATCTCTCTTGCTTCCTGCGTGTTTGTCTCTGTTTGTCCCTCTCTCTGTCTCTGTCACACTCATACCCCAAGGTTGTGGGTTCAATCTGATCAGGGCACATACAGGAATCAATCAATAAATACATAAATAAATAGAACAACAAATCTGTATTTCTCTCTCTCTCTCCCTTCCTCTACCTCTCTAATAAATAAATAAATAAATGTTTTAAAGAAAGATAGATGATACTTTTTAAAAAGAATCAATTTCCAGGAATAGTATGCAATTTTAATTTTTTAAATTGTATTGTAGTAAGAACACTTAACATGAAATCTACCCTTTTAACAAATTTTTAAGTGTATGAAACATTTTTGTTGACAATAGGTACAATATTGTACAGCAGATCTCAAAGATTATCCATCTTACTTGACTGAAACTTTATGCCCATTGATTAGTAACTTCCCATTATCCCCCTCCCCCAGCTCCTAACAATCACCATTCCGTGCTTTGATTTTATGAATCTGACTACTTTAGATAACTCATATAAGTGGAATTGCGTAGTATTGGTCTTCTGTTATTAACTTATTTCATTTAGCATAATATCCTTAAGTTTCATCCATGTTGTCTCATATAGCAGAATTTGCTTCTATTTATTTATTTATTTATTTATTTATTTTTACAGTGACAGAGTCAGAGAGAGAGATAGATAGAGACAGGCAGACAGGAACAAAGATGAGAAGCATCAATCATTAGTTTTTCGTTACGACACCTTAGTTGTTCATTGATTGCTTTCTCATATGTGCCTTGACCAGGGGGCTAGAGCAGACCAAATAACCCTTTGCTCATGCCAGCGACCTTGGGTCCAAGCTGGTAAGCTTTGTCAAACCAGATGAGCCCACGCTAAGCTGGCAACCTCGGCGTCTCAAACCTGGGTCCTCCACATCCCAGTCTGACGCTCTATCCACTGCGCAACTGCCCGGTCAGGCGAATTTGCTTCTTTTTAAAGGCTGAATAGTATTCCATTGTATGTATGTACCACAGTTTCTTTATCAAGTCATCTGTCAGTGGCCATTTAGGTTGTTTCCACATCTTGGCTATTGTAAATAGCTCTGAACGTAGTTGAAAACAGTGCTGAACACAGGAGTGCTAATAAGTCTTCAAGATCCTGATATCAATTCTTTTGGGTAAATACCCAGATGTGGAATTGCTGAATAATATGGTAGTTGTATTTTTATTTTTTTGAGGAACCTCCATACTGTTTTCCATAGCAGCTGCACCATTTTGCCTTCCCACCAACAGTGTGCAAGTGTTCCAATTTCTCCACATCCTTGCCGACACTTGTCTTTTTTCTTTATAATCCCCATCCTGAAAAATGTGAGGTAATATCTCATTCAATTTTATCTGCATCTCTCTGATGAATAGTGACATTGATATTATATATATATATTAATTTCATATATATATATATTTTTTTAATTCATTTTAGACAGGAGATAGAAAGACAGAAGGGGGAGGAGCAGGAAGCATCAACTCCCATATGTGCCCTGACCAGGTAAGCCCAGGATTTCGAACCAGTGACCTCAGCATTCCAGGTCAATGCTTTATCGACTGTGCCACCATAGGTCAGGCATCTGTTAGTTTCTTTGTCCTCTTTGGAGAAATGTCTATTCAAGCCTTAGCCTATTTTTAATCAGGTTATTAGTTTTATATTTACTATTGAGAAGTATGCAATTTAAAATGACATCACAAAGCAACAAGGAAGTTAGTCATGATAATGTTAATAAAAAAGGAAAACAGGGTATAAACACTTTACATTCCTCTGATTACCAAGTAGTGTTTTTTTAGATAGATAAAACAAATATATAAACCTAAATTGTAAACAGTATGTTAGGGACATGGTACTTGAGTGAAACTTTTTCTCTCTTATTACTTCCTCTGCTGCATGCTCAGAACTCAGATTCTGCACACAGACAGAGCTGGGTGAGAAACCTGCCTTCCACATTCTGTGTGTTTAACTTTGTGAACTTTGTGTAACCTCCCTGAGCCTCAGCTTCCTTACGGAGATAACTGGAGATAAAAATTATCTTCTAAACTTGCTTCAAGAATTTATTTATTTATTTATTTATTTACTTACTTACTTATTTTACAGAGACAGGGAGAGAGTCAGAGAGAGGGATAGATAGGGATAGACAGACAGGAACAGAGAGATGAGAAGCATCAATCATCAGTTTTTTGTTGCGCATTGCGACACCTTAGTTGTTCATTGACTGCTTTCTCATATGTGCCTTGACCGTGGGCCTTCAGCAGACCAAGTAACCCCTTGCTTGAGCCAGCGTCCTTGGGCTCAAGCTGGTGAGCTTTTGCTCAAACCAGATGAGCCCTCGCTCAAGCTGGTGACCTTGGGGTCTCGAACCTGGGTCCTCCGCATCCCAGTCCGACGCTCTATCCACTGCGCCACCGCCTGGTCAGGCTTGCTTCAAGAATTAAAATAAAAAAAAAAACAACATGTGGAAACCCTGGGTACTTCCTGACCTGACACAATAAGTTAACCTTATGCTTATTTTTTTAATATTCTCTGTGATGGGTCGCATTTCACAAATCAATACTTAAACACTGGGATTTTTAAAATGGGGATTAAAATTTTGATAAGCCCTCATGTTCCCGACCAGAGCCTTTCCTAAGCGCTGGTTTGGTTTAACTCTAAAAGAGATTTTGTACAAAATGCATTACATTGACAAGGCTCCGCCCCCCAGTGAACTAAAATAATGAAATGGGAATAAGATCTGCAAATTGTAAAGTACCTAAAAATGTAATGCATCATGAGTCCATTTTATGAGATGACTCTGAAGGGATAGTGATTAAACAAAGGCCCAAGTACCTGGTGTGTAAGGTATTTTTCCCCACCAAGAAGGAAGGAAGGGGCCGGAGCCACAAACTGTGGAATAACAAAAGGCTTTATTTAGTACAGCCCGTCCCACATCCCACCTGATGAGGTTCCCTGGCCCCGAGGAAAGATGGAGGCCAGGGAAGTTGCAAGTGGTGACCCATGTGGGAGATATTTAAAGGGTCCCTAGGGTGGTCGAGCTAATATGACGTGGTGAAATCTCACTGGCTGGCTGACGGTCGCTTTTTTCCAAAGGGCTCCTGGGAAGTTTCTTTTGGCACGCTTGGTTGTGGGCGGTCCTAGCCAAAGTTCGAGGGTCTGATCTTTCCCATTATCCACCGACCTTACATGGTGTATTTACACGGGATGAATAATGCATAAGCGAACACGTGAAATGCAGAGGGCAGGGGAATGGAGACGGAATGTGAGGGGGTTGTGTGTCAACATCACCATCACTCTCCCAATGTCTAGGCCAAGGCTTTGGGGAGGAGGCAAGACTTTGGAAGATAATGAGAATAAGAGTAATTATCTCAGGATGCCTTTCAGCCAACCAGAAGAGCGATTCCTTGGACTACCTTCATCTAATTTATGGCAAAGCCTGCCTGTTAGGATTGGCTCCAGTTTTTCCTTTAGAGTTCATCACAAGGGTTACTCTGAGCCCATGATTAAGAGTATGTCTCGTCTTTCTATGGGGCTATTTAGAAATAGAAACTAAATTATTATTAGTTTATTATCAGGACTTTGACGTGTGCTCAAGTTTACTGTTCCTAAAATTCTAAAAGCACTTGTTCAATAAAATCTACAACTATATCTAGTTAAAAGTCAAAAGAACAATCCTCAGCCCTGGCTAGTTGGCTCAGTTGGTTAAGAGCATTGTCCCAAAAGGACAAGATTGTGGGTCCGATTCAGGGCACACACAGGAAGCAACCAAATAGTGCATGACTGAGTGGAAATACAAATGAATGCTTCCTTTCCTCCTCCTCTTTCACTCCCTTCCTCTGTCTCTCTAAGAATCAATCAATAAATAAAAAATTAAGCCCTGGCCAGATAGCTTGGTTGGTTGGAGCACTGTCCTAGAGCTCTGTCTGAGGTTGCTGGTTCGATTCCTTGGTCAGGGCACATACAAGAACAGCTTGATGTTCCTCTCTCTCTCTCTCTCTCTCTCCCTCTCTCTCTCTCTCTCTCAAAAAAAAAGAAAAATCCTCTTTATATCTCCCATGTCACAGCCCTCCCTAGATACATGCCCTTTGGACCTTTTACAAATATGTGATGCATTCACATGCAAACACACACTTTTCTTAATTTTACATCAATAAGATCACACTCTATTTCTCTGTGACTTGAATTTTTTCACTTGATAATAAATCAAGGGCATCATTCTATACCTGGACACACAGGCATCTGTGTTATAGACCCTGAAGCCAGCAGGCTGAGAGCCCAGCTCTCCATATCATGAAATATGAAAATCACATGGAATAGTGTGTTGAGTAAGGAGTGTATGTGTGTGAGCCATTGTTATTATTTACCTTGTTTTTTTCTTTCATAGCCATCTCGTCGTATTCCATCATTTGTGTTTTTTTTAAGTAAGATATATTGTTTTTTTCATTTTCTTACTGATTTTAGAGAGAAAAGAAAAAAGAAAGAGTTGTTGTTCCACTTAACTCACACATTCCTTGGTTGATTCTTGTATGTGCACTGACCAGATCAGACCCGCAACCTTGGTGTATCAGGGCAACGATCTAACCAAATGAGCTACCCAACCACAGCTAGTATTCCATCATTTGGATGGACCATAATTTATTAAGCCAGTCCCCTGCTGAGAGACACATAGGTGATGTTCTCTTGTTCTGCTGTGAGCATTTTTGAATGTGTCTTTGTATACACGGGCAAGCATCAATCTAGGATAATACCCAAGGCATGGGATGGTTGCATCAAAGGTCATGTTTATTTTTAATGAAAGATGCCTAATTTCCCTCCAAAAGGCTGCACTAATTTGCATCTCTGCCAGCAGGGTATGCCTGCCTGTCTCCAGGTGTCTTCACAACCCAGCTGCCTGGATCCTAGGCATCTTCATCTCTGCGTTCTTTGTGTCCCCTAAATGAAACCTCAATCAAAACCAACAACAATGCATTTGTTCAAGTTCTTGGGACACCTAATCCCTTTGTCTTTCTAAAAGGAATGAGCTGTTTTAGGCTCTGACAGGCCTTCTGTTGCCTGGACACAGCCCCTGGATGAATTTGAAAAACACAAAACCCACTTGCTGTTCCCTAACACCCTCCGGAGCAGCTCAAGGGGGCCCACGTGAGGCCCAGCCGCTCTGTCCTCTATCACATGCAAAAAAGATTTTCAATAGCAGCTGGTGTTTTCCTGGGTAGAGATCAGAGCCAGCATTTGTGTATAAATATTATCCCGGAACTGGAGGGAGAATGGGCAGGAGGCAGAGGCTGCAACACCCCAGTTGTCTTGTTAATGAAGGCGGGGTGGTGCAGGAGTGAGCACGCCATCCTTTCCCTCAGCTCCTTGTAGTAGGGGAAGCACCCAGGCACAAGCCCACCCATCAGGGCAGCTTTTTTTTAAAAGACTTTATTTATTCATTTTAGAGAGGAGAGAGAGAGAGAGAAAGAGAGGGAGGAGCAGGAAGCATCAACTCCCATATGTGCCTTGACAGGGCAAGTCCAGGGTTTTGAACCAGCGACCTCAGCGAGGGCAGCATGTAATAAACTGTGATGGAAGCTGGTGCAGAGCTTGGCTGGAAATCGCCAGCCAGGCAGAAGACAAACAGGGCAAAGAGGTGTGCCCTGCACACTCTGCACTGCAGACTGGAGCTCTGTCGCCTGCTTTACACGTCTGGCCAAGTGAACACCTGCAGCCACCTGGATCCTCAGACCAATGAACGAGGTGGCCCCTCTGGCCCCATCTCCAAGGCTCTGCGGCAAGGAGTGTCTTCTATCTTTGCTGGCGGACCTCTCAGAATGAATGAAAACTGTGGCAGCCAGGGGTGGGGGGTGTTCTGGCCCATAAGGGGCCTCCCTTAGTTCTTAAGCAAGAATGTCAATAATTCCGAGGGTTGCCCCTGCTAAGCTCCACAAGCCCCAAAGCCATTCATCTTTCAAACTTGTTTTTCAGGCTCACTATTTTATGGCTCAAAACCATTCACCTTTGTTCTTCCAACTGTCTCCTTGCCTCCCACCATTCCCAGGGAGCCAGGTCAGGGAGGGGAGGGGAAGAGGCAGGGAGTCTCTGGAACAGTGAATTCCATGGATCAGAGCAAATTCCAGAGATGAGACCCAGGGACCCTGGTTCATGTCCAGAACAGAGGGAATAACTCAGATCATTATCTCAGGCACTCGGAAGTGAGTTAAGCTTCCCTTCCTCATCAGCTCATATGGGAGGGTCAACGGAAAGGACAGGAGGCCCAGGGACCCAGGGTCTGGCTGGGTCTGACTAGAGGCAGTGTGTAGGACAAAAACAGGGACTTAGCTCACTGTGCCTCAGTTTCTTCTTCTCTGATAGCCTGGTGCCTCAGTTTCCTCTTCTCTGATAGCCTGGTGCAATTGAGTGTGGGCTATGTGTTCTAGACTCCATGCACACAGTGATAAACAGTCAGACCCTTGCCTTCATGGAGTTTACAGTCCCAGCAAGGTGGACACCAGTACCAGTCTCATGCCTGCCACTGAGGAGCCCATGTGTCTGAGGGAATCAACACATCACACAGCTCCTAACCAGGCTGCCTGGCTCCCTGTCAGGGTCACAAATACTGACCACAGCTCACCAGGTGTACCGTGACTCTCACAGAACTGAGGCTTACGGGCCCAAACTTGCATTAGCCCCTTCCAGGGCCCTGGGAGGGGGCCTGCGGAGAAATGTGCTCTGGGGTTTCTCTAGGCTTGGCTAAAGTCAAGTCTTAACCACAATTGGACAGAGTACAGGTCTCTCCCCCTCCAGTTTCCCTCTGTTACTCCTGCCCTCCTGTTGTGTGAGGTTAGGGTGGCCTCAGGCATCCTGAGAACGCCCAAGTGGGAGCCAACTTGGTGTGACATTGAGTTTGAGTCTAGCGGGATATATGTGTGGTTCAGTCACTGTTGTGCATATGTTGAGCGACTGGTAAACTTCCAGTGCAGGCACAGCTCCCCGGAGAACCCCACCACCCAGTTCCCGACGCCACGCTAAGCAGCTGGATCACCGCAGGAGCATGTCCTACGATGCCCAACACTGCAGCGTGAGGCAGCGAAGGAGGAGAAAGGTTTAAAATGGACAGAGTCAGCTTGACCAGTGTGGTACATTGAAGAGAGTGTCAACCCTGGATGCTAAGGATCTCGGTTTGAAACCCTGAGGTTGGAAGCTTGAGCATGGGATCATCAGCATGATCCCAAGGTCACTGACTTGAACCCAAAGATCGCTGGCTTGAAGCCCAAGGTTGCTGGCTTGAGCCCAAGGTCGCTGGTTTGAGCAAGGGGTCACTGGCTCGGCTGAAGCCCCCCCCCCCATCAAGACACATATGAGAAGCAATCAGTGAACAACTGAAGTGCCGCAACAAAATGATGCTTCTCATCTCTCTCCCTTCCTGTCTCTGTCTGTCTCTCTCTCTCTCAGTAAAAAATAAATTAAATAAAATGGACAGTCAGATGCCAGCCTGTGAGAAATGCTTACAATTACTGGGCCTATAAAATTGTAAGTGGAAGATTTACTTCCTCTAGTCAAAATGGAAGCTCTCTTCTGTCAGAAATATACTGGATGCATATAATTATAATGGACCGTAGTTTCTTTTTTCATTTTTGATGGGACTAGTATAAAATAATATGTACCAAAATTCCTCTGTTTCCGGAACATGAACATAGAATAATACTACAACCAATGTGTGTGTCTGTGAATTTGCTCAGTTTCTGCATCTAAGCTGTCAATAATAAAAAAATAAATGTTGATCAACCATGCTAGAAAAAAACTTGAATTTCTTTTATTCTATTAAGTTATTTTGGAAAACCGTTATCAGAGGAAGAAGTGATCAAAGAGTATGAAGCCAGAAAATGTAGGAATAAAAAGTAGGACAGAGGTATGTCAGGCAGTTAATTAATAAAAATGTTCTGTTATTCTTCCGGATTTTATAGTGTTTGAGTTCTTTGTTGGCTTTTCAAATGTGTAAATTGTAGTACTTTTCTCTTTCTAAATAAATATTCAGTTACATTCCTAATATTGGATTTATAATTGTGTACTATTTCTCTTAAAGACAGCCCTCGAATTGCACAAGCTTCAGGCCTCCATAAACCTTCATTCTTCCCTGCAGCTACCATCTCCTGAGCAGTTATGATGTGCTGGGAATGCCAAAAAATCCCTCTGTATAGATTAGCTCATCTAATTTACCAAGGTAAACAAAAGCTGGGAGCATTTATTCTACACAATACATACAGCTCATTCTGCAGAATTGTAGCAAAGATTCAAAATCTCACAGTAGCCCTGGCAGGTTGGCTCAGTGGTAGAGCATCGGCCTGGCGTGCAGGAGTCCCGGGTTTGATTCCTGGCCAGGGCACACAGGAGAAGCGCCCATCTGCTTCTCCACCCCTCCCCCTCTCCTTCCTCTCTGTCTCTCTCTTACCCTCCCGCAGCCAAGGCTCCATTGGAGCGAAGTTGGCCTGGGTGCTGAGGATGGCTCCATGGCCTCTGCCTCAGGCACTGGAATGGCTCTGGTTGCAACAGAGCGATGCCCCAGATGGGCAGAGCATCGCCCCCTGTTGGGCATGCCGGGTGGATCCCCGTTGGGTGCATGCGGGAGTCTGTCTGACTGCCTCCCTGTTTCCAATTCAGAAAAAAAAAAAAAAAATCGCACAGTGGCCCTGGTTGGGTAGCTCAGTTGGTTAAAGTATAATCCTCATATGCCAAGGTTGTGTGTTTGATCCCCAGTCAGGGCACAAACAAGAATCAACCAATGAATGCATAACTATGTGGAACACCAAAATCGATGTTTTCTCTCTCTCTCTCTCTCTCTCTCTCAAATCAATCAATAAATAAAATTTTTTTAAAAATTTAACTTTTCCATTGAGCTGAGAGATGAGAGAAAAAGAAAGAGGAAGGGAGGGAGAGAGAGAGAAGCATCAACTCATTGTTCCACTTAGTTGTGCACTCATTGGTTGCTTCTCATATGTGCCCTGACCAGGTATTGAACTCATGGCTTTGGCATGCTGGTACGACACTCATACTACTGAGCCACCCATCCAGGGACGATAAATAAATTAAAAAAAAAAAATCAGCCTGACCTGTGGTGGTGCAGTGGATAGAGCATCACCTTGGAATGCTGAGGTCGCCAGTTCAAAGCCCCAGGCTTTCTGGTTCAAGGCACACTCGAGAAGCAACAATGAATTCAAGTTCCCACCCCCCACCCCACCTCCCTCACCTTTCTCTCTCACTTTCTCTCTTCCCTCTAAAAATCAAGAGAGAGAGAGAGAGAGATGGCCTGACTTGTGGTGACGCAGTGGACAAAGCATCGAGATAGCTGAGTTCACTGATCGCTGGTTCAAATCCCTGGGCTTACCCAGTCAGGACACACACTAGAAGTATTTAGTACTATAAGTTGATACTTCTGGCTCCTCCCCTGCCCCCTTTCTGTCTCTCTCTCCTCTCTCTAAAAATTAATGAAATCTTTAAATATATATAAATAATAGTAATAATATATAAATAATAAATATATGTAAGGACAGGAAAGTTCTGTCCGTTTCTATCACAAGTTTTGACACGTAAGCACATTTATTTGGCGCATGCGTGCCTCTCTATTTTTATCACTTAATGTATACATACTGATGTAGCAAATTAACTAAAACAAAGTTGATTCACGTTAGTCTTATGTGTGAAGCGATAGTGTACCCATGGCTACTGATAAAGTTCATTTACGCCACTGTAATTTTTACGAATATCAACAAGGAAGAAATGCTACAGAAGCATGTCTGTCGCATCCACCATATTCCCCGGACTTGGCATCCTCTGACTATCACTTGTTTTTGTCTTTACAAAATTTTTTGAAGGGCAAAAAATTCAAAAATGAAGAAGATGTCAAACAAGCACTGGTTCAATTTTTTGCATCAAAAGATAAAACATTTTTGTCAAAAATGGGATATACAAATTGCCCTCATGCTGGCAAGAAATCATTAATAATAATGGCAATTATATTATTTAATAAAGTTTACTGATGGTAAGAAAAATTTGTATTTTGTTTTATTCCAAAAACGGACAGAACTTTCCGGTAGACCTTATATATATATGTATATATATATATATTTACGCCACTGTAATTTTTATATATATATAAAGAATATTATACAGTGCTTGGAGCAGTGTCCTCCACACAGAATAAGAACTGCTACTGCAATTTTTTGTGTTTCCTCCCTGAACCCGAGTTTCCTCATATTTAAAGTTGAAGAGGTAAAAAGAGAAATATTAGTCTGTGCACAGAGGACATCAGTAAAGATACACAGTGTTGGTAACCCTCCACAGTGGCTGCCTCTGTGGAGGGGTCCTTGGGGTGAGAGGGAGACACAGCCCTCTTGAACCTTCACATTTTGAACAAGTTAATATGTGAAAACTATTTAGCACAGTGCCTGGCACATGGTAAGTATTCAATACATGTTATTTCGTTATTGTCAATTACTTAAATAAATTAGTTTAAAACCAAAGAGGTAAGCCCTGACCCCTAAAGTTCCCTCCAGTTGCATTTTGAGTTTACAGCTAGTGCTTGACTTACAACCACGACTGGTTCCGACAGACCGATCGTAACACGATTTGGTCGTAAGTTGAGTAGGCTATATGTACAGTACTGTGAAATGATGTTATAAAAATCTTTAAGTCATATTTTATCATAATTCTTTCGTTATTGTTATATATCACAATTTTCTTTGTTCATTTTATGCCATTTGTATCATCTCTACACCATTTTGTTTCTTATTTTTACATTCGTCAGGTTTAAGTAAAACATTGTAACTAGTTTAATATTTGCAAAGACAATTTCCTCTTGGTAGACTTCTTGGGAGGGGTTTGATGAAAAATATCCAAGACACAAAACACAAATTGCTGTACCGAGTCTGGGATAACAGTTAAAATGGTGCACACAGAAATGGTAGTACTGCTGGAAGCTGGTCTGCACTGTCGTATGCCCAGCTGGGCAACGCTTGCGCTGCCAGACGCGGAGCAGTCGTGGCTAGAGATTGTGGTCATAAAGTTGAATGGTCGTAAGTTGTATATGTCGTAAGTCGATCAATATTTATACTTTAGAAAACAGCTCCTACAATTTACCAGTACCAGAGGCTCTAATGAACTATTTGCATTTAATATGCCCTACAACTCTATGAAGTAATTAGGACTATTCCCATCCACACTGTGCAAATATGGAAACGGAGGCACAGAGAGGTTAAATAACAAACCCTAGGTCACACAGCCAGGGTGGCAAGAGGCTACAATGAACACTTAGGCCAGATGACTCTAAAGACCAAATACAGCTCTGACTGGGTAGCTCAGTTGGTTGGGGCATCATCCCAATATGCCAAGGTTGTGAGTTCAATCTCCGGTTAGGGCACATGTAGGAATCAACCTATGAGTGCATGATGGGTGGGACAACAGATCAATGTCCCTCTCTCTCTCAAATCAATTTTAAAAAATAAAATAAATAAAGACCAAATACAGAAGAGCCTCCCTGGACCCCCTCCTGGTATGTTTCGTGTCGGTCGCACACTTTTTCATGCTTACTGCACACACCTCCAGTGAGCGTCACGTAGGGCAGGGCCATCGCCAGGGAGCCTCCGAGTGTAGGAAAGGGAAAGGCTCTTATTGCAGATATGAAGGCAGCAGCAGGTCTCTACAGGGCCTATTAACCAGCTAGGGATGAAGAGGGGAGGGAGGCAAGGCAGGAAGAGGAAGGAAACAAATATGTAAAACAGCTACTCCACATTGGACAATGGGCTCAGCCATTTCTCCCCTAACCTCCAAAAACTGTGAGGGAGAGTGTCACCCTGATGCCACTTCCCAGCTGAGCAAATGTGCTGCGAGAGCTCACCAAGCTCATGGGAGCTAGGACTGGGAAACGGGCCCTGGGGCGTACTGCTCTTTGGGAGCAAAGAACAATTTTGGCTCCCTCTCCTCCCGCTGCCCCTCCACATCTTTCTTGGCTTGTGCGGCCGAAAGCAAATATTTCTATTATAGCACAACTCAATTCAGTGGGCGCTCGGTGGCCTCTGTCCTACTGGAAAATCTCGGGATGGGAGGTCTCCTGAATCAGCTTGCCAAAGCAGGGACTCTTCCCTATAGGGGGAGGTGGGTGAGCCCATGAGTTCTGCATGGATGGCCTGGGACTCAGGAGTCCAGCAGCATCTCTCGGGGACACATCTGTTAGAATCTCCAGTCAGTCCAGGAGCACTGACTACAGACCCTCTGAATGCTCGGCACCTCAGTCTCTGTGTGACCTTGAAGGGCAGGCCTGACCTTCACTTGCCTGGCATGCAGGAATGAGGTTGTCCACATAAGTGGTTCAGACTGCTGAGGATTTCCAGCAACAGCCACCTAATAAAAGTCTTTCCGTGTCATAGCTGTGTGACCTTGAGTTAGCCACTTGACCTCTTTGATCACAGTTTTCTTATCTATAAAACAAAGATTACAAATTAATGCATGTTTCTGTAGAATAAATGATATGGCCCCAGCCTACCCGAGATTTTAGGTACCTTGAAGACAGGGAAGAGTCAGACCCATTGGCATTTTCTTCAATGTGCTTTCATAACACAATGCCTCAGTGTGGGTCATCTAGACCCGGATTCAAATCCTGCCTCTGCCACTAAGTTCCCGTTAGGGAACATTCAAAGCTTGCTCATCACTCCAAACTACACCTCCAGGGTCCCCATGTTACAAAACTCTAGCATGTGTTCATGAAATGAGGCACACAAGAGACCTGGCTGTTTCAAAGGGGGGTCGTAAGGATTCAAGGCCACAGTGAGTGCAAGGTGGGCTAGCCCAGGCTCGGCTCAGAGTGAGAGCATATAAACAAGAGTCGAGAGCCTGGCCTGTGGTGGCGCAGAGGATAAAGCGTCGACCTGGAACGCTGAAGTCGCTGGCCCTTCTCTCTCTCTCTCTCTCCCCTCTGTCTGAAAATCAACAAAAATAAAATCTAAACAAAAAAAAAAAACAACCAAGAGTCTAGAAAAGGCATAAATTAAAAGAAGATGCTAATCTAATGGAACAGTGGACTATGTCCACATCACACTACTCCAAAGCTTAAAGAATTTGTTAATATGCAATGATAATACCACAAGTTTGTGTTTTCGGGACTCACTCCTTTTCTGGTTGTTAAAGAAAAGGTTTTCGGGGCCTTGTTCTTTATTATTGTTGGTTTTTTACCCACTGTGAAATTGTTCCATTAGCAAAGATATATGAATTTTTAACAACACCTCTCCCCAAAGAAAAAGGTCTATTCACAAAATGAGTCTTAATCTTTATTTTGTATTGATAAACTACAAAGCTGATATAAACAATGTTTTGGTTAGTTTTTGTTTTTTTCTTTTAAAATCTGTATTGTCATTCTAAGAACTCAATGCTGTTTGCAAAAGCCCTTTCAAAGGACTCAGGTCTTTCTACTGTGATAGAAAACTGTGCAATGACCACTGCTTGGGCTCAGAAAGATGTTTCTAGCAACACTGCACCTCTCTGAGCAAAGGCTGAGTGGCCTCTAAATCTTGAAGATCTAAAGGAGGAACTTCAGCCCTGGCCAGGTAGCCCAGCTGGTTAGAACATCATCCCGATATGCCAAGGGCACATAAAAAAATCAACCAATGAACACATAAATAAGTGGAACAACAAATTGATGTTTTTCTCTTTCTCTCTCCCTTCCTCTCTCTCTCTCAAATCAAACAGCCAATAAAATTTAAAGAACTTCAGCCACCATCTTCCTCCTGAGCCAACTAGGGAGGTTTTCAGGAAACAAGTTCTGGTTTCCTTGCCAACCACTCTTGATTCTTGTATGTGCCCTGACCAGGGACTGAACCCGCAACCTCAGCCTGTCAGGACCACGCTCTAACAAACTGAACTACCCGGCCAGAGCCCATCTGTGTCTAGTCTGCTGTCACACATACAGGTTTATTTGGGGAGTATATCCACATCTCAGGAAGATAACTGGTCTGGATCAGATGAACCAGAGGGGGAGAAGTAAGCATTAGGTGGATGGAAGAGAAAAGCACCAGGAGTCAGAATGCCAGCACTCAGTTCTTCATCTTGCCACTTCAGAGCTTGGCTTCCCCAAGCCTCAGTTTCCCTATGTGTAAAGTGGGGATAAAACTCCTCTTCTGTGAACCTCAGAAGGATTGATTGTTCCCTGCCACCCTGCCCACACCAATGCACACAGCTGAAATGATGGTCAAGCAGCGCAGGGCTGCAAACTCCATGCCTAACATAAAAACAAGCAAGAGGGCAACAGCTCCGTGCGCTCCCCTCAGTTGCAGCTGCTTCTGCTTCCAACAGCCCAAACCTTCAACCGTCCCATGATGTGTCTCTTTACTGCCACCACTGCTCAGCAGTGCTTAGACAGTGACTTGCCCACAAGTGTCCCAAAGGAGAAAATGGTTACACAACAATGGTGTAACCATTAAAAAATCTTATGTCCACATCTTAAACAATAATTAGGAGGACTATGGAGAAACATGAGGAAATGGCTATAACATAGTATTGAGTGAAAAATAGTCACAAAGGCCCTGGCTGGGTGGCTAAGTGGATAGTCAGCCCAGCATATGGACATCCTGAGTTCAATTCCCGGTCAGGGCACATGTGAGAAGTGACCATCTGCTTCTCTCCCCCTCGCCCTTGTCTCCCTCTTCTCCTCCTATAGCCAGTGGCTTGATTGGTTCGAGCATAGGCCCCTGGAGCTGAGGATAGCTCAGGTGGTCTGAGCATTGGCCTCAGGCGCTAAAAATAACTCAGTTGATTAGAGCATCAGCCCCAGACAGGGGTTGCCAGGTGGATCCTGGCCGGGGCACATGCAGGAGTCTGTCTCACTATCTCCCCTCCTCTCACTTAAAAAAAAAAAAAAAGATTGTTATAATATCTTAACAAAATATGCAAACATAATCATTCTTTAGACTAGAATGATACAATTAAATAAGGTTCCTCTAATTGACAATCCTGCCCCTTTTGCTCATGCAGGGAGATGCTGTTCCTATAAGGTCTGCTTTTTAGATAATTTATATAAAAATCAGACAAATATGGAGACTCTGTCGCTTCCCCACACCCCCTGCCCAAGCCCATGGAACTCTTTTAGCCCATCTGTTACCTGTTTTCTTAACAAAACCTTCTACATCCAATGGGGACAGGGAGTGGCAAGAAAGTAAGGCTGGAGGATAAAGGACAGATTCAGAATTGGAGAACATAAATATTAATAATATTTTGGATAACTGTTTAGAGGTGCTCTCAGAGCTTCTGTACCTCAGTCTCAGAAACTTTAGACACCTCTCGGCAACTATGAGGTTGTCTAGTAGGGTGTCAGACAACCTCAAGTGCCTCTAGCCTGTGGGTTCCCACTGCCTGTGTTTAGGACCCAGCAGGGCCGTTTGCAGCTGGCATGGTATGTTCAATCAGAGGCAGATGACTGGGGTAGATAGATATCAGTGGAGACAGGCTCAATTATTTTCATTATATGGAGTCAACAACAGAGACAGAATGAATAATAGGTCTGAGCCAGAGAAGCAAAGGTCAAGGTGAGGGGAAGAGAGGCAACTGAGTGGGGACCTATCGTCGTTGGCGCTGTGCCCACTGAACCATCATGCCAGGGAGGGTGAGCAAGATGGGAAGACATTGGATGCTTGTCTGCTTCTGCTCTGTTGGTCCCAGCCTGAACTCTGAGAAGGCTGACATTGCACCTACTTTGTGGCGAATTCTAAACTCCTTGAATTGAGCCCTGTGTGGTTCAGTTGGTTATAGCATATGCCATCCCACTATGCCAAGGTTGGAGGTTCAATCCCTGACGTGGAACAACAAATCGGTTTCTCTCTCTCTCTCCCAGAGATCAATAAATACAACTTTTAAAAATGAGCAGACAATCTTTAAAAAATAAAAACTAAATGCCTCAAATGGAAAGAGTTCATCAAGACCTCATTTAGCTTGACCAGGCAGTGGCTCAGTGGATAAAGCATTGGCCTGGGAAACTGAGGACCCAGTTCAAAACTACGAGGTTGCCAGCTTGCGTGCCGGGTCGCTGGCTTGAGCGTGGGATCATAGCATAACCCCATGGTTGCTGGCTTGAGCCCAAGGTTGCAGGCTTGAGCATGGGGTCACTGGGGCAGCTGTAGCCCCGTGGTCAAGGCACACATAAGAAAGCAATCAATGAACAACTAAGGTGCCACAGCTATGAGTTGATGCTTCTCATCTTTCTCCCTTCCTGTCTGTCCCTGTCTCTCTCCCTTTCTTTCTCTCACTAAGGAAAAAAATAAAAAAGACTTCATTTAAAAAGACCAGTGTGGGGAGGGATGCAGTAACCTGGGGACCCTCTCATGTCCACCTAGCACAACCCCCTTTTCTTCTCAAAAGAGCAGCTCACGTTATGAAGGAACTCCTACTGCTAGGCACTGTGATAAACACTGGACACACACCATCTCATTTCATTTTCCCAACACCCTGTAAGTTAGATTGGTTACTACTCCATCTTGCGACAGGGGGTGACAACCAGTCACCCCAAGACATGCCTCTGTGGTATTTGGATTGTTTTGGGCCAAAGGCAACTGAGACCTTGCAGGCTCCAGAGAAAGTTCTGCATTCCCCCCTTAACTACTTAGAAAAATTTGAATTGAATAAGGGGCCTTGTCCATAATAAGAGGTTATCAGAGATAACCTTTTTTGACCTATCTGTAGGGCAGGGCAAAGTTCTAATTACTGAACATCTGCTCTTCTTACTGTCCTGCCATGACCTTCCTCCCCCTCGAAGCCCTAAGGTAGTCCTTAGTTCACAATGTCCTATATACCTTGTTTTTTAAATGTCTCACATATGGGGGTTCCCATCATTAGGCTAACTGAAAGAATCTAGAGGATAGAGGAAAGTTTCTTCCTCCTTGTTGGTCAAATAAGTTTTTAAATATGATATATATGTTTGCCCGCTTATAGTTTGCATTGGGTGTGGGGGAGAGGCTGTAAACTGGCTGGGTAGCTATAGCCTAAGGCTTAGTTTTAAGACTAAGCTTTTCCCCACACCCTTGACTGATTGCATGATGTGGGGTGGTGCACTCTCATGAGGAATCCCATTATGCCTCAGGTAAGTGAGTTTGTATCAGAGACTTCCTTGTTTGTATATTGGATTAAAGGTTTTGATTTCTACACTATAAAGTGGGGCAAACCGGGGAGCTTGCTGTCTCTCGGTTTCTGAGATTAGCATTAGAGAAGAGAGCAGAGAAAGGCCAAGTGGAGGAGGCCAGGAGAAGCAGCCAAGATGGCAGAGTGCTGAAGGAGAAGCCAGTTTGTGCAGTTTGTGCAGAGAGAAGGAGATGGGGAACAGAGGTGAATAAAACTGGTGAGGTAGAAACCTTTGATTCTAGGAAACTCAGATAAGTCAGTAGCTCTGTGAGCCCTGAATGAGTGGGTTTTGGAGCCCAGTGTGTGTTTTTACTTGCCTGCTGGGTGCAAGCTAGGATTAAAGGTAATGACCCACTAGTTCTTGGCTCCATTGTTTCTTTTTCTTTTCTTTTTTTTTTTTTTAACAGAGGCAGAGATAGACAGGGACAGACAGACAGGAACAGAGAGAGATGAGAAGCATCAATCATCAGTTTCTCGTTGCGCTTTGCGACTTCTTAGTTGTTCATTGATTGCTTTCTCACATGTGCCTTGACTGCGGACCTTCAGCAGACCGAGTAACCCCTTGCTGGAGCCAGCGACCTTGGGTCCAAGCTGGTGAGCTCTTTGCTCAAGCCAGATGAGCCCGTGCTCAAGCTGGCGACCTCGAGGTCTCGAACCTGGGTCCTTCCGCATCCCAGTCCGACACTCTATCCACAGCGCCACCACCTGGTCAGGGTCCATTGTTTCTTTACCAACTGTCCGAATCCAATGCGAACCTGCATGGGCCAGGTGGCTATGATGGTGGCCGTGTCTACTGGCTTTACACTCCTCCACATTACAAATGAGGAAACTGAGTCTCAAAGAGGATTACTGTGGCTTGCCCAAGCTGGTAAGTGGGAGAACCACCAAACCCAGATTTGTCTGATGCCGGAGCCCAATTCTCAACCACTATATAATTTCTCTCTTTTCTTCTCCTTTCTGTATCCACTGTTTATACCAAAGGCTTTCTAATACCCTCTCCCTTGCCTCAAATCCGACCCTGAATCTTCGGGGGTGGAGTGGGGGATAGGATGCTGACCTTGGAAGAGTAAGGCCCCTTAGGTGGAAGAGTTACTGTTTCTGAGACTTCTCAAGAACAGGAAACTTCCCGCTCTGCCTGCAATAAATCCAAGCCTTCCTTCCTTTGTGATTTCACCCCGGGAGCAACACTCCGGGATGACTCATCTCTAGACCGGCAGGAGATCTCCTCTGGAGACTGGAGGTGACCTTGGCCAGGCACTCACATCCTGTGCCTGGTTTCCTGGTTTGTCAAGTGGGCAGCCCGGGCCTCCCTGTCAGGCTTGCTGTGAAATACAAATGGGGAACACAAAGCATATCGAAAAAATTTTTTAAAAGACAATGCTACTTCCCACCTACATCCTACATACCAATCCATTATCTAAATCCTCTCCAGTCTTAACTCTGGCTTCAAGAATTCACCAGCACTCCTGCCTTCTTAGGTGATTACTGGAAAAAGGAAATGTGACATGAATAATAACCCTTTTGTGCCATCAGTAATTAGTCACTCCTTCAGCTCCCCATCACCCTGTTATAACCATGTGGTATTAATAACAGCAAATATTCATGGAGCCCTAATTAATCATGCATTATATATATATTTTTTCCTCATTAAAATCCCTTTAAGTATCTATGACTAGCCCCACTTTACAGATAAGTAAAATAAAGTTGATGACATAAACGTGAAGGTCACACAGCTAGTAGGGGTCAAAGCTCAGATTCCAAACCAGATCTGTCAGTCCCCACTCCCCTACAATGCCATTACAAGGATTCCATTTTATTTTTTTCTTTCTTTTCTTTGTTTACTCTTCTCTCTCTTTCTCTCTGATTTCATTTTTTTTTAATTTTATTTTTATTTTATTTATTCATTTTTAGAGAGGAGAGAGACAGAAAGGGAGAGAGAGGAGAGAGAGAAGGGGGGAGGAGCTGGAAGCATCAACTCCCATATGTGCCTTGACCAGGCAAGCCCAGGTTTCAAACCGGCGACCTCAGCATTTCCAGGTCAACGCTTTATCCACTGCGCCACCACAGGTCAGGCTCTCTGATTTCATTTTAAAATGACAAGTCCTAGCACTTTTTTGCCACCTTCCCCACGTAATTTTTCTCCATCGTTCTCAGGCTCTTCAGCGATGAATTCACTGCCCTGCCCCTCCTCCACCCAGGTAGATTGTAAATCCTGGTAAGCAGGGATTTGGGGGGGGAGGGTTCTTGTCACTGTTGTGTTCCCCTCGGTGCCTACAACATGCCTGACACAAAGTAGGTACTCAATAAATATTTATCAAACAATGAATTTGGTCAAAAATTCTCATCAGCTATTTCCGACTGCCCTGTCTACTAGATTGTGAATTTTGGCAGCATTTTGGGCACCTCAGTTCCCCCCTCCCCACCGCCCTCAGGGTCCAGAATGATTCTGAGAACATAGTCAAGTATACCACCAATATTTGGGGACATGATTTAACTCTTTCTATTTTTTGGAATGTGCATTGGGGGCAGTCTGCCCTTTGGGGAATTCACTCTGCTCCCACAACAAAGAGGGTGTTTAGTGGAACACTGAGGAGAGCTGGGAAGCATGGGGGCTTCCTCGCTGTGGCCCTGGGATCAGCCCTCCCGTCCTGCTCCGGGATGCCTGTGGACAGGGCTGGTGCAAAGCTTTTTTGCATTTTGTTTGCCATGTTTCTCTGACTCATCTTCCCTGGGCCGTGGGAAGGGTTCAGTATGTGGCTTCACAAACTCTGCTGAGCAGCAGGCTGAGCAGGCGCTGGGAATGATATGGGGGTGGGGGGATCTAATTAAGCAGAGTAGGTGACAGTGTCAGGAAGAAAAAGCATGCGAGTGGCAATTTGGATATCTGCCTGCAAATAAAAGAGAGGACTGTCGTTTTCTCCTCTGGCTCCTGTTTGCCCTATAAATCTCAGTTCACTAATCCAAGTGTTTTAATTATCGCTGTATAATACAACATGCTGTGTTGGGCCCATCATGGGGAAATTAAAACGAAGGAGGGGGAAGCGGAGGGATTCAGCCTACCCCATTCTTCCATCTCCCTTGTTTACATTAATCTGAAGGTGTTTTCCCCCTTCTGCTATAAAAACAACATGGGGTTTTCCAGCATCAAACATATTACCTTCTTCCACTCACAGAAAGGAACTTCAGGCCCAAAGCTCTCTCCCCAAAACCATGCAACTCAGGGATCAGGAGTTACCCTGGCCACTGGTGACACTTAATCCCCAAGAAATCAGAACAAGTCATGAATTAAAAACCAAAAGGAGAATCCCTCAGTGGCAAGCGGCATGATGGTTAGGACTAGCACTTGAATTTCACCTCCATTACCTGCTAGCTGTGTGGCCTTGGGCAAATCACTTAACCTCTCTGAGCCTTGGTTTCTTCAAATAAAATACAGCACTAACAGAATCAAATATATAACACAAAGCACTTAGCACAGAGTCTGACACTGTAAGTGCTATGCAACACACCCTATCTCCTAGCCTTTATCTTTGTCATTCCAACTGCCTAAAGGAAATTTCCAGAAAGCTATGTGGCTCACTCTTCTTTCCCTTCCTTCTCAAATGCCACCCTATCAGTGAGCCTTCCCTTTCCACCCTAAAAAAAGTAAAATGCTAGTTATCCTCCTCTCATACACACACAATGATTTCCCCCTTATGTTCGTTGTTTTTATCCATAGCTGGAAGCACTACTTGACATTTCACAGATAAGTGTGTGTGTGTGTGTATATATATTTGTTTAAATTTTTTGTCTCCACTTAAACAGTAAACTCCAAGAAGTTTGTTTAGAGAGGTGGTCCCCAACCTTTTTTGGGCCACGGACCGGTTTAATGTCAGAAAATATTTTCACGGACCGGCCTTTAGGGTGGGACGGATAAATGTATCACATGACCAAGACAAGCGTCAAGAGTGAGTCTTAGACGGAAGTAACAGAGGGAATCTGGTCATTTTTTAAAAATAAAACACCCTTCAGATTTAAATATAAATAAAACTGAAATAATGTAAGTTATTTATTCTTTCTTTGTGAACCGGTACCAGTCTGCAGCCCAGGAGTTGGGGACCACTGGTTTAGAGGACTGCTCTATCCCTTGCACCTATATGAAAGTGCCTAGCTTATTGTGGCTGTTTAATAAATATTAACTGAAGGAATAAACAAGCTATTCTGATAATGGCTGAGAGGGCCATCAGAGACCACGTAGGCCAACGTTCTGATAATGGCTGAAAGGGCCATCAGAGACCACGTAGGCCAACGTTCTTCACACGCTAGGAAACTGAGGCCGAGAGACATCAGAGGACGCACCCTCTGGCTCCTGCTTCCTCAGAACTACGTGGTGGGGGGGGGGGGGGCTTGGCTCCTGCTGTCTTGCTTTGCCTCGGGCTAGCCTGCTCAGACCTACAACTCAGCATGCTGGTACCCTGTGCTTCTCATCTGGGGAATGGAAACAATTAAGCAGATAGCTTTCCCTCCCAAGTGCTCAGGACCTGGATGCCCCAGTGACTGGCAATCTATAAAAGCGAAAAGGACAGGTGGAGATACTGCAGCCGCTCTGGAAATCCATCAACAAATGTGCTCACAGTTGAGGAAATGCAGACAGCTGCAGCACAAAGGAGCCAAAATCCACCAGCATTGAGGACCCTCTTGGTTTTCTGCACTGACTGAAGGCAAGCACTGCAGATTCTTGGGCTTCTGGATGACTTCTTGCACAAACTCAGAAGATGCTGGGAGGGGAGATACAAACCCCAGCTCCACCATTCCTAGGTGGATAACCTCTCTGGGTACTAACTTTTCATCTCTTAGGGTCCTTCTTCTAAGAATCAAATGAGAAAATACATACACAGCACCTGGCACAGTGCATGGCACTTAGCAGGCACATGATAACATTAACTGTTTTATATGACACTGATGATGTCCAGAGGCAAGCGCAACCCTTTCTGACCACCCCTCACCCCCCACCCCCAGCCATCTACTTCACTAGCTTAGAATTAATGTTCTTGAAAAAGAAGGAGGCTATTCAGCCTTAGGAATCCAGTACCAGATAATTTTTTTAAAGGATTCCATTTTTCCTTTCAAGTAGAGTCAAGAGAACGCAGACTCCACATCAGGTCCCGCTCCTCTTCCAAGCCTTTCAGGAACTCCAAAGATTCCAAAAGAGAAGATTCAAGCCTAAGAATGGTAGCCACTCAGGTTCTTTTTACCCAAAACGTGGGATCTGGCCTAGAGTTCCCTGGAGGTGGAGGTGACCAAAAATACAACAAAAATATCCTGCCCTTCATTCACTACCTAATAATCAGATTTAAAGTACTGAAGAGGGACACCACCAGTAATAAGAATGTGGTGACTTAAGGAGGCCTGTGATTCCATACATTGTGTGAGCTGGTCTGGTACTCCAACCTTTCCGAACCTGCTTCCTCATCTGTATACAGGGAGTAGCGATGCCTACTTCTTGGGGTTGTTATAAGGATTAAATGAAAGAAGACAGCTAAACACAGTGCCTGGCACCTTAGCTGCTGCTTTGAATATTCAAGCCAGGAAGTCCAGTGCAGCCAAGCAGTAATCAGAAACATTAATTGCTCCAAAAGAACACTCTGTACAGCAAAGGCAGCCCTTCCTTAGACCACAGACCAGACTGGACCACTCTGCCACGGGCCGCGGGTTGAGAAGGAATATTAACTCCACCAGAGGCTTCCAGAAATCTAACAAAGCAATGAAGGGAGGTAGAGGGAGAAAGATGTAGAAAGGAACAGGTGAAACTGAGACCCAAGCAGCTCCTGAAAGAGGGACGCCCAAGTGGAGATAGTAGGGGGTGCTCTTCGTTAAGTAATTGTGGCTTCGATATTCCCAATGCAAACAGCCACTTTTGATGACTGGGGATTCTGCGTAGGTTTCCCAGGCAGTATGGCTCCATGGTTACAAACATAAATTCCAGGGTGAAACAAATCTAGGTAAAGTGTTCCAAAAGCCCCAGGGGGTTCCAGGAGTTGGTGACTTTTAGCTACTGTGTAACCTCCCTGGGCCTCAGTTTCCCCAAGGACATTGCAGCTAATGATTACAGCTTCTGCAGGAAGGTTGTGAGGCTAACGGGGGCAGGCGTGCGCTCAGGCGCTTGCTGAGAATAGCCCGGACGCTGTGCACGGGTCCCATTTGCTCCAGGGGGAAAAGGCCGAGTAGGGAGGCGCGCAGGTCCACACAAGCTGGGGCCCTTTCTCCGCTGCAGCTGTTGAAAAAATAATCAGAAGAAAGCAACTGGAACGCGATCGGGGGCACGCGACTCCCTGCCCTCACCCCCCCACCCCACCCCACCCCGCCGCAGGCGCCCGGGAGCCGGCCGGGGCCTGTAGCCTGGCCCGGGAGGCCCGGAGGCCAGGAGCGAGAGCCCCGCGGGAGCGCCGAGGCCCCGCTGCGCCGGGCCGGGCGGGGGCGACGGAGGCGGAAGCGGGGGCGGCCGGAGCGCGGTGGGGATGTTTAAAGGAAATTTACAATCATTTCCTCTCTGTGGTTTGGTGACAAATCAACAACATCCTGTTCTTTTGTGAGGCTCCGGGCGCCTGCAAGGCGGGGGCAGCGCTCTGGCTCTTAAAGGGACACACACTGGTCCTCCTTTCGCCCCCCCCCCACTCCCCTGAGGCTCCAAAACACACACACACACACACACACACACACACACACAGCGTCTCCGAGACGCACACACGCGCACACACACACACAACTCCAAGGAGACACACACACACACACAGCTTCCCCAAGGAGACACACACAGACACACACACAGCTTCCCCAAGGAGACACACACAAACAGACACACACACAGCTTCTCCAAGGCGCGCGCGCGTAAGCACACGCACAACTTCTCCAAGGCGCCACCTCCAGGGGTGCGCGCGGCTGGAATGCGGAGGATGCTGTCGGAGCCGCCCTTGGGCCGCGACCCGGATCGCATCGCGTCCCCTCCCCCGCGGCGTCTCCCCACTCCTCCCGCCCGCCCCCCCCCCGGGGGGGCGGACAGGAGTAGGCGGCGGCGGCGCGCCCCTCTGATGGATGTCGCAGCCTAGGGCCATCTCCGCCAAGGGGGCCAGCAGCGGCTGGAGGGGCGTCCGCCGGACCCTTCCCTCCCAACCCCCAACCTCAGGACAGCACCGCCCTGGCTTCGGACCTCGGTGTAGTTTTTATCTCTTTTCCTGAATCCCCTCATCTAGAATTTTCCAGCCTCCAAATTCTGGATTTATGGTTAAAATGTGGACGTACGCACACGAGGTTTATAAAACGCCAAAGCCAAGAGAGGCTTCCCGAACTGTAGGAGTAATGAGAATCAGATGGCTAGGACCAGAAAAATAAAAAAATACTCAACTGCCCGCATGGGATTTCGTTCATTCAGTCATTTAATGAGCATTTTTTACTAAGTGCTGGTCACCATTCTAGGCCGGGTGCGGCAGGAACAAAACAGACAGGGTCTCTACTCACAAGGGCTTAGATGCAGAAAATGAACAAACGAATAAACAGGATTATTTCACATGCTACAACAGTTATGATAAAAATGGTCTTGTTCTAAAACAGGGGCTTTGTATAGGGAGACCTCTTGGAGCAGGTGACTATCTGACTTGGGACCTGAGGCACAGCCCCGGGAAGAATTGGTTGAAGGGTCCATCGATATTATCAGAAAAGAGACTGGAAGCCAGGGCACCACACCTGCCCATCCCCAGGACCACCTGAAGGACACCCCTGAGGGCAGATTTGTTTCAGGAGGAAATTGGCAAGTCTAGGAGGTTGGCATCCAGAGTAAGAGAGACCTGGGTCCTGCTGAGGCTGTAATGACCAGGGCCAGTCATTTCCCTGCTCTAAAATGAGAATGCTGAAAGAAGTTCAGAGATTCTCAACCATAAATGTACATTAGAATTATCCACGAAGGTCTTCAAAACACGGAGCCCTGATCCTACTGGGCATTGGCCTTTTTTTTTAAGCCTCTCTGGGTGAGCTTAGTATGCAGCCAGGGTTAGGAGCTAATGACCTAAATGACCTTTAAGTGTGGGTTTTAAGTGCCATGAGAATTATTTGGATTCAGGGTATAGTCAGTCACACCATTTTGTGCTTAGCATCTACTGTATCACATACCAAAAATGCTATGTTTATATTTTATTTTATTTAAGTTTTAAAGAAAACCCCTAGCAAATTAGACAGGTACTACCATTACCCCCATTTTATGGATGAGGAAATTGAGGTAGAAGAAGATAGAAAATTTGGTCAAGAGTATACAGCTAATAAGTGGTATGGCTTGAATCCTCTAAGCGGGAATGTCTTTGCAATCAATAGCAAGGAGCAAATTTCCACCTAAAAGAGTTGTCAGTTGGCCTGACCTGTGGCGGCGCAGTGGATAAACTATCCACCTGGAATGCTGAGGTTGCCGTTTCGAAACCCTGGGCTTGCCCGGTCAAGGCACATATGGGACTTGATGCTTCCTGCTGCTCCCCCCTTTCTTTCTCCTCTCTCTCTGACAAATGAATAAATAAAATCCAAAGAAAAAAAAGAGTTGTCAGTCATATAGAGTAGCTTCCAAGAGAAGAAAATGGGGTGCTTTGGGTCTAGGCCACTCACACATCTTGGATGAAGGCAGGTGACTGCCCCAGACTCTACATGCACAGAGTGCAGGTCCCACATGAGAGAGTGTAACTAAGAAAACAGCCTTTTATATTTCTCTGCATCGATCTTCTTAGTCATTTTCAGAGATGATCCCCATAAAATGTGTGGTTTTGCCTTGACAAGGTGGAAGAACCATTTGCCAGGGCGAGGAGGAGAGTAGAACTTCCTGTGCATCCCAGCATAGCCAGGATGGAGTGCCCTCCCCTAGCCTCACATTTGGTATAGGGCCCACCACTGTCCTTTTCACCTTTGACCATCTTCACATTTGAGCAGTTCCCTGATGCAGCATGCAGAGGAAGGCATGGTGAGTGGGAGCTGAAACAGGCTCGCCAGGGAAATAAAAGAAAGACCTGTTACAGCAGAGAGTAGAGAAAAAAAAGGGGAAGATGGTCTGTTCTTACAGTGGAATTCTATGGTGCTGTTGAAAAGGAGAAGTGAGCCTGGCCTGTGGGGGTGCAGGGAATAGAGCATTGGCCTGGAACCATTCATAGCCCCACGGCTACCTTCAAAACCCTGGGTTTGCCTGGTCAAGGCACACATGAAGCAATGAACAACTAAACTGAAGCATCTATGAGTTGATACTCACCCCCCTCAACTTTATGTAAAATCAATGAATAAAATCTTAAAAAAAAGAAGAATAGAGCTACATGGACAGACTAGAAAGATGCCTGTGATATACAAAGTACACAATAGGATCTTCTCACTGATATTTCTGTAAATACCACACACACAGAGAGAAAGAGGAGAAACTGGCAGAACCATCTGGAAAGACAGACTTCAAACTGATACTAATAATGACTGGGCAGATATATAAGCAGGATGAGTGGGGGGACACAGCGTTATTGTGTTTTTGTTGTATTAATTGTATACTTTTACTTTCTCTGTGTTAATGCCACCAGTCATGTATTAATTTTTTAAAGATAAAGGTACTTCTACTGATAACAAAAATAAACAAACTGCTCATAAAAATTAGGGGATATTTTATTGCTTCATATTCATTTTGAAATATCCCCTAAATTTTGTAAGAAGTATATTAAGGCCCTGGCCGGTTGGCTCAGCGGTAGAGCGTCGGCCTGGCGTACGGGGGACCTGGGTTCGATTCCCGGCCAGGGCACATAGGAGAAGCGCCTATTTGCTTCTCCACCCCCCCCCCTTCCTCTCTGTCTCTCTCTTCCCCTCCCGCAGCCAAGGCTCCATTGGAGCGAAGATGGCCCGGGCGCTGGGGATGGCTCCTTGGCCTCTGCCCCAGGCGCTAGAGTGGCTCTGGTCGCAACAGAGCGACGCCCCAGAGGGGCAGAGCATCGCCCCTGGTGGGCGTGCTGGGTGGATCCCGGTCGGGCGCATGCGGGAGTCTGTCTGACTGTCTCTCCCTGTTTCCAGCTTCAGAAAAATACAAAAAAAAAAAAAGAAGTATATTAAAGGGAAATATAAAAGCCCACCCTGGGCCCCGAGAACTCTCTCCAGGGTGTAGACCCCTGACAATGACATCTTTGCACATTGTTCCAGCTGGTGTAAATGCCCCCCCCCCATTGTTCTTCTATACTTGCTTTCTCCTCAGGGTGCCACTCGGAGGACAGTGTCTTACCTGGTCAGCTGTCTCCCCTACAGTCACTGAGTGTCCCACAGAAGATGGGTTTGAGAGCTGCAGGTAAGATATGACAAAGCTCATTTGAGAAGAAAAGATTGCCTAAGGTGCTGTCTGTCCGTAGAGGTGGGGAAAGGGAGCGCCATTGGTGCTCCCAGACTCGGATTGCTCTGTGTCACCTACATCCATGCTTTTCAGCCGCCAGTCTGCCAGAGATTTTGTGTGGGTCCGCAGAGAGTTAACCACTCTGATGTTGTATAAAGATTATAGGCACTATGTGTTCTTACATAGTTGAATTTGCTTAAGCTTAGGGTAATTTCTGCCTTAGCAGTTCCTGAAATAATTCTCCTATTTTCACCAGTCCCTAAGCATAAAAAAGGTGAAAACCACAGTCTATACATTGTTCTGGAAGCTGAAAAATGGATCTGACAGACCAAGGCCTGAAGTGAAACAATAGTGCTTTGCAGTCAGAACCTTATTCCAGAAATCCCAAAAGCCAGGGGCATGACTCCTTCTTCATATTATACAGAGTGGGACAAAGGTAGGTTTACAGTTGTGAGTACACAAAACACAGTTTATTCTTGTATTATTACTTATGAATTTTGTACTATTTTCCATACCAAAAAATGTAAATCTACTTGTGCCCACTCTGTGTACAGAGGTGTCCCCACTAGTGAGGACCAGTGACTCGGCAATGTCATGGCTTACGTGATTGGCACAAGGTGAACTGTCATGC
Organism: Saccopteryx leptura; assembly: GCF_036850995.1. NCBI lineage: Eukaryota > Metazoa > Chordata > Mammalia > Chiroptera > Emballonuridae > Saccopteryx > Saccopteryx leptura. The sequence goes on along the minus strand of NC_089508.1, from coordinate 164,603,506 downwards.
TCTAGGGAGGAATTGTTGGCCCGCTCTACACGTCTCCTTGTTTATGTGTCCTTTGATCTCTTGTAGTTTATAAACAGCATAATGTCCTGGTGAATAACATGAGCTAAGAGGACAGAGAATCCAGGTGGATTCAGCTCCACCACGCTTACTCAGCCTCAGTTTCCTCTGCTCTAAAATGAGAATAATAACAGAACTTACCTCATAGGGTTTTTTGGTGACAAATAATACGGGAAAAGTCTTGACCCCTCCACCTGACACATAGTTGATGGTAACTGTTGGTTGTATAACGGACGAGATCTAAGGCAGTTATTAACTGTACCTTTCAAATGAGTATAAGGTAGGTGACTGAGAATTGTGGCTCACCAGTGTTCACCCACTTACCACCTTACACATCTTAAACAGAAGTCTGAATCTTGGCCTCCAGAATTAGAGGTCTTTCAGAAGACCTGTGTGTCCACGAAAATTCGTGTATGGTTGAGCATTAAAAAATTATCACCCTCTTCTAAAGTTATTCAATAGGACCCTATGCACATATGCCCTTGTGCTGAAATAGGAATCCTTTCTTTCATTTTTTAACTTCTGCTCCTGCCTTCCTCAGTCTAGTGAGGAGAAAGAAAGTTTATAGGGTAGGAGGCTTAAACTGATGGGCCATTAGCAGCATAACAAAGCAAAAGGAATTTTCCAGGTCACCAGCCAACAACTTTAGAGCAGTATTTCAAATTCACTTGCTTAGTGGGAGACAAAGAGGTTGTCTCAAGAAGGGCGGGAAGGGTTTCTCCCAGCTGATGAGAAACCGGGGAACACCCTTTTTTATGGCCAGCAAAACCAGTAAACACTGTCACACACGGCTTGGTTTCTGGGCTGATTTTTTATCATTGTACTTGGAACGCAGGTATCAAAAAGAAAACAGCCATCCATCTGCTGAATCCATAAATAAAAGGTTCTCCTTGGCTTCAGATTTAGGGAACACCTGAATCCCTGCTCAGGCTTCGACCATGATTTGCTAAAATATAACATGCCCATAAATTTCTTCTGAGCACGCACAAACATATACACAAAACCTGTCTTAATCCAGCTGTGGCCCAAGTTCAGCAGGAGAGGAGCTATGGTCATGCTGAGTTTCCCTACCCCATGCTTACATTTTCAATTTTTATTTCTTGGCAGTCTGGAATTCATTGGAGAAGGCAGTTTTAGCACTTAATTGGTAAGCAGATCCGTTCTACTAGAAATGTTCTTCCAGGGATCACTTTTGCTGCTGAGGGAAGAATGACCAGCAGAGTAGTGCTGAAATTTAGTAGCTGGGCTTTATTACCTCCCTACACCACTCTACCTTCTCCCACAGAACATTGTTCCAGAACCATTCATAGCCCATGGCCACCTCCACAGACCTTACATTTCCTACGATCTCCTGATCCTTGGGGCCCCACCTAGCGCACAAGGCTGCTTATGTAGTACCGTGTTTCCCCCAAAATAAGACAGTGTCTTATATTAATTTTTGCTCCTAAAGACGCGCTAGGTCTTATTTTCAGGGGAGGCCTTATTTTCCCATGAACAAGAATTCACTTTTATTGTTGAACAAAATATCAACATTTATTAATATACTGTAGTCATGTCATCACAAACATCAGCATAACCAGCCAAACTCTGAATTCCATCAGGAATTTCTTGTGGCTTTATGTCCATGTACAACAATCTACCCTGTTTCCCCGAAAATAAGACAGTGTCTTATATTAATTTTTGCTCCTAAAGACGCGCTAGGTCTTATTTTCAGGGGAGGTCTTATATTTCTAAGCTTGAAAAAAAAATTGCTCTAGGTCTTATTTTCGGGGAAACAGTAGTTATCCACATTTTCAGGCATTTCCAAACTCTTTAAAACTCAGCAGAATCTTTTTGAAAGGAACATAAAATATGAAAAATAGATGAAAACTGTTTTTTCTGGTTGAAGCCAAGCACAGTGTTGCTCAAAAGGGACCCTAAGATTCAAAGTTTGGGGGGGGAATCACTATTTTAGAACATCATTCTATTATTACCTTTAGTAATTTCGGTAGTATAGTGAAGTCCAATTCCTCATATGCCAATAGAACACTTTCTGATCCAGTCCCTGCCCCCCTGAATCCCATGAAGTCATTCCCATGGTGTGTCCTCTCTGGATTGACTCCTCTGTTCTGTGGTACCTGTCCTCCACCAGCTTCCTGGGAAGAGATACATGGGAGGAATATATTTTGAGACCTTACATAGCTAAATGTGTCTTTTCTTTATTCTTTTTTCACATTTTAATTGGCAGTTTTGCTAAGTATAAAATTCTAGGTCATAAATCATCCCCGAACAAGCCTAGGCCTCTCCAGTGTCCAGGTCTTTGACCTAGAAATATTCTTTTGCATAGAATGCATACGCCATCCCACCCCTTCCTCTATGTAGCTAACACCTCACTATCCTTGTCAGGGAAATTTCCCTGCCCAGTCATCAGCCCCTCCTATTGGGGTAGATATCCCTCCTTGTTGGTCCCACAACACATGGGACTTACCCCTCAATACACTTATAACACCCGATTATCGTGATCTGCTTGTCTGTGTCCTTTACTACTTTGTGAGTATGGGGTTAAAAATATAGAGCCACAATGCCATTCAATTAATATTTGTAGAACAGAGGAATGAATTAATGATTGCATTTGTATCTCTTTTATTACAAGATAAAATTACTAATAAAATGTTTGACAAATGGGCCCTGGCTGGTTGGCTCAGCGGTAGAGCGTCGGCCTGGCATGCGGGGGACCCAGGTTCGATTCCCGGCCAGGGCACATAGGAGAAGCGCCCATTTGCTTCTCCACCCTCCTCCCCTCCTTCCTCTTTGTCTCTCTCTTCCCCTCCCGCAGCCAAGGCTCCATTGGAGCAAAGATGGCCTGGGCGCTGGGGATGGCTCCTTGGCCTCTGCCCCAGGCGCTGGAGTGGCTCTGGTCGCGGCAGAGCGACGCCCCGGAGGGGCAGAGCATCGCCCCCTGGTGGGCAGAGCGTTGCCCCTGGTGGGCATGTCGGGTGGATCCCGGTCAGGCACATGCGGGAGTCTGTCCGACTGTCTCTCCCTGTTTCCAGCTTCAGAAAAATACAAAAAAAAAAAAAAAAAGTAAAAAAAAAAAATGTTTGACAAATGCCCTTACTAGCTGGTGCATAGTCTGGACTGGGGTGCGGGGTAAAGAGCAGGATTAGTCTGGGGGAAGAAATGCTTCCTTGATACTAGGAGCATAGAAAGAACCTGTATAATTTCTTGTTCAACATAGATCTGCTTCCCATAAGGGCAAGGACCAGGTCAGCCCTATGTATTGCTATGTTCCCAGCAACGGGATCATAATGACCACTTAATAAAGAGCTGTTGAATGAATGAACTGGTCCAAAGACCATCCTACACATTATACCACCAAAAAAACTAAGAAAGAAACTGTCCTGTGCCTGGCTGGGCGGTGGCACAGTGGATAGAGCATCGGACTGGGATGCGGAGGACCCAGGTTTGAGACCCCGAGGTCACCAGCTTGAGCACGGGTTCATCTGGTTTGAGCAAAAAAGCTCGCCAGCTTGAGTCCAAGGTCGCTGCTCGAGCAAGGGGTTACTCAGTCTGCTGTAGCCCCCCGGTCAAGGCACATATGAGAAAGCAATCAACGAACAACTAAGGTGCCACAATGAAGAACTGATGCTTCTCATCTCTCCCCCTTCCTGTCTGTCCCTCTCTCTGACACTAAATAAATAAATAAACAAAAACTGTCCTTAAGCTGTCTTACAGTCTTGGGAAAATGGGTAGTTTAGGATGAAAATTCAATTCATCATCTCTTCTACCTTACCTCAATAGAAAACCAGAACTCTACTCTCCCCAATTCTCTGTCCCAGATAGAGGCATTCCCTTCTTTGGACACCTGGATGTGAAGCCCCAGAATTATTGGGCTTGGACCCTCTCCTTCAGCCTGTTTCTTTTCCATCATCAAGTACTATTGCCTCCACTTCCTTTACAGCAACTTTCACACTGAGCCTCCTTTTTTCTTCTTCTTTTTTTAGATTTTATTTATTCATTTTAGAGAAGAGAGAGAGAGAAGAGGGGAGGAGCAGGAAGCATCAACTCCCATATGTGCCTCGACCAGGCAAGCCCAGGGTTTCAAACCGGCAACCTCAGCATTCCAGGTCGACACTTTATCCACTGCGCCACCATAGGTCAGGCCTGAGCCTCCTTTAAAAAATTTTTTTTTTATTGATTGATTTTAGAGAGACTGAGAGAGGCAGGGAGCAAGAGAGAGAGAAAGAGAGGGAGAGAAAGAAGCATTCATTTGTTGTTCCACTTAGTTGTGCGTTCATTGGCTGCTTTCTGTATGTGCCCTGACTGGAGCTCGAACCCTCAACCTTGGTGTTTCGGGATGACTCTCTAACCAACTGAGCCAGAGCCCCAAGCCCCCTTTTTCAGTCCTCTCCCATGGCTCCCCTCCTTCATGTCAAAGTTACTTTGACTCCTCTGTCAGATAATCTCTGAAGCATCCCTTTTCATAGCGTCTCTTCTCTCCCCAAAACACACTCAGAGGCTGTTCATTTCCTTCCACATTAAGTCACAACTTCTCTGCCAGAATTATTGCTAATGATGTTTTTCCCTCCCTACACACACTAGCTGATCACACGTACACAGCTCACTCTGGTTAGGCAAGATGTTTCACTGTCTCAGAGCAGACTTCTACACAATTTGTACATTCTCTTCTCTGGAATGTTCTCCCCACCCCTCTCTTAATTCAACCCATCATTCCAGACCTGGTTTAAATCTCTCCTCCTCTAAGATGCCTTCACTGACAACTTCAAGCCTTGCTGATCTGCCCAACTTTAAAAGCTAGATAGTATTTCTCATCTTTGCAGCCTAATTAAATCTGGATGGGTCCCTTGTATAAGACACTATACAGTCTACCTAGGTTAGTGTGGTTTTTCTCAACTACCCTGGCAGCTTGTTGATGGCAAAGGTGTATGTAAGTGAACCTTGCATGTAAGGGCCATTTAGAGTTTGACACATAATACAGTGTGTCCGTAAAGTCATGGTGCACTTCTGACTGGTCACAGGAAAGCGACAAAAGATTATAGAAATATGAAATCTGCACCAAATAAAAGGAAAACTCTCCCAGTTTCATACCTATTCAGTGCAGTTCGATGTGGGCTCATGCACAGATTTTTTAGGGCTCCTTAGGTAGCTATCCCATATAGCCTCTACAGACTCGTCACTGACTGATGGCCTACCAGACGGGGTTTCTCCACCAAACTGCTGGTTTCCTTCAACTGCTTATCCCACCGAGTAATGTTATTCCTATGTGGTGGCGCTTAGTTATAAACGCGCCGATATTCACGTTGCACTTTGGTCACGGATTAGAATTTAGCGAACCACAGAACACACTGAACTTTCCTCTGTGCCGTCCACATCTCGACTGGCATGGCCGTGGGCTGCTCCGCTGTATACACGGTGTTATGTCATCATCTGCACATGTGCACATGCTGCCACATCATCCTACCGAAACTGGGAGGGTTTTCCTTTTATTTGGTGCAGATTTCACATTTCTATTGTCTTTTGTTGCTTTCCTGTGACTGGTCAAAAATGCACCATGACTTTACGGACACACTGTAGTATCCAGGAGGTGAATAGAGAGCTGCCTTCAGAAACAGACCTGGGTTAATCCCAGTCCTACCAAGTACTGTGGATATTTGGGCAAGTAATTTAGACCCTCTGAGCTTCATATCCACATCTGTAAAACTGGAATAACAGTGCTACCTCATACAGTTGTTGTGAAGATTAAATGAGATAATGCTAAGTATGTAATTTGAACATTGATTTGATACAAGGTAAATATGCAATATATATTAGCTATTGTCATAAAAGACTCCTAATTCCTATTCCTGGAGTTGAATTTTAGCCTTGATTTTGTTTTAAACTTTTTGTCACTGACAGCCTTGTAGATGGTGCTTTCCTCCCACTCTTTACCTCTGTGTCCACGCTTAGCTGGTCAAAGCATATCTCTGCAGGCAGTGGCTAGCGGCTAGTTCCATCACACAAGGTCATCTTGGTCCCCACTCACCTGGTCATCTCTTCTGTCCTCAGCACTCCTGAGTTCAGTGCCAAATTGTTTGTGAAAGGACCTTTGCTTTGTGAACATTCTTAAGCCTTTCTTCCTTCCACTTTTTCTTGATCATTATCAATGTATTATTAAAGCAAAACATGCTCATTATTTTGAAAAGAAAGTAGAAAGGAGTGTCAAGTGAAGAGCAAAAGTCCCACTCCCCACCCAAACCTCCATTCCTACTCTTTGGAAGTAACAAATTAGCAGTTTCTCATGGGTATGTCCAGACAGCATCCATGGCCCACAAAGAAATGTGTACATACACACACTGCTCTGGGACTCGCCTGATTCACTTAACAAACAGTCTTAAACACCTTTCTATATCTACACCTGATAAGTCCACGAATCAGTGTTTACAGGCAACTTAGATTTCTTCTGTAGAGAGCAACTAGCATTTGATTGATTGATTGATTGATTGATTGATTTTACAGAGAGAGGAAAGACAGAGGGGGTGAAGAGAGAAGTATCAACTCACAGTTGTTTCACTTCAGTTTTTCATTGATTGCTTGTCATATGTGCCTTGACCAGGCAGGCTTGGGGTTTCAAACTGGCAACCTCAGCATTCCAAGTCAATGCTTCATCCACTGTGCCATGACAGGCCAGGCTGTAATTTTTTTTTAATATATTTTTTAAATCTTTGGGAGTTTCCCAGTGCTCTAAACTCTTCCCCGCCCTCCCATTGATTTGGGGAGGGGAGGTGCAAGGGAAGAGGGGGAGAAAGAGAGAGAAAGGCATCAACTCATTGTTTCACTTAGTTGTGCACTCATTGGTTGCTTCTCATATGTGCCCTGACTAGGGATCGAACCCATGATCTTGGTGCACTGGATGATAATCTATCCTGAGCCACATGGCCAGGGCCATAAGCAACTATCATTGATTATATCAGTCCCCCCACAGAGAGGCATGCAGGTTGCTACTACTAAAACATTGTGATGAATACCCTTGTATATGTATCTCTCTGGACTTCTTAAGTCTTCAGATTAGACAAGACTGGGAGTGATTCATCAAATTTGGTTCTACCTCCCAAGTTCTCCATCTATACACAGCATTCAGTCCCTGGGTTCACTGACTCACTGGTCAGCAGCCTGAGCACCTTCCTCCTGACCTCAAAATAGAAGAAAGAGGTCACTGGGCTGTTTCCTCATGAGCCCACCCAATAGGAGCTCACAGAATCCAAGTTTCTCCCTTTCTCTGAAAGCAAAAAGGAAATCTTGAGCATTGGGGAATGGGAAGGCAGAATCCAGCTGTGTTCTCAGGTAGCTCTGAGGAAGCTCCCGAGAAGGAAGGAAACACGTTTTTGGTTCATGAGACACAATCCCAGCTGTTTGCAGTGGGGTCGGGAGGGGTATTGGTGTGACAATAAGGACAGTAGCTGAGACAGGCTTCAGGTGGTGGCTGGGAGGAGGTAAACACACAGGGCTTTCATCAGCAGTGACTCGGCATTATTATCTGAGCCCACATCCGTCCCTTTACACCGTGTCCTTTCTCAGGCCAAGGACAGGATGGAATGGCAGGAACTGGGGCTGCTTATCTGAGCTCCGCTTGACTCATGCAGGACCCCAAGCCAGACACTCACTGTACCCTGGAAGAAGCCCCAGGGGCCTGAGGGAAGCGAGGGCTGGGAAAAAGTGCCCCTGGGCTGTGTCCAAGTTGCTTATTATAGCTCTGGGACCCACAGTGAGTTAACAAACCATCCTAAGCTTCAGTTAGCCCATTCCCCTATCCATAAAAAAGCAAAAACAACACCAGCAGTCCCTGTCTTATGCTGTCCTTGAGAGCAGGAGGTACACCAAGTGCTTAACACAGGACATGGCATTACATAAGAGTCAACGAATCTTTGATATTTGTTTCCCTGATATCTCCCTCTTGCCTAGTACAGTGCCCAATTCAGAGTAGATGCTTAATTAAGACTTTTTTTTCCAAAGAATGAATGAACGACCTCTTCATTTCTGGAGGACAGACAGGAAAATTGCAAAATGACCCCCAAGGTCTCTCCAACCTCATGTCACCCCAGTCTGTTCTTTAATACTGTGGTAGCGCCTGACCTGTGGTGGCACAGTGGAAAGGGTGTTGACCTGGAATGCTGAGGTAGCTGGTTCGAAACCCTGGGCTTGCCTGTTTAAGGCACATATGGGAGTTGATGTTTCCTGCTCCTCCCCCCTTCTCTCTCTCCCTCTCTCTCTCTCCCTCTCTCTCTCTCTTCACTAAAATGAATAAATAAAATCTTTAAAAAAAATACAACTGTGGTAGCTGAGTGTAATGCGGTTTGGTTTGTCTTTTACTTGGGTTCACTTGGGCTTCTCTCTCCCTCTCTTGCTTCCTAGGAGAAGAGATGCTCTATTTTCCCTCGCTTGTCCTCAGGAGCCAGCTACATAAGACGAATAAGCTTTGGACCAAGGTCCTGGAATACAGTCTCCCTTCAGAGTTTCTAAAGAGAAACCAAGCCCCAGGACTGTGGAATATCAAAGGAAGGAGGAAAGGAGATTCATGCGCACAAACCTCCAGAGGTCTAGAATCATTGACTATTTGAAGGTGGTCAGTCCAACCACCTTGCTTCACAGATTAGGAAACAGAGACACTAAACAAAACAAACAGAAAACAAACTCAATTCTCTTTCTGACTTACCTATTCCTAAAGGCACCAGCCACTTGGTCACTCCTCAAAAATGTGCAGTTATCTTTTATTCTGCCCTTTCTTTCATCCCTCATAGCTAATTAAAGAACTTTCGCCTGACCTGTGGTGGTGCAGTCAATAAAGCATCGACCTGGAATACAGAGGCCTCTAATTCAAAACCCCAGGCTTGTCTGGTCATGGCACAAATGGGAAGCAACTACCATGAGTTGATGCTTCCCGCTTCTAACCTACCCCACACCCTTCTCCTCTCTCTAAAATCAATAAATAAAATCTTTAAAAATAAAAAAACCCAAAAAACTTCCACTGCATTCTAAAATCACTTTCTGTTGTCCAGTGTTTTATTTTTTTTAATTTTTTTATTTTATTTTTATTTTTTTTACAGAGACAGATAGAGAGAGTCAGAGAGAGGGATAGACAGGGACAGACAGGAACAAAGAGATGAGAAGCATCAATCATTAGTTTTTCGTTGCGCATTGCAACACCTGAGTTGTTCATTGATTGCTTTCTCATATGTGCCTTGACCATGGGCCTTCAGCAGACCGAGTAACCCCTTGCTTGAGCCAGCGACCTTGGGCTCAAGCTGGTGAGCTTTTGCTCAAACCAGATGAGCCCACGCTCAAGCTGGTGACCTCGGGGTCTTGAACCTGGGTCTTCCACATCCCAGTTCAATGCTCTATCCACTGCGCCACCGCCTGGTCAGGCTGTTGTCCAGTGTTTTAGTTTTATATTGTTTCCCACACATGTACACTCAGATTAAATATTTCAGTACATTTATTTTTTTTTAAAGACACATTTATTTATTTATTTATTTATTTATATTTTTTTCTGAAGTTGGAAATGGGGAAGCAGTCAGACAGACTACCACATGTGCCCAACCAGGATCCACCCGGCATGCCCACCAGGGGGCGACGCTCTGCCCAACTGGGGTGTTGCTCTGTTGCAACCAGAGCCATTCTAGCACCTTGAGGCAGAGGCCATGGAGCCATCCTCAGCACCTGGGCCAACTTTTTGCTCCAACGGAGCTTTGGCTGCGGGAGGGGAAGAGAGAGACAGAGAGGAAGGAGAGGGGGAGGGGTGAAGAAGCAGATGGGCGCTTCTCCTGTGTGCCCTGGCCCGGAATTGAACCCGGGACTTCTGCATGCCAGGCTGACGCTCTACCACTGAGCGAACCGGCCAGGGCAGTACATTTATATTTAGGTAAAAACTGAATTTTTAGACCTTAGTAGTCTGTTCTGTAAGAAAGGCAGGATAGCATTGAGGGTAAGGGATATGCTTGTCTCTCACTTGGGTTTGGTTCTTAGTCCATCCTGTGGCCTTAGGCAGGTTTCCTGAGCTATAAAATGGAGATATAATGTATCTACATTATAGGAGTTTTGCAAAAATTACACGTGGATTTGAATCCAGGATGGTCTGGCATGAAAACTCTTTGTACTATACCATGCTACCTCTTTCTCTAGGAATGTGAAGAAATTGGCCCAGGTTCTGACAGTATGGTGGCCAAAAAGCCTGGCTGACCTTCCCACTGAAAACAATTCCAAACATTGAACAACATGTCTAATTTTTAAAAAAAATGTTTGCTGACTAGGCAAACAAGTAAGGAGTATACAGAGGGCAAAAAAAAAAAAAAAAAAAAAAAAAAAAAAAAGAAATGAAATGAAATGAGAGCTCGGGAACATAAATGAATGCCCAAGACAGCTTAGATCAGTGGTTTTCAATGTTTTTACACTTAGGGACCAGTGAAAATAGGAGAATTATTTTGGGGCCACTAAGGCAGATATCACCCTCAGCATAAGCAAATTCAACTAAAATCATAATCTTGGGTCTATAATCTTCATACAACATCAGGGTGGTTAACTCTTACAGGCAGGCATGAAATTTCTGGTGGATGGTCTGAAGACTGATGGTTGAAAACCACTGACTTAGTCTGAGGGTATCTGTCAAAACTTGGTGATTTGAAGCTTTCATTTTGATGAATACAAGGAATGAGGAGGACAAGAGATCAAGCTTAAACTCACACAAGTTAAGAAGTCTAATAGAAGCCCCTCCAAAGGGTCTACATAGAGTTACAACCTCTGTGTAAGAATGAATGAGAAATAAATTTATGGCAGTGAAGCAGCATCAAGAAAATTTGTTTGACTAACGTTGATGCCTGATGAGGGAATAAAAAAAATCTTCCTGAGAATTCATTACAAGTCAGCCTTCATATGAACTTATAGACTGAATTCATACTATCTATACCCTATGTAATCTGAAAAACGTCAAGCAGAAAATTTAAGGGACTCAAGGTAGGAATAAACCCTAATAAGTGATAAAAGCAAATACAAATCCTCTCTGAAAGGACTGCAATTTCAACCCATGCCTCAAGGAATACCCACAGAGTTCTAAGAAATTGAGCCTAAAGTTTAAAAAAAATCACAAAACACACCGGGAAACAAGGCACCATAAGTGAAAACCAGCAGAAACAAAAGACAGCATAATCAGACCCACAAAAATATGAGATATATTATTATCAGGTTCAGAATATGAATGGGTATATTTAATATATTTCAAGAAATAAATGTGAGCTTTAAATCTATGAGCCAGGAGCAAAGGACTATAAAAGGCAATCAAGCCAATTTAAAAAATAAAAATAAAAACTAGGGTGGATTAAATAGCAGATTAGATACTGTTAAAGGTAGAATTAGTTTATTGGAAGATGGATATAAAGAAATCTAGAAAGTGGTACAAAGATACAAAGAGATAAAGAATATGAAGAATTACATACATTACACTGGAGGATAGCATAAGATGGTCTAATATTTACTTAATTATATTTATAGAAAAAAATAAAGAATAAGGAAGAGGAGGTATCTGTAGAGTCAGGACCAGGACTAGTGTGAGGTGAGTGAGGTGCCTAGAATATTAAAGAGCCAATTCTATATTTGCACAAACAAACTCAAGAATAAGTGTTTCTTTAAATCTAGCCCCTCACTGGCTTCACATTAGTGCTGGTCCTGCTGAGAATTTTTCCAAATTATTAGAAGACGCCAAAGTCTGGGTCCAGGTAACCCAAGATGGATAAAGAAAAATATATTCATATCTATTTCCATCATAGTGAGACTGTTGAGAGCCTGAGACAAATACAGATCAATAACAGGAAATCTACAATTAGATTGACCACAGACGAGTCAGCGGCCGCAGTGGAAGCCAGAAGGGTATCTTTATTGTGCTGAGACAAAGTCAATGCCAATCAGAATTTGATTCAAGAATTTAAATATTAGGGTAAAAAGAGTAATTTTCAAATCAACAAAAATTGATCCTTGTATTTCATTGTTTAAGAGGGTAAAAATTATGATTAATTTTGAAATAGCTAAGGGATTCACTAAAACAATAAATTGACAGACTACAATTTCCAAGGCAATCAATGCGGGGGGAAATCGGATGATTAAAAACCCCCAGAAAACCCACAATCCATAAGAAGACAAAAAAGTAGAAGGAAAAACCAAAAGGAATACCAGGGCATGAGGAGGAGGCTGTATATGTGCAGGGGGAGGGTGTATATGGGAGGTATCTGCACCATCCTCTCAACTTTATTATAAATCTAAAACTGCTCGGAAAAAAGTCGTGAGCGCGCGCGCGCGCGCGCGCGCACACACACACACACACACACACACACACACACACACACAAGAAATAGCACCAAATAACATAGAAGGAAATCTAACTAAGTAATTTTCAATTCTTTTTTTTTTTTTTCATTTTTCCAAAGCTGGAAACAGAGAGGCAATCAGACAGACTCCCGCATGTGCCCAACCAGGATCCACCCGGCATGCCCACCAGGGGGCGATGTTCTGCCCATCTGGGGCGTCGCTCTGTTGCATCCAGAGCCATTCTAGCGCTTGAGGCAGAGGCCACAGAGCCATCTCCAGCGCCCGGACCATCTTTGCTCCAATGGAGCCTTGCTGTGGGAGGGGAAGAGAGAGACAGAGAGGAAGGAGAGGGGGAGGGGTGGAGAAGCAAATGGGCGCCTCTCCTGTGTGCCCTGGCTGGGAATCGAACCCGGGACTACTGCACGCCGGGCCGACGCTCTACCGCTGAGCCAACCGGCCAGGGCCTAATTTTCAATTCTTATATAAATGCATGCAAACTGAAATGCACTGGTCTGCATTGAAAAACAAAGCTTGTCCAACTGGCTAGACAACAAAATCCAGGTAATACGCACCTGTTACAAGTAAAACAAAGGAGTTAAGTTAAATTGCTGCTGAAGTTTGCTCCTGCTTGATCCAGTCAAGGTGATTTCTCCATAAAGTCAAACAGAACAAATTCGATCATTTGAGGACACTTTGATAAATGAACTATTTGCAAACATGTGGGGAGAGTGTATGGAAACTGCTGGGATAGTGCCACCCCTGAAAATAGGAAAAAACAGCCCTCTGTTATCACCTGTACGACTGAAGGTCCAGGAAAGTCTGGGAAGTTACCAGAACCCATTCTAGTTCCTGCCAAAATATTTTCACACTGTAGCCAGTGTGACACTCCTTAATACGCACACTCATATACACTCATCCACAGCTTCAAGCCTTTTAGAAGCATCCCATAGTCCTTGAAAAGGATAAAATTATATATCCTAACATAGCCTTCCAAGCCTTTTGTGATCTGTCCCCTCTGCCATCTTGCTAGTTTTTCCTGGGACCAGAGTCCACATCATTTTCAGCCCTGTAGTCAACAGTGGTTTTCTCTTATAGCCTTGGACTTGTCACACATACCCCTTCCTACCTCAAGACCTTTGCAGATGCTGTTTGCTGCCTGAAATACTTTTCATTCTCCTTTACAAATCCACTTGTCAAAATTCACCCTTCTGAACTGAGCTCAAAGGTCACTTACTAGAGGAACTTCCCCAAAGCCTTGGCCTTCATTATATATCTTCATGGCACTAATACCTCTCCTGCAGAGCCATTGCCATCCGCGTGTATAAAGTCAATCAAATCAGAGAACAAGATGTAGACTTAATTAATCAAAGGAAATGCTTCTGGTTCAATTCTCATTGTTGTCATATTCTATATATATTTATGCAATTATTTGATGAATGTATGTCCCACTAGACTGGAAGTTCCCTGAGGGCAAACATGGCACCTCTTTTGCTCACTGCTGTTGAGTGCCTGGCACCTAGCAGAGACTCAACAAATTTTGATAAACAAAGGAATGAAAACATCCTTACTAAGAGAAGGGCACTTTGCCCAGAAACAAGTGTTCTATACCCTAAGAAGCTTTGCCCAGTTTCATTACTCAACTTGCATTCATTCTTTCACAGATCATTAACATGACATTTCTCTGCATCAGACAGAATTAAAGGCAGATTCCTTCCAAGGCCTTTCCTGAATGTAGAAACACTCTCAGGGCTGTTTATATGGTAAGAACGTGCTGGGAGAGCCTCCAAGCCAGGGAGGTGGATGGCATCTCAGGGAAAACTAGTGGGCACTCAAGGTGAAGGGCAGGGAGCGCCTCCCCATTCTTGGCCCATCGGACAGAAAAAGGAAGCAGATGAGCCTTTCCAAGGGCCCTAAATGGCGGCAGGACCACAGCCAATGGCACCCTAGTGACTGAACTCTGGGCATTTTGGCAAAGCGGAGCTGAAGGCGCTGAGTTTGCTTGGCTCCAGACAATTGCTAACCACAGAGAAAATCCTCTGTCTTAAAATTTCCATTTGGGAAAGGAACCAAAAGCATTTCCTTTGATTAATAAAATCTACATCCTGTTCTGTGATTTGATTGACTTTACACATGGAAGGTAATGGCTCTATGCCTTGACTTTCTCATCCTCATTGGGGATGAAAATTTTCTGATTCTTTAAGAGCATCGATAATAACAATAACAGCAGCAGAGGCAACTAACATTTACTGAACATCACTCTATGCCAGATTCTCTGCTAAGTTTTATATAGATTCTTTTCATCTTCATGCAAATTAGCTCATGTTGGTCCTCTGCTTAAAACCCTCCAATGACTTCCACTGATAATAAAATAAAATGCAAATTTACCATGGCCCTCAATGCCCTCTATGACCTGGCCCCTGCCTATTTCTGCTACCTTGTCTGAAACAACCCTTCCCTTCTGTCAGTTAGTTCCAGCAGCATCAAACTTCTTTCTGTAACTCACATACACCAAGCTTGTTGCTACCTCATGGCCCTTGTACCAGCTCTCCTTCCTGCCTGGTGTTCTCTCAGATCCATCAATGACTGCCTCCTTCTGGGCATTTGGGTTACAGCTCAGCTATTATCTCCCTGAGTCCTCTGCCACTCTAACCCCTTTGCCTGATCATAACATCCTATTGTTTTGCCTCCATAGCATGTACCACTATCTGAAATTATCTTAATGATTTGTTTGCTCTGCCATTATCTGTCTCCCCTAACTAGTCTAGGCAGGAAAAGCTTCATCTGTCTTGTTCAATCCCTGGATTCCCAGTGCCCAGAACAGAGCCTAGCACATAGTAGGCATTCTACAAACATAGCTCACGTAAAGGAATGGGTGAGAGAAGAGCTACTATATTTATTTTATAGATGAAGGACCTCAGGCTCCGTGACATTGGGTGACTTGCCCAAGGTCATGGAAGTGGTAGGTAAATAGAGGATCTGAGTAACACTCAAATCCAGGACTATCCGGCTGCAAGACTTGTCCTCTTAATCACCACACAGACTAAAATTCACCCCATGAATTGTGTCTTGTGCCCTCCTATTACTACCCATATTCATCCTTTGCATATAACCTGGCCTACGAGTTAGGCAGTAAGGAGGCATTGAATAAAGCAGTGCACAGAGTGTAAATTAGTACAACCACTTTGGATAACTGCTTGGAAATACCTACTAAAGCTGAATCAGTCCTCAGTATATATCCACAGGCATACAAACATGTGTTCAACAAAAGCAACATACAAGAATGTTCACAGAAACAGTCTTCTTAAAAGCAAACACTGGAGACTATCTAAATGCCCATAAATAGAATGAATAAATATACCGTAGCACAATCATATAATAGAATAGTATACAGCAATGAAAAAGAAACAATGACCTACAACATGAATTAATTTTACACACACATACACACACAAAAATATATATATATATCTATTGTGTAATTCCATTTATCGAAAGATTAAAAAAAATAGGCTACATTAGAATTGATAGTGATTAGGTTTGTGGCCCTGGCTGGATAGCACAGTTGGTTAGAGCATGATCCTGAAACATCAAGGTTGAGGGTTCAATCACCAGTCAGGGTACATACAAGAATCAACCAATGAATGCATGAATAAGTGGGATAACAAATCTATGTTTCTCTCTCTCTAAAATCAATCAATAAATAAAAAATAATTATTTTAAAGATAGTGATTACCATTGTGTGTAGAGGTAGGGAGGGTATGGTGATGGTTAGGAATGGGAGTAGCATGAGTAAGACCTACAAAATGTTGATAATGTTTTGTTTCTTGACCTAGATACTAGTCCCACAGTTGTATTCACTTTGTGAAAATTCATTGAGTTGTACACTTCTGACTTAGGCACTTTTCTGAATGTCTTTATGTTGAATCACATGAGATTGCCATCTCTGTACAACCACAAGAAGTGGTTGAATATCAGCAATTTCATGTGGTGCAACTAATGTTATACTTCAATAAAAAGATTACTTAAGAAAAAAGACATCCTGTTCAGTTGAATTGCTCTGCACATAGCTGTTAAAAACTGGTTTTGAGAAGGAGCCTGTGCCTTCCGAGGGCTCCTGGGCAGGTGGTAAACGGGCTCAGCACAGTTGTGAATTCTTCCCCAGGGCCTGAGGGTGCTGCACTTGGCTGTGTACTCCAGAGTCTGGAGACTGGGCCAGCCTCGTGTAGTGCAAGTCAGCTGAAGGAGGCCAGAATGTCTTCAAGCAGAGATGAGCTACTCCAGTTTCAGGCCCAAAGTGTCAGTGTTCCTGGAACACACGTTTGTGCCTGCCCTAGTCTATGCACTCACTGTGCCCTCCTTCCTGGGCATTGGCATGGCTCTTGGTCCTTTAGACTGCCCAAAGAGCTTTCCCTGAATTCCCTCAAGAGGCCAGCTACCTCCACCAGTTGCTGTCACATCTGTTTACTATATTCCTTTTGTGGATTTGACCAACATCTGAAATTACGTTATTATTTGGGTGTTTACTTTTTATTATCTGCTTCCCTCATTAAACTATGCTGTATCAAGGGATTTCTATAACTTATTTGCTGTTTTATCCTCGGGGCCTGGCATGGTGCCTGGCACCCAGACGGTGCGTAAATATTGGTTGAATAAATGAACGGATGAATGACTGACTAAATGAGGTGGCAGGGAGTCTAGGGGAGAAAAGGTGGCCCAAAGCACACCTGTTAAGTCAGGAAGAAGGATGCAGTCCCCATCCATCTCATGGAGCAGGAAAGCCAAGATTGGGGCTCCGGAAAGTCACTGACTCCTCCAGGGTCCAGATATACCCTTCTCCCTGTGCTTCTCCCAGGGGCCCCTATTCTCATTACCAGGGAATTTCTTTGATTTGCAAGCAAGGACCAAGGGGGCTACTCTGGGACAATTTTTTCTTCTCTTCCTTTTCTATGCTCACACTGCTGCTCTGTCTTTAGCTCCCACATATGAAATGGACAATATGCTTACATTTTATGTGCATTCGAACTAACACAAATTTGAACTGTGCCGTATAAACAGTGGTGGGATTCAAATAATTTAATAACTGGTTTTCTGCCTTAATGACTGTTTTAAATATAAAAAAAGATATATCAAAGGTAATTTATTATTTCATGCATTTAATACTTAAATAAGAACAATAAAGTAAGTACACAAAACTAGATTATAGCCTGACCAGGTGGTGGCGCAGTGGATAGAGCGTCAGACTGGGATGTGGTGGACCCAGGTTCAAGACCTGAGGTCGCCAGCTTGAGCACGGGCTCATCTGGTTTGAGCAAAGCTCACCCACCATCTGGGACCCAAGGTCACTGGCTTGAGCAAGGGGTCACTTGGTCTGCTATAGCCCCACAGTCAAGGCACATATGAGAAAGCAATCAATGAACAACTAAGGTGTCGCAATGAAAAACTAACGATTGATGCTTCTCATTTCTCTCCGTTCCTGTCTGTCTGTTCCTATCTATCCCTCTCTCTGACTCTCTCTCTGTCTCTGTAAAAAAAAACAACCCTAAAAAAACAACAAAAACTAGATTATAAGAGTTTTAAAATATTAACGAGAATATATTAAAGAATGTCTGACAAAAAACAATAAAACTGTTATTTAAGGTATTTCCAATGACAACTTGTCATCCCTGGTTGTTTGGCACTTTTTCTCTTTACCTTATATGTTTCGTGAAGTAACAAATGTGAGGAAATTAAAATGTAGTATTTCATCAAAGGGATAATGAGTTTTATGAAATGAATAAATAAATATTACAAGCATAGTTCCATCCAATTTTTTTCACCTATGGACAGAATGAACATTATTACAGGCACTCAGAATATGTTGTTGTGCAGATGAATGTTAAAAAAGAGCAAAGAATGTATACCTGACCTGTGGTGGCACAGAGGATAAAGTGTTGACCTGGAACGCTGAGGTCACCGATTTGAGGCCCTGGGCTTGCCTGGTCAGGGCATATGTGGGAGTTGATGCTTCCTGCTCCTCCCTCCATCTTTCTTTCTTTCTCTCTCCTCTCTAAAATAAATAAATAAAATCATTTTAAAAAAAAAGAGTAAGGAATGTAAATTTGTGACTTCCACATTGGGTGGCTACCCAAGTGCCCACCTTAGAGAGAACCCTGATTACAAGTGCCATTTTAACAACCAGTTCACTGAACTCAACAAAAAATTAGGTATTGGTTCTGCCAAACCAGTGCAAACTGGTTAAATCCTACTACTGAGTATAAACATATTCTTAAAAACCTTGAATCTATGTAAACACAAATTAAAATCATAAATTAAAAAAAAAACAACAACAACCTTGATTCTGGGCCTGACCTGTGGTGGCGCAGTGGATAAAGCTTCGACTGGAACACTGAGGTTGCCGGTTCAAAACCCTGCACTTGTCTGGTCAAGGCACCTATGGGAGTTGATGCTTCCTGCTCCTCCCACCTCTCTCACTCTCTCTCTCTCTCTCTCTCTCTCTCTCTCTCTCATTCTCACTCTCCTCTCTAAAATGAATGAATAAAAAAAAAAAAATCCACCTTGATTCTGTAGCCAAAGCTGATACAATGCAAATCTGACTTTACATTCACACTGATGAGGAAATCACTCTTGAATTAAGTGAGGTCTTCAGGAGCACTTCTTTTGCATAGCATTCTACTGACTGGTTCAGCAGAATAAAAACAAGGGCCTTGGAGGAAGGATGAAGAAGAGGAAGCTAGTGATCTGTACTATCATAACCAAGTTAAAATCTACAATTTGCCTGCTGCACAGGACAACGAGAGAACCACAAAAATAGCTGTGCACCTGGCTCTGAGCTAAGGTACTTGAAAACCATCACGTGTTTGGTGCTTACAACCATCCTTTGAAGCAGATACCATGACTACCCCTTTTACAATGGAAGCTTGAAGAGATTAAGAATTATGCAAAGTCACCAAGTGTTTAACATCCCCTTCCTACACTGATACAAAAGAACCATCATTCAGCATATAGTCAGCATTATATTATACTACTCCCTGCTACCACTGAAATCCAGACATCATTGGCCCTGGTTAAATTCAACTCTTTGGTGAACCAGATGCCTAGCTACACAGTTGAAAATACCACAAGTTTTGTTCCTGCAAAAAAATACTGTACGAGTTAAAGCAGCAATAACAGCCACAGTATCATTGTTTTACCCATTCATTAATAAAGAAAGCTTTACACTTTAGATTGCTTCTTTCTTTCTGAGGTTCTGATACACCCAGATAAACGGGCTCCTCTTAAAATTCTAACTCATTCTTTGCCTCAAAATGACTGAGTATGTCGAATAATCATCTAAATGTGTACTCAGCACTTACAGTGTGCCAGAAACTGTTCTAAGGGCTTTATGTGCATTATTCCAGTCAAGTTCCTCTCAACCTTTGGCGGTAAGTATTACTATTAGTTTTCATATTACAAAGAAGGAAACTGAGGCACATACGATTTGAATAACTTGTCTAAGGCTACAGAGCTTGAAAAGGTAGCGCTGAACCCCACTAGTCTGTGGTCAGTGTGTACACACTTGTCTTTTAAGCTCTCCAGCTTCCAACATTGAAACAGCTGAGCACACTGGGCCAGAAAGCCTAGGGGCTAGTGCCAGAACCGAGGTCTAATCCGGGGTCAGGACCCCCTGGCCATCTTCTAGCAGTCCCCACAAATCCTTCCTGCTCCTGAGCCTTACACCACTGAGCCCAGCCTGGCTGAGCCTGCATTCTGCAGATCTGAGCTACAAGGAGAGAGATTTCTCTAGAGCCCCAGACTGTGCCCCTGTCCTCTGCTCTCTGTACTCTCTAATGCGCCACTCCTGTTAACTGTAAGTAAATCATTCTTTGATCAATTATTTGTTTAATGTCTATCTCCCCTACTTCACTATAGACAGTGGTGGATTTCTATGTAGGTGGGGCAAGTAATCTGTTAGGGTTGGGGGACTTGGCTTTCCGGGCTTTGTACTTGACAGAAGCTGAGAAATATCAATTGAATCAAGAAATGAAGGTGCTACACCTCCACCCTACCCCACCCCACCCCCACTGTGACGTCAGCATTGACTGCAAGCTCCATGAGGGTAACAATAGTGTCTCTCTCTTTCATCACTGTAACCTCAGCACCTTGGCACTGTGCTTGACACACAGGAAGTACAGAGTAAGTTTTTGTGGAATTAATAAATAATTAAAACAGAGCCTCTGACTTATCTGTAAAGGAGTAATGATAAGACCCACAACATAGCTTTTTAAAGCAGCATTACACAGAAAAACATGCTGAGCACAGGTCTGGCACACAGTAAGTACTCCATAAATGTCTGTCATTGAGTTGGAATTCCTGCCTCTCCTCACTCCCACTAACTTAGCTCCCAGGCCAGGCCAGGAGCTTAATAAGAGGGCACAGCCCAGAACTGAACCCACTCTACTTCCCTAGCCAGGATCTAGTGGAGCTGAAGATGTCTACACTGCAGTGGGGTAAAAAGATTGTAATTAGCATGCACAGGAATGCAAGGTTGTTAGGTTTTGCCTCTAGCAGAAAAGTTATACCTATGGAAGAGATGGAGAAGCCTTGGAATGAACAAAGCAAGATGAAGTAGCAAAAATCCCAGCACAGGCCTCCTGGCTGGCCAATCCAAAAGAATGGATGTGGTGCCTTTAATCCAAGGGTCAGGAACCTTTTTGGCTGAGAGAGCCATGAATGCCACATATTTTAAAATGTAATTCCTTGAGAGCCATACAACGACCCATGTACGTTATGCATTATCCAATAAAAATTTGGTGTTGTCCCGGAGGACAGCTGTGATTGGCTCCAGCCACCCGCAAACATGAACATGAGTGGTAGGAAATGAATGGATTGTAACACATGAGAATGTTTTATATTTTTAACATTATTATTATTTTTATTAAAGATTTGTCAGCGAGCCAGATGCAGCCATCAAAAGAGCCACATCTGGCTTGCGAGCCATAGGTTCCCAACCCCTGCTTTAACCTATTAAGGAAAAATGTTTTGCATTCCCTTCCATTCTGTCCCCTCACCCACTGGGTTTTGGGCTGCTGGAGTGGATAAAAACACAATTCAGAGCATGTCACGACCCTGCTCCAAACCAGTAAGAGGATAATTTCTGATCCCCTCACTGGGCCAGCTTCAACCCTGCTCATTAAGCGATAGACACAGAGGCCTCTGGTCAGCACCTTCATGTCTCCACACAGAGGCTCCACCCAGGCTCCCTCTGCCTGGCGTATCTTCTCAACCACCCTCAGGCTCACTCCTTCTAAGTGTTCTGGACTCAACTCTTAACCACAAGCTCTCCGTCAGAAAGATACTCCATGATGCCCAAATTAAGATTAGGTCCTTCTCCCCACTCCTCATATTCCAGGATCCCACTTTCTCCTCCTAGCACTTAACCAGCTTCACATCTCTTTCAAAAGGCTGTGAGCTCCAAGGGTGGGGAGGGCTGCCTATCTCTTACCACTGAGTCCCCATAGTCAAAATAAACAGCAGCACAGAATATATGAATAAATGAATGAATGAATGAGTTTCTCATAACAGTTGCCTCAAATTTCTCTTCTCTTTAGGTCTCAAGTAAGAGCAGAATAGGTCTTTGGTACCCTCCCAGACACTGAATCACACTGCTTAGGCATCCTAGGCTCCTCCCAGCTCAAGACTGGGGGCTCTTCCATTTTCTCACCATCCTGCTAGCCCTGAAGTCTCCTTAGTTCCTATTTCATAAAAGCTGAGAAAAGACCAAAAATGGAAAGAACACTGTCTCCTGGCTAATTCCTCTAATAAAGGAAACAGGACCGTGAATCCCTCACCTCCAACCCCCAACATCCTGATTTTCTTCCATAGTTTAGAAAGGATTTATTTATTCCCATTCTTTTTAATTGTTTGAGCAAGGCCCATGAATGAGCCCTGGTTGGAAAAATACTGCTCCAATCTTATTTTCTTAACATGCTTCAATGACTTGCAAGAAACAGGTTTTTAGGTTTGTGATGCTGAGACGGGTGGTAGCAAAGTAGAAAGAACGGGGTTGCAAAGATCTAGAAAATCAGCAATAGGATTTATTAGATCTTCCATTTATCAGGTGCAGGGCCCTTGGACTCAATTTCTATACCTGACAATTGGGAATAATGATACTGAACTTTAATACTATAAAGGGAAGTCCTGTACAACTGTAAAATACTCTATTGTCTTCATAAGTTTTTTTTCTTGACTTTAAGGAAGGTCTTGGCCCGAAAGGATGACTGAGGTTCCCTAGAGGGCCTGCTCTACCCTCAGGAGCTGAATAAGTCAATCACACTGTCAAGCTGCGTTTTAGACTGGGACTCGGTGACCTTGAGTTATGGTCTGGGTTTGCAAAATGTTCCTCTGTTGCCTATCTCCAGAGCCCCAGCCCCAGCCCCAGCCCAAGGCCAGACCTCTAGCCTGGGCTGGGAGTCTGTCATCGGCTCCCCTGACAACAGCCAAGCGCAGTCCTACGGTGGCGTAGTTGGAAAAAGACAACCTCACAACCTACCGGTGAAGCCGGAACACCACCAGCAAGGCAAATCTTACAAGGGATTCAGCCCCCAGCCCAGCTCTATCTTCGCATCAAAGCTACCCCCTACCCGACTCTCCGGAGGCTACAGCCTCCTCGGTTCCTGGGCGGAGCTGGGCCTGCTGTGAGGGCTCCCCACCTTCACGGAGTTAGGCCTAATGGCGGGGCCTTTTCTTTTCGCCGGCCAGGGCTGACACGCTCCCCCCACCCCCCATCATTAACTGCAAAGAAAAGATTCCCGGCCATTTCCATTTCCTCTGCGGCTCAAGAGCCCTGTTATTTAATCCCGCGGCCACCCCGGCAGCATCCTCTCCGTGGCCGGCTCCACCCATCCACCTGGCCAATTCTGCGCGGCTCCCGCTTCTCCGGGGGGGAAGCTGGTGGGGGTGGCTGGGGAAAGACGCCTACATCAACAAGGGCAGTGGCCTTCGGTAGACCAAGGCTCTCAGGCCCGCGTCCTATGAGACCTGGGAAACGCACGGGTGTGTGCAGGAGAGCAGCTAGTCAGTGCAGCAAAGGAAAAACGGACGGACGCCGGGGAACTACGGACGTTACTCTAGGGAGAGGGGAAAGGAGTTGTTGCGAGGAAATAGCCAGTTCTCCTTCGCCGAGCCAGCAGCATCGCCCTTGGGGGTATTAGAGGCCTCGGCTCTGTCGCTGTCCACACCCAAGAAATAGGGGGAGGGGTGGTCTGCACTCAAGGGAGACTCAGCCTCAGGAAAGGAACTAGATTCACTCAGTCACCCCCACCCCGCCCTTCTTTGATATGGACGTTTGACATTTTCTTAATTATTGTTAAATGCAACTTCAAGACCCCTCCCCCGACGCCGATAGTCTAAAGAAATAGAAGGCCCCCAGCAGGGGTCTTTCCCGTTCCCCGCCCTAAGGCTGCTTGCGGCTGATAGAGATCTCTAAATTTCAGTGTATCTTCCCCCGCCCGGCTCTCGGCCTAGCATCCTGAGGCCGTAGTGCTCCCTCCCCCCAGCGACACTGACGGTTCCTGCCTTGGCCCGCAGTGGCATGAAGGTGGCCTTTACCTCCTCTCGCAGGCTGGGAGGGGGCACAGCCCACGCAGCTGAGCCAGCTGCAGCAGTCGCCGCCGCCCTCCATTCATTAAAAAAGAAAAAAAAGGGCAACAACAACCTCCACCCCTCTTTGTAAAAGAACGACGGCCCCTGGAGGAGCGAGAATCAGCCCCAGCAATCACGGGTTAAATTCTTTTCCGGCCCCCCATTCATAAAAAAAGAAAGGGGGGGGGGAAGAAAAAAAAAAAAAAGGAGCGCGGCGCATGCGCGCGCGGGGGGTCTCTTGTGCCCACCCATTCATAGAATCGCGAACGGCGCGCGTGCGCACTGGAGCTCCCTTCCCTCCCATTCATAAAAAAGCCATTTTCCCAGGCAGTGGTTGCAACATCGCCGCGGAGGCAGCGAGAGAAGCTGACAGCGCGGAGCTGGCGCTGCTGAGCGCAGGAAGCCGTGCCGGTTCCTTCGGCCGGCGTCTGCGAGTACAGCGGCGTCTGACCCACTCGAGTTAGGGGATTTGCACAGACGTGGAGCAATGCTTGTGACTCTGCGGCTCCTCAAAGTAAGTCCCTGGCCGGTTTTGGGATCCCAAACTGTCCCCCTCTGAGCCGCGACGCGACTACCCCTCAGACTGGGGTAAATGGTGCGCTATTTCTAGGCGCGCCTCAGTGTTCCTTCCCTCTCTCTGCGCCTCCTTGAGTCGCTGCGGTGCGCCGCAGCTCTCAGACGCCCTGGGCTGAGCCGGCACGGCGCCGGGGGTGTTCACAGCCTGGCACCGGCGATTCCAACCCCCGGGCATTGCCAAGCCCGACTTCCCCGCACTCTGCGACTTAGGAATCCCCGTGCGTGCCCCTGTAGTTTGCCTCTGGCCTGGCCTCTTTCCTCCTGCCACCACCCGCCTCGGCCGCTGGAACTGCGGCTCTGGGCTCCGTAAGGAGCCACCTTTTGAGTCCGGCGGGCGCCCTCGTCCTGGGCGGCTAGCCCACCCGGGCTCGGTGCCCACGGTGCCAGCTCTGCCGTAGATCTCCCCAGCCCTCAGCAGAGGCCTATGCTCGACGTAGGTTTTTCTTCCCTCTTCAGAGTCTTGACGGACTGGCCTTTCTCCCCTTCTGCTTCTCCCCTCGATGTTCAGCGCTGGGCTGGCCCGGGACTGGGCATTTCTGCTCCCTCTTCCTTGGCGAAGCTGTTCCTCGCCGTCTGACCTTTGCTCTGCTGCCGCATTTTATGCTGTGCAACAACTGCCTTGCAGTTCCCTTTCCCTTTCCCGGCCTCTGCAGGGCCTGAGGCTCTTCGGCCTCCTCGTGCCTCCCTGTCCCCGGGCACCGAGCTGTGCCAGGCGCCGGGGCCCCCGGGCCGCTCTGGGGCTGTGGTGGGGGCTGAAGGTGCGTTTACATAACGCCAGGCGTGTGGGAGCTGGAAGAAGAGGTTGCGTGCGTAGGAGAGATAAGGCTCCCTCTTTCCCTCCTTCCTTCTTGGTGGTACCAGGCTTGACATCACCGAGAAGAGAGAATAGAGACTAGAGACGGTACGTTCTGAAAATTTTGCATCTCCAAGGCCACGGGGGCAGTGAAGGGGGGCGAGCGCGGATTTGGCCAGCCAGGGCAGCTGGAGCTTGGCTCCATCACTGGGGCCAGGGCTGTGCCCAGTTCCTCCTCTATGCAGACGATCAAAAAAGCATTTAGACAGTAGCTGCTCTTGTGCAAGAAGGTGGTTTCTCAATTCTCTTTGATTGGGGGCTGGGGGTTGTGGGCAGAAGAGGTGAGAGAGGCGGAAAATGGTTGCATGGCTTGACGGCCTGAGCAATGGACGGGAGAAACCACTGGGCTGAAGGGGCTGGATGGTGAAGAAAGGGGAGAGCTGCTGCTGCCTCATTCACCAGCTGTTTGATGGGCATCCATATTGCCAGGCCTGGGTGAGGGCAGGAGGCTGCCTTCTGGCGCAGGAAGGCTTTGGGAGCCCCCCAGAATGGTTAGTGCTGAAAAGAAAGGTGTGGGTTCAGTCGAGTGGCCAGACCCCGTGGAGAACTCCCCATCTTTCTTGTGTGCAAATCAGTGGCGTGATTCGCTCCAGTTTGGGGAGGGGAGGGAGCAAGTGCATGTCTGTCTGGTTAGCTGACCAAGGCTCTCCGATCTTTCTGATGAGCCTCTGTGAGACAGAAAGCTGTAAGCTGAAGGCCCAGAGCATTTAGGAAATGCGGGTTTATCAATCTCTTAATAAGTTTGGTCTGGTCTGAGGCCCTACCCAATATTGCACTGGTGATTTCACAATGTTTAGAGTTCTCTGGATCTTCCCACAAATGAAGCATTAATATCTGAAATTTTCAGCTATTTTGCCCGTCGTTTGTGGGTGTGGGGCAGAGTACGGAGGGCTGCAGTTGGCTCTCTTTCTCTCAGCAGAAGGGTGGGAAAGAAGTTGTAGACATGTCTGGCCTGTGTGAAATTGAATTGCCTCTTTCCCAGCCTTTGGGAGGGTCCTCACTTGCTAGCAGGCTCCAGGTGAATCCCTAATGTTAGCAGTGCATACGCTGACCAACTGAGCTGCGTGGCCAGTAGCAGGTAGGGGGCTTTTTTGGTGGCAGATTTCTTGAATGAGGATGAACAAATGTTGGTCAGCTAGGATGAGGAACACTTTAAAGACATCTTTTGGTTATCTTCCTTTTAGATTCTGAGCTCAGGATTCATTCCTCTTTTCCTGTTGTGTAAATGATCCCCTCATTCCCACGACCTTGTCCAGATTACCCTGTGAAATGGCAAAGTCTCCTTAAACCTTTGTTTGGGTGGTGAGAAGGAGAAAGGACACAAGAATTGAACAATTCCTGGCTAAAAGTGTGACATCTTCTGTCCCTTAGTTTCAGGTCCCCCACAAGCCATCTACATATGTAGGGCCCTGGTGTTGGTACCAAGGAGGCTTAGAAAGGAGCCCCCTTGTTTCTTCAGGGAAGTTTGGTGTTCTTAGGGAGTTATGGCAATTAGGGCATTTAACTGGTTCTGAATCCACAGTGCCTGTCATCTGGTCCCTGCTGAAGTGGAAGTTCCCTTGTGAGGAAAACTTGGGGAAGGATTCTTGCACAAACCCCTGGATCTTGTTGAACATTTGGATTTGGGATATATCGAGGCAGTGCTATTAAGGAAGAATGGCAAGAGTGGAGAAGTTTCCATCTCTTGGCCAACATGATCTCTCTGGCAGAAAGTAAAGAAAGTGTCTCATTGGGATAGATTTTTGCTTTATCAAAAGAGCCAGAGAAAGAAGGTGATAAAGAGCAACATAGTGAAAACTGTTTTACTCCTTCCAGACCAAGCTAGTGGCTGGGTCAGAGCAGATGGTGGCTAGAAAACCTGCTAAGCTTAGGCCATAGTCTCCCCCTCTGCAGAATGGGGAGGAGGAACTGCTCCCGAGGAACCACGGTCAGCTGAGCAGCTAGCAAGTGTACAGGGCTGAGACCCAGCCAATTGTTACAACTGGGCCCTAGTTGGAGGGACTGGTTGTAAGGGAACCCCTTCCTACACAGGAGGTATGGAGAATTGTATGATGTAAGAGGTGGCATACATATTCTTGGCTCTCAGGGGTCTGGGGCCACCCTGCAAATCCGGACAGCTGACAAGGCTGGGGATGTATCCGGGACATGTGGCTGGGCTTAAGAAGCTCCACCGTTCAGCTGTGATCACGATTGTTCTTTCCAAGGACAGTCAGTGGAGGAAGCAAGAGCACTTGGGAGGGAGCACAGATGTGCTGGATCTAGTGGAGGAGGGAAGAGGCCCTTCTGGGGCAGGTGGCCATTTGCAGAAGAGTGGTTTCCCTTGCCAGATAGTCTTTCTTTTTCTGGTTGGGGGGAAAGGGGAGTCATTTCCTGCCCCATCTCAGGAGTAAGCTAAAATCTGTTCCGATAAGTTCATTTGTTCCTGGAGCGTGGTGAGATAATATGATCTTGGGGTCAGTGAGAGGGGGCCCTCCCCTAGGGGTCTAGGTTTCTGCCCCCCTCCCCCATTTTGATGTGGGCCAATTGTTCCAGTGTTAACAGGCTTTTTCTAGCCCCATTCTTCTCTGACTCTTGACTTCTAATCCCTCTTTAAGGGGATCTGAGCAGACAATTATGGGGGTAATACATTGAAGCCGAAATGTGAAGCTAGTTAGAATAACCCAGAGCCAAAGTACAAGACCTCTCCCATTCCTCCTGGCTTTGGAGCTCAGCTGATTGCTTGTGGAAGAGAAGAGGGTTGGGAACTGATAACCGGTAATGGGATAAAATGATGAAAAGCAGCTGTTTTCTTTTGTGATGTCTAACAGATTATGGCCAGAGGTGAGCTCTCTAGTGCTGGTGCTGGCGTGGGAGGTAGGGTGAGGAGCAAGGATTCTCAGACAAATCCAGCTGCCTACTGGGCCATTCTCAACAAAGATGCAGAGATTGTCTTCCTCAGTAGGGCGTAGAGCAGGCAAGGCCCTGGCTTCCCTCCCCCTCCTCTTTAAAGTCTTTTTTGAAGCAATAAGTCATTATTTGGTTGGAACTTAATTAACTAAACTGGGATGTTGTCACAAAGAACCAAGCGAGAGTGGTGGATAGTGGTGGGCGGGCTCTCTGGCAGCCTAGAGACCTTTCTTTCTGAGCTGTGAAAGGGTTAAACAGCCTTCACTGAAAGAACCTGCTGAGACTGAATGGGGCAGTGCAGAAACTGCCCATTCATTCAGAGCCTC
Source organism: Saccopteryx leptura (assembly GCF_036850995.1). NCBI lineage: Eukaryota > Metazoa > Chordata > Mammalia > Chiroptera > Emballonuridae > Saccopteryx > Saccopteryx leptura. Next base: position 164,574,862 of record NC_089508.1, on the reverse strand, counting down.
TTGCGTTTGTCTCTAACTGACCTGTAGTTTTCAAAGCACAACTGTCCCTTTTTCCTAATATTTCCCAACTCCTCTCCCCAGGATAAGTCAAGGGGAAGGGGTGGGTGGGCAGGCGGTGCTGACATTTAACATGCCACTTGATTCTTCCCAGCCAGCCTGTACTGAAGGGCCCGATGCTCGGCTCCTCCCCGCAGGTAACATGCAGTGTCAGTCTCACAGACGGATGGCCAAGCTGCAAGTACCAGGGCTGTGTGCTCTGGGCTTTCCAAACTCCTGCTGATTCAGTATTCTAGGACTCAGTATGGGCCAGGGTGCCCCCTCCATGAGCAAGCCCTAGGGAACCCTTAAGTTCAGCTTTACAGGTGGGAGGAGAGAAGATTCTCTCTCCTTCCTGGGTTTCCTCTTAGGGACTCCTTTGTGGTGAGGGACCTAAGTGTGAAACCCATTCAACTTTAAGAAGACTAAAAATGAAAAAACTTAGTAAACTGGGGGAGGGGCAGTGAGGTGACAGATGGGATAGCAAAGAAAACAGAATTGGAAGTAAAGATAGGAAGTGAAAATATAATTGAGCTCTGAGTCTTCTAATGGCAGATTTCAAACCCCCCGCAACTACTTTCCACACTGAAAATTCCCGTCCTTGGGGGCTAGTCTCTTGTCAGCCCTGCCTGGCTTCATTTCCTGGCTGGTGTGGCTAAAAGGCTGCAGATGGCCTGACGTTGTCATTCCCCCAGGGCTGGTGGCGTACTGGGGAGACTGGTCGAGTTCGTGGCTGTGGAAATAACTGAGGCTTTCATGCCTTTCCATGAATAACCAGAAGTTATTGTAAGTCAAGGCTGAGGTTGCAACCTCAAGAGCTCCTGCTCTCTGGGTTTGAACCCTTCCCTGGTCACTTGCCAGCTCTGTGACCCTTTGTTCTTTCATTGCTTCCTAAAAAGGGTGTTATCCTCCAAGGTGACAGTGAGGATTAAGTGAGAATATCATTGAGGGCTTAGCACAGAGCCTAACAGCAAGAAATGTTTCATAAATATTAGCTGCTTCCATAATTATTATTTATTATTATTAAAAGGTTGGAGTGGAGTGAAAGTTTCCTTTCCTCATGGTAATCCGTAAGACCACCACCTAAAACTCAACAGAGGTGCTTCTCTGGCTAAGTGGAGTGCTGGCTTTGTTTCTCTGTCCACAGTCTTCCAAATTGGCCATCAGTCTTCCAAACAGCCTAAATGAGGTAAAGCCTCCTCTCTCCTATTTATATTATAAATCTCTTCCTTCCTTGCAGGGGAAGCAGAGTACATATTAAACTGCACTTAAGTTCATCAGCGTTGCTTAGACTCTGGAGGGTGGGTGTGTCCCTGGGAGTAGAGATTGATCTTCTAAACCAACTGAGGATTGGGGTGGGTTTTTTTGTTTTGTTTTGTTTTTGAGACTTCATTTAGTTGTGCTGAGGGGTTATCAAACAGGCTGTTCCGGAAGTTGTTTTTCTTTGTCAGCCAAATGAATTCAGCCCTCCTGTGGAGGGTCCTGCTAATGGGGAGGTGAGGCAATGAGGGCTGAGAAGGTTTGAGCAATGCAGCTTTGAGCCAGCAGCTAGTTTTTGCTGAGCTCGTGGCTGGAAGGAATCCTATATCCGAGTTATGATAGGAAAGGTACGTTTTATTATTATTTTTTTAATTAGAAAAAGAATATTTTGGTTTTGTTTTTAAATTTTATTTTTCAATTACAGTTAACATTCAATATTACATTAACTTCATGGGTACACCATTTAAGTGATGAGACATTTATATACCTTACAAAGCGGTCACCCTGGTGAGTCTAGTACCCATCCCACACCATACATAGTTATTACAGTATTCTTGATCATATTCCCTCTGTTGAACTTTACATCCCCATGACTATTTTTGTAACTGGCAATATATATTTTTAAGTCCGCTTCACCTTTTTCACTTTCTCATCTGGCAACTGTTGATTTGTTCCCTGAATCAGAGTTTGTTTTGTTTCTAAGTTTGTTTTGGGTTTTTTGTTTCTTCATTTATTTTAAGATTACACATATAAGTGGAATCATATTTGTTTTTTCTGACTTATTTCACTTAACATAATACCTTCTAGGTCCGTCCATGTTGTCACAAATGGTAAGATTTCATTCTTTTTTATAGCTGAGTCATATTTCATTGTTCATATGTACCCACATCTTCTTTATCCATTTGTCTATCGTTGGACACTGAGGTTGCTTCCATGTCTTGTCTATTAAATAATGCTGCAATGAACATAGGGGTGCGTGTATCTTTTTGAATTAGTGTTTTGGATTTTAGGGAAGATACATTTTAGAATATGCCTGCTGGAGCCATCTTGGATGCAGCCTGTCCCAAGGGAGCTGAGTCATGGTAGACCAAGCTCCTGCCCCAATGTCTGGCCTCAACTGCAGGCCCAGATGTTGACAGCTGCCTCTGGAGGGTGATGGGAGCCTTCTATGCCAATATCCCTATTCCCTGTAGGCCCTACTCCCAACCTGGCTTTCTGATGGGACTTTTTCTGGGAATCTGCCTTTTGATTCCACAGACTGTTAAAATCCCAAGCATTACTCCTGCCTTTTGCTTCATCCACAGAAAATGGTGGTTTTTAAAGAACTCCGGTAATAGAGTAGGGGAAAGGAGAGTGGGTCATTCTTCTTTTTATTTTTGTATTTTTTTGTATTTTTCTGAAGTGTGAAGGCAGAGAGACTCCCGCATGCGCCCAATCAGAATCCACCGGCATGCCCACTGGGGGGGTGATGCTCTGCTCATCTGGGGTGTTGCTCCGCTGCAACTGGAGCCATTCTAGCACCTGAGGCAGAAGCCATGGAGCCATCCTCAGTGCCTGGGGCCAACTTTGCTCCAATGGAGCCTTGGGTGCGGGAGGGGAAGAGAGAGACAAAGGGGAAGGGGAAGGGGGAGGGTGGAGAAGCAGATGGGCGCTTCTCCTGTGTGCCCTTGCTGGGAATCAAACCTGGGACTTCCAAAACACTGGACCAACACTCTACTGCTGAGCCAACCGGCCAGGGCCTACCCTTCCTTCTTTCCACAGAATGGCAAGTCCAAATCCTGGCCCTAAGACACAAAAGCCCAGTGACATGGGGTGATACTACTGCCTTCAAACCACCACTGACATTTCATTGGCAGGACCCTGAGTTTTCATGATCTGAGTTTCTGGAATAAGGGAATCATGTTGTCTTTGTCCAGGGTGGGTGTTTTGGCATGGGTGAGTCTTATCCTGCACCTGTATCAGCATTTTTTATTCTTATGCCGAGTCATACCTTTTCCTCCAGGCAAAGGACGTGGGGCTCCTAACCGTTTGCTGTTGACCCCAAACGCATTTATTCTAGAAGCACAGCTTTGGAACCCTTGGGAAGGGTAAGTGGGCTGAGGAAGCATTCCCTGAAGTTCCTCCCCATAGACAACCTGATCTTGGGAAAATCTCCTCTCCATAAATGCTATTTGCCATTCCCCTATCTAGCCCTGCCCACAGGAGGCCTCCTGGGTGAACGAGTACTTGATGGCAGACCTGACATGGGAAAGTCTCTCATCTGAAGAGGATGCTCTTTTCACCTGGAGGCAGGAGGCAGGCACTGCCACTAGGCACATTTTCTCCAAGATGGGGAAAAACTTTGCACAGATATACCAGCATCTTTTCAGTACATAGGGCGTGGGAGCAAAGTCAAGAGCTCATGCCCTAAGCAACTGGGAAAGATCGGTTGACTGAGCACTGAACCTTGTAGAAGAGGCTTTTTTTTTTTTTTGCATTTGGCAGTATAGATGATGTACAAATGAGAATCCTGTGGAGAAGCTCCCTTTATCCCCTTCGTGAACTTTGCATCGAGAGCTAGCTTTTCATTTCAGACGGGCTGGAAAGCATCTAAGGAATCCCTTGCTCGTCCCTTTAACCGTTGCTGATCAAACCGTTGTCTCTGAGTAGGAGATACACAATACTGAGTTTCCCTGAATGCCTTTTTTTTTCTTTTTAATTTCCTCATCACTCCTTAAATTGAAAAGTATGGATGAGTCACCCGGGCAAGGTGTCATTCTCCCGTGATTGGAAAATTGCGATGGACTATCTCCCAAGTCTGGAGCTGTATGGGGAAGTAGAATCCTATTCACATCCCCTTCTTAGGCATCACCTTTGAGAGAGATGAACCTAATAGTGGAGGTACAGGGTCTGCTCTCCTAATTAGAACATCATTAGCATCTTGAAAAAGCACTTACTGAAATCTTACCCTCAATACATTACTCCAGTGGCCTTTTTTCTTTCTTTCATAAGATGGTATATTCCCCTATCTACCTGCACACTCTTGTTTTATCCCCCCATCCCCACCCTTGGTGGAATCTTCCCAGAGTCTACTCTTTCTCTTGGATTCCAAATCATGTCCCCCTGGGCCGAGGTCTTGGCCTTCTGCTGCTATTTCTTTAAATTGATCTCCAGCCGAATTCTGAATGTAAAGGTCAGCAGGCGAGGAAATGGCACTTCTAATAGAAAACAATGTGCACTTTCTAAATTTGAACCAAGCCGTTTCCGCTCTTTGATTTAAGTGACTTCCTGGGGTTCCGTGTCAGGCACTGCAGTTGAATCTCTGGCGGGATTCCAACTTAAAATTGCACTCTCTCGGTGAAATTAGAAACTGATCCAGGGTTGGCTTAGCTATTCTAGTAAATAGCATTTAGGCTGAATGTTCAGCTCAGCACTTGGAAATGGGCGGTGTGAGTGCCCCTCGAGAGGATTTCCCATCCAAGTTGTCAGAAGCTCACCTACCCGTGGGCTATTAGCCACTGGAGGTCGTTACTCTCAGAAGTGCTGGTAATAAGTTAATGTCCTGGACGTGCAGGCATCAGATACAGCCCTTCCTTTTCTTGTGACTGTCTGAAGTAAAGGCTTTTGTTTATCCAGCTGATAAACTTTATGGGAGCATACAGGGGCTGTCTCTGGCTGCCACATCCTCAGCACAATGCTTGGCATGTAGTGCTTATTGGTGCTCAGGAAATCCAAACTGTTGCTCTCTCAGATGGTGATAAATTACTGAGCACTTGCTGTATGCCAAGCAAGATGTCAGATCCTGGATATATATATATTCTCACTTAATCCTCACAAGAACCCATTTTACAGTTGATGAAACTAAAACATAGAGGTTAAAGAACCTCATTCAACAACACTGCTAGGTAGAAGGGAGGATTCGAACTTTAATCTGACTCCAGACCTTGTATGTTTTATCACCGCTGAGCTATCTATCTTAAATAAGGAGCATATTTCACAGGAATTACAAGAAGGAACTCAGATGGCCCACGCTTGAGTCCTGGTTCTGCTACTGATAGTTTTGTGTGACTTTCAACAAGTTATTTTGAACATTAGTTTTCTGTAACTAGAAAAGGGATTATAATAGAAGGTATATTTCAGGGTTATTGTGAAGAATCAGTGACTTACTATTTATAGTACTTATTATGTGCTAAATAAGTATAATTCCTACCACTTGTTATTATTGTTGTTGTCGTTATTAACCATCTAAACCTTAATGTTGGAGAGTCCACCAAAGGAAAGGAGTTCCCGTTTCATTTGGGCTCCCAAGGACCTGATGGGGGTAGGGGTGTTAACAGGCCAAGTACTGATGCCTGGAATCCATTCTCTCTTCCTTTTCCCCGCCCCCAGGGCCCCTAGAAGACTGTTTCTCAGCGCAGTCCAGGACCTCCAGCCCCATGGAGCCCCCGATCCCACAGAGCGTCCCCTTGACTCCCAGCTCAGTCATGGTCCAGCCCCTTCTTGACAGCCGTGTGCCCCACAGCCGGCTCCAACACCCACTCACCATCCTCCCCATCGACCAGATGAAGACCAGCCACGTGGAGAACGACTACATAGACAACCCTGGCCTGGCACCCCCCACCGGCTCTAAGCGGACCCGGGTGGGGGCCCCAGAGCTGGTCCCTATGCCTGCCCGCTGTGACCAGGATGTTACCCACCACTGGATCTCCTTCAGCGGGCGCCCCAGCTCTGTGAGCAGCAGCAGCAGCACATCCTCTGACCAGCGGCTCCTAGACCACATGGCACCACCGCCCGTGGCTGACCAGGCCTCCCCAAGGGCTGTGCGCATCCAGCCCAAGGTGGTCCACTGCAAGCCGCTGGATCTCAAAGGCCCAGCAGTCCCACCAGAGCTGGACAAACACTTCCTGCTCTGCGAGGCTTGTGGGAAGTGTAAGTGCAAGGAGTGCGCATCGCCCCGGACGTTGCCCTCCTGCTGGGTCTGCAACCAGGAGTGCCTCTGCTCCGCCCAGACCCTGGTCAACTATGGCACCTGCATGTGCCTGGTGCAAGGTGTCTTCTACCACTGCACCAACGAGGACGATGAGGGCTCCTGTGCCGACCACCCCTGCTCCTGCTCCCGTTCAAACTGCTGCGCCCGCTGGTCCTTCATGGGCGCGCTCTCCCTGGTGCTGCCCTGCCTGCTCTGCTACCTGCCTGCCACCGGCTGTGTGAAGCTGGCCCAGCGTGGCTACGACCACCTGCGTCGCCCTGGTTGCCGCTGCAAGCACACGAACAGCGTCATCTGCAAAGCAGCCACCGGCGATGCCAAGGCCAGCAGACCCGACAAGCCTTTTTGACACTTTGGGTTGAAGCCTCCCGCACTCCCCCTGGAAGCAGCTCCCTTCTGACACCTGAGAAGACTGCAGCGAGGCTCGGCATCCCGGCATCCCGAGGCTGACCTTGCCGGTCTGCCCGCCCCCCAGCTCCTGAAGAAACAGAGACCTCCCCTGCCATCATCACCCACTCTCTTCCCAGGATGAAGAAGCACTTTGGGTTTTTTCAGGGTCCTGGAACTTTGTGCGAAACAGACAGTGGCTGGGACGTGGTGTGGTTTTGGGGGGGATTTTTTGTTTTCAGAAGACGGAACACAGATGTGGCCACATATCCGGAAGTTGCAGCTGCTTGAACGCCTTCCCGGTTCTCCCTCTTCCCTCCCTCCCCCTTTTCCATTCTCTTTGGCTGCCTGGGGAGGAACCGTTAACTGAGTGGCCCGGGGACCTTTGAAGAAGACACTTGGAGTCTTGACAGCTGTATCTTTTTCTCCTCCCCCTCCCCCACAGTTTGCCCAACATCTTGGGCAAGGTATAGACCGTGACAGTCCCTCTTGTATATACTTGGGAGCCCCTGCGAACAGAGGACGGCCAGTGAGCCCAGGCCTCGTTCCTCGCTCTGTCTCCTCGGAGCCACGGATGGACTTAGGAGCCACCACACAGAGCACCTCTCCCTTCCAGCTCCATCACTCTTGGGGGTGTTGCACTCATAGCACCGTCCTTCGGTTCTTACTGAGTCACAGACTCACCTACCCGCTACTTGTCCCGTGTTCTCTCTGCCCAGATCCTTTCCAGAAACTTCACGGGTTGAGAAGCCTAGGGCGGCAAATGCGAGACCAAATATCATTTTGCCAATGAGTCTGAGGCTGTGGTCTCTGGATCCAGCCATTATGTTTTTATAGAATAATTAAACCAGATGCTAACGGTGTTCTAGAAAAATAATAATGAAACAATTGCTTCCTTTTGGGCCTCCCCCAGGAAGGGCTGATATCAAAAAATCTGGGGGGCGAGCAACCTCAAGGAACATAATCCCCCTCCCCACCAAGAAGAGGATTTTAACAGCAAAGAAGAGAGGCAGCACCTCCCGTTGGCAGAGTGACGGTGGAGCCGAGATGGGTGCCGGTTTCTTCTCTTCTGATTCTGCTGCTTGCTGTCATAGCCTTTTATGTACAGTGATGTGTCTGTATCTTTAATGTAAATAGACAGGTGACGACAAAAAGAGTCTATTTTAGTGTTAGGAAGCCCTGGTGGGGGAGTCAGAAGAATGTGGGTGGGGGAAAGATTCTCCAGGGGCTTCTCGGGGTAGAGCCCTGCTTCTGTGCATGGCCACACCACCCCCTTCCGACAGCCCCCAAAGACGTAGCAACTCTTTCTCTCAAGGTGCTAAAGAACTCAGAAAGTGCAGCACGTCCAGTGGGTAGGTACTTGTTGCATGCAAACGCTGTAGTATGTCTGGTCCTTCTCCCTAGCTGTTACGCGGGGGTTTTTGCTTCATGTGGTATTTTGTGTCTCCCTCCCAACCCCGTGAGAGGAAGTGACATGGGTCAGAAAAGCCACCCCAGGGAAAATTGGAGGTGCATTAGATGTAGAGCATTTGTAGCATTTCCAGTTTGTTCTGTAGGAACAGAACTGCCTCCAGGAAGGAGGCAGGAAGGCAGGTCGCTGTGATTGGCATGCATCCAGTGCTTCACGAGAACTTTCTTTTCCCCCTTTGTGAAGACTAATAGTGACATCTTATGATTTAGAATAAGTTAATTGTAACCATAGGTATTTATTGATTGGAGGAAAGGAGGGGAGGGTCTTATTATTTTAGGCTTTATTTATATCACATTTGCTAGCTTGTAAAAGGCAAATTTGAAATCCTATATCTGTGTTTTCTATGGCTGATTCATGTAGCTGCCCTTGCCACAGTCGTGATGGATGTATGGGTGTTCTTGCACAAATGGACGGAATGGTAGGAAAAAAAAAACACGTTCAGCCAACCACTTACACTAATTGAATGTATCAGATGTGTTCTGAAGGGACTGGAGAGGTTTTCCTCAGACTAGGTGTGCAGAGGTTACCCCCAAAGCGAGAGGGCACACATCCACTCTTTGGGAAGCCTCAGAACTTTTCCTGGAGCCCCTCCCTCAGATGTCTCCATGGGAAACTTGACCCAGTGGCACTTTGGTGATGGTGTTCTACACACCCATTCTGTGGAGAATTAATTACATAAGCTGTGTATACACACACACCTACCCCGCCCACCCTCTATCTACATAGACCCTGTTTCTGGCAGACAGCCTCCTGAACCCTGACTTTTTGTGTACATAGTTGTAAACATGGACTTTTCTGGGTTTTGGGGGTTTTTTTCCTTTTTTTTTTTTCCTCCCGTTTTGGCTTGTTCTTTTTCGTTTGTGTTTATCCTGCTCGGTGGATGTCTGCGGGACTCGGGTGTCCTGTGTCTCAGTGAAGGGGAGGGGCGGAGCAGGTGGGTCCTCCTCCCAGCTCTTGCATAGCTGTCTTCAGCATGTTTCTACTTGGCTTCTTGGGAGAAAAATCAAACAGGAAAACTGGCGTGTCCGTGGACCAGTCAGGGCTACCGAGGGGCCCAGCTCTCGGTAATACGACACATTTCTGTGGCTGCTCTGGCTGATTGTGTTTCCTGTCACCACTGGCTTGCAGGGCTGGATGAGTCCTCATCTTGCCCTTTTGTGAAGTGTGCCAGCTGGTTCCCTCTTCTGTCCAATCTGGGGGGGGGGGGGACACAAGTCTGCGTCCAGGACACTTGTCCCGGGGGCCTTGGCTGCCCACCCCCAAGGGTGGGTTTGTGAAAGCCTAACACTCCAGCAAGCACCCTGGGAACAGTCAAGGATAGCAGAGCACTCCCAGATAGGTGATGAGTGCACAACCAAGGCTCTGACAATCCCTGGCTGGAAGGAGATGGAGACTAGTCCTTGCTGACAACAATGAAAGACCTTTATGTGACGCGTCTGGTTCCTTTCAGCTTCTGAAGTCTGCGTGGGTCTCCACTGTACGTCAAGTGGCACTCAGATAATGGCTTGTCCAAGGTTGTTCAACACAAAGTGTTGGTGGGACCAGCACCCAGAATCCGTCACCTTGAAGCTTCATGCTCTCCCATGCTGCCCGTGGAGATGTCCAGTGGGGTGTGGGCAGCACAACTTTGCACTGTACAATTCAGTTCATTAGGGCGTCCCGCAGGCTTCACCAGCCTCTGGTCCATGCCTTCGGTAAGCATTTTCATGCCTTCGGCTTACTGTGATGGTTGATGACAATTCTTGCGCTGCCTTTTTTTTTTTTTTTTTTTTTTTTTCCTGTGGGTAACTCCGTGTGGTGTCTTATCTTGCTTTCTCTTCTCACTGCCCCACAGTCTGGTTTCCTGTTACAAACAGGAGAGCTGTTCGAGGTTCCCAGCCCACAGTTCCTTCTCCCTCCTCACTGTAGTCCCTCCTTATCCCACAACAAAAGTTACCACAGAAGGTTCCCTTTGTATAGAATATTTATTTTGAAGTTCTATTTTAATAGTATTTATTTTAGAAAGTCTACTATTGTAAGAGTTCTTCTGTTTGTGAAGAAAAAAAAAACAAGTTAAAACTGAATGTACTGATCTAGAAAATATATATAAATATATATTGTTAAATATACACAGGACTGTTGCTTCTCGTGTGTTTGTGTTCACGGTCCCCACATCTCCCCCAGCAAGGCCCCACATTTGCCAAGAATACTCACTGAATGAAAATGTGCACCCGAGCTGTGTGGTAGCATAAAGGAACAGGGTGAGAGGGCTTCCCTGGCTAGCAGTCCCTTGTCCTGCCTCTAGAATGACTTGAGAAGCAAAGGAGGGCAGTTCTACCTTTTTTTTTTTTTTTTTAGATTTTATTTATTGATTTTACAGCAAGAGAGGAGGGGGTAGGGAGCAAGGAGTATCAACTCATAGTTGCTTCACTCTACTTGTCCATTGGTTGATTGCCTGTCATATGTATGTGCCTTGACCGGGCAAGCCCGGGACTTCGAACTGGCGACCTCAGCATTCCAGGTTGACACCTTATCCACTACGCTATCACAGGTCAGGCCAAGTTCTACCTTCTTTTTTATTTTTATTTTTTTTCTGAAGCTGGAAACGGGGAGGCAGTCAGACAGACTCCCGCATGCACCCAACCAGGATCCATCCGGCACGCCCACCAGGGGGCGATGCTCTGCCCATCCGGGGCATTGCTCTGTTGCGACCAGAGCCACTCTAGCACCTGAGGCAGAGGCCATGGAACCATCCCCAGCACCCGGGCCATCTTTGCTCCAATGGAGCCTTAGCTGCGGGATGGGAAGAGAGAGACAGGAAGGAGAGGGGGGAGGTGTGGAGAAGCAGATGGGCGCTTCTCCTGTGTGCCCTGGCCGGGAATCGAACCTGGGACTTCTGCACGCCAGGCTGACGCTCTACCACTGAGCCAACCGGCTAGGGCCTAGTTCTACCTTCTTGTGAAACAGATTCCTCCTCTGCCAAACCCCGACCCCCCCCCCCACACACACACACACACGGGCAAGTATTAACAGATGGACAAAATTCAAACCAAGAAGTGGAGGTAGGGAAGGACCATCTGCCCTGTGCAGTTGATAAGGATTCTGCAGCTTGTGTGCCCTGGTGCCCCCCAAAACATTTTCATGCACACACGTGCTTTAAGGAGCCCTGGGCAGTTTTCCAATACTCACTAGTTTGGTGGGTATTGCCTGCAACCAGTTCCTTTGACGTCCAAATCCTTCACCTATTGAATGTCTTGCCTTTGCCCCTCGAATGCACCTTCCACCCTCAAATACACTCAGACTTGTTAGAGGCCCAGCCACTTCTCAGCTTATGTAGCTGAGGGAAGTTTTTCATTACTTTTAATTCCTATGCCAATCACAGTGAAAATTGTACTTTCATTTTGAACATGTGAACACATACATGCTTCCTGTATTCTGAAAAGAAAGGGAACTGAGCAATAAAGATTTTGTTATCAATAAATGGAGGGAGATACCTGACAGTGGGAATGGGGCAGGGGGGGATGGATGGATGGAGGGCAGGTGATCAGGAGTCCTGGGTTTAAGTTCTTGGTTTCCCTGGGACCACCAATCATGATGTCTTCCAATTCTTTGTGAAAGCCTCGGGTTCCTGTTAAGAGACTTCCAAACCCATTCCAATGATCTGGTCACTGCCCAAGAAGGCACAAAGGATGTTCTTCCTCAGCGTGTCTGCTCTGTACCTTTAAGCATAAAGATCAGCCAGCCGCCTCCTCTGCCAGACCATGTGGCTTATCCTACTCCCACAGGATGGATGCAGGGTAATTAGTGCTCCGATATCTTGCTTTGCTTGCTGACGAGGTAAGTAACTGGCACTTAAAGATGCTTTTCTAATTGGTTTAGTTCCAACTCCAGGTAACCCCTCCTTTTTGAAAGTTGGCTTTACAGCACTTTGTAAGCAGTACCTGTGTTGGCTCACAAAGCAATCCAAAGAGGATTTTCACTTTTATGAAAAAAAGCGAAAACTGAATAGAAAAGAGCACTCAGCGTCTGTTTTGCAGTGAGTTGATGGAGGCAGCCTACTCCCTGAGCAGCGATAGCGGCCCCACCAAGCTCCTTCCCCAGGACCGCCACTCAGCATCTCAGCATCAGGGTGCCATCGCTCTGACCCGTGTCTGAGTGTCTGTGCTTATTCTCTGTTTGTTTTGTGCGTCCGCTGGTGAGATGTGTACTGAAGTGTCAGAAAAGCTGAGAGCTCATAAGAGCGTTATGCTTGGCACAAAACTGGACATAAGTGTATAGGGTATAATTTGGTAGTTTATATTTTAGGTCTGAGAATGCTCAAAATTTTTTTTCATGTAAATTAATGGTAATTGCTTCTTCACTTGATGTCATTTTGGCAAACAAAAGGATCCATAGGAGTGCTCTGCTTTAGGATAGTAGGGGAAACCTGTGCTGTATACCAGGCTTTGATTCAGTCCTGGGTGTTCTGATGGGTACATGCTCCTGGCTTTTTACTTTGTTTCCAATGTTTGGAGATTAAAAATAACCAAACCGAAGCAGGGTGTTAGGTGCTTAGAGTCTCATGCTCTTGGGGGAAATGGGAGCTGAATGAACGTGTGCTTTTTTTTATTTGTTAGTGTTTGTTTTAAATCGGTATCCAGAGAAAATTCCACATGTGCCTTCCTGTCTTTCCTGTCCTGGCCCTGTTCCTCTCGGTTCCCAGTTATGAAATGGCTTCTGGGTGCTGATAATGGTTAGCCTTTGTTGAAAGGTTCTTTTTGCCAGGTACCCAACACGTGTATCAGAATCCTTTAGTCTTGGAGGTGCAGACACTGAGGTTCAGAGTTGTCGCATGCCTAATAATACATGGTTGAGGGGTAGGCAAGAAGAAGGAAGAGTAGAAGGTTTTAGCATCTCAATTTGGTCAAGAAGCATAGGATGGACTGAAAAGACTCCCCAGTGATTAAATGTAAGCATAAGGGGGAAGAAGCAGACCCCAATGCTCTCCACACTCATAACTGCACACCCCCAGGAGGGCACCACAAGCGTGGCACTCATCCCACAAAGAATGGTCTTGGTGTGGGGGGTCCCACCACTATAGGCCAACCACTATAACCTCCTGGCAACTGTGTCATCTGGCCCGGGAGGCCCCAAGCCACTCCTGCAGCTCCCCAGCCGGCCCCTCCATCCTGCTCGACCTGCAACTTGAAATGAGTTCAACTTTCCAAAGAACATTTGTGAACTAATCAAATGAAGCCAGGCAGACAGCTTCATGCTGGAGGTGTGCGCCAGATGAAAGCCAAGAGGACATTTTTAAGAGCCTTAAGTTTATTCATCGGAACTTTAATAAAACAATATGTCCATGGCCTAGGGCAGGTATAATTTTCATAATTTATGGGTCTCTGAGACAGGAAGAGAGCTCAGGGTTTTATTGTGTTTTGCACGATAAATGGCATTCCAATTGTCTACATGATGTTCTTTAAGGACTCTTGTCTGGCAGGAACACAGGCCTTCTGGAGCCCACCTGGGCCTTGAGGCCCGAGGCAAGGGATAATTATGAATACATCTGTATCTGTTAAGCAGGAGATGATTGAAAAACTCCCTCGCTTCCTTCTGTCATTAGAAGACACTTCCTATGCCGACACCTATATTAACATTTAACTGTTGCAAGGTTTGGAACCCTCCCGTTCCCTTCCTCTCCCACCTTCTCCCTTAGGTCTGGCCTCTTTCTCTTCCGTACTCCGGTAAACTGACTGGCTGCCTTCCCAGTGGGCCTAGGAAGGGAGGAAGTGGTTCTGGACTCCGAACAAAAAAACCCATCCATAAGGCAAGAGAATGGATGGACTTAAGAGTGATGCCCTACTTGAAATCAGTAGTTAGAATACCAGCAGTCTTCTAATAAGCCTTCACAGGCTAACAGAGGTTAAGTGGCCTTATGAAATCCTTACCAAAGCTATTGCTTCTAAGTAAAGACTTTGTATTATCAATCAAGTGAGGTTGATAGTATCAGTCTCATTTTGCAGTTGAGAAAACAGGATCTGAGAGGTTAAGTCATTTGCCTAAGGCCACACTGCTGAGTGGTTGACTGGAAGGCCTACACAAAGCCTGTGCACTGCATGCTGAAGTCCTAACTTTCAGACCCAATCCAAATATCATCTACCTGGGATGCTTTCCTATGTTCCAGGAAGAGGTTTCCTTCCCACTTGTGCCTCTATAGAAGTCAGTAGATAGATGCTCTTTAAGCAAGATTGCACAGACTAATTGAGATGGAACTTGAACCCGGGTCTAACCACTACACTACGGCACCCTGTATAAAAAATTGAGGCCCCATCCTTAAACTGACCTCAGGTAGACTGTTCCGTTACCACACAGCTTTGATTTTCACCAGCCTTCCTGATTGTTCTACAATCAAATGAGGCATCGCTTTCCCAGATCTATGGAATCTGTGGGCTGTGGTGGCCAGGGGCAAGAATCTTACAGGGAACAGGGGGTTGGAAGCTGCCCTTGGTAATGTAAAAGTGTGGTCTCCATGAGAGGGTGGGGAGACATATAAGTGAAGGATGAAAGGCATAGACCACCCTCTCTATGCTTCCAAGGCAAAGGCAAGTTCATCTTTGTGCAGGCCTTGGAGTTGATGGGTGGCTCATGGACCACAGAGCCAAAGCATCCAGGTTGGAAATGCAAGGCAGCAGGAGTAGGGGGCTAGAGACTCCCAAGGAATGCTTCTTCCAGCCCCCCAGGTTACTGCTTGACCAGTTTCTGGGCAATCAGCCAGCCAGCCTGGGATTACTAAGGGTCTGAGATGCTGGGATCTAATTGGATGAGAGAACTAGCATCTATCCAGGTGGGGCCAGTTCCCAGAGTGGGCACAGCTAGAGCCTTGGGGCTCTCTGAGAAGTGACTGCCACTTCTACAGGCCACTCCTCTTAGGGCACTGGAGTGGGAAGCACTGAGCCTTGTGGTCCCCCTGCTCAGTTCCCTGCTCTGCCTCCACTAATGTGAGAGCTTGGGAGAGTCACTGCCCTTCTAACAGCAGTTGGAGGATTAGATAATGCCTGTGCACAGCACTGATAAATTCTACTAATATCTGAGAGACGAAAACCTGACTCTCAGGGAAGAGCAAAGAATAGAACCCAGGTCTCCTCTCCTCTTAGCCTCAGTTTCTTCATCTGCAGCCTGACAGTCTGGAGCATGTGGACAAGTCACAAACTTTTGCCCCTCAGTGTTTTCCGAAACTGTTGGTTGCCATCATTTGAAAAGAGGTTTCTAACCCCAGATCAAAAACTTCTCTTGAAAAATAGAGTTGCCCTCCTAGGCCCCATTCCCCACAGCAGCCAATGGCCAGAGCTGCCAGGCAGCTGCCCCTTTCCATGCGGGGCAGGGCTCCTCACTTCCCACACCATCCCCTCCTCTTCTATTACCAGTGAGTATTAACCATGAATCACTCATGTCCGTTTTGCAAATATATTTTTAACCTGCCTGGCTCTCTGCTGCTGATACTGACTTGTGTCAGGTCTGATTGTCCTTCTCAACCCAGAACATGATGTCCCAACTCCATCTAGAGGGCTTCCTAAGGATGCCCACCCTATAGGCATGGCACACAGAACAGGTACCAGAGTCATAATTCCAGAAGGGACATCTGAGGTCATGAAGGCCTGTGGTTCTTTGCCTACGGTTAGTGGGGTTTTGACACTGTAGATAAATCTCTTTTTTTAATTTTTAATTTTTATTTATTTAGTTTAGCAAGAGAGAGGAAGGGAGAGATAGACAGGAACATTGAGCTATTCCTGTATGTGCCCTGATTGGGGCTTGAACAGGCAACTTTTGCACCTGAGACAATGCTCTAACCAACCAAGTTATCCAGACAGGGCTATGGATACATTTTTATGTGTCTGTGTCTGAGAGACAGTTTCCAGACTCTCAGAGGGGTATGTGACTCCTAAAATGTTAAGGACCACTGGTCCGATCCATCCACCTTCATTATACAGGTAGGGCTGTGAGACCCTGAGAGAGGTGATTTGTCCAAGGTCACAATGGGTTAGCTGCAAAACTGAAAATAGGAGCCAGGTTTTCTGTCTCTCTGGGAAACTAGTTTTCAAGCGTTTATGAGCTAATCTATAGTGTCTCCTACAAAATAATCCCCCCAAAGTGACCACTGTAATGATGCTATCAATAATCCCCCCACTCAGTCTCACTTCTGTTCTCTCTCTGATCTTTGCTTGGTTCCTTCCTTACAGTCCTGCAACAGGCAGTGATTTGATGACCCATTTACTTGTTCATAGCCTGTCCCCCACTAGAGAATGAGCTCTATGAGGGCATAAAACCCCACCTCTTGTTCATGATTTCAGTGCTCCCTGGCTTTTGTCACTAAGCACATAGAAACTGTCCACTAGGCTAAACCCACACGGTTACTGGGCACGCCTGCACCGTGCCACGCCCACTGCGCATGCGGGGATCCTTATTTTGATATACCCCACACCTGTCGGGAGGCTGCTGGCGCAGCATCTGGTGTATGTGTGGCAGTCAATAAATATTTGTTAAGTGTATTAATTAATTAATGATATCCTGAGAGGAGAGTCAAAGAGGAATGGATGAGTGGCCTCCGACATTATTTCTCAAAGCTAACCATGTGAGAGGATGTAGCATTTTCACTACATAATCGTAATGATACGAATAATGGGACCAGCTTCTATCTCGTATGGCTGACATACTGAGTATGTATCACATGCCAGGCACAAAGCCAACCTACTTGCTTTTTACCTGCTAGTTTTTTTAATCCTCACTCTGTGAGTACTTTCATCACCCCCATTTTACAGATGAAGACACCAAGGTTCTAGAATGTGAAGTCCTATTCGCAAGGTTGTGGAGGCCTGCCTCCAGAGTCCCTGACCTCCTGACCCATGCTTCCACTGGAAGAGGCATGAGCAGGGTGCCCAGCCAGCCAATCGTGGGGATTGTACGGATGGTGGGCACCTGTGAGGAGGCCTGAGTTGGAAGCCCTGGCTGCATCCCTGTAGCATTGCCCACGGGCTGTGAAGGTCTTTGGGCCCAGTAGTTGGCACAACTGAATCTGGCAGATTCCGAGCCTTCAGCTCTCTTCACCCCTTGCCTGTGACAGAACATCCCCAATGAGAAAACAAGGAAACCAGTTTAGTAACTTAGGCCATTTGTTTCTCCTGGCCCTTCCAGAACATGTATGTTTACCAGAAGCATTTATTAAGGGCCAGTACTGAACATTCACCACATAGACCTGGCCAGCATAAGAATTATTATTGATCAGCTTTAGGAAAAAGAATCAAGATAGTACTTAATTTTTAAAAAATATATTAAGTCCTGGCTGAGTAGCAGTAATTGGTTAGAGTATTGTCCCAATAAGCCAAGGTTGCAGGTTTGATCCCTGGTCAGGGCATATGCAAGAATCAACCAGTGAATGAATGCATAAATTATGTTTCTCTATCTCTTCCCCTTCCTCTCTCTCTAAAAATCAATCAATAAATAAAATTAAAGTTGAATTTTTTTTTTTTTTAGAAAATAACATGGTTGGCATGAAAAGGAAAACAAGAAAAAATAAAACTCCCCACCATATTCCTAGCTTCATTTTAACGTTTGATGTAGACCACTCATGCATTTAACAAATAGTGAGCATCTTCTATGTGGCAGGGCCTGTCCTCCCATCTTTAAAACCATACATGGGATCACGTTGCCCAGAGCTGTTCTGCAAAATGCATTTTTCACTCAACAATACACATGGACTTTCCTGTCTCCGTAGCTCCACTTTCTCCTTCTTACTAGCTGCTGTTGCCTGACATTTCATTTGATAGCTTCCCCTCCACCCCCACCTGGGGACATACTCTGTTCTCCTAATTCAGCCGCAAGCCTAACCTGGACCACACCAGACACACCCTCTGGTGGCCCTGCTCAAGGAGGCCAGTGGTCAAAAAACAGGAGTGAATGTGTGTGTGTGTGTGTGTGTGTGTGTGTGTGTGTGTGTGTGTGTGTGTGTGTGTTGATGGGGACAAGGAAAGGCTGAACACAAGGCAGTCTGATGGGGCTATCACTGGGGGACACAGGAAATTCTTTTCCCCAGAAGACCTGCCAAGTGGCAAGTCTCTGCGTTGGGGCAGAATCTTAGATGGTATGGCATTCACCTTAAAGATGACCACAAGAACAAGCAGGAGGGAACAGGAAAGACTCTATTGTCTTTAAGATACACAGCTCCACGGGCTGTCAGCTGCAAGTCTGCACTACCTACGGAAGTGTATTCCACAGCGGCTATCATTCATCTATCCAGTCCCTTCTTGTTACTGCCTTTTAAAGCCCTCCAGTTTCTCCCTACCCTTAACTGTGGGCTGAACTTTGTGATTTGCTTCCAAAGACTAGAGCATGGGAGAGGGAAAAACAGCAATTTTACAGTTGAGAAATCTGGCAGACTCCTTGACCAAGAGATCAAGATTAACCTTCACCTGGATAAGTCACAGAGATGTCATATACTCCCTGAAATCATATGGTGAGAAGGGCATGTCACCGCTCCTATCTTCCCCAAAATTCATAGCCTTCATCAACTCATGAGAAAACAGCAGATAGAGCCAAATTGAGGGACACTTGACATAATATCCAACCAGTACTTTTCAAAAGTGTCAAGGCCATGAAAAGTCAAGACTGAGAAATTGCCACATACTAGGAAAGACTGAGGAAACCAAATGCATCATGGTAGAAAAACTGGTGAAATCTGAATAAAGTCTGTGTAGTATTATACCAATGTGAATATCCTAGTTTTGATAAATGTACCATGGTTATGTAAGATGTTAACATTGAGGGAGTGTAAAGAATATATGGAATCTCTGTACTGTCTTTGGAAGTTTTATGTAAACCTAAAAATTATTTCAAAATAAAAAGGTTTTTAAAATAAATGTTTAAGAGTCTTCCGTTTTCTTCCATTGAACTTAGAATGAAAGTTAAACTTCTCACCAGCATGTACAGATTTTGCCACTTCCCCAACCTTTTCTTGTTGCCCCCCACCCCAGCTAAAAAGCACCACCTGCTTCTCTAAGCCCCTACAGGGCCCCTTGCTCCTGCCAAAGGACGATTCTACTCCCTCAAGCATAGCTCACTGCTCTCAGCTCACAGGTGAAATGTCACCTCTGCAGAAAGGCCTTCCTGGGCTGTCTCTGTTGTCATCCTGGTCTTTTCCTTCACTGTAACTTACTTAATTTGCAGTGATGTACACATTAGCTCATTTATTTATTTACTATCTGTCTTTCTTCCATAAAAAGCAGACCTATTTCCTGCTATTTCTGCAAGGTCTAGACAGTGCCTGACACATTGGTTATCAGTAATTTTTTCTTTTTCTTTTTCTTTTTTTTTTTTTCCAGAGAAGCAGGGAGAGATCGAGACGGGAACATCGAGCTACTCCTGTATGTTCCCTGACTGGGAACCGAACCAGCAACCTCCACACACTCTGGGAAGATGTTCCAACCAACCAAGTTATCCAGCCAGGGCTTAAAAAAATTGGCTCTGGCCGGTTTGCTCAGTGGTAGAGCATCGGCCCAGCATGTGGAAGTCCTGGATTCGATTCCTGGTCAGGGCTCACAGGAGAAGCAACCATCTGATTCTCCACTCCTCTCCCTCTCCCTTCTCTCCCTCTCTCTCTTCTCCTTCTGCAGCCATGGCTCAATTGGTTCGACCAAGCTGGCCCCGGGCACTGAGGATGGCTCCACTGCCTTGCCTCAGGTGCTAAAATATAAAATAGCTCAGTTGCTGAGCAACAAAGCAGTGGCCCCAGATGGGCAGAGCATCACCCAGTAGGGGGCACACCAGGTGGATCCCGGTCAGGGTGCATGCAGGAATCTGTCTCTGCTTCCCTGCCTCTCACTTCTCACTTAATAAAAAAATAAATAAAAATAAATTATTTTTCTTTTTAGAGACAGAGAGGAAGGGAGAGGAGAGGGGAGGGGGAAAGGAAGCATTCATTTATTGTTCCACTCAGTCCTGCTTCCTACGTGTGCCCTGACTGGGGATGGAACCTGCAACCTTGTCTTTTCAGGACAAAACACTCTTAACTAACTGAGCTAACCAACCAGGGTCAGTCTTTTTTTAAAAAATAAATGAACTCATCCAACCCTGGCTGGTGGCTCAGTGAATACAGCACTGTCCCAGCATATGGACATCCAGGTTCGATCCCTGGTCAGGGCACACAGGAAAAATAACCATCTGCTTCTCACACCCTCCCTCTCCCCCTTCTCCTTCTGCAGTCAGTGGCTCAGTTGGTCCAAGCGTGTAAGCCTCAGGCTCTAAAAATAGCTTGGTGCTCAAGCATGGGCCCAAGACAGGGATTGCCAGGTAGATCCTGGTCAGAGTGCTTTCAGGAGTCTGTATCTCTGTCTCCCCTCCTCTCACCTAAAAAAAAAACAAAAAAGAAAGAAAAAAACGAACCCATCCCCTATTGATGGACATTGAAGTTGCTTCCAAATTTCTGCACTTGTAGCTAGTGTGGCAGACACCTTGGTTGATACCCATTCACTGTTCCTGTTTGCTGCCTCAAGTTTATTCCAGGGTTTACCCCTTTGTGTGGGATTCAGGGAAAAGTAAATGTTCTTACAGTTCCAGGGATACACCCTAAGAAGAGTAATCAAATCATGTTAGCCCCTTGCTGGTGACTGGTTCATGCATGGACTTGAGTGACAGAGATGAACAATGGGACGTGAAGGGAAATCTGCTGGGGGGCTTTTGGGAAAAGTCTCTTCATTCTTACAATGAGAAACAGGGAGGAAGGAAATACACTGTTGTGTCTTGTGACACTGGAATGGTAGCCTTTTTACCATGAAGGGAGCTGGTCTGGGGATAAAGGCCAGAAGCAGCTGGATGGCGAAGTGAAAGGGGGAAAGAAACTGGGTCCTTTGGACATTGTTCAGCTTGCTAATTAGTTGATCCTGAAGTCATTATACCTGGAGAATTCTTTTATATAAGTGAATATATCTGATCATTTAAGCCAGTTTGAGTTGGGTAATTTTGTGATTTACAGTCAAAGGCATCCTTGCTGACAGGGCTGGTACACGTTCCATATTTTTACAAGGCTGGCTTTAGCAATATCATAGGCTAGGGAGGGGTCTTAAGAAGTCCTCTCGACTATAACCTCAACTGCATTAAGTACAAGGAGTCACCGTTTTCAAAGCTTTCTGAGATTTTTCCTTGGAGCTAATACCACAAACTCAAGCCTTAAATGGCCCAGGGACTGTTTTGTAGAGCGCCATGTCCCGCTCAATACATTCAAAGAGTTTGGCTACTATATTGCCCACAGGTAGTGGCTATTTCCACCCCCAGGTAAAGAAATGCAGGAGGACTTCTAATTCTTTTCAAACTGTATCCTATTAGTGTATTTCACATTCCCCCTTTTTCAAGATGGGGGTACCACAGAGCTATGATTCCTACAATATTCCAAAGTAGATCACATGGAATGTTGTCCCTAAAATCAAAACCATGTTTTCCTTGTAATTCCAGGAAGGAGGAGGGAAGTCACATCTTCAATAAGTCCCGAATTAGAAACAGCCTTCCCAACCCACCCCAGCTAAAGCTTCACAGCCGGACAAGTCTCTCTTGCGGACTTTCAGACTGGAGCACTGCCAAAAATGTGAGCAAGAATTTGGCCCATTGTTACTTTAAATATCCTGTGTCGCTGGCCATCTAGGAATGTCTAAGTATGGGAATTTTCCTTCTGAGTCTGGGATGTAGATATAAATAACTCGTTTGTTAGATTCTGTCTCCATCCTGCCTCTCCTAGCTTCAGTGGCCATGAATAAGCCAGCCTCATAAATAATGGTCACCAGCCTGCTTGGTGGGCGAGGCTTGTAGTGTAATGTATTAGGTGCATTGTTTTCCCCTCTTCTAACAAGAACTTCATGCCAGATGAGTTGGAGAGTAGCTATTTCCAAGACTACCCCAAACTTCTCTTGAAAATACCTTCTGAGAGATCATGGCTGAGGTTGACTCATCCAAGCCTTTCCACCCCGCCACCCATGTTGAAGTTTGAAGAGTTCCAATTTGTGTTAGGTTGAATAAGAAGAGAGTTTTATTCCTGTCCTTCTCACTATTTGTTTCCTAAGAAGGATCTGCTGGAGTTGGCCTTCTGTATGCATCTGTCATGGAAGGACTGGTAGCGAGTCCATGGTCGCCTTTCCTTCCAGCTCTAACTTCCCCAGATTTCTTTGGCCTTGGGATTACAACTAAACCAAACAGGCCTGCAGGTGGCACTTATATTGAGACCGAAGGGACTCTCCACTCACCAGGCAGGACTCAGCCAGGCGGAGTGTGCACGCAGGGTGACTGCAGGGTGTGACCTCGCAAGCCCACCCAGCCTCATCTCCACCTCACTTCTCTGTCATGCTGCCTAGACACCTTTGGAGTGGTAGACCTAAGATCACCATGTCCTCACCTGATAACAATTGTTTTCTGTCAGACCCATGGACTATAGTATAGAGCATAAGTTTCAAAGGACCTGAGTTCAACTCCTGCCTGGACCACACACTGGTGGTGTAAACACACAAGTAACATAGTCTCCCTAAACCTCCATTTCTTCGTCTGAAGAGTGGGGACAATAATGACCCATCTCATGTGGACCTGTTGGGTCAGTGAGAGTCTATGTGTACAGCTTTCACCACAAGGGAAGAACTCAATAAATGAAAGAAGACAGAACAAAGGGAAAGGGAAAACAAAAGGGAAGGAGAAAGACGGAGAAGAAATGGAAATAGAGAAAAAGGGGACCCTGGCCTGTTGGCTCAATGGGAGAACATCGGCCTGGCATGTGGAAGTCCCAGGTTTGATTCTCAGGGCACACAGGAGAGGCGACCATTTGTTTCTCCTGCAGTCATGGCTCGAATGGTTTGAGCAAGTTGGCCCCGGGCACTGAGGATGGCTCCATGGTCTCGCTTCAGGTGCTAAAATAGCTCAGTTGCTGAGCAACAGAGTAGGAGCCCTATATGCACAGAGCATAAACTGGTAGGGAGCTTGCTGGTGGATCCCAGTCAGAGCACATGCAGGAACCTGTCTGTCTGGGACAGATGAGGGTGGGGCCACTAACAGAGCCCATATCCAGAGAGAGATACAAGAGTGGGATCTCTGGGGTAGTTGGGAAGTCTTAAGGGAAAAAAGAACAGAATGATTTCTTCTCCTGGTGGTGGTTTGGGGGAGTTTCTGTAAATCTCCACTGCTGGGAATTGGACAGAATGTTCATCTCAGAGCCCCCATTGCCTGATAACTATAACAGAGGTTCCACCACCCCAAAAGGAAAAATAATAACTTGGGGTCCTCTTGCAGAAAGCAGAAATCCCAAAAAGGAGCAGATGGAGCTTCTGGCTGGCTCTCACACAGGACTCTGCTGCTCACCAACATTGACTAAGGCGTAATTAATACACGTCAGGCACAGGCCTGGGTTCTGGGTGCTTACAATGCAGAGTGAAGGAAACAGACAAGGATTGCGTAAGAAGTAGACATCCAGGGTGGTTTTAGAGAGGAAATGAGGTGGCCTGGTGGAGGGTGAACCAGGTCCTGTGGTCAGGGGGGCCTCTCTGAGGAAGTGGTGTTTGAGCTGAAACCTACTGAGAAGTCTGAGGTCTAAACCTCAAGTAAAGAAATGGTCTCCCGCCTGACCAGGTGGTGGCGCAGTGGATGGAGTGTCAGACTGGGACCCAGGTTCAAAACCCTGAGGTTGCTGGCTTGAAGCCCAGGGTTGCTGGCTTGAGTTCAAGGTTGCTGGTGTGAGCAAGGGGTCACTTGCTCTACTGTGTCCCTCTGGTCAGGGCACATATGGAAGAGCAATCAATGAACAGCTAAGGTGCCACAACAGAGAGTTATGCTTCTCATCTATCTCTCTTCCTGTCTGTTCCTATATGTTCCTCTCTCTGTCTTTCTCTGTCTCTGTCTCAAAAGAAAAGAAAGGAAAAGAAAAGAAAAGAAGAAAAGAAAAGAAAAAAGAAAAGATCTCCTCTACAGGCCCTCCTAGGACCTGGTACGCATGTGCATACTTCTCTAAAGAGAAGTCACAGAAAAATCTGCAGGAACTGTGAAATAAAACATGACTGTAGGGCCAGTAGTCACGGCTGTCACAGCCATTCACATGCAGGTTCTCATTGGATTCGGGCAGACAGTAAAGAAACAGTGGAGCCAAAAAATGGTGGGCCATTCCTTTATTAAAGTCTCGCACTGGCCGATGAGCAAACACACAGGGAAAACACTTCCCTCTTCATTCAGAGCTCACAAAGCCCTGACACATTCTCTGGTTCAACAACCAAGAGAATCTTCTCTGGTTCCTTCTAGAAACAAAGGCCTCGGCAGTCTCAGCAGAGCTCGCAAAAGCCCCTCAGCTCTGGTTCCCCATTGGTACACCTTCTCCCTTCTCTGCCAACATGGCTTTTTCAGCACTCTGCATTCTCTCTGTTCTCCCTGCAAACATGGCTTGCTTCTCTCTTCTTTCTCCTCCTCCTTCTCCTCCTCCTCCTCCTTCTTTTTCTTCTTTCTATTCCTCTTCCTCCCCCTTCCTCTACCCTCCTCCTCCTCCTCCTCCTCCTCCTCCTCCTTCTTTTCCTCTCCTTTTCAAAACTCAAAACTTTCTGGTGCGAAAACCTCTCCTCTAGCAAACATTAGCAAGACAATGGCCCTTTCCAAGCAAGAAGGTAATTTGCAATTTCACAGATCACATATACCTGGCTCTGCCCAGCCGCCAATGCAAACTATAAGCGGGCAAATATAAAAATCCTATTTTACAAACTTATTTGACCAACACATGACTGAGATGAACTGGCTCATCAATTTTTCAGAACGTGGTCCTCCCTCCTCACCTAGCAAAAGCTGGAAGGGGCGGCCAGCCCCCAGGGAGGCCCTCCATGGGAGGGGGGCAGCAGCCACATGGCTTGCACAGAGATCTCCCCACTGTGCTGTTTTCCTCCCTAAGGATAACGCCTCAGCCCCCTGAATCATCGGCTTCCTCTGACAGCAAGGGGATGGGTCCCGACTTCACACTCCCAAGCCCTCAGGCCCCCAACCCATCTCCCCCTTCCCCAGGGCCACCAGGACCATCATCTGCATATGAAAAATGCTTAGGGGTTTGGGGCCAGTGGGGAGCCAGGGAAAGAGTTCAAGGCAGGATGCCTCCCCTTGACCCCAGCACAAGCTTAGTTGAAACTGTTCTCTTTTCAGGTCAGAGCTGCCAAAACAAAGTTAAAGGTGTAAAAACAAAGTGAGAAGGTCACACAGGAATGGGCCTCCCTCTCCCTCTCTCTCTCTCTCTCTCTCTCTCTCTCTCTCTCTCTCTCTCTAACCCTGGGGTGGGGCAGGGTGTGCAAAGGACTTGACCGAAAATCACTTTTCAACCAGTTTAAGGACAGACACCCCTCAACTCCAAAGGGTGTGGGAGGGCGGATGTGCAGCACTGGCGCCGCAGCCTGTTTTATCCATCCAGTAAACACGGATTTTTACAGGTTTTAAACAAGCCAAAGCCTCCACTTTCTCTCCCAACCTGCTCTTCCTGCAGCTTTCCCCATCTCAGTAAATATTTAATTTACCCGGTAGCCCAGGCCAAAAATTTTGGGCTCATTCTTGATTTCTCTTTTTATTTCCCACCCTGCATCTGATCCAGCAGCATATCGTATTGGTTTACATCCAAAGCTATCCAGAATCTGACCGCGTGCGTCACCACCTCCACTGACGCCAGCACCGCCCAAGCCACCCAACATTCTCTCTCTCCTCTGGATTATTGCACTGGCTTCCTCCCAGGTCTCCGGCTGCTTCCCGTAGACCCTACAGGTAATTGATTCTCTGTGCAATGGCCAGAGGGAATGTACTGAGAACATTTACCAACTAAATGGCCTCGGGCGGGTTATTTCACTCCCCTGCACTTGGTCTCTGCATCTAAACAAGAGGGAACTGTTGTGAAGATTAAATGAAATGAGATAAGAGTGCCTGGCAAAGAGTAAGTTCTTGTATTATGATTTGCCTGACATTTCACTAACTATACTAAACTGTAACTAGTTTTTTGAGTCATCTCTTCCCACTAGATTGTGTGTGGCTAGAACAGCATGGATCACACCTAAGACCTAGCACAAAGTCAGAAGTCAGTCTCCTACTCAGGGGTTTCTCGTTTCATTTAAAACATATCTAAAGGCCGCCTTGTGGCCCCAAAAAGTCCATATGATTTGTCGCTGACTGCATCTCCTCTGATTCTCCTTCCTCTTACTCACTTCCTTCCTGCCATATGGCCTTCCTGGAAGTTATTCCACCCCCTCCAACCACACTCTGCCTCTGGGCCTCTGCATGTGCCAGCCCCCTGGTCTCAAAAGCTCTTTGCCCGTATATTTGCATAGCTCATTCCCTCCCTTCATTCAAGTCTTGGCTTAATTGTTACCTCTTCAGAAAACCTTATTAGTCTCCCCTTCGACCTCGGGCCTCCCCTAGGCCTATTTTATATTTTGCCACCACCTCCTCTTATGTTACATATACATTTTTTGTTTGTTGTCTGTTTTGCCCACTAGAATGTAGTAAGCTCTATGAAGGCAAGGAGGCTGTTTTACCACTATGTTCCCAGTGCCCAGGATGGTGCCTGGCTCATCATAGGTACCTAATAAAAATGTGTTGGATGGATGGATGGATGGAGCACTCTGCACCCTGGCATGTGAAAGGCTTTTTACATCCTACACATGCTTTTGTCCAGTGCTCACAGTCATCACACTATTAAGTTGGACTCCCGTTATAAAGACTAAGGAAACCAGGTCAAGCTCTCAGCCTTCCCCAGCAGGGTAAGCCCCAAGCAGAGGGAGCCCCACATGCTGTTTGCTCTATCCCTGCTCATTCCTGCTTGGCTTTTTTTTTTTGCCTACCAGACCTGCAAGGGTAACTCATACATCCTTTCTTCTTTGTAGCTTCTCCTGCCCCAGGCTAGCCACGGGATCCCCCTGGCATCCAATATAGTCTGCCTGGCTTCCCATCTGTTGGGCAGATAAAATGTATTATGCTCACTTTGTTAAAGATGGTGCTGCCCACGTGAGGCCGTCGCCCAGGTGATATTAATGTGTGTTGGAGATCGTTGTAACCTGGGGCTTGGTTTTGGGATTAAGCCTTTCCCACCCTTTTTGATGTGGGGTGGTACAATCCAATCATGCCTCAGAGAAGTGACTTTGTATTAGAGACTTCCCTATTTTGTATATTGGATTAGAGGTTGTGAAGCTACAATATAAAATGGGGGCAGAACGAGAGTTTGCACTCTTGGTTCCTGAGAGCAGAGGGAGCAGAGCAGAGAGCAGAAAGAGGCCATGTGGCCAGGAGAAGCAGCCAAGATGGCGGAGTGCTGAGTGAGATGCCAGTTTGTACAGTTTAATGCTGGAGAAGGAAGGAGATGGGGAACTGAGGAGAATAAGGCTGGTGAGCTAGAAACCTTTGATTCTAGAAAACTCGGATAAGTCAGTGGCTTTGTGAGCACTGAATGTGAGTGGGTTTTGGAGCCCAGTGTGTGTTTTTTGCTTGCCCGCCAAGTGCAAGCTAGGATTAAAGACTATGGCCCATCAGTTTTTGGCTCCGTTGTTTCTTTACCGACTGTCTGAATCCAATGCGAACCTGCATGGGCCAGGAGGCTGCAGTGATAGTGGCCCTGGCCGTGGATACTGGCTTTACACCATCCCACCTCCAACAACAGTTGGGTGGCCTTGGGCAGGTTACTTCACTCTTCTAAAAAGTTTCTGCATCTAAAAAGTAGAGCAAATAATAGTATCTGCCTCTTGAGATGGCTGTGAAGATTAAAGGAAATAAGATGAGTAATGAACTTCGAAGATTACCTGGCATATAGTAGTAACTCCTAATATATGTTACATCTGTGACTTCACTAACAACTATGTTGTAATCCTCCTACTAGTTAGGTCTGACCGGAAGGTATAGACCATAGCTAACATCTGGCATAAGACATGGCACCCAGTGGATTAGCAATCACTGTTTGCTAAGTCAGAAACCGTAACAGTGCCAGTTTACATGTCCTTTGTATGTGCTGGGCCAGGTGCTAAACACTTAAAATGGATTTACTCATCTAAGCCTCACAACAAACCCATGAGGCGCTATCATTTTTGCCATTTAACAGATAAGGAAACTAAAGCTTTCAAAGTTTATACATATTGCCACCCAAATAGTAGTGAAGCCAGCATTCAGACTAGAAGGAAGGAAGGAATGAAAATATCAACTTGACCTTACTATTGGCTTAGCCAACTCAGGGCTCAGGAGGATTAGTGTACACTTATGTGTAAAAGGGAAGAAGAGAGCTAATAAACTTGCAAATCTCCCACCTCCCTCTGGCTCCAGCCTAAATAATACAATGGAAGCTAATTGTTTCCTGCTGCCCAGATGCTATCTCTTTGGCAATCAAGCACCCACCGTGGGGTGGGGAGGCGGATCTGGAGAATTGTCATTGTTCACCTCTGGGTGAGGGTTGAGAGGTGGAGGGAGACGGGAGTCCCATGGGCTTCCTTGTATCTCCACTTCCTTCTACAGCCAATTCCTGTGGAGGATTGTAGGAACCCAAGCCACCTGATGAATAAATCAAGTCCAAAGGAGCCGAGCCCAGACTGTAGCACTGATCCTCTTGACTTTCAAAACGGAGAGAGAGAGAAAAAAAATTCCATGTCTGAACACCACCTTGGGGGAAGTTTCCACTTGCCCTGAGTTTTAACCCCCTTCGGGGAACTCTCGGAAGCATGCAGCTAAGGGCTGCCAGCACCCAGCACACAGAGCAGTTTGGACTTGTCCGAGGTTGGAAACAGACTGATGAGTTGGTCTGGTCTTTCAAGAGTGGTCTTGCTAGCCTGGAAAATGTGTGCCGATAGAATGATAGATGTGCCTGACCAGGCAGTGGCGCAGTGGATAGAGCAATGGACTGGGATGTGGAGGACCCAGGTTCGAAACCCCGAGGTTGCCAGTTTGAGCACAGGCTCATCTGGTGTGAGCAAGGCTCATCAGCTTGAGTCCAAGGTCGCTGGCTTGAGCAAGGGGTCATTTGCTCTGCTGTAGTCCCCCTGGTCAGGGCACATATGAAAAGCCAATCAATGAATAACTAAGGTGCTGCAACGAAAAATTGATGCTTCTCATCTCTCTCCCTTCCTGTCTGTCTATCCCTATCTATCCCTCTCTCTGACTCTGTCTCTGTTAAAAAAAAAAAAAAAAGAATGATAGATGTGCTGTTGAAAGCCAAAGTTGGCAACCTTGGCCAGTGCCAGAAGAATTGGGTGGTCCAAAAAGCACCAGTTTCTGGACAGCCTTGGGTTCAGATGTCAGCTCTTCCACCATTGTCTTTTTTTTGCCTCATTTTCCTCATTTGTAAAATGGGGACCGCAAAGCTCACCTTACACTGTTATTGGGATTAAGAAGGATAACGGTTGTAAAATGCCCAAGACGTGGTAGGCACAACAACATGATATTTCATCTTCCTAGAGGGAGAGGGGCCCCTCAGCCAGGAGGCCAGAGCAGAGCTGAACAGAGTTGCTCACAGAAGGGATCCCCTTCCTGACTGCAGGCGTGTGATCCTGGCTATCCAGGCCCCATGGCAGGGACTGACCTATTGACTCTAAGTCATCCTCACACTCTTAAGCCAATGAGTTTACTTTCAGAGGACTTTGAGAGTCATAACGTGTTGTAAACATGTCTCTTGAACACTGAATACAACGTTCAAGGCTTATCAATAATTAACTCATTCAATAAATTTGATTGAGCACTATTTGTCAGACCAGGACCTGGGGTGAGCAAGACAGACAGGGAACCTACCCTTGGGAAGCCTGGTGGTCTGGGTGGGGGACATAACACAGGCATGGTGGGAGAGGTGAATGCAAGGCCATCATTGTCTTAGCTCTGCTGAGGAGCCCCTTGATTACGAGTTTTTAGCAGAACCCCTTATATGTACATGAAATGAATATACTATTTGTTGACATAAAGAAAAGGAAACACATTGAAAAAGCACCCACTTGTGCCATCACGGTACCAGCCTCTCAGAGCAGCTGGCTGAGGAGAGGGACCCCCTTCTTATGGGTAAGGCTGTGAGACCCTGGGAAGTGAGATGCCTCTCCCACAGGGACCATTGGAAGAGCCAGGATCTGAACACTGGCTCTCTGGACTACCAACCTGGTGTTCTTTCTACTTTCTCAGAGTAGGAAATACTAATACAGCGTGTCCCCATCCCCTGAGCATTCTGCACCATCTGAAGATGGCCTGGCTGTAGGGGAGTTCAGGATCAGGCCTTAGGGGGCTTTGAGGGCCAAAATAACCTGTTCAGTCTTGGTTTTTTGAGCAGGGCAAGTGACAAGTTAGGAACTGTCCTTGGGGGAGAGAAGCGCCGACTGGGAGCAACAGTCACAGGAAATGTAGCATCAGCTGTTGCTGTTGAGCTCCGGCCAGTCCCTCTGCTGTCAAGCTCATGTTAGAGATGAGGAAAAGGCAGACCAGAGAGGTTAAGTCATCTGCCCAAAGTCCCATGGCCAGGTAGAGGGATTTGAACTCCCGGCCCATGTTCCTGGCCACTGCCTTGCCAGTCTGGGTGAGAGGCAGGGACTAGAGAAGAGGCTGTGGGACAGGAGAGGCTGCTGGTCAATGGAAGAGATCTGCAGAGAAACATCAGGAGGCTTGTGCCTCCCCAAGCCCTGGTCCAGCCCCGTGTCATTGTCCTATAGCAGGCTTTGCCTTTGCTGTTGTGTCCCCTCCTAGACAGCCCTTCCCCTTCTTTTGGTCTCTTGAAAGCTGACCCACCCATCCCAAAGGCCACTCCCTTTCCTGACCTCCTGTTGTTCTTGGTGCCTCTGAGCCCCAGCCCAGCATTTGAAGCCAAGATCAAAATCTGAACCTGTCACCTCTTGGCTATGCAACTTGGGCTCATCTTTTCCTTAGTTTCCTCATCTGTCATAAGGATGTCATAAGAACTACTTCATTAGGGTTCTGTAAGAACTAAATTAAAGGCAACAAGGACTATGCATGTGTCCCACTAGATTATGAGATTCTGAACCGAAGGTGTTTTTGTGTCTTGTCTATCCCTCTGCAGACTCCACAGAGGACCAATCACGCTGAGGCCTTCTTTGCTGGGGAAAGGCCCTGGGAACCTCCCCACCACCCACTAGCCCTTTCCTGAGTCTGCTCTGGCCTCTGGCTTCCCTAGGCAGCTGCAGCCCTGCACGATTCACTTCTTTTCCCTGTAACCCATTTCCAGATTAGCCAGCCAGGAGGTCATAAAATGCAAAAGAGGAAGTGGAACCATCCCACAATTGTAGCAACCTGGATTCCACCAGACAGGGAAGTAACCTGTCGGTCTCTCTGCCTCTGGGGAAGGAGGCCATAAATCCTCCTCTTAGGGGCTGGTGAAAGGATATGAGCATTTATAAAAAAGTCTGGGGCTTTTGAACTCTTTCAAGAGGCAATAGCCTCCTCTCAGGTAATTGAGGTTTAGTATCAAGGGCTCAAATGCTTCAGCAACAAAGCTGCCAGCGCCCAGCTGGGAAAGTGAGGTAGGGAATGTGTGTGCCAGGAGCCCAGAGATAGGCCTGGCCAGTCCCCTGGTTCTGCCCTGAGTCCCTGGCCGTGGACTGGTCACTAAGCACGCATAGGTTAACGCGTGCCTAAGGACTGCTCACTTCCTCAAAGAGTAGGAGAGGCAGCCATGGTGCAATGACAAATATTCCTCCAGGTGTGCACAAAATGCACTTGCTGTTTCTTCCACTTTGAACGCTGTCCCCATGGTCCCTTACACTTGATCTTACCCCAAAGGCCAAGAAACGATGCCATGATCCCTTCTTAAATGTCACCTCCTTGAGAACCCTTCCCTGACCATGCTGGCATCTTTCACTGTGTGAATCTATTTTATTATCTTCAAGGAACTTTCAACCATCTGAGAGCTGGGCTTCATGGCCGCCAGGCCCTTAGCACCAGCACCCTGCTTGGGATGTGGAAGGTGTTCCCTAAATATCTGCTGCATGTATGATTAGATTAGCATAAGAACCACCCAGGGAAAGGGACCATGACTCTTTTGGGGTGGGGGTGGGTAAGATTGGACTGTGAAAGGCTTCAGAGAGAAGGTGACATCTGAGTGTACCCTGTAGGAGGAGCAGCCCGGGAAGTCCAGGCCAGGGGGGACTGCCTGCGAGGGTGCAGAGAGGAGGAGCAATGTGCTGTGACCAGAGTACGGGGGCAGGAAGCAAGGCGACAAAGGGCTGCAAGTAGGATATAAAGGCTCTGAAAACTGAACTACAACTAACTTTGATAAGAAAAAGCCACGTTGCCTGACCAGGCAGTGGTGCAGTGGATAGAGCGTTGACCTGGGACACTGAGGACTCAGGTTTGAAACTCCAAGGTCACCGGCTTGAGTGTGGGCTCATCCAGCTTGAATGAGGGCTCATCAGCTTGAGCGTGAGGTTGCTGGCTTGAACAAGGTCACCGGCTCAACTGGAGCCCCCGACACCTGGTCAAAGCCATATGATAAAGCAATCAATGAACAACTAAAGCGCCGCAACTACAAGTTGATGCTTCCCATTTCTCTCCCTCCCTGTCTGTCTGTCCCTATCTGTTCCTCTCTCTGTCTGTCTCTCTCACAAAAAAAAAAGAAAAAAAAAAAGAAAAAGAAAAAGCCATGTTCCACCAGGGGTTTTCAGGGAGGAAGGAAGGAATGAAGAAGTAGAACACAGGGGTCTTATAGATCAATGAAACTGCATGATGCTGCAATAATGGATCTATGTCATTATACTAATTTGTCAAAACCCATAGACTGTACAACACAGAGTGAACCCTAATGTAAACTATGGACTTTAGTTAATAATAAGTATCATCAATTGTAACAAATGTATTACACTAATGTAAGAGGTTAATTACAGGGGAGCCTTGGCCCCATCAGGGGTCTCAAACTCACGGCCCGCGGGCCGCATGCGGCCCGCTGAACAATTTTATACTGATGTTTTTTTTTGTTTGTTTTCAACTGCAGTGAGAAAAGTGTTGCGTAACAGTTGCCTTTTGTAGACCTAGTGCGGCCCGCCGAATGGCTGTGATCTTGCTCTGCGGCCCACATGCTGAGTTGAGTTTGAGACCCCTGGTTTAGATGGTTAGAGCGTCCTCCTGAAATGCAAAGGTTGCGGGTTGGATCCCTGGTGACCGCACACACAGGAACAGATCGATGTTTCTATCTGTCTCTCTCTCTCCCTTCCTCTCTCTAAAATCAATAAATAATAAAAAATAATATGGGAATTTGGGGGAGGAAGGGGTAATATGGGAACTCTGTGCTTTCTGCTCATTTTTCTATAAATCTAAAACTGCTTTAAAAAAAAATAAAGTCTTTAGGCCCTGGCCGGTTGGCTCAGTGGTAGAGTGTCGGCCTGGCGTGCAGGAGTCCTGGGTTCAATTCCCGGCCAGGGCATACAGGAGAAGCGCCCATCTGCTTCTCCACCCCTCCCCCTCTCCTTCCTCTCTGTCTCTCTCTTCCCCTCCTGCAGCCAAGGCTCCATTGGAGCAAAGTTTGCCCGGGCGCTGAGGATGGCTCCATGGCCTCTGCCTCAGGCGCTGGAATGGCTCTGGTCACAACAGAGCGACGCCCCAGATGGGCAGAGCATCACCCCCTGGTGGGCATGCCGGGTGGATCCCGGTTGGGCACATGTGGGAGTCTGTCTGACTGCCTCCCTGTTTCCAACTTCAGAAAAATACAAAAAAAAAAAAAGTCTTTATTAATTGAAAAAAAGAATTATGTGTCTAACAATAGGATATCAATTAAATAAATTGTGACAGAAACACCAGTGGAGTACTATGAAGCCCTTAAAATTATATGCCAATATGGAACATCCTCCAAGAAAAAAGTATGTACATGACAATCATTCATGAGTGTGCTGACTGTGGCCGGGCCGACCCGACACATTGTGGCGTCACTCACCACTTACAGGCAACACTTATTAAAAAATGCCCTAGAGTTTAAAATGTATCTGTAAATTAAAAAATCATTGGTCCTTCAGGTCTAGCTCACAAGTACAACAGAAAAGAAAAACCGGGAGCACAGTTCCTGTCTTCCAGAAGTTGATGGTCCCCTAGCACCTCTGCTAAGCACTTGTTACACTCATGGTGATTGATTAATTATTCCTAAGTATATACTATTATTTGTCTTCCCTGTTAAAATGTAAACTTTTTTAATATTTTTATTTTTTTTGCTAGAGAGAGAGAGAGAGAGAGAGAGACAGAGACAGACAGGAAGGGTGAGAGATAAGAAGCATCAATTCTTTGTTGTGACACTTTAGTTGTTCATTGATTGCTTTCTCATATGTGCCTTGACCAGAGGGCTCCAGCAGAGTGAATGACCCCTTGCTCAAGCCAGTGACCTTGGACTCAAGCCAGCGACCTTGGGTTTCAAGCCAGTGACCTTTGGACTCAAGTAGCGACCATGGGGTCATATCTATGATCCCACACTCAAGCCAGAAAGCCCATGCTCAAGTTGGCAACCTTGGTGTTTTTAACCTGGGTCCTCAGCATCCCAGGCCGATGCTCTATCTACTGAGCCACTGCCTGGTCAGGCGGTGTAAACTTCTTGAAGGTATAGCTAATATCTGTCCTATATATTGCTGTATCTCTGGTGCCTTCCATAAAGACTTGCCTGCTTGTCCCATGGAAATATCTCCTAAATGTTAATGTCTGTCTGGTTTTCTTTCTTTGATTCATTCAACAAATACTGATTGAGTGCCTCCTATCTTGCAATATAATTTTTTTTTTTTTTTTGTATATTTCTGAAGCTGGAAACAGGGTGGCAGTCAGATGGACTCCCGCATGCGCCCAACCGGGATCCACCGGGCATGCAAACCGGGGGGCAGTGCTCTGCCCATCTGGGGCGTTGCTCTGTTGCCACCAGAGCCGTTCTAGCACCTGAGGCAGAGGCCATGGAGCCATCCTCAGCACCCGGGCTAACCTTGCTCCAATGGAGCCTTAGCTGTGGGAAGGGAAGAGAGAGACAGAGAGGAAGGAGAGGGGGAGCGGTGGAGAAACAATGAGCACTTCTCCTGTGTGCCCTGGCCAAGAATCAAACCCAGGACTCCTGCACGCCAGGCTGACACTCTACCACTGAGCCAACTGGCCAGGGCCACAATATAGTCTTTTGCTCATTCTTATTTCCTCCTCCATTTGAACACTGGTTAGTTCTCGTACAACCTAGAATGTTACCTTGCAAATAGTACATGCCTGTGTGCATAAGTGAATAAATTAATTCAATTAATATTCTAACCAAATTAGTTAATATAAATAACTAACAGATATAAGCATTGATTTCCCATTCAATCTTCACAGCAAGCCATTGAGAGCAGTACAGTTTTGCAGATGAGCAAACAGAGGCTAGAGATATTCAGTGACCTGCTTATTCAGGGGCCAGTGAGAAGTAGAGCCCAGCTCCTAGCTCAGGCTGGCTTTCCGTTGGGAAGTGGTGTAGTGTAGGGGAGATGTCACATTACTTTCCTGTCCAGGCTCTGGGCCACATTTCCAAGATGGCCTTAAGAGTCACATGATTGGGAAATGGCCCTGCTGGTCTCACAGGGAACATTCTAGGACCTACCGCCTCCCCCCCCCCCATATCCCCACTGTAGCAGGGGCAGGGATGGATTTTTTAAAGGGGTCACTTTAATGACAATGTTAGCGGTTTGGTCTAAGCACCAGTGAAGAGCCCACTTAAATGCACTACACAGGTAGGTGCCACGGGTAATCAAAGTGGGCTGCCAGCACCCAGGAGGCAGTAGTCCCACCGGAGGGGCTGGTGGGAACAGAGAGGAAAGGGAGAGTGAGAACCAGGGATGGCCAGGCAAAGTCCCCTTTCATTCAGGTGATATATCATCAAATATGATCACCCCAGAACCCATGCCAGCCTGGGCAGAGAAGGGGCGGGGTGGCCAGGGCCACAGTCAGAGCAGCCAGGACTCTGTGGCCTCACAGAGGGCTGTGGAAGCAAATGCCACGAAGGAGCATGAGACACAAGAACCATGGAATAAAGCTAAGTCTCTTACCCCAGTATCTATAAAATGAAAAAAAGTGTTTAAAAAGTGAAAAAAAAAACCATAATAATTCCCTAGGGACAACCAGAAAAGCGCTCACTGGCAGGCATGCTTGTGGACTGACACAGGTGACCGCTGCAGGCATGATGTTCTGACCCTGTGTGCCGACACTGCGAAGAAGGACTTCGCATCTTTCATCCCAGGCTGCCCAGCAACCCAATGAGCAAGATGCTCTCACTATTTCTAGAGGAGGAAACAGAATCTTGCCTGGGTCTCACAGCAGAGAAGTGGCAGAGCAGATGTTCAAACATCTCCATCTCAACCCCATCACAGGCGTCAGAGTCCTGGACGCTTGGAGGTGCTGCCTCGCCAGACCCTTGCCGGACGCTACCCATGTGTTAGCTCGTCTCATCCTTGCAGCCACTCCGTGTCTAGTGCAATCAGGACCAGGGCAAGCTGAGTGCATTTATCTTAACTAAAAACAGAATCAGTATGAGTAGATTAAAAAGCTTCAGTACATTCACACAATGGAGTACTACTCAGCCGTAAAAAAGAAGCAAATCTTACCCTTCATGACAACATATGTGGACCTGGAGAGCATTATGCTAAGTGAAATAAGCCAGTCAGAGAAAGACAAGTACCATATGATCTCACCTATATGTGGCATCTAATGAACAAATAAAATAGAAATGGACTCATAGATAGAAAACAAACTGACAGCTGTCAGAGGGGAGGGGGTTTGTGGGGCTGGGTGAAAAAGGTAAAGGGATTAAGCAAAAAACAAAACAAACAAACAAACAAAAAAGCCCTCATAGACACAGACAACAGTTTGGTGATTACGAGGGAAAGGGGGCGGATAGAAGGTGGTGAAAGGGAGAGAGATGGTGATGGAAGGAGGCTTGACTGAGGCAGTGAACACACAATACAGTGTACGGATGATGTTATAGAATTGTATAGCTGAAACTTGTATAATTTTATTAACAAATTCAATTTAAAAAGTAAAACAAAAATTCTGATCAAACATTTTGATTATGTAGATGTAGCCCAATGGGCACATTATTTTAGGTGATTTGCAAAGCATTTTTTAAAAATAACAAATGAAAATAAAAACAGGATCAAATCAGTGTCTTCTTTTGCCTTAGGCCATAATGTGGCTCAGTATGGCCTGACCAGGTGGTGACGCAGAGGACCGGGTTTGAAACCCCAGGTCACCAGGGTGAGCACAAGCTCATCCGGCTTGAGTGTGGGATCATAGACATGCACCCATGGTTGCTGGCTTGAGCCCAAAGGTCGCTGGCTTGAGCAAGGGGTCACTCGCTCTGCTGTTGCCCCCCCATCAAGGCACATGAGAAAGCAATCAATGAACAACTAAGGAGACTAAGGAGCTGCAATGAAGATTGATGCTTCTCATCTCCCTTCCTGTCTGTCTGTCTGTCCCTATCTGTCCCTCTGCCTCTCTCTCTCTCTCTCTCTCTCTCTGTCTTACACACAAAAAAATATGGCTCAGTATGGCTCTTCTTTATTTTATTATTCTCAATATTTGGGGTTTTTTTGCATTGACTTCGAATCTCTAAAAGCATTATATTCAGTTGCTATTTATCTTGATCACCGAGTTTTTGGGGGGTACCCCGTACATTTTGTACTCCAGGTGAGTGCCTCGCCAACCTCACCTTGGTCTTGGCCCTGAATTATGCCCACTTTTCAGATGAGGAAACTGATATATGGGGGATAGGTTATGTTATTTGTCTTGATTAAAGAGCTGGTAAGTGCTAGAGCAGCAGTTAGAATCCAGACAGTCCAGAGCCCATTGTCTGAAACTATTGTGATCCCATCTCTGGGATATGTCTGTGGTCAGGGTATTTTCTCTCTGCTCTGATCCTCTCGCCCTTCACCCTGCAGCTTTTAGGCATCAGATCCACCCTCTTTGCTCCTGTTTGGTCTTTCATCACCCCTAGGACTCTGCCACAAACTCTATCTGTCCTTACTCACCATCCCCCAGCCAACCATCCTCTGGAATTCTTCCTGACTTCCTGAGTCTCCCAAACCGGATGTGGCTTCTCTATCCTCTGCATGAAAGGCCCTCTGTGTGTATCTTCTCCCCAGCACGTACTCGGCCCTCTCCCGCAGTTGGTCATGTCTGGACTTGCCTTACCCATCTTCCCAGACCACCCTTCCTAGCTATCATCAGTTTCCTGACGTAGGAACTCCAGGAGGAAGCAGGTTTCACCCTACTCATGTTTCGGTGTCCTCAGTGCCCAGCCTAGTGCTCTCTTCATACTGAATGCTTAGGAAAAAGATTTTTAAACTCTGTGTTTATGATGATTAGGAGTGCATTTAGGCTGACTGCATTCAAATCCTAACTCTGCCACTTATTAGCTATGTGACTGGGCAAATGACACAACCTGTCTGTTTCCTCAACTGCAAAATGGAGACGTGATACTGACAGCTTAGTGAAAGTTTCTAGTAGACTTAAAAAAATTTTTTTTAATTTTTGATTTGAAAGAGAGAGAGAAACATCAGTTTGTCATTCTACCCATTTATGCATTCATTGGTTGATTCTTGTATGTGCCCTGATTGGGGATTGAACCTACAATTTTTGGGTATAAGTATGACACTCTAACCAACTGAGCTACTCAGCCAGGGCTTAGCAGACCTCTTGATTCACAGGACATTGTCACTAAATGTTTGCTGTAATTTTTAAGTACTCAATCAAGGCAGCAATTGTTATTAGGGAAATGAAATGGCTAGGCATTCATAGGATGGATTAGAGAGGCAGGACAAGGTCAGAGATCAGCTTGATAGACACACAGGTGAAGTGTGGCAAAGAGGACA
This sequence comes from Saccopteryx leptura, assembly GCF_036850995.1. NCBI lineage: Eukaryota > Metazoa > Chordata > Mammalia > Chiroptera > Emballonuridae > Saccopteryx > Saccopteryx leptura. The sequence continues at coordinate 164,535,954 of NC_089508.1, read as the reverse complement.
AAGAAGGAGGGAAAGACTCAGGTGAATGACTGGTGGGGGTAAATGGAGTCAAAGAAGGAAGGGAGGTCAGGGTGAGGTAAAGCATCGTCTGGGGGGGGGGTGTTTAAGGGGGTGCCAGTGGTTCCTGCTGACAGCATTTCTGCATTATGGAAACCACAGTCAACCTGTCCTGACAAAATGTGGTGAAGTTTAAAATGTAACCTGGAAAAGCCAGATATGAACAGACAGATAACCAGACAACAAAGAGAAAGGCTCTAGAGCAGTGATTGTCAACTCTTTTACACTTGGGGACTGTTGAAAATAGGCAGAGGTGGATTTAATGGCGGGCATACCGGGCATGCGCCCTTGGCCCCGACTTCTGAAGGGCTCTCCAAAACCCCTTTACATTTTTTTCTAATGTAAGGGGCCCAATATTTTCTTCTGTGCCCAGGGCCTCAACCAACCTTAATCTGCCTCTGAAAATAGGAGAATTATTTCAGGGACCACTAAGGCAAAAATCACCCTGAGCATAAGCGAATTTGACTAAGGTCTATAATCTTCATACAACATCAAGGTGACTGGTCCATGGACTGGTGGTTGAAAAACACTGCTCTAGAGAATCTCCTTAGGGCTGGGGAGTCAGGGAACCTCCTTGTCCTTTCCGTCAAAAAAGCCAGTGGGAATGCAGGCACATCCTCCCCTTCCCGCCCCAAGGTGCTAGTTTCTTCACCAGTGAGGCTAGGGGGAGTGGTCCCTGGGCAAACCAACCGGAGAGCTATGGGGTACTCCCTCCTGGCAGGCAGGGGCATTTGGTCAAGTGGCAGGAAGGAAGGTCCATTAGAAGGCCATAAAGGGGGCGAGCCTCCTGACCCAAGGGCCTCTGGTCATGTCATGTCCGAAGGGCTAAACTCAGGGCGAACAAAGGGACCCTCCTCGGCAGGAAGTCCATAAGAGGCTGGATTGCCTCACTTTCTCCCCACCTCTCCCTCGTCTGATGGCCCCTCTGCCTCACTGAGCCGCAAGCTCCTTCCTCTCCACAAAACAAGAGGGTTTTAACAATCACCCTACTATGGAAGACTCTGGAAATAAAAGGAGTTATCTCCGCGGGGTGATGGAGTGACTTGAGGGGGGCCAAAAGGCTGCCTCCTTTTGGTGCCTGAAATTCCCACCCTTAACTACCGCCTGGGTCTCAAGCCCTGGGAGGTGTTATTATCACCTATTAACATCTTAAGTAAGTTTTAATGTGCTGGGAGGGGCCCTGGAGGTCAGGCTGGGAACCTTGTCCTAGGGAGGCCAGAGGAAGGGGCTTCTGACCAAATCTCCTGGTGAGAAGCCTCCTGGTGAGAAAGGAAAGAGGTCTTGGATTGAACGGGACTCAGAGGAGTTGAGAAGACAAAGCGGCCTATTTCACAGATTCCCAAGCACATCCTGTCTCCACAAGACTTCCTCAGGCCCCTCTGTGCCTTGGCTTCTCTGCCAAAACCAGTCCAGCTCAACTCCTGAACATCGCACCTCCGCTCACTGTAAGCCGCCACCCCCTGTTCTTGCTGCCATGGTCCCGGGCTTCTGAGGAAAACAAAACAAATGCCGAGATCTCCCTTTGGCTCTACAGAGCCTGGGAATGAACACAGTGGGATTAGCCATGACATCCAAATTGCTGATATCTCTACTCCCTCCAAACCTGTTTCACGCTTCCCAGGGGGCCTCAAACTGGCCCTTCCCAGAAAAAAGTCCCAGTTAAAGGGCCCTTTCCAAACAGCCTGTGGGAAGGACAGGGATGGGCGGGTGACACACTGGTCAGTGCTGCTATCATTCACTGGACAGGTGGCTTCAGGAGACCTGGGGGGCCCCAGTCAGGTTGGACAACACCGGTATTCTGGCCGTGCTGTTGACTAGCTGTGTGACCAGGACAAGTTACTTAATCACTCTGGGACTGTGATCTGTTTTTTTGGTTTTTTTAAAATATTTTATTTATTGATTTTTTAGAGAGAGAGGAGTGTGAGAGAGAGACAGAGAGAGAGAGAAGGGGGAGGAGCAGGAAGCATCAACTCCCATATGTGCCTTGACTAGGCAAGCCCAAGGTTTCAAACTGGCGACCTCAGTGTTCCAGGTCGACGCTTTATCCCACTGCGCCACCACAGGTCAGGCCTGGGACTGTGATCTGGACAAGTTATTTAATCACTCTGGGCCTCCGTTTCCTCCAAAATAAAATGGGGCTGATAATAGCAGCTACCTCATAAGATTTCTGAGAGGATGATATGTTTCCCACTCTGAGAATAGAAACCAAAATTTGCAATCCAGCCCAGGAAGCCCCGCAGGCCCTGGGCGCCCTGCTGGTCCATCACTGCAGGCTCTCTGTCCTTCCTGCTCGATCCTCTCGTTGTTGGATCTGACCTCAGATCCTCAGCACTCAACCATTCCATTCAGCACCCAGTGTGCCAGCTTTCTGGGAAATCTCTGCCCATGAGTAACTCCTTGCAGTTTTAATCTGTCTCGGCCTTGACCCTTGTGCGTTTCAATCTCCCATCCCCCTCTCCTTTCCCTACACTGGGCATTGTGCTTCACCGGACAATGGTTTGGCTGATCATGTGCTTCAGGCCAGCTCTTCTCACTGCACTGGAAGCTCTGGGGAAACAGAGACTCTTGTCATATTCACTGTGTAGCACCAGCACCTAGCACATAGCCAGCGCTCAAATAAATCTTGGTTGAATGAAAAAAATAAATAAAATGACATGATGCAGGTGAAGTGGCAGGCACAGTTCCGGACTGGTAACAGCATCAGCCACTTTGGCCGCCACTCTAGGGTTGCCGATCCAAGAACCTTCAGGGGAGTGAATGAAGGCAAGAGGCCGCTCCCCGCAAGCCACGTCGAGAGGAGCCAGGAAAACACGGTTGACATCAACAGGGAACAGTGAAGAACAGTACTGAGTTAAATGTTCCATGGTGAGTGCAACAGCCTCAGAAGGTTGGAGAGGAAGGAGCTGATGCGCACAGAGAAAAAGTATAGCAGAAGAGAACAGAGCCAAGTCTGCCGGGATGGAGGCGTTGTAACAGCAAAGGGAAGCAGGATCAAATCCCAGGTGGGAGGGAAAATCGCCCTGCCGTAGCTGCCACTGACCGTTCGCGGTGGCGGCCATCATCATCGTCATTGGGTCAATACTCAAATCAGCATTGATAACACTTAAAGAAATTCTTTTAGTATTGCCACTTTAAAGGTAAGGAACTTAAGGCTCGAGAGTGCTCTATAATTTGCTCGAGGGTTTCTACAAGAAAGCTCTGAGACTCATCCACAGCTCACTTACAGACTGAAGGGGCCAGGTGAAGGCTGGGCTAAACAGCAAACCTGGAGCCATATGACGGTGAACCTTGCGCCGGGATGATGTTTTGAAATCTAGTTGGGATGGGGCACCTAGTCCATTCTAGTACAAAATGAGGAAGTAATGTCTCAGAGTCGACAAGCTGAGCCCATGGGCTGGGGTGGCCGTGGTTAACATGGAGAGGAAGGATAGATGGATGCAGGAGAGATTTTAAAAAAAGAAATAGGTTATGAAAATAGACTGGATTTAAGTATGGGGTGTTAAAGGGTGTCATTTAAAGAGTACTCTCAAGGTTTTCTCAAGGTTTTTTTTTTGTTTTTGTTTTTTGTATTTTTCTGAAGCTGGAAACGGGGAGAGACAGTCAGACTCCCGCATGCGCCCGACGGGGATCCACCCGGCACGCCCACCAGGGGCGAAGCTCTGCCCACCAGGGGGCGATGCTCTGCCCCTCCCGGGCGGGGCGTCGCTCTGCCGAGACCAGAGCCACTCTAGCGCCTGGGGCAGAGGCCAAGGAGCCATCCCCAGCGCCCGGGCCATCTTTTGCTCCAATGGAGCCTTGGCTGCGGGAGGGGAAGAGAGAGACAGAGAGGAAGGAGGGGGGGTTGGAGAAGCAAATGGGCGCTTCTCCTATGTGCCCTGGCCGGGAATCGAACCTGGGTCCTCCGCACGCCAGGCCGACGCTCTACCGCTAAGCCAACCGGCCAGGGCCACACGAGTACTCTCAAGTTTTAAGCCAAAGCATAACGTGGGTCCACCCCCCATCCTGTCAACAGTACTTAAGGAGTTTCTTTTGATAATCTGCCCCAAAGTTTAGCAACCACTAGTCCCTCCCACACCCCCACATTTACAAACTATCCTTCCCTGGGTCCAGTGGTGTGCAGGCACTGACTCATACGAGCTGACTGAGCATAAGTCTTCCCAACTCCATGTTTAGCAACGTCATGTTGTTTGCTTGAAACCAGTCATGGAGGGAGTATTTACACCACGAAAATCGGCAAGTGCTTTTCCCTGGAAAGCTGGTTGTTACACATTTACCAGCACACGGCTGCCTGGATCCGACTTAAATTTCTCCCACTGTACCTCAGGAATGTTTTCTTCCTTTCTGCTATGACTGAAAAGTAAAGAGGGAAGAACCAGTAGACTTATAAAAGGGTGCCATGGAGCCCCTTGTGAGCAAGGTCATGTTTTGAGCTGCAGGTAATTATTGTAGCTACCAATCCCTAGAGACCACAGCTGTGTCAGAATCTGGACTGAGAATTCATTTAATTATCCCAACAGTGCTGTAAGGTAGGTCCCCCTACCATATCCCTCTTACAGATGAGACTCTGAGGCTCAGAGAAGTTATATCACTTGTACACAGTCACTAACGCAGTAAATGACAGAGCTTGATTCAATCCCGGTATGTCTGTCTCCACATCCCTTACATTTGACACGAAGGCTGTTTCTCTCTAGGAGACCTTTGCAGCCTTCTCTCTCCTGACCAGTTCTGACCAGTCCTTCTTTTTTTTTAATTAATTATTATTATTATTATTTTTTACAGTGACAGAGAGAGAGACAGATAGGGACAGACAGACAGGAACAGAGAGAGATGAGAAGCATCAATCATCAGTTTTTGTTGCGACACCTTAGTTGTTCATTGATTGCTCTCTCATATGTGCCTTGACCATGGGTCTTCAGCAGACCGAGTAACCCCTTGCTTGAGGTGAGCCTTGCTCAAACCAGATGAGCCCACGCTCAAGCTGGCGACCTTGGGTCTCGAACCTGGGTTCGCCGCATCCCAGTCCAACGCTCTATGCTCTATCCACTGCACCACTGCCTGGTCAGGCAGTCCTTCTTTTCTTTTCTTTCTTTTTTTTTTTTTTGTATTTTTCTGAAGTTGGAAACGGGGAGGCAGTCAGACAGACTCCCGCATGCACCCGACCGGGATCCACCCGGCATGCCCACCGGGGGCGACGCTCTGCCCATCTGGGGCATTGCTCTGTTGCCACCAGGGCTACTCTAGCACCTGAGGCAGAGACCATGGAGCCATCCTCAGCGCCTGGGCTAACTTTGCTCCAGTGGAGCCTTGGCTGCAGGAGGGGAAGAGAGAGACAGAGAGGAAGGAGAGGGAGAGGAGTGGAGAAGCAGATGGGCGCTTCTCCTGTGTGCCCTGGCAGGGAATCGAACCTGGGACTCCTGCATGCCAGGCCGACGCTCTACCACTGGGCCAACCAGCCAAGTCCCTTCTTTTCTTAATAGTACTGACCTCCCCCTTGGCTAGTCAGTTGGGGTCCTCACCTGCAAACACCAGAAAGCAATTCTTTTTTTTTTTTTTCTTTCAGAAAGCAATTCTGATAGGGCAAATAAGGGATTTATTTAGAGGTTACTAGGTAGATCACAAAATTGCCAGAACAGTAGAAAATTAAGCTTGGAAAACAAGCAGGAATCAAAGGAGACTAGGTGCCCTTGACACCAATGCTGTCACTACACCACTGGCCGCAGGCATCAGCTTTGCTGCTGTTGGAAATGACGTAGTTGCCGCTGCCCGAGATGAACTCTCTTCTCCTACTTCTCTGCATTGCCCATCTGGGTTCTGAGCCCCAGTGGGAGCATGTGGTTGACTGAGCATCACTCACTTCATTCCACCCTAACCTCCAGGTGGCAGGGTGGGCTTCTAAATAGGAGCAAAGTCTTTCCATCAGGATTCTTACGGAAGGGGTCCCCAAGCATAGGAGGGGGCCTCAGATGCTGGGTAGCCTCAGGGAGCTCCACCACTTTCAAGCACTGGTTTTTCCTAATTCCTTGGTGGCCTGTGTGCAGCCCACTTCCTTGTGCTCCTGGGAGACATATGGAATACCATCCATCACTTTTCTTCTCCCGTTCCCTATAAGTCTTTCTTTACCACAAGTTAGGACACATTCAATTACAAATGATAGGGGAAAAAGAACAGCTAAAACAGTTAAGAGAATTTATGGGCTGATGTAGCTAAAAAAAGAAAAAAAAAAAGGGCATAAAGTATTTGCCTTCAGGTCAGGTTTGATCTAGCACTTCAAGTGATGTCATGAAAGACTTCACTTTTTTTTTTTTTTTTTTTTTTTTTGCTCTCTGCTCTGCCTCCTAATAGTAGCCAAGTGGTCTCCACAGTTTTCAATTATATGCCTTTACATCTCCCATTCTAGAAGAAGGAACAGTTTTTCTAGTGGCTCCTACTCTGGTTTAGATCCCATCCCTACTTTTGGCTTGAATTGGGGACACATGCCCATCTCCAAACAATGACTGTGGTCATGGTATGGGATATACTGACTGATTCAGGAACCAGGATCCAACCCTGGAGCCAAGGTTGGAGGCCAATTCCAACCCAACCTGAACGTGGGCAGGCAGAGCTGGCCCAATCAGGGGACTGTTAGCAAGATGGATGCTGCAGACACAACCAGAAAGTACCATCCTATTGGCATTGAGTTCTACACTATTCCCATATCAGCTCTGAGACTCCTTTTATCTCTGTTAGCATATCAGAAAGGTGTATGTACTTGGTGACAATTAGTAATATTCCTTATGAATCCTTGCACCTCAATGTTTAGCACAACACCTAATACATACGCACAGGGTGTGTCTGTCTAATGAAAAAGAAAGTGGTCAGCAAGTAAGAACAAAATTTTTAAATGGAAGCATTCTATGAAAGGCTCATAAACCACTGAGCAGTATTTCTAGGGAGGGGGCTTTTAAAATCTGCCCCAGCCAAGGACAGATCCTGTTGCCCTGCCAGGTGAAGGACTTTCCTGAGGTTTACGTAGGGCAGTGCCAGCTGTCAGTGGCTGGTTGGGTTATTTGAGGTGTTGTCTGCCTCCCAGGAATCTATGTGGGCTCGGTGCCCTCAGCTGCACTTCCAATCTAAAGGTGACGCTGTGAGTCACCAAGGTGGGTGTGGGGGCTGGGGCTATCAGTACTGGCTTTGTTGAACAATGCCCCTCTGTGAAATCCCTATTCATCAAGCATGACTCATTCTGTCTTTTTAGAACAGGTTTCCGGTCTCCTTTGGGTCTCTGGGGCTCCATGGCACAGGCTCTGAAGCAAAATATTGTAATGATAATAAAAGACAGAGAGAAAAAGAACAGGAGAGAAAACTTATGAACATGAATAGCTTCTCTTCTTTCCTCTGGCTCAAATGTATTAAAAATGTAGGTCTCCAAACAAACTCAAAGTCCCCCAGACTGGGTCCGCATTTCAGAATGGTGCAGATATTATCCCAAATACATCATTATCCTTAAAGCATTCTTACCTCAAGATTGATTTGTTCAGAGAACATGCAGCACAAAGCCCTCAGGGACATCTGGGCTGTTTCCAATCCATTCATGTCCTAATCCTTTTTCTTAATAAATGTTATTTTTTAGAGCAGTTTCAAGGCTTATAGAAAAACTGACCAGAAAGGACAGAGAACTTCCATATGCCCCATCCCCTCTCTTCCACATTATTCCCCTATTGCTAACCTGCATTATTAGTGTGGTACATTTGTTACATTTGATGAATCAATATTGATACATTATTACTAACTAAAGTCCATAGCTTATATTAGGGTTCACTCTTTGTGTTGTACATTCTATGGGGTTTGACAAATGTATAATGCCATGCATCCACCAATACAAGATCATACAGAATAGTGTCACTGGCCTAAAGATTCCCTGTGCTCCGTGTACTCACCCTCCACCCAGATTCACTCCCCCCTCCAACCATGGACTGATCTTGTACTGTCTTATAGTTTTGCATTTTCCAGAATGTCATAGAGTTGGAATCATATGGTATGTAGCCTTTCAGATTGTCTGGCTTTCACTGAGTAATATGCATTTAAATTTTCTCCATGTCTTGTCATGGCTTTGAAATTCATTTCTTTTTTTATCAGTAAATGGTATCCCTTTGGCTGGTTGGACCATTGTTTGTTCACCTCTTGAAGGACATCTTGGTTGCTTCCAAGTTTTGATAATTATGAATAAAGATGCCATAAACATTCATGTGCAGGTTTTTGTGCAGACATAAGGTTTCAACTCATTTGGATAAATACCAAGGAACATAATTATTGGATCCCATGATAAGAATATATTTAGTTTTGTAAGAAACTGCCAAACTGTGTTTCAAAGTGGCTGTCTCATTCTGCATTCCCACCAGCAGTGAATGAGAGTTCCTATTGCTCTACATCCTTGCCAGCATTTGGTGGTATCAGTGCCCTTGGGGACATTCATGCTATTTTCTAGAAAGGTTCTATCTTGCAACCAACCCACTCTATGGTTCCATCTTACTTTTTTTTATTATTCTTAAAAAAAGAAACACCAAGCCTGACCAGGCAGTGGCGCAGTGGATAGAGCATTGGACTGGGATGCCGAGGACCCAGGTTCGAGACCCCGAGGTTGCCAGCTTGAGCGTGGGCTCATCTAGCTTGAGCAAAATAAAAAATGCTCACCAGCATAGACCCAAGTTCGCTGGCTCAAGCAAGGGGTTACTCGGTCTGCTGAAGGCCTGCGGTCAAGGCACATATGAGAAAGCAATCAATAAACAACTAGGGTGTCGCAACGAAAAACTGATGATTGATGCTTCTCATCTCTCTCCGTTCCTGTCTGTCTGTCCCTATCTATCCCTCTCTCTGACTCTCTCTCTCTGTCCCTGTAAAGAAAAAAAACCCAAAACACCAAGATGAGTAGTTTCAACTTTAAATTTAGGGCAAATTTGTTATGCAGTATTAGGTAGCTGATACAAGAGCCATATGTCAGCCTAAGAGCCAGCAGCTCTAACTTGGCAGGCATGTGAGTCAGCCATGTTGAGTCCTCCAGCCTCAGTCAAGCCTTCAGATGGTTGCCATTCTGATATGTGACTGCAATTGCAGAAAAGAACCCAAGTATATACTGTCCAGCCAAGACCTCCCTGAATTCTTGACCTACAGAAACAACTGATTTCCTAGACTTCATTATGACTATGCAATAGAAGTTCCAGACTCTCGGGTTATTCTCATTTAGTAGAATTGGAGAGAAAAAAGGAGCGACCCTTTGTTTCAGTCTTGGCGTGTTGCTTGCTGGGTACACATCAGTAGACAAGACCCTTCTCTTCTTGGTGCTTCAGTTTCCTAGCACCACCAACCCTGTTCCCTGTCAGGAATTACCTGAGAACAACTGTGGAAGTCAAGAGTCACTTGAACAAATTTCAAAAGTCATGTGAATGGAAGGGCCAGTAGTCTATCCGACTTTGGACTATTAGGTAGGATTTCCTTTTCCTGCAGTGACACCATCCAGATTGCATGTGGACTCTCCTGAAGCTGGGACTCTGTCCTCTAGGTGCACCAGGGTGCTAACAACTTATTGGACACATATGTACTATGTATTTTACATGTATTATTTCAATTAATTCTTTCCCAACCCCATAGGTAAATATTTTTATTCTTTTTTTTAATTAAAAAAAATGTAATTACCATTTACATATTATTTTGTATTGGTTTCAGGTGTACAGCACAGCGGTAAGACAATCATATACTTTACAAAGTGCTCCCCCTGATATTTCCAGCACCCACCTGGCACCATGTACAGTCATTACAATATCACTGACTGTATTCCCTATGCTGTAATTTACATCCCTGTGACTATTTTGTAACTATCAATCAGTACTTGTCAATCCCTTCACCTTTTTTCTTTTTCTTTTTATAATTTTTTAAAAAGTTTTTTATTTATTCATTTTTTTAGAGAGGAGAGAGAGAGAGAGAGAGAGAGAGAGAGTAGAGGGGAGGAGAAGGAAGCAACAACTCCCATATGTGCCTTGACCAGGCAAGCCTGGGGTTTTGAACCGGATACCTCAGTGTTCCAGGTCAACACTTTATCCACTGCGCCACCACAGGTCAGGCCCCTTCTCCTTTTTATTATTCCTTTTTTTTTTTAACTGATAAAAAGAAAGAGAGAGAGCAGTTTTGACTTTCAACTAAAAATGGAGGATTGAATATACACAAATGTGTTTGCCCCCATCCAAAACTCCATTTTAAGACTAAACTGATTTTTTAAAAAGCCAAACAATGGCACATAGCCCAGGCTCATAAATATTTGTTAAATACATAAATAAAAGCAATGAATGAAAAATAATTAATAAGCCTACAAGGTAAATAAAGTAGACACTGAACTCACACCAATAAAAATTTGGAAGCTGGAACTACTATTACTGGATGTTGCAGACCTGAGAAAGCTGAATCCTAAATCAGCTGTGAAGAAAGCCAAGGAACAGCCAGATTATAGCTCAGAGGTCCTCCAAGGCTTGCTCAGGATAGGGAGCATCTGCTAGTTCCTAAAGCGAGGTGGGCGGAGCTAGAAACACGGTCCTGGTTAAAGGCTGGTTTAAGAATGGGTGGATCCCCACTTCAGTCAGCTGTATTATTCCCTCTCTTCTACCTCAGCAAGAGTGAGGGAGTGACGGGAAAACAGGAATCACGTAACGTGGGCATACTGCATGCCAAGGCCCCCGCCCTCCTTCCAACCTTGGTTCCCAGAGCACTAGCAGCCAGCTGTACTCTCCGGGCAGGAGATTGGAAACCCCTTGTCTGGGGTATTTGATTAGCCCAAGAGAAAAGATGAGAATACTAAAATCAGGAGTTTCCCCGTGCGGGAGCCAGCCAGATCAACATACAGCAACAATTATAGTTAATAAGCCCCACATACTTAGAGCTTCCAACTGATACCTCATTTTAAAATATGAAAACCAAGGGTCATTTAGACATTTGAGGAAAGCCAAATGAAAGAGACCCAATCATAACAGAGCATTCTGGAGGAAGCAGAAATAGTGAAGAAATTTTAAAAACGTTTAAAGAAGAAATCTCTTTTAAAAGCTCGTTACTGCCTGATCTGTGATGGTGCAGTGGATGGGGTGTTGACCTGGAATGCTGAGGTCGCTAGTTCGAGGCTCCAAGTCAAGGCACATACAACAAGCAACTACTGTGAATTGATGCTTCCTGCTTCTCTCTCTCTCTCTCTCAAATCAATAAAGGAAATCTTTAAAATAAATAAAGAAAAATTCATTACTATTTCCAGAGATTTGAAAGATAAAACTGAGTAACTCTCCTAAAAAGTAGACTAAAAAGACAAAGAGCCCTGGCCAGATAGCTTGGTTGGTTAGGCAGGGATCCCCAAACTTTTTACACAGGGGGCCAGTTCACTGTCCCTCAGACCGTTGGAAGGCCGGACTATAAAAAAAAACAACTATGAACAAATCCCTATGCACACTGCACATATCTTATTTTAAAGTAAAAAACCAAAACTGAAACAAATACAATATTTAAAATAAAGAACAAGTAAATTTAAATCAATAAACTGACCAGTATTTCAATGGGAACTATGGACTTGCTTTTGGCTGAGATGGTTAATGTCCGGTTCCATATTTGTCACTGCTAACTGTAACAAGTGATATGACGCACTTCCAGAGCCGTGAGGCATGCGTCCCACATCACCGGAAGTAGAACTGTACATGAGCAACTCATCCTGTGCTCCTCTCACTGACCACCAATGAAAGAGGTACCCCTTCTGGAAGTGCAGCAGGGGCTGGATAAATGGCCTCAGGGGCCCGCATGCGGCCCACAGGCAGTAGTTTGGTAGTTTGGGGACCCCTGGAGAGGAAGTGCAGAGGTTGCTTGTTCGATTCCCAGTCAGGGCACATACAGGAACGGATCGATGTTCCTGCCTCTTCCGTCTCTGTCTCTTCCTCTCTCCCTTCTTCTCTTGCTGAAATCAATTAAAAAGAAAAAGAAGACAGAGGTAGAAAATAAGAGAGAAATGATCAAAGTGGAAGATTTCTCCAGAGGGTCAATCTTCAGTAAACAGGTTTCCAGATGAAGAGAACAGAGAAAATGAAGGACAGTAAATCATTAAAGAAAAGAATCAGTCAGGGTTTAAACAGAAGCAGACCCACTACAAGTAACACAGGTAAGGGACTTGTTACAGGGGTTAGGCCTCATACAACTGTGGTGTGGGTGGAGCAGTCTATGCAGACTGTTGCCTTTGCAACTAGTGTTGAGCCTAAAGTCAATGCAGACAGGCAGTTGGGAAGGAAAGGTGGATGTGGGTAAGAGGAAAGACCAGGTGGAACCCAGGAGGGCAAATTAGAATCCATGTCTTTCTCTCACTACTTCCAAGAGGTGATAGGACTCAAATAATTTAACAACTGATTCTCTGCCCTAATGACTGTTTTAAGTATAAAAAAATATATAGCGAAAGGTAGTTTATTATTTCATGCATTTAATACTTAAATAAGAACAATAAAAGAGGTACACAAAACTATGTTATAAGAAAGAGTTTTAAATTTTTTTTATTGATTGATTTTAGCCAGAGAGGAAGGGAGAGAGAGTGGGACAGGAACATCGATCTGTTCCTGTATGTGCCCTGACCAGGGATCAAACCAGCAACCTCTGTGCTTCGGACTGATGCGGTAACCCATGGAACTATCTGGCCAGGGCTAAGAAAGAGGTTTAAAATATTAATGAAAAAATATTAAATACCTGACAAAAACAATAAAACTGTTATTTAAGATATTTCCATATTGCTTCTTGGTTGGTGTCCCAACTTGCAATTTTTTTTTCACCTATGGACGGAATGAACATTACTACGGGTGCTTAGAATATGCTGTTGAGTAGATAAACATTAAAAAAGAGTAAGGAATGTAAATTTGTGACTTCCACATTGGGCGGTTGCCCAGGCGCCCACCTTAGAGAGAACCCTGATTATAAGTGCCATTTTAACAACCAGTTTGCTGAACTCAACAAAAAATTAGGAATCGGTTCTGCTGAACCAAAGCAAACTGGCTGAATCCCACCACTGCTTCCAAACTAAATGTCAGAGATGATGTAGAGGAGAAGCTAGCCACCTTCACTACCACAAAACCCCACGCACACTGGCCAAGGAAGTTGGAGAGGCTGAGGGAACAGCCGTGGTGAGAGCTGTGGGGGCTGCAAGGTCAAGTGCTGCTGCAAACCAACCAGGTGAGCTAGCAAATGCCTCAGTAGCTGGCACTGGATTCCAACCTTCAGAGTAGTACAGGTATGGCCGCTGCTTCATTTCCACCTTTCAGGTCTGGTACAGAACGTCCTTTGTGGACAACGCTAGCCTGATACCATTCAGAGAAGGGAATTCTGGAAGACATAATTCCAGCTTGGCAAAGATGATGTAGTACAAAGCAACCATAAGAAATCACGCAGGCCCTGTCCGGTTGGCTCAGTGGTAGAGCATCGGCCTGGAGTGCAGGAGTCCTGGGTTCGATTCCCGGCCAGGGCACACAGGAGAAGCTCCCATCTGCTTCTCCACCCCTCCCCCTCTCCTTCCTCTCTGTCTCTCTCTTCCCCTCCTGCAGCCAACGCTCCATTGGAGCAAAGTTGGCCCGAGTGCTGAGGATGGTTCTGTGGCCTCTGCCTCAGGCACTAGAATGGCTCTGGTTGCAACAGAGCGATGCCCCAGATGGGCAGAGCATTGCCCCCTGGTGGGCGTGCCAGGTGGATCCCGGTTGGGCGCATGCAGAAGTCTGTCTGACTGCCTCCCTGTTTCCAACTTCAGAAAAAAAAAAAGAAAAAGAAATCACGCAATAACACTTATCAGAATGGAAACACATCTTTAATTAAAAGAGTCCAACAGAGTGCCCTGATGAATGGATGAAAATAGGCTCACATCAAGGCACTTTGTTGTGAAGTTTCAGAAAACTGGGGACAAAGAGAAAACAAGTTTCCTAAGAGAAAAAAACAGGTTTCAATCATAATGACCTCCAGTCACACAACAGCAACTCTGAAAGTTAAAAAAAAAATACCATGTTTTCAAGATTCTGAAAGAACCACTTCCAACCTAGAATTCCTCACTCAAATGCTCACTTCAAGGTAAGAGTGGAAGTAGGCATTTTCAAACATGAAGGTCCAAGCAGGCTGCAAAACGATGTGGTCGTGATCTACCAGCAGCTATGGGATTCTGGTCCCGGGATCCAACAGCAGAGGGAGGAGACAAGAGCTCTGGGAGACAGTTTAGGGAGACGCCCCCCCTGCCCCCAAGATAACAGCTGTGCCTAAGTCCCAGAGAAAAACCAAGCTGACCCAATGGTCAGAGAATCTTCAGGGACTTCTCAGAGGTCAAATTGACAGAATGTCATGTATTTTACTGTAATGAGAGGAGATTCACAATCAGAGATTCTTTGGCTTGAATTTAGAAGTCATATCAAATACTTAGCAAATAAACAAATTGTTGTTTCCCTCCAGGGAAAACAACAATTATAGAAGAAAAAACCAATCATAGAATGCTCAGCTGTAAACAGCATTCCACAGTCATGATAATATAAATGCTGAATATTGATCTAATAAATATTAGATGTAACTATTTTGGGAGACAGGAAGAGGAGTAAGGGAAGAAATGAAGATGCTCAAAGAGCAGTCCTCATGTTCCAATCTGGAATTCTAAGATTGACTGTCTGTATTTATTCTAGGTGAAAATATTGCCTAATAGAAAAACACATGTAGTTTAGGCCCTGGCCAGTTGGTTCAGTGGTATAGTGTCCACCTAGCATGTGGATGTCCCAGGTTTGATTCTCAGTCAGGGCACACAGAAGTGACCATCTGCTTCTCTTCCCTCCCCCTTCTCTTTCTCTTCTCCCACAGCCATGGCCCTATTGATTTAAGCAAGTTGGCCCTAGGCATGGAGGATTGCTCTATGGCCTCCTCTTCAGGTGCTAAAAATAGGTTGGTTGCCGAGCAACAGAGCAACCCCCAGATGGGCGAGCATCTCCCTATAGAGGGCTTGCTAGGTAGATCCCAGTTGGAGCACAAGCGAGAGTCTGTCTGTCTGCCTCCCCGGCTCTCACTTAACTAAAAAAAAAAAGAAAAAAGAAAAAAGAAGAACACATGTAGTTTATATTATGACACATATGGTTCTGTTTCATAGTGGGAAGCCACAGATAATGCTGAAAACTAGAAACTCAAGAAGTAGCAATCTAATTATGTTAGTTAGATATGCAGAGGTAATTACCAAAAGAAATAGCTAAAGGACTTCAAAGCACTTGCCTCTACGGAGGAGAAAATGGCATTGGGGAGACCTGCCATTTAAAAGTAAGTTTTGTAAAAGTATTTGAATCTAAACTGGGAC
Source organism: Saccopteryx leptura (assembly GCF_036850995.1). Classification (NCBI taxonomy): domain Eukaryota; kingdom Metazoa; phylum Chordata; class Mammalia; order Chiroptera; family Emballonuridae; genus Saccopteryx; species Saccopteryx leptura. The sequence goes on along the minus strand of NC_089508.1, from coordinate 164,520,557 downwards.
ATATGGTACTTTGACTAAAAACAAAACAAAACCAAAAAAAAACTAATGAAAACATAAAGATAGATGATTTGAATATTGGTAGTCATTTCCAAAATGCCTAGGTTGAAATCCTAATGCCCAATGTGATGATATTAGGAGGTGGGGCATTTGGGACATGCAGGCTCTGCCCAGAGATCCCAGAGGATTCCCTAGTCCCTCGACCACACGAGAACACCGTGAGAAGTGATCAGTGTGCAGTCCCAAAGAAGGCCCTCACCAGAACCCGGCCACACTGGCATTCGATCTCAGACTTCCAGCATCTGGAGCTGTGAGAAATGAGTGTCTGTTGTTTATAAGCCACCCAATCTGTGGCATTTTGTTTTAACAGCCTGAATGGACTAAGAAGGCCACCAACTCTTAAGAAAGAGGGAAAGGAAAGGGGAAAAAAAGGAAAGAGAATAAAGCTTTAAATAGTTATTTTGGGCCCTGGCCGGTTGGCTCAGCAGTAGAGCATTGACCCGGCAAGTGGAAGTCCCAGGCTTGATTCCCGGTCAGGTACACAGGAAAAGTGACCATCTGCTTCTCTTCCTTCCCCCTCCCCCTTCTCTTTCTCTCTCCCTTTCCCACAGCCATGGCTCGAGAGATTTGAACACATCGGCCCCATCCGCTGAGGATAGCTCCATGGAGCCTCCGCTTCAGCTGCTAGAAATAGCTCGGTTGCAAGCATGGCCCCAGATGGGCAGAGCATCAGCCCCAAACGAGGGTTGCCAGGTAGATCCCAGTTGGGCATATGCGGGAGTCTGTCTCTGTATTTCCCCTACTCTCACTTAAAAAAAAAAAAAGTTACTTTGCCTTCCCCAAGTTCAGAGCACTGATAAATGATAAAGCTGAGTTTTGAGCCCAGGTTCATCTGAGTCCCCAACACTTGCAAAAAATTGCTACATAACATCATGTGGACCCTTGAAGTTCTTCTGGTCTGCAGTGGACCCAACGCCTGGTGGGTGATAGTGCATCTCAGGCAGATAGAGAGGTCAAGGGCACAGTTAGTGAAAGGTTGTAGAGAACCTGGTAAACCAGTGGTTAATCAGAGAAACATGGGGGGTGTCTTCTGAACTGAGCTGGTCACTGGGGGGTCCAAAGGGATGGCCTGTGTGGGTGAGGGTTTGGCACACAGGGAAAGAGGCGCCCACAGGGACAGAAGTTTGGACTCCCTGTAGAGATGCTGGTGGGAGGGGAGGAAGGAAGGGCGGACCAAGGAGGAAAAAGGACGCCCCTGGACAGGAATGGGAGCACAGCCCAGGACAAAGCCCATTCAGCAGGGCAGCTGCAGATTTCCATTCTTGAATCAGTGCTTCCAGAAAGAGCAAACAGCAGGAGCTCGATAATACCTGCTGAATGCATGAATGCATGAGCAAAAGTCAGGGGCTCTCCAGTGGTCCAGATTCACCTTCCTGCACCCCAAGCAGTGACAAGCTGGATGTTTCAAGGCTCTCATTAGACAAAGAATGCTCGAGTCTCAGCTCTCTCGCCACAACCTATGTGGGGTGGTGGTGTTGGAAGCCTTCCTACCAGCTCTCAAGAGCAGAATGCTACATTTTCAGGAAATTTGTAGGCTAGTTGTCATCATGCTGGTATCCTGAAATTGGCCACAGAAGGAGTAATAACACTATGGGAATTTGTAAAAACTGGGAATTAGGGCTTTGTTTTAATTTCAGAAAGCTAGTTGTTGGACATTTACCAGCATGCCACTGCCTCCATGTGCTAAAGAGGGAAAAATAGACACAGATTGAGTGACTAGGGAAGGTATAGCGATCGTGTTAATTATAAGAGCTAACATTTATGGAGTAGTACTATATACACACACTATATTAGCTGCTTTCATAAACGCAATCTTACAAAAGCCCTATGAGGTAGGCATTTATTTTTACTCATTTTATGCACACTGGGGCTGAAATCCAAGGAGAGTAGGGCGTTTGCTCAAGTATACAAGCCAGTAAGTAGGAATCAAGCCTCCTGCTTCAGATGCAAAGCCCAAGCTCTGAACAACACCACAGGGAGGCAACATTGCAAAGTAGTTAAGTGTGAGGATGCTAGAGCCGGTGTGCCTGGATTCAAACACCGCTCCAACATTCACTAACCATGTGACCTGAAGATAGTCGATCACTTTGCCTCAGTTTCCTCATCTGTAAAATTGGATAAATAATGATACCTTCACACAAAGCCCTGATACTAACAAGAAAGTTCATTGTCATTACTTTAATTATTGACAAAGTTTGATGGGTTTTATCTTATTTTGTATTTGATGAGACTGATTCGAAAATGCATTTCATCTCAGAAGAATACACAAGAAAGTGGCTTGTTAGTAGCCTCTAGGGAGCAGTGGGGACAGATGTGGAAAGGAGGCTGAATGAGCCAAGGTTTATTCAGGAAACAGCAAGCACGGCAGTCATGTGATCAGGGAAAATCTAACGTGAAGAAATGTTAATGCGATGTAAAATTGCTAGCCAGGTAACTGAAGGGGTAAACCCTCCACGGTTTCATGGATGTCACAGTTGCAGGAAGCTGCTACCACCCACTGGGGTGGGGAAAACACAGGGGAGAGATGCAATGAAATTAATTATTAAAACTTAGAAGTTGGGGAGGAGACCTCGTAGCATGTGCGAGGACAGGGACCGCTCAGGAAGGGGGCTCTGATGGCTGGCGCTGGTGTCTTGGTGGAGGGGGGGCGTGCACTGAGGCTGTCGTGTTAGAAGAAGTACCAATTGGATTCTGCTGCTGCTGCTTTGGAAGGCAGGATGAAGAAGGGATGCTGGGCCGGGGGTGTTCACACTGGAAGAAGCAGATAGGAGCCCTCAGAAGGAGCAAGTTTCTTCTTCCTCCTCTGGCTTCACAATCCCCGGCTCTGCCAATGGGGACAGTCTCACAGGAGGCAGCTGACAAAGCAGAAATGTCCTCTGCAGCCCCAGGTGCAGGCTCCAGAGGCTGAGTAAAAAGATGGGTTTAGCCAGACAATAACTTCATGACTGCCACAGTCTTCAACCGAATAGCCGATTACCTCTGGAACTGTAGTTCATGGAGAGTATTACCCAATTTTTAAAACATATAAAACTTAAGTTGGAGAGAAAAGAAAACCTGATATTTGTCAATGAGCTTGGCTGTGTTATGTATTTGGCACAAAAATAAGTGCTTAATATACATTTATTGAGCGAGTGAGTGAATGGAAAGAAGCAATTCATGCAAGCGTGTGCATTCACAGTCAATTCTCAGGAGGATACAGTGGGAGACGAAACAAGCCCAGCCCCTGCTTCTGTGGTGAGGGCACAGAACAGACTTACCCGGGAACAAATGAGCTTAATTTCAAACAGCAACAGAGGGTGTGCAGGGCACAAATCCGGTGAGGGTGTGGTTAGTTCAGGGGGCAGAACATATTAGAGGGGACAGGCAGGTCCTCTCTAGGATGATAACATTGAAACTGAGACCTGGAGGATGACAAGGACCAACGCCAACAAGTCTGAAGAAAGAGTATCCTAAGCAGAGAGAATGCACCTGCAAAGACCCTGAGGCGGGAGAGAGCTTGGTGTGCTTCAGACTGGCTGACAGCCTGGTGACAGGTGTGCTGAGTGAGGGACTGGGGGCATGAGACACTCAGAGCTGAGCTGGTACCAGGGACTGGATCTAGCTGGGCTTTGTAGACAATAGGAAGGGGCTTGTGTTTTAAACTTTTTTTTTTAATTGTAGCATTTTAGTTGAAGTTATCAGCAGGCTTCTCTTGCGCAAAGATCAGTCTGCCTGGTAGAGAATGGGTCGCAGTGGTAAAGAGTGGAAGGAAGGGACTGTATTCATTTCCTGAGGCTGCCATGTAAATTATCACAAACTTGGTGGCCTAAAACAATAGACACTCATTCCTTCATAGCTCTTGAGGGCAAAAGTTCAAAATCAAGTGTCAGCCGGGTCATACCTCCCCGCCAGTCTCCCGGGGAGGATCTTGTCCCGTTCAGCTTCTGGAGGCTCCATGTGTCCCTTGGCTTGTGGTAGCGTAACACCAATATCTGCTTCTGGCTTCACATGGCCTTCTTTCTGTGTCTTCTCGCAGTGTGTCCCGTTTCTTCTTTTCTTATAATGGCACTTGTTGGATTTAGGGCTCATCCAGTTAATCCAGGATGATCTCATAGTGAGATCCTTAACTTAATTACATCTGCAAAGACCTGTTTTTCAAATAAGGTCACATTCATGAGTATCAGGGGTTAGGAATGGTTCATATATTTTGGGGGGCCACAATTCAACTCACTACAGAGATCAATGAGGAGACCGATGCAATTATTATGCAAATGAGGAATGATGGTGGGTTAGAACAGGGAGGTGACTAGAGATGGACAAAGTAGATAGGCTGTGTATTCATCAGGGTTCTCCAGAGAAACAGAACCAATGGGATGAATGTACATGTATAGAAAGCGATCTCCTATAAGGGATTGCTTCACATGAGAAGTCCCAAGATCATCGTTGCCAAGCTGGTGACTAGGAGAGCCAATCTGTAGTTCCAGTATGAGGCTGAAGGCCTGAAAACCAGTGATAATGTAAATGCTAATCCTAAAGCTGGCAGGCTCGAGACCCACAAAGAGCCAATATCTTCCCCAAGTCTGAGGCTGGAAAAGACCAATATCCCAGCTTAGCAGTCAGGCAGGAATGGTTTTTTCTTAAACAACTTTTTTTTTGTTCTGCTTAAGACTTTAACTTAACATATTGGCCTGGCCTGTGGTGGTGCAGTGGATAAAGCATCGACCTGGAATGCTGAGGTCGCTGGTTCAAAACCCTGGGCTTGCCCAGTCAAGAACATATGACAACCAATCAATGAACAACTAAAGTGAAGCAACTATAAGTTGATACTTCCAACTCTACCCCTCCCCTCCATAAAAATCAATAAATAAAATCTTTAAAAAAAAAAAAAAAGACTTCAATGGATTGGGTGGAGCTCATCCTCATTAGGGAAAATAATGTGCTTCTAATTCAAACATTAATCCCAGCCAGAGGCACCCCTCACAGACATCCTGAATAATGTCTGGTAACACCAGGGCCCAGTCAAGTTGACACATAAAATCTGCCATTGCAGGTGGGGAGTAAGGGATGGAGGAAGAGAACAGGGGGTCTCATGTTCCAGAAAGAGATATATACTGATTAATTCAGGGCCAAATGGCAGAAGTAGCGAGGAGAGACCTCGGAGAAACCGGAGGCTGGTGGACACTGTCCTGTCGGGAGGGGAAAGCTGAGTCACTGCTTCAGCCCTGATCACTCTCCTACAGCTGCTGTCTTTCCCCGTCCCTAGAAAAGCATCTTCCTGTCAACTACTGAGGCAAGCTGCTCCCTTTATGAAGGAGTCCCTGGCTGTGGCAGCATTGTCACCAAGCAAACGGGTCAGTGCAGAGTTGGGTTGCACAGGGCACCATCTTCTGACATCAATATGGGATCTTTGCAAACCTTCCCCCTACATCTCCAGCTCATTCAGGGCTGCTCAGGAATATACAATTAATATCAATCAACGGTGCTGCACAAATTCTGTAGCATTCTGATTTCCATACCTGTGAAATGATGAGACTCATGGCTACACTCAACATCTTCCAGCTTTCTGTACCTTACTGTTTTCTCCTTATATTAGGGCAGATGCCCTACCTGGATAGCTCAGTTGGTTAGAGCATTGTCCTGAGGCGCAGAGGTTAGCTGTTCGATCCCCGGTCAAGGCATATACGGGAACAGATGTTCCTGTCTCTCTCCTGCTCTCTCCCTGCCTCTCTTTAAAGTCAATAAAATAAATATTTAAAAATTTATTTTTAAAGATAGAAATCCACTGAGCCTGACCAGGCAGTGATGCATGGATAGAGCTGAGGCCCCAGGGACAAAACCCAGAGGTCACCAGCTTGAGTGCAGGGTCGCTGGTTTGAGTGTGGGGTCATAGACATGACCCCCATGGACGCTGGCTTGAGCAAAGGGTCACTGGCCTGTCTGGCGCCCCCTGGTCAAGACACATATGAGAAAGCAATCAATGAACAACTAAGGTGCTGCAAGAAAGAATTGATGCTTCTCATCTCTCTCCCTTCTTGACTGTCCATCTCTCTCTGTCCCTCTCTCTGTCTCTCTGTCTCCGTCTCTCTCACTAAAAAAAAAGAAAAAATAAATCCATTGAGATTTTTATATATAATAACTCTATAGACTTCACCTCAATATTAAGAAGGTATATTCCTCCCAGATCTGTTCTAGGTAAAGGCATTGTATCAGTTATCTATTGCTTCATAAGAAATTACCTCAAAACTTAGTGGCTTAAATAGCAAACATTTATTATTTTGCAATTTCTGTGGGTCAGGAATCCAAAAGCAATAGAAACTGTGTGATTCTGACTCAATGTCTTTCATGAGGTTATAGTCAAGATGCTGGCCAGGGCTGCGGTCAGGCTGGAAGACCCACATCCAAGATGGCCAACTCACATGGCTGTGACCAGGAGAACTAGTTCCTTGCTGGCTATTGGAAGGAGCCCTATGTTCCTTACCATATGAGCCTCTCCCTAGGGCTGCTGAGTGTCCTCACATGATGGCTGGCTTTCCCCAGAGTAACTGATTCCAGAGAGAACAAAGAGAAAGCTGCAATCCCTTTTATGATCTGCCCTGAGATGTCACACACTCCATTATTTTGGCCACATTCTATTTGTTACAAGTGAGTTATTAAGTACAACCCACACTCAAAAAGAGGAGAACTAAGTCTCATTTCTTGAATCATAAAATAATTTGTGAGCATATTTTAAGTGCCCAGGTACTCTGGGAGCTTGTCTCTGACATCGAGCAGACTCTGAGAAATGGTTATTATAAAGGGAAGAATGAATCTATCAGACAGTGCTTATCAGGAAAACTAATGAGTCACAGAGTGAGATTATATCTCTCCCCCTCCCTATAAATTGGGTAGCAAGAACATCAATAGTAACAATATCAATGAAACATCAACAATAATAATGGCCCTTAATATCTGCTGAGTACTCTTCAAACTGTTAGCATCTCAAGAGTAGGAGCATGGCTTGTCTCATTTTCTACTATATTTCCAGCACCTAGAAGCAGGTGCTCAATAAAAATTTAGGATTGAATAAACACATTCTCATTTTAATGTCACAAGAAACTTATGAGGTAGCCACTGTTGTTCCCATCCTATAGGTGGGAAAACTGAGGCACAGGGAGATTCAGTAATTTTTGAGAGTGACATGACTAATAATGATAGAGTTAGAATTAGAACCCAGACTGATTCCAAACATCACCACCACCCCCACCAGCCACAGAGAAATGGACAGACAATTTGTAATTAACAAATCAATACAGAGGGTCCCTGATTTATGATGATTCAACTTACCATTGTGCAAAGGCTAACCACATTCAGTGGAACATGTACTTTGAATTTTGAATTTTTGACAATATATTCTCTTGCGATGCTGGGCAGTGGCAGCAACAAATTCTCTACAGTAAATTCAGAGTGTGAGATGATTTTGCTCAACTGTAGGTTCACATAAGTGTTCTGAGCACATTTCGGTTGGTTAGGTGTATTGCCTGCATTTTCAACATGAAAGATTTCCAGCTTACAATGGGTTTATAGGGACATAACCCTATTATAAGTTGAGAAGCATCTGTACTGGTAATAATGGGGTTGCTTGAATTAATGAAAAGAAGATGAAGTCTGAATGAAAACAAAATACTGGATAATCCAAAAGCCACCTTCATTTAGTTCAGGAAGACAGCCAGAAACATACTCTCAGATGAGCAGCTACATTCAAAAACCATGTGGATTTGGCTCTGATCTGTATCCAGGCTGATGTTCATCAGAAGGGATCCTCAAAGGATCCTGGCCCTGCCCTCCAGGATGCACTGAGCCAGTGCATCTCTTAAGATGCTTTAGAAAAAGAATGTATGCACACACCTCTGTGTCCCTGCCTTTTTTTTTTTTTTTTTTTTTGTATTTTTCCAAAGTTAGAAGCAAGGAGGCAGTCAGACAGACTTCCGCATGTGCCTGACCGGGATCTACCTGGGATGCCCACCAGGGGGCGATGCTCTGCCCTTCTGGGGCGTTGCTCCATTGCAACCAGAGTCATTCTAGCACCTAAGGCAGAGGCCATGAAGCCATCCTCAGTGCCCGGGCCAACTTTGCTCCAATGGAACCTTGGCTGCGGGAGGGGAAGAGAGAGACAGAGAAGAAGGAGAGGGGGAGGGGTGGAGAAGCAGATGGGCTCTTCTCCTGTATGCCCTGACCCGGTAATTGAACCTGGGACTTCCACACACCAGGCCGATGCTCTACCGCTGAGCCAACCGGCCAGGGTTCTGTGTCCTTGCTTTTGAGTCTCTTTTCTTCTGGAAGTCTTACCTGTAATTCTTGTTTTGCAAACATCATATTTCCTCCTGTTGTACTGCTAGCAGAAAAATATATTACTGAGTTTGAAAAGACAACCTCTGATTCCTCCTGGGGTTACTCTGTGTGAGGACCTGGGAAACGTTGATTTCCCAACACATGTTTAAAGGTCAAGCCGAGGGCTGTCCATGTCACAGGATGACATCCTAGCTCATATCTGACTTGTTGCATATATCCGACTCTTCTGGTTTCTCAGAGCCCCTCCTGCCAACTGCAGCATCCACCAAAGGGTACCACTGTGCACACAGCCCAGATGTGGAAGACAGAGTGAGTGGAGAAAAATGCTTATGAGACCAGACACAGGGCAGATTTTAAGTAGAATCCTGGGGCTTGTATGGTTTCAACTCACTTCTGGCCCTGACTCAGTGAGTAACAAGCAAGTTACCCATTCTTTCTGGACTTAGTTTCCTTCTCAAGAGTTCAGAGATAAATGCAGGGCTTTCCTCCTCCGAAAGGGGAGGTGACTATGTCCAAGGGAGCACATTCTGATGTGGGCTTAGCTGAAAGGCCAATTGGCCTGGAGAACCCCATGTGTTGAATCTGACTTGTGGACTTTGTTATTTATAAAAACCAATCCCCTCAAATTTAAATTAGTTGCTACCAGCAAAAACCCAGAAGGCTTTTACATTTTAAAAATTAAATAGAACAAATGTAATTCTCATTTTAATTTCACAAGAAACTTAGGAGGTAGACACTGTTATTTTCTCTAAGATATCCAAGAAATGGAAATTCTAACATTATCAGATGGGTTGCATTCCCAAAGGAACCAATGAACTGAGCTGAGTACTGGCTGTCATTGACTTTAGACAGGGCAGTATCTCTTTAGACCATTTTTGCCATAGTCTCCACCACTCCCTATTATTTACCGTTTCATGTAAATAATTATGTAATTTAAGTATTTTATTTGATTTTTCAGAATATTGTAACACTCAGATTCTGGACTTTCTTTTTTAGTTTTATTTTATTTTAATTTTTTTTAAGTGAGAGGAGGGGAGATAGTAAGACAGATTACTGCATGTGCCCCATCCAGAATCCACCTGACAACCCCCATCTGCGGGCGACACTCAGACCAACCAAGCTATCCTCAGAGCCCAGAGCTGATGCTTGAATCAATCAAGCCACTGGCTGTGGGAAAGGAAGAGAGGGAGGGGGAGAATGAGGGAGAGAGGGAGGGGGAGAAGTAGAGGGAGGGGGAGGGGGAGGGGGAGGGGGAGAAAAGCAGATAGTTGCTTCTCTTGTGTACCCTGACTGGGAATCAAACCTGGGATGTTCATATGCCGGGCCAATGCTCTATCCACTGAGCAAACCAACCAGAGCCTAGATTTTCTTTTATAAAATTTTAAAATTCATCGAAGCTGACTTAGGGTATGCCGTTGCTCTGCAGATACCTTGTGCATATGCTTGGTCTGCCAACTGAGTAATCTGCCTCCTATACACTTTTGTGGGTGGGGCATAGCTGGCTAGGCTGGGAAAGTGGCAGAGCACTGTGAGAAAAGAGGATACAGAGGGAACGTGGGACCCACATTCCACCTACCTTTAATCCACAGTCAAATGAGAACTGGACTAACTAACCCGAGGGGATGGGGAATAGTCATTAGTGTTGCTAGAGAATCATATTCTGCCATTGCAGAGCAATGCAAAATTCAAGTTTTCATCTAGCACGGGTGTTGGCAAACCTCGGCCAGCGAGCTGGTCACCTGTTTTTGAAAATAACGTTTTACTGGGACATAGCTACTCCCATTTATTTACATATTGTCTATGACTGCTTTCACCTCAAGAAGGCAACACTGAGCAGTTTCAGCAATGACCATGCAAAAGCCTAAAATTAGGAAAGCCTAAAATATTTACTACCTGCCTTTTATAGAAAAATTTGCCAATCCCTGATCACCTTGGGTTGCAAGGAACAGAGGCCCACCTGGGTTAGCTTACGCAAAAGATGTTTGTGGTCAGGACATAACAGGAGACGTGCTGGATGCCAGGGACATAAGCCACAGAGAAATCAAGGCCCAGGGGAACTAAAACTATAACTGCACATCTTTCTTGTGAAGTTTCTGCTTCTCTCTGTTTCTTCTGTTTACTTTCTACTGCCTGCTTTCTGCAACTTACTTTGTCTTCCCTTAGCTAGCACATGGCTCCTTAGGGCTGCCTAGACCCCTTCCATATCATGCAATCCCAAACAGCCTTTCAGCTTTGGTTTCCATTGCTAATGCCCCCAGCCTCTGAGTTTCCCAATTCTGAATTCCTAGGGGAGGAATCTGATTGGCCCAGACCATCTTCTCAAGCCTATGGGTCTTGGAGATTCCTGGCCAGCCTGGGGCTGTCCACCTCCCCTCAGTCAGGAACCTATCCCTGGATCCATCTGAGTGACCACGGGGCACTGTTACATGGAGCAGAATGTGTTGTCCACCCACAGGGACTATAGGCAAAGAATGTTCCTTTAGAAGAGAGTGCAACAGGCCAGGAGCCATATTTATCTAACCCAATGACTTGTGAGGGAACTGGTCTTTTCTTAATGTCAAAGAGAATTCATTTAGCTCTTTTATACACTACATTGACCAAAAAGCTGAAATCTAAGTGATCAACATGGGCCCTAGAAGAAGAGCCCAACTAGAGTTTACAGACGGTATAAGGTCAGCTGAGGACCAAGCCACAAGGAGAGGATCAAGTGTGGTGACCAGTGGGACTTCAGAAATCACAGCCTTGTCCTATCTGGATGGGCAGGGGAAGAAGGGGCAGCAAGAAATCCAGCCTGTGAGTGACAATGAGCATATTAACTTTCCTTCCTCCCATCCCACCCAAGGCCTCTGTTTACCCTCTGATCAAAGGATTGGGCTTATTCGACTGGTGTTCCTCAAACTGCACCATACCTCAGGATAACCTGGAGGACTTATTAAAACACAGAGGACTAGATTCCACCCCTAGGGTTTCTGAATCAGCAGGTCCGGAATGGGGCTGGCGAATTTGCATTTCTAACAAGTTCCCAGCTGACGGATGCTGTGGCTGCTGACCTGGGACCACACTGTGAGAACGCCCAGTCCAGCTCATCACTAAGCCCCTCACCCCTGCCGTGGCTAACTCGCAGGAGTCTGCTCCTCAGCCAGGCCGGATGGACAGCTTGGACTGAGCCAGGAAAACCTGTTCCTTGGAGGAAGAGGTCTTTCCTCAGCTGAGCCAGGAGCAGACCGTGCCCCCCACTGCCACTTCTTCTGTCGCTTGCCACCACAAGGACCATTTTTCCAGGGAGTCTTGGGCTCCAGAAATACTCAGCCACTTCCAGCCTGCTGGAAAATGTTGACTTTTTATTTCTTCCTTGGCCAGATTCTGTGGGCAGCGTGGCTCCCCAACACGTAGGCCACACAATCGGCTCTCACAACCCACTTCCTCAAGGTGATCCCATGTCGTCTGCTGTCCATGATAAACAGCTCCAGACTGGGCAGCCCAAACCCAGGGGAGCCAGCCTGCTGTGGATCTGGAAAGTTCCCCGCGGGCAGATAGATGGCAGCGGCTTCTCTGGCCCAGGCTGAGGCCAAGCCACAAGCTGGGCGGACAACTTGAGCCCAGGACTCCAACCAGTGATGCAAATTGCTGCTGCAGGGCCTGGCCAGGTCCAAGGGGGCCCGGGGAGCTGGAACTCTGAGTAACAGCTGAGTGGGAGACACCCTTCATCATCTGCTAAGTCACTAAGAGGTTTCTGAAACAGGTGGCTCAAATTTCCTTGAAAACCCAGAATAATCCCCCATTTGAAGTGTGTGCGAATCTTGTTGTCACCACCTAGTATTAATGGGCAGGCACCGCAGAAGGAAAAAGGGGTTTTGGGCTGCATTTTTGCACACTGACTTGCCTGACAAGCTCAATAAAAGCTTAAACAAATATTAAAAAACACGCAGAGAGTCAGGCTGGTTTAAATTAACTTCCCAAGCACTTCACCTACTGTAGGAAGAAATTATAATAAAATGTCAGAGCAAAAATAAACCGCGCATGGAAATAAAAATAAAACATAAAATGCCCTCTTACAACCAACTGCTCAGTATGATTTAGTTCATAACAACATATCATTGTACATGAAGTTTTCATAGTCGTGAAGTATATTTGGGCATTAGGAATGTTGACTCTGAGAAATTCATATTTTACATGTTGGGAAACTGTCCCTTTCCCAGAAGTCTTATGGATGTAAACCATTAAAAAAAAAAACACAAAAAACTTTTCTGTTAACTCTGACATAATAATGCTTCCAAATAGAATATGCTGCTTGACATATGGCCCCAAATTCCATTTCTCTTAGGCATCCTCACCCCTGGGCTGCTGCGTGGGCTCCACAGACACCCCTTTTCCTCACTGCTAGAGAAGAGTGGGAGGTTGAGACCGGACAGGTTTAAGGCCGGCCACCCTGAAGTCTCGCCCAGAGGTGGAGTTTGTGAAGGGGGAAAGGTTTTGTAATCCTTGGGCCCAAGGGCTGTGGCTCCTCACATCCTCCAACCTGGTGCTTACACTGAGCCGGATCTACTGAGAGATTAAAGGGGAGGGGTGCTTAGCGCTCCTTCCTGGAGAAGGAGAAAGAAAAGAAAGAGGGAAGGGAGAAGAAGGAGGGAAGGAAGGGAAGGAGGGAAGGAAGAAATGGAGGGAGGAAGAGAGGGAGGGAGGTGCACAAAGAAAGACAGGCAAGCGAGCACCTCTGCTCAGTGCACTCACCTTGTGAAAGTGCTTTCTTTTAGAAGTATCCAGCCCGTTACTCCCACTCTGATATACTCTCCCTTTGCAACCAGGGAGAGTGTGGGGGCTGAGCCTGACCTTGTGGGCCTAGCGCCCGCCATCCCCGCCAGGTTTCTGTCACCTACCTCAGAGGAGATTTTCTGGGAAAGGGCTTTCCTGGCAGGGCCTGGGTGGAGCAGCCTGGTACAGCCCTCCCCGTGGCTGGCTCCCAGCGAGACTTTCCAGGGGGGACCCGCGCTGGACTCCCCTTCCTCCAGGGCCCTGTCCAGGACTCCCACAGAGTGCTCCTGCATCAGAGGGTGGAGCCAGAGGACCCAGGGACAGCTATGGAAGAGGCGCGAGTAGTGTCTGATGGGTGTATGTACACACATGTCTGTAAGTGGGTAACTCCGTATGTAGACACATGTAAAGGCGCATGTATATCTTTCCTGATAAGTTCATTACGTCATTTCCAAGAAAGAGACTGGGAGTTGACTCACCAGCTGGTAGAGCTTGGATAGCCATGCCGTGGACATCAGGCCTGGCCGTCCTTCCAGAGAGGACTGGTGGCCGTGGAGAGCCACATTGATGGAGCGTGATAAGAGCCAGTCCGGAGGGCGAACACAAACTCAAAAAATGCAACTTATTTCTCTAATCTGCTTGTGCTGATTGTGCCAGAAACAAATACCAGCAGGCCTGGAAAAAATGTTTCTGTTCGTTTGCCTCGGCTCTGAGCCATCCGCCTCAAAGTGGAAGGAAAAAGAGGCAGAACAGATTCCGGGGCTGTTTTGTCTGGCTCGTTGGACCCTCTGCCCCCTTCACCTCTGACAGGGAGGGATGGGGGGGGGTGATCTGGAGCCCCCCAACCTTGAGGACCTGAAACAGCCCCTTCAGTTTCCCACAAACAAGTTTCAGGAGCGGAAACTGGCCCCTGGGTCCCGAGGGCAGAAATTGAGAGCTCCACTCTAAAACACTTCCTTTGCCTGGTGACAATGCGCGGAGGAATTTCCACAAATCCCCTTAGCTGTCATGGCTTCCGTTCTTCAACTTGGGAAAAGACAGCCTGGGACATTCCAGCCCCCACCCCCACCTTCACCTCGTTTGATCTGTTTGGCTGCTAGACAGGGCTGGGAGAGCCACGACAGACATTTCCCTTCCCGATTTTTCCTCTTGGAGATGAGAAACAGCCCAGGCTGACCAGGCCCCAAGAAGACGCCTGGCCAGCCCAGCAGCATCACCAAGAGGCTGTTTTCTGGCTTTGGAGGGGAAAGGAGCCCAACGGCGGGGATGGGGAGGACCCCAGCGGTAGAGCACAGCATTAGCGAGTGAACTTTGGAGCCAAACCATTTAGCCTGTGTCTAGGCCTCATCCCTTCTTAGCTGTGTCACATTGGGAGCTCACTTAAGCTCCTGTCTCCAAAGGTAGCCATGGGGCTCCTGTATAGTTTATAAGGCACTTAGCATAGCTGGCACGTGGCAAGAACTTGATAAATGTGGGCTGCTACAGCCAATCCAAAAAGCTCTATCTTGAGGCTTCCCCCTCCCAGCCTTCCAACAGCAGAATCTCAGTTTCCCTCTGTACCCCGAGCACTCCCTAATCCCATGTACACAGAGTGCCCTCACCACATGGGGTATGCTCAGCTCATACTTCAGCTCACAAAGCTCCTTGGAAAAAATGTCTGACATCCCTGCCGATGTCCATGCCAGCGATGCTCTCTCCAGGTGTTCCTGAAACTTCCCACCCACTTCAGGGCACAGGTGGAGTGCTGGGGCCTGAGCAGAGGCCAGGAGGTCCCTGCCAAGCTTTGGACCTTACTCAGCCATCGAGTCATCAGAGCAACTGAGCTTGTGACCAGAACTGCACAGAGCCTCTGGTCTAACCTCAGGTCCTAATTTTCAAAGTGTACTGGGAAGACTCATCTACCTTTGAGGAGCCTCAGTTTCTCTATCTGGAAAATGGGAGTGTTATAGACTGAGTTATATTCCCCTCAAATCTATATGTTGAAGTCCTAACCTCCAATGTGACTGTAGCTGGAGATAGGGCCTATATAGAGGTAATTAACAAAGGTTAAATAAGGTCATAAGGGTGGGGCCTTACTCCAATAAAATTAGTGTCCTTATAAGAAGAAACACCAGAGCTCTCACTCTCTGCGCCCACACAATGAAGAGACCGGGTGAAGACACAGCAAGAAGGCACCCATCTACAAGCCAGAAAGAAAGGCTTCCCCAGAAGCCAACCCTGCTGGCACCTTGATCTTGGATTTCCAGCCTCTGGAACTGTGAGAAAATAAATTTCTGTTCTTGAAGCCACCCAGTCTATGGTATTTTGTAATGGCAGTCTGAGCAGACTAACACAAAGATGGGGACAGAAGCAGTGCTCTGTGGAGTAAGGGGTACATGAGAAGTGCCCCAGAGTCTGGGAGCTGTGGGAGGCAAGGCAAGAGGGGGCCTGGGCAAGAAGAGGTGGAGGGAGGCGGCTCCCGGCCCTTCACACTCACTTCACCGGAACCAGCTGCAAGTCTAGCTGTTTGTTTTCAAGTTTGGGTTTAAGTGTCAAGAAAGAAAGAAAAAGAAAGAAATAAATAAAGAAAAAGAAAGAAAGAAGGAAGGAAGGAAGGAAGGAAGGAAGGAAGGAAGGAAGGAAGGAAGGAAGGAAGGAAGGAAGGAAGGAAAAGAAAGAGGGAGGGAGGGAGGAAGGAAGGAAGGAAAAGAAAGAGGGAGGGAGGGAGGAAGGAAGGAAGGAAGGAAAAGAAAAAGGAAGGGAGGGAGGAAGAAAAAAAAGAAGGAAAGTTTTCTTGAACAGTTTAGAAATCTCAAGACTGAAGGATTTCTGAAAGCCCAGGCTTGCCACCCTAATAGTAGTCTGTTACCTGTGCTGAATGAATATGAAGTCACAGGGTTCGAGGACCTGCCGGGCTTGATGGGTCCATGGTTTGGTTGCTAATATTGAAGGTGCATTTACTAGGTACCAGCCTGTCTTCCATGCTTTTCCTTTATTAACCCATTCAATCTTCCCCAAAACCTTATGAGGGATGCTTTTTGTCACTAGTTTACATTGAGAAAATTATGGTTCAAATAGGTTAAGCCACTTGCTCGGGGCCACAGAGAGTGCTCTGTGCCCACCCTCCACCACCCTAGAGGAAGAGAGGAAGTTGCAAGGCTGTCATTCATTCTGGCAGCAAGTATCACCCCCAACCTCAAGGCAGGCAGCAGAGATCTGTCATATATAGTGAGGATTTGCCACTATAATCTGAGAACCCAAGTCAGCAGGCTGTTTCCTAATTGTCCTCAGAATTCTACAGGCCTCATAAACTGGCATTAAAATCTGTTGCTTCAACTGATTTTTGCATTTTACACTACACAGCTGGACTAGGGCCTTTAAAATTTATTTTTATTAATTTTTTAAAATGTATTATGTTGATATGGATTCAAGCGTCCCACTCAATATAACACCCTCATCCCCCAACAACATGCTCCTATTACACCCCCTTTGCCCCCTTCCCTGACTCCCTCCCTCCTTCCTTCCAGGATTTGCTGTCCTGTTATCTGTATCTATGTGTTATGTTGTATAGGATTAGGGCTTCTTAAACCCTAAGGTGAATTTATATAAAATAGGCAAGTGATCATTTTGAATTCAGAAAGTGTTACTTAAGTTTTTTTATTGGACCTGCATTAACAATGTCTCATTAAATATTCCAGACATTTAAGATAGAAGGAGTGACCCTGGCCTGACCAGGCAGTGGTGCAGTGGATAGAACGTCGGACTGGGATGCAGAGGATCCAGGTTCGAGACCCCAAGGTCGCCAGCTTGAGTGCGGGCTTATCTGGCTTGAGCACAGAAAAAGCTCACCAGCTTGGACCCGAGATCGCTGGCTTGAGCAAGGGGTTACTCGGTCTGCTGAAGGCTCACGGTCAAGGCACATATGAGAAAGCAATCAATGAACAACTAAGGTGCCACAACGAAAAAATAATGATTGATGCTTCTCATCTCTCTCTCTGTTCCTGTCTGTCTGCCCCTATCTATCCCTCTCTCTGACTCTCTATCTCTGTGTAAAAAAAAAAAAAAAAGTAGTGACCCTAGCCAGGTGGCTCAGTGGACAGAGCATTATCCTGGCATGCCAAGCTTGTGGGTTTGACCCCTGGTCAGGGAACGTGATAGAAGCAATCAACGACTGCACACTACATGGAGCAACTACGTGGAAAAACGAGTTGACACTTCTCTCTCTCTTTCTCCTTCCCTTCTTCTTTTTCTCTCTCAAATCAATGGGAAAATTATTTTTTTTAAAAAATAAAGGATGAGTAGAATGAAACTGTCATTATTTTCAGATAACCTAGAAACCCCAAAATAAGATTCAGCTACAGTTTGAACTAATGAAAGATTGGTGGATACAAAAATCATTTGCATTTCTATATATCAGCAATTATCAGTTAGAAAATGTAATTTTCTTAAAAAGATACCCATTTCTACAGGCCACCCAAAAATTTTAAGTACCTAGGGATAAATCTAGAAAAGATACATAAACCCTTCATGGAAAAGTTTGATTAAAGTTTATTTTTTAATTTAAAAACTTTTACTTAATGATTTTAGAGAGAGGAAGGGAAAGGGAGAAAGAAAGGGAGGGAGGGAGAGAAAGAAACCAACATCTCGTTCCACCCATCCATGCATCCACTGGTTGAATCCTGTCTGTGTCCTGACCAGGGATTGAACCTGCAACCTGGGCATACTGGGACAACTTTCTAGCCAGCTGAGTTACCTGGCCAGGGTGAAAATGATCAAACTTGAAATGATACTTAAAAAAGATCCTAATAAAAGAAGAGAATCTTAGGTAAGAAAACTCAAAATCATAATCACATCAATTCTAGCCAACTTTATTTATACCTTTAGTGCAATGCCTATAAAAATCTCAGCAGGTATTTCCATGGGACTTGAAAGCTGTTTCAAAAAATTTTATGATAGAGCAACTGTCCAAGAAAGCCAAGGCACTACACTATTGAAAAAGAATAAGTTGGGGAAAACCTACCCAAACAAATACCATAACTTACTGTTAAAATGGAGTAATAAAGACGACAGTGTTCACTAGAACAAGCACAGACAAAGGGATTAATGGAACAGAACAGAGAACCTAGAACAACATCCACAAATATGCAAAAGCTTGACTTATGACCAACTGGACCTTTCAGATGGGGTATGGACTGAAAGTATGGACTATTTAATGAATGGTGCTGAGATAATTGGTTAATTAAATACAAACAGGTGAAATTGCACCCCTGCCTCACAACTTGTACCAAAAGACCCATTCCAAGATTTGAATATGAAAAATAAAATTATAAAATCTTTAAAAAGCATAATGGGAGATATTTTTATATGCTTAAGAATAGGGAGGGTTTCTTTCTTTCTCTCTCTCTTTCTTTCTCTCTCTCTTTCTTTCTCTCTCTCTTTCTCTCTCTCTCTCTCTCTCTCTCTCTCTTTCTTTCTTTTTAGTAAGATACAGAGAGGAATGGAGAGAGATGAGAAGCATCAACTCATAGTTGTGGCACTTTAGTTGTTCACTGATTGCATCTCATATGTGCCTTGACTGGGGGGTCTCCAGCTGAGCCAGTGACCCCTTGCTCAAGCCAGTGACCTTGGGCTCAAGCCAGTGAGCTTGGGCTTCAAGCCAGCAACCTTTGGATTATGTCTATGATCCCACGTTCAAACCAATGACCCCGTACTCAAGCTGGTGACCTCAGGGTTTTGAACCTGGGTCCTCAGGGTCCCAGGTCAATGCTTTACCCACTGCACCAACACCTGGTCAGGCAAGAGGATTTCTTGATCAAGAACAAAAAGCTCAAATGATAAAGGAAACAATTAATTCAACTACATTTTAGAAGAAGAGAGAAAAGGCAACTTACTGTGAAAAGATATTTGGAACACATTTAACTAACAAAGGATTAATATAGAGAATATATAAAGCTCTCCTATATACCAAAATAAACAGCAAAAATAAATTATACATGAGCAAAAAAGCCTTAAGAAAAGTGTTTCATAAAAGAGAAAATACAAATGGCCTATCAATGTGTGAAAATCTGCTCAAAACTCATGAGTCACCAGAAATGCACATGAAAACCTTGCTGAGAAACTCTTTCACACCTGGTCTTTCACACCTACTCCTTCACACCTGCCAGACTGGCTATGATTAGTCAGTCAATCCAGGTCCCAAAGAGTATGCAGAGCAACAGGAACTGCCACCCACTGCTGGTGGTAATGGAAATGGGTACAATCACTTTGAATAAAGTTTAGCCTTACCTAATAAAGATTAACATGCACATTTTCTACCTCCCAGCAACTCCACTCCTATGTTATTACCCTCAACACACTCCCATTTAAAGGTTCCAGGTGATGTGCAGAGATGTTTGTAGCAGCTCCAAGGAAGAAGAGAGGCTCTTGCAGCACAAAAGGTAAGGTGTCACTGCCTCCACCCCCCCGCCCCAAAGATAAGTGTATGTCCCAAAACCTGTGGTTGTGACCTCATTTGAAAAAAGTCTTTGAAGATGGAATTAAGTTAAGGATCTGGAGATGAGATCATTCAGGATAATCTAGGAGGTCCCTAAATTCAATGACAAGGGTCCATCTAAGAGACACACAGAGGAGAGCCACAGGGAGAAGAGAGAAAGGCCACACGTGTAGAAGGAGGAAGGCTGTGCTGCCACAAACCATAAACCAAGCCACACCGGGAGCCGCCAGAAGCCAGAAGAGGCAGGGAAGGATTTCTCCTAGATCTTTTGTGGGAGCATGACCCTGCTGACACCTCGCTTACAGACTCTGGCCTCCAGAATGGTGAGAGAGTAGATTGCTGTTGTCTTAAGCCACCACTTCTGTGTTCATTTGTTCCAGCCGCCACAGGAAACTTCATCAGGGTCTCTCTTGCCTCACCATAGTCCCAGCTCTGTTGTTCACAAGAGCAGAAAAAGGGAACAATCCTAATGTTCATCACCAGTAGAATACACAACTAAGTTGTGATGTCAAGTAATAATGGTCATTATAGCTGAATGAATTAACTGCAGCTCCCAGGGTCACTTGAACAAATCTCAAAAAAAAATTGAATAAAAGAAGCAAATCAGAGAAAACTACAAATATATGATTCCATTCATATAAATTTCAAAAGCAGGTAAAAGGAAATAATGTATTATTTAGGTTTCTGTAGTAAAGCTATGAAGAAAAGTAGTAACTGATTACCACAAAGTAGTGATTGCTTCTGTGAGGGAGGGGCATGTGACGGGGAAGAGGCACTCTGGGCTTGGAAGGTTGTGCAGGGTAAGCTGGATGCTGGGTGTAAGGTATTTTTCCCCACCGAGAAGGAAGGAACAGGTCTTGGAGCCACCAAGTATGGTAAGTTCAAAAGGCTTTATTCAGTACAAAGCGTTCTGTGGACGAGACTCACTGGCCTGGAAGATGGAGATCAGGAAAATCGCACACTGAGAGACCGCGTGGGTAAATTTAAAAAGGGGTCCCTCTAGGGAAGTCGGGCTAATATGACGTAGAGAAATCTTACTGGCTGACAGTCAGTCGCTTTTTTCCCCAAGGACTCCTAGGAAGTTTCTTTTGGCGCGCTTGGCTGTGGGCGGTCCCAACCAAAGTTTGTGGGCCTAGGTTCCCCACGTGACCATCCCTTATTATCCACCAACCTTACACTAGGCTCAATGGTATTTCTCCTATTATACTCCACATGTACCATTTATAAACTTTTTTATATCTTCAATATCATTTATAATACAAATTAGCAAAGAAGCCTTAACCAGGCAGTGGCACAGTGGATAGAGCATTGGCCTAGGATGCTGAGGACCCAGGTTCGAAGCCCCAAGGTTGCCAGCTTGAGCATGGGATCATAGACATTACTCCATGGTTGCTGTCTTGAGCCTAAGGCTGTTGCTTGAGCGAGGGGTCACCACTGGCTTGGCTGGAGCCCCCCCCACCCCCATCAAGGCACATATGAGAAAGCAATCAATGAATAATAGCTACGGTGCCACAATGAAGAGTTGATGCTTCTTATTTCTCTCCCTTCCTGTCTGTCCCTGTCTGTCTGTCTGCCTCTTTCTCTCTTACTTAAATAGATATATTTAACCTTGCCACTGTGCCAATGTCTCTTCTCAGATGAAAGGTTCCATGAAACACAGATGGGCTTGGGTGTAAGTCATTCAGTGAGTCACCCGACACATACACTGGAAGCTCTAAGGAACATTTGTAGGGAAAGATGGTGGGAGCGGAGAGAAGAGGAAGAACACACTGACTTATTTCCAAAATTAATGTGCTTAAGGGCCACGACTTACAATGTTTTTTGATATCTGAAGCCCGAGTGATTGATAAAGGGAAGAATCAACTGACTGAAAAAATTCCATCCAGTAAAAGATGGAAGACTGAACACGTGAGTCTCATATTCCAAAGCCCACTAAAATAAGATGAAAGGATTTTTCCCCCGAAAGACATAAATCCAGAAGGACAACATGAGCAGGAGAAGAGACCACAGCAAAAAAACACACAAAAAACAAAAACAAAACAAAACCCCAGCAACAACAAGAAAAAGCAAGCTGGTGAGCAGATGGACGAGTGGTCACCAATTAGCAGGCCCCAGGAAGTGGACTCCTCGGCCAGCTGGGCAGCAGCCGCGTGGTGTACACACGGTCCCTGCAAAGGGCTCAGGGCTGACAGCACTGAGTATCTCTAGAAGTGGGGGTGAAAGTGGAGCCCGAGAGTCCGGAACGGACTGACAGGCTGTTTATGCAGCCAGACTCCATTACCTCCCTGTCTCCATGCAATATCAGGTCTGCCCCCTGAGGCTGGTGGCCATGGGGGCTTGGTGCTCTGAAGAGGGAAACACAGCGGGTCTTTCCTGGGGGCAGCAACTCACTTGACAATCGTGAGATTAAGTGAATTATTATACACCGTTTGCTGAGACACCCCCCAGTCCTCTGCCCCCACCGTGGTTCCCTAGAAGGTTGGCAACATGTGCACGAAGTATGGTGACAGGGCCCTGAAGAGCTCAATACTCTCAGCTCTCATCACTGTGTCACTAGCCTGTCCCTTCCCCCTGGTTCAACAGCTGAGTGCCTGGACTGGGACCCACACAGCCACACAGGCCTCCAACCCCACGTGCTTCCGCACCATTCCACTGGCTCCCCTACTCAGGCAGACTGTTCCCTGAACCCCCACCCTGCTGTCCCCAATGCCGACAAAATACTGGCGGATGGAATTAGCTCAGAACCCCTCAGATGTATCAAGGGCCTTGCTACCCTTTCCTGATCTTGGCCAGCTCTACACTCAGAATCCCACACCCCTGCTACTCTGAGCCACAGTGGATTCCTTCTTCACCTTCTTCTAGCCTTAGAGTTTACAAGTCTGAGGTTTCGTGAAAATCTGAAGATCTGAAAAGTTCCCGAGAGTTTCTGGCCCAGGAGTCAGATGGTATCAAGAGAGCAGAGCCTGGTCCTCCCGTGGGCCACTCTTGAGAGTTTCCTGGTCACCCACACCACAGGCTAGGAGTGACTGATGCCCACCCCCAGACAAGGTGGAGGCTAAACAACTGCGTTGAGACCATCACATGCGGAGAGAGAGCAGCAGCTTCTATGCCCTCCAAACCTGAAACGAAACCCCAGTCTCCTCTCAAATGTCCTCCCATTGGAGCTGACACTGGCAGAGATTAGGGGTATATCATGTCTGTCCAAGGGCCCTCTGAGAGGTGTGCCAGTGGAGCCACTGCCACCCAAAATGCAGCGGCTTCTGACTATTGGGAGGTTGGAAATAGAGTTCGGGACATTTACAGCCCTGCCCGTGATGGGAGACACCCAACACAGCTGACCGGTCTCAGAGGGCTTGGCGGGGGCTGAGTGGTCTGCTTCAGAAGTCAGCCAAGGCCCCTAGGGACCTAGCGCCTCCCAAACCAGACTCCATGATGAGTCAGGAAAGAGCAGAAGTACTTGCAGAAACCCAAAAGGAATTTTGAAAAGATCCTCCACACCCACCCCCTCCCTGCTCCATCCCCAATTGTCATCAGCTCAAGTCACAAAGCCTTCTGTCCCTGGGGAGCCCCCAGTGCCATTCTTCCCTGTGGGTACCACACAGCTGGGACAAGAAAGCATTCCTTTCAGTGGGGCGAGGAGGAAGTGGGCCCAGCCCTGCCAGGCGGGAGGGGAAGAAGGATTTCATTCCCATTGTTCTCACTCAGACAGCCTGACAATGGGAGAGGGAGTAGGAGGAAGGAGGTGCCTTAGCGGTTGTCTGACCTCTTGGAGCAGAATAACTGGGGCCTTCCGATCTCCCTCCTGCTCTTGTTCTTTCTCCCTGCCCCTAGATTTCTCACTCTTCTTCCTCTCCCTCCCCGCCCCCCCCCCGCCCCCACCATGACTGTCTGCTGGAAGCTCAGGATAGAGGGGGCCAAGTCCAGATGCCTGTCACCTGTTGCCCAGATGCCTGTCACCTGGTGCCAGCCCCTACTTGCCTGATGGAGCTCTCCGCAGCATTCTTTCTCGCTTATCCATAGCCACCATCCACAGTTAAAATCTGGCGTGTCTCCAGTCCTTCACCCCCACCTCACAATTCCCAAAGCTACAGCCAGGGTGGGTAGAGTTTGCTGATCAAAACCTGTTTCTTCGATTGTAGTTATCCCCCGCCCCACATACACACAGGCTGGGAGTGTGATGGCTAAGATTAGTGACAAATGACTAAGAATAATTTGTTCTTTCCCTGCTTTTAACAGACACATGACAGGCACTGTTCTAGGTACTAGAGATAGAGCAGTGAACTAAACAAAGATTCCTGTCCTTATGAAACTTATATCCTAACAGGCGGAGCACTCCTTGTCTTCTGCTCTCAGCTGCATGCCAGGTTGATGTGGCGAGAAAATACCTCCTCAGCAACACGGCCAGGAGGTTAGCTATGCGACACCCTGGGTTGGAGTAGGTTTGTGAAGCTAACTAGACCTGGGTGGAAGGCCTGCTTCTACCCATTTACACACTGTATAACCTTAGGAGGATTTCTCTTAGCCTTTGAAGTCCCAGTTTCCTCATCTGGATTGTAGGGCTTTATTACTGAGATAAGCATTACTGTTAAGGGTAACAATTATCATAAGGATTGTTATGAGGATCCAATGAGAAGATGCATGTCAAGGGCTTGACCCAGTATCAGGCATGTAAGAAATAAATGCTCAGAAATATTAGGTGTCATTATGAAAGCACTTCTGCAGGGGCACTGTCTGCAGGAAGGAATCTCTGCTCTGGTTTACCATGGACTGTCCTGGCAAAACTTCGAGCTGCGCTGCCTGCTCTGTTTACTGCAACATCTTATTGTGAACCAGCTCACATGCTAGAAAGCCCTTGTTTTCCATTTGTCCAGATGCTCACCACAGCCTTGGAAAAGCCCCTGGGTGAGACTTATACTGAGGAGCTAAAATTGCAATCTTGCAGCCAACGCATGGAGCCAGGGGATGGGACCCAAATGCAAACACATTCTCCATATGGTTCAGCTTTCTGGGGTCCTTGAGAAGCACAACCCAGGAAGGTTTTTAATTATATCATTAGCCTGACCAGGTGGTGGCGCAGTGAATAGAGCGTTGGACTGAGATCCAGAGGGCCCAGGCTTGAGGCACCGAGGTCGCTGACTTGAGCGTGAGGTCACTGGCTTGAGCGTGGGATCATAGACATGACTCCGTGGTCACTGACTTGAGCCCAAAGGTCACTGGCTTGAAGCCCAACATCGCTGGCTTGAGCCCAAGGTCACTGGCTTGAGCAAGGGATCACTCACTCTGCTGTAGTCCCCTGGCAAAGGCACATATGAGAAAGCAATCAATGAACAACTAAGGTGCCACAATGAAGAATTGATGTTTCTCATCTCTCTCCCTTCCTGTCTATCCCTATCTGTCCCTCTCTCTGTCTCTGTCTCACACACACACACAGACACAAAATTATGTCACTGGGCTACACGACAGAAAACTGCCCCCTCTGAGAGGACCCTTTAAGAGCCACCAAACCAGCCTGACCAGGTGGTGGCGCAGTGGATAGAGCGTCGGACTGGGATGCGGAAGGACCCAGGTTCGAGACCCCGAGGTCGCCAGCTTGAGCGCGGGCTCATCTGGCTTGAGCAAAGAGCTCACCAGCTTGGACCCAAGGTCGCTGGCTCCAGCAGGGGGTTACTTGGTCTGCTGAAGGCCCGTGGTCAAGGCACATGTGAGAAAGCAATCAATGAACAACTAAGAAGTCGCAATGCGCAACGAGAAACTGATGATTGATGCTTCTCATCTCTCTCCATTCCTGTCTGTCTGTCCCTGTCTATCTCTGCCTCTGTAAAAAAAAAAAAAAAAAAGAGCCACCAAACCAGAAGATGGTTCAAGTCTCAGCTTCTCTCCTTGGTGTTTGGACAAAAAGGCAGGTCCCATGATGAGGGCCTTCTCAACCAGGAGGAGAGAGGTGTGAAGTCATTCAATGAACACAGCAGGGACATGACCAGGGTAGGGCGTGTTTACCACATTACTGCAAAGTACACTTGCCCACAAACGATGTCCATCTCTTCGTGTTTGCCGTGGAAGTGGGGAAAACCATTTTCAGAGGAGATATAAAACAAGGCCCTGAGTTCACAAGCCCAACTTCCCCAAAGATGTTAAGTCCTAGTCTCATTTGGGGGTCATTTATTCAAGGAAACATCTGAGAAGAACATAATCTAATCCTATTGTTTTAGACAAATGTGCTTTCTGAGTTCTCACCATGAACTTGATTGAATAAAGACTCACTGCACACAACATCCTGCTAAATGTTAGCACATTTGTTTGCCTGGTGTCATTTAATAAGGTTCCACTGAGCTCCTAGGCCCCTAGACAAATAAAGTAGAGAGAAAGGGGGCACAGACGACATTTCTCTCTGTTGGCTGATCTAGAGATTTGTGTGCCAAGATACCCGAGGATGTAAGTTGGACTTCTTCGTCTGTGTGTTGGTGGAGGCAGGGAAGGGGTAGCGGCTTGTCCTTTCGTGTACACTAGTCTGCTAGAATGGGGAACCCAGTCTCAGCTCAGAAACCCCCAAGGGGACAGGCTCTAGAAGGAATAGGGCTCTGTTTACAAATGATGATATCCCTCGGGGCCTGGCAAAATGATGAACACATTGTAGACCCTGTGCCGGTCAGTATAGTAGTGGGACACTCCACTGGATCAATGAACAGTTAACAAAGGTTCTACTGCTAACTTGCGGGAAAGCCACTGAGGCAGTGCAGTGTCCCACAGAGAGCCACAGAGTGTGTGCATGTGTGTGTGTGGGGGGGGGAGCTTCACACTCCTGAAGGGAGAAAATGATGCCCACCCAAGACAACCTGCCTCACTTTCCTTTCTCCCTTCAGTCCCCTGTCGGTGCTTCCCATTCGCCAAACCCAATCAGAAACTGGAGAGAAATGAGCCCAAGCTGCACTGCACCCCACCCTCTCAGCCACCCAGGGCACAGAGCAGTGTAGACAAGGGAGAGGTTGGATCTGGAGGGGCAAACAGAAGGCAGCCGCCCTTCATGAGGATTTGCTGACCGAGAAGCCAGTCTCTGACCAAGGAGGAAGCTAATAGGGAAGGAAGCCACATGGTGCTCCTCTGTCTTATTGCTGCTTGTGGATGAAGTCAACTCACTAAAGTGCTTGTGGACCACGCATTGTATTAAAGGCATTACATATGAGATCTCATTTCATGTTCACAATGTGCCTACGAGGTAAGCACTATCCTTATCCCCACTTTACGGGTATGTACCATATTTTCCCACATATAAGATGCACCCTTTTTCAAAAAAAATTTGAAGTTTAAAAACTGGATGAGTCTTATACGGTGGTTGTGGCATTTCAAATGCCATAGATGGAACTGAGGACGAGGCAATATATGAAGACAGTGATTCATCATCAGACACAGATGAGGACAAGCTAATGGATGGAAATTTTGACAGTAATGAGGAGTTGTATAAATTTTATGATGAATAAAACTTGAGTTTAATAACTTTATGTAATACTTTTTTTTCTTCAAATTTCAGGCCCCAAAATTAAGGTGTGTCTTATACATGGGAGCGTCTTACACATGGGGAAACGGTAATTGGTTCAAGGCCCACACTGAGTACATGGGAGAGTTCAGATTCAAGTCTAATCTGACTTATTTATTTTCACTTTCCAGCTTTTCACTGTGAAAATCGTAAAGGTAAACAAAGTTGAAAAAAACAAAACAATGAACAACCACCTAGATTTAACAATTGTAAATATTTTGTCATATCTGCTCTTTCTATATAGCTTTACATAAATATGTAGATTTTTATTCAGAAGAAAATGGAAAATAAAAAGCAAATATTCCCTCATGCAACTTCCAAAATAATATTTCCCTCACAATCAACCCACAACAATCATACCTAAGAATGTTGGCACCGATTTCCTAACATCAAGCAAACTGGTTTAGAGTAAAATTTCTTAGTATTTCCTAAAACATCTATTTATTTATTTGAACCAGGAACCAATTAAAGTTTGCATACTACATGTATTTTTAGCCACTTGTAATTTAGAATTGTCCCTCCCCCAACTTTTTTTTTTTTACAGAGACAGAGAGAGAGTGGGATAGATAGGGACAGACAGACAGGAATGGAGAGAGATGACAAGCATCAATCATCAGTTTCTCGTTGCGACACCTTAGTTGTTCATTGATTGCTTTCTCATATGTGCCTTGACCGTGGGCCTTCAGCAGACCAAGTAACCCCTTGCTCAAACCAGTGACCTTGGGTCCAAGCTGGTGAGCTTTGCTCAAACCAGATGAGCCCACGCTCAAGCTGGCGACCTTGAGGTCTCGAGCCTGGGTCCTCCACATCCCAGTCCAACGCCCTATCCACTGCACTACCGCCTGGCCAGGCCCCCAACTTTTTATTAAACGGGACTGGCTTTGTGAAGGGCCTAGGCCTGTTTACTTATTGAACACTCTGTATTCTCGATTTGTCTCATTGTTGCTTCACAGTGTCATTTAAATTATTCCTGTATTCCTCTTATTTCTGTGAACTGGCAGTAGAAGCTGGACTGGATTCAGGATACACATTTGCAGTAAGAATGCTTTCCAGGTGATGCTGGTCCCTCTGCTGCATCTCCCTAGGAGGCCTCTGACACCAAGAGGGCCTTGGGACCTGCTCCTCACCTGCCAATCAGGGGCCTGATCCCAGACAGGGAGGAGGGAGGGGGACGGGCTGGAGAGGAGCTTGCTGACTCTTATAAAAACCCAGACCGAGGAATTCCTTACTGAGAGTTGTCTGGACGGGGGAATGGAAAAGAATAGGGCAGAGGGGAGAGGGACAGATGACCAACATTACAACACATCTCATTTTATGACGATTCTAAGAAGGACAACTCCCCACTGTGAAGCACCAACACAGATCTGTGCTTCACTCAGAGGCACTGTCCCCCCACCCCCACCCTCCGAAGCCCAACAAGCCCCTATTCACAACCAAGGGTGTTAGCCTTTCTTATGTGGCCAAACTTTTGCCCATCAAGTTATGTTCTTTTTTTGGTCAAGGATTGTCCTGTTGTAAGAAATACTAACCCACTCCAGATTACTTAAGTGAAAAAATATATATCCTAAGGAAATAGGAATATAAAGAAGAGACTCACGGGGATCCCTAACCAAGAACTGTCCGGCTCCTCTCAAACTATGCCCAGAGGAATACAGGACGCATTTGGGGGTATCTCAGCACACAACCCCCGTGGGTCTTGACAGCCCTACTTTTCAGGATGTCCTCCTCTGGCCATTGGATTAGCACTGGTGACCTGATCTGCCCTGCTCCAATTAGATTCTACCTCCCAGGAATTTGGAATTGAACCTAACAGAGGCAGGTCAGTCTCTGCCGGTTCCTGGATTTGAGGACATGTCACTCCATGAAGCTGAGAAAGCCAGAGAGGGGACAGCAGGGAGGCCAACGCACAGCAGAGCCAGAGGTGAATCACAGGGTCCCGGAGAAAGGAGAGACCCCAGATCTGCATAATACATTTACTTTTTGTCTTCAGCCAGTTTGTTACGAGTCTGTGTAACCTGCCAATAAGTCGACTTGACCAGACAGTTGCATAGGAGGGCAGGGAAGAGGAGCAGTCTGCCCGGGGGAGGAATATTTGATCTCTGACACGTTTAGAACTGCTGGTGTAGGGCAAGCAGTCCTTAGCTTGGTTTAATTTTTTATTTTTTTTAACAGGGACAGAGAGAGAGTCAGAGAGAGGGATAGACAGGGACAGACAGACAGGAACAGAGAGAGATGAGAAGCATCAATCATCAGTTTTTCGTTGCGACACCTTAGTTGTTCATTGATTGCTTTCTCTTATGTGCCTTGACCGTGGACCTTCAGCAGACTGAGTGACCCCTTGCTCAAGCCAACGACCTTGGGTCCAAGCTGGTGAGCTTTGCTCAAACCAGATGAGCCTGTGCTCAAGCTGGCGACCTCGGGGTCTCGAACCTGGGTCCTCTGCATCCCAGTCCGACGCTCTATCCACTGCGCCACTGCCTGGTCAGGCTAGGTTAGTTTAATTCTTGACTTTTCATTCTCTGCAATGTGTCTGCACCTGGATGGGCACATTGCTCTTGGGAAACCACCACGACTAAGTCAGTGGGGACCAATCGGAAGAGCTTTGAAAATGTTTTTTAAAGCCTTTATTTCCCCCTGCCCGTTTAGCCCTAATTCCAACAGGCTTCTGAAAGGAGCCCCCAGAAAGAACTCCCAAGGGGCCTGACGTCTTCCCTCCTGTCAGCCAGAAGCCACATTAGTCACCAATTAAGCATGTTCCCCATGTAAGGATGGTGGCTGGTGCCATCCTCTTCCTCAGAGAGTGAATACTCCCTCTCCTGTTAACTCAGTGAGACCCAGCTCTTCAAAGAGAGTGAGGGGCAAAGATGGGAGCTCAGAGGGCTTCTGGAGGAGAAGGCAAACACACACAAGACCTCAAGACACAACCCAAGTGTTGTCATCTTTTCCAGAAACATTCCAAGCACTACTGCCTCCTCCAGGCCGGTGTGAGCTTCCCCTGTGAGGTGCAGTAACAGTTAAGAATGCGCGGCTGCCTGGGTTTGAATCCTGCCTTCACTACTTAATAGCCATTCACTGCAGGCTGGTAATGTGATCTTAGCCTTCATTTTTTTTTTTTTTTCCTGAGGTTGGAAACGGGGAGGCAGTCAGACAGACTCCCACATGCGCCCGACCGGGATCCACCCAGCGTGCCCACCAGGGGGTGTCACTCTGTTGCAACCAGAGCCATTCTAGCACCTGAGGCAGAGGCCATGGAGCCATCCATCCCCAGTGCCCGGGCCAACTTTGCTCCGATGGAGCCTTGGCTGTGGGAGGGGAAGAAAGAGACAGAGAGGAAGGAGAGGGGGAGGGGTGGAGAAGCAGATGAGCGCTTCTCCTGTGTGCCCTGGCTGGGAATCGAACCCGGGACTCCTGCACGCCAGGCCGACGCTCTACCACTGAGCCAACTGGCCAGGGCCTCCATTTTTTTAAAAAACAACTTTAGCCTGGCCTGTGGTGGCACATTAGATATAGCATCAACCTGGGCCCTGAGGCCACTGGTTTGAAACCCTGGGCTTGCCCGGTCAAGGTACATATGGGAAGCAATTGCTACAAGTTGATGCTTCCTACTCCTCTGTGCTTTATCTCTCTTCCCTCTCTCTAAAAATGAATAATTAAAAAATAAGTAAAAACAATTTTATTGAAATATAATTTACATATCATAAAATTTACCAGTTTTATGTGCACAATGTAATAATACTTTTTAGTAAATTTACTGAGTTGTGCAACCATCACCGTAATCCAGTTTTAGAATATTTCTGTGACCCTGTGAGATCCCGTGTGCCCATCTACAGTTAATCCTCATTCTTACTCTCAGCCCCGGGTGACCACTAATCTACCTTCTGTCTCTAGAGATTTGCCTTTTCTGTACGTTTCATATACGTGGAATCACACAATGGTGGCTTTTGTGCCTGGCTTCCTTTACTCTGCATAAAGTTTTTGAGATTTATCCACATTGTAGAATGTATTAGAACTTCGTTCCTTTTTATTGCTGAATAATATTTTATTGTATGAAAAAATATATTTTATTGTATGGAACATATATATTCCATATATATCTTTTTTATCCCTTCCTCAGTTGTCAGACATTTGAGTTGTTTCTGTTTGGGGCTACTATAAACAGTGATGCTATGAATATTTGTGTCTAAGCTTTTGTGTGGATATACATTTGCAATTCTCTTGGGTATATACTGGGAGTAGGATGGTAAATTGATATATATATTTTTTTAAGTGAGAGGAGGGGAAATAGTGAGACAGACTCCCACATCTGCCTGACCAAGATCCACTCAGCAACACCCATCTGGGGCTGACACTCAGACCAACCGAGCTATCTCCAGTGCCCAGGGCTGATACTTGAACCAATTGAGCCACTGGCTGTGGGAGAGAAAGAAGAGCAAAGGGGGAGAGGGAGGGGGAGAGAAGCACACACTTCACCTGTGTGCCCTGACTGACTGAACCTGAGAGGTCCACACGCCAGGCTGATGCTCTCTCCATTGAGCCAACTGGCCAGAGCCTGATGTCTAATTCTTTCAGAAACTGCTACACTATTTTCCAAAGTGGCTCAACCCTGATTTTATCATCTTCAAACTTAATATATGTATTGAGTCCCTACCTCACATGTGAGGTCTGAATGAGTCAGTGCATGTTAAGCAAAGGGCCTAGCTCCTGATTCACTCAAAAAATGCTGCTTCTTATAGCTGGTGATTTTAGCTCCTGATTGCTTGACTAGCTTTTCTACCACACCTTGAGATCCTTGAAGGCAGGGACTGTGTCTGATTTGTGTCTTTATCCCCAGACCTAGCAGTCTCAGAAACTTGAACACAGGCCCAAGTACAGGGCACAAGGAGCACAGCACTGTGCCAGAGGCACACAGTGCCCAGGGATCAAGAGAGGCAGAGGTTGCAGCTGAGTACATCAGGCAGGATTTCCTGGAGGTAGCAGCGCTTGAGCTGGACTCAGGGCTGCCTTCTGTAGGGGCACAGGTTTGATCCATAAGAATATATTCTCCATACCTCAAGGCAGAGCTTCCAAAATACTTCACCTTGGACTGAATCCCAAGGCCTTTTTTTTTCCTTTTGGCCCTGAGGAAGAACAATGGGGCACTTTCTGCCTACTTTCTCTGTCATCCAGCAAAAGTTGGAAGTATTTCCAAGGGTATCAACCTGACAGCTCTATCCAGCATCAAATACCTCGTTCTCACTCTCTGCCCCTGACCACCAGGACTAGGAACAGGCACTGGGACGCCCCTCCATGGGGCTGAGCCACAGGCCTTAGAAATCACTGCTCCACCCTTATGATATTCCATCAGTGCCCCATCCTCCACGCCCCAGGCCCAGGCTCTGTCCCAGTTACTGTCTTCTGGTGAAGTCCCCCATGCCTCCCTCTGTCCCCAGGAGTTCTATTCTAGCCAGGCCATGTGCATGACAAAAAGCTGATGCATGCGTGTGTGTGTGCGTGCATGCGTGCATGTGTGTTGGCAGAGCAGCCAGAGGAATCAGGGTTCACTGGGGTGTCTACTCTCTGCCAGCCTCCCTTCTACTTTCCTCCTGTTGGAAGAACAGAGGTAGAGCAGGAGATGGATGAGTAGAAGCCTGTGGCGCCAGGACTGGATGCAGCAGCAGTCACACCTGCTGCTCACCTCCACCTCTCACATCTGTTGGATGGCCACTCCCCACCACTGGCAAGTCTGCTTTGACTGGGGAGGGGATGGGTGGAGAGGGGAGAAGGAGAGGGAACACTTCCCATCCCGAGGGCAATTTCAAAATCAACGCATTGCCGGCCCAACTGCAAGCCAACTGCACAGTGAAGGAAATCAGTGGAATGTATGCAATTAATTAAAGGGCAAATCTCAAGGCAGACTAAATACTGAATATCAGGAACTGGAGTCCACATCCCTTCATGATCGGAAAGGGGAACTTCCCGATTTGATTGCAGAAAGCAATTTACTTCAATTAGCAGTGACATAAACAGGGTGATTGCTTAATAGGAGGACCAAATCTCTAAAAAGTAAACAGCCTGAATTGCATCCCTTACCATTATATTAACAGAACGGGATTGCTGTTCCCAAGACAGGATTGATTAACTCTTTAGGGGTCCACCCCATTCCCAAGTGGAGAGCTTCAAATCTCCTGCAGTGTCTTTACATGCTGGCCCGAACATTTGTTGTGCATTTAAAAAATGTTAATGAATTTGCTTGTTGCTTTCATGTCTTTCATTTCCCCTCAGGAATCCTGTGATATGTTTTGTCATGTCCATTTTAACCGATGGGGCGGGGGCAGGAAATGAAGCTCAGAAAGTTTGAAAGTTTTATGGGGTGATCTTTTCAAATACAAATCCAATCATGTCATTTCCCTGTTCAACTTAATACCCACCCACAGCTTCCAAACTCTTTCTGATGGCTTCAAGAGCCCAGCGTCCTCTCCCACCTCCACTCACACCACTCTCCCATGTGCCTCACTGTATTTACATTTTTGTGGCCTCAGCCGGTTCTTCAAACAGATCAAGATCATTCCCACCTCAAAGCCTTTGTACTTGCTGTTCCCTCTGCCTGAATGCTTTCCCCTCATTTCTGGGTAGAACTGACTTCTCGACTCCAGATCTCAGGTCAAACATTCCCTCTTCAGAAAGGCCTGCTCTCCCTGCCCCACCTTTCCTGATCTCTTTTGGCTTTTGACCTAACACTTCAAATTACCCACAACTATCTTGTTTGTTTATCACTGATGTATTTCTTGTTTGTTCTTTTCTTCCCCCAAGCTCCAGGAGACCTGAAACCCTGGCTTCTATCTGTCTTGTTTACTGCATTGGGTCAAGCACACAGTAGGCAGACAGAAGATATTTGCTTAATAAAGGAAGTATGATCCCTTCTTTTATGTAGAGGAGAAAATTGAGGTTGAGAGAAGTTAAGCCACCTTACAAAATCAAATAGGGCCCTAGCCAGTTGGCTCAGTGGTAGAGCATTGGCCCAGCATGTGGATATCTCAGGTTTGATTCCCCATCAGGGCACACAGGAGAAGCGCCCATCTGCTTCTCTACCCCTCTTGCTTCTCTCTCTCTGTCTCTCTCTTCTCCTCCTGCAGCCATGGCTCAATTGGAGCATGTTGGCCCCAGGCGCTGAGGATGGCTCTATGGCCTTGCTTCAGACACCAAGAAGAGCTTGGTTGCTGAGCAATGGAGCAACGCCCCAGATGAGCAGATCATTGCCCTCTAGTGGGCTTGCCAGGTGGATCCCAGTCAGGGCATATGCAAAAGTCTGTCTCTCTGCCTCCCCTCCTCTCACGGAATTAAAAAATAAAAAACACAAGGTCAAGCAGCCAGCCGGTAAGCAGCAGCGCTGGGTTCAGACATCTTCCTCCATATAGCTACACGACACAGCCCTTATGACTTGTTTTGAGGAGCTTCCCTTCCCTCCATCCATGCACCCCCACCACCTTCTCACCATAGCCACCCACCCCAGACCCAAGAAGCAAGCACCCATCTAACCAGCTGGAGCAGCATTAAAACCACAGCCCAGAGCAAAATCTCTTCTTCCTGCTGATACCCCCTCCATAGTTGATAATGTCTTGTCACAGCTGGGCAGGGTCCTGATTCCAAGATTGCAAATTGCGGAAGTTAAAGACCTTAAGGCTTTTTCCCTCTGGCTCCCCACCTGGAAGGATTTAGGAACTGAACTGGGCTCCTCTTAGGAAATGCATCCCTGATCCTGGGAATGTGGAGGCTGTGGAAAAGCTATTCGAAGAAACTTAAGCTGCTGGTGACTGCTACGCAACTCACAGCCAAATCCCACCGCCCACACTGTCCACGGGTGGGAGTTACTTGAGCCCTAGCCCAGGTTGGTATACTGGGACGGGGAGGGTGGGGAAGTCAAGTTTAGTGTCAGCGGAAGTGGCCTGGTGAAGGTCAGAGAGAGAGAGAGAGAGAGTTGTGAAAATTGGGCCTACGAGCCCCAGCTTCGGGCTGCAGGGGTGTCAGGCTCCAAGCATTTCCCTGTGGCATGCAGCTGGGTGGGGCTGGCCCAGAAGCAGAGCTCCCCCCCCCCCCCCGCCTCTGCCTCTAGCTGCCAGCTGACTTTGGGCCTCAATGTCTTCATTTGGTCCCTCCACATCATCACCTTCAGGAGAAGGTCAAGTGCAGCTGTCATCACAGCCCAGTTTCACTGTCCATCCCTTGTGTGACCTCAAGCAGGGCTTTAACCTCTCTGAGGCTACTTCCTGGCTGATAAGGAGATCACAATATTCACCCTGCCTGGTGATTTCAACAGCTTTAAGTAAGGTAATGAATGAATGGAAAATGCCCTGATAAGTGTAAAGTATAAAGTACTCTAAGGGATAAGTTAATGTTTTTCTTTTCATTTTTTCATTGACTGATTGAGAGAAAGAGAGAAGCACCAATGCTGTCCCACTTAGTTGTTCCATTTATCATGTGCTCATTGATTGCTTCTCATATATGACCTGACCGGGGATCAAACCTGTGACCTCGGTGCTCTGGGAGGACGCTTCATCCACTGAGCCACTGAGCCCCTGGTTAGAGCCTAAGGGAGATAGTCTTGTTTCAGCATAGGTGAGGAAAAGATTAGTAATATTTACTAACATTTACTGTCAGAGGTATGGTTTCCTATGCTCCACATCTATAGGAAATGGAGGCTCACAAAGTACAGTGTGTCCATAAAGTCATGGTGCACTTTTGACCGGTCACAGGAAAGCAACAAAAGACAATACAAATGTGAAATCTGCACCAAATAAAAGGAAAACCCTCCCAGTTTCTGTAGGATGATGTGGCAGCATGTGCGCATGCGCAGATGATGATGTAACACCGTGTATACAGCGGAGCAGCCCACGGCCATGCCAGTTGAGATGTGGACGGTACAGAGGAAAGTCCAGTGTGTTCTGTGGCTCGCTAAATTCTAATCCGTGACCAAAGTGCAACGTGAATATCGGTGGATTTATAACGAAGCGCCACCACATAGGAATAACATTACTCGGTGGGATACGCAGTTGAAGGAAACCAGCAGTTTGGTGGAGAAACCCCGTTCTGGTAGGCCATCAGTCAGTGACGCGTCTGTAGAGGCTATACGGGATAGCTACCTAAGGAGCCCTAAAAGATCTGTGCGTGAGCCCACATTGAACTGCATTGAATAGGTATGAAACTGGGAGAGTTTTCCTTTTATTTGGTGCAGATTTCACATTCCTATCGTCTTTTGTTGCTTTTCTGTGATAGGTCAAAAGTGCACCATGACTTTACCGACACACTGTACTTTGCCTCCTGTTTCTGTGCACTGAAGCCTAGATGTCAATCATTGTCTCTGCTGCATGCTTCAAGCTGAGACATGGAGGTCAGACCTCATGCAAACAGACAAAATCCTGGGGTGAGGGAAGCAGTCTAGGTGCAGGCCCTAAATGTGAGTGAAGAACAGTATGTGGATGTGTTGGGGGAGGACAGGGTATAAGTTGAAGACAATATAAGTTGGGAGAGGAGACAGGGTCAGATCACAGGGTCTCCTAGGCCTTGGAAAAGGGTTTTTATTATTTGGTTCCAAATGTCAACAAGAAAACATTGAAAGGCCAACATCTTTAAAAGCACCCCTGGCTGTAACTAGAAGTGGTCTGGTGTCAATAAGAACCCGGATGGGCCTGACCTGTGGTGGCGCAGTGGATAAAGCATCGACCTGGAAATGCGGAGGTCGCCGGTTCAAAACCCTGGGCTTGCCTGGTCAAGGCACATATGGGAGTTGATGCTTCTAGCTCCCCCCCCCCCCCCGTCTCTCTCTCTCTCTCTCTCTCCCTCTCTCTCTCCTCTCTAAAATGACTAAATAAAATTTTAAAAAATTAAAAAAAAAAAAAAAAAAAAAAGAACCTGGATGGGGTGGAAGGAGTGATGGAGCTACAGGGAACAGGATGGGTTGGAATTTGAGTTACTCTGGAGGTAGAACCGACTGTTGGATGGGGACGACCAAAGCGAGAACACCAGAGGTTGAAAATGCTTTGCAAAGGAATAAAGAAAAACTCTAGAGTTTTCTTCTTGCTGGGGGCACTTAGAAACTTTAAGAAGATCACAAACCTAGCAGATAAACATGGAAAAACTTTTGAAAACAAATATCATGTATGCCCTCGGGAATAGGGATGTATGGCGCTCTTACCCTATTGGGTAGAGCCATCACTTCTTTCTTTAATTAAGCACCTCTCTAAGCCCTTTTACTGTTAATTATTTCCAGCCTCATGGGTGGGACAGGGCCTTGATTCTCGAGTTCTGGCCCAGGGCCGTCTCAGAAATGCCTTAGGATGGCTTCACTTAGGCTTTGGCGCCAGCGGAATCAGAACTTCAAATTCCCCCATGACCCTCAGGAGGGAAGATTGAGTCCCATTTGAGGCCATATCCTGTTTCCAAAGGAGCTAAAATGCCCCCTCCTCCACAAGGCCTACCCTGACTGCACTAAGATGGGAACTCAGCCTCCTTTATTTGCCATCTCTGGATCCAGGGCTTCTTTTTTTGCTTTTTTTTTTTTTTTTTTTTTTTAAATGGCACTAACCTGGGGCTCTTTTCATTCATAATGATTATCACCATTTATAATTAACGACTCTTTGATTACCCTCTGCCATCCTTTCCCCACCAGGCTGGGCCCTCCATGAGGGCAGGGAACACATCTGCAGCCCCCAAGCACACTCTAGGCACCTGGGAGGTGCTTTGTAAATATTTGCCCACTAAATTCAAGACACTTGACCAGGCCTCTGAAAGCTCCCAACAAACCTTTCCTCTGGGGGTCTCCCTCAGGCCCCAGAGCTCTGACCGCCCCCACCAAGGTCTGTTCCCAGCAGAGATTTCTCCTTTCCCCACACCTGCCCCTGGTGTTTTATTCCCTGGGGACTAATCAGCCCAGTAGCTGCCACGTGCATCCTGTCACTGAGGTCAAGCAGGTTACTGACAACAGAAAAAGAAGCCAGTCGGCACTTGTTAAAATGATGGTGCCCGAAGCATTGTTGCAGGTATAAGTTATCCAAACAAGGACTCTGAGTGCTGGCCATATGCCAGGCATGGTGCTCAGAGCTGGGACACAGTGGAACTGGCCAACATAGTCCCTGAGCCCTCTTGGGCCTCAGGATCTAGTTAGCTCCTCAAAGCCCTGACCAGATAGCTCAGCTGGCTAGAGCATAGTCCTGAAGCACAGAGGTTGCCGGTTTGATCCCCAGTCAGGGCACATACAGGATCAGATTGATGTTCCTCTCTCTCTCTCTCTCTCTCTCCTTTTCTTTCTCTCTAAATCAATAAAATAAACATTAAAAGAACAACCTTCATGATAGCTCCTCAAAGTCCTTTCCAAGAACTACTCACCCCAGGGCAGACCTCCATGGTAGGGAGTCCAGCTCATCCTCTTCCCCAGCGCTGCATGTGGCAGTTTTCACGTTTCCCAGGGAAGGAAGCATGCAGTAAACCCCACCTCCCCGACTCCAGGCCTAGGGGACACCAGGAATGAAGCTTCCATATCCTGGCCCTGTGGCTCCTTAACCACGTGACCTTGAGCACATGACCTAGCTAAGCCTCATTTTCCCCCCACAAAACAAGATCAAGAGTCTTCACCCCACAGAGTTGTTATGAGGATTAGATTAGATGATGATGATGATAATTGCTAACATTTTTTTAGCGCTTTACTGGTGCCAGACACTATGCTAAGGGCTTTGTCCTCATTATCAAATTTAATCTTCCCCACAACCCCATATGGAGGGGCTGTTATCACTCCCGCGTTTTAGAGATGAGGGCAGACAATGTTACCTAGCCAGCAAGTGAGGGCTGGGAGGCAGAGCCAGCCACGCTCACTACAGTCTACCCTCCAACCCATTGCCTTCTGCGCCTCCCCTGTGAATGCCGGCAAAGTGCTTAGCTTGGTTGCTGGTATGCAGGGAGTGCTGGGTCAATGGTAAATGGTGCCTCTAATCCAACAGCTGCAGGCTCCCAGTACAAGGTGGTCTCAGCTCTAACAGCTCTTCAGGATTGGCCTGTGATCTCCTAGCAGTCAAAGCCCCAAGACCCGTTTCTATTCCAAGTCCCCAGTCTGCCTCCTTACAAAAGCTCAGATTGGAACAGACGGCGGCTGCAAAGCTGGCCTTCCCCGTCATCTCCCCAGCAGCCCGATGACTGAGGGCCACCCAGAGCCTCAGCCCTGGCTGAAGAAGACCCGATCTGAGCCTCCTCGAAGAAGCTGAGTAGCCAAGTCACCTCAAGGGACTAATTTTTTGCTCTCCCTGTCCCCTTAGCCCTACCCACGGGTACCCGCCTGAGTCAAAACAGCAGGGGCCTGGGAGGTAGCTCCGGGTGCCACTGGGACAAGTATGACTTGGTTCCAAAGAAAATGATAGTATGAGATCATTCATTATAATATTTAGCTCCCAGAAGAAACCGCTGCAAGCGCCATCCAAACCACAGACAGCTCTGGCAGCCCCAGCATCCTCTTATGGTTACATAAGCTTTGGAGAGAAATAAATACCAACTCATCTCGGAGGAATTTGAAGGGCTAATAAACCTTAACCAGTCTGTGCAGAGAGGGCTCCCTTCCGAGGGAGGCACTGCGGTTTTAGAGAGGGTTCCGGGGCAGGACCGAGAGGGAGACCTTGTGGGCCGGGCTTTGGGGATGTCCCTCATAAGGCTCAGTCTCACAGTTGCACACGTAGGGCAGACATCTACAGGGCCGGCTGTGCCCCTGCATACCATCAGAATGCACTCTTCAGCTGACTCTTATAGGTCGTGAGTTCTCCATTGCTGGAGGTGTTCAAGCATAGTCGTACAAAATGCGTGGCTCCAAAGGACCTTTAGTTTTGGGATTTTGTTATTACATTATGGTTTTCAGGTCTAGGAAATCACCCTTGACATCAACCAAAGTCTGG
Organism: Saccopteryx leptura; assembly: GCF_036850995.1. Taxonomy (NCBI): domain Eukaryota; kingdom Metazoa; phylum Chordata; class Mammalia; order Chiroptera; family Emballonuridae; genus Saccopteryx; species Saccopteryx leptura. The sequence goes on along the minus strand of NC_089508.1, from coordinate 164,480,533 downwards.
ATAATATAGGAGAAACAATTTGCATCTAGAGAAGGAAGACCTATAATTTGGTTCTCTCTGGGTGACCTTGGGCAAGTTGCTTCACCTCTTTGAGCCTCAGTAAGATAGAAATAACAATTACTCTCTTCTACCTGCCCCACCTGAATGCTGGAAGGGGCAGATAAATTGCAGGTGTGTGAAAAACACCTGGCAAATCCTTAATACTTTGCAACAGTAGATGCTGCAGGCACACCAGGCAGTAAGCAGAGATGGTGGCTTCCTGCCTGGGGTGACAGGAAGAACACTAAAAGTACAGCCGGACCATCACTCCATGCATGTTTGAGGCACACTCTTACTGCCCTGGGTTTTCTGGGGGAAGCACATCAGGTATGTGAGGGTTAAGGGTATAGATTCTGGAGTTGGACTCCTTGGGTTCAAATCCTGGTTCTGCTACTCATTAGGTGTGTATCCTCATTCAATTCACATGACCTTCCTGTGCCTCAATTTCCTCATTTTAAGTGGGTATAATAACAATACCTATCTGAGAGATATGTTAGGAGGATTAAGTAAATAATACATATTGCCTGACTGGTGATGGTGCAATGGATAAAGTGTCAACCTGAGACAGAGTTCCCAGGTTCGAAACTCTGAGGTCATAGGCTTGAATGCAGGATCATCCGGCTTGAGTGGAGGGTCGCCAGCTGGAGCATGGGATCATCAATATGACCCTATGTTTACTGACTTGAAGCCCAAGGTCACTGGCTTGAGCCTAAGGTCATTAGCTCAGCTTGAGCCCCCTGGGTCAAGGCACATATGAGAAGCAATCAATGAACAACTAAAGTGATGCAACTATAAATTGATACTTCTCATCTTTCTCCCTTCCTGTCTCTCTCTCTCTCTCTTTGTCTCTCACTAAATAATAATAACATATATAAAGTGTTTAGAACAGTGCCAGCCACAAGAAAAGTACTACATAACGATTTACTGTTATTAATATGTTAATCAACTAATTAAGTTACCATTATTTCCCCCTGTATAAGAAGCACGTTTTTTCGAAAAATTTGAGATCTAAAAATTGGGTACATCTTATAAAGTGGTTGTAGATTTTTTTACTTGCATCTCTCGCTTTTTCGTGCTTGGTTTTGTGCTCATTGTTGAAGACGGTGATTGGTCATCAGACATAGATGAGGACAAGCTCATGGATGGGAGTTTTGACAGTGATGAGGAGTTGTATGAATTTTATGATGAATAAAATTTGAGTTCAGTAACTTTATGTAACACATTTTTTTCCAAATTTCAGGGCCCCAAATTAAGGTGCATCTTATACATGGGAGCATCTTATACATGGGGAAATATGGTCATTCTCTACTAGTCACTGTCACTGAGCAAGAAGAGCAATCCTAAGTAATACAACACAAGATGGGTAAATTTTGAAAAGAATAACAAAAACAATGACTACCATGTAATAAGCACTAACTAGGCAATGTGCTAAGCATTTTACATACATTATCTTCTCTAATCTCCATGAAAGTCCTTTGAGGTGGTAATGTGTTATTATCCCCATTAGGTAGAAGAGGAGACAAGGCCTCAGCACAGTCCTGTGATTTGCCTAAGATCATATAAGTAATGGCATCAGGATTTGAACCCAGGCAGTCTGGCACTGTGGCCAGTTCTGCTGAACTTACAATATTTGAGTCTTGGGGCTTCACCTAAGCCTCCAGGAGGCACACCAGTGCAGGACCCTGGTGATGAGAGTCTCTGCAGTGAGGTAGATGATGTGTCATGAACACAATGAGTGACCTGTAGGCTACACCTTAGCCCCTGGCCATTCTCAAGGGTCCTGGTGTCTCTGGTTTCCAAGGAAAAAGAGAAAGGCCTGACTTCCGAGCCAGACAAGATAGCGAGGTACTAGGAAACAAATGCCAAGTCTGCGGGCAGTGTCAAGTGCAGGAAGAGACTGAGCACCATCCCAGCCCACGTGGCCTTTTCTCCCGCTGGCTGTGGACAGAAGTTGGGAACACACCCCCAGAGGAGTCTGGGTGGGCAGACCAAATGCCAGGGGGCAAGGCTGCCTACTCATGTCAGGCCAAGCCCAGGGAGAGGTAATGAGTAACTGGGCTCACTGACATTCAGCTTGCATAACCAAGGCAACTTCCGGGTAAATCATCCAGTGGCCACAGGGCTGGAATGGGACCCCCAGCCCCAGAGCTGGCAGGCCACACTCTCAGAGTGCCAGGCCCAAGGCGCCTGGCCTCCGCTGCTCTCTGCCCTCCAGCCATGGGAGGCCCTGCCAGGTCCTCCAGCACAGGTCAGACTGCCCTCGGATATTCAAGGCAGTGATTTCTGTCTCTGCTTGGAAGTGCTTACTGACTGGCAGGGTCCATAGGAGAAAAAACCCTGCTCAATCCTCACTCCCCACACTTCTGTGCCTCCCAAAGCATATAAACACTGAAAATGCCCTGGGAAGGCAGAGGCTCCCCCTCTGTGCAGGCACATCCTGAGTGCCACCAGGCTTCTGCAGATCTGGGTGCTGAAGGGTAAGCCCAGAGAAAAGTACCACCAAGAGGAGAGCGAGTGAAGGATGAGAAGCTTGGAGGCCTTTGAGAACCCTGCTAGACACCCTGTGGAACCCTGCCTGTCTACTACTCAGCTACCGGAAGCCCCTGGTTGACAGTCTGGGTCTCCCCCTGTGACCCAGCAAAGCACTTGAGGTAGCAGATCAGGGGAGGCTCAGAGGCCACTGTGCTCGGCCTGTCAATCCACTTAGCTTTCCGCAAGGCACTCGTCCTGCAGAGCCTCACCCACGTGGCAGGCAGGCTGCTGGCAGCCTGTTTTATGAACATCCAGAATCCAAGGGGAACCACAAAACCACACTGGGCTATAGACACTGGGGATGCCCCTGAAGCCTCCTTCTAGGCTGGGCTCCTGCTGGGAGCTGCCTGGTCCACCAGGCTCCACCGCCTCCCAGACTAGCTGTTCGGCTCTGTGAGCTGGGAACACCTGATTTCTCCCCAAGTGGATGTGAGCCTGGGGAGTGGGGAGGGGCGCATGACATAGCTCAGAGGGTCAGTAACTCATAGAGACTACTCGGAACCTTCCCAAGTGTCTGGAGCCTTATCAACTGCCGGTTACAACTTCTGACCAAGAGGAAGAAACGAGGGGGTTAGGGAACCCGAGTCACTGGAGGGTGGCATGGGGAGCGGCAGAGGGAAAGAGGACAGTTTTCTTTCTGAAACTTTTTTTCTTCACTGAACCATAGGTTGAGGATGTTTTTCTGTATCGGGAGATATATTGTACTGTATACATGTATTTTTGTAAAATGATAAATATTTTCAAGTGCCTTTTTTAGCTGTGAGAGTGGAAAAGTACAGAGATGGGCAGATGACTGGACCAATACAGAGTTAGGGCTTCTCCCCTTCTCTCTCGCTTAATGACAGTCACAATGACATCACAGATCTTAAGATCTTAGTTTAGGCATAACCTTCTGAGTGCACCTCCCTAACCATGTGGGTGGTCCTCCTTGGCCACTGGTCTTTATCTGCATAAAGTTTTCTTTTTCTTATGAGCATCTGATCAAAATGTATCTGGTTTTTTATTGTTTATTGTCTTTCTCCTATACTAGGTTATTAGCTCCATAAAAACAGATGTATTCTAAGCACCTAGCATAATTCTGGCGCATAAGGAGTATTCAACCACTATTTGTTGAATGAATGAATGAGTGATTACTAGGTTCAGAGGGAGATGCCAAGTAGGGAGCTGTGCTCCCTACTTTTAGACAGTTTAGATAGTGAAAAAGGTGATTGTGTTTAAAAAAGAAAAGTAATCAATAAATGAGAGCATCCAACAAAGTCTTAGAATAATTATTTAAGGCATTCATAAGCAAAAAATTACTAAAGCTAAATCTCACATCTTATAAAAATCTAATTCAAAATGGATCATAGACCTAAATGTAAAATATAATGCTTTTAGGAAAACACAGGAGAAAAACCTTCATGAAAATTTTTAGGTGAAAAGTTCTTGGACCTAACACCAAAACCACATCCATAAAAGAAAACAATTGAATAATTTGACTTCATCAAAACTTAACATTTTTGTTCTGTGAAAGACTCTATTAAGAGATGAGAAAAGCCTGACCTGTGGTGGCGCAGAGGATGGGGTGTTGACATGGAATGCTGAGGTTGCTGGTTCAAAACCCTGGGCTTGCTTGGTCAGGGCACATGTGGGAGTTGATGCTTCCTGCTCCTCCCCCCTTCTCTCTCTAAAATGAAATAAATAAATCTAAAAAAAAAAGAGATGAGAAGACAAGCCACAGATTGGGAGAAAATATGTGCAAATCACATTTCTAACAAAGGGCTTGTATCCAGAATACAAAAAGAACTTTTAAAACTCAACAGTAAGCCCTGGCCAGTTGGCTCAGTAGTAGAGCGTCGGCCTGGCGTGCAGGAGTCCCAGGTTCGATTCCCAGCCAGGGCACACAGGAGAAGCGCCCATCTGCTTCTCCACCCCTTCCCCTCTCCTTCCTCTCTGTCTCTCTCTTCCCCTCCTACAGCCAAGGCTCCACTGGAGCAAAGTTGGCCCGGGCGCTGGGGAGGGCTCTATGGCCTCTGCCTCAGGTGCTAGAATGGCTCTGGTTGCAACAGAGCAATGCCCCAGATGGACAGAACATCGCCCCTTGGTGGGCATGCCGGGTGGATCCCAGTTGGGCGCATGTGGGAGTTGGTCTGACTGCCTCTCCGTTTCCAACTTCAGAAAAATACAAAAAACAAAAACAAAAACAAAACCCTCAACAGTAATAATATAAACAATCCAATTAGAAAATAGGCAAAAGGCCCTGGCCGGTTGGCTCAGTGGTAGAGCGTCAGCCTGGCGTGTGGGGGACCTGGGTTCGATTCCAGGCCAGGGCACATAGGAGAAGCGCCCATTTGCTTCTCCACCCCCCCCCCTTTCCTCTCTGTCTCTCTCTTCCCCTCCCACAGCCAAGGCTCCATTGGAGCAAAGATGGCCTGGGCGCTGGGGATGGCTCCTTGGCCTCTGCCCCAGGCGCTGGAGTGGCTCTGGTTGCGGCAGAGCGACGCCCCGGAGGGGCAGAGCATCGCCCCCTGGTGGGCAGAGCGTCGCCCCTGGTGGGCGTGCCGGGTGGATCCGTGCCTGGTGGATCCCGGTTGGGCGCATGCGGGAGTCTGTCTGACTGTCTCTCCCCATTTCCAGCTTCAGAAAAATACAAAAAAAGAAAATAGGCAAAGCCTTGAGTATACACTTCACCAAAGAGGGTATGTGGCCTGACCTGTGGTGGCACAGTGGGTAAGGCATCAACCTGGCATGCTGAGGTTGCCAGTTTGAAACCCTGGACTTGCCTGGTCAAGGCACATATGGGAGTTGATGCTTTCTGCTCCTCCCCCCTCTCTCTCTATGTCTTTCTCTCTCTCTCTCTGTCCCCTCTCTCTAAAATGAATAAATAAAATCTAAAATAAATAAATAAATAAGAGGGTATGCAGATGGAAATAAGCGTATGGGAATATGTTCAACGTCATTAGCCAATTGAAAAATGCCAATTAAAACCACAGTGACAACCACCGCACACGTATTAAAACAGCTAAAAACCAAATGCTGACTCTACCAAGTGCTGGAGAGGATGCAGAGCTCTCATACATGAGTGGTGGAAATGTAAAACAGTCCAGCCACTCTAGACAATGGTTTAGCAGTTTCTTATAAAATTAAGCACACTTACCATGTGACCCAGCAATCACACTCCTTGGTGACTATCCTAGAGAAATGAAAACTATGTTCACACAAAGATATATCTGTGAATGTTCAAAACAGTATTATTTGTAATTGTCAAAAAGCAGCAACAACCCCAATGTCCTTCAATTGGTAAGTAGATAAGAAGCCTGTGGTATATCCATACAGTGGAATACCACTCAGCAATGAAAATGAACAGAAGTAATAACTGGGGCACAACTCAAGAGCATTATGCTGAATTTTAAAAGCCTGATATGTAACATGCTATATGATTCCATTTATATAACATTCTCAAAATGACATGATTATAGAGTTGGAGAACAAATCAGTGGTTGTCAGGGATTAGGGGTAGGAACAGGCTACGACTATTATAACAGGGTAGCAGGAGGGTGTCCCTTTGTGGTGATGGGAGTTTTACATCTTTTTTTTACACAAGTCTCTCTACAGGTATAAAAATTTAATATGACTACGTGCACACATACAGAACATATAAAAAAAAACCTGTTAAATTCCAAACAAGATCTGTAGTCTTATTAATGGTACTGCACTGTCAATTTCCTGGCTTATTAGTGTACTACAGTTATGAAAGATGCTACCACTGGGGAAGCTGGGAGAAGGGACAAGGACGGACTCCTTGTGTTATTTTTGCAACTACTTGAAGGTTCTAATTCTTTCAAAATAAAAAGTAAAAAAAAAATAATAAATGTAGTATGGGTTAAAGCTCCAAATATGTGTATAATAAATGTTAGATGTGATAGGCATCCAGAAGAGGTAGGGCTCCCATCCATCTAGGAATGGTCAAGAAAAGCTTCAAGTAAACTTGTAACTATTAAGTACCTACCCCATGATGCAAGGTGGGCATCATGCTAGGCAATGAGGGGGATTCAGACACACTGGTCCTAGTCTCAAAAAGCTTTGAATCAAGAAGGTAGAGAGGTGGGGTGGGGGTGGGAAAAAAATGCACGCTGTTAATGGTGGGACCAGTAGACCCCACTGTAAGCAGGATCTGGGCCAGAACTCTATTTATTCCATGGACCTCGATGCCATCGAGAACTATGATGACGCTTCCGGTCTTTAGATATCAATGTCAACTCAGGCCTGTCTCCAATATCTATGTATCCCTAGTTCCCCATGGAAGAATGACCTGAATAAATGGCCACAGGTCCATTTGAAGGAAGGACAGGGATATTACATGCCACAATATTATAGGGTTCTTCTTCTTTTTAAAAAATTTTTTTAAAGACTTTATTTATTCATTTTAGAGAGGGGAGAGAGAGAGAGAAGAGGGAGGAGGAGCAGGAAGCATCAATTCCCATATGTGCCTTGACCAGGCAAGCCCGGGGTTTTGAACTAGCAACCTCAGCGTTCCAGGTAGATGCTTTCTCCACTGCACCACCGCAGGTCAGGCCAGGGTTCTTCTTTTTGAAGACCCAGCCAGCTCTGCAGTCTGTGGCTTCCAGGTCTAAACACTTGCTTGGATCTGGAACCTGGGCAATGAATTGTATCTTTTATTGGATCCCAATTTTCTATTCATCACTCCTTGATTTCTTCTGCTAGTACAAGTTGAATAGTAGTACCGCAATGAACTATTCAGGTATCTGACCCTAGAGACACTGCTATATTAACCATCTCCACAAATTTCTGTCAGGCATCCTTGGTGACCACTTCGATGTTGCCCACCATTATGATCATTGTGGTCCACTGGCTCCTGGAGATTACAACCCTGCCCCTAACCTATTATTATTTGCAGGTCTGATCAGGACCATCACTATGGGGGAAACAAAGTCTATAACAGCCATTCAGCACTGACTGACCTACAAAGGAGAGCAATCACTGAACTTTTTAGTATGCTCAGCGCCTCTCCCCAACATGTCCTAACCCCACTGGTAAGTAGTGTGTCCTCTGAGCCCTCCCATGGAACATGACCAGGCAGGTGTTCTGGCCGCACACTCTATCCACTTCAGCACATCCACCACTCTGAACCTTTCTCGACCATCTGCCATGGCAATTCTGGCCTTTCAACTTTGCTCAGCATGGGGTAGTCACTTTCTTCATATCTCTAGGAGCATCCTAGTAGTGAGTTAGTGCCACTTGCCAGGACCCTGAATCTCAGGAGAGTTTGACACCAAAGTCAAACTCTTTCCTATTGGATGTTATTATCTGGTCTTTTGAGTGACACCCTCAGATCCAGGCTTAAGCCCACTTCCCTGGCTGCTGTGGCCACTGACGACACACACACCAGGGATGGTCCCTTTCCTGCCATATCAGGCCCATGACATCCCCAGCTGGGTTGTGCTGTGATTTAACCTTAATTTTAGGCCTAGAGGCGAAGAGAAAATGAAGGCAGATCCTAGAGGTACTGTTGTCTTAGGGGAGAGGTCCCTCAGTACTGGTCAGTCCAGGGAGAGTGCTCGCTCTTAGTAAGCAGGCTGGGCCACTTCTCCCTGCTCAGAAGATCCAGCAGAGTCTGGGAGCTCATCACCGGCTGAGGTCCAGCAACTGGCTCCATCTCATTTGTCAGGGTCCGGGGGTCTCAACCTTGGTGTAATAGAACTGTTTAGCTGGGCATTTTACTTTCTTTGAAGTTCAGCGGCTGGGTCCATTAAATCCAGATTTGGGTCTTTGCCCTCTGCTGAAGGGGATTAGAAAGTCTTTGTAAGCAACAAAAAGGCCCTCTGGCTTTCACACCTGCCTTTCAGGTGCCTGTTCCTGGCCCTCAGCTGTCCATTATCTCCCCGAAGAGCATCAAAGGGGCTTAGCATGAGACATCCAATCCCTTTACGCACCCAGCTCTAGGATCTCCTCTGCTCTCAGACACCTCCCATGCCTGCTCATGCACCCCCCACCTCTCCACCAGGTGAATTAGAAGCTGGGCCACCACCTCACCCCAGGGGCTGCCTGTGCTCCACCCCCACTCCTGGTTGGGATAAGCTCCAAACCACACCTCACCACCTGCCTTCTTGGACCATTCCCTGTACCAGTTGTCACAGGTTGGAGTTTCCAGAAGCAGATGCTGACATGGAGTTGGGGGGTCCAAGAGATGTTTATTAGGGACCAACTTCTGGGAAAGGAAGGAGGCAGCAGAGAACTGGGCAGAGGGAAAACACAAGCTACAGTATGCGCCTGTCAAATGCCTGGCCAACCCACTCTTCTCCATCTGCCTGCCCTGCGGACTTCAAGCTCTGCATCAGAGGAGATGACAACAGCCTTATTAGACAGACTGTCCAACACACGCACACATATGAGCATGCGCGCACGTTATCCCTCCTAGTTGTTCCTCTTCTCTGAGCTGATAGGAACACAAAACTACACTTCCATCTCCAGTCCTTTTAACTCCCATGGAAATGCCAGCATGTTTTAGCTCTTCCCATATTGAAGAACCCTTAGGAAGTTGCCCCTTGTCATGCCCATAAACCACGCTATAAGGAGCACTCTTGTTTCTGTGGGTTTTTTCCTTTTTCTTTTATCACATCTGTGATTATTTCTCCAGGCCAGAGAAATAAAACTGATAACTCCAAAGGTTGGCACATTTCCCATTTTAGCAGGTAGGTCCAGATTGCAGGAAGGCTACCGATGCCTGGAACCAACACAGGCAGGGAACACTGACATGGTAGTTTTAGTCTCTTCCCCAACAAAAAAAGAAAAACTTGATCAGTCAGGATGAGCACCTTCCTGGAGTTCACAGTATGGTTGGTACTAATATGTATGCAACATGGAAATTTCCAGACCATGCAGTGTGCCTAGAAAAGGTTTAACGCACATAGTATGTATGGTAGATTGGATTATTGGACTCAAAGCCTTACTGGCCTACAGTAGCAGGAGCACACAACCATACCTTGCCCATGGTTTTATGGAGGGAAGAATGTGTCTTTCCACCCTTTGGCCTGTGACGTGCATTTGTCAGTTAGACATTTCAGGTGTGAGGTGAGCAGAAACTTGAAATAAGATTGTGTAATTGGGCTTGACTTGCTTTTTGGCCATGAAAAGAATGTGCCTCACATATCTGCTGATCCGGAGAGGATGAAAGACGTGTGGTACAGACCTAGACTCCACTCAAAGTCTACAGCCAAGACCAACAGAGCCTAGCCAATCAGCTGAAGGCCTGTGGCCAGACACAGTTCAGAGTCACATGTGGCACCGTGTCTCTCTCGTCTCCTTCCATTTGGACCATGTCTGGAGCCTTCTCAACCTGGACACTTGAAGATTACAAGTCAGTTATTTGATAGGATGTCTTTCAATTCGGTCCTTATGACTAGATTCTGGTTAAGCATCTTTGGCAAGAATATCAGAGCAGGAAGGCTGTGTTCTTAGTGCATCCCATCAGTGGTACAGGATTTTAATTTGTCCCCTTGCTGATGATATTCACTTTGATCATTTCATTAATGTGATGGCTACCAGACTTCACTATAAAGCTACATTTTTCCTCTTTGAAATTAAAAACATCTTATAGAGAGAATATTTGGAACTATATTAATATTCATTAATTTATATCAATATGGAGTAATGGTTTTCTAATTTAGTCACTAAGTTATAATCCATCACTATCACTGTTTATTTTGATGTCCAAGTTGTCCCAAATTTGGCCAATAGAAGCCCCTTTAAGCTGGCTTCTGTTTCCATCTGACATTTTCCCATTATTTTTGGAGCATATCCTTGCTTTCTGGCATAAGATGTTCTAGGATTTTCTGGTACTTTCCATGCCCTAGACTAGAATCAGCCATTTCTCCAAGGAAGGTGTTCTAGGTGTATTCATTGCTACTGAGGTGTCACTGATTCCTGGCTTCTCAGTGGCAGAGAGAGTGGACACTTACATCTACCTACTCATGTGTTGAAAGCCATGGGTTCTGGAATCTCCGATGTCAATCCTACACTGCAGCGTTCATTTAAGATTTACTTTTGTCCATAATTGTAACTCCCTTCTCTGACAGTGAGGAACTGGTTCTCATTAGTCCTGATAGATTTACTTATTTGATCATTCTCCCTGATGTCACCAATCTGCTGTCACCATCCTTTCCCTTAGATACCCTTCTTACCTTCTGAATCCTGTGCCAGGATAGCCCCCATTCATATGGGCATGTTCCTCACTCTGCTTAGACTCTGACCTTCCATGCCAGGCCCCTCCTTACTCTATGTGGATTCTGATACCCCAATGGCCACGCTCCTCTCTGATCCAGGTTCTGTCTTCCCATATTTACTCACAACGGTGCCCCCTATGCCACCTTGGACACCTCTACCCTTCAGAGGCTCTGGCATCCCTTCTCCTTGGATGCCTTCTCATCTATTTGGGGCCTGCGCCATGTCAGGGAGTCTTTCTGCATAAACACCCTCCTTACCCCATTCAGGCTCCAACCTCATCCTGAACCACGGCAGCTCTCCCCAAGTACACCAAGTGCCAACCTTGCTTTGTCTCACCTAATAGCTTTAGGACCACCAGGTTCTAATCAGCAGCATCTCAGTTCCCAGGACAGAGGCTGGAGCGGGGGTAGGGGGATCTTTGATTCTACCACCGTACATACAACAGGCTCAGCAGAGGCCCAGGGAGCCATGCTGTCCTCTGATTCTGCAGTTAGTGGGCCCCCACAGGGCCCTGGACCCCTCACCACTGATTTATGGCTCGTGTAGTCAGCAAATTCATATCCTCTGTGGCTTTGTTTTTATAGGATTTCTTCTCTAAGAGCTGGCTTTATACCTCAGACATATAAATCTGTTAGAGAGTGGTATATAGCCCAGGAGGTCGTTCCCAGGTGGGCAAGAGTTTGTTCTTATCTATAGAGTCTTTCAGAGTCCTCTTAACCTGACTCCCCCACCCCCAACTCACAAACACACACACACACACACACACACACACACACACACACACACACACACACACGTTGACACTTGCATTCAGGCTGTCTTTATTCATTGGGAGAGCCAATCCAATCTACAGTTCCAGTACAGTTCAGAGATGGACCCTAGCTTCCTCCGGAAGCCCTTAAATGTTCACTGAGCAACCCAACTGCTATTAGCCCATAGGCTTGGAGAGTCCGTTCAACTTGCTAATACCCACCTGCTCTAGTTAATTCTATCATCTTGAAGGCCTCAGTTCATGGGGCTACATAACAACAAAACAGAGGTGAAATCCTGTTAAAACTAACTGCAGTGTCATTCAAATCTTACATGGCTAGAATCATATTTGCAGTCTGAAGCAATATGGGGCTAAGGCGACAGAGGCAAATTCTTAAAATTCCTGTTCATTTTCTCCCACCTCTTCATTTTGGAGTGGTGTTTGGTTGGAGGAGAGCTGTAGTGTTTGATGTAGGGACAGATGAGGAGGGGTGGAAGGATATTTATTTCTTGGGGTTAAACAGACCCTCCCCCACGTCCAGCCAAGCTCCACTACCCTGTCCCTTCCTCAGGAACGATTTGTTTCTGCCAGAGGCATGAGGAAGCCAGTGCTGGTTCCTTTGTGAGAGGGGACTTGTTGGACCAGAGCAATAAAGCACTGTGACCCTGGGCTCTCTGCCAACCATGGAAACTGTTCCGCCCTGCAGGCTCTCTCTTTGACTCGGGGAGCACAGATTTTGTTCACAGGGAAATTCTAAGATAATGGAAGTTCCCTGTTTTTCTCTACATGGTTCCTCCTAGATCAGCACTTTCCAGAGAGGATTCCATGCAACATTGGTCCAATGCTGATCAAAAAATAAGTTTGGGGCCTGACCTGTGGTGGCGCAGTGGATAAAGCGTCGACCTGGAAATGCTGAGGTTGCCGGTTCGAAACCCTGGGCTTGCCTGGTTAAGGCACATATGGGAGTTGATGCTTCCAGCTCCTCCTCCCTTCTCTCTCTCTGTCTCTCTCTCCTCTCTCTCCCTCTCTGTCTCTCCTCTCTAAAAATGAATAAATAAAAAAAAATAAGTTTGGGTAATACTATCTACAATAGTCCCATCTTGAGATTAATGCAGTGGTGTGTACTGTGAGTGGGGGTGGAGGTGGAGGGGGGAGAAGTCCAGTAGTTCAAAAGCCTGGTTGACTTTGTTCCCCAAGCCTAGTTGACCATGGGACACACACACCACTTGCCATTGCTTCTTCTTTAGTAATAGCTCTAAGGACACATTTTGGAGAATGGCGCTCCTGCTCAACTTGTCCAGGTGGTGTTGAATTTGGGATCTATGACACAGGACACTATAAAACATTGACATCTTTAGTTCCATCTATGAACCAGGACTATTTTGCTCCTGAAAAATAGTGCCCTCTCATATGAATGTGGCCTCCACATCTCAAAAAGGATACATGCATAAGTACCTGAAAGATTAAATGGTTTTTTCAAATGTTTTAAATCAACATAAGCCTACCTATCAAAAGCGAACTCAACAAGGCAAACAACATCAAACAAACACGGGGTAAATCTGTGAAAGAAAAATATCTAAACCTTGAAAAATTCTCTCCAATTCAATGTCTACCATGACCTTCTTTTATCAGCCCAGCTCACTCTGATCTATCTATTCAATAACTTAAGTTCTTTAAACTTCAGTTTATCTGTCCACCCCGCAGGCCTGTTCAGAGGCTCAGGATGGTGTCTCTATACCTACCTTCTCAGTATACTGCAATTCCTGAGAACCCGGATGTTAGAGATGACTCTTAAGTCTTGGTTTTCTCGAGGCTCCCATGGCCAAGGACAAAACCATTGATGTCAAGCATTCCAATGTGCTGAAACGGGGGCACTGGCCCATCAATGTGGGACTTAAAAGGGGGTTTGTAAAAAATGACTTCACAACCCCTGGCAAACATCTTTTTTAAGGGCATCAAAGAAAAAAGACTGAAGCAATTTGAAATAATCATTTCTCTGAAGAAAATTACTGGTGTGAGGAGGCATCTCTAATGCCATTGGCCATCAAGATTTAGCCATGAGGTTGGGGTGGGGAAAACAAGGAGAATGCAGTGGGAGGAAAAGAGAAACCCACCCTTCTCGCCCAGAGGAGTACGGGGGAAAGATGGTAGACAGAAGAATCAAGACATTGACATGCAGGCGTGTAAGCCCCAATTTTCTTTCAGAGAGGGGCTCGGGGATAGATCAGGTGAGAAGAATATGGTGAGCGGAGAGGGGTCTTGCCCACTCCTGATGTGGCCTCTGGAAGGATCACAGCACAAGGCTGAGTGAAACATACCAAGCAGTATGGCCCCAAGGAGAGAGTCTGGGCTGCCGGTGGAGACTTATTCAGTTCCTGGGTGGTGGGCAGACTGAGTTAAGAGCCAAAAGCCGAGGGTGAAACTCCTGCCAGGGACCAAGATGGAGGACCAGGCAGAGACATGGGAGAATTCACCCAGGAGTAAACAAGTCAGCAAGGATGTCCTAGCAGGCACTGTCTGCCCAGAGAAAGAATGGACTCAGATGAACAGCAGACATCAGGATGGCCCAGGGTCAGGACTAGGCAACAATCCTCTTTGAAACTAGCCAGCTCACACCCAAGGACAAGAACAAAGACAGAAGGACCCGTGCCCAGACTGAATTCACCCACATCCTCCCCACACACCCTCTCACGTCAGGAAGAGACCAAGTGAAACCTCAAGAGACTTTAAAAAATCAGACTCCATCATGAGTTGCCTTTTTATTTCCTGCCCCCCACCATACCCCAGGACAGAGAGATAGGGTGGGGCTTCTACCAGTTACAGACTTAAATAAAGATATACTTTCTCTGCACATCTAAAAGTGATATGAACAAAATTTATGGCCCGACTACAAACTAACAAACATATCTTTCCATTAAATAGTGACATTACCTCCTGCTGGAATCCTGCACATCCAGCTCAGTAGTAAGAACCTATCTACTGGAAATCAAGAATTTCTTCTAGAAATAGTTCATTGTTCACTTCAAAAAGTACTTTTATTTCATAACAAATTGCCCAAGACTGTGTTGGTGGCTTCCCGGTGCCAGGTGGGCAATGGCTTGCTCGGGGCCTAAGGTGTGGGCACTGGAGTCACGGACAAATGCTGTTTCCACTGAGCCCGAACTCTGTGACTTCGAGCTGGTAACATCCTCTCTCTGAGGCCAAGTGCTCGCCTGTGAAAAAGCATGACACTCAGCCCCCTCCCAGGGCTCTTTTGAAGTAAAGCTTAGAAGGACTTGGGATGAGGCCTGATCCCTGTGCACAGCAGTTATTATTTCTGCTCCTCAGTAAGTGAAGGTTATTCCTGGTATTATTATCTCCACATCCCTCTGTCTGCTGCATTGTAAGAAACTGGAGAACAATTTTTTTTAAACAAACACAGCAAAACTTTTACATCTAAAATGAATGTCGTCCATTCACAGACATCTCCACAGGACTGAGACCCACATGAGGGGCACTGAGTAATTATGTCAGAACACTCAGGCCAGTTCCCCCCGGGCTGCACCAAGCTATCAAGAAGGACAGTGCTTATTCACCACTCTGTCCCCAGGACCCAGCACAAGGCCAGGAACACAGAAGGCGACATCACGCTCTCCAGGGGAGCTTCTGGAAAGTTTTTGGCCTCTTCTTTCAGAGAAGCCTTCAGGGTCTGAGCCAGCAGCTTTGGTACACCCTCTGTGATGACAAGTCTTAAACTTTGAGGAAGGGCTTTATTTTGGGAAACTGGGGGCACTGGGAGCCCAGAGAGCCAATAAGGCGAGGGGGAGTTTGTCAAATTGTGCTGAGTGAAACCATTTTTGGTCAAACATGCTAGGAAGCAGCGCAAGGTGCAGGCCCTGTGAGCTGGGGCGTGGGGAGTGGGAAGGGAACCCGCAATGTGTATAAACCTCTGGAAACAGTGAGCATTCACTAGAGGCCAGCAGGTTATTTGAAGGAAGGTAAGGCCTGATTTGTTTAACTCTGTGGCCTTAACTCAGAGGCTTCAAAGCCATTGTGGTGGAAAATTCTGTCTTATTTTAAAGAACAAAAGAACAAGTCGTCATTCAGTAGCGTGTCTGTGGTCCATTTTTCTATGAAAAAGAAATAGTGTATGGACTCTCTCAGGAAGGATGCAATGGAAACTGGCCATGGGGACTGACCCTGGGCTGGTGGCGGGGGCAGAGTTTCCAGGGTCAACAGACGTTTTCCATAGAGCATTTTGTACCTATTAGCTTTTTATACTATTTGCATGCTACTGCCTATTAAACAGCTAACAGCAACAAGGAGGGAAGGAGGAAGCGGCAGCATTCCTTTCCTCTACAATAAATATTTAACCTGAGTTTTCTCTAAAACACAAAAACAAGTTTTCTCTAAAACACAAAAACAAATAAAAGGTTTAACAGGAGGCTAATGATCCCGGGGGGGGGCTGTGAGCACATCCCAGGGCTGTTCGCCCAGCCTAGCAAAGAAGGACATTTTACTTCTCCCAACTATTGAGGTCTGTGGTTGAAGAAAGCCCTGGCCAGTTGGCTCAGTGGTAGAGTGTCAGCCTGACGTGTGGGAGTCCCAGGTTCGATTCCCGGCCAGGGCACACAGGAGAAGCGCCCATCTGCTTCTCCACCCCTCCCCCTCTCCTTCCTCTCTGTCTCTCTCTTCCCCTCCCGCAGCCAAGGCTCCATTGGAGCAGCGTTTGCCCGGGTGCTGAGGATGGCTCTGTGGCCTCTGCCTCAGGCGCTAGAATGGCTCTGATTGTAGCAGAGCGATGCCCCAAGATGGGCAGAGCATCGCCCCCTGGTGGGCATGCCGGGTGGATCCCGGTCGGGCACATGCAGGAGTCTGTCTGACTGCCTCCCCATTTCCAACTTCAGAGAAATACAAAAAAGAAAACAAAAACAAAAACAAAAAAACCCTGTAGTTGAAGAAAATATATCCCTTTGACCAAAACCTGCACAGATCATTTGCAATAAAGATAATCAATTTTATAAATATGAATTCTGTAGCCCGACCAGGTGGTTGCACAGTGGATAGAGTGTAGACCTGGGACACTGAGGACCCAGGTTTGAAAGCCCAAGGTCACTGGCTTGAGCGCAGGGTCACTGGCTTGAGCACGGGATCATAGGCATGACCCCATCATCGCTGGCTCAGCTGGAGCCCCCGGTCAAGGCATGTATGAGAGGCAATCAATGAATAACTAAGGTGCCTCAACTACAAGTTGATGTCCTGTCTGTTCCTCTTTCTCTGAAAAAAATAAATAAATAAAATTAATTAATTAAAAAATTAAAAAACCCACGAATCCTGTAATTGGCTTTTGAAAGGAAGCCCTCAGTGTCTTCCATCTCTTGCCCTCTCTACTTTCTTGGTCTTTTCACCACTCAGACACCTTCCCTTGGGGCCAGAGGGCCAGAGAGGTGACATCTGGTCTCTTCCTCGCCCACTCCCTCAGCAAAGGTAGACATACAGACTACCACCCCAGAATAAAGCCAGGCTTTGGGAGCACTGGTGATTGCTCTCAGACTATCTGCAGTTCCTGGTTGGCTGCTGGTGGTCCTGGCATGAAATCGATGAGCTTTATCTGAGAGTTGGTTGGATCCCCAATCCCCACCCTTCATTGTAGATTTATATCCTACGTGAATGGCGTGTGAGGTACACTGTGGAGGAACCAAGGACTTTTGATCTTGACATCCCCAGTGTCCTTCCTTCTGCTTTCAGGAAACAGTTCCCAGAGCATGTTTGGGTTCTGTCCCTCCCAAGCTCAAGTCAAGGTACCAAAACTCAGGCTTCAGGGAGAAACACACATCCCAGCCTAAGCCAATCGCTGTGCCAGACTCCCAGGGCCAAGGGCTTACAGCAAGGCTGGAACAGCAGCCCTGGGAAAGCGGAGACCCCACAAGCCACAGAGACTTCAGCTGGGAATGCAGAGACAGGGAGTCTAAGGTGAGGACTGGAGATTCAAGAGACAGTCCAGGGATGCTGAGTGTCATTTTGAGGCCTGAATCCAATCCATTCCCATGTCCACTAACCTGGTATAGGATCCAATAAACACCTTCTGTTTATTCCTGCTTAAGCCAGAGTGTGGGTTGGCTTTTCTGTCTCTTATAACCAAACTGTCTGACACGCTAATGTGCAAAGTCTGGGAGACTGAGTCTTGGATCTAAAACAGGAAAAGTAGAGGGACCAACCTTGACCAGTGAGTGTCTTTGAATTAAACCATGGACTAGTCTACCAAAATCACTGTTGCCTGTATCCTCTCGCCTTTTGTGTGTGTGTGTGGGGGGGGGGGGGGGGGGAGGGTATAGAAGAAGGAAAAAGCCTGAAACTTTGTTAACAGAAGGGCATTAATTGGAACTTTTAACCCCTTGATCTCATTACTTGTAGCCCACTCCCTCCTCATTCCTAACCAGGCTTTTGCAGCCCTGCTCCTGGCCTCAGAGCACAGAGCTGGTCTCACAACTCCAGTGAAGTGCAGAACATTCTTTTACTGGGAATGACAGGGCCTCTGAAAAAGATTTCCAAGTAAGTAATGAGCCTGAAGATAATACAAGGTTAATAATTTGCTCGTCGACGTTATGAAACCCTCTCACAGGCAGATGGCAAGCGGTGGAGCAGCCTGACAAAGCCTTGTTCAGGCTCCTCAGGTGCGGTCTCTCCCACCCCCAGACCCCAAACAACCTCCCTGTTCTCTGATGGTGCCAGAGGTATAGCAAATTCAGGGCGTGTCCCCAAACTTATCTCTCAAGTATAAAGAAGGGTGAAAAAGTACCAAGATGTTCAATACCACTAAGAGTAAAAATAAGACACTGTTTTTTCACCCATCAAATTGACAAAGATGAAAGCAACTGATGATGCCCAACACTGTGGGCAAAAGAACCAGTAAGGCAGCGGTTTTCACTGCTGTGCCCCAGTAATTTTTAAAATGTGCAACACCTGACTATTTAATCAGGGCACGAACCTCTTTTGCTTTAGATTGCCATAAAAAAAAGCAATGACAATAACCAACCCAACAATAGCTGGCCAGTGTAAATGAATCAAAATTATACCTTTTTTATTTTTGTTATATCAGCAAAATATATATATATTGGTGTGTCACAGAATTTTAGTAATTAGTTTATGTGTGCCGTGAGATGAAAAGGGTTGAAAATCGCTGCCCTAAGGCAATCCTCAGAAACATAAGAAACGATACATCATCGTAAGCCACTAAGTTTTGAGGGCTTTGTTCCTGAGCAATCGATAACAAAAACAAATGGATACACTGCCCTATTGTACGAAATAGAGAAAAACTGGAAACAAAAGGCCATCACTAGGAGAATGGTTACCTAAGTTATGGTCCAGCCATTCCAAGAATGCTATGCAGCTATTAAGAAGACTGAAGTAAACTGGAGGTCCCCTGCCATCGCACCTGCCAGGCCAGCCGTCCTGCTGGCACCACCTCCACTGCATGAGCTCCACACAGTTCAACAAGGGGCCCTCACACGGGCTTTCGGCCAAGGTCAAGGACTGACTCCTGTCCAGCTGGGTCGAGAGACCCACAGGCCATCTATTAATCCCAACCTCCAGAAGGGTCTGAAGGACAGAATTAGCCTGTGTACACTCATGAATAAGCTGCAGCCAGGCTCGGACTCAAAGATCAACCACTCCATGCAAAATTGGCACCAGCTAGAAAACCTCTCCAACTTCATCGAGGCCATGGTCAGCCATGGCATGAACTCTGTAGGCCTGCTCGAGGCCAGTAACCCACGGGAGAGTGGGAACGTGACCCAGGTGCAGGGCCCCTCCGGCTCCGGCAGGGAAGGCCGAGACAGCGGGGCTGCCAAGTGGCGTGGACATCAGTACCAAGTACTCAGAGAAGCAGGAGCAGAACTTGGATGATGCCACCATGAAGGTGGGTCAGTGCGTCACAGGGCTCCAGATGGGCACCAACAAGTGTGCCAGCCAGGTGGGTATGACAGCTCCCGGGACCAGGCAGCACATCTATGACACCAAGCTGGGGGCTTAACTTAGAAATGTGACAATTCCTCCATGTCTCTGCAGATGGGCTACATACAAGGACGCCAACCGGAGCAACAAGTCTTTGGCCTGGGCCACCAGATAAACCCCAAGTACTGCCCACAGAGCCCAGTGGCTGACAGGGCTCCAGGGTCAGCCTGAGACTGCCCAAGCCCAGGGAGGGCCCCAGAGACCTACCAAGAGTAGGCAGGTTACTGAGGCTACCCTTGTGGGGTACCCCCTCCCTCATCTCCCCTTCTGGGATTTGGGGGTTTTCTGTGTTTTCATCTTGTGTTTAAGCGCTTCCAGCTCAGGGTCTGTGAAGGCCAGATCCAGATACATGTGGGGTGGGGGTCCCTGCCAGGGCACATTCAGGTGGCAGATTTCCCAGCAGGCTGTAGGCCAAGCTTTGGGTGTGGGGGAGAAACCAGTACAGGAAGACAAACTGGCCCCAAATGGCTTCTGGTTGCTTCTGCTCCTCTTCCCTTTTCTCTCCTGATCAGTTTGTGGTTTCTGTACTAACAGAAGTTTCAGGCAGTTTTAACAAAAGTAATTTTTTGGAGGGGCAAGCAGGGTAGGGATGGTGGAGGGGGTGCTCAGAAGGAAGTCCCCTGGAAGAGGGCCCGGCCACAGTCCCCAGATATTTTAGGCATCATGAGACCCTGGATTTCCCCAGGACCCTCCCAGGGGCCCAGTGAGGAAACTGAGGCCCAGACAGGACAATGGAGTTCTGAGTGATTGAGGCAAAGCCAGACCCCCTCAAGTACTGTACAAGGACCACCCCCAGGAGGCCCTCCCTGCAACCAGCCCCACCCAGGAGAACTGGGACCAGCAGAAAATGTGAAATACCAACTGGGGACTGAAGGCAATAAAAACCTTTTTTAAGAAAAATAAAGATTAAAGTAAATCCGAAAGCAGTGACAGGATACATTAATGAAAGCAAATTTCAGAACAATACACCCAGTATAATTTTATATAAAATATATATATTACTTAGATAAATACATACACACCAAACCATTAATAGTACTCTCTTCCAGGAGAAAGATGATTTGGGGAGCAAAGAAGGATGCAGAAACTTCTAGTTTTTTATTTCTGCATTGTTCGATTTTTTTTTGTAATAAGCATATATTCATATATTAGTTTGATAATCTAATAAAAGACAACAAATGGATTTCTAAGGCTTTTCAACCCAGTCCACTGACTTCCTGGGAATTTAGGATGAGCCCAGTCTCATTTTATGTCATTTCGCTGAGTACCTATGATAAACCAGACAATGCCTGTGGTACTTCTAATTTTCACAACAACCTGAGCAGGTGGACATTATTTTTCCTATTTCATAATGTAGACACTCCGGTCCAGAATGGATAGGCAGCTTTACAAATGTCACCCACTGACTGACAGGACCAATGTTTGAACCCAGCTGGGTCCCACTCCAAAGCCCAGGAGCCCTTTCAGGTGAGACCAGGCTCTGCCCAAGGAGCTGAAGATCTGCTCGGAGAAAAGAATTCACACAGTTTAAGTAAGAGGCACTGCTGGATGCAACAACTGCACTCCATTGTGTATGTCCATTGTGATGAAGGATTTTTGAAAAGGCTACATGACAAAGATGTGTTAAATGAATGCAACAAAGAGGCAACCCACTTGGGCTAGAGCAGTCATGGAAGACTTCCCAGAAGAGGTGGCATAGGAGCCTATGCTCAAAGCTGAACCAAGGTTTGTTGGCAGGACAGGTCTCCACCCTGCCCAGGAGGCTCTGGAGTGGCTGAAAACAAGACAGAGGCAAGGCAAACCTGCTCGCCACCCTGCTAACCTAGTTAGTTAGGGCCTCATCACAGGGAGGAGCTAGGCTGACACTTTGTGGGGCTGACCGCAGGGCCCTGCCGAGAAACCAGACTCAAAACAGGCCTGCTGCTGCCACCACAGGGAGGGCGGTAGGGGTGGGGGCTCAGGAAGGCCTCGGGGACCACGGGGTTATTTGTTATGGGGTGAAGAGGAAGCTATAAGTGGTCCTCTGTCCTCCATTAACAGCAGGATGGAGTCAGGCTGGAGCCACTGGCTGCGGAATCAGCCTTGTTTTTTAAACACACATGGCTGGCCCAGGCCTTTTAACCCCCAAACACCCCATGGTTCCTGCAGGAAGAAAACAGTAGCCTTTGGTCTAGAAACTCTACAGCTGGGGTGTAGCTTAGGGCATTTCTGTTCAGCTCAGAAACAAACAGAAGATAAGAATATTGTGATAAAAGGAACTGTACTCTTATAATGAATTGTTCAAAGTCAGGCGTCTGGGCTGGCTATAATTCTTTATACTTGAGACTCCTCACTGTATATCCTCAAAGCTAAGAGCAAATAATAAAAACGGATTACTCTTGTCTGAAAAGAAATATAAACTACTTATTTCCACGCTTCTAAGAGCGTCCCCCTCCCAACACCAAAAGTTAACTAAAAAGCATGAGATCTAGAAGTGCTTAGACCTGCCCAGTACCCTCTGTGCCCTCTGAATCTCACCCCCTACTAAATTCTGCTGGGACTTTTTCTACAGCATTTTTTGGTAAAGTGATTAGAGCAATATTTCTGAAATCTGGAAGTCCCAAACTCTTTGGGAATTTCACAAAAGCCATGGGCCCTCTCCCTACAAAATGTATGTATGCACACCATACAAAATGCATGTATGCACTGTGTAGTGTCAGGAGTCCAAGACTCTCTCTTCCGCCCCCCACCCCAAGCACATTCTTTTTTTTTTTTTTTTTTGTACTTTTCTGAAGCTGAAAACGGGGAGAGACAGTCAGACTGACTCCCGCATGCGCCCGACCGGGATCCACCCGGCACACCCACCAGGGGCAACGCTCTGCCCACCAGGGGGCGATGCTCTGCCCCTCCAGGGCATCGCTCTGTGGCGACCAGAGCCACTCTAGCACCTGGGGCAGAGGCCAAGGAGCCATCCCCAGCGCCCAGGCCATCTTTGCTCCAATGGAGCCTCGCTGCGGGAGGGGGAGAGAGAGAGAGACAGAGGGGAAGGAGAGGGGGAGGGGTGGAGAAGCAGATGGGCGCTTCTCCTGTGTGCCCTGGCTGGGAATCGAACCCGGGACTTCTGCACACCAGGCCGACGCTCTACCACTGAGCCAACCGGCCCAGGCCACAAGCACATTCTAAGTCTCAAAGGACCCCTGATCCTGTCCCTCTCAGACTAGACCCACTAGTAAGCTTTCCTTCCGGCTTTTATTCTACAATTTATTTATTTTTATTCTATACACGAGATAATCCTTAGCAATCAGAGTCTAATAACAAAACATTTCAGTGGCTCAGAAACTGCCAGGAGAGTGTTGAAGCTCAAGTCAGCAGGATGAGACCTGTTCCCACCAGGGAGAACAGGGTGTTTGCTGGGCAGGCCCTGGGCGGCAGCTCTGAACCCCACTCTCACCCAAGGCATGCAGAGGGGTACCGAGGACTCTTCAAGTTCATTGGAGTTTCCACCCGTCTCATCGGACCCACTGCTTGGATGAGGAGGACGCGATGAGAAGGAGGTGCTTCCCTAGTCCCCAGGGCCATCATTCTCTCCCATGGCCTCAGCTCCACATTCCATGATAGGGTTCTGGGAGCCTACTCTGCTGAGTTGCCTGAGAGTCCAGCCCAGTTGGTTTGGGCCCCAGACCTCAGCAAAAGGTCAGAAAGTGAATGTATATATAATATTCACCATGACTCTCTCCAGCCCTGATGAAGAACAAAGGTCCGAGCCCAGTCCCCCCCCCCCCCCAACCCAGCTGACCATGGATGAGGGTTACCTTTCCCGGGGCCTTCAGTCTCTACATGAACCCCTAGCCCCGGTTCCGTGCTACCCCCTCTCCCTACAAGAACCATCCCAGACCTCGCAGAAAGCAACCTGCGAGGCAAAACCAGTGCCCCAAAGGCAGTCCCTTCAGAAACCAGGGTGACCGGGACAAAGCAACTTGTATGAGGCAGGAAGATTAGGATTCACAAGCCTTTGGTGGGGCTCCATGGGAGCAAGGCAGCTCCAAAATGCAGAAATGATTACTAACAGACCACATCCCAAACTTACACGTGGTCCACATCCACAAACTGGAAAAAACGCCGAATTAAATATGAAACAGGAAATGGAGATAAAGAGCTATGCACACAAACACACACACACACACACACACACTCTTCTAGTTAGCAGGGATGAAAGCCAGTGGTGGTGATTTTTAATTAGAAAGGAGGACTAATAGCCGCCTCCCAAGGCCAAGGCATCCATCCCCAAGCACCAGGCCAGAGTTAACCCTTGCAGCTCCAGGGGAGATGCCTTGCTACAAAAAGCCCCCACTGCTAGAGAAAGCGCATCTGGGTTTTCTAATCCTGTTTTGGTTAATGGAACAATCATTGAGAAAGAGAAAAAGGGAGGAAAGGAGAGTGAAGGAAGGGAAAGGAAAGGAATGGAAGAAGAAGGAAGGTCAAGTTCACCCCTTCACCAGGATAGTGTATAGGTGAAGGCACCTGAAGCCTGAGAGATGGGTTCAACTCCCAGCTCTCCTATTTACTGGCTATGTGACCAAAGCTTGGTCACTCACCCATTCTCTTGGTCTCAGCTTTTCTTGTCTATGAAATGGGGATGGTAGTACAGACCCGACAGGGTTGTTGCGAGGATTAGTTGAGATGATGTATGAAAAGCACTTGTTCGCTAGAACATTGTAAGTACTCAAACATGATGGCTTTGGCCACTATTAAATTAATTTCATTACTCTTTAGTCTCCTCAACATGTTGAAGCAGCCATTTCCTCCAATGAAATACACGGGGATAAACTGCCTCAATAGAGACTGATTTCAAGCATGTGGGGGGTAAAGGAAGAGTAAGTAGATGCTCCTTCCACACACAGAATGAAACACCTCCCACCCCCCACCCCACCCCACGGTGAAATGTGATATCCTGGAAGGGAGAGTCAAGTCCCAGAGAGACAGCATTGACAAACAGGAGTGCGCACACACACACACACACACACACAGAGCCTTTCCCCACCCATCACTCCAGGTTAGCATTTGATTCCATCACGGTCCCAGGGTTTTCTACCTTTCTCTTTCATAGTCTATTTGACAGGGAAAGAGCTCTTTATATCTCAAAGACTATTTAAACAGCTAGTGCATAGAAGGGTGCTTGGCACATAGTAGGTGCTCAATAAATATCTGCCACCAAATGACCCATGTGATCTGGTCCCCACGGTGGTTACTCCTGAGACACTCACATGTCAATGAAAGAGACACATAGAAAGGCATCTTGTTCCCCCTCTCCAAGTTTTCAGTACAGGGTAACAAAAAGCGGCTAAATTATGGCCTCCAGATATACTTCTGATTTTATAAAAATCAGTCTTTGAAAGAACTGAGTTTTTCCTCTCCTCTCTCTGCCTCTCTATCACCTTTACCCACATATTCTAAGACTTTGGACGCAGGACCTGACACAGAGCAGGTCCGCAATAAAAATCTGTGGAATAAAAAGTAATTCATAAATGCATTTACTGATGTCAAGATGCACACTGCTGACCTGATGGAACTGTCAGAGACAGACAGCAGCAGGTCCCCGAGCACGCCAGCCAGATGCGTTTCCTTCCATTCGCATCCTGTACCAGAGAGCATGTACCTAAATGAAATCAAGAGGCCAGATCTGCTTTGGGAGTGGACCACTGCCAGCTCACTCCTGTGACTCAAGCCATATGTTTTAGAAAAGAACAGCCCACCTTTATTAGTAGTAGTAGAAATTGTGCCAGTAATTTACATTTTGTTAGCATGTCTTTGCCAGACACCATGCTGACTGGTTTACATCTAGTATATCCTTTAATTCTCATGAACCCTATGACATGGGTCATGTTATCCCCATTATACAGATAAATAAACCATGGCTGAGAGAAGTGAAGTAACATTCCAGGGTCGCTCAGCCTGTCTGAGACTCCGGAGGGCTTTTGTGCCCGCCTCGCAGCACTGCCTCTCCCACTGCACCCGCTCCCAAGCCCACAGAACTGCATCCAATTCTCAAACACCTCGGGCGCGCGTGCAAGCACTTTCCTTGGCCTAGAAAGCCCTTCCCATCCGGCCGGCCATAGAAAGGCTGCTTCGACCTCAAGACTGTGCTCACACGCTGCTCCTTCCTGCAGTGCCCCCCCTTTCCCGAAGGCAGAACAGCCACCTCTTCTCTGTGTCCTCAGCTTAGAACACTGTGCACAAACCCACTGCTCACACAAGACGGTCAGGACTCAGTGCCGTTGTCCTTCCAGCCCCTCATGTGGTCACACGCCATATAACGCCATTTGGTCAACAACGGGACACATATATACAAGATTAGAAGGAAGAAGAAATATTCCTCTTGCCTAGTGGAATGGTGGTCCCACAAGATTAGAAGGAAGAAGAAATATTCCTCTTGCCTAGTGACCTTTTCACCATCACAACATGGTAGCACGATGCATTACTTGTGAGTTTGTGGTGATGCTGGTGTAAGCAAACCTCCAGCCCCGCCAGTCGTATAGATGTACACACCTACTTTACATGTAGCACGTAACGCTTGGTAATGTTAATAAACAACTGTTTCTGGTTTATGTATTTACTACATTTCATCATTATTTTAGAGCAGGGGTCCCCAAACTTTTTACACAGGGGGCCAGTTCACTGTCCCTCAGACCGTTGGAGGGCCAGACTATAAAAAAAACTATGAACAAATCCCTATGCACACTGCACATATCTTATTTTAAAGTAAAAAAACAAAACGGGAACAAATACAATATTTAAAATAAAGAACAAGTAAATTTAAATCAACAAACTGACCAGTATTTCAATGGGAACTATGCTCCTCTCACTGACCACCAATGAAAGAGGTGCCTCTTCTGGAAGTGCGGTGGGGGCCGGATAAATGGCCTCAGGGGGCCGCATGCGGCCCGTGGGCCGTAGTTTGGGGACCCCTGTTTTAGAGTGTACTCTTCCTACTTATTAAAAAGAAAAGTTTGGCCTGACCAGGCGGTGGCGCAGTGGATAGAACGTCGGACTGGGATGCAGAGGACCCAGGTTCAAGACCCCGAGGTCACCAGCTTGATCACGGGCTCATCTGGTTTGAGCAAAGCTCACCAGCTTGAGCCCAAGGTCGCTGGCTTGAGCAAGGGGTTACTCGGTCTGCTGAAGGTCTGCAGTCAAGGCACATATGAGAAAGCAATCAATGAACAGCTAAGGTGTCGCAACGAAAAACTGATAATTGATGCTTCTCATCTCTCTCCGTTCCTGTCTGTCTGTCCCTAACTACCCTTCTCTCTGACTCTCTCTCTGTCTCTGTAAAAAAAAAAAAAGAAAAGAAAAAAAAGAAAGAAAATTTTGGCCTGACCTGTGATGGCACAGTGGATAAAGTGTTGACTGGAACACTGAAGTCGCCCATTCAAAACCCTGCACTTGTCTGGTCAAGGCACATATGGGAGTTGATGCTTCCTGCTCCTCCCCACTCCTCTGTCTCCTTTACAAAATCTTAAAAAAAAAAAAGAAAGAAAGAAAAGTTTGCTGTAAAATTTACTTGCTTGCCCTTACGCTGGCGGCAGCCTCGCACATCTCATGTTTATTGTGTCTCCTGATAGCGTCATTTTCTCTGGTGTTTGGTTTAATCTCATGCTGCTTTATAAATGCAGAGTAGCCTAAGTGCACAGTGTGTATAAAGTCTACAGTAGTGGACAGGAATGTCCTAGCCCTCACATTCACTCACTGACTCACCTAGAATAGCTTCCCATCCTGCGAGCTCCATTCATGGTAAATGTCCTGTAGAGGTGTACCATTTTTTACTGTATCTTTTCTAGGTTTAGATAGGTTGAGATACAAAAACATTTACATTGTGTTACTCAGTACAGTGGTGTGCTATATAGGCTCGTAGCCTAGGAGCAGCAGGCTGGACCACATAGTCAAGGTTCTAGCAGGCCACGCCACCTAGGTTTGTGTAAGTGCACTCCGTGATGTTCACACAATAATGAAACTGCCTAACGATGCATTTTTCAGGACAAATATCCCGGGTCGCTAAGTGGCCCAACCCATTCTGGGACATGCCCATTCTGGTCCCCTATCTGCTCCCCAGGAAGTGCCTGACCAATGGGGTGGGGGGTGAGGGGCAGAAGAAAACAAGAATTAGTCTGAGACTCCCCAAACAGCCCTGGGCAGTGGTCCAGGCTCAGAAAGAGCTGGCAGTGGCCTCCCCACCCTTCCTTAGCAGGCACTGCAACGGGCAAGGTCCGGTCCGGCTGAGATGGTTAAAGGCCATCTGGGCTCTGGATAGGTGCAGCCCTGACTTCTGGGCCCCACACTCCCTGGTCTCCTTCAGTCTTCAGGTTCTCCACGATCTCACTCCCTTTGTCACAAGGGAACCAGGAGAATAAGCTGCCTCCTAGGCTTGTTTGTATTCAAGCCCAGTGAGTTAGTTTCTCTCCATCAGAACAGGAGGCCATTCCCCCAGAAGTCCCTGCTCTTCTTAGCTTTCTTATCTCTCATCAGAGGATTTTGAGCAGAGGGAGGAGAGGAAAGAAACATCTTCCCACTGAGACACTTGTAAAGGGCTGGGCCCAGAGTGCTGAGAGAGGCAAGGGCAGGGTTTGGGGATGGGGGTTAGGGGTGGGTGGGGGGGTTCTACTTGTTGCTTTCCAGCAACATAATGAACTAAAAGTCTTCTAGAAATCCCTTCCAGTCCCCACATTCTATGTTCTTTCTAGAGACTGGTCACATGTCCCCACAAGTAGGGTGACCAGAATTTATCACCCAAATCAAGATACTCTTCAAAATGAAAGGAATCAGACAAGCATAAACTTGGCCCACTCCAGGCAAACCAGGAGGTCCAGTCTTTCAATCTATGGGGTTGAGGACAGGGAAGCTTCCCCGAAGTTCAAGTCTGCACAGCTCCAAACCTACAACCTGTTCAAAATTTTCCAAAGGATACGGTCACTTACCGAAGAGATTTCAGCAAACCACTCCTCTAAGTAATATAATAAATCATAATGCAGTCTGTCTTTTGCCTAACGGGCTCTGGCTTCTCCCGCAGATGCTCTGCAGAGGCCACGCCCGGGCCTGCTCTGAGGGGCAGACGCTCCCAGAGGAGAGGATGCGATAGCACTAAGTGGCCTGTTCTGCTGCAGGGTTCCCGTCAGTGCCACTTCTTCTGGGGGTGGAGGGGATTGGGGCGTTGGTAGGGGAGGCAAGGCCTTCAGTCCACTTTCCCAGGTGGGAAAGGAGAGAGTGTCTAGCTGCTGATCACCAAAGAGAGCTGTGTAGCATCCTTCGGGGTTCCCCCACCAGCCAAGGAGGTGGGAGATGGAGTAAGGGGAATCGTATGTCTCGTCCTCCTTCCGGAGCAGAATGTGGGCCCAGCTCCTCTTCCTCCCTTCCCTCTGGCCCTACCGTAGGGGGCGCCTCAGCCCAGGGCTTGGTTTCAGGGCAGCGGGGACTCAGTGGTCGCCCACCAGCATGTGGGCCATTACTAGAGGGGGCCCAAGCAGCACAGGGCTCCTCTCCTGACTCCCCTATTAGAAAGATGAGGGAGAATCTGGGATGGGGCCTCAGCAACCTCCCGTTGAGTTCCTGCACGCCCTCTGTAACCTTGGGAAAGCAGAAACTGGTAAGCAGTGGTGACCAAGAGTCCTTGATATCCCAGGATAATTATCTCGGGGTGGGGGGTCACAGGAAGTCAAAGGGTCAATGCTATGGGAAACTCCCTATAGGGGGACCCACTTCCCCAAATGTTAGTCCATTTGCCATGCCTCCAGGCCACCTGTCTTTCTTTATTCTCTGGAGTTCACCAAATCAATTCCATTTTTAAACTTAAGTATATAATTTAGCCTTATACCTCCAAAAAACCATCTGTGAAATAATGAATTTTATATTATATAAATAAACACAAGTATTTAATGTGTGTGTATATTTTAATACATGACTATTAAACTTTAAAATATCTTTGTCCATAAATCTCCTAAAATCAACTCACAATTTGGGAAGTGCAGGTTTGGGGGTGCTCGGAGCTCAGGGTCCCAGCAGGAGGAGAGTGGGAAGAGAACAAAATGGCGGTGGCTGTCTATTCCCCTGGCTTGCTCCCTGTAGAGTCATTTGGGGCTGGCCAGACCCCTTTGTCACAGCTACGTTCCTGTCAAGGAGCCCTCTCCACACGGTACCGGTACTGGTACTGGTACCAGGGCTGGTCCCTGCTTCCTCTTTGCTTCTTGGGTTGATCAGGTAGGCAGTTCACCCAGAGGGCTACTCCCTCCCTGTCAGCTCCCCAAACCCGCCCACAGGGTTATAACGTGTTCCTTTGTCCAGCTCTCTGTAACTGCCCAGCTGAGTGTGCCATGTACATAAATACCTCATGTGAAACATAAAACTATTACATACGCCCCAAGAAGTGAAGGAATGAAGCTTAGGAACATGTCATTCATGTGGAAAAAAGACGAAATAGTAAACAAATGGTGGAAAGTATTGAAGCTACCTAGTCATCAAAGCTGTGCACATTACAAACTCCAAGGGACCACCGTTTTTGTTTGTTTGTTTTTTGTTTTTGTTTTTGTTTTTGTTTTTTGTGACAGAGATGGAAAAAGACAGAGAGAAGGACAGATAGGAACAGAAAGACAGGAAGGGAGAAAGATGAGAAGCATCAACTCTTCACTGCAGCACCTTAGTTGCTCATTGATTGCTTTCTCATATGTGCCTGGACCGGGGGGCTATAGCAGAGCGAGTGACCCCTTGCTCAAGCCAGTGACCTTGTGCTCAAGCTGGTGACCTCAGGGTTTTGAACCTGGGTCCTCCGCGTCCCAGTCCGATGCTCTATCCACTGCGTACCGCCTGGTCAGGTGCAACCATCTTTTAAATCAGCAGAGAGTCACACACATGGCAAGGCTGGGAGAAAGTGGCACTTCGTCCACTGCTGGTAGCAGTGCATAGTGTATGATCCTTCTGGAGAGCAATTCAGCAAAACGGGTCAAGTGCCCAAAAATGTGCAGACCTTTGAGCCAGGTAACCAACTCCTGGGAATTTTCCTAAGGAAATAATTCACAAGACAATAAAAAGAAAAATGCAGAGAATCTCACTTCAGCTCTTTTAAGTATAAAAACTAGAAACTATCCAATGAGATCCAAAAGAGTAGACTGGGCCTGACCTATGGTGACGCAGTGAATAGAGCTGTGTGGTCAGCGGTTCGAAACCTGGGGCTTGCCTGGTCAAGGCCCATGACAAGCAATCAATGAACAGCTTGAGTGAAGCAACTACTTCTTGTTTCCCCACCTCTTTCCTCTGTAAAATCAATAAATAAAATCTTTAAAAAAATAAAGAGTGGATTGGTTAAGTAAATTATCCTTTATTCCCTCAGTGGAACATTATCCAGTCTTTAAAATTATAAAGATTTAACAAAAATGTTTAAAATGTGTATAAAACCAAACAAGAAAACATGAAATAATGCACTATGTAGGAATACCAATGTCCTTGGGCAAAGATCGGAAGAACATATATAAAAATAAAAGGATTTATTAAATTAAGGTGGTGAGATTATGAGCATATTTTTTCCTATGAAAATTTTCTTTACTGCCATAATATATTTAATTACATTGCTAGCACAATATTATTTTGAAATTATATGTAAAAGGGAACATTTTAAGTTTCAAAATAACAACTATCTTGTGGATAATTGTAGTTAGTTTCCCACCTTCTCTAAATTCCTGTGTTGTTTTAACATCTGGTAACGGAACACTATGGTGTGGTAAATGAGCTGGGCTTTGAGACAGAGAGAGCTAGACTTAAGAGCTGTGTGGCCTTGGGTAGGTTATGTAACCTCTCTGAGCTTTGCTTTCCCCATCTGAAATATAGGATGATAATATCTACCTATCTTCCAGAGATTTTTAAAGATAAGTGCCCAGTATACAATTAGTGTTAAATAAAGATTGCCACCAGGCTAGACAAGCTATTGGAGCTTATTTCTACAAGTCTCTTTAGGTTGACGCTGGGCAAAGATTGGAAGAACATATATAAAAATAAAAGGATTTATTAAATTAAAGTGGTGAGATTATGTTGTCCTCTATTTCATTTCTTATACCTATATCTTTCCTCCAAACTAGACAGGGAGCATCCTCTGGATGATGTTTCATAAATATTACATGAATGATGGAATGATACCATTATTAATCATATGAAGAAGGGCAAAAATGAAGACTAGAAACATGTAGCTATTCGGGAAAAGGCTAGTGAAGTCTGTAACCTCCTACAAGGAGAGAGCCAGGGTGGAAAACCCAAGAAGAAAAATGACACTACTCCCCTCCAAAGGCCCTCCCAGCTCACTCCAAAAATGGAACCAACACAGGAACTAAAAGTGAACCTTACTGCTTTCTACACCCTTCTCCTCCCCCACTTCCCCAGGTTATACAACAATGTGAACGTACTTAATGCCACTGAGCTGTATACTTAACAAATGGTTAAAATAATCAATTTTCCCTGGCCGGTTGGCTCAGTGGTGGAGCGTTGGCCTGGCATGCGGAAGTCCCTGGTTCGATTCCCGGCCAGGGCACACAGGAGAGGCGCCCATCTGCTTCTCCACCCTTCCCCCTCTCCTTCCTCTCTGTCTCTCTCTTCCCCTCCCGCAGCTGAAGCTCCGTTGGAGCAAAGATGGCCCGGGCGCTGGGGATGGTTCCTTGGCCTCTGCCCCAGGCGCTAGAGTGGCTCTGGTCCCGACAGAGCGACGCCCCTGGTGGGCAGAGCATTGCCCCCTGGTGGGCGTGCCGGGTGGATCCCGGTCAGGCGCATGCGGGAGTCTGTCTGACGGCCTCCCCGTTTCCAGCTTCAGAAAAATACAAAAAAAATATATAATAAATAAATAAATAAATAAATAAATAAATAAATAAAATAATCAATTTTGTAATATATATACATTACTTCAATAAAATAAAATAAAAAAAGACTTAGGTGGTGGGTGCCCATTATACTATTACTATTCTTTCTACTTTTCTGTTAGTTTAAATCTTGTCATAATAAATAATTTTTTAAAAACAAATAGCTCTCTGGCCCTGGCCAGTTGGCTCAGTGGTAGAGCGTCGGCCTGGCGTGCAGAGGTCCCAGGTTCAATTCCCGGCCAGGGCACACAGGAGAAGCGCCCATCTGCTTATCCACCCCTCCCCCTCTCCTTCCTCTCTGTCTCTCTCTTCCCCTCCCGCAGCCAAGGCTCCATTGGAGCAGGGATGGCCCGGGCGCTGGGGATGGCTCCTTGGCCTCTGCCCCAGGTGCTAGAGTGGCTCTGGTCGTGACAGAGCGACGCCCCGGAGGGGCAGAGCATCGCCCCCTGGTGGGCAGAGCGTCGCCCCCTGGTGGGTGTGCCCGGTGGATCCCGGTCAGGCGCATGCGGGAGTCTGTCTGACTGTCTCTCCCTGTTTCCAGCTTCAGAAAAAAAAAACAAAAAAAACAAATAGCTCTGGCCAGGTACCTCGCTTGGTTGGAATGTCATCCCAGGACACCACGGTTGCAGATTTGATCCCCGGTCGGGACACATACAAGAATCAACCAATGATGCATAAATAAGTGAAACAACAAATCAGTGCTTCTCCCCCTCCCCCCTTTCCTCTCTCTGTGAAATCAATCAATCAATCAATTTTTAAATTTTTTTTAAAAGACAACCATCTGGTCACATACTATCACCTGGTCTTTTTTTACTTCTTCTAATCACATTTGAAGTCTTTCAAAAAGCTAATAGGAGGCCAAAGCATTTTTTTTAATCCTCTTTTTTTCTTAAAAGTAAACCTTTCTGGACTTCTACCGAGTCTGGCTCAGGGCAGAATGGAGAAGATTGGTTCTGGAAAGAGCCAATTCCCGATGAAACAAGATAAAGAGACGCTGACCTTAGAGTCCTGGGAAGACACACCTGTCCTGAGAGCGTACTCCAGCCAGGCCCAGTTGTATGGCAGCTCTCCAGACTGGGAGGACACTGTCTTCCCTTCTCATGGTGACGGCAGCAGCCTCGGAGAAGTTAAGTGCCTTGTCCAAAGCAGCTCAGTGGATGTGCGGATGTGCGGCAGATTTTAAACAGGCAGTTCAGAGAGCAGAGCCTGAGTTAACCAGCCCTGGAAGCTTTCCTGCCTCCTGGGCCCTAAAAAGACTGTGGGGCTGTATTCTTCAAACACATCAGCCCCACCCCACTCCTGCCACAGGGTTCAAGGATGGTTGTTCAATTTAAAAGCACTGACCATGCCCGACCAGGTGGTGGCACAGTGGATAGAGCATCAGATTGGGATGTGGAAGACCCAGGTTCGAGACTCCAAGGTCGCCAGCTTGAGCGCAGGCTCATCTGGTTTGAGCAAAAGCTCACCAGCTTGAGCCCAAGGTCGCTGGCTCCAGCAAAGGGTTACTCGGTCTGCTGAAGGCCCGTGGTCAAGGCACGTATGAGAAAGCAATCAATGAACAACTAAGGTGTTGCAACGCGCAACGAAAAACTAATGATTGATGCTTCTCATCTCTTTCCGTTCCTATCTGTCTGTCCCTGTCTATCCCTCTCTCTGACTCTATCTCTGTAATAAATAAATAAATAAATAAATAAATAAATAAATAAATAAAATTTAAAATAAATAAATAAAAGCAGTGACCACCACTTACCAAGAACTCTGAACTGAGTGAGGCTCATGTACAATAGGAGCCAGAGGCAGAGACTGGTCTCTAGCCTAAAAGCACATGCAGTCCATTTGTGAAGACATGAGGGTGACTAGAAGGCATAACGTACTGGACGGGACAGCACCGACACTAACACTACCTTTTGCACCTAGTTCCTCCTTTTACTGTGCCTGTCACACTGCACTGTAATGATAGCATGTTGAAGACGGTTCTCCACCTCTGCTGCGTGGTGACTACGGCTATCTTAGGCTACCATGCTGCCTGCACAGACAGGGCGTGACCCATATGGAATGAAGAGAGTGACTAGGTATGCAAGATCATCCAGTTCCCCATCGTTATCGACCCAGATGGGTCCTGGGAACCAACCACACTATTGTCCAAACCCCCTCACTGCCTTCCATACACCCTAACCAATCCGGAGTGCTACAGGAGGCCTGGTGATCCCTTGACCTCCTCCCCAGCTGTGGGGGGGGTACTGTTACTTCTGACAGAGCCTCACACACTGATGCTCAGAGACCTGCTGGAACCGAAGGCTCCCCCAGGGCCATCCCCAGAAGTATAGGCACCTGGCCAGCGCTAGTCTCCATTTCCCCCAGCCCCTGGCTTCTAGGCCATCCGAGTTTTCTCCCTGGGTAATGGGGACTCACTAGGGATGGGATCCATTGCCTCCCATCTAGTCCTGAGACCTGGGCAAGGGGACAGAGAACACACAGAGGGTCCTTGAAATCAAGATAAAGCCCCGTGTGTGTGCAGAGATGCTGCTAAGACTGTTTCCCCAGTCAGGCCTGCTCCCTCAGCAAGACCTCTGGGCTCTGGCCGGACAACAGCAGGACACACAGCTGTGTCATGGTTTCTTGGCGCTCAGGCTCCAAGGACATGGGTTTCCAAAGTGTCCCTATTAGGCAAATAACACCACCCAGACCTGGTGCAACTGTCTTTCTGACCAATGGGGTGGTTGACCAAACTGGAAAGTCAGCAACAGCAGCCACACCCCAGGAAATCTCTCTCTCCCAATGTCTGTGCCTCAGTGGGCAGGTGGCTCAATGCCACACCTGCTCCTTCCTTCCCGGAGGTAGCACTGAAGATGCAGAATTTCCAGGCTCCCACGCGGCTGTCACAACTCCCCAGTTTTCTTCACTGCGCGTTGTTCACCGACCCCGCTTTTAGGTCCTACAACACGCCCATACTGCTGAGGACACTCTTGCCCTTCGAGGCCTTTTTTTCACTTGGTCAATCAGGTCAAAATCATTAGCATGACAGGCCAAAATTGAAGGCCAAGGACAATTTTGAAAAGCTCAAAACCGGAATGCTGTCCCTGTTTGTTTTGCAAGCTATACTCCAACTTCTGGAATGCATACTCAAATTTTAGGTTGAAGAATTCTGAGGTTACCTACTTATTATATTCATGCAAGATATTCAAACTGAGAAATTCAGTTCCAAATAGTAAGCTCTTGACGGGGTATCAAACACTCAAGGTACAAACAATGTCGCGCATCCGTCCTACTTCCTCTGACAAATTCATACAAAACCATTCTGACAGGGTGCTTCCAGGACCAGCCCTCTGCACCTGACACCAGATCCCAGCTTTTCGTGAAGCTAGTTGTCTAAATACCAAAAATAGAAAGAAAAAAAAAGGCATTTTTTTTTACAATGGCCTTATTTTGTCCTGTTACCTGTAATGAAGTTATGTATATAAACCTGCCTGGGTAGAACGCTTTTATAAATGCTTCATGATGGGGCTGTGTGGTGCCATGGTTTGGGTCAGGTTCTGAGGTCAGGCCTGGGATGAAATCCCAGCTCCCCCTCCCCAGCTGGAGGGCCGGTGGCTCCACATTTCTACACATATGGTTCTCCTAGAGCAGGGGTCCCCAAACTACAGGCCGGGCCTCGGACTGCATGCGGCCCCCTGAGGCCATTTATCCGGCCCCACCACACTTCTGGAAGGGGCACCTCTTTCATTGGTGGTCAGTGAGAGAAGCATAGTTCCCATTGATATACTGGTCAGTTTGTTGATTTAAATTTACTTGTTCTTTATTTTAAATATTGTATTTGTTCCCGTTTTGTTTTTTTACTTTAAAATAAGATCTGTGCAGTGTGCATAGGAATTTGTTCATAGTTTTTTTTATAGTCTGGCCCTCCAATGGTCTGAGGGACAGTGAACTGGCCCCTTGTGTAAAAAGTTTGGGGACCCCTGTCCTAGAACATGGGGACCGTAACATGCACCAACCTGACTCGCAGTGGGTGCTCCACACCTGCTCACTGCCCGTTTTGTTCTCTCTGTCCTGACTTTGCACTTTTCCCCTCATTGCAATTCCCCGCTGCAAATGTCACAGATGGAGAACACACGGGGGGAACACACAGGTAAGCAGTCTGCAACCTTGGGGCCACGTTCGCCAGTGACCCAACTATATTTTAGCATCATGACCCTCGGTCTAGTATGGACCCACCACCTGCGCCCAGAGGACCGCAGACGCCTGGGAAGAGAGTGCAGACTCCCTGTTCTTTAAAGCTCTCATGCAGTTTTACACCCCCAGCAACCTCCCCCACCCAAAGCCAAGTCATCCTGGATTAACCTCAGCACCAGGGAGGGACCTGCTTGGGCCTTACCCTTGGGGTTGCTCTCTGGTTGTCCTCAAGATACATGAGGCACAAGCTCACCCAGTGGGATCCGGCCATTTCTGAGAAAGCCAGCTTCCCCTCCCCTTCCTCCTGCTGAGCTCACCTGGGCAGGCTCAAACCAGCTGACACCTGCTCTTTCAACCCAAAACCCAATAGTCACAATGTTTCCACAACACAGCTTAATGGGGGTGGGGAGTGGAGGGGAAAGGAGGAATGGGAATTGGGGCACAAGCTAAATATGCAATAACAGGAGATTATTAAAATCAACTCTGATACAGTTGAGTGATGGAATACGACTCAGCCACTT
The DNA here is from genome assembly GCF_036850995.1 of Saccopteryx leptura. NCBI lineage: Eukaryota > Metazoa > Chordata > Mammalia > Chiroptera > Emballonuridae > Saccopteryx > Saccopteryx leptura. The sequence goes on along the minus strand of NC_089508.1, from coordinate 164,443,442 downwards.
AAAATGGTGTGACACGTGACTAAGACAAAAGATGCTCAAGACAGACGGAAACAAAACACAGGCTAAAAGTAGTTCACAGAGTGTAATGCAGTTGGAAGTTAAAAAAACAAACTTTCTTGTGCATATGTGTGTATAAACGTTACACCTGTACAGATATGCAAAAACAGATTGGAAGGTGAGCCAAAAAGATCACAGGGGCAGTCACCCTGTGGCGGCAACTATTTCATCCTTTGTTTAGCTCATCAGTAGTATTTTCAATAAAGGTCATGCTTTACTTTTGGAAAGAGGGTAAAAAATAACTTCAAAAGTATGTTAAGAATGGCCTCCCCTCTAGTCTTTCTGGCTGAGTCACACCTGACAGTGAGGAGACAGAGGTACAGGGTAAGCAGCAGCATCAGACTCGGCTCCACTGACCTTTCCTCTCCGTGGGAGAGGATGAGGTCCCTGCTGCGCAGAGTGGGCCCAGCTCAGGGCCAGGATGGTCCTGGCAGGAGTCACTTTCTAACACGTCCCAACATGTGTTTCCAGTAATGCCGTTTGTGGCCGCTCTCTTCCCTTATCGCTCCTCTGTGACCTTTGCTGGTTACAGACTCACTGGCTGGAGCCAGGTGGATTTGTTTGATTTCTGTTGATGGTTATTAGGAAGAGGAAGTGCCAGAAGGGATTACCTCAAGTTTAAACCTATTTCCAGCAGAGTCCCTGGGCCTTTAATTACACACCTCGGGCCTGTTTGGTAAAGAAGTGGTCAAAGATGTGCTTTTTATCTCTCTCAGAATCTCCCGCGCCTGGCAGCACTCCATCTGTGACTGGTGTTTTTGTAAACTCAAACCTTGGCTCCCGGCGAGAGGGGCGGCGCTGGGGGCTGGAATATGAAGTTGGAAGCTGGCCACAGACATTCTTAAAAGTGCTGTACCTGTGAGTCCTTGGTCACGCCGGGCCACTTTCCACTTTGGGGAACAGACAGTGGAGGAAAACTAGGAACCACACTCCCGAGACCTAGATTTCAGTCTTCGGGACCAGAACTTCTGCAGTTTCCAGAGGAGTCTCCGGGCCAGCTACTGCTGACCCACAAGGATGAGGATGGTCAGAATGAGCCGTGCCCAGCCCAATCCAAGAGCAGACGTCTTTCTTTTTTTCTTTTTTTGGCAGAATTTTTTTCACATCTTGGTACAGGCATTCCTCAGAGACACGGCAGGGTCTTGCCTGACCACTGCCGTAAAACAAGCCCGTGGTATAAAGCAAGACTTGCAGTAAAGCAGTCTTTTTGCTGGTGTAGGGTATGGTGTTGTTTTCCATTTTTGAAACATGCAACATCTGTGAAGTTCAATAAAGCGACGTGCAATGAAAGGAAGCGTGCTGTACTGACACGGTCACGCGGATTCACCTCGGACAGGCCACCACTGCATTTGAGACGATCAAGATCCCAGCTCAGCGGGCAGGGAGGGGAGACAAATAACACTTTTCTCCTCCAGGTGGGCCTCATCAGAGAGCCCAGAACCAGCTGGTCCTCAAAAAGAGCGTTTCCCACATGCCGATCGCTCCAGGCTGCTGAGAAAGGATAAACTCTGGGAACCCCCTTCCCCCTTCCCCTTCCCACAGGTACGCTGCCATCCTCTGTCTCACCTGCCTGCTGGCGGGACTGTTCAATTACAAAGTTGCTAAAGGCCCAAGACTAGGACATTTAACATGTAAAATGCAACTTGATTGGGGTTGCTGGTTACTGAGGGTCTTAGCACAGTTTAGGTGTAACAGCGAAGTCAGGAAATTAAGGATTCTTTTAGCTGCTTGTAAGACACCGCGATGTAGGTCAGATGCACACACAATTTCAGACCATAAGACTTTCCCTTTAATTTCTGTCTCAGGGGACGGAATCTAAGGAGGAAAATTTGGCCAGAATAGAAATGGGAACAAATGGAGTTCAGTCGGAGGCCTCCGTCAGCCTGGGCAGGGCCACCCTACCAGCCAGGCTCTGCCCCCCGCAAGGCTGTCTCTTCTAGCACCCCAGCAGTTCTCCGCAGGAGCACACAGCAACTGAGTACAGGTTCTTGCCCTAGTCCCCGGAATCCTCTCACCACCCAGAAGCAAGCTAAGTCATGTTCTTCTCAGCAAAAACTGTCTCAGAGCAGTGAGCCAGGCCCTGAAAGACACGGAGCATGGTCTCCCCCCCAGAGCCTTCTCTGGAGGCCACCAGCCACCCCCCGGGGTCCTCATCTCACACTCTCTAAGGTGGCGGGAAAGCTGCCTGGGGTAGGGGGTGTAGAGGCTATTGTGGTTCACCCAGAGCTCTGCCGCAACATGGACACGCAGCCTTCACGTCTTTCATCAGAATTCCCCCAAGTGCGGTCCCCATATGCTGACAGTATTGTCAATGATGTTAGGTGGGACATAACATTTTCATTTGAAGGGATATACAGTTCTTTCAGTGTGAATTCAAGAAACATGAAACCAGAACATCAATAGTTATTTCATGGATATTTAGGAAAGGCTAAGAACCGTAATAACAAATTTAATAATTTAATAATAATAAGTTTAATGAAATAGTAATTTAATAATATAGGCAGTATAGCCTGACCAGGCGGTGGCGCAGTGGATAGAGCGTCAGACTGGGATGCCGAGGACCCAGGTTCGAGACCTCGAGGTTGCCAGCTTGAGCGTGGGCTCATCTGGTTTGAGCAAAAGCTCACCAGCTTAGACCCAAGGTTGCTGGCTCGAGCAAGGGGTTACTTGGTCTGCTGAAGGCCCATTGTCAAGGCACATATAAGAAAGCAATCAATGAACAACTAAGGTGTTGCAATGCACAACAAAAAACTAATGATTGATGCTTCTCATCTCTCCATTCCTGTCTGTCCCTGTCTATCTCTCTCTCTGACTCTTTCTCTATCTCTGTAAAAAAAAAAATAATAATAATAATAATATAGGCAGTATATAAATAGGGCAAAATTCCTGAAGCCAATTTTTTTTTTTTTTTTTTTTTTTTTTTTTGCATTTTTCTGAAGCTGGAAAAGGGGAGGCAGTCAGACAGACTCCCGCATGCGCCCAACCGGGATCCACCCAGCACACCTACCAGGGGGCGATGCTCTGCCCATCTAGGGCGTCGCTCTGTTGCGACCAGAGCCAGTCTAGCACCTGAGGCAGAGGCCAAGGAGCCATCCCCAGTGCCCGGGCCATCTTTGCTCCAATGGAGCCATGGCTGCAGGAGGGGAAGAGAGAGACAGAGAGGAAGGAGAGGAGGAGGGGTGGAGAAGCAGATGGGAGCTTCTCCTGTGTGCCCTGGCTGGGAACCGAACCCGGGACCTCCGCACGCCAGGCCGACGCTCTACCACTGAGCCAACTGGCCAGGGCCCTGAAGCCAAATTTTAAATGGCTAACGTTTGGGACAATTCTGTGCCAGTTAAACAGATTAACCAATGTATATGAGAAGCTTGAACAAGTATGTTAAAATGTTAGAGACAAACCTCCCACAGTGTTATGAGCTATGGAATCAGAAAACGCAGGTTTGGATGTTAGCTCTGTGACTTTGGACATATCACTGCACTTTAAACCTCAGTTTCTTCATCTGTAAAATAGAAATAAAAATTCATATTTCATAAGATTGTTCTAAGAATTAAATGAAGCAATAGTCTTAAAGCACTTCACCCAGCCTCTGGCATAGAGCGACTGCTTTAGACAGTAGGAGTAACAATTACGAACAGAAAGGACTCATTTTAAAGCAGGCTGCCCATTTATCTGTCCTGAAAATTCCCTTCCAAGAAGATGCAGCCCAAAGAGTACAGAAGCAGTTAGCCCTGTGGGTCCTGGATCCACTCCCAGAGAAATATGTGTGCAGACACGCTTGCAAAAGCCAAAATTGCATACAGTTTTAAGGTGTTTACAGTTGACACCTCCTTTAACCACTTCCTGGGCTGACTACAGACCTGGTAAACTAAGATGGAGAGCCAGGGTACCAAGAGGTATCTCCACTTACTTCCTCCCCAGAAAGGTCTGGACTCAGCCCACTTTCTGGATGCATTCCTAAACCAGACTTTGGTTCTCTCCAGATGCCTCTTAACACACAGGTCACCACAGCTTTATTCTCTACATGGGCAGAATGCAAATAAGATCTCGAGGACATACACACCCCTGCCCTCAGTAACTGCCCTATCTCGGTGCCGTACAGCCTGGCTCTGCAATTCTTTAACTCGGTGCTGATGGAGCTGGGTAAATTCAAGGGACTAGCAATGTACCTGGAAAAGCATGTGCCCCGATAAGCTGCTGATACCGTGTGCCCGCGCTTCCGCCGGTTCTATTTAAACACTGATAGACCCTCAGGCAAACAAGAAACCTTTTGTGCTCTGAGCATCCACAACTGCCATCCGGAGTCCATTCTAGACAAGGCCAAGGCTCAGGGTAGGCAAAGTCAGGGTGGGAGAGAGGCAAACTTTTCTTGTACCTTATCAGATAAACGCACACAGGCAGGACCAAGCTGATCTTCAATCCTGGGACTCTGAATCTTTGTCTCTGCCCCACCTCACAGATCTTGTAACAATGGAGATTGAGACAATGTTTGCCAGGAAAATTCATGGCAGGTCCTGGAAGCAGGATGTAGGGCAGGGGTCCCCAAACTTTTTACACAGGGGGCCAGTTCACTGTCCCTCAGACCGTTGGAGGGCCGGACTATAAAAAAAAACTATGAACAAATCCCTATGCACACTGCACATATCTTATTTTAAAGTAAAAAAACAAAACGGGAACAAATACAGTATTTAAAATAAAGAACAAGTAAATTTAAATCAACAAACTGACCAGTATTTCAATGGGAACTATGCCCATCTCACTGACCACCAATGAAAGAGGTGCCCCTTCCGGAAGTGCAGCGGGGGCCGGATAAATGGCCTCAGGGGGCCGCATGCAGCCCACGGGCCATAGTTTGGGGACCCCTGACGTAGGGGCTGGTTCAGGCCATGACCCACCCACATCACATTAGCAAGTAAGAGATGAATGACTCAGCTCACAAAGGAGCGCAGAGAGGAAGCTGGTGAGTTTACCTGCGTGTGCAAACTGAAAAGAGTCAAACCTAAAGAACTGCAAGAAACTCTGAATGCTATGAAGCCGGAGGACAGCATTGTTTATCTTAACCATTTGAGTTTATTTAGGCTTATGCAGTAAACAGCATTCCTCAAGTAAGAGTTTTGAATGTGAATTTCTTTCTTGAATACAAAGTGGATTTAGAGTTTTGGCATTGCCTGGGAGCTTTGTTACAAATGCAGAATCTTGAACCCCTGACTAGACCTCCTAAACTGGGATCTGCATTTGAACAAAATTCCCTTACATACATTATGGTTTGGGAAGCACTGGTTAGAGTATTTACAAAGCTCCCGAGAAGGTCTATTAAAGAATAATAAAATATCATGGATGGTTTCCTGTCAGGTTTGCAACAGATCTTAACCTAAATATTGATGATAAAAGAATAAAGTCAAGGCCCTGGCTGGTTGGCTCAGCAGTAGAGCGTTGGCCCAGTGTGTGGAAGTCCTGGTTTCAATTCCGGGCCAGGGCACACAGGAGAAGCACCCATCTGCTTCTGCACCCCTCCCCCTCTCCTTCCTCTCTGTCTCTCTCTTCCCCTCCCGCAGCCAAGGCTCCATTAGAGCAAAGTTGGCCCGGGCGCTGAGGATGGTTCCATGGGCTCCGCCTCAGGCACTGAGGATGGCTCCCATCACAGTGGAGCAATGACCCAGACGAGCAGAGTATCACCCCCTGGTGGGCATGCCAGGTGGATCCCGGTTGGGTCATGTGGGAGTCTATCTATCTGCCTCCCGGTTTCTCACTTCAGAAAAAAAAAATAAAAAGAAAAAAAAAAGAATAAAGTCAATTTAAAAGAATGAAACTAATAATAGACCTCTTGATATAACAAATTCTCTTTTCAGTAATCATGAGAAATATTTCTCATGAATAGTTTAATATATATGACATAAGTTGAGCAGCTTCAAACACCCTTTTCTGACAATGAAAATGGTTTTATCCTTAGAAGTCCAGAGACTTCTACATGCTCTACCCATTAAGGTTCACAGCTATACACATTAGAATTAGTGGCATTTTAAGAGGTTAAAGAAGTACTCCAAATCTAGCATTATTGACAAAGGCAGATTTTTCAAAAATCAGAGTTGAAATGTTTCCATAATCAACAGGGATTACCTCTAGAATAAAGGAGAGAATGAAGAGGAAGTATCAATCAGTGGTTAGGATTTTGACCCTTGCTCTATCTACTATGTGACCTTATCCAAGTTATTGGACTTCTCCTGGTCAGTTCCCTCAGTATAAGATGGGGATAATGGCACTTTTGCTGTTGAATTATTATGAGATTAAATGATATTATGCATGAAAAGCACTATAATAGCATTTGGACACAATAAGTGCTGAATAAATGTACGCTATTAATAAAAAAAATGGTATTGAAATACTGTCTCCAGGTGTCATTCTGTGCAATTTGAGAGTGAAGACACCGGGATCTTGCCCTCTCTCTCCAGTGCTGGCTCTGAGAGCCTGCAGAAATCACTTCAAGTGCTAGCTAGAAAGATTCCTGTCTTCAGCTAGGCCAGCCTCACTGGCTTAGAGGGGAAATAAAAACCCCAAAGTACAAGTTGAGGAGGCTAAGGCCAAGGTCAAGGCCAAGTGAGGGCAGAACAGTGATGAGAGGGGTGCATGAGCCCACTTCATGCAGAGCATGCAGGGACCAGAGGACATTCCAGGCAGATGTGTTAGGGTGAATATTCCGGGCTTCTTGGCAAAATTCCACATTCTTATCTCCAGGGAAGACGTTTTAGCAGGCTGGAAGCCATGGGGGAAGGGGAGAGAAAGGAATATGTTAAAGATGAATCAAGAAAGGGCAGAATTAAAAGAGGGAACATAAGCAGGTGCACACACAGAAGGGGCAGGTGTCATCACGGCTACGAGTTCATGCTCTGACAACACAACCCAAATAAGTCTTGGCCTCACGACTCAAGAGCTGTAAAGGGCAAGGCAGTTCACCACTCTGAACCTTCTTTCTTTTTAAATATAAAATCAGGATATTAGTACTCATGCCTCAAAGATTTGGGATAATTAAATGAGGCCATATTTATAAAGAATAAAGCAGGGTCCTGACAGGTGGTGGCACAGTGGATAGTAGACTTGGGACGTTGAGGACCCAGGTTCAAAACCCTGAGGTCGCTGGCTTGAGCATGGGCTCACTGGCTTGAGTGTGGGCTCGTCAGCTTGAGCATGGGATTGTTGATATGATCCCACGGTCGCTGGCTTGAGCCCAAAGGTCACTGGCTTGAGCAAGGGGTCACTGGCTTGGCTGGAGCACCCTCTCCCCATTAAGGCACATATGAGAAGCAATCATTGAACAACTAAAATGATGTAACTATGAGTTGGTGCTTCTCATCTCTCTCTCTTTCTCACTTAAAAAAAATGAAGCAGGGTGCTTAGTACATAACAAATGCTCTCCATCAGTGGTACCCACTGCTATCTACTATGATGAGCCTCTGCGCCACAATAATAATACACATATTTACTGTAGGTTTAATCCCTAGGGTCAAGGAATTTGATGTGTATTTCAGATCAATGCAGAAACTGGGCCTCCTTTGGACTCCTATCAATGAAAGATTATAGGAGCCTTTGTTATAACTATTGCAAAAACCTCATCAGTGTCCTTAACAATGAAACAGTGGAAAGAAAGGCATTAGAAGTTGGCTTAGAAAACAGTATCGCCTGACCAGGCGGTGGTGCAGTGGATAGAGCTTCGGACTGGGTTGCGGAAGGACCCAGATTCGAAACCCTGAGGTCGCCAGCTTGAGCACGGCTCATCTGGTTTGAGCAAAAGCTCATCAGCTTGGACCCAAGGTCGCTGGCTTGAGCAAGGGGTCACTTGGTCTGCTGTAGCCCCCCAGTCAAGGCACATATGAGACAGCAATCAATTAGCAACTATGATGCCGCAATAAAGAATTGATGCTTCTCATCTCTCTCCCTTCCTGTCTGTCCCTATCTGTCCCTCTCTGTCTGTCACACACACACATACACAAAACAAACAACAAAAAAGATTCATTATAACTAGTTGAAAAGCAGGAAAAGGGAAGCTAGTCTATTCCGTGTAGCAAAAAGACTGCAAATATGTATCATATATACAATGTCTGATGTAAGCATAATGGCTTAATACTGGCCTCATCTCACCAGACTGTATTGGTAGGCGAGTACCACTATGTAAAAAGGATAAATTCACAAAAACAAGGCTGAAAAAGAATGAACAGTTGATTTTGGTGGGTAGTGGGATTAAAGGTGACTTTTAGATTAGTTGGTTATCTTTGCAAAATTGGAGTATTTTTATAAACTCCTAGAAGATCAAGGGGAAAATAATGTACGATGGCCCAGTGATTTCAGGTCCAGTGAGAAAGAAGCTGGGCGTTCACACACAGGGCAGTGGTTTCCAGCCCTTTAACAGCAGAACGTTCTGTTGTTGTCGTAAATAATACAAAGCAGATAAAATGCTGCTTGCAATGAGTAAATTCCTTTATACATTCAGTGTTAATCCTTGCTCCACTTAGATCTGTAAAGGAGAGCACAGGTTGACTATACATTTGAATAAAGACATTTTGTTATGGTTTTCGTTGAAGCTATTTTTAGAAGAGAAAATCCCAATTAGAAGCTTACAGAATCCTGTTTCTCGGAAGGTATAGTAGTTCAGAAATACAGTTTTGGGAGAACTATGAAAATCGGGGCTAGCCAACTGCTGGGTGCTTTTCCACATAGACCCCAGGCTTGACATGGATTCACGCACAAGTCCTTTGTGTTCGTGTCAAGTGGGGAAGAACAGTGGGGACACCCCAATGTCTTCTGTTTAATGAGCACCCCAGACTGACAGAGAGGGGCATGGAGAAGTGGCGAGCCCCAGGACACTGTGACAAAGGCCACATCTGTGAAAAGCTCCCAGATCCCAAATGAACAGAGAAAACAGGCATGTCAGACTTGGGCAGGCTTGGCTCTGTGGGAGTGGAGGCATATCTAGCCAGGAGCATTCAGGAATGAGAACCCGAGGACGACAGGCAGGAGAAGAAAGTGTGATTTTCTTGGTGGGTGGGGCTTAGTGGGAGGGCGAGGTCAGGCAGAAGTATTGAGGGTTGACATGGCCCAGGCAAAACACAGAGAGAGAAAAGGGAGAGGTGGCCGCTGAGAACATGCCCCTCTCTGCAGTTGTAGAAAAGAGTAAAAAGATATGTCGGAATTTAGGATAGGAAAAGGGAAAGCACACAGTGTCTAAGAATTACAGGAAACCTTGTCGGGAGGTGCAGAGGCTGGCAAAGGGGTTGGATGAAGTAGCAAAGAACACAAGGCAAGTGCAGAAAGAAACAAGGCAAAGGATGAGAAGTTCAAAGGACGCTTTGAAGACCTAACTCCACACAAAGCTAGTGCATGGCAGATTCTGTAATAGAACACAAATGGCCCAAGAGAAAAAAGAGGCCAGAATTTTAGCCTGTAGAACTCAGGAAAGGAAATGAGTTCAGTTGATTGGATTTATAGAGTTTTGATCTGCTGAGTGTTGAAAAATTACTTGCCAGGGGAGGGAGGCTTTGGTTGCTTGCTGGTAAAGAGTGTGTAATAATCCTTTTTACAGTAATCGGTGAGGATCAAACAAACACGTATATAAATATAAGACCCTTTATAAACACATGGTGATATTACGAGAGCAAGAGGAAGCCGTATTCTCATTTGGGCTGCAGAAATTTAGGAGGACAAGTGGTCTGATTTATAGGGGATGGTCTAATGACAGCCTTTAGGGAAGAAGAAATGGGGAAAGGCAGACTTTAGGAAAGTTACATGGTCCTGAGAATAAAATGAATGCCCTTGGCTTGAATTACATGTTGTGGCTTTTCACGTCCTGCCCTTGGCTCCAACCCAGGAGCTGGTTGGAGAACTGTTCTGTGTGCTGGGGACTTTATCTACATTATCCTGTTTAGAACTAAAAGACAGCCCTGGGAAAAGATATTTTGGTACACAGGTTAGGAAAGCAGGGCTTGGATTGGGTAAGCCAATGACCCAAGATTCTACAGCTAGTAAGGGCTGGGGCGAGTGTGCAAGCCCAGCCTAGTTGACTCACACTCACTTCTCCCCTCCGCAGCTGGTTTCCCAGGTCCCAGACTCGCAGCACCCTGAGATGCTCCGCTCTTCACCCTCCTAGGCCCCTCAGGAGTGGCTGCCCCTCAATGGCAGTCATCTTTCCTTCCTTGGTGGGGGTAATTAGGTTTTATGATCTTCAGTGCCCTGCTGTAAAAACTACAGGCAGATAATCATAACTTGAAAAGTATAAAAGGCTTCTTCCGCCACAACACAAAGAAGGCAATGAAATGATGACATATTAAGATTTCGTGGACAGGAAAGCACGTTGTCTTCTGTCTGCCTAACCCTCTCCCTAGACCAGAACCTCCTTGTGGCTAGGGGCTGTCTTGTACAAATCCTGCAGACACTACAGCCAACACAAGGTCATGTACATCATAATCAGCTGATAAAAATGAGAGTTTATTAAATGAAGGCCTAAAAGAACTCTAGGCCAGAGGCCAGAGCACTGCAGTCATGGATCTTGCTGTTAGCACAGCACCCACAGTTGACAGTGCTGAACTGGATGCTTAAGGATTTGTGAAGAGGGTAGAGCCTATGTTGAGTGTTCTTATCACTGAAAAAGACAATAATAATAATAATAATAATAATAATAATAATGAGGGTAGAAGAAACTTTTGGAGGTGATGGGTATGTTTATGATATAGCTTGTGATGATGATTTTTCACAGATGCCTGTTTACCTCCAAATCATAAGGTTGTATACGCTAAACATGTACACCTTTTTGCATATTCATATTTCAAAAAAGAGATTTTAAAATAAATGTTTAAAAAAGGAAAAACAGGCGCTGGCCAGTTGGCTCAGAGGTAGAGCATCAGCCTGGCGTGCAGGAGTCCCGGGTTCGATTCCCGGCCAGGGCACACAGGAGAAGTGCCCATCTGCTTCTCCACCCCTCCCCTTCTCCTTCCTCTGTCTCTCTCTTCCCTTCCTGCAGCCAAGGCTTCATTGGAATAAAGTTGGCCTGGGCGCTGGGGATGGCTCTGTGGCCTCTGCCTCAGGTGCTAGAATGGCTCTGGTTGCAGCAAAGCAACGCCCCAGATGGGCAGAGCATTGCCCCCTGGTGGGCGTGCCAGGTGGATCCCGGTCGGGCACATGCGGGAGTCTGTCTGACTGCCTCCCCGTTTCCAACTTCAGAAAAAAAATACAAAAAATAAATAAAAATAAAATAAATAAAAGGAAAAAGAAGCCAGAGCACGAGTATTTCTAACATATAGAAACTAGATTGTACAAACAATCATTCATCACCCCCAACACCAGTGACTTTCCAAGTTTCATCTGTAAGTCTTTTCGAGGGGAATAAAACACCATTAGTGGAGGCAAAGCCGAGGCAGCTTGGAGTCTGAAGCTGTAGGGAAGGTCTCTGGGCTCCTCTTCAGCATTCTGACGTCACCAAGGCTGTGTGTGCAAGGGCCAGCTTGGATAAACTTATGACCTCTGCTTGGCCCTGTGTTCCTAAAAATTTTATGGGAAGGTCACTAATAAACTAAGTGTGTAAATGCTCCACCATCTAGTTAAAAAATAATAACCTAAGTGCTACCGGAGCTGACTTACATGACATATTTTCTGCAAAACACATTTGTTTACCTTTTCTTCTAATAAAGTACACCCGGCCGTAAATAAAAGGCAGTAAAACTATCCATGGCTGGCTATTAAAACTTGATATGTTTTTAATGACAATTTTTAGTCTACTGTTTTTGGATGGATCAAGTATGACTTGAAAATAAGCACCCAACGTGGACACGGCTGAGACTGGTACTAAGGTATAAGCGAAATAATTCGCCCTGAGCACACCGTCTGTACTCAGAGAATTTAAGCATGCTGTGTCCCCCCCCCCCCCCGCCGCGACATCAGGCTGCACCTTAAAATGGTCCCTGTACTTCCACCAATGAGCCGCTTGTATAGAAATGCCACCATAAAACATATTAAGTCCTTTTTTTTTTTTTTAAAGTATAAACTAGTCTAGTGAATTTGGTTGACCACACTCTTACATAAATGCTACAGTGGAGGGTGAAAGTCTTTGGAATTTCAGGGATTTTTCTCTCTCTGTAAAGAAAGCCTCTGAGAGGGTATCCAAGCATTTCTTGGAGACATCATCATAGGAAAAGAAAAGTGACCAGCATAAAGGAGGAATTTGAAAAAAAAAAATCCTTAGTCACTGTTTAAATGTATTCTTTAATTTAGGTCAATCTTTTTATGGGGCTCCTAGCAATTAGCTGGGGATGTTGTCCTGAGTCTGAAGGATTAGAGCAGGAGCCGAGAACAAAAGGCCCCATTGCTCCAGGCCGCCTCGGGCTGCCTTTGTGAACAAATCAGACTTCATTTCCACCCCATCTTCTTGCCTCCCTTCCACCCATGGTCCCCCACCCAGAAGGGGGATTCTTAAAGATAGTATTAGAAGTGCCACCCAAACAAAATCCCTTAAAATATACAAAGGCTTGGAAATGGCTTCAGAAACTAGAGAGTGGGTTTTTTGTTTTCTCGTTTTGGAATTCTGAGCAAAGTGCAATGTTTTTTGATCATTGGATCTTAAAATAAAAAAATTTTAAAAAATGCCGCAGTAGGTAATAAGCCACCCAAGTTTAGTTTACAAAGTTTAGACATACTCCTTCCTCTCTTGCAGACTATTTAGGACAGTGCTCCCAGAAAGTCACCACATTAAAGGGAGTGCAGCCTGGGAACAACAGACGTGACATCTGTCGAACTTACTGTCCCATCTGTCACTGACATGGGCCACATATAAATCTCTAGAGCTGTTGGGGATTTCAAGGGGCCTGCTAATCCAACCCTTTCCTTTACCCTTAAACCATTCCAAACAAGGAGGATCAACCCTGTTTTTAAAGGCCTCCAAGGAAGAGTCCACAATCACTCTTAGGCAAATATTTAGAAATTAATGTCCCCATGGCCTTTCCTCACTGCTCAGCAGACACATTCCTTCTCATGGTCCTAGGGTAAAGGAGAGGAAGATACTGTAGTCATGAGCATTGTGAAGACTTCCATGAAGACAGAATCATTCTTAATTTTACCCTACAATCAATGCCCTGCAAATATTCCAGTGAAATCTCACAGTTTTAGCATTGGTACGTGTCTTCTATTCAACCCCCATCTATGGAGTGTGATGATTCGAAATGAGTCCTCACTCACTACCCTTACTTGGAAGCACCCTGGAACCACTGCAGGAATCAAGTCTATTTATAATTCTCTACAGGATGGGTGTTAGAAAAAGCTTGGTTTAAAAAAAAAAGTTTGATTTTAATACCTAAATCCAGGGAGCTACTAAATCACAGAAGGGCTTGAGGCTCCAAACAAGAGGGACACCCAGCACAGCTGAGAGCCTCAGGAACAACCATTGTAACAACCCCAAAGCTTTTCTCACACCTGTGACCATGGCTCCGCAGATCCCAGGCCTGCAGCAGCGTAGACATAGACGAAACAACTTCAAGCCACCAGTGCCCAGTTTGTTTTTTAAAACAATTGTATATATAGCACCAAATGCTGCTACTAATGAAGGCTGGTGAAGATATTGATCCACCCAAGGGCTCGCTTACTAATTTACCTCCAATCCCAGTTAAAATGTAAACTAGAAATAAATCACGGATGTAAACATCTTCAGGGTCGATTACCAGAGGGGGGAAAAAAACATACGAAAATGACATCTAAGCCCAGTGACTGACAAATAGAGTCCGTGAAATGTTCTGTCAAAATAAAGACGTGGAATCAGGAAGCAGATGGCAAAATTCTTTCTAAAACCTCATTTAAAGGGAACATTTCAGGCATTTCTGACTGTTGTGCAAATAAAAAGAAGGATATTTCATCAAGTGTAACTCTAGCCAAGTTATGATAATAGGTTGCTCCCAGGCGCTCTGCTTGGCTCAGGAAGTCACTGGCTTTGGTAGGGGAAGCAGCTCTCAGCAGGGGACACGAATGCAAACCTTGATGTGCAAGGTGAAAAATCACGGCAGCTCAGGATGACTCCCCAAAGTCAGGCTGCTTTCACTGTCAGGAGGCAGCATACTTCCTTAGTTCTCCAGTTTAGCCGATAATGCTTTGTGTCAAGGAACCTCCTTCTCTATTTGAGACCTTTCTTCTAGGTTTGTAACCCGATTTCTTGTTTCCCAGACTGCGTATACCCCTCGTGAACCTTCCAGACAACTAAAGAATTAACTGTAAGGTATTTTTCCCCGCTGAGAAGGAAGGAAGAGGCCAGAGCCACAAAGTGTGGAATAGCAAACGGCTTTATTGAGTACAGAGCGCGCATCCCGCCCGGCAAGGTTCCCTGGCCCTGAAGAAAGAAAGATGGAGGAGATGAAGGCTAGGGAAGTTGCAAAGATTAAACCGCGTGGGAGATAAAGGGTCCCTCTAGGGAAGTGGAGCTAACATGACGTGGTGAAATCCCACTGGCTGGCAGACATGGCTTTTTTCCAAACGGTTCCTGTGAAGCCTCCTTTTGGCGCACTTGGTTATGGGCGGTCCTACGTGACCATCCCCCATTATCCGTTGTGTTAAATAGAAAAAGGGGCGCCGTTTATTCGTCTGGCTACTTCCTGCTGAATAGGGGCATCGTGGGGAGGGGGAGATCAGAAGATGGTGGCTTTGAGGGGTGTCAGGAGGAACATCTGTGTAGCCAAAGTTCGCGGGTCTGAGTTCCCCACGTGACCATCCTCCATTATTCACCGACCTTACATTAACAATGAATACTGTCTTCATATCTCTAGTACTAATCTTTGTAAGATTTCAAGGAAACCATCAGTCCTGGCCTGTCTATAAACCTGCAATCACATCTGGATGGAGGAAAGTTTGTGAAGCATTTAATTTCCAATGTAAATGAGAAAAACAATCCTTTTGGTGCAGGATGGACAACTTACAAAGTGGGGTTGGGAGACATCTATTTCATAGACCTGCATCTGTTTCTGACCTGGGTCGAATCCTGCATAAACGCAAGAGAAGTCTCTGTGTTTTATATATTCTCTAGTCAGGTTTAAGAGCTTTGCATTTAGGTTTACATCTCACTAATTAACCAACTGAAGAATTAAAACTCAAAAGCAGGAAACATGCTTTTTGGTAGAGAAAAAAAGATATTTAAGTAAAAACAGATATTATACAAAAACTTAAGTAATATCTCTAGTCTGAAAGTGACAAGTTCTGAGGATAACTAGAGTGCTGAGGGGATCAACATGCCATGCACTAGATGGAACATTTCAAATTTTATAGACATGAAAACTGTCCTTAAGAGTTCTCCACTTATCAGTTTTCTGTAAGAGCAGGCCTTTCCATGGGCCATAAAGCTGTAGGTGATACAATAAGCTGGGTTATAAAACAGCCTCTTTTTAGAATGAGGATGACACAAAACCAGTTTCTGTCACTGTCTTTTCCTCCTGAAAACCTTTTACTCTCAACCTAAACTTATGCTCCCTTTGGGGAATTCCTGGACTCTTCCTTTGACATGTCCTCTACTTTATAGCCGAGCCTACAAAGAACCAGTGTTCAGCGGCTACCTGTCAAAGAGCACTTTTTGAGGGTGCTCTCAACAAGTACAACTATACACATATACACAAGTATATAGGTATATGCTAAAGGGAAGTGAAAACCAAGAGCTCTTTAGTTAGGGTTTAACAAATGCTCGCATTCAGTATACCTTATCTACCTTAAAGACTATAAATACAATTTAGGTTTCAAATATGCAAAACAAATTTTTTTCTTCTTTTCCAGCCAAGAGGAGGGGAGATAAGAGACACAGACTCCCACATGCACCCCAACCAGGATTCCCGGCAACCCTTGTCTGAGGCTGATGCTCTGCTCATCTGGGGCCATGCTAATAAGCAACCAAGCTATTTTTAGCACCTGAGATAGAGGCTCCATGGAGCCATCCTCAGTGCCTGGGGCCAATGCACTCAAACCAGTTGAGCCATGGCTGCGGGAGGGGGAGAGAGAGAGAAACAGAGACAGAAAGAAGGGGGAGGGGTGAAGAAGCAGATGGTCACTTCTCCTGTGTGCCATGACCAGGAATTGAACCCAAAACATCTACATGCCAAGCCAACACTCTACCACTGAGCCAACTGGCCAGGGCCACAAAACAAAATTTTAATAATGCACAAAACATCTATGGAAACATATTTTGCATTTTGTTACATCCCTCATCATCCCTCAAATCATCTTCATTAAGCCTGAAAAGTGAAAATCTTAATAGCTGAAAAACACCAGCAGAATCTGAAAATCGTTAGGCTCCATTTTGTATATGACTTACCTGGATGCATCGTTGAGGTATCTCCAAGATTTGGGTAGGTAATAGGGGACATAATTATTTTTCATAAAACACTCCTTCTCACTTTACATAAATGTACAGTTCTATTATCAGCATGTCAAAAAATTTTTTTTAATTTACTGACTTTAGAGAGAGAGGAAGGGAGAGACAGATAGAAACACCAGTCTGTTCCTGAATGTGCTCTGAACTCAGGACTAAACCAGCAATCTTTGCACATCATCAGGACAATGCTCCAACCAACTGAGCCATCTGGCCGGGGTGAATCTTGGCATGCTTTAAAAGTGGATTACTAGTATTTACTAGAATCAGAGCCAAGTGATTTTTCAGTATCTACCATGACAACCCTTAAGAAGGTCAGACATCAAGAAAAGGTGGCCACCGGATTCAGAGCCAAGGCCAGCATTCTATTCATGGTGTGTGTTTGTGTTAATGCTTACCTGAGAATCTTGGCACCCAGCAACTACTTAAATGATCACTTCTATTGGTCCTGAAACTCTCTTTCATTAGTTATTTCCTCGTTTAAAAATAAACAATTTACAGCTAAGTGGAGTATATCCTAATATAATAATATGGATAAGGCCAAATTTCATCTGTGCTAGTAATGACTCATGATGGACCACAGCCCAAATCAGATAACACTTACCAAGAATGCCAAACTAAAAACCTTGTTGCTTCTTTAAAATTCTGAACAAAATTTATCCCGGTAGTAAAGTTATTCAGTCTTATTTTTTTTTTAACAAGTAAATTATAGTAATACCTTTTATTCTCACACAAAGCAATCTGATTTTCTGGAAAAAAAAAAAGAGAAATGTCTATGCAGAATCCTTTACACATAGTTTATGTAACAAGTAATGGTAACAAGAAATATGAGGGACCTCTATGGTCATGGGTGAATCCTGGTTGTCCCGTAGTCCAGGGTCAAAGCCAGTTTATTTCATAACCTTGGGTGAATAATAGTGATTCCCTAATATCCCCTTTCAAACAATTTATTTCAAAGACCTACCCTTTTTCTGAAAGTTATTATTATTATTATATTTTAAATTAAGTGAGAGGTGGAGAGGCAGAGAGACAGACTCCTGCATGTGCCTCAACTGGAATCCACCTAACAAGACCACTATCGGGGGATGCTCTGCCCATCTGGAGCTATTGCTTCATTGCTTGGCAACCAAGCTATTTTTAGCATCTGAGGAGAGGCCATGGAGCCATCTTGCTCAAACCAATCTAGTCATGGCTGCAGGGGGGGAAGAGAGAGGAAGAGGGGGAGAGGAAAAGAGAGAGAAAAAGAGAGAAGGAAAAGATGAGGGGTGGAGAAGCAGTTGGTCACTTCTCCTGTGTGCCCTGACCGGGAATCAAACCCAGGACTTCCACACACTGGGCTGACGCTCTACCACTGAGCAAACTGACCAGGGCCCTGAAACAGTTATTCTTAGTAATAAGCCTACCAAAAAGAAAAGAATGAGAAAGAAAAAATGGAAAGTGTGCAGTATAAACATTTTTACCCTGAATACTAAAAGCTATAGGTGACGTATATGGTATCAACTTTATGCATCTGAAAAAGAAAAGAAAGAAATCCTCCTAAGTACTTTTAAAGTATATCAAATTGTAGATTTACATCCAACAAAGTCTTACTAAATCATCAAATCGGTACAAATATTTCAGTTTTCTGAATACATAGAACCAAATAAGGTACAAGGACCTAAATAATAAAAACAAAGTGAGTCCATGATGTTTGAGCTACTGGGACTTACTTAGGGCCCTTTCATTTTGTCCTATAAGATAATTTGAATAGTTCTTTTTGTTGCACATGCCCACGTTTATTCAGATCATTAAGAGATATATTCATTCTGAAACTTAGAACATTATAGGCTATATATTCTTCCAAATTATTGCTAATGTAATCTAATTCAAAATAAAAGAATCTTCGCCCTGGCCGGTTGGCTCAGCGGTAGAGCGTTGGCCTGGCGTGCGGGGGACCTGGGTTCGATTCCCGGCCAGGGCACATAGGAGAAGTGCCCATTTGCTTCTCCACCCCCACCCCCTCCTTCCTCTCTGTCTCTCTCTTCCCCTCCCGCAGCCAGGGCTCCATTGGAGCAAAGATGGCCCGGGCGCTGGGGATGGCTCCTTGGCCTCTGCCCCAGGCGCTAGAGTGGCTCTGGTCGCGGCAGAGCATCGCCCCCTGGTGGGCAGAGTGTCGCCCCTGGTGGGCGTGCCGGGTGGATCCTGGTCGGGCGCATGCGGGAGTCTGTCTGACTGTCTCTCCCCGCTTCCAGCTTCAGAAAAAAATAAAAAATAAAAAAAAATAAAAAAAATAAAATAAATAAAATAAAAGAATCTTCAAAGAGACTTTCATGAAGCCCCTGCTTATCTATTGTAGTAAAAAATAATTTTGAACAAGAACCTATTACTTATAATTATCAATAAATTTGTTAGAATGATCATTGTCACCTTAATCCAGGAGGCTATCAATTTCCCTGTTTGGATTCCAAACAACCACAACCTACACATCTGTGCATTACACACTGAGACCCCTGAACAGACTTCCTGTGCTGACCCCGGAAGCTCACCGGCAGCAGGGAAGTGGACATGTGCAGCCATCACACCATGCAAGTGCTGGTTTGTGCAGTTATTTGACCATTTTGCTGCATTTTAAAAATTTTATTTGAATAAGTGGAAGAAGGGAAAAAAAAATCAAATGGTTGACATTATAAGAACCGCTGGTCTCTAAATTCAACACAACTGAGATAAGAATAGAAATCAGGAGGAAAGAGAAAATCTTTTGCCTCAACTGGGTGCTCATAGGACTTAAAACCAGTTGGCTGTGCTCAATGGAGAAAAAAAGGCAAATGCAGGGAACATGAAAAAAATATTGAAAGTAAATTATTTAAAATTATGCCTAAGAAGTGAAGCATAATTGGGAATTTCAGGATGGTTTAAGATCTTTATAATTCTTCTCTATTTAGTGCATTATCTTCTGTAATACTCATCTTCAGATATATTTTTAGAAATATATTGCATATAAGAAAGAAATTTCCTGGGCCCAAGACAAATTTTTAAAAATATTTACTAAATGATTCTTTCTTTAAAGTTTTTAATCTATTGCCTGACCAGGTGGTGGCACAGTGGATAGAGCATTGGACTGGGATGCGGAGGACCTAGGTTTGAAACCCTGAGGTCACCGGCTTGAGTGCAGTCTCATCTGGCTTGAGCATGGGTTCACCAGCTTGAGTGCGGGATCGCTGTCTTGAGCCTGGGATCATAGACGTGACCCCATGGTCACTGGCTTGAGCCCAAAGGTCACTGGCTTGAGCACGGAGTCACTCACTCTGCTGTAGTCCTCAAGTCAAGGCACATATTAGAAAGCAGTCAATGAACAACTAAGGTGCCGCAACAAAGAACTGATGCTTCTCATCTCTCTCCCTTCCTGTTTGCCCCTATCTATCCTTCTCTCTGTCTGTCTCTGTTCAACACACACACACACACACACACACACACACAATTTATTGATGGGGGGGGGATGTGGGAGGGAAAGAGGGAGAGAAAAGGAAAGAGGGGGAGAAAGAGAGAGAGAGAAATGCTGATTTGTTGTTGCACTTATTTTTTGCATCCATTGGTTGATTCCTGCATGTGCCCGGATGGGACTGAACCTACAACCCTGGCGTATCTGGACAACGCTCTAATCAACTGAGCTACCCGGACAAAGCTTTATGAAATGATTCTATAGGAATCTATATGAATAAAGATTAGGAAAAACTGCCTTAGCAATCAACAAATGCAAACCAAGAAATTAAACACTAATCTACAGCAGAAATTGCTACACAAGAGACATTTATTAATGTTTTGTTGTATTTACAGTTTTAACATAGCAAACCAAGGTGAATAACCACTTGGCAGAAAGCACATCATTCTACATTTATAATGCATCAGTTTCTGCTAACACATTGTAAAAGCAAGTAGTACATATAGTATGTTAGGGATCATCTCAAAGTTCCAAGCTAATTCTTTCTTTGCTTGCTCCTAGTAGCTAATCTCCTCCCCTACTCCCAGCCCTTGGCCTAATCATCAGGAGATAAAGAAAAAAGGGATAGGGACTCAGTAATCATACAGGAAGTGTCAAAAATTGCATTTTAGTAATTGAGCTGTATTTGTCCCTGTCCTTCCTATTTTATACAGTGACAACACATTTACAATCCCTTAAGTACACAACAAAGAGCAATAGGTACTGCAAAATTTAGAATACAGACTATAAAAAAATTAATGCTTACTATTTACCAATTAAGAACATATTCTTGACCATACCTTAAGTGTATTTTGCACTATGGTTTTGATTCCAGGTGTTCACAGTACAACTGAACAAATTTCTAGATTAATTTTAACAGCGAATATGAATTATGTGCAGAAATGCAGTCATAACGAAAGGTTTAGCTTTTGAGAAAACCCCTTTAAAATGGCCAGCATTACACATATCTTACTCTAAAATATTTAATTCCAAAGTCATTTTGAGATGGAGGATGAATAAAATAAGACTGCCCCCTACTGACTACAGGGACAAGGCTCATGCTATTTAAAATAACTACAAACAATAGATAAGGCGTTATTAATACATCACAGACTTGACTGCGAGAGCTTTTGCAAACATTAACCACTAATGATTCCATGATTACAGAATTCTGCATTAACTATTAAAATTTTACACCTAGAACAAATAGAGAGAAATTAACTTTTTCAACAGTACTTTTTTTTAAAGCAGGTGATTATTCTTCTGTGTTCTGCATCTTGATTCACTTCCTGCAGGTGTTCTCTTGCTTCTTGAGAGAGAATTCATAAACGCAGGAAGGCCTTTGCCAGAAAACATCTGCCAGAGAAGGATATTGAATATTGAAACTCTAGTTAGCTTGTTATTTTGGCTGACAGAAGGATGTGGTCACAAAAGAAGGCAGGATGTTTAGAGACACAAGCACATTTAACATACCTTTAAGATTACTACACACTGACATCAGAGCATTCAGTAACCATTACATTTTCAGTTCTTAAAGTTATCAAGGATTCTAGAACTAGAAAGAACTTAAATGCTTTCTTTAAAACCCATGAAGTCAGGGGTCTTGCTCTCCAAACTTCCTAACAAAAGAATGAAATGCAAGTAGCAATTCCTTCATTGCACACTTAACCTCAACAGCAATGACGGAAACTTGGGGACAAAGAAACAGCAGGATCCACAGGTCATTTTCCTAATACACCTAAAACTACCGTTTACCCTGTCAATTCTGCCAGATCTCACACAAGGAAGATTTCCAAGAGGGAGGCCAATGATGTCATATTGTCTCAGAGCATGGCAAAGTTAAAAACCAACTTATAAACTCACAGGTATCATAAGTACTTTTAAAAGAATCAATCAGAAAAAATGCCCATGTATTTCTACACATGTATCTCTTTTTTTTATTCAGTGAGAGAAGGGGAGGCAGAGACAGACTCCCACATGTGCCCCAACCAGAATCCACCCAGCAAGCCCACAAGAGGGCTATGCTCTGGCCATCTGGGGCTTTGCTCCATTGCTCAGTAACCAAGCTCTTCTTAGTGCCTGAAGAGGAGGCCATGAAGCCATCCTCAGTGCCCAGGGCCAACTCCTTCTAAGCAAGCCATGGCTGCAGGAGGAGAGAGAGAGAGAGAGAGAGAGAGAGAGAGAGAGAGAGAGAAAGAGAGAAGTGGGGGGGGGCACAGAGAGACACCCGCATGCGCCTGACTGGGATCCACCCAGCATGCCCACTAGGGGGCGAAGCTCGGCCCATCTGGGGCATTGCTCCACTGCAACCAGAGCCATTCTAGCACCTGAGGGGGAGGCCATAGAGACAGCCTCAGCGCCCGGACCAACTTTACTCCAATGGAGCCTTGGCTGGGGGAGGGGAAGAGAGAGACGGAGAGAGAGGAGAGGGAGAAGGGTGGAGAAGCAGATGGGCGCTTCTCCTGAGCACCCTAGCCGGGAATCGAACCTGGGACTTCCACATGCTGAGCCAACGCTCTACCAGTAAGCCAACTGGCCAGAGCCTCCCAGACTACTTTTTAAAACAGAATGTACATGACTGAAATAATAAAAGCTCTCAAAAATGATGTCCATACATTTTTTTAAGGTATGGAGGCATTTCTGTATTAGCATAATAAATTGCTTCGTGTGGAAATAATGGGGAAAAGTACAAGTAACTCCTTGTAGTAATACTAAAAGAAATACTAAAAAGTTAAATTAACTACTTAACAAATATTTATTGAGAAAGTCCTTTGTGCTACTCCACACCAAATAAGAGTTGGAGGGGCTCATATAGAGGCAGGCCCTTAGCTTAATTTTTCATATTTCCAAATCACTGTAAAAGCCACAAGCAGCCCTTTTATTTCTTTTCTGTGTAAATCTTTAAAAGGCTGACAAAATGCACAGAAGCTACAACACTGGAGGAAATCAACATATTCTTTTTAAGATGTTAATATTTTCCCAAACTCCAAATTCAATTGGTGTTTTGATTTGAAGTAAACCAATGACACTTGCATGAGTGCAACTTTTATTTGGATTGGGAGACCTCAAAACGTACAAGCACAAAGACACAAGAATTGAAGGAATTCCAAGAGCCATGCAGAAGCAAAAAGAAAACTGGTAAACTGATGCCCAGAGGGTTTTTCAATTAAGCCTAGACTCAATACCAACCTAAGTAACTTCAGTTTTATCAGTTTCCATAAATAGATAAAAAACTAATTAATAATTATTAGGCCAAAACACTAGAGTGTGCAAGAACATGCAATACAGTACAGGTGACTAACTGGCCCCTCTGCTTAGTTCCTGCTGCTTCCACAAGTTAATTGGCTTTAATAACTCCCTCAATGCCAGAGTCACAAAACAAACATTAAAAACCCACTAAGAGGACCTAGAGGGGTTACTATAGGTGATCTTAACCCCCAAACTCCAAATGAGACAGACTGCTTAAATAGGAACTCACTGCTCTCTGAGACCTGGAGGCCTGTTCAGGTCAACCTGGCTCACTGCCCTTACAGAAACAATGGTGGAACAGGAACTGAAGGACAGACAGGTTTTGGGACTGTGGACATCATTACCAAACTATAGAGAATGCTTCAAAAACAAAAAGAATTGAACAGCCTATGGATCATTTCATTTTAAGAGGAAGACAACCATTTCTTCTTGGACATTGAGTTTTTTAAAGCAAAAATTGAACTGGAAACACTCCCACTCTTACTACTTTATAACACAGTCCAATGTATCAAACTTTAACTTGAGGTGAGTTTTCTTTAGTAAGAGAGGTATTGAGGAGGAGGGGAATGTTAAAGAAAAGGAGAAGTGAAAGCATTTGGAAAAAGTTAAATCATCATATGGAAAAAGTTAAAATATGTGACGCCTAGCAGGTCACAGCAATCACTATCTAATTACAAAAAAAAAAATTACACTATCTATTATCTCATTAATGCCAGAGCTGACAAATTCTCTTTCTTCCTATCTCAGATGTTGTTAAAATAACAGAATGTAAAACCTATTATGCTTTATATGTACAAGTGCTTTCGGAATAGCACTTAGATATCAGTTAACTGTTACCGTCTAACAGCTATTTAATTAGCCCTCAATTAGCTGGCAGCACCAGAGGAAGTGATAATCCATAAAAATTTACCTTCCAGTCAGCTGGGAAATGAGAAAATATGAAAACCTTTTATTTTTTAGCACTTCAGATGGAAATGTTTCTGTAAGGTATCCGTTTCTTTGTTTACAACACAGAAGGAACATTTAGTTTTTTCTGCTTCCTCAGTCACACTTCTCCTTGCGGGGCAGGAAACCAGATTTCTTTTTTTAACCTTAAATGGGCTTCAAAAGGGACCCTGAGAGCTGCCCCTAAGACAGTAGCACTTAAGCTTCAGTGTTCAGTTCTTGTAACATCTACTTTGGCCTGGGGGCATTTCAAGGTGTGTGCGTGCATGTGCGTGTGCATGTGCGTGCGCACGCGTGCGTGTGCGTGTGTGTGTGTGTGTGTGTGTGTGTGTGTGTGTGTACGTATTATCTTTTGGGTAGACTGAACAGAAAAGTCAATATTCTTATACATTTTTCCAGTAAAATGCTAGACCTTAGTACAGCATGGAAATTAAGTTACTATTTTTGTATAGCAAAATTATTTTTAAAATTCCCTACCTGTATCTTTCTGGCAAAAAGCAAGCGTCCAGCTAGCTTTTACCTAGTGACAACTCCATTAAAGAAAGAAGTCTCAATGAAAGAAAATAAAATCTTATTCTTTACATGATGGTTATCTAACACATCTTTAAACTTAATTAAACTAAATTTCTTCTGAACTAGAAAAAAAATTCTATATTTCAATCTGGGCCGATTGTTTTTATCCCTGTCAATGGACAAAAGAAATTCAGTCTCAGGGGATATTATGGCTTATGCCCTCTGGGGACACTAAAAATTAGAAAGGAAGTCATTAGAATTCTAAATGCTGCCCTAAGTCCCCAAACCCTTAATTTAGAGCCTGAATCCTGTGGGCATGTCAGAAATGATTTCAAATCAACTAGAACAGCAAAGTCAGATGGAAAAGCAAAGAAATCCTGCTCTGCCTTCCACTGTGGGATGTTCAGACCTCTGAGTTTCTGAGAACTCCTAAGGCACGTAACACCTCCTACTCCAAAATACAGGGACAGCAGGCTTAGAACCTCCCTCACAGCCCCACCAGCACTGTTTGCCAAGCACTGCCAATTTCAAGGTATCGCCCTAAAGATGCTTTATTTGACACTTAGAATACTCCCATAAAACTTTTCCGAGATTTCAGAAAATCAAAGCAAAACATCATCAACAAATTTATAAAACCCTAAACAAAATCCTTAACAATTCAGGGAAATGGAGAGTGCAGCCTTTCTGTGCGCCTGGTCAGGTGTTACGCAGAAGGTGCACAGTCCCTGACACAGACCAGTGTCTCCCCAAAGAAGAATGGAGAGACAGTGGAGGGCTGATTTCCATCCAGTTAGAAATTCAAAGCTACCTCTGACTAGACTTAGAGAAAATATTATTAAAAAAAAAAAATCTATCCCCTCAGTAGATTTTGGATTAGAGAAAATTCAAATCTGTAGGCAGTTTCAGTGCCCCAAAGAATTAACATCTGAATTTTTGGTGGGTAAGAATTAAACCTAAGTCTCACAGTGACTATAAAATATAAGACAGGGAGAAAGGGTAAAAGATGACAATGATAACTGCATAGAACTACACAGAACATCTGATAAGCCTTTTAAGTTAAAATGTCCTAGAAACAAAGAAAGACCCATCACAGGCTAGTGGTGTCAATGTTCCACCTGTGTCCAGACTTTGTCAACTAATTAAAATTCAGGACATGCCACACACTTAAACATGCAACAAAACAACTTTTCTTTAAAAAAAAAATCGTAAATATAACGGTATTCTTAGTGACTCCTTATGAGTCCTTTAATACCTTTAATAAATAAAGAGAACTCTGGTCCTGGGGAGATTTGAGAAAGTTTCTGGCATCTTCCGAACCTTCGCATAATTGATAAATCCTCTGAGGAACAGAAGAAAGCCTAATAAAAAAGAAAAATCAATAAATTTATAATTTCCAGATTAAACCCCTTTCTCAGAAATGTCCCTCTTGATAGCACTATTTCATCATGTTTCTGCTAAATGCTATCAAAACACAAGCAATTTTCTCCAAAGTTTCTAAAGGATTTCTACAACAAATTTTCCATTTCTCAGTGAGAAAACACTGACATCTACATTTGAAAATCTCAATGAGAAGCATTACCAAAACCTACCGTCTGAGTTCCAAAAAAGCATTTTATGGTAATTAACTCTATAATATGAGAGGTTATAAGTTGATTTTCTCAAGCAAAAAACAAATTTCATCTTTTCTTGTCATGGGACTTCTTTTCCCTGTCAACAGTACATAACATTGACCACTAGGTGTCAGGATCCCCTTACCTATTACAGCAATCCTTCTAGTATTCTTTACTATTTTTAATTTTGATTGATTTTAGAGAGAGAGGGAGAGAGAGAAACAGACAAGAAACATCAATCTGTTCTTGTATGTACCCTGAACAGGAACTGAACCCACAACCTCTGAATAAATGTTGAGACAACACTAACCAACTAAGCTATACAACCAGGGCTATTTCTTTATTCTTGGAAAATACGTATAAATAGTGCCATTTAGTTACCAGGCAGGTAAAAGATTATGACTGATTTTGTATAGCTACACCAGAATCTACACTCTCACAGACGTTTGCACCTCTCGGTAGGGTCAGTTGGAAGGCAAGGAGCCCTTCAATGGTAGCTCAGGCACTCCAGGCCTTCTACTTCAGAGATGGCCTGAGTCTTAGACACATTTTTAAATACCTTTATGGAGATACAGTTTACATACCATAAAGTTCCCCCATTGGCACTGGCCAGGGGCTCAGTGGCTAGAGCATCAGCCCGATGTATGAACCTTCTGGGTTCAATTCCCAGTCAGGACACACAAGAAAAGCGACCTTCTGCTTTCTCTCCCCCTCCTTCTCTCCCTTTTCTCTCTCTTCCCCTCTCACAGGCAGTGGCTCAATTGGTTCAAAGATCAACCCCAGGCACTAAAAACAGCTCGGCTGATTGGAGCATTGGCCATAAACTAGGGTGGATACTGGTTGGGACTCATGCGGGATTCTGTCCCACTGTCTCCCCTCTTCTCACTTAAAAAAAAAAGTTCCCCCATTTAAGGTGTATAATTCACTGACTTTTAGTATAGTTACGGAGTTGTAAAACCAAAATCATAATACAATTTTAAAATATTTCTTGTATTGATTTTAGAAAGAGAGGAAGGGAGAGGGAGAAAGGGAAAGAGGGAGAGAGGAATATTTATCTGCTCCTGTATGTGCCTGACTCGGGATTGAAATGGCAACCTCTGTGCTTTGGGATGCATAATATAAATTTAGAAAGTTTTTTATCACTCCTAAAATAT
Source organism: Saccopteryx leptura (assembly GCF_036850995.1). Taxonomy (NCBI): domain Eukaryota; kingdom Metazoa; phylum Chordata; class Mammalia; order Chiroptera; family Emballonuridae; genus Saccopteryx; species Saccopteryx leptura. The sequence continues at coordinate 164,416,091 of NC_089508.1, read as the reverse complement.
CTGTACCATTAGCAGTCACGCCCTATTTGCCTGCTCCCTTCCCTCTCCCCAGCTCTAGGCAACTACTTCTTTTGGATACATTTTAAAATATACTCAGTGGTAGAAAACACTTTGTACTCAGATAAAACTGATGTTTGACACTGAGCTCAGTGAACACCATTCTGTTTGGTGCAAAAAACAACACTATAGAGCAGTGCTTCCCCTCAAATGCTGGCTGGGGATCCTCGTGAACTGAAGAGCACCAACCCATAGAGGGGACAGCTACAATTCAGCTCCTGAAAGAGTGGGTACCCTGTGGGAATTAGGCCAGTTTTGCTAGATATTCCAATTTTTTTTAAAGTAAAAAAAAAAAATCAGATGTTTTATGTAAAAACTCTTTGATTTTTAAATGGTGGCAACTAATTTAAAAAGTTTCTGGCCATGGCCAGTTGGCTCAGTGGTAGAGCGTCGGCCTGGCATGTGGATGTCCTGGGTTCGATTCCCAGCCAGGGCACACAGGAGAAGCGCCCATCTGCTTCTCCACCCTTCCTTCTCTCCTTCCTCTCTGTCTCTGTCTTCCCCTCCCGCAAGCCAAGGCTCCATTGGAGCAAAGTTGGCCCGGGCACTGAGGATGGCTCCATGGCCTCCGCCTCAGGCGCTAGAATGGTTCCGGTTGCGATGGAGCAATGCTCCAGATGAGCAGAGCATCACCCCCTAGTGAGCATGCTGGGTGGATCCCAGTCAGGCACATGCAGGAGTCTGTCTCTCTGCCTCCCTGCTTCTCAATTCAGAAAAATACCCCTTAAGAATTCTGTGTAGACCTGGTCCTTATAGGAAAACCCAAAAACTTGGTTCTCTCCACAAGAGAAGTTCCAAAAATGACCCAAACATTGGGTCCAAATGCATTAAGTACACATCTCAAGTCTCACCATTTTTTGCTTACTAGTAAGCAGTAAGATGGCAAGAATGATCAATTATAAAATATTATCAATTTATCTCCCATGAAACTTTAATGTAAGAAGGAAATCAGTCCATTAAATTTCTTTAAATTATCTGTGTTGTCAACAATCAACTTGAAAATACACTAATGGCTCTTCTCTAGTTCATTCAGGATTTGCTTAGACTTTGGCTTGGGGGAGAACAGGGAGTCAGCCCTTCTCATAAAGATACAGTTAAGAGCAGTGGTTTTCTAGAGAACAGGCAAGCCAAGGAACTATTCCTTCTAAAGTTACTCTCCTGTAGGTCATTTTTATTATTAAGCTTCTCAATAATCGTGGTGGGGGGCTGCTATTTCTCTTTCCTTGGAATTCCAATGACGAATAGTAAATGATGCTAATGGGGAGGTGAGAGATGGCATGATAGACGACTTGTATTTTCTTTTCCTCTTTTTAATTTTTTTTTAGTATGTATTGATTTTTGAAGGGGGGGGAGAGAAAAAAAGAAGGGAGGAAAGAGGGCAGTATCTACTTATAGTAGTTGCTTCCTGTATGTACCTTGACTGGGCAAGCCCAGGGATTTGAACTGGTGACCTCAGCGTTCCAGGTCAATGCTTTATCCATTGCGCAGCACAGGTCAGGCTGACTTGTATTTTCTAAATTAAATTTAGGGTCAGCAAGGCATGGCTGTCACCCTAGACCAAGGAGGCAGGTCCTGAGTGTATGAAGCACGTGTTGGATACAGTGCTATACTGTGCTAGCCAGATCCATCAGCAGCCCTGCCATCAGGGATCTTAATTAAGGAGCAACAAATAGCCCAAAACAGGAAATAGGAGAAAGTGATGTCACAGAAGCATAAAAGCATAACAAGGCAATTATACCATCTTTATTAGCTACAAGCTGGCCCTGCTACTGTTTTATAAAAATGAAGGTGGGCCTGACCAGGCGGTGGCACAGTGGATAGAGCGTCGGACTGGGATGCAGAGGACCCAGGTTCAAGACCCCGAGGTCGCCAACTTGAGCGCAGGCTCATCTGGTTTGAGCAAAGCTCACCAGCTTGGACCCAAGGTCGCTGGCTCGAGCAAGGGGTTACTCGGTCTGCTATAGCCCCACGATCAAGGCACATATGAGAAAGCAATGAACAACTAGGGTGTCGCAAGGAAAAACTGATGATTGATGCTTCTCATCTCTCTCCGTTCCTGTCTGTCTGTCCTTATCTATCCCTCTCTCTGACTCTCTCTCTGTTTCTGTAAAAAAATAAAAATAAAAATAAATGAAGGTGGTCTGTTATCAAAAATATTTTCTTTACAAAGAATAAAGAAGCCAACAGTATTCACCCTCAATGTACATTTCTTTGCTTTAAAATATCTTGGGGAAAAAGATTTAAAAATAAATATTTAGAGTAAAAAGATCTTAAGACCAAAAACCTGAAGTGCCTGGTAACAAAGAAAAAAAAAGAAGCCTTCTGCCTATCACAAAGTAATTCTTATTCTCACTAATGATAAACTAGGTTCTTCTAGAAGTTATGCCTAGCAGGGCTATATAGTTTGTTTTCTACTGACAGATTCAACATTTATACTCATGTGTAGTTCAATTGGTTATAATATGCTTATAAGCAATTAAGAGTTAAGTCTGTGAACCCTTCAGGGCAATAATTCACAAGGAGAAAAACTCCACAGGCTATAAAGTCATCTTATCAGAGTACCACCAGTCACATAGGGAACCTTAGAAATGAATATGAATAGGTTAGGGCAGTGGTCGGCAAACTCATTAGTCAACAGAGCTTTATAAATATCAACAGTACAACCATTGAAATTTCTACTGAGAGCCAAATTTTTAAAACTTAAACTAGATACATTGTTATTAACTTAATTAGGGTACTCCTAAGCTGGTGTTTGCCAGCACGTGGTATTTTGTGGAAGAGCCACACTCTAGGGGCCAAAGAGCCACATGTGGCTCGCAAGCCATAGTTTGCCAACCACTGGGTTAGGGAAAGCCTACAACTACTAAGAGACATGTTATTAAGTGCATGCTATTATGATGATGACAACAGCCTACTCTTTAAGAGAGAAATATTTTTAAAATCATACTTATTACGGCTGACTAATATATTACTGTATAGTAAGCAAGATGAGGGTTTACTAGAAGTATCCTTATTTCTAAAATTTAACAATCTTTTCTCTCCTTTGTCTATGTTAAAAACACTTACCTAAAACCAGGAACACCCACCAGAGCCAATACTGACCATCAAAATATCCAGGGAAATAAGTGGAAAACTGGAGAGAAAAAAAAGCAAAACATTTCATAGCAGCTTAGCAGATACAAGTTCACATTTTAACCCATGGCACACAAAACATAAGACTTTATTTTATACACGAATGCTGTTATCTAGCTCTTAAAAATAAATGTAAGTATTTTACATATTGCTGTTTGAAAAGCTTATGACAAACAAATATATTTACTTTCTTGGAAAAGCAATCTTGAAATATGATAGCTTTCAGCTTTAGACTCCTTGTTTTGAAAGTGCTCAATTCAGTTTGGTTGGTTATTTACTTATTCAAACTATAAAGGAAAATTAAATAAAGCCACAGAGGTAGAAGAAGTGAGTGGTAGAAGAATGGGTTTAGGAAACAGGTTACAGGGGCAAAAGAAGGGGCCCCTGGAGCTCAGGGAAGAGAAGGGTAACGGTAAGTACCTAGGCGGGGGGGGGGGGGGGGGGGTAGGAAAGGCGTGGGCATGCTCCCCAGAGGGAGAGTGTTGTTTCATTTTTCAATCTTTTCCCACATAACACTGGTCCTTCTAACAATGGTTTAATGACACTTTCATTTGGCTCACCCCATGCCAAAACCAACTATCTGGCCTCCTTTCTAATGAGCCCTGATTTTACTCCTACTCCTCCGGCCATGCCCTGACCCCAAAACCCTTCTCATGTACATCATGATCATCTCAATTCTTTGCTGAGAATGAATGGCACAGGATGCTATTCTGGTCAGTAGGAACCAAAGGCTCCTGACAAGGTTTCCTTGCTCTTCAAGAGAAAAAGAAAAGCAGCAACTGTTTCCTTCCTTTCTTCTGTTGAGCACTGCTGTCTCTGATGCCATGCCTGAGCCTTCAGGGAGGAGCAGCCATCCCAACATGCTAAACAGAAACACCAGCTGCCCCGATGCCAATAAAACACGGATTGGCTTTGTTTTCATAGGTAATAAATTCTTTCCATTGTTTCCAACCCATTTTGAACTAAGTTTTCTGTTACCTGCAGTTAAAGCCGTTCTCACTGACATAAACGAAATCATTAAATTCAGTTTTAAAATTCAGTCAATTTAGTTAAAAATTTAGTAAAAAGAAAAGACTGGTCACTAATTTTATGTCTGTTTTCTATTGGGGGTTTTGGTGTTCAGGATTTACAGAGTTTGAGCATTAAAATATATTATTTTATTTCTTAATAAAACAATTAAGATTTAAAGAATAAAAAACCTCTTTAGGGCTTGGGTTTTTAACCTAAAGCCCACATTTTAGATGAGTATATATTAACTGTCTGGGGGAAAAGCCCCTTTTATTTTTATTATTATTATTATTATTATTATTATTATTTGCAGAGACAGAGAGGGATAGACAGGGACAGACAGACAGGAACAGAGAGATGAGAAGCATCAATCATCAGTTTTTCGTTGCACATTGCGACACCTTAGTTGTTCATTGATTGCTTTCTCATATGTGCCTTGACCGCGGGCCTTCAACAGACCGAGTAACCCCTTGCTTGAGCCAGTGACTTTGGGTCCAAGCTGGTGAGCTTTTTGCTCAAACCAGATGAGCCTGTGCTCAAGCTGACGACCTCGGGGTCTCGAACCTGGGTCCTCGGCATCCTGGTCCGATACTCTATCCACTGTGCCACCGCCTGGTCAGGCAAGCCCTAATTTTTAACAGATTCTCAAAGGAACTCAGAATCCTAAAAAATATTAACTTTTTTAGAATAAACAAGTTTGAAAAATTCCAGTGGCCATATAACACCCATTAATTAGTTAATAATGCCAATTTATGAATACACTGGTTTTATCTATAAAGTTGTCAATAACAATAAATTTATTTGAAATCAGAGGACACTTTAAGAGACTAGATCTTTTATAACTTTATAATTACTTTTAAAGAGATACACACACACACACACACTTTAATTTATTGAATGATTTTAGAGAGAGGAAGGAAGAGAGACAGAAACATCGATTTGTTCCTGTATGTGCTATGACTGGGGATTGAACCAGCAACCTTTGAGCATCTGGACGATGCTTTAAACAACCGAGCTATCTGGCCAGAAATATTTCATGCAATTCTAACTGCTAACTTCCAAATCACTGAAGATCCCTCTAATTTACTTTATAGATAAGACCCCCTAATAGAGTACCACTTGTTGAACAGTCCTGACTCTTCAAACATTTTGGCATAACCAATGATGCTTCCGATAGCCAATCCTGGACAAGAGTAAGGAAGACAGCAAAGAAGAGAGGAAGGAATCAGGGAGGAAAAAAGGAAAGGGGGGAAAAGAAAGATACACTAAAACTTCAGTAGAAGTAATGAGAGAAATGCCAGCTTTGACAAGACACCAAAAAGGTGATAGCTTCCTCTTATTATAAAAATAGTAATTTTATAACAAATATTATAAACATTAAAAACAGAAAGTAGGTGGTGGAAAACCTATACAACAGATGCCCCGGACCCCTAATTCATTCACTAGATTTGACTACAAAACTTGTATGCATGAACCAATTGCAACTGAATTAGTTTCAACTTTATTAAACCAGAACAAAGAAAAACCAAAATTCATTTGAAATAATGCAGAAAAAGCAAATAAAAAAAATCAGATATTCAGTTATTCTACTTATTGTTTCTCTACAAAGTCTATCTTTTCTGGTGTACAACTTACCCTGACAATCAGGATCCACTTAATTAGAGAGAGACCAAATCCTGAAATGGCCCCATACCTTCCTGCTGCCGAAGTGGTCAGGCAAAAAGACAGGAAAAACCCAATCCAGTTAAAGAGGAATGCCACTGTAAAAGCAGAGGGGTAAAAAAGATGTCAGACGTGTCCTGTTACCCGAGGAGCAAGAGTGCCCCTCTGACCTGCTTCTGCTTAATGACTTTCTCAGGGGGAAAGACAGCCAACCAGCCCTCCACAACCTTACCCCACACTTCCCTAAAGCAAACAAGAAAACAACCTCTCTGAGTCTCAGCTGATATACCATATGTCTGCTGCTGTTCACTTTTTATTTTTTTAATTTTTATTTATTAATTTTAGAGACAGAGAAGGAAAAGAAAAACATTGATTTTGTTGTTCCACTTATTTATGTATTAATTGGTTGATTCTTATTCTTTTTTTTTTTTTTAAGCGAGAAAGAGAGGGGGGGGGGACAGACAGAGGCAAACAGAAAGGGAGAAAGATGAGAAGCATCAAATTAAAAGTGGTGCAGTGGATAGAACGTCGGACTGGGATGCGGAAGACCCAGGTTCAAGACCCCGAGGTCGCCAGCTTGAGTGTGGGCTCATCTGGCTTGAGCAAAAAGCTCACCAGCTTGGACCCAAGGTCGCTGGCTCGAGCAAGGGGTTACTCGGTCTGCTGAAGGCCCGCGGTCAGGGCACATATGAGAAAGCAATCAATAAACACAACTAAGGTGTCGCAATGAAAAACTGATAATTGATGCTTCTCATCTCTCTCCGTTCCTGTTTGTCTGTCCCTATCTATCCCTCTCTCTGACTCTCTGTCCCTGCAAAAATAAATAAATAAATAAATAAATAACGTTGTGGCACCTTAACTGTGGCACTGACTGCTTTCTCATATGTGCCTTGACCAGGGGGTGGGGTGTGAGGGGTGGGGTGGGGGCAGGGCTCCAACTGAACCAGTGACCCCTTGCTCAAGCCAGTGACCTTGAGCTTCAAGACAGCAAACATGGGGTCATGTCTATGATCCTGTGCTCAAGGCTGTGACCCCGAAGATCAAGCTGGTGAACCCATGCTCAAGCCAGTGACCTCGGGGTTTTGAACCTGGGTCGTCAGCATCCCAGGCCAATTCTCTATCTACTGTGCCACCACCTGGTCAGGCTCATTGGCTGATTCTTGTATGACCCTGACTGGGGATTGAACCCACAACACTGGTGTATCAGGATGATGCTGTAGCCAACTGAGCTACCCAGCCAGGGTGCTATTCACTTTCAAAATGCCTTAACATTGACCAAACTGTATACTATGACCTTACTCTATTGTACTTCAGTAAATATAAGGTCTACCAGAAAGTTCTGTCCGTTTTTGGAATAAAACAAAATACAAATTTTTCTTGCCGTCAATAAACTTTATTAAATAATATAATTGCCATTATTATTAACGATTTCTTGCCAGCGTGAGGGCAATTTGTATATCTCATTTTTGAAAAATGTTTTATCTTTTTTTTTTTTTTTTTGTATTTTTCTGAAGCTGGAAACGGGGAGAGACAGTCAGACAGACTCCCGCATGCGCCCGACTGGGATTCACCCGGCACGCCCACCAGGGGGTGATGCTCTGCCCCTCCAGGGCGTCGCTCTGCCGTGACCAGAGCCACTCTAGCGCCTGGGGCAGAGGCCAAGGAGCCATCCCCAGAGCCCGGGCCATCTTTGCTCCAATGGAGCCTTGGCTGCGGGAGGGGAAGAGAGAGATAGAGAGGAAGGAGGGGGTGGGGGTGGAGAAGCAAATGAGCGCTTCTCCTATGTGCCCTGGCCGGGAATCGAACCCGGGTCCCCCGCATGCCAGGCCGACGCTCTACCGCTGAGCCAACCGGCCAGGGCCATGTTTTATCTTTTGATGCGAAAAATTGAATCAGTGCTTGTTTGACATCTTCTTCATTTTTGAATTTTTTGCCCTTCAAAAAATTTTGTAAGGACAAAAACAAGTGATAGTCGGAGGGTGCTAAGTCCGGGGAATATGGTAGATGTGACAGACATGCTTCTGTAGCATTTCTTCCTTGTTGAAATTCATTAAAATTACAGTGGTGTAAATGAACTTTATCAGTAGCTATGGGTACACTATTGCTTCACACATAAGACTAACGTGAATCGACTTTGTTCTAGTTAATTTGCTATGTCAGTATGTATACATTAAGTGATAAAAATAGAGAGGCACACATGCGCCAAATAAACGTGCTTACGTGTTGAAATTTGTTGTGATAAAAACGGACAGAACTTTCCGGTAGACCTTATAAAATAAATGCCTTAAACATTAAATTAGTGATCCCAAATAATCTGATTAGAGTCATTCACCCTCCTGCTTCTATAAAATTTGACTTACATAACATTCCCTCTAAAAGCATTGCATTTCCTTTATGTATTTTTTCTCATCTTTTCTAAAATTTTCTTATTTATTTTTTTGAATTATTTTTATTTATTTATTCATTTTAGAGAAGAGAGACGGAGAGAGAAACAGAGACAGAGAGAGAAGGGGGGAGGAGCAGCAAGCATCAACTCCCATACGTGCCTTGACCGGGCAAGCCCAGGGTTTTGAACCAGCGACCTCAGTGTTCCAGGTCGACACTTTATCCACTGCACCACCACAGGTCAGGCCTCCTTCATGAATTTTTAATATAACAAATAAAAGAAAGAAAGTTTCTCACTTTTATGTGAGGCACATGGAAAGATAAATGCAAAATAACAAGGGGAAATATCATGCCGACTTTGATCTGTTAGAAGCTTACAAAACAAAATTCATCAGACAAAAGCACTTAATTCCTGTTTTATAGGACAGGTATGAGCAGGAACAAGGCTAAGGGGCCCTGCAGACCTGAGATGAGGCTAAGCTCATGCAAAAATGCACCATCCCCATAACTGCTTTTATTTATTTTAATATTTTCCATAGATAGTTATAGAAGTGGAAGATGAAGAGAAAGAATATTAAGATAAAATTGTATTATGCACTGACATTTCCATTAAAGGCACCAAATAAATATAATGTATTAAAATATTAGTTCAACTCGTTATTTCCATTCAGTCAGATTCTCTCATAATCCAAAGCACTCTGGACGATGGGCAGGGCTCTGCTGTGCGTATGTACTTACTGAAAAAGGTTAACATGAAAATCCCATCGTTTCCTATCCTCAGCTGGTCAGCATCATCAAAATCATCCCGACCCACAAAATCCTCATCCTACATGAAAAGAAAAAGAATAAGGTCAATTCACAGTGAGTTATCTCTAGGCAAAGGAGAAACATCTGGGAAAAGAGAGAATGACTAAAGTAATAGCAAGGAGAAAATTTACTGCTTTGGCTCAATTCAAAGCTAGGAGCATTAACACTCAGTATGTTTTTAAAATTTCATTTTGCACCTATAACTTATATAATGTTATAAACTTGATGTTACCTCAATAAAAAATAAATTTTTTAAAAAGACCTAAAATTTGGCCTAAATTATTCGAGGGAAAAAACCAAATTCTTCTATCTCGTTTTCCAAATAAAAAATCTTTTCCTGTTATAACCCAAGTTCTTCAACAATGCTTTAAAAAAATTCTTTTTAATTCACAAACTTCCTTTTTTATATATAACCTAAAAAAAAGGGAAAAAATTACACATTTGGCTTCAATTCTAGAACGTCAGTAATCCAGGCCCTGCTTAGGGCCCAGAACCATAGTAATCCAGGGCCTATTAAGGGAATACAATTGAGCAGCTCAAGTGTTTTATGAGACTGATGTAGAGGGGAAAGGGACAGCATGATCATACATGTACAGTCCATAGGACTGTCCACTGCTCAGCTCCTTACTCACTTGTTTATATTGGTTACGGGTCTGAAACCACCTCCCTCCCACTTTTATTGACAGATAAGATCTCTTCCATCCTAACTTGAAAACATTGTTGCAGGTCTACAAGGAAAAGAATCTTGATCAACACTAAACTAATGTATTATTTTGTAGCCTACCTTTGCAACTGATATAGGTATGTGTTGAGATATTAAGAAATAAATAAATATACGCTTAAAAGTAAAAGTGGTAGACTTGTACCCAATCCAAAGAGGGTTCCTCAAAACTTGTCCTACACAGAAAAAGGGGGTTGGAAATCCACAAGTTGATGACTGCTTCCCTTGGGGAGTGGGAACTAGAGAAAAGCTAAGGGTCAGTGGCAGGTTCCACTTCTAACTTAACATGTTTCCTTTATTGTTTAAAATTTTTTACACTTATGTGTTTTGTATTTTTTAAAACACTAAATACCTAGTAGTCTGACTTCATATTAGCCAGAAAAATAAGGTTTTTACAAATTGGAAACTGTTTTTTGCATAAACACTCAAAGATATACTATAAAAACACATGGAAGTTATTACTAATATAGATAGTCCCCAACTTATGATCGTTTGGCTTTCAATTTTTCAACTCTACGGTAGTGTAAAAGTGATGTGCCTTAATAGAAACTGGCTAGGCTCAGCTATGATGTTTGTAGTTACGTGTATTAAATGTATTTTCAACTTACAATATTTTTAATATGTTCAACCTTCAATGGGTTTACTGAGACGTAACTACACCCAAGTTGAGAAGCATCTGTAATACTGCAAATACCTCCTACCAACTGTTGCCAGGTAAATGTTTCTAGAACAACATAGTTATCATAACCCTGCTCAAAAACTTAGAAGGATCTGTGTGACCTACACATAAGTTTAAATACCTCGGCTTAGCATTCTGGAGATTCTACAGCCTGCAGGTCTGTTCACAAACTCTTGGCTCAAGCAAAGCCAATTACTACTTCCACAGACCCTGCCCTATACCTGACTGAATTTACATCTGCTTTCTGGGTTTTTCCCTCTGGAATGTTCTTATTCATTAGAACTCAGGGCATATTTTAAATTCCATCTTCCCTACAATCACACAATAAAGTCACAGTTCCTACTGCTCACCACTCCCGCACTGCTGCTTAGATATGGGTGTTTGTGGGCCTTTTCCTCAGCTGGATCTAAGCTCTTGTGTGGCAGGAACATTGCCTTATATGACCTTTCTATCTACTCACTACAAAATATCATACATAGCCTGTACACTGTATAAAAAGTGCTCTATATAGGTTTGCTAAATAACATAACCCTTTAAGATGTTCCTAAATACAGGTATGGGCAAAAGTAGGCTTACAATTTTGAGTACACATAACAGTTTTTTATTTGTGGTATAACTGTGAATCTAATTTTGCCCACCCCTGTAAATACACTTGAGAAATAAAAGTATTCTGAAGAGTTCTCCTGGGTAGCCCTGGCCAGTTGGCTCAGTGGTAGAGTGTCGGCCTGGCGTGCAGGAGTCCCAGGTTCGATTCCCGGCCAGGGCACCCAGGAGAAGCGCCCATTTGCTTCTCCACCTCTCCCCCTCTCCTTCCTCTCTGTCTCTCTCTTCCCCTCCCGCAGCCAAGACTCCATTGGAGCAAAGTTGGCCCGGCCGCTGAGGATGGCTCTGTGGCCTCTGCCTCAGGCGCTAGAATGGCTCTGGTTGCAACAGAGCGACACCCCAGATGGGCAGAGCATCGCCCTCTGGTGGGCATGCCGGGTGGATCCTGGTCGGGCACATGCGGGAGTCTGTCTGACTGCCTCCCCATTTCCAACTTCAGAAAAATAAAATAAAATTTAAAAAAAAAAAAAAAAAAGAGTTCTCTTGGTCTATTTCCATAGGACAGTTGTCATATATTCCAACAGATCTGCAGAGTACACACAAGGACTTTGGAGTCTAGAATACCTGGGTTTGGCTCTCATCTATGTTACGCATTAGCTACATGCTTTGGGCAAACTACTTAATCTCTCTGGGACTCAGTTTTTGCATCGTTAAAAAAAATGGGAACAATATAATCCCTACCCTGTGAGGTTACTGTGAAGACTGAAAATAAAATATAAGGTACTATATAAAAGCACCAAGCATAACCAATCACGTTTATTTCCAATACATGGAAGTTACATCAAGACTGTTTTGTCCTCAGACAAGAAGCTCCAAAAGGGTTCTTAGTTGCTCCGTTGCACCTACAAGAACTGAATGCAAATCACCATGCACAATCAGCCTAGCCTAGACTGCCACACAGTGGTTTAGAAGACCCACCCCTATAGGTGTGGTCTGTACACAGTTCGCTACCCTAAGGCCTGCACTTCTGGAGCCTGTGCCAGGGCCACTCTTTCTTGTCTTTCAGTCTAGTTTCCTGCCACTAGAGTCTGGCACTCTGATCATCCCACATTCCTGGGGACTGGATCCTGCTCCCCATTCTCCCAAGATCTGGCCCAAGGCCCTACCTGTACCAGCTTCAACCTGGATGAATATTTAAACCATCTCTACATCATTTACAGGGCTGACATCAAGAAACAAAACTGCCCCCAAATCTCCCGCTGGCTTTCACCACACTCTACCCACACTCCCAGGAATTAACACCAGACCAGACGGGATCTGAAGTCACTGTGCCCCCATAGAGGGAGTAATCAGGACTGGCACTGGCACAAAGGTCATCTTAGATGAGTTAGGACCTTTTTGAATTTAATTCCATAAAGTTGCACTTACTTATTTATTATCTCTATAAATCTTGCTAGCAGCTATCTACCTAACACCAAAAATTTACGTGTGCAGAATCAAGGCGAAGTCAGTGTTTTCCTAAATCAGCTCCTGCTCTAAGACACATCAGCCAAGTCAGGAGACCTGGCAAAGCAGTGGTAGCAATGAAGATACAGGGAAAGTGAGCTGCCTTGACTAGTGATTTTCTGTTCATTTGTACCTTTTCCTCACCATTTTCAAAAAGAGGTAAGAGCTTACTCTCCCAAAATAAAATGTGCTTGTTTTTAAAAATTATTTGTACTTTTCCTAATCAATAAAATCATAAATCAAAATGGACTATGAAAATACTGTAACTTGATTCCCATGGACTTACTCTTCCAGGAACCAAAGGAATAGTAGCTTCAGCCTTGGTCCTCTCGGCTTCATCATAAGTCGGCAGTGTTGTAGCCACATTGTAGGACGGGGGCTTTGGAAATCCAGACTCATCTTTGTACTCAAAATACACTGCAGAATAAAAAGGAAGTTACAATTACCTGATGACTAGCTGGATTGAGGGGAAAAAAGATTTCCACAGACTCTAATGAACAAAAACCAGGCACTCCTCTAACAGCATATATAAAGTAATTGAATTAAAAGATATTGATAGCCTGACCTGTGGTGGCACAGTGGATAAAGCATCGACCTGGAAATGCTGAGGTCGCCGGTTCGAAACCCTAGGCTTGCCTGGTCAAGGCATATATGGGAGTTGATGCTTCCAGCTCCTCCACCCTTCTCTCTCTCTCTCTCTGTCCTCTCTCTCTCTCTCTTTCTCTGTCTCTCCCTCTCCTCTCTAAAATGAATAAATAAATAAAAAATAAAAAATAAAAAATAAAATAATAAAAAAATAAAGCCTAAAAAAAATAAAATAAAAAAATAAAAGATATTGATAGATGACTATGAAAGTGCAAATGGTATTTAATTTTATCTATAATACTTTTCAGTCATTTAAATTCCAGACTCACTTTGCTCTCCTAAACGCTTTGAACACTTTTTTCAATTTTTTTTTTTTTTTTTTTACAGAGACAGAGAGAGAATCAGAGAGAGGGACAGACAGGAACAGAGAGAGATGAGAAGCATCAATCATCAGTTTCTTGTTGCGACACCTTGTTGTTCATTGATTGCTTTCTCATATGTGCCTTGACCGTGGGGCTGCAGCAGACTGAATAACCCCTTGCTCGAGCCAGCGACCTTGGGTTCAAGCTGGTGAGCTTTGCTCAAACCAGATGAGCCTGTGCTCAAGCTGGTGACCTTGGAGTCTCGAACCTGGGTCCTCCACATCCCAGTCAGATGCTCTATCCACTGTGCCACCACCTGGTCAGGCAACACTTTTTTCAATTGTTATGTGGTATGTTCACAAAGGCATTTAATATTAATAATGGCATAAGAAAAACATTTAAACTAAAAATGCTTCACCTGTGTGTTTGTAAACCTGTCCCACGGTTTCCTCCCACTTATAAACATGGACATCAACTTAAAAGGAAGTGAAAACTCCTTTCTGCCGGGGCCATTCTGGCACTTTAATTCTTTTCCCCAGGGACTGTTTTCTGGGTGTGCCTAAGGTCTCTCGTCAATTATAGAACCATTATTTATCCGCATTAAAGCTTTCCTTTCCTCTCCTTCATGCTCTATCTTCATTCTCATTGAATTCTACTATAAAATATTCAGTATTTATTATTAGAAAAAAATCTATTTACAAATGGATTAAACTTCTGTACAATTTTTGAAAAAGCAACAATTTTTTAAAAATCCTGTAAGTTTATGAAGATTACCATTTTTTCTTCTTCTTTTGGTTAGTTGTAATTAACTTCCGACTTTACTGTAATTTGATATCAAATTATTAATTATTTGATAATCATTAAAATGATCAATCAATACAATGCACCTCATTAACAAAAAAAGGAAAAAATCTATTGTCTTCACATGGACAGGAAAGCGTTTGATAAAATTCAATACCTGTTAATAACAAAACACTTAGCAAAAAGGAATAAAAGAAAACTTACTTAATTGGATCACAAATTTCTGAAAAACTTAGGGTAAATGTCAATTAATGGTAAATTATTAAAAGCCTTCTCCCCTAAGATAACAGAATTAGACAAAAATGCCCACTATACTATCACCATAAAGTTTGATTAAAGATCAAACATTATCTCAGAAGTCCTACTAGTTGATGCAATGTGGCAAGAAAGGAAATATAAAACGTAAGAATTAGGAAGGAAGAAGTAATTGTCAATAATCATGGATGACATGATTATATAAGGTCTACCGGAAAGTTCTGTCCGTTTCTATCACAAGTTTCGACACGTAAGCACGTTTATTTGGCGCATGTGTGCCTCTCTATTTTTATCACTTAATGTATACATACTGACATAGAAAATTAACTAGAACAAAGTCGATTCATGTTAGTCTTATGTGTGAAGCGATAGTGTACCCATGGCTACTGATAAAGTTCATTTACGCCACTGTAATTTTTACGGATTTCAACAAGGAAGAAATGCTACAGAAGCATGTAGAAATTTATTGAAAGTGTTTGGTGAAGGTACAGTTTCTGATAGGACATACAGAAGATGGTTCAAAAAATTCAAAACAGGTGATTGTGACCTTTCTGATAAGCCACGTTCTGGGCGACCATCTTTGATCGATGACGATGTTGTTAAGACCATGTTGGAGCAAGATCCTTCTCTGACAACATCGGAGATCGCAGAAAGGCTTAATTCAGCTCAGCAAACCATTTCGGACCATATTCGGAAGATAGAATTGGTGTGGAAATATATTATTTAATAAAGTTTATTGACGGTAAGAAAAATTTGTATTTTGTTTTATTCCAAAAACGGAAAGAACTTTCCAGTAGACCTTATATATATAGAAAACCCAAGAGTATCTACAAACTACTGAAATTATTATATGAAGTTAGCAAAGTCTCTGAATCCATAATTAATATAAACCATTACTTGTATTTCCAGATACCAACAACAAATAGAAAATAAAATTATGTATGGACCATTTGTAATAGCACCAAAATATTCTGAATACCTAGGAGTAAATATAACAAAAAATATACAAGATCTCTATATTAAAACTTACAAAATATTACTGAGAGAAATTAAAAGAGATCTTAATAAATGGAGGGGTATATCATGATTCCAGACTGGAGATATAATACTATAAAGATGTCAATTCTCTTCAAACTGATCCAAGCATTAAATGTAATTCCAACTACAATTCTAGGGTTTTGTTTTGTTCCACATTATAAAACTGACAACACAGTTCTACAATGTACATGGAAATGCAAATGACCAAGCAGAACCAAAGCAATCTTGAAGAACAAAAAGGGCGAAGGATATACATTACTAGATATCAAGATTATGCCTGACCAGGCAGTGGTGCAGTGGATAGAGCATCGGACTGGGATGTGGAAGACCCAGGTTCGAGACCCCGAGCTCGCTAGCTTGAGCGCGGGCTCATCTGGTTTGAGCAAAAGCTCACCAGCTTGAGCCCAAGGTCGCTGGCTTGAGCAAGGAGTTACTCGGTCTGCTGAAGGCCTGCAGTCAAGGCACATATGAGAAAGCAATCAATGAACTAAGGGGTCGCAATGAAAAACTGATGATTGATGCTTCTCATCTCTCTGTTCCTGTCTGTCTGTCCCTGTCTATCCCTCTCTCTGACTCTCTCTCTGTCTATGAAGAAAAAAAAACAAGATTATAATGTTCCACAATTAAGACAGTAGGGCACAGGCACAAAGATAAATAAATAGACTAAAGAACAGAAGACTGAGTTCAGAAACAGATCCCCACATACGTGGTCCCCTATTTTATGACAAAGATGACACTGTAGTATAATGGAGAAAAGATTTTTTTTTTTTTTTTGAGGAATGGTACTAGACAAACTGGATATCCATTTGGAAAAACAACTTAATCTTAACTGCTACTTCACACTACACAGAAAAAACAACTCCAGATGGAATGCAGATCTAAATGGGAAAAATAAAATATCAAAGCTTTCAAGAAGAAAATACAGGGAAATGTGTTATTAAAACTAAAGCTACCACCTAATTCAATTTAAGAAACTTTCTCATGTCTGATCAGGCAGTGGCGCAGTGGATAGAGCGTCAGAATGGGACGCGAAGAACCCGGGTTCGAAACCCCAAGGTCACTGGCTTAAGCATGGGTTCATCTGGTTTGAACAAGGCTCACCAACTTGAGAACAAGGTCGCTGGCTTGAGCAAGGTGTCACTCAGTCTGCTGCAGCCCCCGGTCAAGGCATATATGAGAAAGCAATCAGTGAACAGCTAAGGTGCCATGAAGAATTGATGCTTTTCATCTCTCTCCCTTCCTGTCAACCTGTCCCTATCTGTCCCTCTCTCTCTGTGACAAAAAAAAATTTTTTCTCATGCTATAACTAAAAATAAAATAACCAACATACATACACACACATACATATATATGCATGTATATATAGACACATTCCTTATATATTATAAAATATTTCATATATAACTTCCTATAAAATTTTTTCTTTTAATCAAATCAGAAATGTACAATTTGAATTAGCCAACTGCCACAGTAATTTTTAATACATGAATGAAACCAACATCTATTACCTAAAGCTGAGGAAAAACAAGGACAT
Organism: Saccopteryx leptura; assembly: GCF_036850995.1. Classification (NCBI taxonomy): domain Eukaryota; kingdom Metazoa; phylum Chordata; class Mammalia; order Chiroptera; family Emballonuridae; genus Saccopteryx; species Saccopteryx leptura. The sequence goes on along the minus strand of NC_089508.1, from coordinate 164,399,016 downwards.
TTTTATTTCTCTATTTCAAAAGATTTTTAAAAATGGAATCCTTCCATATAGAGTGCATAAGATTTCAAGCTTCCATGAAAAGTTTAATGACAATCTTTTCAAGTTTCTTTAGTACATTCAAAACAAAAAACCCAATATTTGTTAGACTGTTCAAATTCATATATTACAATTTAAAATAGGTAAAGTGAATATACAAAACAATGGTTAGTGATTCTTTCCCTCACCAACATGTATGCTGCATTCTGTTTCTGTTTTTCTCATAAATAGACTAATAAATACACAGAGTAAACATTTATCTAAAAAAATAAGTCATGTTGCCCTGGCCAGTTTGCTCAGTGGACAGAGCAGCTAGCTGCCCTGGGTGCTGTGGTGCTGAGCGTGCTGAGCATGCTGAGGACGGCTCGGCTGATTCGAGCAAAGGTCTCACATGGGGGTTGCCGGGTAGATCCCGGTCAGGGCGCATGCGGGAGTCTGTCTCTCTATCTCTCCTCCTCTTATTTAAAATAAATAAATAAACCTTGTTAATTTAACAAAGGAAGAGTGAAGGCCATTTATGCCATTTTAGGTTTCCTTTGAAAAAAATAAAAAGTAAAAATGGGCCTGACCAGGGGTGGCAGCGCATAAAGCATCAACCCAGAACACTGAGGTCGCCACTTTGAAGCCCCAAGATCACTGGCTCTGAGAGCGGACTCATCAGCACAGGGTCACTGGCTTGAACAGGAGATCGTTCACACCATCCCCAAACTCTCCACCTTGAGCCCAAAGGTCGCTGGCATGAAAAGCCCAAGACTGCTGGCTTGAGCAAGGGGTCACTGACATGGCCCTGGTCAAGGCACATATTAGAAGCAATCTATAAGCAACTAAAGTGAAAACAACTACAAGGTGGTGCTTCTCACCCTCTCTCTCTCTTCCTGTCTCTCACTCTCTTGCTCTAAAAATAAATAAAATTCCTTTAAAAAAAAAAGTAAAAATGGAAAATCCTAGTTCATAAATAATACAAAAAAGTAATGGTCTTGAGTAACTTGTAATCTCTACAAACCTCTTTCCCTGACCTGGAACTAAAAAAGAGCTCATAGAGACCTAGAAAGTTAGGTGGGTTTATTGTTTTATTTTGTTTTCTAAGTCCCCTGTGTAGTCAGATAAAATGTCACAAAACCTGAAGACTTGAATCAAGAGAGCTCTTCAGCTTTATTCTATAGTTTACCTTTCCTTTATATCCAATCTCAAGAAGTTTTGGCATTTGCTATTGAGGCCCAGAGGAAGACTGATAAAAACAAGAGAAAGAGCACTGGCCGGTTGGCTCAGTGGTAGAGCGTCGGCCTGGCGTGCAGAAGCCCCGGGTTCGATTCCCGGCCAGGGCACATAGGAGAAGCGCCCATCTGCTTCTCCACCCCTCCCCCTCTCCTTCCTCTCTGTCTCTCTCTTCCCCTCCCGCAGCTGAGGCTCCATTGGAGCAAAGATGGCCCGGGCGCTGGGGATGGCTCCTTAGCCTCTGCCCCAGGCGCTAGAGTGGCTCTGGCCGCGGCAGAGCGACCCCCGGAGGGGCAGAGCATCGCCCCCTGGTGGGCGTGCCAGGTGGATCCCGGTCAGGCGCATGCGGGAGTCTGTCTGACTGTCTCTCCCCGTTTCCAGTTTCAGAAAAATAAAAAATAAATTAAAAAAAACAAGAGAAAGAGGTAAAGGACCTCATGCTGACAGCAAAGTATGTGTCATCTGACAGTAAGGGGGGGTTTGATTCTTGAGTCAAAAAGTTCGACAAATCTCAATGAAAAAAGGCATCACTATAGAACAGAACAGAATACCTTCCAGAGATTGTGTCTGTTGTAAACTCTAAATCATAAAGAAAATCTTAAACAAAGAATATGAGATAACAGTGAATAAGGGAAAGAAGTGTTTGACAAATATTTCTAGCTAACTAAAATGGTTATAAGTTTTTACAAAAAGTAGAACCTAAGATAGGAAAAATTACCTCCTATAAATACAAAGAACTTTGATCATTATTAATAAAACAGGAATTCAATTTCTTACTAATCAGTTGGAATTTCCACTGAATGTAAATAATGGAAGACCAGCACTGATAGACTAGGCTGAGATGAGTGAGCAGGGAATAGCACTGCAATTCTTTCCCAAGTCTTGTTCTGTCATCTTCATTTGATTCCATAAGACACCCTAGAATTCTTCCAAAACCTTCAGTTAGCACTGTTAGTTTTAAATACTTGTAAATAAAAGTACCTTAATTAATACAAGAAGACAAGGTTCAGAATTTGAGGCCAGAGTAGAGGTGAGAAATTTTCTCTGTTCCTCTGAATTATAATGGCAGCTTTGGGGCCACAGACACTACCAATAGACTGAACCTCACATCAACTGATGAGAGCTGCCTGAAGTGTTTGTTGTACTGAACATGATTCTGAGGCTGTCTCGTATGAAACTGTCTTCAGCTTGCCTATCCACCCTAGGAGTGGGTTGGGTTCAGCTATTTGTGGCACCATGGGCCATGTACTTGCCACTCTGCCTCAGTTCTGTTTTAGAGAATATGGAAGAGGTTTCACTAAAACTGGCAAACTTTCCGCAATTAAAGCAGAACTGGTTATCAGGAAGTTCTGGTTACCAAAAGTCCTCAATTATTGAGATTTTTTTCTTCGTCCCCATCCTTTCTAGCACATATATGTGAAAATTAAAAAGATAATCTGATATACAGGAATATAGGAAGACAAAAGGTAATTAAGGAGGGTTTCAACTATGAGAGGTACATTCAACCTATAAAAAAGAGAATCAAGAGGAGACTTCTAGTTGTTTCTTTTAAATAAGAATTTACTACCATAGGCCCTGGCCGGTTGGCTCAGTGGTAGAGCGTCGGCCTGGCATGCAGGAGTCCCAGGTTCGATTCCCGGCCAAGGCACACAGGAGAAGCACCCATCTGCTTCTCCACACCTCCCCCTCTCCTTCCTCCCTGTTTCTATCTTCCCCTCCCGCAGCTAAGACTCCATTGGAGCAAAGTTGGCCCGGGCGCTGAGGATGGCTCTGTGGCCTCTGCCTCAGGTGCTAGAATGGCTCTGGTCACAACAGATTGACGCCCAGGAATGGGCAGAGCATCGCCCCCTGGTGGGCGTGCCAGGTGGATCCTGGTCGGGCGCATGCGGGAGTCTGTCTGACTGCCTCCCCATTTCTGGCTTCGGAAAAATACAAAAAAAAAAAAAAAAGAATTTACTACCATAAAAGAAACGTAACATACTATATTCCACATCATAGGTACTAGAGTCACAAAGAGCAAAACAGCTAATGAGGAAACTACAAAAAGGGCAAAAATCAGGTAATCACCTAGATCCTGAATTTCTACTTCTTTTATCTTAAGTCTGTTGGAATGAAATTGAGTTCCATAAAAAAGCCACAATGAGGCCCTGGCCTGTTGGCTCAGCGGTAGAGCGTCGGCCTGGCATGCGGGGGACCCGGGTTCGATTCCCGGCCAGGGCACACAGGAGAAGCGCCCATTTGCTTCTCCACCCCCCTCTCCTTCCTCTCTGTCTCTCTCTTCCCCTCCCGCAGCCAAGGCTCCATTGGAGCAAAGATGGCCCAGGCGCTGGGGATGGCTCCTTGGCCTCTGCCCCAGGCGCTAGAGTGGCTCTGGTGGTGGCAGAGCAACGCCCGGAGGGGCAGAGCATCGCCCCCTGGTGGGCGTGCCGGGTGGATCCCGGTCGGGCACATGCGGGAGTCTGTCTGACTGTCTCTCCCCGTTTCCAGCTTCAGAAAAGAAAATTAAAAAAAAAAAAAGCCACAATGAAATGGGGTCTGACCTGTTTTCCAGAACAGTAAGATGAGTTTTCTCCACCTCAGGCCACAAAATGACTATAATGTCAATGACTACCTAAAGGAACGCCGAGGCAAAGGCAAACATCAGGGAACACACACTAGACAAAAGGCTGTGGCTGAGTGCGTTCCACGCTCAGTGGTCGCCGGTCCGGTACCTACCTGCGCTCTCTGGTGAGATGCTGCTGTAGGGAGGAGGCGCGTCTCCTACAACCTGTACCGGCTCTCCAGGCTCTTCCTCATTCTGCAACTAAATAAAAATTTCATGTTTTAATGCAAGTATAAAACCAGTAAGATAGAGAAGAACCTGAAAATTGAAATAGTCTTTCTGAAAAGCTACTTGGCAATGTGCAAATCCTTTGCAAAATATCCTACGCCCAGGAATTTACTCTAAGGAAATAATCAGAGGCAAAAAGGTAACTATAATAAATGCCGTTGCAGCAAAAATTAGAAACAACCTAAATCCCACTCATGGGAAACATTAAATAAAATTCATCTTGCCTGACCACTGGTGACACAGTAGACAGAACATCAACCCAGAACATGGAGGTTGCCAGTTCGAGCCTGGGGTCCCCGGCTTGATCCTGAGGTTTTCAGTTCAATCTCCGGGTCAAGGCACATGAAAAACAATCAATGCACAACTGAGTGGAGCATTGAGTTGATGCTTCTCTCTCTTTCTTCCTCTCATGACAGTTCCCTCATAAAAGCTTATTAAACAGCCATAAAAATGAAAATGAAGAAAATCTGATGACTTGAACAGATATTCATGCTATATACTGTCACATGGAAAAGAAAGCTAAATTTACCAAACAGTATGCATCATAAAATTTGGTTTTAAAAGAAAGAAGGTTTAAAATGATAGACTTCTATAGTTTATACTGTTTATCTAAGGTGATGTGATCATAAGGGATTCTTTTTTTGTTGTTATTTATACATATGTTCTAATTTTTTGTAATGAAAATTATCACTTGTATAATTTTTAAAATTGATTGACTGATTTTAGACAGGAAGGTAGAGAGACAGACAGAAACAGCAGTCTGTTCCAGTGTGTGCCCTGACCAGGGATCAAACGTACAAGTTTTGCATATTAGGATGATGCTCTAACCAACCAAGCTATCCGGCCAGGACCACTTATATAATTTTTTAAGTTACAAAAATAATTTAATAATAATAATAGTTTGTTAAGACAAAGACAAATCACAGCAAACCAAGGTTTACCATTATATTCAGTATGTGCATAAAAATGAGATCTTAAATTGAGACATTTACAAAAACATAAAATTCTACCTAATTCTACTTATTACCTCTGTCAATATATCTCAGCAACTTTCTTGCTAATCAAATCTACAGTTCCAGTTACTTTAACTCACACTGAAAGTATATCTTCCTGCCATTGCCAGTATGGCTAGCCTACCCAACTCCTCACAGAACAAAGGCATTTGATTTCATTTTCCCAAAGACAATAGACTACAGCTCATTTAAAAGATAAACTGGATGAGAATGAGAATCAATCTGTAAAGCAATAACAGGGTATTCATAGGGAGTCTGGGTCCCAGCTGTATATCATCATAATACATACAGCCAACTAAACCAATTGTAAAATACACCCTCTATCTTGAATTGAGAGAGAAAAACAGAGAGCCTGACCTGTCATGACATTAAGTAGAGCTCCCTAATTCATTACATTTTAACCAACCATTTCTCCAATCCCTATGCTATTCAAAATCAGAAGCTAACAAAACTTTTCTGATTAATACTACAAAGCATTCAATTTCAAATGAGTCCCTGTGTCAAATTTCCATCAACATCTAGCATCTGATCACATTTTTTAAACCCTTGTAATCTAATGTTAAACTTGAAAACATTCCCAAAATAACTGTATTATAACTTAAGATGGATTTTCTTTTTAAAATGAAGACATATGGACAAAATAGCTATAATAAAGCCAATGTTCCTAGGTCACCAAATTTGTAAATTATTTAGAGTTCCCAAAGCTACAGTTCACTTGGATTTTTTAAGTGAGAGGAAGGGAGATAGTGAGTCAGACTCCTGCATGTGACTCGCACAGGATTTACCCAGGAATCCCTGCTTGGGGCTGATACTCGAAGCAACCAAGCTATCCTCAGCACCTGTGGCTGACACTGGGACCAACCGAGCTATCCTCAGCACCCTCAGCACCCAGGGTGGACACTCAAACCAACTGGGACACTGGCTGCAGGAGGGGGAAGGGAGAGAAGGAAAAGAAAGAGGGGGAGAGGCAGATGGTTACTTCTCATGTGTGCCCTGACCAGGAATTGAACCCAGGATGTCCATACGCCAGGCTGATGCTCTACACTGAGCCAGACAACCAGGGCCTGTAATACATTTAACATGATCTGAAGCTCTAGAGAGGGCATTCTCAGTCTACTCCCACCTCACCACTTTTGTGTCCTGGGACTATCACGAAAAGAAGCGAGAACCTGCTGCAAAATCAGGCAAATAAGGACTTTTCAAGAATTTTGCCTTAATAGCTAGTAATGTTCTTTAAATCCTGCAGTGTTCTTTAAACCCAGCTTGATATCTTTGACCTGTTTTATATTTCCTAAGTTTGGTCAAATCATCATGTTGCTTCTGCATAATTTAAGTTTTAGAAAAGAAGCATGACAATTCTAAGAAATACAGAGGACCAAAGAATAAAGAGGTCTAAAATGCCATTATCTACAAGATAGGATGGCTGTTTCCTAGCAACCTGGAAATGAGAAATTTGATCATCCCACATCAGGGTAAAAGATAACACAGCAAAGAAATTCCAATCCTCTCAGAAACCCCCATTTTCTCTTTGGTGAGCAAAAAAGAAACATTTACAAGTGGTGTTTTTTGCTCCATTAAAATTCACCACTTCAGAATCACATATTAATATTATTTCCAACTGAAAACAAAAAGAACAAAAAATACCCACTCTGACTACAGAGGCTCCCTGTACGGGGAAGACACCAGGACATAACTATACAGGATTGCTTTCTGTTTCACTGGCGGTAAGTTTAGGCTCTGTAAAGAATGGTATCTAAAAGAAAATACCGCAATGTGGGAGGAAAAGAGGCATTCACCTTCACAAAGTATTTAGTAGTCCTGGCCAGTTGGCTCAGTGGATAAAGCGTAGTTTTGATACACTGAGATTGTGGGTTTGACCCCCAGTTAGGGTATGTACAAGAAGCAATCTAAATGGAACTGAATGGGATGAGTTGATGCTTCTCTCTCTCTCTGTCAATGGGAAAAGTTTTTTTAAAAGTATTTAGTGACCACCATCTGCGTAAATAATAACTTGCTAAACAAATGAATCACTGTTTATCTTTTTACATTTTAGGGACATCTATGGCCATGAATCTGACTCTACCAGCCAAACAAGTCAGGTACACTAACAATGGGGAGGGTGCACGTGCACTGAAACTGGAGTGGGGCTCATCTCTAAGGCTACAAAATTGGTTATTTGGTTCCAAAATGTATTTTAAGGGTCTCCTTTTCTGTCCCTGAGAATCATTCCTGTGTAGTCCTCCCTGCCATATTCCCGGGGCTCAGGGATCTTCAGGTTCTCCCCTGAGGCTCTCTCAGAAAATAAGTGTCACTGCCACTTTGGGGCTAGTGTTGGCGAGATGCCCAGTCTCTTCTATCAACTGGGTCAGTGGGAGCCTGAGTACAACCTGTCATGGAATCCTGGTTGTAGGGGGATACTGTGAGAGGCAGGTTTGAAAAGTGGGGGGATAGTCCGCTCTCTCTCCCTGCTCTGGCTATTGGGTGGGGGGATCCTTATATTGTGTAACTGTGGCAGATAATAAATACCTGTTGGGGGCTGGATTCTTTTCTGTCATGTATTTTTGTTTAACAATTTTGATCATTTTTACTTAATTCTAAATAAGTAAAAATGGCTCTTTTTCCAAAAAGAATTATATAACTTAGTACTTTTATATGCATTTTATATAAAGTACTAAGTTTAATACAAAACTACCTATAATTACCTTATCTCCATCACTAAGATAGGATAACCCAACAATCTGAATATTCAGATGGCTTTCTCCTTACCACAGCCCAGACTGCCTCCCTCGCCCCTCAATGCTGAACAGACTCTGTCATGGCTCCCAGAACCCTAAAACATGACCACGTTTTCACTTTAGATTTATCACAATCTGCTGTCACACCTCTTACCTTGATTACCCCGATTTATTGTTTAATATTTACCTACAAATAGGTGTTAATAATGTTTTGCCCTTTAGTTTTGCCTATGAAATATAGCACATCTAAAATAAAGGATGTTTTCCTTTTTACTATATTCCTCTGTAGCCTATCTGTACTATTGCTATTAGGGATAAATATATGTTTTAGCTAAACGACAAAGAATCTTCTATACAGAAATCACTCATAGCTCTAGTTACTGATAGAAGCAAACTTAAATTTCACAAATTTAAAGATATATCTTACAGGTTTAAATTCTTATTTGAGTTCCCATCCCAGCAAGAAGACTTCCTCACTACCCTCCCCTAAATAGCTCTAAAGATAATTTTCAATTTAGAAAAGAGCTATTTTTAAGCAATAGCATAGCCAGGGCTAGGATTAGGCCTAAAAAGTAAGGAGCAACATTTATAATTGTACCAATGGCAGTACTAAAGGCACTTAAAAGTCTTCACTGGGCCTGGCCGGTTGGCTCAGCGGTAGAGCGTCGGCCTGGCGTGCGGGGGACCCGGGTTCGATTCCCGGACAGGGCACATAGGAGAAGCGCCTATTTGCTTCTCCACCCCCGCCCCCTCCTTCCTCTCTGTCTCTCTCTTCCCCTCCAGCAGCCAAGGCTCCACTGGAGCAAAGATGGCCCGGGCGATGGGGATGGCTCCTTGGCCTCTGCCCCAGGCGCTAGAGTGGCTCTGGTCGCGGCAGAGTGACGCCTCGGAGGGGCAGAGCATCGCCCCTGGTGGGCGTGCCGGGTGGATCCTGGTCGGGCGCATGCGGGAGTCTGTCTGACTGTCTCTCCCCGTTTCCAGCTTCAGAAATTAAAAAAAAAAAAAAAGTCTTCACTGAATTCTATTTCCTAAGAACGGGACAACAAAAACCCTACTAGACAACAGAAGGAAAACACCGTTAAATCCTTATGCATAAGAGAGGTATCAAAATATACCACATAATTCATATGAACACAACCAGCATATGGCAAATAATGCTGAATCTGCCCAAAGTCCATGGAGCTCAAGTGCCTGTACACTGCTCACTACTGTTTTTCTTGGTTGAGTCCTATTTAATCAGCAAGAAAATTCTAAGTTATTTTTTTTTCAGTTGTACTTTTTACTGTATTGGGATGACATTGGTTAATAAACTGTACAGGTTTAAAACATACAAAATTCTCAAGTTTTAATCCCTTCTTTAAGTGATTATTCATAAATCTCAGAAAATCCTGGACCAGTGCCTAAACCAGTGGTTCTCAAACTTTTTGAAGTTAGGGGGCATTTAAAATCCTACAAATAGCCTGACCGGGCAGTGGCGCAGAGGATGGAGCGTCGGACTGGGATGCAGAGGACCCAGGTTCAAGACTCCGACGTCGCCAGCTTGAGCACGGGCTCATCTGACTTGAGCAAAAAGCTCACCAGCTTGGACCCAAGGTCGCTGGCTCAAGCAAGGGGTTACTCGGTCTGCTGAAGGCCCCCGGCTGGGGCACATGTGAGAGAGCAATGGATGAGCAACTAAGGTGTCGCAACAAAAAAATGATTGATGCTTCTCATCTCTCTCCGTTCCTGTCTGTCTATACCTCTCTCTGACTCTCTTTCTGTCCCTGTAAAAAAACAATAAAATAAAATAAATAAAATAATTTAAAATCCTACAAATAATTGTAGGCGCACTATATACAAATTTCTGAGAAATATGTTATAATAATTAAGTCAAATATTAAAGAAAAAATATAAAGTCCAAGTGTGCTTTTATGGTAATTAAATGAAATAAATACGACAAAATTAAATTTATTCTGACATTAAAAAACATTTTTGTTATGCTTTTTAGAATTTGTAAAAAAGAGGGGTTAAAAAATAAAAAACGACAAAAAAGTTATCTTTTTATATAGCTAGATACATTCTTAGTAAGATTAGTAAATTTGGCAGGTCCTGGTGTGAATGTGTTAAGTTTTTTCATTCTTGTGTTTATGAGAAACATGAGCTTGATGTGTCCTAGCGATTTCTTCAATGTTTGGGCATATATTTGAAAGGCAAACTCTCATTTCCTCGTCAATATACTGAAGAGTTCCTCTCTTTTTACTCTTGTGTTGAGTGCAGAAAACCCCCACCATATATATCATCTTAACTTTATACCAAACAAAGGATAGAAGAGACTTGCCTCCAGTCTTTCTGGGGAACATGGAAGGTAGTGTAAACAATCCAGCACCACAGCTTAACAGCCTTATGCAACCTAATCAGGCAAGTGAGGTGGGGGGTTGGGCAGACTGTCAGTTTACAACCAATTCCCCACACCTCTGTCCCCCAAAAATCTAAACTCCAAAAACTCTGTTGGTTTTTTGGTCCCCAACAGGCACACATTTCTCTGGAATACCACAGGGTGCACCTGGAAATCTTCTATGGTGCACTAGTGCACCCTGGCACACACTTTGAGAACCACTGGCCTAAACTCTAGCTTTAATTTTGTGAAATTTTTAATATTTACTTATTGATTTTAGAGAGAAAAGAAAAGAGGGGCCTAACCAGGTGGTGGTGCAGTGGATAGAGCGTCGGACTGGGATGCAGAAGGACCCAGGTTCGAGACCCCAAGGTCGCCAGCTTGAGCGCGGGCTCATCTGGCTTGAGCAAAGAGCTCACCAGCTTAGACCCAAGGTCGCTGGCTCCAGCAAGGGGTTACTCAGTCTGCTGAAGGCCCACGGTCAAGGCACATGTGAGAAAGCAATCAATGAACAACTAAGAAGTCGCAATGCGCAACGAGAAACTGATGATTGATGCTTCTCATCTCTCTCCGTTCCTGTCTGTCTGTCCCTGTCTATCTCTGCCTCTGTAAAAAAAAAAAAAAAAAAAAAAAAAAAGAAAAGAAAAGAAAAGGGGACAGGGGAGAGGGGGAGAGAGGGAAAAAGAGAGAGAGAGAGAGAGACAGACAGACAGACAGACAGACAGACAGGAACACTGATCTGTTCCTGCATGTGTCATGACCGGAACCTCTGTGCTTCAGGACAATGTTCTAATCAACAGAGCTATCTGGCCAGGGCCTAAACTCTAAATTTGAATATTATTTACCAGTTCCAATTTTAGAGTTAATTTATAAAACTTTCACCTTAAAATGCTATTTTTTAAACCTCTCATTACCAACCCACTACTTCTGCATACTGTTTAAATCCTACCCACTGAGACAGTATAATTACCAGAAAGTAAACAAGCACATTTCTTTAGCCCTGGCTCTGCTACTCCATAATAACTGAGTACGCTATTTTACTGTTGTTCAGAAACAAAGTTTGTGAGGACTATGAACCTTCTATTACATATAGACTATATATTTTTAATTGTATCTTGACTATGAACTGTGGTGTGTTGGGTTTTGGGGGGGTTTTGGGTTTTTTTGGAGAGAAAGACAGGAAGGGAATGAGAAGCATCAACTCATAGTTGTGGCACCCTAGTTGTTCACTGATTGCTTTCTCATACAGGCCTTGACGGGCGGGAGAGGGGGGCTCCAACCAAGCTAGTGACCTCTCACTCAAGTCAGACACCTTTGGTTTCAAGAGTGACCAGGGGATCATTTCAATGATTCCACACTCAAGCCAGTGACCCCATGTTCAAGCTGGTGATCCTATGCTTAAGCCAAATGAGCACTCAAGCCAGTGACCTTGGGGGGACCACCACCAGTCAAGCTGACAATCTAATTTTTAAAGAGTAAAAAATATAGTGGCCAACACGATTCCTACACAAGATTCTCAACACCATTAGTCATCAGAGAAATACAAATCAAAAATATGAGCTACCACTTCATACTCAACTAATATGGCCAAAAAAAATTTTTTTTAAAGAACAAGCACTGTTGAATATGTGGAGAAAGTAGAACCCTTATAAACATCGGGTGGGAATGGAAAGTGATGCAACCACTGTAAAAAAGTTTGGCAATCCCTCCAAAAACGTTAAACATAGGGTTACAAACAGATCCAGCACTTCTACTCTGTATACCTAAGAGAACTGAAAACCTATTTTCACAGAAAAGCACATACATTGAATGTTCACAGCAGCATTATTTGTAATAACCAAAATGTTCATCAACTGATGAATGGATAAACAGAATAAGGTATATCCATACAAAAGGATGGATAGGAATAATCCATCCTATTCGAAAAGGATGAAGGACTGACACATGATACAACATAGGTGAAACTTAAAACATTATGCTAAGAGAAGCCAGTCACAAAAACCACATGTTATTGTAAGATCCTATTTATATAAAATGTCCAGAAAAGCCTGCAATGGAGACAGAAAGTAGATCCGTGTTTGCCGGGACTGAGTAAGGGAAGAAAGAAGACTGATTGCTACATGAAATGTTGAATACTACGTTGTGATTCAAGCTTTCCACTCTCGCCACTGCTTTTCTTCTGTCATAGCTCTCAACAACCTTCCTCGTGGATAGTCAGACATTTATTTACTTTTTTAAATTAAATGAGAGGCAGAGAGACAGACTCCTGCATGCGCCCTGATCGGGATCCACCCAGCAAGCCCCCTACCAGGTGATGCTCTGCCCATCTGGGGCCACTGCTCAGCAACTGAACTATTTCAGTGCCTGAGGAGAGGTCATGGAGCCATCCTCAGTGCCTGGGCCAACTTGCTTGAACCATTCACCATTCGAGCCATGGCTGTGGGAGGAGAAGAGTGAGAGAGAGAGGAAGAGAGAGAGAGAGAGAAAAAGGGAGGGTTGGAGAAGCAGAGGTTGTTTCTCCTGTGTGACCCGACTGGGAATCGAACCCAGGACTTCCACATGCCAGGCTGATGCTCTACTGCTGAGCCAACCAGTCAGGGCCTAAATATTTCATTCAGTGAAATTTTCCTAAGCACTATATGCCAGGATCACACTAATGTGTGACTATTTTCCCTTAATGTTTCTGAAAGGACACTTCCTTTTCTTTTTTTCATTAATTTACTAAAAAGACTGGTTGTTACTTTAAGCCATAATAGTACTATTTAGGCTGATAATTTTGGACATTAAAAATGTAATTTGATGAGATTTGTTAAATGCTGCTTTATATACAATTATTAGGCTCAACATCTGTCAACAAAGACAAATAATTTTTTTATTAACTCTACTGACAGAAGCACTATTCCTATATACCGTTGCACTAAAATGCTAAAGGAAGTAGTTTCTTAGGTACTCAGATTATAGAAAGATCACCCAGGAAAACCTACCATGCCAGTGAGTGGTTACCCTGAAGAGGGAGTGCCCAGAAGGGCACCTGAAGGGAGCCTGAGTCTGGCAATGCTGTTTCTTGATCTGGGTACTAGTTAAATGTATCTTCCACTTGTGAAAATTTACTGAGATGTACATTTATAATCTGTGTATGTTTCTGTATTTAAACAGTACTTCACTTCGCCTGACCTGTGGTGGAGCAGTGGATAAAGTGTCGACCTGGAAATGCTGAGGTCGCCAGTTCGAAACCCTGGGCTTGCCTGGTCAAGGCACATATGGGAGTTGATGCTTCCTGCTCCTCCCCCCTTCTCTCTCTCTGTCTCTCTCTCCTCTCTAAAAATAAATAAATAAAATTTTTAAAAAATGATAAATTTAAACAGTACTTCACTTCAATTCCACTTCACTTCAGTTCAGGAAGGGGGAATAACAGGGAGTCTGTCAGAGAGTTCGTGATGTAGACTGAGTTCTCTGCACCTGGGACCTCTGTATCGTTCACGGCTGTATTCACCCAGCACTTAACAATGAGCGGCACATCATGGATATCTTATTAGCACATGTTGACTACAGCCAGACGTGGACTTATTTATGCATTCATTGGCTGCTTCTTGAATGTGCCCTGACCAAGGATCAAGCTTACTACCTTGGCATATCAGGATGGCACTCTAATCAACTGAGCTATCCAGCCAGGACTCCTAATGCTATTTTAACCTAGTTCATATTTATTAAAAACAACCAACTAGCATATCCAAAAAATGGAATATTCTACACTAAAAGGACAGTGAAGTCAAATGTACAGACACTGAAAGTGACAGGGACATGCCTACAACCATGGTACATGTGCTGACTGCATGCAGCCTGCTTGGCTTTGCTAGCCCATCCGCTACCAGAGCTCACTGTCGGGCTGAGAAGTTCCAAAGCTATGCTTGCTTACAATGATGATGACAACTACAACTATGACAATGAGGATGACAACACCACCACCTGGTGTAGAGCATTGCCAGGGCAGAAATTATGGTGGAACAAGGTATTCTACTCAAGTGAGCCTGCCTTAATTTAGGCCTAGTCATGAGGTCCCCTTCTCCTGCAAGAAAGGAAAGCCAAGAGTGATTAGACATTTCATATCGCTCCTGCTACCCCATCATCACACAGCATGTTCCATTATGCAAGTGTTTAACAGTTAGATTAATTTCGTACCACTCAATGATCATGTCAGGCCATAACTGGCATGGGATCTGAGGACACAACAGTATACATAACTGGTGCTTTTGACCTCATTAAGTCTGTAATTAAACAAAAAAGGATAATAAAAAATAATTACATTTATAATGTTCCAGTTAAAGATTAAATACATTTGCCTCTTATCCTTTCCAAAATGCTCTTAAATGTAAATGTTAGTAAAGTTTTGTTAATTTTAAGGCAACAGACTACAAAGACAATAGGAGGAAGAGGAAGCAGCAATAAAATCCTGAAAGTTAGAAGCAGGATAACAGCTGGTAACGAACACAGGAGACCCAAGAAAATGAAACCCCAACCCTGAAAGCAGAAAAACAACCTGTCTTGCACGACAGCCCCAGACACTCAGTACGTGGTGGCACCACGGACTGGAAGCAGGAGTGAAAGCGAGACTTAAAAGCAGAAAGAAACGTTGAGATACAGTTAAATACAATACATACGGCTACCACAATCCCCATTAGAAGACTAGAGGTTTATTCTCTGGAGAGGGTAAAGCAGATTTCTGAGCTGGACAGGCTAGAGAACAGTTTTAGGAGAAGGGTAGAATATCAGGAAAAAGAAACAGAGATTTATACACTAAATGTTGAGATTTCCCAGCCTGCTTCTCCCATTCGGCTCCCAGAATACTGGCAACCAGGCTTGTTCTCTGGGGAAACTGACCAGCCCGAGTAAAGACCTAAAGACAGTGTCACTCAAAGAAAAAGCCTAGTCAAGTCACACTCCATACGAGCCTCAGTGAGATACTCCATTAAGCATCCTGAGTAGCTTCCAAACTCCTTGTGCAGATCATGCACTCCCAACCAAGCAGGCAAAAGGTACCGGGCACCAAAACCAGGCAGGCGAAGGACACCGTGCACTCCTAACCAAGCAGGCAAAGGGCACCCACCGTGCACCGAAACCAAGCAGGCAAAGGGCACTGTGCACCAAAAGAAAGGTTCTAACATAAAAAGTCATAAAGGCCAAAGCAGACAGTAAATGCAATGCAGAGGAAACAATTACGCTGAAGATGAAAACTTAAAAAAGAAAGAGAAACAACTTTCTATACTCTCAGAGAAACAAGAGAAAAAAATTAGAACCATAAAACAAGGACTGGGTGCTATTTAAAAAAAAAGAAGAACATTTAGAGGAGTTTGAAAAATTAAAAATTACAAAAGATTGGGGTAGTACAGAATTATACACCTGAAACCTATATAATTTTATTAACTGATGTCAACCCAGTAAATTCAATAAAAATTAAAGAGACAGATGGAAGGATGTTAGGATTAGATATAACTACAGAGATTCACTCTATAGTCAAGTAGAGTTGTAAATATAGATAGTTTTATATACATATATTCAATTGCCAAATATCATAATTATTTTAATACCTACACGCTCTAAACAAAAATGTATTAAAAATATGGGCATGAAATTAATAGGCCTACAATGTCTCATCTCGAAGTGTACTAAAAAAGTATCTTGGTAAAACATAAAATATCAAGTAAAGGAACTACTGACATTTTAAAAAAAAATAACAGAAATTAAAATTATCAAAAAACGATAAAATTGAGCAAAATTCATAGAAAGAGAAAAAGATTAAAAAAAGACGAGGTTAAAAAAATGTGAAGAATTGGTACAAGAAGCACAAGAACCAAAGAGAGAAGGGAAAAAATCAAAGCAGAGCAAAATCAAATACATATTTTAAAAAATTTCCCATTTCTCATAGTCTAATTAGAGTCCAGAGCAAAAAAGCCCACTAAGTACCTGGCACAATGGATGAAAATAGATCTACACCAAGGTACAACATAATGAAATTTAAGAACCAAGGACAGAAGGAGGCTTTTAAAAGCTGAGAAAGAAGGCCACATCTAAGAATAGGTCATAATTGGCTTCAGGCTTCCTAATTCCAACAGTGGAATCTATAAGGCAATGGAACAAATGCCTTCAAAATTCTAAAGGAAAATGCTTCCCACACAGAAGTCCCATACATTCCTCCTCAGAAAAATACTGAAGGTGTGTTTTGTGAAAATGAGGCAGCAACCAAGACAGAAAGATGTAACCCAAGGAAGTGCACTTCAATTCAAATGACCAGGAAAGGAAACCTCAGGGTGACAGCTAACCAGCAGGCCCTGAGAGCAACCTTCTAGAACAGATCAGAAAGCCAGGAAAGATCACCATACCTTCTAAATGAAATCAAGAAAATACCTGATGCATCTAAACATATCAAAAAACTATTAAGATTATTAGGTGAGAACCTGAGGATGAATTAGTACTATTGACAAGTCTATGATATGTACATAGAAAATTAAGCAAGCAAAACAATTTATTTTCTCCATCTCTATTCAGCTAGTCATTTTGACCAGAGCTGAACTGTGACAGGATGGCCGTAAAGCTCACCAGATCACATAACTGCGATCACCTCAATAAAATTCAGTCACTTAAAATGAAACTGGACCAATGTGTTTAAGAGCATTAATGTTGCTCTTAAACATGAACGACGGAGCAGAACTGACTATAAGTATACTTTAAAATACTATATCTGAAAATGCAATTCAGCAACACAAGGACAAAAGTATTGAAAACAATCTCCTTTCAACCTTTAACCCCATACAAGATCTCTAAGGCTGCATATAACTCTCAAAAGCATACTTCCTATACTGTTTCTATAGCAATACGAGCAGATTTTCTAAACTTCTGAAAATGTAACTACTAAAAGTAATGAATAATAATACTAGATATCAAAGATCCAACTTCTTAAAAAAAAATGAAACTTTTAAAATTAATATTTTCTTGTGGCCCTGGCCGGTTAGCTCAGTCAGTCAAGAGTGTCGTCCCTAAAGACAAAGTTGCAGGTTAAATCTCCCATCAGGGCACACACGGGAAGCAACCAATGAATGCACAACTGAGTTGAACAACAAATGAATGCTTCCCTTCTCCCTCTCCTCTCTCTCTTTTCCTCTGTCTCCCTAAAAATCAATTAATAAATAAAAAATAAGCCCTAGCCAGATAGCTCAGTTGGTTGGAACACCGTCCTGAAGCACAGAGGTTGCCAGTTCGATCTCAAGTCAGGGTACATACAGGAATAGCTTGATGTTCCTGTCTCTCTCTCTAAAAGAAAAGAAAAAAAAAAATGAAAGAAAATATTTGCTTGCCTTTTTTTTTTTTCTGAAGCTGGAAACGGGGAGAGACAGTCAGACAGACTCCCGCATGCGCCCGACCCAGGATCCACCCGGCACGCCCACCAGGGGCGATGCTCTGACCACCAGGGGGCGATGCTCTGCCCCTCCGGGGCACCGCTCCGCTGCGACCAGAGCCACTCCAGCGCCCAGGGCAGAGGCCAAGGAGCCATCCCTAGCGCCCGGGCCATCCCCGCTCCCATGGAGCCTCAGCTGCTGGAGGGGAAGAGAGAGACAGAAAGGAAGGAGGGGGGGCAGAGAAGCAACTGGGCGCCCCCCCCCCATGTGCCCTGGCCGGGAATCGAACCCGGGTCCCCCGCACGCCAGGCCGACGCTCCACCGCTGAGCCAACCAGCCAGGGCCTTGCTTGCTTTTAAAAGAGTAACTTTATTGTGAACCTAAAATTGCTCTAAAAATAGTTTTATTTGAAAAATTAAAAGGTTATTAATTTTCCTGATTTCTAAAAGCATTTTTTTTTTTTTTTTTACAGAGACAGAGAGAGAGTCAGAGACAGACAGGAACGGAAAGAAATGAGAAGCATCATCAGTTTTTTGTTGTGACACCTTAGTTGTTCATTGATTGCTTTCTCATATGTGCCTTGACCGCGGGCCTTCAGCAGACCGAGTAACCCCTTGCTCAAGCCAGCGACCTTGGGTCCAAGCTGGTGAGCTTTTGCTCAAATCAGATGAGCCCGCGCTCAAGCTGGTGACCTCACCTCGGGGTCTCGAACCTGGGTCTTCCACATCCCAATCCAACGCTCTATCCACTGCGCCACCGCCTGGTCAGGTTAAAAGCATTAATTTTTTGCTGTAATGTACAATGTTTGTTTGAAGCTGATCAGAAGGGTAAGACTTATAAACAGAATGCTTTTACTACTGCAAAATTGCAAAACAGTATTCTGTACTTATCAGTGACTCATTCTGTTAAAATGCACTTAATATTAAGAAGATATTTTCTATATTTTTAAACCATGCATAACTTTTTTCTTTTTGCATAAACTCACTCATCTATATTTACTGACACCACTTTTAAAAATAATTATTTATCATGAAAGAAATTTGCTAAATTATCAATAGAATGCTGTCTCTGGCTCAAAGCCATCAGCTTCTACAAATACACAAATCCACTGTAACACTACAAAGAGTCAAAATTATCTAGTCCAACTACTTCATTTTATAAAAGGAAGTAAAGAATTGAAGGAAGTTAAAGTTCATGCATATAGTCATATCACTACTTACTGCATCACAGAAGCTGGACTAGAACTGATTAAATGTTTTAATAGCCTGACCAGGCAGTGGCACAGTGGATAGACCGTGGGACTAGGACACGAAGGACTCAGGTTTGAGACCCCAAGGTCACCAGCTTGAGCGCGGGCTCATCTGGTTTGAGCAAAGCTCACCAACTTGGACCCAAGGTCTCTGACTTGAGCAAGGGGTTACTCGGTCTGCTGAAGGACCATGGTCAAGGCACATATGAGAAAGCAATCAATGAACAACTAAGGTGTCACAACGAAAAACTGATGATTGATGCTTCTCATCTCTGTCTGTCCCTCTCTCTGACTCTCTCTCTGTCTCTGTAAAATAATAATAATAATAATAATAAATAAATGTTTGAATAAAGTCCTTTATTATACTGCTCACAAAAAGTAGGAGATATTTCAAAACAAATGTGAAGCTATAAAATATCCCCTACTTTTTGTGAGCAGTATATATTCTCCTAGATCAGTTTACTTAGCCAGGGCCCGAGGTGAACTTTCCAGATACTGAAGTCTATAATAATAAGCTTCAAAAACTGCTTATTAACACAAAGGTACATGAAAAATTTGTATGCTATAACATATAGCTTCTTAAAATGAGAGCTTCAAAATACTAAGGAAACTACTACATTCCTGATTACCTAGTCTACAAAATTTCATCTGAATTTAATAAGGACAAAGTAAATTAAAAATAATTGAAAATCAAAATAGCAAAATAAGCACTGAAGTCTATAGAGAAAAGATTGTGGTAGGTAAAGGGATTTAGATTTTACCTATAGTTTATTCCATTTTTATAGGACTGTAACCTTTGTTAATCAAACCTTAGTGTTTAAGGTGAATCTGGGAGATACATAAATGGGTGTTACTTTATACATAAATTTTTGAAATTTTCTGTAAGTATGAAATTATTTCCATTCACATATTTTAGGGATTTTTTAATAGAAAAATTAGAAATTAAAAAGAGCTTACTCCAACCATTTTTCTTTTCTTTTTTAAAAATTTTTATTCATTTTAATTTGTGTTTACATGGATTCAAGCGTCCTACTGAATGTAACATCCTCACCCCCACCCCCGTGTCCCTATTTATATACTCTTTGCCCCCCTCCCTCTAACTTCCTCTCCGCTTCCCTCTGAGATTTGCTGTCCTGTTATCTCCAACCATTTTTCTTAAAAAGTATTGTTTAGCCTGGCCAGGCAGTGGCGCAGTAGGTAGAGCATTGGACTGGGATGTGGAGGACCCAGGTTCAAGACACTGAGATTGCCAGCTTGAGTGCGGGCTCATCTGGTTTGAGCAAAAGCTCATCAGCTTGGACTCAAGGTCGCTGGCTTGAGCAAGGAGTTATTCAGTCTGCTGTAGCCCCTATGGTCAAGGCACATATAAGAAAGCAGTCAATGAAAACTAAGGTATTGCAATGAAAAACTAATGACTGATGCTTCTCATCTCTCTCTGTTCCTGTCTGTATATCCTTATCTATCCCTCTTTCTGACTCTCTGTCTCTGTAAAAAAAAAAAAAATATATATATATGTTTAAAATGCAAAAAGAAGTCCTGGCCAGTTGGCTCAGTGGTAGAGCATTGGCCTGGCGTATGGATGTTCTGGGTTTGATTCCCAGTCAGGGTACACAGAAGTGACCATATGCTTCTCCACCCTTCCCCTTCCCCCTTTTCTCTCTTGCTCTCTCTTCCCCTCCTACAGCTATGGCTGGATTGGTTTGAGCACATCAGCCCTGGGCACTGAGGATGGCTCCCTGGAGCCTCCACCTCAGGCACTAAAAATAGCTTGGTTGCCGAGCAAGAAGCAGTGGCCCCAGATGGGCAGAGCATCAACCCCTGATGGGCATTGCAGAGTGGGTCCCAATAGGGGCGCATGCAGGAGTCTGTTTTCTCTATCCCTCCTCCTCTTATTTGGAAAAAATGAAAAAATAAAAATAAATAAAATGTGCCTGACCAAGCGGTGGCGCAGTGGATAGAGCGTCGGACTGGGATGCAGAAGACCCAGGTTCGATACCCCGAGGTCACCAGCTTGAGCACAGGCTCATCTGGTTTGAGCAAAAGCTCACCAGCTTGGACCCAAGGTCGCTGGCTTGAGCAAGGGGTTACTCGGTCTGCTGAAGGCCCACAGTTAAGGTACATATGAGAAAGCAATCAATGAACAACTAAGGTGTCGCAATGAAAAATTATGATTGATGCTTCTCATCTCTCTCCATTCTTGTCTGTCTGTACCTCTCTCTGTCTCTGTAAAATAAATAAATAAATAAATAAATAAATAAAACGCAAACAGAAAACAATGACACTATGCATTTGTCAAAACATATAGATATTTACAGCACAAAGAGTGAACTTTAACAGATGCAAAATTAAAAAAAAAAAATTTAGGTTGTTGGGTTGTTCCCAGTATGGTAGGTTGAATGTGACAAAACAATCTAGCTGTATTATAAATGTATGAAACGACTCCACTGAAGAGGGTGGGGGAAAAGGTGCTGACCTAAATACCTAAGTAACTTTGGAAATGAGTCAAGTCTGTATGGCTAAAAGCAAAAGAAACTGTACATATACCCAGTCCCTTGTTTCCCACAGAGGTGTGGGGTTAACAATCTGACACCGCTACACATGTGCTTTAGAACTGAAAAATTAGGTAAGTGGGTACTAGGTGGTAGGAGCCAGATTTCTCACTGCTGGAGTGGGAGTTTACAGATAAGCGAAGGGAGGAGGCTAGAGTGATCCATGTAGTAATAGATTAAAGTTGGAAAGTTTAATATAGACGGTTATATACAGAAAAAATTCAGAGATACATATATACACACATATTTCTTTACTCTGTCAGCCTTAGAATGCCTAGAAGCAATGACACCCTGGTAGCAATGAGGTTAGACTTTGGTTTCTAATATCATTCTATAATAAAAGGAACCAGGGCTCCTTGGAGAAATGGCTGATTCTGGGAGGCGCAGGAAATATACACAATGAACCTGGTGCCAAAAAGTAAGGAAGTGCTTTAAAAAACACACACACACACAATGGAGCTATTTCAAAAGGACAGATGTGCCAACTAAAAGAGTTGCCAATGACCAAAGCTGGAACAATTTGAGCAACAAAATATAGTATTGGATTGTAATCCAAAGAATAAAATAAATGAGTCCATACTGATATCATTGACTAAAAAGTGTGGATTGTGTACAGCGAGTTCCTTCCAAAGAGTCCAGTATGAAAAAGTGTGGGGACAATCATTTTACAGTAGAGAAACCTGACAAACGCTACTTTAATCAGGTGATCTAGGTCAGCATCAACAGTGATAAGACACACTGACGGTATGCATTCTTGATATGGTGTAATGAAAACGGCAATTTATTTCTACGGTCTTCTTATCCAAAAACCCACAACCCCAGTCTGATCATGAGAAAAGCATCAGATAATTCCCTATTGAGGGACATTCTACAAGGACATGGCCAATACTCCTGTAAACTGTCAAAGTCACCAAAAACAAGGAAAATTTGAGAAACTAGCACAGCCAAGAGGAGCCTAAAAAGAGATGATGACTAAACCTAATGTGGTAACCTGTATGGCAGGGGTCCCCAAAATTTTTTTCTTTTTTTTGTATTTTTCTGAAGCTGGAAACGGGGAAAGACAGTCAGACAGACTCCCGCATGTGCCCGACCGGGATCCACCCGGCACGCCCGACCGGGATCCACCGGGCACGCCCACCAGGGGGCGATGCTCTGCCCACCAGGGGGCGATGCTCTGCCCCTCCGGGGCGTCGCTCTGCGGAGACCAGAGCCACTCTAGCGCCTGGGGCAGAGGCCAAGAAGCCATCCCCAGCACCCAGGCAATCTTTGCTCCAATGGAGCCTTGGCTGCGGGAGGGGAAGAGAGAGACAGAGAGGAAGGGGGGGGGGGAGAAGCAAATGGGCGCTTCTCCTATGTGCCCTGGCCGGGAATTGAACCCGGGTCCCCTGCACGCCAGGCCGACGCTCTACTGCTGAGCCAACCGGTCAGGGCCGTCCCCAAACTTTTTACACAGGGGGCCAGTTCACTGTCCCTCAGACTGTTGGATGGCCGGACTATAAAAAAACTATGAACAAATCCCTATGCACACTACACATATCTTATTTTAAAGTAAAAAAACAAAATGGGAACGAATACAATATTTAAAATAGAGAACAAGTAAACTTAAATCAACAAACTGACCAGTATTTCAACGGGAACTATGCTCCTCTCACTGACCACCAATGAAAGAGGTGCCCCTTCCAGGTGTGTGGCAGGGGGGCCGAATAAATGGCCTCAGGGGGCCACATGCGGGGCCGTAGTTTGGGGACCCCTGCTGTATGGGATCCTCGACCAGAAACAGGAGGTTAGATAAAAACTGAAAATCTAAATAAGGTATGCACTTTAGTTAACACTAATGTATCAATACTGGCTCATTAATTGTCATAAATATACCATACAAACATGAAATGTTAATAGGGGAAACTTGGTCGGCAATATATCAAAACTTTACTACCTTCTCAATGCTTCTAAAATTCTAAAAACATTACAAAAAGTAGTTTCTTTTTAAAAATTAAAATTAAAAAAATATTTTTGAAGCAAAGAAAAAAAGCCCAAAGAATTCATACCAAACTTGAGGTAAGGGAAATCAAGTTTTCCTTTACAAAGTTACTGTTTAACTCTAGTCTATGAAGAATGTATCTGTGTACAACAAGAAATTTTTCATTTTAAATGCCAGATTTAAGTGCTGACTGATGAAAATGAAATTGTATTTTTCATTTCTCTAGCATCCTAGCTAGATATTAGCTTAGTTAACAGCAGTTGTGATGCGAACTACAGTTTCTGGTCGTTTTGTGACACTGAGTAAACTGCATGTACGATTGTGCTTGTTGTACTGATTTTTTTTTGTTTTCAACTGCAGTGAGTAAAGTGTTGCGTAACAGTTGCCTTTTGTAGACCTAGTGCGGCCCGCCCAACGGCTGTGATCTTGCTCTGCGGCCCACATGCTGAGTTGAGTTTGAGACCCCTGCCCTAAACCCTGTTTTTCTATTAATAAACTATCCTATCACCAGAAAGATCTCCGTATCAATTCAAACCTCTAATCAACTAAAAACTAGTATTACTGAAATACATGAACTTAGAAGGAAAACTATCAAAGATTGTACTAAATTGCTTGGGGGGTGGTAGACATAAATATACTGGTGAAAGGAACTTCTTTAATCAGTAAGGAAATATTCCATTAGAAATATATATATATATATTTTTTAGAAAGAGAGGGAGAGGCAGGGAGAGGCAGGAACATCAAGCTGTTCCTGTATGTGCCCTGTTCTGGGATCGAACCAGCAACCTGTGCACTTCTGGATGACGCTCCAAACCAACCAAGCTATCCAGTCAGGACTTAATTTTTTACTATTTTTTTTAGAGAGATAGAGAGAGGAAAGGAGAGGAGGAGGGGGATGGGAAACACTCATTTGTTGTTCCATTCCGTCGTGCATTCATTAGTTGCTTCCCATTTGTGCCCTGATCAGGGATCGAACCTGCAACCTTGTCCTTTAGAGGACTTTCACTGACTGAGGTAACCAGCCAGGGCCTAGAAACATTCTTAAATTTGATCTGTATTTAGAGCTAGTTTTAGAAACTTTTAATATAAATTGTGTTATTCAGAAAAAACAAGTCAGCCTAATTATAACAGCAGGACGTGCTAAGTGATGTTTGGTAACACTCACTTGGTTAAAGCAATAATCATACTGTACTTCTATCTAGACAGGCACTGGAAGCAATTATATAGCTGGAATATATAAAAAGAAATTACAACTGTAGAATGTAAATTTGATATATATTTACCAATTGCCTAGCATATTGGTAAAAATGACTTGAGAATAAAGATAAGACTATCAAGCGGATTTACAGCATTAATCTCTAATTAAAGTGTTAAAAGCTGCTTTATCTAAATGAACATCATCCACTATTACTACAAAAATACAGCTCCACTAAACACTGTACTTGTTCCAAGATAACATAAGAATAAGTCATTAAGAAACCAAAGTAGGCCCTGGCCAGTTGGCTCAGTGGTAGAGCATCGGCCTGGCATGCAGGAGTCCTGGGTTCGATTCCCGGCCAGGGCACACAGGAGAAGTGCCCATCTGCTTCTCCACCCCTCCCCCTCTCCTTCCTCTCTGTCTCTCTCTACCCCTCCTGCAGTCAGGGCTCCACTGGAGCAAAGTTGGCCCGGGCACTGAGGATGGCTCTGTGGCCTCTGCCTCAGGCGCTAGAATGGCTCTGGTTGCGGCACAGCAACACCCCAGAGCATCGCCCCCTGGTGGACATGCCGGGTGGATCCCAGTCCGGCGCATGCGGAAGTCTGTCTGACTGCCTCCCCGTTTCCAACTTCAGAAAAATACAAAAAAAAAAAACAAAAAACCAAAGTAATTATTTTAAAGCCCTAAGAACAAATAAATCAGAGGGTGTCACTTGAATCTCTTCAAGCCATCCTGTTTTATTAATAAATAATTATTAAAATTAATAAAAAATCACTATCGTGGTAGGATTTATTTTATAATATAATTTAATGTAAAGTAATGTAATATAATTGGTGTCTACGATAAAGTTATTACAGGCAAACTAGTGGGTGGCATCAGATGCCAGGATTTCCTAGAGCACCTCAACTGGGCCTTGATTTCTACCCAAACCAGGGGGTTTGCTGTTTCCAGTGGAGAGATAGAATGATTAAACCAATTAAATCTCTCCTAACAAGCAGTCAACTAATAGAACCAGATAAGAAAATAAGAACAGATCAAGCAATCCATCGTTGCTACAAAATCAACACAAAGCATACACAGCTTATCAAGAGTGAGAGAAATACAAAAGGATCGTTAGATTCGCAGCTCCTGCTGCCCACAAATCCTGTTTCTCTATTCGTAACAGACTTTAACCGTCTTCTCGTGGTATATTTCTCAGGTGACAATATCTCCTTAAAACATCATACCATTACTTTTATAGTTACACACAGAAATATTTATAGCTCAAATGTTATCATTTCTAGGATTTGCTTCAAAATGGTGGAAAGTATAAATGAAACAAGATTAGTCATTTGTTGATAACTGCTGAACATAAGTGATGGATGCATAAGGTTTATTATACTATACTTTTGTATATATTTGAAATTTTCATAAAGTTGAAAATGCAAATAAATGTTGGGAAATCACTACAACTCAATAACAAAAAAGCAAACCACCCAATTCAAAAATGGGCAGAAGAGTTAAATACACATTTCTCCAAAGAAGATACACAAATGGCCAACAAGCACATTAAAAAGACACTCAATATCACTAATCACTGGGGAAATACAAATCAAAACCATAATAAGGTAACAATTCACACCCATTAGGAAGACTTTATCAGAAAGGAAAACAGAAAGTAACCAGTAATGATGAGTATGCGGAAAAACATGAAGCCCTTTGGCACTGTTGGTGGGAATAAAAAAAATAGTGCATTACTATAGAAAACAGTATGGTTGTTCCTCAAAAATTAAAAATTGGCCCTGGCCAGCTGACTCAGTTGACAGACCATCAGCCTGGCATGAGGACATCCCTGGTTCAATCCCTGGTCAGGACACACATGAGAAGCAACCTTCTGCTTCTCTTCCCTCATCCCCTCTCTCTTGCCCTCTCCCAGCCAGTGGCTCTGTTGGTCTGACTGTCAACCTCAGGCGCTGAGGATAGCTTGGCTGGTCTGAGCTTTGGCCTCAGACACTGAGCTGGGTGATTTGAGCCTGAGCCTCAGCCCCAGACAGAGTTGCTGGGTGGATCCCGGTTAGGGCCCACGTGGGAGTTTGTCTATCTCCCCTGCTTTCACTTAAAAAAAGAAAAAAAATTTTTAAACAGCATTAACATATAAACAACCAATTCCACTTCTGAGCATATATCCAAAAGAATTTAAAGCAGAGCCATTATTTACAATGATCAAAAGGTAAAAGCACCCCACATGTCCATCCCCAGAAGAATAAAATATGACATATACATACAATGTAACATTATTCAGCCTTAAAACAGAAGGAGCCCTGGCCAGATAGCTCAGTTGGTTAAAGCTTGGTCTCAAAGAACACAGCTTGCTGGTTCAATTCCTGGTCGGTACACATACAGGAACAGATTGATGTTCCTACCTCTATCTGTCTCTCTCCCCCTTCCTTTCTCTCTAAAATTAATAAATTTTAAAAAGACACGAAAGGAAATTCTGATATGCTACAATATGGATCAACCTTGAGGACATTATGCTAAATGAAATAAGCCAGTCACAAAAAGACTCATATAAGTCCTATGATTTGATACTCTGAGTAATCAAATCATAAACAGAAAGTAGAATGATGGTTGTAAGGAGCTGGAGAAGGAAATGGGAAGTTAGTATTTAATGGGTATGAAGTTTCAGTTGGGGAAGATGATAAAGTTCTGGAAATGGACGGCAGTGATAGCTGCCCACCAATGCCACCAATGTGAATATTTTTAATGCCACTAAACCGAATATACACTTAAAAATGGTTAAAATAGAAATTTTATATACATACATTTGCTACAACTTAAAAATTTTTAAATAATTCTATATAGCTTCTCAACATTTTTATAAAAGTTTTCTTTGCTCATTGGCCATATAGGTCACAAATACACCAAAATAACCTTTAAAACTTGATATAAAATTCTAAGAGGCATTTCATGATATATAATAATTTTTGAAACTAAAAAAATTAAACCACATAGGCATTCTTTGGTCTTTCCTCCAGGATCCTATCTTTATCTGAACATAAATTATGGTTTTAACCTACCAGAGATGAAATTCTTTCCCTTCCTCCACAATCCTGAGAGACCTTATCCAAAAAGACATTTCCAAAGCTGCTCCACAGTCATCAAACTACAATACAAATATATTAGTGATGCCCACAAGCGGGCACCTTCTTTTGCAGGCAATGAGTCAAGTCTAAAACTAAACATTCTGCAGTCTATTTTTAAACCTATATGGCAATGTCATAATTGCCCACTTATACAGGATTCAAATCCAAATATCTCAAACCAGTTCAGAAAGTATTTGGCAAAATTAATGATACAGGCAAAAATCTACTCCAGTAAGACAGAGAGCATGGAATAGATAAACAGGAATAAATGCAACACTTAACAGGTATCTTAACAGGCCACTTAACAACGGGCCTAAGTAGACCTTTCTCCAACATTGCTTCAGAATGTATGGACACACAATCTTAGTTTCAAAACACAAAAAGGCGGGTAAATAAAGCTGCAAAGAAGCTATGAACCCCGCCCTTCTGTGTAGTCTGTCACGAGGCTAAATTCAAGTTGTGCACATACAACCAATAAAAAGACCTTTAAGGGCAAAACTGTGTTTGCAGTTATGAATGAATCATACAGTTCTTTTTGCATTTACTTCAATAAAGGACAAGCTCAATTTGATTAAACAGATCCAATAAAAGTCAGAATGGCCTTTTGTAACAACCAAAGAGTACCATGTTCCTATCAAGTTGCCTGGATAATTCACCAACATTCTATAATTCAAAAGCCTTTTAAATATGTATATTCTCTGACCAAGCATTTCCACATCTAGAAATTTACACTAAGGAAGTAGATGAAGATGTACGTAAAAGAAACTTCAGTGAATGAAAAATTTTAAACATCCTTAGTAACCAACAGTGGGCAATTGGTTAAATTACAGTACAGCCATACAATTACATGCTATACAGAAATAAAAATGTAAATCCATTTTATTATACAGCTATATCATGTGCCTCTGTACATACATGTGCATGAATATACATGCAAATTTGTGAATGCACATGCCTGTGAACATGATACATACAGGCACATGCAGGTACACATATAAACATACCCATGTGCACATATATACAAAGTATGTATAAAGTATAATCAGGGGTGCCCTCACCGAGTTCAAGGGGTTTGAGTATCATCTGATAAGCCAAGGTTCTGGGTTCGATCCCGTGTCAGGGCACATACAAGAATCAATCAATGAATGCATAAATAAGTGGAACAACAAATTGATGTTTCTCTCTCTCTCTCTCTCCCTCCCTTCCTCTCTAAAAAAATAAAATAAGGCCCTGGCCGGTTGGCTCAGCGGTAGAGCGTCGGCCTGGCGTGCGGGGGACCCGGGTTCGATTCCCGGCCAGGGCACATAGGAGAAGCGCCCATTTGCTTCTCCACCCCCACCCCTCCTTCCTCTCTGTCTCTCTCTTCCCCTCCTGCAGCTAAGGCTCCATTGGAGCAAAGATGGCCCGGGCGCTGGGGATGGCTCCTTGGCCTCTGCCCCAGGCGCTGGAGTGGCTCTGGTCGCGGCAGAGCGATGCCCCGGAGGGGCAGAGCATCGCCCCCTGGTGGGCAGAGCGCAGCCCCGCCCCTGGTGGGCGTGCCGGGTGGATCCCGGTCGGGCGCATGCGGGAGTCTGTCTGACTGTCTCTCCCTGTTTCCAGCTTCAGAAAAATACAAAAAATAAAAAAATAAAATAAAATAATTTTTAAATAAAGTATAATCAGGGGTTTATGGAATTGCACCAGTGTGTACAAAGATGTGCCTGTTTGTATGGGGCATATATATCTGTTAATGCACATGCCTCTATCTGGACCATGAGCCTGTGTTTTAAGTAGGTGAGTGTGTATTTATCCTTGTAATCACTACTTAGAAGCTGTGACCTTGAGCAAGTTACTGAGCCTCTTGGAGTCTTCACTGTCATGTATACATTATTAAACCCTGCTTCATAGGGGTTTTGTGGGGATTAAGTGAAATAATGGGTGTAAAGCACTTAGTACCATGATTGGCACACAGTAAATCAGTATTAGCTTTCCTTATCTGCACACATATACACTGATCTATACCTGTATATATGTATATTTACATAGCTGTAAATCCAGAGATACACATCAAAACGCTAATCTATTGTTATCTACAGGTGACAGGTTTTTGTTGTGGGGATTTTTACGGGTTTTTTGGCTTTCATATTTTCCAATTTATCTAGGAAGATTATTTCTCTTCTGCACTCTCTTTTAAAGTTTATTTCTTCAAAATAATGATGGGCTCTCCCTGTCATACCCAATTCTGTGTATTTAAAACTATTAAATACTACAACAAAGAATGCATAATTTTGATACTCCACCATTTTTTTTGTATTCTAGCGGTATATGAGCACTACCTAATAGCTCAAGAAGATGGCAGTACGAAAAAAAGCCAGCATTTTGCTTGTTTGCCTTATCCAAGGCAAGATGAAAAGAATGAATTAAATCATACTATGAGGTACAGGTGATTTGCAAACACCTTGGTGACAGTTAAGTGACACCTGCCATTCATATTTTATTAAAGCTGAAAGGAACCCAGAGCCTTGCCCAAGGTCATACAAAGAAGCATGTGCCAGACCCCAGGCTGTGAGAGCTCTAAGAACTATACTGTTTTGCCACAATTTGGGCGTGTTTATGAAACCAAGAAGCTAAATTCGTAACCAGTCTTTTCAGGAGATCGGCTGGAGGAAAGAGGAAATTGCAACACAAGGCTGATGACAGCAAAATAAACCAGTAACTGGCCACACCAGGGTTAATTCGAATGTATTCATCGTATTGCTTTCCCTTATTTCTAAAATATAGATAGAACATTTCGTTTCACAGAAGTGTGATGGACATTTTATGCAAATTAAACCGGAAAGCATTTGAAAGACGACAAAACTGCAAGCGGGTATCTGCAGTCTTAACATCAGTTACTACCTGGCTCAATTCCCACAGTCACGACGGGCTGGATTAAATACCTCTAAAACCCCGGCGGAAGGTCTCTGAATTTCCGAGGGAAAATCGGCTACAGAGAGCGGCAAGAGAAACAAGCAGCTCTCTCCCCCTAGGGCCTCAATTTATAAATCATACCCTAGATAATAATCCAATCATCCCCCGTACATTTCCTCCCCAGCTATGCTATTAAACCCCGCTGAACTTCATTTCCAAGCTATTAAAACACACACCCAGGCACACGCCCTGCAGCCTTCGACGCAGCTCGACATCATCAAAGTTAAACACCGCCTCTTCCAAATTTACTGCAAAATGCGGGCTTGCCTCTCGCCCCATTTTTTATTTTGCTCTTAAAACGGGGGCGAGGGGGATGGGTTCCGACACAGGCGCGGCTCTGAAGCCCTGAGTAATCGCATCTCGCTGCAGGGAGCTGTCGGCGGCAACAGCAGCGATTTTAATCTTTTCTCTCCGCGTAGTTTCCTTTTCCACTTCATGCTTTTTTTTTTTTTTGCTTTTTTTTCCTTCCCAGTGACATCAAACCAAAGGTGGAAAAAGGAAAATCTAATGTCCCCAGGTCGATGGCCCCGGACCGCCGCGGGTTCTGACGCGGGGACCCGCCCGCCGTGGGAAATGCAGGCAAGGCGGAGGGGCAGAGGTTTTCCCACCGCCCGACTCCCGCCCGAGGTCGCGGACAGACGGGCCCGGCCCGGGGCCGCCTCGAATCCCGGCCCGGGGCCCGCCCGGCCCGCCCAGGCCCAGCGCGGCCTGCCAAGCCGCGGCGTCAAGTTGACCACAGGCCGGCCTGGAGAGGCCTGAAGCGGCCGGTGGGGAGGGCAGGGCCGGGGTCTCGGACCGGGGGCAGCACTCGGCGTTGCTCACCTGCTGGTACCGGCTGCCGCAGGCCGGCTCCACCGCAGCCAGAGCCGCCAACGCCAACGCCATGGCGCAGCCGGCCGGAGGGATGAGGGCGGACGGGGGAACGGGCGAGCTGGAGGGGTGCGAGCGCCGCGGCCGGGCAGCGCTGGGAGGCCGAGGGGTCGCGCCTCGGGTGGGTACCGATGGCCGCCGCCGCTTCTAGGCAAGCCGCTCTCCTCGGGCTGTGAGCGCCGCCGCCGCTGAGGCTCCGACACGGCCCCTGGGGAGGAGGCGGGGACGACGACGACGCCGCGCCGCCGCCCCGCCCCCGACTCGCGCAGCTTGGCCCGGCCCGGCCTCGGCTCCCCGCTCCGGGCTCCCGGCTCCCGGCCGCCCTCGCCTGCGGGGCCGCCGTCCGGGTGGGGTCCGCCTCCTCTCTCGCGCTCCCCAGGCTGAAGCGTCGGATTCGAGTTCGCTGAAAACGAATTGCTTACAGGCCACCACCGAGATGGCGATGCTGGTGATGAGCACCTCGGACCCAGCACTGAGCTGCCCCTACGTGTTCTCACTAGCCGCTGTCACACTCAGGGGCCACAGCCCCATAAGACAGAGGCCCTGGACCCGCAGGGAGGTTGACAGTCTTATACAGCAGCGACCTGATCCCTGGTATCTATCTGGCTGCATCCTTCTAGATCAGGGGTCAGTCAACTCCAGGGAACAGGCAAAATCCAGCCCAGGGTCGGTGGGAAGTATGATATATGAAATTCAAATTTCAGTGTCCATAAATTAATGTTTATCAGAACACAGCCGTTCCCATTTGTTTAGTATGACCTACAAACCCGAAATTACTTGCTATTGGACCCTTTGTAGAAAAGGTTTTGCTGATCCTAAATCCTCGGAAACTTTGATCTCAAAGCCTATTTAGGGTGGGTGATGATAATAGTATCCTCATTTGTACAGTCCTTTAAGTGTTTTAACAGTCTCCTCCCTGGGTATAGACACGATGGCTCTTTTCTAACCCACAGCTCTCTAAGAAGCAGCCATGCTAGCTTTCAAGGTAGCAGGAACACCTGCAAAGGTGATGAGAACTTGCCTTGTGGAAGAGCTAAAAGGAGGCTGGCACCTGCCATATAGGAAATAATTATCACTGTTTCACAGATGAGGAAATTATGCCAAAAGAGATTAAATATTTGACATAATAACACATAGCTAGTAAGGGGTAAAGCCAGAATGTAAACCCATTAAGCCAGCTTTTTAAACAGTTATCATGCAGCCCTGGCCAGGTAGCACACAGTTGGTTAGAATGTTTTGTGGATAAGCCAAGGTTGCAGGTTTGATCCCTGGTCAGGGCACATACAAGAATCATTTAATGGCCTGACCTGTGGTGGCACAGTGGATAAAGCATTGACCTGGAATGCCAAAGTCACCAGTTTGAAACCCCAGGCTTGCACATTCAAGGCACATTCGAGAAGCAACTATGACTTAGTAGTTCTCACTCCTCTCCTCCTCCACCTTCTCTCTCTTCAGTCTCTAAAATCAATAAATAAAATATTTTTTAAAAATCATCCAATGAATGCATAAATAACTGGAACAACAAATTAATGTTTTCCTCTCTCACCAATCAATTTTAAAAAAACATTATCATGCAGTTAAATTATAAACTTTGTAGGCAAGAATATTTGCCTTTTAAGTATTTTGGTATCTCCCATAGCATGTAGCATAGAAGAGCTTGTCTAGTAGGCATTTGAAGTGTCTTGTTTCTATCACATCCAGCCATCTGGGATTGCTCCTACCCACATGTCCAACACAGAAGAAAACTTGATCTTTGAAGCTTGTAATTTCTTCCCAATTGTCCTTCCACGTTGGTAGTCTCAGGTTGGCATTAGTATAATTATCGGTTTAGCTGGTAATTTTCAAGTTTAGTTCACTACATATTTCAAAACATAGCTGTGTTCTGAAACCACCCTGAGGTTTCTATATGTAGGAGTCAATTATAATCAATAAAAATTCTAGCTATTTATCATCCTCACTTTGAGTTCTCTGGTAGGATCTAAACTCCTACATGTCTGTCCTTATTTCCAGCAACATGCCAATCGGAGAGTCTTGAAGTGGTATGGTCTTTACTCTGTCCCTCAGTTGTTTTTAATCTAGAAAAACAAAATGCTTTGAATGTAATAAGGTATAGTGAATCATCCAAACATAATGTTCTATCTTGTTGTGTTATATAAGAGGGGGGAAAATATCTAATTTGAAATTTTTAAAAATATATCATTAATAGAAAGTAGAAATCCAGACTTCTTTGCTCAGATCTTCTAAACTGACATGTAAGAAGGAATAAAAATGGAGATGTCTGTGCTCTGCATATGGCTGTTGGAACTATAGCAGCCACCCTTATGCACAGCTGCAGCACTGTGGCTTTTGGGGAAAAGGTGCTACCCTTCCCATCTTCTTCTTTCCTAGACTACTTTCTTCCTCAATAGCTATACACTCCCTGCATATGGACATAAATATGTATCACAATATAAATGCTGGGATTTCTACAGGAATATTTCCTCTCAAAAGAAAAAAAGTTGAGCTCCAGTTTCCAATCCCCCTTTCCTACTCCTTTTCAGATGTCTTGAATCCAACTGTTTTGTGTTAAAAGTAAAGACAAGGTCTTTTTTTTCCCCTCTGAGTTTCCCCCACAGCCTTTAAAAAATAAATTGGGATGATTTATGTTGATTCAATGGATGGATATATTGGAGGATTGAGAAATTGAGTCTCTGCTGTGTAAGGTCCCCAGTTGGCAAGCAAATCGTACAGAGAAGGGGAAAACTCCGAATCTCTGACTCATGGATCCATGCCTGCTGCGAGCCAAGCAGACAGAGAAGATGATCCAAGGCTCTAAAAACTGCACTCTTTGGCTTCATCTTGAGATGTTGTCAAGAGAGTTTCCACAGAGAAAGTTATTAATTTCAGATTGCTGCACTTAGAAACTTATTTCCCCACAGAATAACAGTAATAATTTCCATGTGCAGTCCTTTTTATGTGAATTGCTGACTCTGAATCATCCATCCTGAGAAAGAAGAGAAATATTATGGACAAGTAAGAGCACAGCTCATGTCTGTTTTTCTTTATTCTCCCAGTTTAGATAAAAGCTTCCTCCTGGATAGCTGAGGTCTTCCATCTTTTATGTCCACCTGAGTCCTATGCAGCACTGAGCTCAATGAGAAACCAAGAAGGGTTTGTTAAATTTTAAACGAAGCCTCGTTAGCCTAATATCTCATTTCAGGACTTAAATATCTCCACCTAATCTCTACAGGGCTCCAACTGAACCATGGAGTTCCATTTCTACTCACAACTTTTTTTTATTCTCACTACATTACTATAAGTTTCATTAAGGGAAGAAAGGTGGTATTTTCACATTACTAATAAAGAAATTGTCCACTGATGCTTGGAGCATACCCTGTAATGCATCATATCCTTTATCCTCATGACAAATCCATTCTGCATATGAACAGACTAAAGAAATGTATATCCTTTGCTCAGATGAGTAGTCGAACTACGCTTCAAACTCAGATATGTTTGACTACAAATTTTAAGCACCACTCTGGGTGTGGTGGGAAATACAGGACATGAAAGGACCAGGTTCACCCTTGGGGGTCTTCTTGGTGAAATAGAGAAAAAAGTAAACATATACTCAAGGCATTTTTAATATGAAAATTTCAAGTTAATTACAGCTGTGTTGACCTATATTAACTACAGCTAAGAGATGGTGTAGAGAATTATGTGACCTGGAGGGATAATTAGGTAAGAATTGAGGAGAAAGGGTTTTGAATGAGATGAAGGTTTTGTTGTGATGGAGAAAAGGGAAGACATGCCAAGTCTTGAATAGGCTTGTACAAAAACTCAGAACAAGGGTCAGCAAACTTTCATGTAAAGGGAGAAATAGTAAATAGACCACAAGCTTTCTGTTACAATTACTCTACTTTGCCATTGTATCATAAACATGGCTAAAGACAATACCAAACAAATTGGCTTGGCTGTGTTCCAATAAAGCTTTATTTACGGGAACTGAAATTTGAATTTCCTATTATTTTCACATGCCATGAAATATTATTTTTCTTTTTGATTTTTTTTAACTATTTGGAAAAATAAAAACCATTCTTAACTCTCAGATCATACAAAAACAGGCAGTGGGCTGGATGGAGCTCCCAGCAGAGTAGTCTGCCAACCCCTTGGCTTAGTAGCAGGACAGAAAAAAGTTTATCTGCTAAGAAATTTAAACCACAGAGTAATGCAGAAGGTTTAATGGAAACGGAAGGAAAAAAAGAGAAGAAGATGAGAATTTATAAAAGATCTTAAACGGGCTTGTGCAAAAATGTAAGTGAGATGATAAGGATTAGCTGAGTAGAAATTCAACATGGACTCCTGATTCCTTGGTTTAACTTCTTGCCACTGGAACACCATTCATTCGTTCATTCATTCATTCAACAAATACTAATTTAGCAACAATATAGACAAACACTGTGGACTTTTGTCTAGAAGCTGAAACTATAAAGAAATATTGAGTAGTTTCTCATTTACTCTCCAAAATTAAATTAAGAAATGCTAGGGATGGTTATTTACTTATTTTAGTTGCATAGCACATGTTTTGGTATGCTATGTCTTTATTTTCATTCATCTCAAAGTATTTTCTAATTTCCCATATGATTTCTTCTTTGACTGATTGGTAATTTAGCAGTATGTGGTTTAATTCCCACATATCTTTGCATTTCCCAAATTTTTTAGTTATTGATTTCTAATTTTACTTTATTATGGTGGAAAAACATACTTTATATTATTTTAATCCTTTTAAATTTATTGAGGTTTGTTTTATGCCCTAGCACAGGCATGGCCAACATACGGCCCGCGGACCGGATCCAGCCAGTGTAACGAGTTTATGCGGCCTGCGATTAAATTTTTAATATTCTCCACACAACACACTGTGGAAATGAAATAAGTAGTACTCTTAAATCGTTATACATAAACTACGATATCTTCAGTAATCTTCAGCTCAACTTATATTTGTGAACAAACTTTTTCTTTAATGAATCTAAATAAAAGTACAACAAGATCAAGATTGAATGATTTACATTTGGAGGCTGTGTTAAGAATAGCTACTACGGCCCTGGCCAGTCGGCTCAGTGGTAGAGCGTCAGCCTGGCGTGCAGGAGTCCCGGGTTCAATTCCCGGCCAGGGCACACAAGAGAGGCGCCCATCTGCTTCTCCACCCCTCCCCCTCTCCTTCCTCTCTGTCTCTCTCTTCCCCTCCCGCAGCCAAGGCTCCATTGGAGCAAAGTTGGCCCAGGCGCTGAGGATGGCTCCATGGCCTCTGCCTTAGGCGCTAGAATGGCTCTGGTTGCGACAGAGCAACGCCCCAGATGGGCAGAGCATCGCCCCCTGGTGGGCATGCCGGTTGGATCCTGGTCGGGCACATGTGGGAGTCTGTCTGACTGCCTCCCTGTTTCCAACTTCAGAAAAATACAAACAAAAAAAAGAATAGCTACTACAAGAATAGAGCCAGATATTAAAAAAATAATAGGTGATGCAAAGCGCCTCAATACGTCACATCAGTTTTTTTAATTTGTTGTACTAAATTACTTACATTTATTCATAAACAAATTACATAATAAAATTTTGTTTACTTAAACGAATCATTTTTGTATTTAACAGTTTTTAATTTTAATATTTCATCCGGCCCATGAAAAATGTTTTCTTTCTAATCTGACCCAGGGGCAAAAACTGTTGGCCACGCCTGACCTAGCATGTGGTCTGAATCTTCATATCCATTACAGAAGAATGTATATTTTGCTATAGCTGGGTAGAATGTTCTATAGGTATATGTTAGGTTTAATTGACTTATAGTATAATTCAAGCCTTCTATTTTCTTGTCGATCTTGTGCCTAGTTCTAGCCATTATTGAAAGTGGATTGGCCCTGGCTGGTTGACTCAGCAGTAGAGCATCAGCCCAGCATGTGGAAGTCCCAGGTTCGAGTTTCGGTCAGGGCACAATGGAGGAACAAGCATCTCCTTCTCCAGCCTTCCCCTCCCTCTCTCTTCTCCTCCTGCAGCCATGGCTTGAATAAGCAAGTTGGCCCCTGTTGCTGAGGATGACTCCATGGCCTCACCTCAGGCTCTAAAACAGTTCTGTTGCCTGTGTTGCCGAGTGGATTCCGACTGGGGTACATGCAGGAGTCTGTTTCTCCTGCCTCTCCCGGTTGACTCGGTGGTAGAGCGTCGGCCTGGCGTGCAGAGGTCCCGGGTTCGATTCCCAGCCGGGGCACACAGGAGAAGTGCCCATTTGCTTCTCCGCCCCTCCCCCTCTCCTTCCTCTCTGTCTCTCTCTTCCCCTCCCTCGGCCGAGGCTCCATTGGAGCAAAAAGATGGCCCGGGCACTGGGGATGGCTCCTTGGCCTCTGCCCCAGGTGCTAGAGTGGCTCTGGTCGCAACAGAGTGGCGCCCCGGATGGGCAGAGCATCGCCCCCTGGTGGGCGTGCCGGGTGGATCCCGGTCGGGCGCATGCGGGAGTCTGTCTGACTGCCTCCCCATTTCCAGCTTCAGAAAAATACAAAAAAAAAATAATAATAATAAATAAATAAATAAAAGTGGATTGAGTAGATTGTCAAAACTTTCCATTATTATTGTTGAATTGTCTGTTTCTCCCTTCAATTGTGTCAGTTTTGCTTCATGTATTTTAATGCTCTGTTGTTAGGTACATGTATGTTTATAGTATTTACTTATTTTATATATTGTCTTGATCCAAATATCATATACGTGGTTACAGGATAGCAAGAAATCAGATTAGAAGTAGATGAGAAAGAAAAAGCAAAACAAGAGCAACACTTGAAACAGACTTTCCCTTCTTGTCCTCTTTTGTCTCCAAGTGAACAGAGCCTGGCACACAGTAGATCCTTGTAGGATTGAAATAACATCGGGAATGAGGTTAACTCAAAATGAAGTTCTACATGTTACAAGTGCCCCATAAATTCGATGTATAATTAAAGTGGGGACCTGATTGGTTATACAGTTGATAGTAACCCTGAGCTAAATAAAACAGGAGAAGATACCTAAACCAATGAAGACATTTCTTTCAAGGATCCTCACTAACATTTTTTTTTTTTTTGTATTTTTCTGAAGCTGGAAACGGGGAGAGACAGACAGACTCCCGCATGCGCCCGATCGGGATCTACCCGGCACGCCCACCAGGGGGCGATGCTCTGCCCCTCCGGGCGTCGCTCTGCCGCGACCAGAGCCACTCTAGCACCTGGGGCAGAGGCCAAGGAGCCATCCCCAGCGCCCGGGCCATCTCTGCTCCAATGGAGCCTTGGCTGCAGGAGGGGAAGAGAGAGACAGAGAGGAAGGAGGGGGGGTGGAGAAGCAAATGGGCGCTTCTCCTATGTGCCCTGGCCAGGAATCGAACCCGGGTCCCCCGCATGCCAGGCCGACGCTCTACCGCTGAGCCAACCGGCCTTCCTCACTAACATTTAATTACAAAGATGCTACACTGAACCTTATGTCCTAAGCAGGATATATGCTTTAAGTTTTGGGGACCTCCCAGCCAGGAGTGATGCTACAGCTGGTCCATGTATTGACTGCTGCATTTGACTGTGCAGTTGTAAGCTGGCGTACTCCAGGGAGAGTCATCCCATTACAGTCCCTGCAAATGACACCCCACCCCACATGTTGTCAGTATGCAGCCTGTGCAACTATAGGAGGTGACCCCATAAAATCTTCAAGTGGTTCCTCCCCTGACGAATCACTCACAATATATACTGCTCACAAAAATTAGGGGATATTTTATAGCTTCATATTCATTTTAAAATATCCCCAATCTTTGTGAGCAGTATATTTAGGAGTGTTGTGGGTGGCAAAGGAATGAGGAACAGCTACGTGTCCACCAGGAAATCAAGTGTCTGATCCTCATCTTTGGATATCATGAATGTACCAATTGAGATGACTGAGTGCCTTGGAAAAAACAAGGTGAGTAGGGAAAGGTCTTACCTCTCGAATCCTCAAGGCTGAACGGTGTGGTAAGAAAAGGGTTTCTCACATTTCCCAGGATAGTTTTCTGACGCTGTTTAGGGAGTCT
The DNA here is from genome assembly GCF_036850995.1 of Saccopteryx leptura. Taxonomy (NCBI): domain Eukaryota; kingdom Metazoa; phylum Chordata; class Mammalia; order Chiroptera; family Emballonuridae; genus Saccopteryx; species Saccopteryx leptura. The sequence continues at coordinate 164,359,469 of NC_089508.1, read as the reverse complement.
CAGAAGAAACACAATTACACAAGGGCAATACTAAAGCTGGGAGCTCAGCGCAGCAGTGGGGTGCCAAGGGAGAAACAATGTGCGCTAATTATGACACAGAAGAGAGACAACCTGCCCGGGGACCCTGCTGGAAAAAGCTGATGTTGGCTTCAACTCCGCAGCAGCTTGAGGGTGTGAAGGCTGGTTCCTGCAGGTCTTCGGGGAACTGGCGGGGTGACTAAGAGCAAACAAGCCTTGGGCAACTTATAGAGAGAATCTCCAGTTCCAAGTGCTGCAAGAGGACCAGGAAATAAATAATACCTTTGTCTTTAAGCAGAAATCCTGGCCAAATTATTCAAGAACTCCTCTCTAACATCATCCGGTGTGGCACTTTCCCTCAGCATGTCAGCAACTGAAGCGCACATAGATGGGAAGATGCGCCCGCTTCTCTGCCACATTCCTCCCCTGGAGTCTGCTGGCTGTGTATAATTGGGGAGTGATACCAGGTGGGATGGTGCCCGGGAACAAAGCCTTTCCAGAGCTGAGTGTCATAAAGAAGGTCACAAAAACACAGATTTCCATTTTAAATAGTATAATAGGCCCCCTCCTAAGTGGCTGAATGGAAGTTGATCTGGGCTCTGAAACACCAAATATCTTCTCTTGACTTGTTTTTCCATTTCCTGTTAAGCCAATGTCATTCCATAAGCAATCTTGGTCAATATACTAGTCTGCCAAATACCCAGAACACTAGTTTAAATTCCCACTGATGTTTTTCACTATAAAATGCTTTCAGGCACATTTGTTATTGTCCACTGCCTTAACAAAGATACTTTGATGTGACTGGCCCCAAGAACAGGACTTGAATAACTCACGTGTATTGAGTACTTACTTTATGCCAGGGACTGTGCCAAGCGATTTACACTTACCATCTTTTTTATCACTTGCAATCAACATATGAAGTCGCATCTATTTCTATCTCTATTCTATGGATGAGGAGACAAGTCACATGGAGGCTAATTATCTTGCCTGTGTCCTTATCTCATAGAAAATTAGGGCTACAAGGGCTTTAGAAATCATTTGATGATTATTCACCTTATAGATAAGGAAGCTGAACTCAGAGGGGTTAAGTCATGTGCCCATGATCACACAGCCAGGAAGAAGCAGAACTGATATTTAACACAAGGTTCATTTCATCCTTGAACAGTATAATTTACCACTTTGAGTTATACACACATCACCCCTGGCCTTCTGGTCTCTGAGTCTGTGGTTCAGTTGTTTCTGATTTGAGGATGTACTATCCCCAAGTCACGGCCATCATACAACCAAACTATGATTCAAAGGGGGGCGGGCGCATCCTGCTCTCTCTGAATCACTGATGATGACAGCAACCTCCATGACTCAGAACACGCAGAAGCTCTCTGGCCCTTACAACTTTCCCCACAGGAAACCTGCCAGGTGCCTGGTTACCTTTTGAGTTTTTCGTGGGTGGCAGAGAACACATGTAAAAATAGATCTGTCCCCAGCTCCCCCAGAAGAGATTTGCAGCCTAAAAATGTCACTCCCTTCTCCATTCCAAACACAGCCATCACTTCCTGGAGTGAAGCCCTTTCTTCCCAACTCAGCAGCTGCCTAAAAAGAAGTCTTCCTCCCACCTGGAGACTAGACTTCTTTCTTGGGAAAGCAAGAGAAGTATCTCATGAGGGCAGAAAAGAAAAACCTTTCTTATGAACTTTGGCAAAAATTGCTCTTCTAAAGTCAACTGAAGAACATGTAGGTCTCTGACCTAGTCTCTTACCTCCTGAAGATTAACTATATGGACAATGTATGTAAAAGGGCTTTGTAAATTGCAAATATCAGGAACTATCACGAGCCTCTGCACGTGTTCCTGCATCTCCAAGATAGCAGCGAGCAGAGAGATGACTTTTCTTGTGATATCTCCGGTAACACAGATTTTCCAGCCACAGAGACCCAGAGAATTTTCCTGGCCTGGGCTTTCCATGGGCAACTTCTTGTGTGCTGAGATAAGATTAGGACCACTGCAAAAAAACCAGTTCTGAAGTTGGGCTCATGCCGGCTAAAATGGAGTGCAGACGTTAGAATGAGTCAGAGTGAGTTTCAATCAGCCAACAAATTGAGAAGACAGGGAGCCTTCGTCAGGCATGGGAGGACCTCCAACCGAGTCTCTGCCACTGTGTTAAGGTGGAGTTGTTCTCAACACAAGACAGGTTTCCTGCCAGGGGCATGTGATGCTTGAGCTCCATGGAACACTTCATCACGTTAGAGGTGTTTCCAGTTATTTTATTTTATTCCTGCATTAGTTCATTTATTAAATAGATATTTAATTCTTATTCCATGGGCAGACTTACTCTGTTTAAAAGAATTCCTCCTCTGTTTTCTGCCCACATATAAAGCCTACACTCTGTGAGTATAGCTTGAAGGTAAACAGGTTTTGTTTAAATAACGAGAAGCAAAGATGAGCCTCTTTCTACTGCATCCACTCCCTGCCACAGTCCTTGACCTTCACCATGAACTAGAGGGCACTTTTGGGATATTTCCTATTCCTGGGAACCACTGTGCTCCTGGAAAGCACTGTTTTCACAATGCCATTGTATTCTTTTTACAATATTATTACGATGCTTATTGGGCACTCTACTGCCTAGCTCCATGAGCGATTCTGAGGGAATATAAAAGCAATAGCAATAACAATAACACAAGCACACGTCATTAAGAAGAACAAGAAATGCAGGATGCGCCTGGGTTTTAAGTACTTACAATAGCAGTGTCAAGTGAGGGGTAATATGTGAAATAGTCAAAGCCCAAAGATAGGAAACATGCATATGACTCACCCTACCTATCAGTGCCCAGGAAAGACAGCAATAATCGATCACAGCACTCCCACTGAGAGCAGCTGCTCCTAAGAACCCTTCTCAACACAATGCTCTGAGCATTCACTGTTAGTTGTCTAGAGTTGGCAGGTAAAACACAATCCAACCATCTCTTCTTTCCAACCAAGTTCAACAGTTCAGAAAAGGAAGAATTGCCCATCTGCACTAGAGGAGTTGGGAAAGATGCCACAGGGGAGGGTAATTTTAGTGGCATCCAGAAGGATCAATCAAATTTGGGTAGAGCTGGTAACTAGAGAAGAGGAGGGAAGAAGAATAATAGTATTAGCTATAATGAAGCTTTTTCATTTTTAAAACAGGTAGTCAAATCTACCTACTTTATTTTCTCTGTACCTATTTTCTCTCTTTTTTAAATGACTTCTTGGCTTTCATTTAAGGAGGTCTCCCTCATCCCCAAGATCTTGAAAAAACACTCGCCTATATTTTCTACTAATATTTTTATAGTTATCTTTTATACATGAATATATTTGATCAAGTTACAATTTATTTGGGGGTAAGAAATATGGCAGGAGTCCAGTTTCTTCTTGTTTTAATTGGCTAGCTAGATCTCATACCATTCGTTAAATAATCTTTTACAAAGTCTCCTTTATGAGGTACAAAAATCTTCATATATGCTTGCGCTTATTTCTAGATCGCTTATTCTTCTTCATTCCTCCATTCATATGTATTTACTGGGAGTCCTATCTATCTATCTATCTATCTATCTATCTATCTATCTATCTATCGAGACAAGCTATTTCTGTATGTGCCCTGACAGGGGAATCTAACAGGCAACCTCTGCACTCCAGGATGATGCTCCAATGGAGCTATCAGGCCAGGGCTTAATCTTTTTTTTTTTTTTTTTTAAGACAGAAAGAGGAAGTGAGAAAGAGAGGAGAGGGAAAGAAAGCATTCATTTGTTGTTCCACTTAGTCATGCATTCATTGGTTATTCCTGTGTGTGCCCTGACTGAGGATGGAACTTGCAACCTTATTTATCTCTTTGGGATGACGCTTTTAACTGACTGAGCTAACCGGCCAGGGAAGGGAGTCCTTTTTAGAAAACTCAATTCACAAAAATCTCAACATACAAATTAGGTAAACTAAAAAGATTGCATTCTTTAGGCTGCAGATAGCAAGCTGCCCTAATAATCCCTGAAGTGAATCAATTTTTTGAAAAGCTTACGTTTATACATATCTTTTTAAATAATAGCTTTTTAGCATTTAATTCCCATGCCACATAATTCATTGATTTAAAATGTACAATTCAGTACTTTTTCATATATTTGCAATGTACAACTTGCACCACAATTTTAGGAGATCTGCATCACTCCTAAAAGAAACCCCAAATTTATTAGCAGTCACTTCCCATTTCCTCCCAACTCCATCCAGCCCAAGGCAACCACTAATCTACTTTTTGTCTGTATAGATTTGCCTATTCTGGACATTTCATATAAATGAAATCATATAGTACATGGCCTTTTGTTTCTGGCTTCTTTCACTTAGCATAATCTTTTCAGTTCATCCATAATTTAACATGCATCTGTACTTCTTTATTTTTTAAAATTGAGATAAGATTCATGTAACATGCAATTAACAATTTAAATGTGTAGAATTCGGTGGCATTTAGTAGTTTCATTATGTTGTGCAACCTTTACCTCTATCTAGTTCTAAAACATTTTCACCTCCCCAAAAGTACCCATTGAGCCATCACTCTCTATTTTCCCCTCAACCTGGGTCCCTGGCAACCACTAATCAATGCTGTGTCTCTGTGGATTTGCCTGTTCTGAACATTTCATATAAACAGAATCATACACCATGTGACCGTGACCTTTTGTGTCTGGCTTCTTTCACTTAAGCATAATGTTTTCAAAGTTCATTCATGTATCCATACTTCATTTCTTTTTATTGTTGAATAGTCTATGGTATGGATATACCACACTGTGTGTATCCATTCTTCAGTTGATTGAAAGTTTGGTCATTTCAAATTTCTGGCCATTATGAATAACGCTGCTATAAACATTCATGTACACATTTTGCACCAGTCCTATGGGCCATCTTTTTTAGAATGACTACAGTTTATTTGCTCATAGCCTTGTTTCTTTAAAGCCAAATGTCATTTTATTGTGGAGGCCTTAATCCTATCAATCTATGCTAATTTGAACTACTACTAAATAGAGTCAAATAAGAAATGAAAAAATTAATTAAGAAAAACTGCAGTGTGGTGAAGGTCATGAGTAGGTAGGTATTCAAAAGGATCCAGTGATATTGGCTGAGGTAGTGGTAAAGTCTAATGTTTTCCAAAGTCTAATTACGCTTTTTAAGTTCTTTTCTTTGCAAGAATAGGGTCCTAATCATTTCACCCACTTGTTTATGGCCTAGAGTTTCCATTTTTACACTAGCTTATGTAAGGTATTTTTCCCCACTGAGAAGGAATGAAGGGGCCAGAGCCACCAAGTATGGAATAACAAAAGGCTTTATTGAGTACAGCGCATCCCGCCTGGCAAGGTTCCCTGGCCCCGAAGAAAGAAAGATGGAGGAGATGGAGGCCAGGGAAGTCGCAAGGATAACACCGCGTGGGAAATATTTAAAGGGTTCCTCTAGGGAAATCGAGCTAATATGACGTGGTGAAATCTCACTGGCTGACAGACGGTGGCTTTTTTCCAAAGGTTTCCTGCGAAGCTTCTTTTGGCACGCTTGGTTGTGAGCGGTCCTAGCCAAAGTTCGTGGGTCTGGGTTCCCCATGTGACCATCCCCCATTATTCACCAACCTTACAGCTTAAACATATAATAGGTTTTGCCTATTAATCCTGCCATTAGCCTAACCAGGCGGTGGCGCAGTGGATAGAGCCTCGGACTGGGGTGCGGAAGACCCAGGTTCAAGACCCTGAGGTCACCAGCTTGAGCGCGGGCTCATCTGGTTTGAGCAAAAGCCCACCAGCATTAACTCAAGGTCGCTGGCTCCAGCAAGGGGTTACTCAGTCTGCTGAAGGCCTGTGGTCAAGGCACATATGATAAAGCAATCAATGAACAACTAAGGTGTTGCAACGTGCAATGAAAAACTAATGATTGATGCTTCTCATCTCTCTCCGTTCCTGTCTGTCTGTCCCTGTCTATCCCTCTCTCTGACTCACTCTCTGTCTCTGTAAAAAAACAACAACAACAACAACAAAAAACAACTAAGCCTTGGGGGGGGGGGGGGAATCCTGCCATTAACCGGATTGCCGCAGACAAGTGTCAGTGAAAGAAATAAAAAAAGCAAAACAAAGACACAGTTTTTTAACAGACCCAACTCCTTCACTAGACTCTCAGTTTACTTTTTTAAAATTTTCATTGCATTTATTGGGGTGACATTAGTTAATAAAATTATATAGGTTTCACCTGGCCTGTGGTGGCGCAGTGCATGGAGCATCACTCTGGAATGCCGAGGTCACCAGTTCAAAACCCTGGGCTTGCCTGGTCAAAGCATATACAACAAGCAACCAATGAACAACTAAAGTGGAGCAACTATGAGTTGATACTTCTCATTCTTCCTCCCCCACCCCATCCTTCTCTGTAAAATCAATACATAAAATCTTAAAATAAATAAATAAATAAAATTATATAGGTTTCAAGTATACAATTCTATAATATATCATTTGTATGTTGTATTGTATGTTCACCACCTAAAGTCAAGTCTCGTTCTTTCTCCATCTATCCCCTCTTTACCTTCTTCTACCTCCCCCACCAGACTGTAAGTTCTTGAGAACAAGGATTGGATCTTGTTTGTGGTAAGCAGACTATACATGTAGTGTATTTGTTAAATTTTTTAAAAAAAATCTAGCCATTGCCCCATCCACTCCCTCCCATCCCATTGTTTATGTTTCCCCACAGACACCAGCCTCACCAGTTCTAAGGGACAAGACGGGCAGATTCTCAAATTGTGACCTATCCGAGGCAGGTGTAATTGAAAGGTTGTCTTTAGTGTTCTGGGGACAGGACTGGGTAGCATCAACAATAGAAAACCACATGATCCCAATCAGTCATGTCCTTCATCTGCCATTTGTGAAAGAGAAGTAATTTCTTCATAGTTTGGAGTTTATACCAGAAAACAAAAACAAAGAGTTTAAATACTAAATCAAATTGACCTGACCAATCCCCAGAGGTGGTGAGCGGGGTGAACAGACGCAGAACCGTAAACTCCTCCCTCTCCTCCCCAAGCACCCTGACCCCTTAGTGTCATATCACTGCAGCTCTGGGAGAAGCAGAATATGCCAACAGTTTGCAGCTGCTATTTGGGGGGGGGGGGGGAGGCAGAGACAGAGAGAGTCAGAGAGAGGGACAGATAAGGACAGACAGACAGAAGGGAGAGAGATGAGAAACATCAATTCTTTGTTGCGGTTCCTTAGTTGTTCATTGATTGATTTCTCATATGTGCCTTGACCGGGGCACTACAGCAGATCGAGTGACCCCTTGCTTGAGCCAGTGACCTTGGGCTCAAGCTGGTGAGCCTTGCTCAAACCAGATGGCCCGCACTCAAGCTGGCGACCTCAGGGTTTCAAACCTGGGTCCTCCGCATCCCAGTTTGGCGCTCTACCCACTGCGCCACCTGGTCAGGCTGCTGCTGCTATTTTAAGCACCGAGTCTGGTTAGTGGATGCTGGCAGCAGACACCGGGCCGTGTGCTGGAAGCACCTTCACGGACCACACAGCCGTGTACATAGTAATTCCCAGACCTACCAAAGACAAACTACAGGAAGCTCCAAAAAAACCCTCTTTGGGAAAAGGCCTCTTTGCCCCTTGTTAAACCTTGGCAGACAGGCCAGGCCACAGGCGACATGTTCCATAGGTAAGTGCCTGAAAAATCTCATGGAAGACTCAGCCTTGACAAGACAGAAGTGGTTTTGAATGGGCAAGTGGCTGGCTCCTTTTGTACTTTGGACCCGGTAATCAATTCAACTGTCTCCTCCTCAGAGGGGGCTGCCCTGGCGCCTCACCAAGCCCCCGAGACCCGAAAGATGAAATTGCTGTCTATCTCAGCCAGCCCAGAGCCTTAGTCTTGCCTCCCTCTTAGTCACAGAGGCTCTGCAAGGGTGAGGGGCGACAAGGCCAGCATCTGCAAGGGTGGTGGTGGTCCTTTTGATTAGTTGGCACTCAGTTTTTCTCTGGTGTTAGCTCTTATTCTGATGAAGTGATTGTGGTTTTTCTCCCTGTCCCAGAACACACACAGCAGTCTCGAGTTCATTGTTAATTTCATGCACCATCAGCTCTCCTGTTCTCTCATGTTTCCATTAGACCTTGTTTCCCCTCTGGGGTGTGGGAACACTGTGGGGAGCACATTGTGATGTGCTGGCATGCTGGAGGGCAGGGGAGGCCACAAGGAACTTGGGGAGAACTTGTCTCTTGGCGACACCCACCCGCATGAAACTTGCTCCCTGACTCCCCACCTGCACGCCCAGGGCAGCCATGGCTCACCAATCACAGCTAAGCCTGGAAATGGCCTCTGGGTTCCTTTCAACAGCACTCCAGGCAGCTGCCACTAACTGAACTTAATGGGCACTATTTGGCAGTCCTGCTTGATTTGGTACAATAATTGAAAAAAAGAAAAATTAAATCTGTCCCCCGAACTGGATTCAGTTTGACGCTGTTGCTCAGATTGCATTCCCTGTACATATAGTACCGTTTTATGAATTTTCCCAACATCCGAAGTCTGTAAGGTGAGACTGTAATTGTTCCTTTCAAGAGGAAGAAAATCTCTCTGAAAACATTTTTTAAAAATAAGTCTTGCCTTGGCCCTGGCCGGTTGGCTCAGCGGTACAGCGTCGGCCTGGTGTGCGGGGACCCAGGTTTGATTCCCGGCCAGGGCACATAGGAGAGGCGCCCATTTGCTTCTCCACCCCCCTCCCTCCTTCCTCTCTGTCTCTCTCTTCCCCTCCCGCAGCCAAGGCTCCATTGGAGCAAAGATGGCCCGGGAGCTGGGGATGGCTCCTTGGCCTCTGCCCCAGGCGCTAGAGTGGCTCTGGTCACGGCAGAGCGACGCCCGGAGGGGCAGAGCATCGCCCCCTGGTGGGCGTGCCGGGTGGATCCCGGTCGGGCGCATGCGGGAGTCTATCTGACTGTCTCTCCCCGTTTCCAGCTTCAGAAAAATACAAAATAAATAAATAAATAAAAATTTAAAAAAAAATAAGTCTTGCCTTGGCCAGATAGCTCCATGGGCTAGAGCATTGGCTGGAAGGGCAGAGGTTGCCAGTTAGATTTTCAGTCAGGGCACATACAGGAACGGATTGATGTTCCTGTCTCTCTCTCTCTCTCTCTCTCTCTCTCTGTCTCTCCGGCTAAAATGGGTAAATAAAAATTTTAACAAATAGTAAGTCTTGACGTTTTTTAAGTATGGTGAAGGACAGAGGAGAAGACATTTAATGACTCATGTTCTCATTGCCCAGATCACTCCTATTAATATTAGATAATAATTGTGACATTAAGTCTAATAGTCACTACAGTTAGTGAGCCCACTACAGTTAGTGATGCCTTCCTATCACCCAGGTGCCTTCGGAGTAGGCGCCTCTTAATATGTATCTATATTTTAAAATGCAGGTAAAAGTCTTGAAATGTTAAACTAACAAGTGATAACTTCAGTTCCTGCCCCTCCTAAAGGTAACAATAATTAATTAGTAATAGTTTGTTATGGGTCCTTTCAGAAAAGTATATATTGATATATGTATGTATATTTACACATTTATACATATATATGTGTGTGTATATGTAAATACATATATTCTCTTTAAAGTTACCAACAAAATAGGGAGAGGGATTGTGTTCTATATTATGTTACACACCTTGCTTTTTCCTTACTAAATAATACATCTTGGCTTCCCTTCCTGATCCACCTCATTCACGTTATCCATACATGGTTTTCTAACACATGCATGTGTCATAATTTATGTAACCAGTACCCTATTAATGGCAAAACGTCCTTTAAAGACTTCAGTGTACACCTTGATATGCTATTCACCCATAAGAGAGGAGGGACCCCTAGTTCATTCATTCATTCAAAATCCAGCAGCTGCAAAGATTAGTCTTCTAGGTCCACAACATCTGGAAAATACAAGTACAAAGCAAAGCATCCACAGAGCTGGGGGCAGGATGTGGAACGAAAAGTCATTTGCAATGCACCAGAATGGAGATCACTTGCAATGATCACAAGCAGGAAACACTGACAGTTTGCCAAGACTCAGTCACATGATGGGGCCAGGTGGTATCGCCCTGGGTGATGTCAGCACAGCATTCCTCCAAATAAAGACTTCAGAGTTACAATATCTCAGACGGCTTACAGCACTGAAAATGCTTTATTTTTGTCATAATGAATATATTCATGACAGCTGCTGAGTCCACTAAATCAGCCATGCTTTCTTATCACCAAGGTGCCTTGGGAGCAGGACCATCTTATAATTTTTTTAAAATTCTCCAGAGAAAGAGACATTTGCTTTGTCCAATTCTAATTCTTCCAGGGAATTAGGGTAATCAGTTCAGGCAAAATTAAAACTAGTCTCATTTAACCACTTGTTTTGTTTTGTTTTAAAGATTTTTTATTTGTTCATTTTATAGAAGGGAGAGAGGAAGAAGGAGGAGGAGAGGAGCAGAAAGCATCAACTCCCACATGTGCCTTGATTGGGCAAGCTGGGGCCCCGAACCAGCGACCTCAGCACTCCAGGTTGACGCTCCATCCACTGAACCACAACAACTAAGGCTGTTTGTTTGTTTTTTGTATTTTTCCGAAGCTGGAAACGGGGAGAGACAGTCAGGCAGACTCCCGCATGCGCCCGACCAGGATCCACCCGGCACGCCCACTAAGGGGCGACGCTCTGCCCACCAGGGGGCGATGCTCTGCCCCTCCAGGGCGTTGCTCTGTTGCGACCAGAGCCACTCCAGCGCCTGGGGCAGAGGCCAAGGAGCCATCCCCAGCGCTCGGGCCATCTTTTGCTCCAATGGAGCCTCGCTGTGGGAGGGGAAGAGAGAGACAGAAAGGAAGGAGAGGGGGAGGGGTAGAGAAGCAGATGGGCGCCTCTCCTGTGTGCCCTGGCCGGGAATCGAACCCGGGACCCCTGCACGCCAGGCCGACGCTCTACCACTGAGCCAACCGGCCAGGGCCTGTTTTTTATTTTTATTTATTGATTTTTAGAGACAGAGAAAAGGAGAGCAATGGAAACAGAGTGCGCAAAATATGGATTCACTGTTCCGCTTATTAATGCTGTCATTGGTTGATTCTTGTATGTGTCTTGACTGCAGATCAAACCCATAACCTTAGCGTACTGGGTTGATGCTCTAACCAACTGAGCTACTCAGCCAAGGCTAACCACTTGTTAACTGTGTCCTTACTCATGTCACCTAACCATTCTAAGCCTATAAAATGATGCCAACCCCATATGGTTGTTAGGATAATCAGCTGGGACAATTTACGTCTACAGGAAAACATATGGTATGCTCCCACTTGTGTATTTAAACACGTATCTAATATGTTAATCTGCAAACAGAAATGTCTGGGAAGATGTTTACCAAAATGTTAATGTTGGTTTTCTCTGGGGGTGGAATTTCTAGAGATTTTATTTATTTATTTATTAGGTGCTTTTACCCCCCCCCCCCCACTTCTTAGGTTCGTTTTGGGGATTTAAAAACATTTTACAATAATTAGGGATAATTTTTACGAACAGCGTAAAGCAATTTTCAAAATCAAATAATGCACAAAAAGAAAATCATGCATAATAAGTGCTTAGTCAATGGTAGATGTTATTACTGTGAAAAGCTATAATGAAAAGATGGCTTGTTGGATCCCAGCAAGTCACCATTTAACTATAAAGAACCACAAAGCCAAGTCCTTAAGAATATGGGCTTTGGAATTAGACAGTCCTGGGTTTAAATTCCAGCTCTAGCTCTATATCTTTTTCCCCTCTCATTTTAGATTCTACATTGTGAGCAAAACATTCCACCACTTAATAGCCTTGGTGCCTCCATCTGTAAAATAAAATGCTTTTCCCTTCATCTGATTGCCCAAATCTATACAAGCTTCGGATCTTTTGGTGTTTCCAGCTACCCTGAACACACTGAATTCATAGAGTACTTGCGACTTTATCACTCGTTAGGACACTGTATACAATCATAGTACAATAACATACAACATCTGGCAAATACAACTATAAAACATGTCATGGCCAATACAGCTAATTCACTACACAGTTCTATTCTTCTCCTCTTTACCAACACCAACAGAAGTTTTTATGCAGGGCAGCAATGTGCCCTATTAAAAATACTCACCCCCCACCAGACTTCACTGTAGTTAGGATTGGCCATGTGATCCAGTTTGACCAATGAGATGTAAGTAGTATTCTTATCTATTACAAGGGGCTTCCAAGAAAACTGTTCTTTCTTCTCAAAAAAGGAAAGATTCAGCTGACATAATTCTTTGCCCTTGACTCTTGCTCGTGTTCCTGCCTGAAGCAAGAAAATGACATTTAGAGTGTTAGTAGCCATCTTAGCAACTATAAAAGCCACACATTAGTAATGACAGAAAAGCAGAAGAGCCTGACCTATGGTGGCGCAGTGGATAAAGTGTCAACTTAGAATGCTGAGGTTACTAGTTTGAAACCCTGGGCTTGCCTGGTCAAGGCACATATGGGAGTTGATGCTTCCTGCTCCTCCCCACTTTATCTCTCTCTCTCTCCTCTGTAAAATGAATAACTAAAAATCTAAAAAAAAAAAAAAAAAGAAAGAAAGAAAAGCAGAAGAAGCCAGGTTCTTGATGACTTCATGGAGGTGCTGTAAAAATACTGGACCACACACCCTAGACTTCATGTTACATGAGAAAAATAAACCTTTAGTGGGTTAAGCTGCTGTTGTTAGGATTCAGTTACATGCAGCCAAAGCAATCCCAAGTGAAGACACTACCTTATAGGGTTGCTGTGAGGGTTAAAATAAGATAATGTTTGTCAAGCACTTAGCCCAGTGCTTGAGACACAGGCATGACTTAATATATATTTGTTAATGAGATCCAATTATTTTCCTAGTAAGAAAGATTAGGAATTAAAAATCTGTCACAGGTGCTCGTTTCAGCAGCACATATACTAGAATTGGAACGATACAGAGAAGATTAGCATGGCCCCTGCGCAAGGATGACACGCAAATTCGTGAAGCGTTCCATATTTTTTCGGTTCATAAGTGTGATGATTGGGTGTTCATGCTCTTGTGTGACATGTGCCTCCCTCAAAACTTGTTACGACGTTGGCACATTACCGGTCTGATGTTTTATAAAAAAAAAAAAAAAAAAAAAAAATCTGTCACAGGCCCTGGCCGGTTGGCTCAGTGGTAGAGCGTCAGCCTGGCATGCAGGGGTTCTGGGTTCAATTCCCGGCCAGGGCACACAGGAGAAGCGCCCATCTACTTCTCCACCCCTCCCCCTCTCCTTCCTCTCTGTCTCTCTCTTCCCCTCCCACAGCCAAGGCTCCATTGGAGCAAAGTTGGCCCGGGCGCTGAGGATGGCTCTGTGCCCTCTGCCTCAGGTGCTAGAATGGCTCTGGTTGCAACAGAGCAACGCCCCAGATGGGCAGAGCATCGCCCCCTGGTGGGCGTGCTGGGTGGATCCTGTCGGGCGCATGTGGGAGTCTGTCTGACTGCCTCCCCGTTTCCAACTTCAGAAAAAAAAATAATAAATAAATAAAATAAAAATATGTCACAGAGCAAGGGCTATAATAGAAAGTTATAAACTTTATTTATTCACTCATTTATAAAATTCTTTATAAACATCTGAGAAATAAATAGAAGCCTAACAAATGTTTATTGAATGCCTACAATATGCCAGGCACTGTTCTAGATACTGGGAATATAGCAATGAACAAGGTAGTATTTGTGCTCTTATGGTACTTTCATTTTAGAAAGAGCAGGAGATGATGAACCATAAGCAAACAGACAAATAAACAAGAAATTGTCATGAAAATAAAAGAGAATGGTGTAATAGAGACACCAGAGCTCCTCGGGTGGGGAATTCGGGAAAGGTCTCTTGGAGGTGGTGACATTGAAGGTAAGACCTTACTCCTAAGAAGGAGCTAACTCTGCATTGGTCTGAGGGGAGAACAGTGTAGGCAGAGGGAAGCTGGTCAAAAGCCCTAAGGTAGGACTGCGTTTAATGTTGTGGAGGAATAGTCTTTCTGGAACCACCAAAGGTTTGCATTTGCATTTGCATTTGCAACCACAGAAAGAAGTGCATACGCAGGGCAAATCCACATTTTATGTGGCCTGAGAGTAACACAATTTGAGCGTCACTCTTTAAGAAAAACAATACAAAAGTACATATAAAAATAAAGTTTTGAAAAAAAATAAAAATAAAAAATATAAAGTTTTGGAAGGGGACTTTGCAAGAGAAAGGCTCTGAAGCTTAGCGTCATAAACATCATAGAAAATTTATTTCTGTCTAGACCTGAGGTGATAAAGAAAAGTAGGCTTGCAGTATGAATTACTCAGACTCTCTGGTAGCCAGAGACTCATTTGAGTGACATGAAGTGAAAAAGTTGACATTTATGATAAGGATTCAGGACATCTCATAGGACCTAAGGACAAGAATCCAGCCGGGCCAAATATGTATTCCAACCAGAAACTCAATCATCAGCAGGACTGTCCGTGTTTCATCTCTTCCTCTCTAAACCTACACATGTGCTTTGTTCTTCCTCTTTGAAGATCAGCTGCATCTGCTTTTCTGACCCACTGAGCAGAACGCCCTGGCTATCCAGAGCACTCTACTTTACATGATACAGCTCCAGCCATCAGTTCCCAATCCAACTTCCCAAGGAAGCCCTTTGATTGACAGACTTGAGTCAGGTGTCCATCCTTGGGGCAAAAAACAAAAAACAAAAAAAACCCCAGCACCATAGCAACTAGGAGGCCACTCTACCCTGAGATCAGAACAAAGGCAGTCACCTGAAAAAGAGGAATCATTATGAGCCAGGAAACAAACTCAAGAGATGTCTGCTTTGCCTGTGAGTCCCTGACTGCTCAACAGAAACGTAAAGTGAGACACAAATGTGAGCCACATGTCACTTAAAATTTTCTAGCAGACACAGTAAAGAAGTTCAAAGAAACAGATGAGATTGATTTTAATAACATATTTCACTTTGCCCAATATATACAAAATATGATTACTTTAACATGTACTCCATACAAAGATGCATTCTCTTTTATATAAGAAATCTTTGAAATCCTGTGTATGTTTCACACTTACAGCGCATCTCAGATTGGACTAGCCACAGTTCAAGTGCTCAAAAGCCACATGGGCCTACTGGCTACTATAGTGGACACGAAGGTCTAGATTTCTGGGCTGAGATCTGATTGATCTTGTCCTACTCACGTACGTCACAGAGGCCCAAGCCTGCAGTGATCAGACACGACGTTCTCTTGCCTGATGCGATTGCGCGTCAGCTCTTGGGTTCAGATAACCATGCAGGATTAATCATCACTGGCTTTCAGAGTGCACACAGCCCAAGCACATTTGCTGCCAAATTGCAATTACAGAGTTCTTTCTTCGATGGATTCAGAGGTAATGTCTTTGCGCTTCCTTTATTCCAGAAATGAAATTAAAGCCACTCGCTCCCACACACACAAAAGGCCCACAGAAACCTGCAGCTCTATCAGTAAATCATTCAGCCTTGGTAGGAAGGTCATTAGACTGGCTTTATATAGAGCCTATAAAGCATCAGGAAAACAGATAAATGTCAAAATCCTGGTTGCTCAGCTGCACTTCAGGCCAGCCTCCCAGAGGTAATAAATGCACCTCTCCAAAGTGTGTCTGCTTTCTCTGCAATTGCCGCAGCCAGGTAAGTTCTATAGGGCATACTCCTTTTTCATTCCATGTACATTTGCCCCCAAGTTTTACCCGACACAGATGTATATAGGTCAGATTTGCTCCATTTCACTTTGAAAGCCTGGTTTCTATTCTATCTATAGATTTTTCAGGTGAGTTTTATTGGAAAGATCAGATATGACCGGTTTAGAAGTCTCTTATTTTTCTGTCTGGAGGCAGTGTGTAATGGTTGCCAAATAATTTGATAGCTACTGTACATCAAGCACTTATTATGTGCCAGGCAATGTGCTAAGTGCAAACAGACTTTGTGTCATTTAATTTTTGCAACAGTACCATAGATAAGTACTATTATTAACATGCCCATTTTATAGAGGAGGAAGCTGAGGTTTGAGAAATGCTAAATGACTTGCCTAAAGTCATATGGCCACTAAGCAACAAAACCAAGATTTGAACCCAAATTGCCTTACTCCAAAGCTTTAGTTGTTGATGTCTGCACAGCAAGCAATTTGGCGTAGTTTCTGAAATAGAAGGTCATCGAATCTCACTTTCACCAGAGGGCTTGGAGCAGGATTTCCAAGAAGAAAAGATAGTCAGAACAGGGTCACGTGTGGACAGAACTAGACGGTGGCAAAATGGAGCTCCTCTGACATGGGAAAAATAAAGACAGATGTGCAAACACCTGGGGGGGGGGGGCAGTGGTGGCTGACCAGTATGGCAAAGAAGGGCCGGCCTTCAGTCCACTACACTGTGAACCAGCTCTGACCTTACTTAGCGGTCTTGAATAAGTCACCTGGCTCTCAGTGATGTAAAGATAATGACTCTGCCAGGCCTCCCTGAGGACCTATTTGGATTAACTAGTTAATGGTTATATAGTAGTTTGAGTAGGCAAAGGGCCCAATAAAATCTCTACCAGGGCCTTTTTAGCACAGAAGTGAGCCCCTGTTGATGATAAATGTTAAAGGAAGATCAAGCCCTCTTCAGTTTTATTGCTTTAATTGAGCCTTTTGGCAGTAGTAGGCCAGACAAGAAAATAATAGCATACCCACTTTATTAGCCAGCTTGACTCTGAGAGACAATACCAGTAATGTTCTTAGAATCTGAATTTAGTGTTGGTAACCTCAGGTGGAAGACAGGCATTGGATAAGCATTTGCTGAATGACTAAATGCAAGAATTTAGCATTTACTCAACTACCTACCATGTGCCAGACAGTGGATTACAGATATCAGGCTTTAAAAAGCCACCTGTCTAATGTCAATATTTTGCCTGGAGATTGGGAATGTTTCCACATCATTCTGAATGTAGATTTCTCCATCAATGAGCGCACAACTAGCAGTAAAGCAAACTTATGACCAGTCCTGTTTGATAGCAAGCCATCCAACAATTTCTCCTAGCAAGGAGAAATTAAAAACCCAACAGCAGCTATCTTGGCAGCGTGGCCAAGCACAGCATAAATAACAGAATTTCCAGGAGCTATTCTGATAACAAATACAAAAATATGCAGAGTACTTTCATCCTAAATCAAGGTGGTTAACTCTGCCACAGACCGGCACAAAATTTCTGGTGGATTGGGGCAGTCTGCAGACCAGTGGTTGAAAATCACTGCTTTAAAAGATCACATATAGTCTGATTTCCAAAAGGCAAGAGTAAGTAAATTACACTGGGGAACAATTTTTTTTTTCCATTTTCTGTTGCATGAGGTTTTAGAACGGTTTCTATATATCAATATTTCTGCATCGCTGATTCCAAATCTAAAATCCATTTTTTTGGTGCATGTTCTAGTTTTTGTGCAATTTTAATTTTTTTGTTACAGTTAATGTCATGCATTGGTTTTTAAATTGGAGTTAAAGGGCAATGACTCTTTGATTGAACATAACCACAAGGCAATTAATGTTTTACAAACACCACTTTTACATAATTGTAGTTGTTTTTAAGTGTAAAAAATTATCTGATAAAAAAAACACCCTCTTACTTTGTTTTAAGATTGAATCATGGCTTCTTCGAGTAGGCGTGAATGTAAGAATAGTCCTGACACCTCTTTTTATATATGTGGCTGTTACACACTTCAACATCAAAGGCACAATATTTCATCATTTGTGACACGTGCATATATTGCCTATTTTCAAGTTCCCCTTGGTGATCAAGACAAGAATTGGGCTCCTCATATTGTGTGTCATAATTGTGAGGAAATGCTTCATGACTGGACAAAAGGAAAACGCAAAGGAATGCCTTTTGGTATTCCCATGGTTTGGCATGAACCTAAGGACCACAGCAATGACTGTTATTTCTGTCTGATCCATACAAAGGGCATCGGCAAGAAAAAAAGGCATATGATCACATATCCTTCAGCAATATTCCTTCAGCAATATGACCTATCCCACACTCTGAGACACTCCTGGTTCCAGTTTTCAATGGTTTTATTTCTTCTAAGGATGAAGAAAGTGAACATGGTGACCAAATGTATTTTGATAAGATGCATGAGGAAATGGTTGTACAATCTGAAGGGTCTTCTTCTGATGCCAAGCAGTTATTAACCCCTCAGCAGTTTAGCCAACCTGAATTGAATGACTTAGTAAGAATGACATAAAAATTGTCCTCAACTTTCTGAAGTATGAGGAGCATAACTGGATCATTTGTATGGATCTTAAAATGGTAAATTTCCTGCTAGGACAACAGAGAGGTTTCAAGAAGTATCCTTGCTTTCTGTGTTTGTGGGACAGCTGAGCTCGGGAGAAACACTGGACACAGAAGGAGTGGCCAAAACGTGAAGCTCTGGAAGTAGGGATGCAAAATATTGTGAATGAACCTGTAGTTAATCGAGACAGGATCATTTTTTCCCCCACTTCACATCAAACTTGGCTTAATGAAGCAGTTTGTTCAGGCTTTGAATAGAGAAAGTGAATGCTTTCAACATATTATTTCTGCTTTTCCTGCTTTGTCTTTTGAGAAGATAAAAGCAGGTGTATTCAATGGATCTCAAGTTCAAACACTCATACATGATGAAGAATTTGCCAAGAGATGAATAAGGAGGAGAAAGCAGCATGGCAGTCTTTTGTGGCAGTTACAAAGAACTTCCTTGGCAACAAAAAAGCAGAAAACTATGAACTTCTGGTTCAAAGGATGCTGTTGGTTTTCCATGACATTGGATGTAACATGAGCGTTAAGATTCACTTCCTGAACAGTCATCTTGATAAGTTTCCCGAAAACCTTGGAGCTGTTAGTGATGAGCAGACTACTGCTGGAGCATCAAACGAGATTGTCCTCAACAAGTACACAAACGCAAGAGCTACAAATGCAAATTTTTGCCTGAATAGAATTTAAATAAGTTTTGCGCAAATTTTATGATTAAAATAAGTGTTTTTAATATGTTCTATTTTGAAATTGTAGACAAATTCTGATGCAACCATATCTTTTAGTATATTAGTGTAGTTATTGCATTATATGAATTATTATATTTTCACCAAGATGATGCCCAAGAAGACATTCTACTTCATTATGTTAAACTAAATGTTGAAAATTTTACAATAATATGAAAACCTAAAATCTTGAATTGCAAAAAAAACTGTAGCTTACAGAGAAAAACTGATGTCAGATTTGAGATCAGCACACTCGAATTAGGTAAGAACAAATGTTTTTGTGGATGCAACAAAAATTTTGTTCCCCAGTGTTATTGTTTAGAGATGAAAGTCACACTTCAATCACATAACACCCCCTGTCCCCCAACTCTTAACTGTCTGGAAAAATGTGAAATGTGCGCATTTCAAGAGAAATAACCAAGCAATTGCCCAGCTGGTTTCAAAAGTTGTGAGACCCTATTGATCGTTGAATGCCTTACCTCATGCGAGATAAACACAAGAGAAGTCATTGGCAGACTACAGTATGTTCTCAAACCATATTTATTCATTCATTCTTTTATTTACTCAACTAAAATAAATTCAGGATCTGCTGTATGCCAGGCACTATTCTAGGCATCAGTGATGCATGACCCAAACAAAGATCACCTGTCATCGTAGAATTGACATTTTATCAACTACTTTCAATTCACCAATAGAATCCAAGTACACTTCAGTTTGTGGTATAACAAAATGAAATAGCCTTTTGAGCTAGTACTCAGATTTTTCTGTGTTGATTCATTCTCTCAGCAAATATTTACTGAGTAACTACGGGGCCACTCTGGATACAAATGTGTGCAAAGACGGGGTCATGCTTTCATGGAGCTCACTACCTAGCTGGAAACAAAGCATTTAGAGAAAAAAAAAGTACTGCAAGACATTAAATGCCGTGAGCAAGGCAAATAGAAGGTTGTGAAAGTTCAGCTTCATGGAGAACGTTACCAGGTGGCATTTGAATTAAGATTTAAAGGACTGAGTATGATTTGCATATGTAAAAAGAATGAAGGCCAGGGCATACTAGGATGATGGACAGTCTGTAACTGACCAAAATAACTGATTTTATTTTCTAATAGACATGTTGGTAAAAGGTAAAACAAGGTTATAAAAGCTGCTGAGGACTGTGTCTTCCTAAAATTCATATGGTGAAGCTTTAATCCCCAGTGAGATAGTATTTGGAAGTAGGGCCTTCGGGAAATAATAGGTCAAGAGGGTGGAGCCTTCATATTGGGATTGGTGCCCTTATAAGGGTCCTGAGAGATATTTGTCTCTCCACTATGTGAGGCTACAGCAAGAAGACATTATCTATAAATCAAGAAAAGGACTCTCACCAGTCCTGATCATGGACTTGCAACTTCCAGAACTGTAAGAAATAAATGTTTGTACCCTGACCAATGGTGGTACAGTGGATAGAGTATCGACCTGTGATGCTGAGGTCCCAGGTTCAAAACCCCAAGGTCACAGGCTTGAGTGTGGGCTTAACTGGCTTGAGCTCAGGCTCACCAGCTTGAGCGAGGGGTTGCTAGCTTGAGCCCAAAGGTCACTGGCTTGAGCCTAAGGTCACTGGCTTGAGCAAGGGGTCACTGGCTCAGCTTGAGCCCTCTGGTCAAGGCACGTATAGGAAGTAATCAATTAACTAAGGTGAAGCAACTACGAGTTGATGCTTCTCACCTCTCCCTGTCTGTCTCTCTGCCCTATCTCTCTCAAAAAAAGAAAAAGAAAAAAAAGAAAGGAAGGAAGGAAGGATTTATTGTTTAAGCCACCCAGTTTGTGTGATCTTGTTATGTATGTAACCCAAACAGCCTCAGACAAAAGCAAAGACTTCAACTTGCTTTGAAACTTCTTTTTAGCTAAATGAAGTTTTAGAGCAGCTATCCTCCTCAATTCAACTGAATACTCAGGGTCAACTCATAATGAAAAGTCAAGAGTGGAAAATTCATTTCATTTCACATGCCCACTGTGAAACTGATTGTTGGAAGCATTGTGCTGCAAATAATTCTGAGGCTGTATTAAGGTTCAGTAGGAAAGGACCAAGGACTATTAGTGATGTCTGCCACATGCACAGGGTTTACGGGTGATGGTTGATTTCTTTGCCATTCCAGCGTTCAGGTCAGGTATCTATGAATTGGAGGGTGAGGAATGCTCTGTCATGGAGGTTTTAACACTGTTTTAGCAGTGGAACCCTTTGGGCCAATGAAATCTTAACTTTCCAAATTTTTAAAGGTGGAGCTGTCTTTGTTGAGACAGGGAAGTGTGAGTTCTAGCATTCCACTCACACGCCTCTTTCTCACTCATCACTGCTTTGAGATTGTGGCTTTCTACGTTACAGAAATAACAGCATTTAATAATTTGTTCATATTAAATTCCACAAGAGGGATGATAAGCACCATTGTACGGATGCAGAAACTGAGGTCCAGAGAAGTTAATGAAGGGCTGAGCCCCAGGTTCAGAACAAAGGTCTGTGATGAAGTTAAGAACCAGATGCCAGCCTCCTCCCTCCTACTTGGGTGCCACAGGTCTCTAATTCTGCAGCTCCACCAGAGCATGTCAGGCACTGAACACGGGGATTTACAAAGACAGAGCCAAGGTGAGCTGAAATAAACTCAAGGAAAAAGGGCGGAGTCCTCTCTCGGTCTGAAACTCTGCCTCACTGCCTTCACCGACATATCATTTCCACAAGCCCCTTTGCGAGTGACACATTAGAGGCCTGCGGTCCTGAGCAGCTCGGGACTCCTGCACCGACTCAGGTTTCTTTCTTCATCAGCTGTGGCAACCAGAGCGTGGCCCCAGCTCCTCTTCCTCAGCTATGCTAAGGGCAGACTGTCGTCTCCGCAGGGACTGAAGCCGGCGGGGAAGGAGGGGGTACTTCACAGGCTGACACAGGGTGATCACAGTGAATCCCCTGAAAGGAACTTACAAATTACAAAGCGCATCTATTGTCCCCCAAGCCCACCACGCTCATCGTCACCACCACCACTTCTAGCCTGAACCACAGCGGCCACCTCCGCTCCCACCTCTTCTCCCCTCGTCCGCTCCGGCCTCACCACGACCCTTCCATTTTCCACACTGCAGGCAGAGATCTTTTAATAATGCAAATCCGATCAGGTAGCTCCTCTGCAGAAAACCGTCAACAGCCTCCCGTTGTCCTTCGTACCCACGGGAACAGCACTTGTGAGAAAATGGGGATATGTTTACGCATGTACCCTCACGCAAAGGAGGGTTCGTGATATTCAAACCGCACATGATGCAGCACAGGCTCTATTTGATGCACAGAAGGGCATATTTATTTATTATTCAGGTTCTGCCTCACTCCACAAAGGAATTGGAATGGCTGTGTATAATATGTTTCCTGGGAAGGCAACAGCAGGAAGTCTTCTCAGCTACATTCTGGAAACTTCAGTCCACCAACGACAGTATAAAATAATAATAAATGTGTGTTTTATTACCCTAAAAGCCCCCAAAAGAAAGTAAGGCACGAGATGCCTGCAGGGGTGCTATGTCGCAGCATCAGGATGACCTCTGGATCACGGAAGGGCATTCTGAGGTGCCTTAGGGGCAACCGAGTCATCGCCTAAGACAGTAGCTTGTGTGTCAGTATCACTGTAGCATTGAGGCCCAGGTCCCAGAGTCAAAGGAAATTTGCCCAACCATGTTGTTAGTATTTAGAAAAGGGCCCTTTCTCATAGTTTTTCCTTTGTGAGTCAATTTTATTTTATTTTATTTTTAATTTATTGATTTTAGAGAAAGAGGAAGAGAGTGAGAGAGCAAGAGAGAAACATTGATTTGTTGTTCCATTTATTTATACATTCATTGTTGATTCTTGTATGTGCAGGGATCAAACCTGCAACCTTGGCATATCAGGACAATGCTCTAACCAACTGAGCTGCCGGGCTAGGGTCCTAATTCTATTTTTAATTTAAAAACAGTACTTTTTAATTTTTATTTTCTCCTTTTCCAAGTGAGAGGAGAGGAGATGGAGAGACAGACACCCGCATGTGCCCTGACTGGATCCACCTGGCAACCCCTGTCTGGGGCTGATGCTCTGCCCGTCTGGGGCCATGCTTTGCAACTGAGCTGTTTTCAGTGCATGAGGCAAAGGTTCCACGGAGCCATCCTCAGCCCCCGGAGCCAATGTGGGCCAATGTGCTCAAACCAATTGAGCCACGGCTTCGGGAGAGAAAAAGAGAGGGTTGGGGAGGGGGTGGAGAAGCAAATGGTCACTTCTTCTGTGTGCCCTGACTGGAATCAAACCTACAACATCCACATGCTGGGCCGACACTCTACCTCTGAGCCATCCGGCCAGGGCCACACAGTACTTATATTAAATTAGGCAATACCTTCATTTCAAAATTTCAAAGGAACAGAGTGCCTATAATAAAGGCTCCTTCCCATCCTTCTCTTTCAGCCACGCTGTGGCCCTCTCCAGAAGCAATCGCTGCCATTAGTTTCTAGAAATAGTTCATACGTACATAAGTCTGCTTGTTCACCATTTTTATTTTCATTCAAATAGTGGAATTCTATGCACAGTGTCCTGTGCCTTGTCCTCCCCCCCCCCCCACCGCCACCTTGCTTTTCCAGTCAGTGGTTTATCTTGAGCCCCAGCTTCATTCTGTGTGACCACTGGGAACTGTCATGGGACTGTGTGCTCATGACTCTTTGTGGGCACATGAGACTTGGTTACAGCTGAACTGAAACCTGGGCTGGGGGGCTGGGCCCAGATTTGTTCAGGCTGACTGTGGAGTTTGTCACCTGGGGGCGGGCAGCTCTGGGGCTAACAGGGCAGGGCAGGCTGACCTGGAGCCCGACAGGCAGCTCAAGCCTCCCTCTGCACATCACTCAGGGACACATTTATTTTTAGAGCTTTTAAATCATTTTTAATGACAAAGGAAAGATAGGAATATACTCCTGCTGGAAAAGAAAAGGTCAAACAATATAGTTAAAGAAAAACCCGTTTGACTCCCCAAACCCACATCTGCTCTACCCAGAAGTATCCACTGCAGTCCATTGGTATTTTGTGTGTTTTAAGCCTTCGTTCTGTGGGGAAGATTGGGAAAGCAGCCCCCTACTTACTCTTTCCTCCTCCAGGTCCTTCTCCCCTCCCCTCCTACTCTCTGGTTTAATAAAGCAATACGGAAATATGGAAGGAAGAGAGACAGGGCTTCAGAGGGAGTGGTGCAGAGCAAAATGAGTGTTTGCTCTGACACAGATTCAGGAGGCTGCCACCAGCAGACTCTTTGAGCAAACTGCTGATGGCTAACTACACCGACCCGAACAGAATTTTTCATTGCACTGGGACTCTTTCTGCAGATGCTCTGCTGCTCAGATTGTGATGTAACAAAATCATGAGTATCCTGATGTCCTCAAGTTCTCCAGCCTACATGCATTACCCTTTCCTTCAACATCCAAATAAAATGGCTTCTTCCCCCATTTCACAACTATAGTCAGGCCAGCTCACTCCCTAGGATTTCTGCAGATGTCAGAGCTGCTTATATTCTCCCGATCACTTCTTGTCCTGTTCTTTTTGAGACAGAGAGAGGAACAGATAGGGAGAGACAGACAGACAGGGAGAGATGAGAAGCATCAATTCTTCGTTGTGCCATCTTAGTTGTTCATTGATTGCTTTCTCATATATGTGCCTTGACTGGGGGGCTACAGCAGAGCGAGTAACCCGTTGCTCAAGCCAGCGGCCTTGGGTTCAAACTGGTGAGCCTTGCTCAAACCAGATGAGCCTGCGCTCAAGCCGGCGACCTCGGGGTTTCGAACCTGGGTCCTCCATGTTCCAGTCCGATGCTCTGTCCACTGCGCCACCACCTAGTCAGGATCCCTGTCCTTTTCTTGAATGGGCTGTTGGCCTCTCTGTTCTCACCTCTCTGCCCATGCTCCTCATCACTGCAATTCCTTCTTCATTCTCCCGAACACCAACAATTTTACTGAGGGTTGTGAGTAAAGAAGAGGGGTCATGGCCCTGGCCGGTTGGCTCAGCGGTAGAGCGTCGGCCTGGCGTGCAGGGGACCCGGGTTCGATTCCCGGCCAGGGCATATAGGAGAAGCGCCCATTTGCTTCTCCACCCCCTCCTTCCTCTCTGTCTCTCTCTTCCCCTCCTGCAGCCAAGGCTCCATTGGAGCAAAGATGGCCTGGGCGCTGGGGATGGCTCCTTGGCCTCTGCCCCAGGCGCTAGAGTGGCTCTGGTCTCGGCAGAGCGACGCCCTGGAGGGGCAGAGCATTGCCCCTGGTGGGCGTGCCGGGTGGATCCCGGTGTTTCCAGCTTCAGAAAAATACAAAAAAAAAAAAAAAAAAGAAGAGGGGTCACAGCACAGTGCAGAATGGAAAACACAACGAATAATAGGTGATACTCTTCTAAAAGACTCCTTGACCACTGTATCCTGGCAGGGGCCGCTGGCTGAACTTCTCATGGCAACTTGCCAGGTCACCTCCTGTCTCCCAAGGACCCTCTGCCATTTCCCCAGATCTCTTCCAATTCCACTGTTCAGGGAACAGCTCCTCAATTCCTATTGCTTTATTCTTATTTATGCCAGCAATTTAACTCTCATGGTCTTGCAGAGTGGTTAACATAGTTCATCTGTTCAAATCTGGGCTCTGCTACATGCTTCCTGTGTGATCTTTGGCAAGTTACTTAGCCTCTCTGAACTCCAGCTTCTTCTTTTTTTTTTTTACAGAGAGAGAGAGAGAGAGATAGGGACAGACATACAGCAACGAAGAGAGATGAGAAGCATCAATCATTAGTTTTTGTTGCGTCACCTTAGTTGTTCATTGATTGCTTTCTCATATGTGCCTTGACCGCGGGCCTTCAGCAAACTGAGTAACCCAGCTTTGCTCAAACCAGATGAGCCTGCACTC
The DNA here is from genome assembly GCF_036850995.1 of Saccopteryx leptura. Taxonomy (NCBI): domain Eukaryota; kingdom Metazoa; phylum Chordata; class Mammalia; order Chiroptera; family Emballonuridae; genus Saccopteryx; species Saccopteryx leptura. The sequence goes on along the minus strand of NC_089508.1, from coordinate 164,333,545 downwards.
AAGCTGGCAACCTCGGGGTCTCGAACCTGGGTCCTCCGCATCCCAGTCCGACACTCAATTCACTGAGCCACTGCCTGGTCATGCTCCAGCTTCTTTCTTTTTTTCTTTTTTTTTCTGAAGCTGGAAACGGGGAGGCAGTCAGACAGACTCCCGCATGCGCCCGATCGGGATCCACCCGGCATGCCCACCAGGGGGCGATGCTCTGCCCATCCGGGGCGTAGCTCTGTCTCGACCAGAGCCACTCTAGCACCTGGGGCAGAGGCCAAGGAGCCATCCCCAGTGCCCGGGCCATCTTTTGCTCCAATGGAGCCTTGGCTGCGGGAGGGGAAGAGAGAGACAGAGAGGAAGGAGAGGGGGAGGGGCGGAGAAGCAGATGGGCGCTTCTCCTGTGTGCCCTGGCCGGGAATCGAACCCGGGACTTCCGCACGCCAGGCCGACGCTCTACCACTGAGCCAACCGGCCAGGGCCGCTCCAGCTTCTTAATATGTAGGAGGGGTACCTTAGAATGTGTTTAAAGCATTTAGCACAGCACCTGGTACATTAGCTCCTATTATGTCCATGAGGATATCATCTCTCATGCTGGTAAATGACCCTTCAACATGTTCACCCCTCAAAAGAGTAGTTATTTGCTTAAAGGCTTTAATCACTGTAAAAAAAAAAATAGAAGACTGGATAAAGAAGATGTGGCACATATACACCATGGTATACTATTTAGCCATAAAAAATGATGACATCGGATCACTTACAACAAAATGGTGGGATCTTGATAACATTATACGGAGTGAAATAAGTAAATCAGAAAAAAAAAAGAACTGCAGGATTCCACACATTGGTGGGACATAAAAAACAAGACTAAGAGACATGGACAAGAGTGTGATGGTTATGGGGGGGGGGCAGGGGGAGGGAAGGAGGAAGAGGGAGAAGGGGAGGGGGAGGGGCACAAAGAAAACTAGATAGAAGGTGACGGAGGACAATCTGTCTTTGGGAGATGGGTATGCAACATAATTGAATGACAAGATAACCTGGACATGTTTTCTTTGAATATATGTACCCTGATTTATTGATGTCACCCCATTAAAATTAATAAAAATTTATTTATTAAAAAAAAGAGTAGTTATTGCCCTAAGCAAGTTCTGCTACCACCCTAGGAGACCCAGTAGTTGGCTTTTAAAATAATTCTTTTCTTCCCCATGAGTGTGTTGTAGGAAAGCTTCCTTTCAGCTCAACTTCTCAGAAACATTGCTAACTGACTGCTTTAGTTCTCAGGGGGTTCATGATAAGCATGACAAGAGGCTCTGGGACAATGCGAGTGAGCTGCACCCACACCACAGAGCTGGGGTTCTGCACAATCGCCCCCCTTGGCACCCTGCACGGATGGCACCTCCACCCAGGGGTTCAAATCAGACACTCGGGAGTCATCCTTCCCCTTTTCTCCCATCCTAAGTCCCCAGCAAGCCCTTTTGGGTTTACCTCCAAATTTTCTATCTTCATCATCACATCCCCAGGCCCAGACACCATCAGCTCCCACCCAGTGCCCGGCAGAGTCATGTAAAAACAGAAATCAGGTCACTTCCCTCTCTGGCTTAAAACCCATCAGTGCCTCCTGTTGCCTCCAGAGTAACATCCAGGCTCCATGGCAAGGCCAACAGGGTTCTGTCTGATCCCCCTGCTGCTTCTCAGCTCTATCCTCTGCTGCCTTTGCAAGTCACCTCCCTTCTCCTCCTCTAACTACCATGCCCCACGCGCCTGAGCCTTTGCACTGGCTCTTCCCTGGAACAGTTCTCACTCCAGTGGCTTCTTCTCAGCCTGACATTTTCAGCACAGAAAGAACTTCCCTGCCACTCACTAATCGGCACACCCATTCCAATTTCTCTAGATTTAACTGCCTTATTACCTTCTCAGTCTCTCTATTCATAGGTTTACTGTCTGCTCCCCACAACACAGTGAGCTCCATGCAGGCAGGTGCTTTGTCTGTCTTGTTCCCTGCCACCACCACCTCGACCCACCCACCCCCCGCCACCAGCACCGTGCGCAGTAGGCACATAGTATATACTTGTCAAATGAACAAACAAACAAATAAGTACATCAACAAGAAAAATGAAAAGGAATCCCTCAGAAGAACTTGTGATCGAAGGAGACACTGCAAGGGATGGGGTCCTGAGGGAGCTACCTCTCCACAAAGGAGTCCAGTTCTTCATGGTGAGACAGAGTCAGACTGGAGCCAGGTGTGACAGCCCTGACGTCCCAGGGCTTCCCTGTGGCCTCCTGAGATGGCAGAGGGAAGGTCTCCCCATCACTCAGAAATGCCTTCACGCCTGACCAGGTGGTGGCACAGTGGATAGAGTGTCAGACTGGGATGCTGAGGACCCAGGTTCAAAATCTCGAAGTTGCGGGCTCACCAGCTTGAGTGCAGGGTCGCTGGCTTGAGCGCAGGATCATAGACATGGCCCCGTGGTTGCTGGCTTAAGCCCAAAGGTCGCTGGCTTAAGTCCGAGGTTGCTGGCATGAGCAAGGGGTCACTCACTCTGCTGCAGCTCTCCGGTCAAGGCACATATGAGAAAGCAATCATTGAACAACTAAGGTGCCACAATGAAGAATTGATGCTTCTCATTTCTTACCCTTCCAGCCTGTCTGTCTCTCTCTCTTCCTGCCCTGCTAAAAAAAAAAAGCTTTACCACCACAGCTTAAGGGCAGACATGTTGCTTGCAATGCTGATTTCCACATAGCCTCTGCCTTCTTTCTTCCACCGGAGAGCCCACTGAGTTGCCATAGCAACAGAGGACTGCACCAGAGTCCAAATAGGGATGTTTGTATCTCCCAGCACTCTGGGGAGGGCAAAGGGCAGGAGGGGGGCTGGCCCATAGTTGTGTCCCTGCTCTGTCGGCCGCTGGCTTGTTCTCTCTCTAAGCAGAGCACACTCCTTGGTTCCTCCACCCCTCACCGAGCATCTGAGGGAGAAGCACTCTCTTCTGTTTCCTCTCTCCCACTGTGGAAGGAGGGGGCATGGCCTCATCTTTGTATCCTGTCCAGGCTCACAGATTGGCCAGAAGAACAAAGAAGAAGGATTCTCCGATGGCTCACAGCTTTCAAGTCTGCCTTACGAATGTTTTCTTTCTAAATACCATTTTGTTAGTCTAACTGGTCACCTCCTGGAGTTTTTAAGTCTCTGTTGGCTGCCTTTTAGGTTCCCCTAAATTTAGCAAACCATGGCTTTTACTCCCCAGAAGCTAGTGCCCTTTGAGGAAGCTGCTATAAAACAGATTGTGTTATTTGTCTAAACAATGAAAACGGTATCTAGCACTCACTAAGTGAATGTGCAGCGGGCATCACTTCTCACAAGCCTTTCCACCGCCTGGAGAAAGGTATTTCTAGTCCCTCTTTACATGTAAGGAAACAGGTTCCATCGTTCCTGGGGTCACAGAGCTGCTGAGAGGCCATGCCACCGTCTGAATGCTGCACTCTCAGACTTGGAACACAAGCCATGGCCACTGCTCTGCATTGGGAGGCACAAACAGCTACAGGGAATGACACGTTTAGCTTCCCCAGCCCAAGCCAGCCCCATGGGTCCCCACGTGGCCCCTTCCCGGCCATGGGGACCAGCAGTTGTCTCTGGCCCCATGCCACATCACCCCCACAGGGATCTGACAGCAGCTCGCTCAGAGAGGGAACAAAGGCATCTCTTTTAGCCCCTTCTTTCGAAACCTTGACTCTTCGCTGCATAAGCAGCCCCTCGGATTGGCTGCTACCATGGCAACTGGCTGCGATCTCTGTCCAATTATGTCAGCACAGACCGCAGTGGCTCTGTCTCCATTTCCTGCCCAAGTGCTCCAGCCTGCCAGCCCCGTCCCTCTGACCTCCAGGCAGCTTTGAATGCCTATGCTTTCTAATTACAGCTGCTTTTCAATTCCCTAGTCCTGTCCGAAACCTTTGTAATTTGCATTGAACTTCTCCTCCCAACAGCCCATTTGTCACACCAGGGCCCCTGGCTCTTTATCTGTAGTTTCTGAAGCACTGATTGTGTGTCTAGGCTTGTCCCCAGTATACTTGTGCACCCCGATAGGCAGATAGCTGGGGCACACAAATTTCAAACATCCTGGACTTTGTGCCTGGCACTGCGATCTTTCTGCTAAAATTGTGACCTTGCAGGAGGTCTATAGTACCCTGATTTCAAGCCTGATTTCTTCATTCATTCACTTATTCATTCACTGATCTGCTATGTTCCAGGGTCTAGGGATACCACAGTAAACGAGGGAGTGGAACTTGACATTTTCCCTGATAAAAGCAAACAGGTCAACACACAAATACATATAATTCTGGGCAGTGGAAGTATGAAGATGGAGGAGCTGAGAAGCTCCAAATCACAAGATGGACTTTTCCTCTGTCCTCATCTAAACTCCCACTTCCAGAGTGAGGGGTGCACAGATGACAGGGTGGGGTCCAGGGGGCACTCCTAGGTGCAAATGGCAGAGACTAAACTTAGGGGAAAGGGTTCTTTAGGCAGCAATGCAGCTGGAAGTCTGAGGGCTGGAAGTCATCAGGACTCCATCACCATCTCCTCCCTCTCTCGGGCTGCTCACTTCCTTGCTTCTCCTTGCTGTGGCTTTTCCCACAAGACAGGAAGTGTGGCTGCTCACTGACACTATGAGTTTTACTTTCCACAGCCTCATTCATGGAAGATGCCTGAACTCAAGCATTCCTCCATTCCAAGACCAAAACTCCAAGGGAAGAGACACGTCGGCCCAGATCGCAGGTTCCCAGGCCTGGACTAATGAGTGAAGGCTAAGGAGGGATCAGAGCTCTAACAAGAGGGGCTCCCTAGCTCCAGTTAGCTCCCCAAGGTTGGGAATGCAGGTATCCCAGGGTCCAGACCACCCCTATAAAACGGGACATACTCAGGTGTGTGCCCCCTCACTTCCTCACCCTCACCCTACCCTGACTTCTGTTTTCCACTTAAAAAAAAAAAAATTATTTTTTAGCCTGACCTGTGGTGGTGCAGTGGATAAAGTGTCGACCTGGAACGCTGAGGTTGCCAGTTCAAAACCCTGGGCTAGCCCAGTCAAGGCACATATGGGAGTTGATGCTTCCTGCTCCTCCCCCTCCTCTCTCTCTCCCCTTCTCCAAAATGAATAAAATCTTAAAAAAAAATTTTTTTAAATTTATTATTTTAGAGAGGCGAGGGGAAGAAAGAAAGAGAGAGAGAAGGGGGGAAGAACAGGAAGCATCACCTTCCATATGTGCCTTGACTGGGCTAGCCCAGGGTTTTGAACTGGCGACCTCAGCGTTCCAGGTCGACACTTTATCCACTGCGCCACCACAGGTCAGGCCCTGCTTTCCACTTTTATGGTCTCCATTCCATTCCTGAGAGGCAGCTTTGTGGCCAGTGCCCCAGTTCAGTCCCAATTCTTAAGGTCACCTTCTGCTCTAGAGTCTTCTTTTCCTGCCTCACCTGTGTCACCTCACGTGGCATCCTACCTGCTCCATGCATGCCCCCAAGTCACCGCCAACACTGGCTGTTATGTACAGCAGGTTTTTCTGAAGGTTTGGGGGTGACAGATAGGGAACAGAACTAACTTGAACTTCACCCACAGAATCATTCTCACTATCTCCTATCCTTAGCGCTCAGACTAAAGATATCACATTGTTTCCTTCCCTCCTTGACCTCTCGTCCAGAACTCGCAGCAGGCACTCTGTAATTCCTGTTTCTTTTCAATGAAGAGGTATTCAGCTTTCTGCCTCCACTCAAGTCAGATTCCTGAGCCCACCCTGGCACATCCTAAAAACATATTAAGGTGCTTTCCTGAACCAAAGACTCTTCAACCTGACCCTACAAAGGACAGGAGAAGCTTTGGAATTGAAGTTACTGGTTTAACTTACCCACTATCAAATTCTTAGGACTTTCCTTTGCACCAACAAGAGCAAGGGCATGAAGTGGGGGTGAAGGGGTTCATGCACAGGGTCCGGTTTGGCCCCAGCTTAAAATGCTACTGTCTCAATGCTGAGCTCTTGCAAGGGTGACGGGAAACATACACAAGGAAGTCTGAGGATATCTTCGATTAGCCCAACCCACTTCAGTTATATTTCCCAGTTGAAGAACTTCAAGTTCGAGCTTGCATTTCAATGCCTGCCCTTTTCACTCTTAGTTCTGTGGGGGGTCAGCAAATGCTTGAATTCTGAACTGTCTTCTCTAAATCCCCCTATTGGGTTGTGAAGATCCAAGGATGACAGTCGTCTGGGAAGCTGTATCCTGACGCGTTTCCGGCTGCCTGGCGCTGTTTCTGTGGACAATCAGAGCCCTCCCTGAGGCCCGGTGAACCCTGTGCAGGGCTGGACTGTCCACACAGGGCGCTCCTGCACAGTTCTAGCATCTTGCTGTAAAGGCCATTTTAAATTTTCTGGAAGGATGGAAGGCAGGGGTGGGAGAGACCCAGCTGTCCATTCTGCTTCTGTCTCCCCCCCCCCTAAAGATTTTATGTGAGGAGAATTAACAAAATCTTAGTGCTCATTCCTTAGAAGTCTGGTTCCTTCTCATTAACTCAGTATTCCTAGAGTCTGGATGGACTTACTGATGAACTCCTTCAGACTTTGTGATCTGAGCAAACTGCAGGCTGTTTCTGCAAATGCATTTGACTTTAATCTAGGGGCTAGGCTACCCAGTCACTGAGATCCCTTCCCCTTCTACAAGAGGGAAGTAACCATTGTAGTAGCCTGAGAACGGGCCAGGAACCAGGTGACTCTGGAGATCCAGCCCTAGGTCGGGGAAGTCTGACTCTGAGCATGTCACTCACATCTCAGGGCCTTGCTTTTCTTGTCTGTTAAATGCATGTTTGACAAGTGCAGTTTCCTAGCCCTTCACTCATCTCTACCATGTATTTTGTCACAACTGTGTACCCCCTGTATGATTCCATAATGGTTTTTTTAATTGACTTGACTTTTTAACTTGGCTTTATGCTAAGCAATAAATCCATGAAATCACATATTTAATGTAGTCTTTTTATTTATTTATTTATTTATTTATTTTATTTTTATTTTTATTTTTTCTAAAAGAAGCATCAACTCCCATATGTGCCTTGACCAGGCAAGCCCAGAGTTTTTTGAACCGGTGACCTCAGCATTCCAGGTCGACGCTCCATCCACTGCGCCACCACAGGTCAGGCTAGTCTTTTTATTTTTTTCCTACCATTCACTAAAACAAATATTTTCTTTTCTTTTTTTAGCAAGAGAGATCGAGAGAGACAGAAAGGGAGAGAGATGAGAAGCATCAACTCGTAGTTGAGTCACCTTAGTTTTTCATTAATTGCTTCTCAGATTGCCTTGACTGTGGGGGGAGTGTGTGCAGCTGAGCCAGTGATGCCTTGCTTAAGCCAGTGACCTTGGGCTTAAGCCAGCAACCTTGAGTTTTAAACCTGGGACCTCAGTGTCCCAGGTCAACTCTCTACCCACTGCACCACCACCAGTCAGGCAACAAATACTTATTTTTAATCATACTCATCTGTATAACTCCTGAAACCATCCTGAGTACCATATACACGTACCACCCTTTGGGAAACAGAATTAGAGCATCACTTTGGCTCCCAAATATGTCTTCACCCCTATTGTGGAATTCTAATAATCCCAAAAAGGGAAAGCAATTTTAGATAAATACATACATATGTGTGTGTGTATATATATATATATTTATATGTATAATTTCCTGAGCCAACAGCCAGCATGACCCTTAAAACAAAATGGTTGTGTTTTTTGTTTGTTTGTTTTCTGTTTAATTTTTCCATTGATTTGAGGCAGGGTTGGGGAGAGAGAGAGAAACATCAACTTGTTGTTCCACTTAATTGTTACATTTAGTTGCGCACTCATTGGTGGCTTCTTGTATGTGCCCTGACTAGAGATCAAATCTGCGAGCTTGGCCCATAGGGATGACACGCTATTAACTGAGCCACCCAGCCCAGGCTCAAAATGGTTGCAGTTTGAATTTTCCTCTCCCATCACAATTTCCAGACCCAACTCTAACTCCAATTTTTTGAGCCTGGAGTTTACCGGCCCTGACCACCGTCCCTCCCTCAGAACCACCTCAGAGTTCCATGTGGTCTACTGAAGCCCTTAGTCCCCAAACTACCCCAGGTGGGGGGATTGTTGTGGCCCAGTGGGAAAGCGCTAGCCCCTCCCACCTCCAAATGACTGGAGGGTTGGTGTTTCATCCTAAGCAAGCAATCCCAAAGCTAGAGCAAGTCTTTGTCGGGTTGGCAGCTCTGCTTCTCTTCCCCCTACTGCTTCCTGGAACTATTGGATGACACAATCCAAGAAACTCATGGGCTCCTTGGCTGGGAACTCTTTTCTCTGGTAAGAAATTGGCAAGCAAGGGAGAGGAGAGTTGGGCGCCCCAGCTGGGAGCCAGGAAACAGAAGAGTGTCCCTGGTGAGAGAGGGGCAGCTGCACAATGAAACAGAACCCAAATAAAGCGCCAGTTGAGTCATCAGGGTTGGTCTTTTGCTACCTCAGGGATTCTCAAAACTGGCTGAGCATCAGAATTATTTGAAGGGTTTTTAGAAAGAAATTCAAACATGTGGCACATATATACAATAGAATACTATTCAGCCATAAGAATGGATAAAATACTGCCATTTGTGACAATATGGATGGATGTTGAGAGTATCCTGCTAAACAAAATAAGTCAGATGGAAAAGAATAAGAACCATATGATTTCACTCATATGTGGGAGAGAAAGCAGAAAGCAACAAGTGAAGAAACAGAACAAAACAAACAAACAAATTCATAGACATGGATAACAGCACAGTGTACAATGCAATATACAGAAGCTATATTGTAGAATTGTACACGTGAAGCTCTTATTATGTTATTAACCAATGTCACCCCAATAAATTCAATAAATATAAGGTCTACAGAAAGTTCTGTCCGTTTTTGGAATAAAACAAAATACAAATTTTTCTTACCGTCAATAAACTTTATTAAATAATATATTTCCACACCAATCCTATCTTCCGAATATGGTCCGAAATGGTTTGCTGAGCTGAATTAAGCCTTTCTGCAATCTCCGATGTTGTCAGAAAAGGATCTTGCTCCAACATGGTCTTAACAACATCGTCATCGATCAAAGATGGTCACCCAGAACGTGGCTTATCAGAAAGCTCAAAATCACCTGTTTCGAATTTTTTGAACCATCTTCTGCATGTCCTATCAGAAACTGTACCTTCACCAAACACTTTCAATAAATTTCTACATGCTTCTGTAGCATTTCTTCCTTGTTGAAATTCGTAAAAATTACAGTGGTGTAAATGAACTTTATCAGTAGCCATGGGTACACTATCGCTTCACACATAAAACTAATTTGAATCGACTTTGTTTTAGTTAATTTGCTACGTCAGTATGTATACATTAAGTGATAAAAATAGAGAGGCACACATGCGCCAAATAAACATGTGCTTACATGTCGAAACTTGTGATAGAAATGGACAGAACTTTCTGGTAGACCTTATAAATAAACTTAGAAACATCCCTAACCTATTATGCAACAATTCCACCCCTTGATATTTTCCCCAGATAAATGAAAACAATATCTATAATCAACTATATTCACAATAGCCAAAACAACTCTAAAAGACCCCACAGTAGGTGAAGAAACAAACAGAGGTATAGCAATATAGAATACTACTCAGTAATAAAAAAGGAGTGAGCTATTATATGATACATGTAACAACATGGATGAATAAAAAAAACCAAACAAACAAACAAAAACATTAGAAGAAGCAAAAGAAACCAGACACAAAAAAAGTACATACTGTGTGATTCCACTGATACAACATTCAAGAACAGGCACAGTTCTTCTATGGTGATAGAAATCAGAACAGAGGTTGTTTACACCAGATGGAAATTGATGTAACTTTCTGAGGCCATGGAAACATTCTATATCTATATATTTGAGAAAATTCATCCAATTAAACTCTGAAGATGTGTATTGCACTGTATATAAAATTTACCTAAATTTAAAAAACAAAACTAAAAAAATATATCCTCTGCCCCCATCCCATTCCTACTAAATCAGACTCTCCAGCCCCAGCCGGATAGCTTAGTTGCTTAGAGTATCATCTTGATGCTCAAAGGTTGTGGGTTCGATTCCCAGTCAAGGCACTAACAGGAACAGATTGATGTTTCTATCTGTCTGTCTCTCTCTTCCTCTCTTTCTAAAATCAATCAATATATTTAAAAAAAAAAAGATCTTCTATTGGTAGAACCTGAAATTTTGTGTTCTAATAAAGTGCCCCAGCATGCCCTGGCCAGTTGGCTCAGTGGTAGGGCGTTGGCTTGGCGTGCAGAAGTCCTGGGTTCGATTCCCGGCCAGGGCACACAGGAGAGGCGCCCATCTGCTTCTCCACCCCTCCCCCTCTCCTTCCTCTCTGTCTCTCTCTTCCCCTCCTGCAGCCAAGGCTCCATTGGAGCAAAGATGGCCCGGGCACTGGGGATGGCTCCTTGGCCTCTGCCCAGGCGCTAAAGTGGCTCTGGTCGTGACAGAGCGACGCCCCGGAGGGGCAGAGCATCGCCCCCTGGTGGGCAGAGCGTCGCCCCCTGGTGGGCATGCCAGGTGGATCCCGGTCGGGCGCATGCGGGAGTCTGTCTGACTGCCTCCGTTTCCAGCTTCGGAAAAATGGAGAAAAAAAAAATGCATGGAAGAATTGTGCTTCTTCTAGGAGCCAGCCCTCTGCTGGGCGCTATGCTGCCACACCAGGTCCCTGGAAGAATGAGGAGGAGTGATGGGAGAGGGAGCTGAAGTCTGTGAGGCAGCATTACCTTTGCTTTGTAGACTTGGGGAGGAAATAGGATCCCAGGCCTCTTTAGATTTTAATTATTCAGGTGGTTTGGGGAAAGGCAGGAGGTTTATGGTTATATAAGCATAACTAAAGGAAGCCTCTGTTGCTTACTTTGGGAATCTTCCAGGAACTAACACCAATAGTAAGTCATGTTAAAAATGGGTTAAAATCATTATCGGATTATGAATAATTCACAAGGCACCCCTGTTACCCATTACATTTTGTTCTACATAATTGCTTCCTGGAAATCTGCTCCCAGTGCAGAGAGTTGGGAGTATGCATGAAATTGAATATTTCTGCCCTTGACAAGTAAATTTAAACAAAATTGTGAATTAGTTTCAGTCCGCTGCTGCCTATCCTCTTTGAGTTGATAAGTCTGATCCTTTACTCCAGAAATATAACTGAGCAAGGAAGAAAAGGGTCTAGCTCCTTGGAAAGGGAGGTCAGTCCCAATTCCTAGCCATACCAGGCCATGCCCAATGGTTTAAGTATCGTGCAGGATTCTGGGTCACAGGAGGGTACTTTGAATGGTACAATATAAAGATACAAATGACCAGGATAGTAAGAATAGTCTTTTTTTTTTTTTTTCTTATTTTTATTTTTTACAGAGACAGAGAGAGGGATAGACAGGGACAGACAGACAGGAATGGAGAGAGACGAGAAGCATCAATCATTAGTTTTTCATTGCGCGTTGCAACACCTTAGTTGTTCATTGATTGCTTTCTCATATGTGCCTTGACCGCGGGCCTTCAGCAGACTGAGTAACCAGCGACCTTGGGTTCAAGCTGGCGGGCTTTTTGCTCAAACCAGATGAGCCCTCGCTCAAGCTGGCGACCACGGGGTCTCGAACCTGGGTCTTCCGCATCCCAGTCCGACGCTTTATCCACTATGCCACCGCCTGATCAGGCCTTTTTTTTTTTTTTTTTAATTGAGGCGTGATCTATATATCAAAAATTCATCATTTTTATTATATACAGGTAATTTTATCCCAGTTCCTGGCAAATATTAATCTACTGCTGTTTGCTTTTTAAGGGCATTTCATAAAATGGAATCACACAATTTGTGGCCTTTTGTGACTGGCTCCGTTCACTTAGCATCATATTTTCAAAGTTCATCCATATTGTAGCGTGAATGAGAACTGCATTCCTTTCTACTGTTGAATAATATTTCATCGTGTGGATATACCACAGTTTTCTAATTTCATTTATCAGTTAGTGAAAATTGGGCTGTTTCCCTTTTATGTTTTTTGTTTTTTTTTTAATGTTTATTGTATTGATTTTACAGAGAGAGAGAGTAAAGGAGAGAGGGAGAGAGACAGGAATATTGATCTGCTCCTGTATGTGCCCTGACCAGGGATCAAATCGGCAACTTCTGTGCTTTGGGATGATGTGGCTATGACTTCATGATGACAGAGCAAAATGCTTCACCTGTAACTGTTCTGCTCTGCTTGCTGAGTCTAGTTTCGCTTTTGTAACCTTGCTTGCTTCTTGCATCAGCTAGGGCTATAAAAGGCCCCAAAGTCCACCAGTCGGGGCTCAGACTTTGGAAAATTAAATCCTCTGAGCCCGGCAACATAATAAACTGGTTATACAACTCTGAGTGTCGCTTGGTACTTTAGACGTTCCAGTCCGCTATAGGACAACCCTCTAACCCAGGGGTAGTCAACCTTTTTATACCTACCACCCACTTTTGTATCTCTGTTAGTAGTAAAATTTTGTAACCGCCCACCGGTTCTACAGTAATGGTGATTTATAAAGTAGGGAAGTAACTTTACTTTATAAAATTTATAAAGCAGAGTTATAGCAAGTTAAAGCATATAATAATAATGACTTACCAAGTACTTTATGTCAGATTTTTGCTAAGTTTGGCAGAATAAATCTTTATAAAACAACTTACTATAGTTAAATCTATCTTTTTATTTATACTTTGGTTGCTCTGCTATCACCCACCATGAAAGCTGGAACGTCCACTAGTGGGCGGTAGGGACCAAGTTGACTACCACTGCTAACCAATTGAGCTATCCAGCCAGGGCATATTTCCCTTTTTTGGCTATTATGAATAACACTGCTATGAACATTCATATATAGGTTTTATGTGGACATATGTTTTCAGTTCTCTAAGATATATGCCTAGGAGTGGAATTGCTGGGTCATATGGTAACTGTTCAATTTTTTTGAGGAAGTTGTGATAAGGTGCCAAGGAATTGCAAAAATTGTTAACATTAGTATTTTAAAAGGAAGAGTCAGGCCCCCTTACTCCTCCTCTCTGAAAAGAAAAAAAAACCCAAAGAAAGAGATTAAAGGGGCAAAAGTTAGTAAGTAACTAATTATAGTTCTCTGGAGGGATAAAACTTACCTGAAAACTTCCTCTTCCCCATCTTTAAGATCCTTCAGGAGACAATGTTTACATATCTTCATTAAAATTCCAACACTGATTCTAACTCTTCCTCCCCTCCTGGAGTCCTGAGAGTGACATATACCTCTAGAACAAAGGGATCACGAGCCCACTCCCCTTGCTTGAAAAACCTGCATTCTGTAACATTTTATATGCTTTCTAATAATCATCCCTCTTGAAATCCTTTATATGTATAAAAACTTGTACACTAAACTAGCCCAACACTTTTAGCAAAGGTGTTTTCATTTGGCCTCTCTCCTTATCCTAAGTTAACCATTTCGCTTTGACGACAGGGATGGGGGGTAGACACTAGAAGATTTGGGAATGTCTTTGCCAGGTATGTAAAACAATTATCACTACTGTGTTATTTCGTGGTCTTGATGTGTAAGAATGCTTTTTCCTTTTAACAGATCCTATAGATAGATGTTGTAAGCTTGTTAGTAATTGACTATTGTACCATGCTCCCTCCTTACCCACCTCAACCAGTACTTGATTTTGTATAAAAGAAGGTCTAGAATGGTAAGAGGACCTACATGATTTGGGATTGTGCCCCAGGTAGCTAGCCGGCTAATTAACAAATCCTCAAAAATTCATTTGGACTTAGTGTCTCTATGTAACCTATGGATTAAGGTACAGTACTTTACAACAAAGTGTCAAACTTTTCTGCAGTGGCTGCACCATCTCACCTTTCCACCAGCAGTGTACCAGGGCTCTGCCTTTTCTAGCAACAGCTCCTTTCTCTGGTGATACACCTTTGCTTTATCTTGCCAAAATTTATCTGCTCTAGGTACTTTTCACAGCTAATCTACATTACTGGATTCATGTGTCATCCCTCTGGATAACAGTCACAATTTAAGAGGAGCTTCCTGGAGATACACTAATATATTATTCAGGGCACTTTCAAATTCAAACTGTCTGAAGGAAAAAACAGGATTTATTTATGTAGGCAGCTGGAAAGAGAGTGGGGAAGTTTACAGCTCTAAGGAGGGGTTACGGGAACCGAGGCTTCAAGGTGAATCTCTTGCCCTTTCACTCTCACTACCCCCACTTTCCCAAATCTCCTTCTTCTTTCTTGTTTCTTTGTGTCCTCTATCCATGATACCCCCAGCATCTCTCCTCTCCATAGTCTCTGCTTGGCCTCACTCCATGCCAGGTTCTTGTCAAGTGCAAGAAAATGGCTGCCAGCAGCTCAAACTGACAGTCTCTCAGCTTAGTAGTTTAGATCTCGGAACAGGAACCCTCTCTGTCCCAGCATTGGGCTAAATTGTGCCCATCCCTGGATTAGTCATGTGTCCAGGAAAATGAAGCCCAATGTTTGGCCCACACTGGCTCCCGTACCCACATCTGTGGCTAGATCAGAAGAAAGGGATGGACGTACAAGGCAAAGGAGTGGGAGGGACATGCTGGGCAACCGAAAATAACTCCTGCCAGGGACCTTAATTCAAAGGGGAAGCTCCAGCATTAGATTTCCGACATCACGGTAGACACATAGCATACTGTGGGCCAGGAGGGACCTGAAAACGACCCCAAAGCTTATTCTGTCTGAGTCTGGAGTCAGCCCTGCTCTGGACAGTTTCCTGGGGTAACAGAACATACCAAGTCTCTGGAAAAGCAACAGGCATTTTACAGATTATAGGGCAACACTCATCCCCACCGCACACGTGGAGATGAGGGCAGACCCATCGCCTAACTTAGTCATTTCACTCTGGGCACAGTTTACTTTTTCCAAGTGAGTGGAACTGAATCTTTTTCAGAAAATGGAGAAACCACTTCAGTAATTGAAAGTATTTTCTATTTTACTTTCAGTAGGTTCTAAAATCTGAAAAGGACTCTCAAGGGACTTTCAAAATTTCTCTAAAAGGTTAACAAACGGCTATGAGAGCCCACACGTCTAAAAAAGAAAATGAGCTGAAGACTCAGATATTAGAGCTGGAGGAGCCCGTAGGACCACGTGGTCCCCCCACTTGAGGGAGCAGTGTAGGTCCCCAGCTGGCAGGGAGGGCCCTGTCTGGGCATGCAGATAAGACGTGACATGGCTGGCACTAAATCCAGATCTCCCAGCCCACGCCATTTCTTCTTGACCTGGCCTCTTGTCTGCATTCTCCTTTCTGAGCACAAACTTGGATTAAAATATATACATCGTAGGGGCATAAGGAGGAGGAACTGTGCAGATGCAAACACTCTCCAGTTTTGATTCACTCCCTGGGCTCTGCAGGAACCCAGTCTAAGCCTCCGGAGGTTTCTTGCTGAAATCAGCACTGTTTGTGCCGTAGTAATCTAGCTGTGAGTCACAAACTGCACAGGAAGCATTTTAATGAGATTTCTGAGCACGAGAGGAGAGTACGGGTGAGGAACAGAAAAAGGTGCGGACATTGTTGGAACTTTATTTCAGTTAAAATCAACAGACTCGACCTGAGAACTGACAATGTGTGATGTTCTGTGGGTAGTTAGTACAAAGCCTTTTCAGACACAATCGTCTCCTTGCCCATTTACAATCCAGTGACCCCGGAGAGAAGATGCACTCCTGGAACATGCTTTGGAGTCCACTTTTTTTGCACCAATTGGGAAGAGCATTTTATACTAAGTTTAGTTCTTGGATGTATTATAAATTGCAAATATTTCCAATTTTAATCTATCTTTCAACTTGTTTATCACTTCTGAAGTATTTAATTTTCTTATATATTTTTTTTTAATTTTTTATTCATTTTAGAGAGAGAGGAGAGAGAGAGAAGCAAGAGAGGGAGGGGTGGAGAAGCAGATGGGCGCTTCTCCTGTGTGCCCTGCCTGGGACTTAAACCCAGGACTTCCACACGTCAGGCTGACGCTCTACCACTGAGCCAACTGGCCAGGGCCTTGAAGTATTTAATTTTCATGTAATCATATCTATCAATTATTTCTTTTGTGTTGCCTAAGCCTGGGTGTCATGATTCAATATTCTTCTCTAATTTCTTTTTAACCAGAGAAAATCATTTATTAGAAAACCATGAACCTTCCCTTAAAAGCTTGAGTCTGCAATAACTTGAATATGACAGAATTAAGAACAAATTGCCCCCAGAGCTTCTAAGAATCACATCTGTGAGTCAGGATTCCCGGAACTGGTGGGGGTTGGGTCAGGGAGTGAAGATGGCATCATGCAAGGCCGGTGGCTGGTAGGGAGAACTGGCTGTTAGGATTTCTAACGGGCCTCAGTCAGCACACTCATACTTCAAGCCAACAGATCCAGAAACATGAGCCTGAATGGAATGGAGCCTGAAGACATCATCGGGAGTCACTGGGATGAGACTGTTGACAGTCCTGATGACATGGACCTCTTGGAGTCCCTTCTCTGTGGCATCTGCACCTATAGTTTTTTTTTTTGGGGGGGGGGTGTATTTTTCTGAAGTTAGAAACGGGGAGGCAGTCAGACAGACTCCTGCATGCACCCGACCGGGATCCACCTGGCATGCCCACCAGGGGGCGATACTCCACCCATCTGGGGTGTTGCTTCGTTGCGACCAGAGCCATTCTAGCGCCTGAGGCAGAGGCCATAGAGCCATCCTCAGCGCCCGGGCCAACTTTGCTCCAATGGAGCCTCAGCTGCGGGAGGGGAAGAGAGAGACAGAGAGGAAGGAGAGGGGGAGGGGTTGAGAAGCAGATGGGTGCTTCTCCTGTGTGCCCTGGCCGGGAATCGAACCCAGGACTCCTGCACGCCAGGCCAATGCTCTACCACTGAGCCAACCGGCCAGGGCCTGCACCTATAGTTTTGAGAAGTTCTCTGTCATCCAGCTATGAGCCATTCTTCCCTGTATCAAGGATACAGAAGGTAGTCACGGCTTTAGGAGATCGCATGGGTGCCTCCTGCCACACCTGCAGTGGGGATAGCAATGTGCATGCTGGGGTGCAGAAGCTGTACATGGAGCTTTCCCATCATCATGTGCACCCCAGGTCGTGTGTTTGACATCCTTAACCATAGATACCTGTCTCCCAAATACATCAAGATGTTTGTACTGGATGAAGCTGATGAAATGTTAAGCTGTGGATTTGAGGACCTGATCTATGACATATTCCAAAAGCTCAACAGAAACACACAGTGGTTTTGCTGTCAGCTACAATGCCTTCCAATGTGCTTGAGGTGCCCAAGAAGCTCATGAGGGACTCTATTCGAATTCTTGTCAAGAAGGAAGAGTTGACTCTGGAGGGTATCTGCCAATTCTACAGCAATGTGAAACGAGGGGAGTGGAAGCTGGATATGCTGTGTGACTTGTATGAAACCTTCACCATCACCCAGGTGGTCATCGTCATCAGTGCTGGAAGAAAGGTTGACTGGCTCACTGAGAAGATGCATACCCGAGACATCACTGCCTCTGCCATGCGTGGAGATATGGACCAAAAGAAACGAGATGCGATCATAAGGGAGTTTCATTCTCACTCTGAGTGTTGATCAACACTGACCTGCTGGCCAGAGGCATTGACATGGAGCAAGTTTCTTTTTTTTTTTTTTAACAGGGACAGAGAGAGAGTCAGAGAGAGGGACAGAGGGACAGATAGGGACAGACAGACAGGAACAGAGAGAGATGAGAAGCATCAATCATCAGTTTTTTGTTGCGACACCTTAGTTGTTCATTGATTGCTTTCTCATATGTGCCTTGACCAGGGGGCTATAGCAGACTGGTAACCCCTTGCTCCAGCCAGCGACCTTGGGTCCAAGCTGGTGAGCTTTTCTCAAACCAGATGAGCCCGTGCTCAAGCTGGTGACCTCGGGGTCTCGAACTGGGCCCTTCCGCATCCCAGTCCGACACTCTACCCATTGCGCCACCGCCTGGCCAGGCAGAGCAAGTTTCTTTAGTCATCAACTGAATTTTTTACCAATAGGGAATATTATATCTATAGAATCAGTTGGGCCTGACCTGTGGTGGCGCAGTGGATAAGGCGTCAACCTGGAAATGCTGAGGTTGCCGGTTTGAAACCCTGGCCTTGCCTGGTCAAGGCACATATGGGAGTTGATGCTTCCTGCTCCTCCCCCCTTCTCTCTCTCTTCCCCTCTCTCTCTCCTTTCTAAAATGAATAAATAAATTAAAAAAAAAAAAAAAGAATCAGTTGGGATAGATGTTTCAGCCATAAGGGTGTGGCTATTAATATGGTGATAGAAAAAGACAAGAGGACTCTTCGAGACATCAAGACCTCCTACAACACCTCCATTGAAGAGATGTCCCTCAGTGTTGCTGAACTCATATGAAAGGGGCTGGCCTGCCACCTCAGCCAGCCAGGGTTCAATTCTTGGGGGGCTAAGGAGGAGCAGAAAGGGGGAGGGAAGGGAAACAAGGGATGGATATCTTGTCATTTGTTTTTCTCTTTTTCTTTTCCTTTGAATGAATATTACTTTTTGAGGGGGAAAAAACGAACATTTTAGATACCTGTTTCTTGGGAGGGGATCTGGCCCAGGTGCCGTTCTTTCTCCCACAAACACTAACCCACTTTCCTCACTCTAGTCAACCTCCCAACCCCAGAGGCTCTCCTGCTGCATCCGAAGTCCCCCGACAATGATTCAAGGGGGCTATAATGTCACTCAACCACATTTACTTGACCAAATCTAGAGGAAGAACCCTAGTTAGGTGGACCAGGGGATTGTCCCCAACTGGAGGGGAAGTAGAGGAGAAAAAATAGTAGCCATTTTTACATTGTTTTGTATAGTATCTATTGATTCAGAAAACAAACTCAAAATTTTGAATAAAATTACTTGAAAACTGAAAAAAAAAAGTAGAATTACCCCCACATCCATCCTACTTAAAATTTCTCTTTATTAATTTTTAGAGAGGAGAGGGAGTGAGTGAGAGAGAGTGAGAGAGAGAGAGAAGGGGGAGGGAGGAGCAGGAAGCATCAACTCCCATATGTGCCTTGACCTGGGCAAGCCCAGGGTTTTGAACCAGCGACCTCAGCATTCCAGGTCGATGCTTTATCCACTGCACCACCACAGGTCAGGCAATCCTACTTAAATTTTCATCTGAATTTTCTTTGAATACTTCTGTACACGTAAATGATAAACTATTTGGAATGTATGTTGGTGTACAATGTAAGGTAGAGATCTAAGTTTCTGCTGTTTTTTTTTTTTCAAATGGTTATCAGTTATCACAATAACTAACTGACTAGTAATTCTCTTCATTCCAGTAATGTTTTATAGCAGTGCAGAATGGGAAATGTATACCTGGTTGTTGTTTTAAAATATGTGCATAAATTCATGACACTTCCCTTTAAAGGGTGGAATCCAATTTCCCTTCCCTTGAGTGTCAACTAGACTTAGTAACTTCTAGTGAATGTCCAAGATTAAGGGGATTGATTAAATGATGGCCCATCCATAAAATGGAATATTACGTACTTTGAAAAACTATGCTGAAGATGAATACTCATAGATATATAGAAATAGTCATGGTAATTTTTTTTTTAGGTGAGGAGAGACACAGCAAGGCAGACTCCCTCATGCACCCTGAGCAGGATCCACCTAGCAACCCTGCCTGGGGCTGACACTCAAGTACCAAGTTATTTTTAGCACCTGAGGCTGATGTGCTCCAACAAAGCCATCTTTAGTGCCCAGGGCCATGCTAGAACCAATCGAGCCACTGACAGAAGAGAAAGAGAAAGGGGAGAGGGAGGAGGGGAGAAGCAGATGGTCATTTCTCCTGTGTGCCCTGACCTGGAATCAAACCCAGGATGTTCATATGCCAGGCCAACACTCTATCCACTAAGTCACCAGTCAGGACCAGAACATTATCTTTAAAAATGACTGTAGTATGATACCATTAGTATACACACTAATAAAGATACAGTGGGATATACATATCAAATGTTAACAGCACTTGACTTGAGATGATGGGTATTTTTACTGTCTTTATTGTCTATGTATATGTTCTACACATTAGCTAAGTGGATATCAATTACCTTAAAGAGAAAAAATGGTAGAAATTATTTTCTGTTTTTACTTTTTGTGACAGAGACAGAGAGAGAGATAGAGAGAAGGACAGATAGGGACAGACAGACAAGAAAGGAGAGAAATGAGAAGCATCAATTTTTTGTTGCAGCGCCTTAGTTGTTCATTGATTGCTTTCTCATATGTGCCTTGACCGGGGGACTACAGCAGACTGTGTGACCCCTTGCTCAAGCCAGCGACCTTGGGCTCAAGCTGGTGAGCTGTGCTCAAACCAGATGAGCCCGCGCTCAAGCTAGTGACCTTGGGATTTCGAATCTGGGTCCTCTGTGTCCCACTCCAATGCTCTATCCACTGTGCCACCGCCTGGTCAGGCAGTAGGAATTATTTTCAATTCAAAATTTGACTGCCTCCCCACTAGATGGCTGAAATCAAAAGGACTACAATATAAGCGTTGGTGAGAATATGAAACAACTAGGCCCTGGCTGGTTAGCTCCGTCAGTTCAGAGCATCATCCCCAAATAACAAGGTTGTGGTTATAATCCCTGGATAGGGCACACACGGGAAGCAACTAATAAATGAATTACTGAGTGGAACAACAAATTAATGCTTCCCTTCCCTTTCTCTCTCTGTCTCTAAAAAAAGAAGGAAGGAAGGAAAAAGAAAGAAGGAAAAAAGACGAAAAGAAGGAAGGGAGGGAGGGAGGGAGGGAGGGAGGGAGGGAGGGAGGGAGGAAGGGAGGAAGAAAGGAAGGAAGGAAGGAAGGAAGGAAGGAAGGAAGGAAGGAAGGAAGGAAGGAAGGAAGGAAGGAAAGAGAAAGAGAAAAAGAGAAAGAAATAAGGAAGGAAGGAAGGAAAGAAAGGAAGGAAATAAAAAGGAAAGGGAGGGAAGGAAGGGAGAAAGGAAGGAAGGGAGGGAGGGAGGGAGGGAGGGAGGGAGGGGGAACGAGAGAGAGAGAGAGAGAGAGAGAGAGAGAGAGAAAGAAAGAAAAAGGAAGGAAGGAAGGAAGGAAGGAAGGAAGGAAGGAAGGAAGGAAGGAAAGAAAGAAAGAAAGAAAGAAAGAAAGAAAGAAAGAAAGAAAGAAAGAAAGAAAGAAAGAAAGAAAGAAAGAAAAGAAAGAAAGAAAGAAAGAAAGAAAGAAAGAAAGAAAATTAAGCCCTGGCTAGATAGCTCAGTTAGTTGGAGCGTTATTCCAGAGTGCAGAGGTTGCTGGTTCAATTCCCCAGTCAGGGCACAAACAGGAACACCTCGATGTTCCGTCTTTCTCTCCCTGCCTCTCCCCAACTCTAAAAGAAATAAGAAGAATATGGAGCAACTGGCTGGGACCCTCATCCATGGCAGATGGGAGTGTAAATTGTTACAATCACTTTGGAAAATTGGTTGGGCAGCATTACCAAAGCAAAACATACTCTACCCCATGACCGAGGGTAATGGTATATACCCAGCTCTTTTCCTGGGCATATACCAATAGAAATGAGTGTTTATGTACACATACCAAGGTACATGTACAAAAGCAAGAGTCCAACACTGGAAAAACACCAGTGTTCATCATTGACAGAACGGGTAAAACACATTGTGACCACAGAATACCACAGAACAGTGAAAATAACAAATGACTACAATGTGCTAGAACATGGGTGGATTTCATAGATTTAACATTACGCAGAGGCTTCAGGTTCTATACCAGCATTGTCTGAAAGAAATATAGTAAGAGCTGTACATATAATTTAAAATTTCCTAGTAGCCATCTAATCAGCTAGAAATAAACTGGTGAAATGAATTTTGATATGTTTTCATTGACTGCAATATACCCCAAATATATAGATATTTAATCATTATTTAAGTGACATGTTTCCTTTTATTTTTGTACTGAGTTGTCAAGTGTGTATTTTACCCCAATTGCACCATGCAATTGCCCCAAGGAGGCTGGAAGCTACTGTACTGAGCAGCACAGGACTGTATCCTGATCTGAGCGGTGGCTTCATGGCTGCATACTCATGTAAAAATTCATCAAACTGCATGTTTAAGATATAAAAGTTATATCTCGCCTGGCCTGTGGTGGAGCAATGGATAAACCATAGACATGGAATGCTGAGGCTGACTGTTTGAAACCCCCAGCTTGCCTGGTGAAGGCACATAGGACGAGCAATCAATGAACAATTAAAGTGAAGCAACTGGCCTGACCAGGCGGTGGCACAGTGGATAGAGCGTTGGACTGGGATGCCGAGGACCCAGTTTCGAGACCCCGAGGTTGCCAATTTGAGCGCGGGCTCATCTGGTTTGAGCAAAGCTCATCAGCTTAGACCCAAGATCGCTGGCTCAAGCAAGGGGTTGCTCAGTCTGCTGAAGGCCCGTGGTCAAGGCACATATGAGAAAGCAATCAACGAACAACTAAGGTGTCGCAACGAAAAACTGATGATTGATGCTTCTCATCTCTCTTCGTTCCTGTCTGTCTGTCCCTAACTATCCCTCTCTCTCTCTGTGTGTCCCTGTAAAGAAAATAAATAAATAAACTTACTTAGAAAAAAAAAGTTTAAAGTGAGCAACTATGACTTGATATTCTCACTCCACCCCCACCTCATCTGTAAAATCAATAAAAAATATTTTTTTAAAAAGTTATACCTCATTAAAAGACAGTAAAAATTTTTTTTAAATAAACCTTTTTAAAAAGAGAGTTAGGAGACATATCAAGCAAAGAAAAGCAGTCTGTGGCTTCTCAGTTCAGCTGACCAGCCAGCCCTCTCTGGAGC
Source organism: Saccopteryx leptura (assembly GCF_036850995.1). Lineage (NCBI taxonomy): Eukaryota > Metazoa > Chordata > Mammalia > Chiroptera > Emballonuridae > Saccopteryx > Saccopteryx leptura. Next base: position 164,310,686 of record NC_089508.1, on the reverse strand, counting down.
AGAGGACACTATTCAAAGTCCCAAGGTCACCCCTCAAGTTAGCTCATTTGCCTGCACTCCAGAGTCTTGCCCCTGGGTGTGGCGGAGCAGGGTTCAACCAGATCCACTAAAAGAAGGAAGAACAGAAACTTGGAGAAAATACACAAGTGCTAATAGGAGTGAGAAGTGATTCTAAAAGTTTCAACACAGTGCCTTCTAACTGCGTTTGTACCCAGTGCAGAGAATGCTCTGAGACTCATGCAGAAGAGAGGTAGGTAAGAGCCCAACTCACTGCCAAGAAGGTCCTCACAGCCACATTGACCCTTGTTTCACTCAAGCTTGAGAATCCAACTCCATAAATTTACTTTGAGCACCATAATATAGGCCAGCGTTCCCAAGAGGGGGCAGGGTACATAAACTGATGTTTCAGTATTATCCCAATATATCTTTCTTGGAAAAATGTGTATCTAAGACCTTTGTTAGTTTTTGAGTTTGAGTGGTTTTTATTGTTGACTTGTAACAAAGTGTTTTACATGCATTGATTCCTCTCTTCCTACAATGCCCTGAGATCCTGGTCTTAATTCCCCGCCAGGTACCGACTCACGCCCTGCCTCCTCCGCCCCATCACCAATGCCGACCAGACTGATAAATGAAACCTGCCACAGTAGCTAGAGACAAGAAATAAACAAACACAGAAAGGAGAGAGGGAAAGGTCAACCAAGAGGACAAACAGGCTGTAATTCTCTCAATCTAGTCCAGGCTAAATTAGGTACAAAATCATAGTGCCTCAACACCAAATATGAAGTGATTCATATGAATTTCATCACTGAACTTCACAAGGGGATTGGGTCTTTGCACATTTTAGGGGCACCCTCCTTGCCTCTCCCACAGTGGAGCAGCAGCAGCCAAGACCAGAAGAGATAAAGAGAGTGGGAGGCCGGAAAGACAGTAGGTCCTGTGCAAGCAGCGCTCTGAGAGCAGAAGGGGTCTGGGGTGGGGAGAAGCAGGAACAGTGACTGCGCTCCCACCACACTCTCCAGGGGTGGCTTCTTAGCACAACAGTGTAATAAGTAGCATGGTGTTAATAAGGCGAGTACATGCGCCATGAAAAGCTGTGTGGGGAAGACATGGAAAACAAACTTAGGAACCCCCTAAAAGGCAGCCACCTACAGGCACTTTTTAAACAGACTTCCTCCCCTAACAGTGGCTCCAGCCCTGCCCCAGGTTCCTTCCCATATCAGAATAAGACTAAAGTCCTTCACCAGAAAACATGCTGAATGCAGGTTCCTGGGCACCATCTCCAGAGATGTGGCCTCAGTGGGACTGGGGTTGGGGCCAGGAACCTGCATTTTGACCCACATACCCACTAGGCCAGTGATGCCAGTGGCTGGAGCCCATACTCTGAGCCCCTCAAACAGGCTAATCTCAGCGGCAGACTCCCCTGGGCTTTCCCCAGTCTGTGGGACAGTCATCAGTCTTCTTCGTTCTCCTTTCTTTCCCCAGATTTGTCCCCAAAGTCTTGAGATTATGAACAGAAAAGTTGGGGGAGGGTGACTTATTCACACCATGACAACAGAACGCATCCCTTCCCAGAGGAATTTGTTCAGAGATGCTTTTATTTTTTTAGGTGCTTGCCTTTATGTGTTTGTTTGCTACATTAGTAGCATGTGGGAGAAGTTTGGCAGATGGCATTCATGGGAGAGATGGAGAGCATTTTAGAGCCCTTGGCAAACTGAACATCACTGAGCGATGAAGATAAAATGAGAATCAGAATTGGAAGCTAAAGTTACAGAGAGAATAGGATTTGATTTACATACTTTCCAAGAACACTCCCATTTGTAACCGTAATAATAATGACTCATAGTCTCATGAACCAGGCCCTGTGCTGAGTGCTTTCCTCCTTAAATTATTAAAAATATATTTACATATTACAAGTACATAAATAAACAAGTAATAAAAATAAAATCAGAGGCCATATTTACAGATGGTTGCAGGTCAGTCAAGCAGGGCAGCCTTGTGGTTTAGCACTTGAGCTCTAGACAGCCTCAAGTTCAAGTTCTGGCTCTGTCATTCATCAACGATGTGGCCTGGGCCTCAGTTTCTTCATTTGTCAAGTAAGGAAGCATGTCTCTCACAGGGCTGCTCTGTGGATGCCATAAGATGATACGTGCAAAACAGCACAGTCCTGCATGTAGTGAGACAGCTAATTAGTGGGGTGTTGTACGTGTGTGTGTGATAGAGACAGACAGAGAGGGACAGATAGGGACAGACAAGAAGGGAGAGAGATGAGAAGCATCAGTTCTTTGTTGCGGCACCTTAGTTGTTCACTGATTACTTTCTCATATGTGCCTTGATAGGGGGGGCACTATAGCAGAGCGAATGACCCCTTGCTCAAGCCAGTGACCTTGGGCTCAAGCCAGCAACCTTTGGGCTCAAGCCAGAGATCATGGGGTCATGTCTATGATCCCACGCTCAAGCCAGCAACCTCGGGACCTCGAACCTGGGCCCTCTGTGTCCCAGTCTGACGCTCTAATCACTAAGTCACTGCCTGGTCAGGTGCTAATGAGTGTTTTTAATGGTTGCTATTATCAAGGTTACTGCCAGAGTAGAGTGTGAGTTCCCTGTCCTGAAATAGGGTGAGTTGGATCAGCAGCCACTTCTGACTTTACACATCTACTCAAAGACCTAGAAGGATGGGGGGGGGGCGGGGGCAGGTAGCTCCTGGCCAGCGTAGTTGCTGAGGTGGTACCCAGAGCTGGGAGCAACCTGCCTCCAGCATTCATCATGCTGGGTGCCTCTCCCTGCACAGAGAGTATGTCCTAAAAACTGCAAAGATTTATAAAACAGGTATGAGCTCGCTTTAAGAATTAAATAAGGTCACAGACAAACAGTGCCTGGCTCATGGCCAGAATTCAATCATTACTAGGCATTATTATTATCTATAATTTTATAATATATTTGCTGGAGTGTCTCTAAAAATATGGCCTCATTAATAATAATTAGCATTAATTGAGCACCACTCCAAGGGCCATCTCTTGGGTCTGAATGCCCAATACTTTCACCTCTTCCTGATGACAGCAGTCTATTTCCTTTGGGGAACTTCACTCCTCTATCCCATGACCCTGGCAGGGCTGCCAATCACAGACTCCTAATCCAGCCCCTGACAGTCCCATTACAGCCTCATTAGCCAGAGGCCACCAGGACCAAGCCTGCAGTCTGACAGAAGGAAGGATATTCCAGAGGACCTGGGGAAGGAGGGCAGCTCTTCTGTAAATTTTGGGTTCCGGGTCCAGGGTTCTGAGTGTAAAGCAGGAACCACGTCTGGTCCAATTGCTCTTTTGGACTCAGGATTGAGAAAGGCAGAGATATAACTAGGAACTGAGCGCTGCCATGAGGCGAAGACAGCTGAGCAGTGAGTGATCCCCAGTGACAGATGAGAACAGCAGAGTAGGCCTTTGCTTTTGTCATGGGCCAGAAGGCAGTGGTCACCCAACGAGGGGTCCTCATGATATAGCTGCTGCATGACTTTGGGAGAAAGTCATTTACATAGTTGCTCATATGTTTCTGTTGGCTTTGCAGCTGACTTTATCTTCTCTCCTCCATGACGGCATTTCTCCTTTGTAGTGCAAGCTTTCATTTTCAGCCTCAGACTGGGTTTGGCTCTTTTAGCCGCAGTTGTGACTTTGTACAGACACCCTTCCTCAACAAACTTGACTGTTATTTGCTAGAAAATTGTCATAATGAGAATTCCAACCTCTGCAGACTGCAACATAGAGGAACCATCCCCACCCCCACCCCGAAGTTGTACAAAGCCCAACCTGCAATTATAGGCAACAACCTGCCACACATGCCCAAGCCCGTGCAATTAGGGAGCTCTCAGGGAGGAGACAAAGGTCAGAGCAAGGTCACTGAAGGCAGAGCCCAAGGGGAGGCAGAACGAAAGTGAGGAGATGCCTGTCACTGCTTGGCTTCTTCCCTGATTTTTTTTTGTATTTTTCTGAAGCCAGAAATGGGGAGAGACAGTCATACAGACTCCTGCATGCACCCGACCGGGATCCACCCGGCACACCCACCAGGGGCGACGCTCTGCCCACCAGGGGGCGATGCTCTGCCCCTCTGGGGTGTCGCTCTGTTGCGACCAGAGCCACTCTAGCGCCTGGGGCAGAGGCCAAGGAGCCATCCCCAGCGCCCGGGCCATCTTTGCTCCAGTGGAGCCTCGGCTGTGGGAGGGGAAGAGAGAGACAGAGAGGAAGGAGAGGGGGAGGGGTGGAGAAGCAGATGGGCACTTCTCCTGTGTGCCCTGGCCGGGAATCAAACCCGGGACTTCTGCACGCCAGGCCGACGCTCTACCACTGAGCCAACTGGCCAGGGCCCTCTCTTTCTTTTTTTTAAGGTGAGAGGAGGGGAGATTGTGAGGCAGACTCCCACATGCGCCCTGACCAGGATCCACCCAGCAACCCCATCAGAGGTCAATGCTTGAGTACCGAGCTATTTTTAGTACCTGAGGCCAATGTGCTCCAACAAAGCTATCTTCAGCACCCAGGGCCACGTTCAAACCAATCGAGTCACTGGCTGAGGGAGGGGAAGAAGTAAGGGGGAGAAAGAGGGAGGAGAAGCAGATGGTTGCTTCTCCTGTGTGCCTTGATTAGATATCAAAACCAGGACCATACATATGCCAGGCCAATGCTCTATCCACTAAACCACCAGCTAGGGCAGTTAGCTATTCTTTCAATCCTGGGAGCTAGCCAATCTTTTTCCAGTAATCTTTGTTAAACCAAGCCACTCAATTTCTTTTGCTTGTCACACCAGAACTCTAAATGACATACCTTTCTGTAGACCCTATATTGGCTGCTGGGGACAGAGAGGAACAAGATATAGGCCCACCAGAATGTACTCACTAACTACTGACTGGTGGTGGCACAGTGGATAGAGCATCAACCTGGGACACTGAGGTCCCAGGTTCTAATCCCAAAGGTCGCCAGCTTGAGTGTGGGGTCATTGACATGAACCTCTGGTCACTGGCTTGAGCCCAAAGGTTGCTGGTTTGAGCAAGGGGTCACTGGTTTGGCTAGAGTCCCCTGGTCAAGGCACATATGAGAAGCAATCAATGAACAACTAAAGTATTGCAACTATGAGTTGATGCTTCTCATCTCTCATCTTTTACTGTCTCTCTTGTGTGCAAGTTAAAAAAGGGGGGGAGAGTGATGATTCTCAAGACAAAAAGGATTCTTCCCTTTGCAAAGTAATTTGCTCCTTGGTCCTCCCTTCCTCCCTCAATCCATCATTCTGTAAACTCCATGATGGCTCACCCTATCCCCAATGCCTGGCCCACAATAAGCCCTCAACAGATTCACTGAATGAACAAATGAATGGTACAATCATCTCCATTCTTACAGATAAAAAACTGAGCCTTAAAGAGGTCTATGTCTTCTCTCCACTATAGCAAACTGTGTTTCTTTCGTGAGCCTTAGAAAGGAGCTCTCTTTTTCTTGGATAGGAGAAAGTCAAGGTATCAAGGAAAGATTCTAATGTCAAAATATCACATTCCAGCCCTGGCTGGCTAGCTCAGTGGTAGAGCACCAGCCTAGTGTGTAAAGTCCTGGGTTTGATTCCCGGCCAGGGCACATAGGAGAGGCTCTCATTTGCTCTCCACCTTTCCCCTCCTCTCTTTTCTCTCTGTCTCTCTCTTCCCCTCCCACAGCCAAGGCTTCATTGGAGCAAAGTTGGCCTGGGCGCTGAGGATGGCTCCATGGCCTCCACCTCAGGTACTAAAATGGCTTCTGTTGCAATGGAGCAACACCCCAGATGGGCAGAGCATCTCCCTGTGGTGGGCATGCCGGGTGGATCCCAGTCAGGTGCATGTGGGAGTCTGTCTCTCTGCCACCCCACTTCTCACTTCAGAAAAATACAAAAAAAAAAATCACATTTGTAAAGCCAGAAGCCATGGCCACTATCACAGCAGCCTCCTGGCCCATGCAGGTTCGCATTGGATTCGGACAGTCGGTAAAGAAACAATGGAGCCAAGAACTGATAGGCCATTTTCTTTAATTCTAGCTTGCACCCGGTGGGCAAGTAAAAACACACACTGGGCTCCAAAACCCACTCACATTCAGTGCTCACAAAGCCACTGATTTATCCGAGTTTCCTAGGATCAAAGGTTTCTAGCTCACCAGCCTTATTCTCCTCAGTTCCCCATCTCCTTCCTTATCCCAGATACAAACTGCACAAGCTCTCTGCTCTGCTCCCTCTGCTCTCTCATGCTAATCATCCCAGGAACCAAGAGAGCAAGCTCCCGCTCTGTCCCCATTTTATAGTGTAGAAATCCAAACTCTTAATCCAATATAGAAAATAGGGAAGTCTCTAATACAAAGTCACTTCTCTGAGGCATGATTGGATTGTACCACCCCACATCAAAAAGGGTGGGAAAGGCTTAATCCCAAAACCAAGCCCCAGGCTACAATGATCCTGCCTGCCCCCCAACACACATTATTATCACCTGGGCAACGGCCTCCTCGTGTTATCTTTAACAAAGTGAGCATAATACATTTTATCTGCCCAACAACATTCCAATCTGGCACGTCCTCAAAAGTTAAATGCAAAATTACCATATGACCCAGTAATTCCACTCCTAGATAAAAATACATCAATGAACTGGAAAAAGGTACTCAAACAAGTAGGTGTATATGCATGTTCACAGCAGCACTATTTGCAATAGCCAAAAGGTGGAAACTGACTAAATGTCCCCCAGCGAATGAATGGACAAATAAATCATGGTATATGCAAGCAATGGAATGTTATTCAGCCATAAAAAAGAAAAAAGTATTGATACATGTTACACTGTGAATAACCCTCAAAAATACTATGCTAAGTGAAAAAAGCCCAATGCACAGGAGTCATATTGTATGATTCCATTTACATAAAATACCCAGAATAGGTAAGTCGAGAAACAGAACACAGATTTGGTGGTTATCGGGTTGGTGGGAGGGGAAGTGGAGAAAGTGCTTCCTGGGTAGGGGTTTCCTTATGGAGTGGTGAAAGTTTTGGAACTAAATAGAAGTGGTGTTATATATATAACGTTGTGTGTGTGCCAAATGTCACTGAATTTTTCGCTAAAGATCATTAGTTTTGTCATGTGAATTTCACCTCCATTTGAAAAAACACATTCCAGGAGCTATGCCAGCACTCAGAAACACCAAATGCGACCTGGAACACTGAGGTCGCCGGTTCAAAACCTTGGGCTTGCCTGGTCAAGGCACATATGGGAGTTGATGCTTCCTGCTCCTCCCCCTTCTCTCTCTCTCTCTCTCTCTCTCTCTCTCACTCCTCTCTCTCTAAAAAATCAATAAATAAAATATTAAAAAAAAAAAAAAAGAAACACCAAATGGTTTCCATGACACCTCTCCCTGCCCCAGGCACTCAGTAGGTATGTAATGAATGCAATGCTTTTAATTGGTTTTTAGGCTGTGCTGGAGAAGCTCTCTTGTGGAGGGAATGTGATCAAGTGGCTAGAAGTATAGACAGCCTGAGTTCAAACACCAGATCAGCCACTGTCGTGACTTTGGGTAAATTTCTAAACCTCTGTATGCTAGTTTTCTCATCAGAAAAACTGGAATAACTGTGCCCATCTCATAGGGTTGTTCTAAGAACTGAGATTACAATGTACTCAAAACACTTAATAGTCCCTAGAACACAATAAATGCTTAGTAAGTATTCACTGCTATGATAACAGTGATTATCTGCTATAGTGGATTCCACTGCTCTCAGCTCCTGTGTTTTGAAAAGTTTTCGTCATTTTATTTCTCTGAAATACATTTTGTGCTGCAGAGATGTTTTTGTCAAGAAAGACGCTATTACACTGAAAGTGGACTGACTCCCTTATGAGGAGACCTCCAGCGATGAAATTCCAAGACACTCTGGAGGACCCTCCTCGGCTTCTACTTCCCTCAGCAGCAGAGCTCCTAGGAAGTGAGCTCAATGCATAATAATAATTTAGAGTAGCTCCTCTTCCATTGGCTGCTTATGCAATTTAGGGCATTTCTTGTGAGCTCTGTTTCCCAGTCATTTGCTATGTGGGATGACATGGTGTTGGTCAAATAAGTTTGTAAATATGATGTATATGTTTGCTTGCTTATAGTTTGTACTGGGTGTGGGAGACAGGCTGTAAGCTGGCAAGGTCCTTATAGCCTAAGGCTTCGTTTTAAAACTAAGCCTTTTCCACCCTTTTAATACTAAGTAAGATCTTTTCAACATCCTTCTAATACTAAGATCTTCTCAAAACTAAGCTTTTCCCTGATAGATATGTAAATTCCAAACTGCCCTCTTGATGTTCCGCTTATCTGTCAGACCTCACCCTTACTGGACTATCGCCCCTGAGACAAAGGAATTCCAAAAAGATGACAACCCACCCCAAGGAGGGGCTCCAGACATACCAGGACTTTTGATTCAACACCCACATGCTCGAAGCCCCCCAAGGAGGAGCATTCCAGACATACCAGGACTTTTGCCTCAGTATCCCCTCAGGCTCTCCCAAACACTATATAACTCACCCCTAGTCTGTAACCAGCGCTCTTCTCCCCCTGGAGAAGTGCCCAGCAGGGTTCCTTTCTTCCTTTCAATAAAGCCTGTTACTCTGGTCTTTCGGACTCCCATGGATTCCAACATTCCCCACACTCTTGACTGTTGCATGATGTAGAGTGGTGCACTCTTATGAGGAATCCCATTTATGCCTGAGATAAGTGGCTTTGCATCAGAGACTTCCTTATTTGTATATTGGCTTAAAGGCTTTAATTTCTACACTATAAAATAAGGCAGACCAGGGGCTCTCTCTCAGGTCCTGCCATCAGCATTGCAGAGCAGAGGCAGCCAAGATGGTGGAGTGCTGAAGGAGAAGTCAGTTTGTGCAGAAAGAAGGAGATGGGGAACAGAGGTGAATAAGGCTGGTGGGGCCTTTGATTCTAGGAATATTCAGATGAGTCAGTGGCTTTGGGAGCCCTGAATGGAAAGGGAAGTGTTTTCCCGCTGTGTGTATTTCTCGCCCGCCAGGTGCAAGCTAGGATGAAAGGTAATGGCCCACCAGTTCTTAGGCTCCGTTGTTTCATTACTGTCTGTCCGAATCTAATGCGAACCTGCACGGGCCAGGCAGCTGTGATGGTGGCTGTGACTACTGGCTTTACACATGGCTCTCCCTTCCAGCCCCAGGATATTCTGTGTGCTTTGCGATGTGGAGTAAATTTGAGATATGGGAAACATTCCACACAGCTGGTCAGCCGGCCTCAGAGGTCCACCCTGGGGCAGAAGGGTCACCAAGCTCAGAAAACATCCTGTCCACCTCCCCAAACATATCAAACCCATGCCCCTTGTCCCGGCCCAGGTAACACCTTTGATTTTGAATATTGTATTTTAAAATAATTAAACTTGTTTAATATAGGTAATGCATTCAAAAAGGATAAAAAAATCAAAGGATGTAGTGGAGAGAAGATATAGGCTGGCCCAATTTTGAATCTGTTGATAGCATGTGCATATAAGTAAGGTGACCAATTGTCCTCCTTTAGGGAGGACAGTCCTTCTTTTGTAAGTCCTATCCTCCTGTAAAGCCAGTAATCAGGGCCAGGGCCACTATCACAGCAGCCCGGCCCTTGCAGGTTCGCATTGGATTCGGACAGTCGGTAAAGAAACCATGGAGCCAAAAACTGATGGGCCATAGCCTTTAATCCTACCTTGCACCCGGCGGGCAAGTAAAAACATACACTGGGCTCCAAAACCCAGTCACACTCAGTGCTCACAAAGCCACTGACTTATCCGAGTTTCCTAGAATCAAAGGTTTCTAGCTCACCAGACTTATTCTCCTCAGTTCCCCATTCCTTCCTTCTCCCAGATACAAACTCTACACAAACTGGCATCTCACTCAGCACTCCGCCATCTTGGCTGCTTTTCCTGGCCTACTCCACGTGGCCTCCTTTAGCTGCTGGCTCTACTCTCTCCGCTCTCTCATGCTAACCTCAGGAACCAAGAACGCAAACTCTCGTTCCGTCCCCATTTTATAGTGTAGAAATCCAAACCCTTAATCCAATATACATAACAGGGAAGTCTCTAATACAAAGTCACTTCTCTGAGGCATGATAGGATTGTACCACCTCACACCAAAAAGGGTGGGACAGGCTTAATCCCAAAACCAAGGCTACAAGGATTCTGCTTGCCCCTAGCCCACCCCAACACACATTAATATCACCTGGGCGACTGCCTCCTTGTGTTATCTTTAACAATGTGAGCATAATACATTTTATCCGCCCAACACCTCCCTTGAAAAGTGTCCTCCTTTTTGATATTGGAAGACTAATCTGTAAATGTCCGTATTCGATCAATGCAGAGTCGATTCATTGTGTGTGATTTGACGTATTTGCATCTAAATGAGTACTTTTTTCTTACAATTATTATTAAAAATTAATAGGCATGTAAGCATAATTACAATATAAAATATTACAAATGTTTTTATTACACATTTATCATATTATAGTGTATTATTGTTGCAATGAATAAAATGTTTCTTTTATTTACGATATTGTTTTCTTCAATTTATTTTTGTCCTTGTTGGGCAGATAAAATGTATTATGCTCACTTTGTTAAAGAGGCCATTGCCCAGGTGATATTAATGTGTGTTGAGAATTGTTGTAGCCTGGGGCTTGGTTTTGGGATTAAGCCTTTCCTACCCTTTTTGCTGTAGGGCGGTACAATCCAATCATGCCTCAGAGAAGTGACTTTGTATTAGAGACTACCCTGTTTTGTATATTGGATTAAGAGTTTGGATTGCTACACTATAAAATGGGGACGAAGTGGGAGCTTGGGCGCTTGGTTCCTGAGATTTTCAGCAGAGGAGAGAGTAGAGCCAGCAGCGGGAGGAGGCCACGTGGAGGAGGTCAGGAGAAGCAGCCAAGATGGTGGAGTGCTGAGTGAGATGCCAGTTTGTGTAGAGTTTGTATTTGGGATAAGGAAGGAGATGGGGAACAGAGGTGAATAAGTCTGGTGAGCTAGAAACCTTTGATTCTAGGAAACTCGGATAAGTCAGTAGCTTTGTGAGCACTGAATGTGACTGGGTTTTGGAGCCCAGTGTGTATTTTTACTTGCCCGCCGGGTGCAAGCTAGATTAAAGAAAATGGCCCACCAGTTTTTGGCTCCGCTGTTTCTTTGCCGACTGTCCGAATCCAATGCGAACCTGCAAGGGCCGGGCTGCTGTGATGGTGGCTCTGGCCATGGCTACTGGCTTTACAGTCCTCCTTTTTTTTTTTTTTTTAATTTCTCTGAAGCTGGAAACGTGGAGAGACAGTCAGACTGACTCCCGCATGCGCCCGACCGGGATCCACCTGGCACGCCCACCAGGGGGCGATGCTCTGCCCCTCCGGAGCATCGCTCTGTCGCGACCAGAGCCACTCTAGAGCCTGGGGCAGAGGCCAAGGAGCCATCCCCAGCGCCCGGCCATCCTTGCTCCAATGGAGCCTCGGCTGCGGGAGGGGGAGAGAGAGACAGAGAGGAAGGAGAGGGGGAGGGGTGGAGAAGCAGATGGGCGCTTCTCCTGTGTGCCCTGGCCGGGAATCGAACCCGGGACTTCTGCACGCCAGGCCGACGCTCTATCACTGAGCCAACCGGCCAGGGCCTTGTCCTCCTTTTCATTGTAAAAAAGTTGGTCACCTAGTATAAGCCTCTTTAAGGCTCAGTTTCCTTATCCATGCCATGAAAAGGAAGAATCCTGCTCCCTGCCTTCAGCCATTCAGTTCTCCTCCCCAGAGAGATCATCACAACTGTTTCCTGACTGTCCTTCCAGGAGAGTTCATGCATATCTAAACATGTTTATTCCTGCTTCCATGACTCCATGCATACTTTAGCACAAATAGTATTATATGTGGAGTTCTGCATCTCGCTTTTTTTAAACCTACCTATCATGGTAGTCTTCATATTAATTCACAGAACTTCACCTCCTTTTTAACAGATGCACTGTATCCCATTTTATAGGCACACAAAACTTTATCAGCCTGACCAGGCGGTGGCGCAGTGGATAGAGCATCGGACTGGGACACGGAGGACCCAGGTTCGAGACTCCGAGGTGGCCAGCTTGAGCACGGGCTCATCTGGCTTGAGCAAAAAAAAAAAAAAAAAAAAAGAAGCTCACCAGCTTGGACCCAAGGTCGCTGGCTTGAGCAAGGGGTCCTAGGTCTGCTAAAGACCTGCGGTCAAGGTACATATGAGAAAGCAATCAATAAACAACTAAGGTGTCGCAACAAAAAACTGATAACTGATGCTTCTCATCTCTCTCCGTTCCTGTCTGTCCCTATCTATCCCTTTCTCTGTCTCTGTAAAAAAAAAAAAAAAAAAAAAAAAAAAAAAAAAACTTTATCAAACCAGTTCACAACTGATGAACATTTAGGCTTCCAACATTTTCCTTGTACAAGCAAGGCTACAATGAATGCCCTTCTAGAAGGAAATGAGAATCAGATTTTCTTCTGTTAGGGGTGGGCTTCCCCGCTTTCCACTTACACTTTCCCCACAGAGGTGCCTGTATATACAGGCTATGTCCTATATTTTTTCCTGCATTCTGTATTGACTGTCAGGACACCCTGAAGAGCTTATATTCAGCTTTTTTCAAGAAATTACAAAAATGCATAAGAACAATGCATAAGTAATTGGTACTTAAATCACTTAAATGGCAACACTCGCTGAAAAGCGTATCTCTAAAATGAAAGACCTGGACAATTCCTAACGGCTTCCTGCAGGTAAGGGAAGTACTAAAGGGAAAACTGGGAACTAAAGGTACTTATTTTCATATTCAAGAAAGGAAAACACTGTTCTTTGGCCAAGTCATGAACAGTAACCACCCTTAGGTAATAAGAAATGACTTACGATTTTTCCTTCTGAAAATCAGCCAATCAGCAATACTCTCAGCCCAGTAACTATGCTTCTGAAAGTGAGCAAGCCCACAGCAGACCCTAGTTTCCGACAGTCAGCCAATCAGCTCCTAGACCACAGCCAATCAGCAAGTACCTCACTCCAGGACCACTCTCGCAGTCAGCGAGTCAAAGGCAGCCTTGCTAGGGAGACACACAAACACAGCTTAATGACCTCATATCCCTAAGTACTTCTGAAAGCCCACCAGCGCCTGTGCCAGACTTCTCAAAACCTCCCCTTAAATCAGTTCTAAGTGTGGGAGACATTGACTTAAAAGTGCAGCTCTCCCTTTCTGACAAACAGGAAGTTCACCTTCTTTGCATCAGATGTCAAGTTCAATTTCATGAATGTGGAGCCCTTTTAACAGTTATGAGTTAAGACTGGTGAGTGACAGATGCCCTGTTGCAGCTGTGAGGTGGTCAAATTCGATCTCTTTGATTCTTGCAGTGGTTTCTATTATATAATTTTTGTGTGTATATTTGAACCCCAAGTACTAAAAAGCAAGCATAAATTTTGTGCTGAACTTTCTGAACAGCAGACATTAATTAATGGAAAATTCCATTTGAAGCTTTCTGTAGTATGCAATTGTTCGTCTAACATTAAAAAGGGGGAAAGTCAGATAGAAACCAGCATATGTTAACAGTTAAGCATAAGAGATGTATGAGTTCAACTAGTATTAAGAAAAGTGATAAACTAACACTTGCTTTTCATTAAGAGAAATCCAGATTAAGAAGATAAAATAACTGCAGCAGAAACGTAGTGAACTTCCACAGTATATATCATCGTTAGTCCTTCAGTTTAAATAACTTTGAATGGAATACTACCAGAAGTGCTTTCTGGCTCCAAAATTGCAAGCAAATTTTCAAATGCTGGGATAAAATCAACTTCAATAATAATAATAAAAGTAATAGCTCCAATAGCATTACACAGATTATCAAAGATCTGAATGCCTTACATTTTTAAGGCATAGCCACAATCCAGGTAATGCAGAAAAAAACCCTTCTCTTTGTGCAATATTTTTCTTGTGAAAATGCTTGCTGTTAAGGCTTTTGCAAGTAGACTTCTTTCCAGATAAAACCTCAGAAACAGCAGCCAATTTTTGCAGAAGCTGTTATTTATTGTTAATGATAAGCAGAAATAAGCAGAAATGCATCAAAACAAAGAGACACAGTAAGTTTTTGGAGGCGACTGACTTGTCTACCTTGATTGTGATGATGGTTCCCAGATGTATGCACATGTCCAAACTGATCAAATTATACATATTAAATATGTGCAGTTTTTTGTACATATGAAAAAATGAATGACAAATTTTTTACCACTTAGTTGGAGATAATACAACTTTTGATGGATGTCTGCATAAAAGAACTAACAATGTTTATTTAAAGTTGAAGCAGCCTGACCTGTGGTGGCACAGTGGATAAAGCATCAACCTGGAAATGCTGAGGTCGCTGGTTCGAAACCCTGGGCTTGCCTGGTCAAGGCACATATGGGAGTACAAACATGGATAACTATGGAAGGTGTTGCCTGTCCTGCCCATATTCTGCATAATGCTGCTCAATAGTATCTGATGCCTTTGCTACTGAGACTGAAGTAACTGTCGTGAAACTGGTCTCCTACTTGAGCATTTACCCTGTTCTAACTGAGTAATTTAAGGATTCTGGTGATTTTGTTGGCATTCAGTATTCTTTATTTCTCTCACATTCAAAGACCATTAACTCTCTCTCTCTCTTTTAAATTTCAGTTAGAGAGGAAGGGGGAGAGAGAGAGAGACAGGAACATTGAGCTGTTCCTGTATGAGCCCTGATCGGGGATCTAACTGGCAACCTCTGCACTTCAGGCCAATACTGTAACCAACTAAGCCATCCAGCCAGGGCAAAGACCATTAACTCTCTTTAACAAATGTCACTGAAAGAATCCTCCATTAATCTGAAGTACCACCATTATACTTCAATTCTGAAGAAAAGGACTCCCAAATACTGACTGACTTTGAAATAACGCACTGGATGAAGTCTACTTACTTCTTGTTCAGTTTTCAGTATCAATTTAGCAATAGAATTATGCAAAATGAAAGAAAAGCAAGAAGTGTTATTGAAGATGCCAGTGCTTCAAGGAACTTGTTTAATATGTTAAAAAATAAATGAAAAGTTTATCCCTTTTATTAGCAAAACTATTCTTCAAAGAGTCAACATTATGTATTTTACATTGCATTTAAAAAAATATTATTAATTGATTTTAGAGAGAAGGGAGGGCGAGAGAGGGGGAGAGAAACATCAATTTTGGACCTACAACCTTGGTGTGTTGGAACAACTCTAACTCGGGGCTGGGGCCTACATTGCATTTCTTCATCAGCAACTTTTTTAAGTGTCCACTAGCAAAAAGAAGCACTGTACTTCCTGTATGCTCAATAGTATTAGCACTGGCTCACAGTGCTAATGCTGGTCACAATTTCTCATTAATGAATGTTCAATGGCCAAGGACCAAACGAGCTGGATGTTATCACTGCAGAAACCAGGTTAAAATGTAAATGAACATAGACTATAACTTGGAGGAATTTTAAAAGCCAAGTTTTTCAGACTCAACAGGAGAGCCAAATCACCAGGGAAATATATTGAAAGAGGTCTGTAATTTAGATACATACTTATAATTTATTTCAGTAAAATAGTTAGTATTTTTCATGCAGTTTTTTCTTTTATCTCATAGTAGGTATGCATGGGCAGTTAGAAATACTTTTTTTGTGTGTGTGGCAGAGACAGAGAGTCAGACAGAGAGACAGATAGGGACAGACAGACGAAGGGAAAGAGATGAGAAGCATCAATTCTTTGTTGCCCCTTATTTGTTCATTGATTGCTTTCTCATATGTGCCTTGACCGGGGGGCTATGGGGCTACAGCAGACCAAGTGACCCCTTGCTTGAGCCAGCGACCTTGGGCTCAAGCTGGCAAGCATTGCTCAAACCAGATGAGCCCATGCTCAAACTGGCAACTTCGGGGTCTCAAACCTGGGTCCTCCGTGTCCCAGTCTGATGCTCTCCATCTATTGCGCCACCGCCTGGTCAGGCTAGAAATACTTTTAATTTAACTGGGTACCCTGTGTTTTTATTTCTTAAATCTGTTAACACTACTTCCCCAGCATCTGTGTCTCCATACCTTTGGTCATCTGTCTGTAATGCCTCCATCCTTCCCTTCAATGACCAAATCCTAATTCTCTTTTAAGGTTCATCTCAAAAGCATAGGAATAACAAATGCTAATGCCTGACCTGTGGTGGTGCAGTAGATAGAGTGTCAACCTGGAATGCTGAGGTCACAGGTTCAAAACCCTGGGCTTGCCTCATCAAGGCACATATAACACACAAGAAATGAACAACTAAAGTGAAGCAAGTATGATTTGATACTTCTTGCTCCCCCTGCCCCCTCCTCTTTCTATAAAATCAGTAAATAAAATCTTTTAAAAAAATGACCAGCCCTGGCTGGTTGGCTCAGTGGTAGAGCGTTGGCCTGGCGTGTGGGAGTCCCGGGTTCGATTCCCGGCCAGGGCACACAGGAGAAGCACCCATCTGCTTCTCCACCCCTCCCCCTCTCCTTCCTCTCTGTCTCTCTCTTCCCCTCCCGCAGCCGAGGCTCCATTGGAGCAAAGTTGGCCCGGGTGCTGAGGATGGCTCCGTGGCCTCTGCCTCAGGCACTAGAATGGCTCTGATTGCGGCAGAGCAACACCCCAGATGGGCAGAGCATCGCCTCCTGGTGGGCATGCCAGGTGGATCCCGGTCGGGCGCATGTGGGAGTCTGTCTGACTGCCTTCCCGTTTCCAACTTCAGAAAAAAAATAAAAAATAAATAAATTAATTAATAAACAACGACCGTTAATAACGGCTACTCTGTGCCAGGCACTGCTCTGAGTGCCTTACTTGTATTAAATCATGTATTCCTTCCTATGGTAATTACTCTTGGTAATAATGTACATAGTTTAAGGAAGATATTATTTTTCCTTTTTCTATGGATGAAGCCATTTGGGCACAAAAAAATTAAGTGACTTCCCAGAGGTTACCCAATCAGTAAGTGGTAGAGCTGGGATTCAAAGCCAGATAGTAAGGCTCTGGAATCCATCCCTGCATAGGCCCCCCACATCTGTCCTATTCTGCTCTATGTGGCTCTCTAGAGTCTCTGACCTGCTTTCCCATTTAATGTTTGAACCACAGTTGTGCAGTTTATTACCCTACCTTTCCCTTGTGAAGGAGCCTACAATTACTAATTTTGTGCTCATTTCCCCCCTCTAAAAGGAATTCTGCTGCAGTAGCCAAGAGGTGGAAGCAACCCAAGTATCCATGGACAGATGAACAAATAAACAAAATGTGCTGTATACATATAACAGAATGTCTTCTACCCTTTAAAAGGAAGTTCTGACACATGCTACAACGTGGATGAACCTTGAAGACTATGCTAAATGAAATAAGCCAGTCACAAAAAGATAACTACTGTATGATTCCACGTATGTAAGGTATCTAGAGTAGTCAAATTCATAGGAAAGAAAACAGAACAGTGGTTGCCAAGGGCTGGGGGGAGGAGGAAATGGTGGAGTGGTTGTTTAACGGGAATAGAATTTCAGCTTTTCAAGATGCAAAAGTTCTGGAGATTGGTTTTACAACAATATGAAGGTACTGAACTCTACTAAACTGCGCACTTAAAAATGGTTAACCTCTTTTTCCGGCTGGAACCATGGAGGGTGCCGAAGAGAAGAAGAATGCTAATGTCAAAGAGAAGAAGAATGCTAATGTCAGAGAGAAGAAGAATACCAATACCAGTGAGAAGAAGAATGCCAATGCCAGTGAGAAGAAGAAAAAGGTTCCTGCTGTGCCAGAAACCCTGAAGAAAAAGCGAAGGAATTTCGCAGAGCTGAAGATCAAGTGCCTGAGAAAGAAGTTTGCCCAAAAGATGCTGTGAAAGGCCAGGAGGAAACTCATCTATAAAAAAGCTAAGCACTAGCACAAGGAGTACAGGCAGATGTACAGAACTGAGATTCGAATGGCTAGGATGGTGAGAAAGGCTGGCAACTTCTATGTACCTACAGAACCCAAACTGGCATTTGTCATCAGGATCAGAGGTATGAACGGTGTGAGCCCAAAGGTCCGCAAGGATCTGCAGCTGCTTGCGCCTGCGCCAGATCTTCAACGGCACCTTCGTGAAGCTCAACAAGGCTTCGGTTAAATGCTGAGGATCGTGGAACCATATATTGCATGGTGGTACCCAAACTTGAAGTCAGTAAATGAATTGATCTACAAGCGTGGTTATGGCAAAATCAACAAAAAACGAATTGCTCTGACAGATAATGCATTGATTGCTCGATCTCTTGGTAAATAGGGTATCATCTGCATGGAGGATCTGATTCATGAGATCTATACCATTGGAAAACGCTTCAAAGAAGCAAACAACTTCTTGTGGCCTTTCAAATTATCTTCTCCACGTGGTGGAATGAAGAAAAAGACCACCCACTTTGTAGAAGGTGGGGATGCTGGTAACAGGGAAGACCAGATCAACAGGCTTATCAGAGGGATGAACTAAGGTATCTACCATGGTTGTTTTTGTATTCTGGCCATTTAATAAACGGCAAAGTGACGGCTTTAAAGTTGAAAAAAATGGTTAAGACAGTAAGCTTTATGTTATATTTTTTTACCACAATTAAAAATTTTGGCCCTGGCCGGTTGGCTCAGCAGTAGAGCGTCGGCCTAGCGTGCGGAGGACCCGGGTTCGATTCCCGGCCAGGGCACACAGGAGAAGCGCCCATTTGCTTCTCCACCCCTCCGCCGCGCTTTCCTCTCTGACTCTCTCTTCCCCTCCTGCAGCCAAGGCTCCATTGGAGCAAAGATGGCCCGGGCGCTGGGGATGGCTCTGTGGCCTCTGCCTCAGGCGCTAGAGTGGCTCTGGTCGCAACATGGCAACGCCCAGGATGGGCAGAGCATCGCCCCCTGGTGGGTAGAGCGTCGCCCCTGGTGGGCGTGCCGGGTGGATCCCGGTCGGGCGCATGCGAGAGTCTGTCTGACTGTCTCTCCCTGTTTCCAGCTTCAGAAAAATGGGAAAAAAAAAAATTATAAAAAAAAAAAAATTTTTGAAAGCCCCGGCCAGGTAGCTCAGTTGGTTAGAGCGTCGTCCTGATATGCCAAGGTTTGCTCTCCGGTCAAGGCACATACAAAAGTCAACCAGTTAATGCATAAGTAAGTGGGACAATAAATTGATGTCTCTCTTCCTTCCTCTCTCTCTAAAATAAATAAAAATTAAAAAAATTTTTTTTTGAGTGGAAGGTGAGGAGGGAGGTGGGGAGAGAGATAGAGCGAGAGGCATCCACTTGTGCCTCCACTTTAGCTGTGCCTCCATTGATTGCTTCTCATACATGCCTTGACTGGAGATCTAACTGGCAAACCCAAGCCAGCGATCTCGGTGCTCAGGGTCGATGCTCTATCCACTTTACCACTACCAGTCAGGCAATAAAGCTTTTTTGTGAAAAAGAAAAAGGAATTTTGCCTTAGACTTCTCGGCTTCTCCCTTCTCTCTTACTCTCTGAGAAGCTAGGTTTGGGCAGTTTCATGTCTGAGCTTTTGAGATGAGAGAGGGGATGAAACCACTGAGAAGCCAAACCAAGGCATTGCTTGGCAAGGACTGAGAGAAATAAACTATAAGAAAGAGGAGAATGAACAGCCCAAGTGTCCGTCAGAGGACGAGTGAATTAAAAAGCTTTGGTACATATATACTATGGAATACTACTCAGCCATAAGAAATGATGACATCGGATCATTTACAATAACATGGATGGACCTTGATAACATTATACGGAGTGAAATAAGTAAATCAGAAAAAAAACTAAGAACTATATGAATCCATACATAGAAGGGACATAAAAATGAGACTCAGAGACATGAACAAGAATGTGATGGCAACAGGGTTGGGGGGTGGGGGGAGGGGGGATGGGGTGAAGAAGGAGAGAGGGGTTGGGGGAGGGGAGGGGCACAAAGAAAACCAGATAGAAGGTGACAGAAGACAATTTAACTTTGGGGGAGGGGTATACAGCACAATCAAATGTCAAAATAATCTAGAGATGTTTTCTCTCAACATATGTACCCTGATTTATCAATGTCACTGCATTAAATTTAATAAATAAATTTTAAAAAAAAAGAAAGAGGAGAATGGAGGTAAATTGAAGGAAGGGCAGGGCAGGAACCAACTCAGGTTGGTTATGTAGGACAGGGTGTTGGGGTAAAGAGATTTTTTTAGTTAGGAATTTAGAATGAAAGTGGAGAAAGATTTCCTAGTAGCAGTAAGAGGAAGGAGGCAAAAAGGATTTTAAGAAGTACTCTGATTTCTGATTTGGACCCTCTGTAGCATTACTCCAGAGACATCAATAACAATTTTAATTGTTTTTGTTTGCTGGACTGTTTCTTTGAATGTAACGCTGGTGAAAAAAAATACTAGGTTAAACTATGTAAAGTTGCCAATATTTAAGTATTTGATCCAGAAAAACTAGCAATGTCATATGGTTCAATATAATAACTGATATGGAGCAATTGCCACATATCAAGCATCTGCTTTACCAAATACTTTACCAGTGTCAACTTATTTAATCATCATAACAGCCTCATGAAGTAGCTACTATTACCCCTATTCCACAGTTGAGGAAACTGAGAAACAGAGAGGTGAAGAAAGTGCCCTAGCTAATAAGTGGTTGACGTAGAATCTGAACCCCTTGGGCTCCAGAACCAATGATCTGAAACATGGGGGTCTTGGCTTCTACTTACAAGGCACTGAGCCAGGTGGTACGGGAGATGCAAAGACCAGTGAGATATAGCTACCATTAAGGGAGGTAAGATATGGCCTCAGATTATTTGAAGGTAGAAGACATCAAGAGAGAGAAAGGCTCAGCGCAAGCCTTGGCAGGAGATTCCACAAACACAGGAGGGCAGCACAACATGGGAGAGTGACAGTGAGGCGCGGAGTGTCCCTTGTGGGTCAGATGATGCATCTTCAGGCACAAGGGAGAGAAGGGTTGAACCCTCTGCCCATCATCCACTCCACTTGTAGAATTTTTCTGAGTGCATTAGATATCTACTGCTGCCTAACCAAATATTATATAAGTTAGCAGCTTAAAACAAATATTTTTTTATCTCACAGCTTCTGTGGGTCAGGAATTCAGGAGCAACTAAACTGAGCAATTCTGGTTCAGTGTCTCTTAGGAGATTTTGCTTAAGATACTGACCAGTCCTGCAGCCATCGGAAGGCTCTGACTAGAGCTGGAGAAACCACTTCCAAGATGGCTGGCTCACATGGCTATTGGAAGAAGTTTTCTTGCTGCATGGGCTTTTCCACTTTGCTCAAAAAGTAAATATCTTCTCAGAAGCCATCCTTTCACCTCACTGACCAGAATAGGTTACCTGGCGTCCCCCAGGAGAGAGAAGCTGGGAGAGTATTTGACTTTCCAGCTTCTACATTGGAAGCAAGGGAGAAGAGAGGCTGTGACTGGCTGTTGGGCATCTTCCATGGCTACTCAGCCCTGAACCAATCATGGCAAGGGGGCTGAGGGTCTCTGACTGGCAAGGCCAGGTTTATCTAATCCACATGAACACATGAACCAAGCAGGATTTGGGGGGCAAAGAAGCAGGATGTTTGCTCAAAGCAAGAGTGCATTAGAGAGTACAAAAACACTCAGCCACATAAGAGGCACAGAATGTTCCCCTGTATGGATGAACTCATAATTCTTTGAATGAGTCAGTCAACTTTGGTTCTAAAAGAAAGAGGATGTGAAGATGGGTGAGGGTAATAGTTTAGACCCAGGCATGGGGTGGGAGGAGAGTGAGGGGGATAAGAGGTCAGGGTAGAGAGCATTTCAGGGTTAGAGGATGTGCTGGAGAGGAGGAGGAAATAAGGGGTGATCATGGCTAGCCACGAATGCCAAGTTATGCTAACATTTCATTTAATACAACAGCCACATTAAGTCAGTTTTACTTGATTTCCACTAAATCCCATGTTCCAGATAAGAAAATTGAAGGCTGGAGAAGTTGAGTCATTTGCTAGAGTCACTCATTCAAAAAATGGAGATTGGTCCCCTGCCGGGTGGCTCACTGTATAAAGTGTCTTCCTAGAGCACCAAGGTCGCAGGTTCAATCTCCAGTCAGACCATGTACGAACTAAACAATGGAACAACTAAGTGGAATAGTAAGTTGATGCCTTTCTCTCTCTCTGTCTCTCAAATCAATGTCAAAAAAGAAAAAATTTAGATTGCCTACACCAGAATTCAAACCCAAGTCTTTCTGACTGTTACCAGGCTAACTCCAAAGATTCCAGGGTTAACACAGACACTGTCCTGGTTCCCCCAGATAAAAACCAGGTCCTATTAAAGTCACATGAAGTCACTCTTCCTGTAAAGATCTGAAGGCAGCGGCTGCATATCCAGCCTGTTATCTGATGTGTTTGAAGATTGGAGTTGGAATCTCACTGTGAAACATCTGCAATCCTCAAACTGAGATGAGATTTCTGACTGAATTAAAAACAAACTATACCAACACTGAGGCCAAAGAACAAGTTCCTTTAACTGTAAAGGGATTAGCTCCACCTCCCTGTCTCATCAGGGTCACAACAGATTAAACTGACCATTATGAAGCCGGTCTGCAGCAGCAGCTGGGTCCAAGGGGAAGAGTGAGCCCCCGGGTTGTCCACTCAGAGCAGAGTAACAGGAACTAGAGAACGTGGCCACCTAGCTGACTGTGGATAGCATGGGCGGTGTGTTCCCATTTCTGCAAAATATAATGTAAGTATATTCAAGGAAAAGCAAGTTAGAATGTAACCTACTGTTATCTTGGGGTGGGGAGACGTGGGATCTAGCTTTCTCTCTAGTATGGGTTCATATCTTAAAAAAAAAAAAAGAAAGAAAACAATCAATTATATTTCAAACAATAGTTACAATATCTGAGATAAGTGACATCTTAAAAAAATTAAAATAAAACTGAAGGCAAAGCCAGGCCCAAACCTAGGAGACTCTGAGGAAGGGATTCCGCTCTCCCTTCCCTGAGCCGACGCCCACGCACTAAAACCCAGCCCTAGCTCCCCGGCCTGGGCACAGCATTCCTGGGAGCGACGTGCCTCCAAGTCTACCCCCTCCTGCACAAAACACGCCCCCAAGCCCCGCCTTCGGAGGGCTGTGACCCAGACCCGCACGTGAGGAGAGAGCGAGGGGCCCCCAGGGGCCCGTAGTCAGCTCTCAGGGTGTGGCCCCACACGGTCCGCCCTCAGGGGTCTGCTCCGTGGGCGGCGCCTGGTAACGCGTGACCCGCGCCACGTGACCCGCGCCAGGCGGGGCCGCCAGCGCCGGTGCTGCAGCCGCAGCGGGAGGTGTCTGCGTAAGTGGGGAGCGGGCCGCCTAGGACCGCTGCTCGCGGGCAGGGACAGGCGGGTGTGGGCTGGGGTCCCGACGTTGCCCTAGCTTTCGACACCTGGAGCGGGGACCCTAGCGATCCGCTCGGACGCCCTCCCCCGACGGGGCCGGAGAGGCGAAGGGGTCGCCATCGGTGTAGGGGAAGCACTCCCGAACCCCACCGACGGCCGATTCGGTCACTTCCGCGTCGGGCCTTCCGACTCCGAGCGCAATGCGAGGGAGCAAATGCGCTCCGTCGGGAGCGATTACCGTGTGCTTTGGGAGCCCCCCTTTCTAGTGAGAAAACATCTCTCTCCAGCAAAGTCCACGGACCCCACCTGCCCTGGTGGCCTGAGATGAACCTATGGCCCCTCTGTCCAGCGGCTGGGGGTGGAAGAATAGGTCGAACTACAAGATTATAGTCAACATATTGAATACTAGTTACATGTATTCCCTCATTTAATATTCACAGTAGGTAGCTACTTTTCACCCTATTTTCACATAAGAGAAAACAGGCTCAGAGAACTTGGGTCCCAAGACCTGCAGTAGGTAAACTAAGGACTCGAGATTAGAACCCAGGTCTGTGCCACAGCGGCACCTCCTGGTGGGTGGTGGAGGCACTGGGCCCAGCTGTCAGTTCTTCTGAATCGAAAGTTAGTGCCTTCCTTTTCCTGGCTCAGACTGCCCCGGGAGAGGGTGTTGCTGGGGGAGAGGCCTTCTCCCCTTTCTCAACCACCTGCATCCCTTTCTCCCCTCCCTGCCCCTTACCACTGAGTCCTTTTGTTACCTGCCCCCTGCAGGACAAGATGAAGCTCATCATCCTGGACAACTATTCTCAGGCCAGCGAGTGGGCCGCCAAATACATCAGGAATCGCATCATCCAGTTTAACCCAGGACCAGACAAGTACTTCACCCTGGGGCTCCCCACTGGTGCGTTGTGGGATGGCCAGGGTGCCATGGGTTTGGGGGAGAGGAGGTTTTAGGGGGCCAGGTAGGTGGGCTCACTCAGCCAAGGGACTTTAAGAAGGGTTCTTAGGAAATACTACTGTGAGTGAACAAGTCCCCTGTCCCTGGACATACAAAACAGAGGAACCCAGCTTCCTTTTTGGGTTGGCTTAGTTGCTTCCTACTCCTGAAGACTCCTGGAGCAGGAAGAACTAGATTTTTGGCCATAGGCTAAATCAACTCTGTCAGTCATGGGCTCCTTAGCAGGATTAAGTCCCAGTGCTTTAAAGCATATTTAATGAATGAATTTCTCTTCCTGGCATCTTGGAGAGCTGCGGGTTAGGCCCACCATCCTTGGGAGAACTGAGAATATAGTCACTCAAAGCATTTTCTGTGAGGCTTAATTAAACACAGGACCTAAGTGAAAAACAGGCCCAGTTTCTTTGGGAAAAATCAGAATATTGCCTTTATAGGAAGATATTCTGTTCTTAGCTCCTTGAAGCAAATGTCCTGATTATTTCTTTCAGAAGTGGGATGGATTTGTCACAAAGACTCATACACTAGGGTCTTCAAATTTTCTCTGTAAGTGGCCAAATAGTAAATATTTTACACTTCACTGGCCATAGAGCCTCTATTACAGCTACTTGACCAGGCCCTTGTAGTTCACAAGCAGCCATAGACAATACATAAATGAACCAACATCAGTAAAACTCTACTTATGGGCACTGAAGTTTGAGTTTATATAATTTTCACTTTACAAAATAACATTCTTTTGATTTTTAAATACTCAGAGTATTCTTAGCTCATGAGCTGTACAAAAACAGCAGCAGACCAGATTTGGCCTGTGGGCTGAACTTTGTGGACCTCAGCAGTGGAGGCTTGTGGGAGCAGGGTCTGCCAGCACCTGTGAATCAACCACTGCCTTAGGCCACGTGGGGGCTGCATTTCATCCTGTTTTCTAATTGGGTAGAGTCTGGACTTCTGCTGGAACCCTCCCTAGTACCCCATGATCTGCAGAATAACATCCAAGCTCTTCAGGGTGGCATTCAAGGCCTTCCACACTGGGCCTCATTCTATCAGTCACACTTGAACCAGCACATTTCCATATAAGTTCCTTGGAACATTCTTTCTGTTTGGTGAAGCACTGAGCAGGGTTCTGGATGGAAACCTCAGAAACCAACTCTGGCTTCCTTAAACAGAAAAGGTATTTATTGGCTAGATATTGGGCAGCTTATAGAATTGATGGGAAGGACAGAGGTTTGGAAAAGGGACTAGATAGTAAATGATCTAGCCCAGGGGGCAGACGGGGAAGCTGTGTTGCTCAGGCTGTTACAGGTGCTAGGATACAGCAATGAATAAAAAAGACAAATTTTTGCTTTCCTGAAGCTTAAATTGTAGTGTTCCGGAAAGACATAATAAACAAATTAATTAGCAAAGTATAGAGTATGTTACATGGTAATATGAAGGAAAGAGAAAATGAAGCCAGGAGGGGATATACAGAGTGGCTAGGCGGGGGGTTGGGGGGGTGGGAGTTGCACTGTTGGACATGGTGGCCGGAGAGATCTGAGAAAAATTTGAGTAGAGGCCTAAGGAGGTGAGGCAGCCATGCAGATACCTCAAGGAAGAGCACTGCTGACAAAGGGAATGTGCAAAGGCCCTGAGGTAGAATTGCTTGAGCAGGATGAGTAAGGGGGAGAAAGGTAGCAAGGGGCCAGGTTATATAGAGACTTTGCTAGGACTGATTATTCAGAGAAAAATGAGAAGTCACTGGTAGAGTGTAGAAAGAGTGACCTGAATTGTGTGGGGTTCTTTCAATATTTTTCTCTTAAAAATTTTCAAATATTCAGAAAAGCTGAAAGAATAGCACTATACCACTTACCTAGATTCACCAATTATTAACATTTTGTCACATTTGCTTTCATCTCTTCTGGCTCATGTTCTGTCTACACACACACACACACACACACACACACACACATACACATACACACAGTTTTCTTCCTGAATTACTTGAAAGTAAGTTCTAGACATCCTGACATTACCGCTAATTTTCAGCACCTATCTCCTCAGTTAAGGACATTCTCATATGTAAGCACAATACCACTAAGAAAATTAAATACCTAAGAAAATTAAAACTCATTCCACAATATCATCTAATATATAGACTATATTAAAATATTTTCCCTAATTGTCCACATTTCTTTTTTTTCTTTTTTTAAATTTTTTATTTATTCATTTTAGAGAGGAGAGGGGGAGAGAGAGAGAGAGAGAGAGAGAGAGAGAGAGAGAGAGAGAGAGGAGAAGAAAGAGGAGAGGAGCTGGAAGCATCAACTCCCATATGTGCCTTGACCAGGCAAGTCCAGGGTTTCGAACCGGTGACCTCAGCATTTCCAGGTCAACACTTTATCCACTGCACCACCA
This sequence comes from Saccopteryx leptura, assembly GCF_036850995.1. Classification (NCBI taxonomy): domain Eukaryota; kingdom Metazoa; phylum Chordata; class Mammalia; order Chiroptera; family Emballonuridae; genus Saccopteryx; species Saccopteryx leptura. Next base: position 164,284,024 of record NC_089508.1, on the reverse strand, counting down.
CAGGTCTTTTTTTTTTTTCTGAAGCTGGAAACGGGGAGGCAGCCAGACAGACTCCCACATGCGCCCGACTGGGATCGACCCGGCACGCCCACCAGGGGGGGACGCTCTGCCCATCCGGGGCCTCGCTCTGTTGCAACCAGAGCCACTCTAGCGCCTGAGGCAGAGGCCATGGAGCCATCCCCAGCGCCTGGGCCATCCCTGCTCCAATGGAGCCTTGGCTGCAGGAGGGGAAGAGAGAGACAGAGAGGAGGGAGAGGGGGAGAGGTGGAGAAGCAGATGGGTACTTCTTCTGTGTGCCCTAGCCGGGAATTGAACCCGGGACCCCTGCACACCAGGCCAACGCTCTACCACTTAGCCAACCGGCCAGGGCCATTTCTTTTATAGTTAAAAAAAAATTGATCCAATGTCCAGTCAGGCTTCATACTAATCTTTAAGTCATTTAGTCTATAGTGGTCCTGCAGCCTTTTTTATGTGTTTTAGACTGACTTTAATAAGACTCCACCTGGGAGTTTGTTGCTCCTTAGAGACGTCTTCCCTGAACCCTCAGGCTAGCTTGTGTTTACCCCTGTCTCAGCTGCCATTACTGCTTCCTGTCCCCACTCTGAGACAGTGAGCTCCCCCAGGGGGGCTGCTATGCCTCTTGCTACTCTGCCTCCCACATAGTCACCGCTCAGGGGTGTCACATCAGTGATTAGGTCTGATGTTCACTCAAGTACTAATCGCAGTCATTTCAACCTTCAGTGTGCTGCACACTGGGGATTTAGCAGTGAACAAAACAGACACAGCTCTGCCCCTCTGCACAGTCCAGTGGGGGAATAGGCAGTAAACAGGCAATAGTGCATGACAGGATTGGAGCGTTTGGGACTTCAGATCTGGCTTGTTTCTCGCAGATCTGACAGGTTCTTTTTGAGAAACAGTCCTGTCTCATTACTGGGAACCCCCTTCAAGAGCTGGGGGCTGAAGGGCATTCGTGGCTGTGGCCTCTCTTGTAGGGAGCACCCCGCTTGGCTGCTACAAGAAGCTAATTGAGTACTATAAGAACGGAGACCTGTCCTTCAAATATGTGAAGACCTTCAACATGGACGAGTACGTGGGTGAGTCTTTCCCTTGCAGTCCTTACCTGATTCCTGGAGAGTCAGCACTCCTCCCCCTCACAGGCTCTGCCCTGGAATTGGAATTTGGATGTCTCAGGAAACCAGTGACATTCAATGACAAGCTCAATTACAGATGCCTGTCTCTTCTGGGCGTTTTACTCCACTATAAAATGGGGCTAATAAAACTGACTTCATAGGTTGGAAGCATTAAATGGTAGAACAGATGTGGAAGCCTCTTGTTTAGAGCAGGCACTTAAACATATTCGAGTATTTTCTCCTTTCCTCCTCCCCCAACTCCAGGGCCTTTCTGTTTAGAACAAATGATTGGAAATGGGATCGAGGCTGGGGTGTGGCCATGTCTGTGTCTGGCTTCCTCTCTAGTGTTCATCTTCTCCCCTTTCTGCCAGGTACATTGGGAGGGGAGCTGAGACTGGTGTCCTTTCCACTACTGAAAAGCTATACTCATCTTCCTCACCTCCTTCCGTGCTCCCCGCCCCACTACCCACAATTTTGTAATTTGCTTCTTTCACTTTCAACATTTTTTAAAAATTGTAGTAAAATACACATAACATAAAACATACCCTCTTAACCTTTTTTACATATAGTTGCATACAGTTGTGTCAAGCACATTCGTATTCTGCAGCCAGTCCCCATGACTCTTTTCATTTTGCAAAGTTGAAACTATATCCAATAAATACCAACTCCCCACCCCCCACTCCACCAGCCTCTGGCAGTCATCACCATTGTACTTTCTCTATGTATTTGACTACTCTACATACCTCATATAACTGGAAGCATACAGTATTTTTGTCTTCGTGACTGGCTTATTTCATTTAACGTAATATTCTTGAAGTTCATCCACGTTGTAGCACACAGGGGTGGGCAAAAGTAGGTTTACAGTTGTGAGTACACCAAACAAAATTTATTCCTTTTTTTGCGTTTTTTTTTTTTAAGAGAAAGAGAGAAGAGAGAGTGAGAAGCATCAACTCATAGTTGCTTCACTTTAGTTGTTGATTGCTTCTCGTATGTGCCTTGATTGGTGGGCTCAAGTAGAGACAGTGATCCCTTGCTCAAGCCAGCAACCTCTGGACTCAAGCCAGTGACCTTGGGATCACTTCAGTGATCCTGCACTCAAGCTCTGAGCCCGCAGTTAAGCAGTCAACCTTGGGGTTTTGAACCAGGACCTCAGCATCCTAGGTTGATGCTGTATCCACTGTGACATCACGTCAGGCCAGAGTTTATTCTTGTATTTTTTTTTTTTTTTTGGTATTTTTCTGAAGTTGGAAACGGGGAGGCAGTCAGACTCCCGCATGTGCCTGACCGGGATCCACCCGGCACGCCCACCAGGGGGCAATGCTCTGCCCATCTGGGTGTTGCTCTGCCGCAACCAGAGCCACTCTAGCGCCTGGGGCAGAGGCCACAGAGCCATCCTCAGCGCCCGGGGACAACTTTGCTCCAATGGAGCCTTGGCTGCGGGAGGGGAAGAGAGAGACAGAGAAGAAGGAGGAGGGAGGGGTGGAGAAACAGATGGGCGCTTCTGTGTGCCCTGGCCGGGAATTGAACCCGGGACTCCTGCACGCCAGGCCGACGCTCTACCACTGAGCCAACCGGCCAGGGCCTATTCTTGTATTTATTAATTACTGTATTATTTCCCATATGAGCTATAAACCTACTTTTACCCATCCCTATATGCCAGAATTTCCTTATTTATTTAAGAGGCAGGGAGAGAGACAGGAACATTGAGCCTCTCCTATATGTGCCCTGACTGGGGAATTGAACTGGCAACTGGAATGACACTCCAGTCAACCTAGCTACCTGGCCAGGGCTTTTCTTTTCTTTTTTTTTTTTTAGAGACAGAGAGAGGAAGGGAGAGAGGGGGGAGGAGGAAGGGAAGCATTTATTTGTTGTTCCACTCAGTCCTGCATTCATTGGTTGCTTCCTGCGTGTGCCTGACTGGAGATCAAATTTCCTTCCTTTTTAAGGCTCACTGTAAACATCCTTAACATTAAACATTATTCACTTGAAACATTCTTTTTCTTCTTGGCTAAAATCTCTTTTGGGGAACTGAGATAATTCTCACTACATGGTGGTCAAGTTGGGGTTCAGGCTAAACAGGTATAACCGGGGGTGAGTGTGAGGTTGGGAGGCACAGGGTGAGGGGGTGCTTGCTTCCTTTCATGGGAGGACCCAGCCTCACCCCGGGGCCTGCATCACCTCCAGAAGCCCAGAGTAATCCTGGCCTCCAGCCTGTGGTCATTCCCTTGCGAAAAGATCAAAATGAGGGTGTCCCTCAGGTCCCTGGTGTGTAGCTACTCTGCCTGATCCTGTAGTCACAAGTGATGGTGGTGGGTAGACTCTTAGGGACATCAGCTCAGACTGTCCTAAGGGGCTGAATGTGGGAGGTCTGGTGCCCAAGGCTCCTTGATTGGCATTCCCCTGAGAGCATCTCCCGGGGTCTGGGGATATCCTGGCATCCTCCTTGGGGGGAAGGCTCTGGCTCAGCCTGGGCATGACTGAGTGCAGCCATGGCCCCACAGGTCTTCCTCGAGACCACCCAGAGAGTTACCACTCCTTCATGTGGAACAACTTCTTCAAGCACACTGACATCCACCCAGAAAACACCCACATTCTGGATGGGAATGCAGCTGACCTACAGGCTGAATGTGAAACCTTTGAAGAGAAGATCAAGGCTGCGGGCGGCATTGAGCTGTTTGTTGGAGGTGAGCCTGACGCTGTGCAGGTGACGATGCCAGACCCAGCATGGTTAGAACACACATCTTCATCTCTGTGCTGGTGACAGTGGGAGACACTTATCTCTCTGAGGAGGCCGGGCAGGAGAGTGGGTCCTCTAGATCAGGGGTCTCAAACTCGCGGCCCGCATGCGGCCCGCCGAACAATTTTGTGCGGCCCGCAGACTAATCCACGAAGTTCAAAATATTTTGGATAAAATTAAGTAAGCCTAGGGGCCTACTTGTATTTGCCGAACGGCTGTGATCTTGCTCTGCGGCCCACATGCTGAGTTGAGTTTGAGACCCCTGCTCTAGATCCTGGCCCTGGTTCTGCTGCTCAGTAGCTGTGTGATCTTGGATAGCTCCTCTTTCTGCATCTCACTGCCTTGTCTATAGTGGGATGTTTGAGTCTGGGCTCCGAGATTCTATTTCCCAGTCTGGGAGTTTTATAGCTCAGTCATGGGACATATCTAAACAGAATCACAGGCTTGTGTAGTTCCAGAAGATCCCACACTCAGCCCCTGCATGCTATAAATAGCCAAGTGAACCCCGGGGAAATTATATGATTTGCTAAAGGTCAGCTGGCCATAGTAGTGGAGACAAGGCAGGAACCTATGGGGTACCCCTCTTAGGTTTGTGCCCTTGTTTGCTACTCTGGCCGCATTTCCACCTGTTCCTGGCTCTGGAGTTACCACAGGAGGGTAAAGTTAGACTGCCTTTTACCACTCTAGATTGGACATTACTTCAAAATGGGGAGGAAGAGGTCAGGAGCACTCATGTCTGAGATTATATCAACTTGGCAGCCCCTGGCCAGGCCCTCTGTATGTTTTATTCGCTGGGACTCTATGCTGGTAGCAGGACCCCTAGCTATTGTCAGGAAAGAGAGGTTTCACTTCAATGATCTGAGGAGGCAGAAGCTATTTGGAGTACCCCTCACTCAGTTTTGTTTTGTTTTTTTTAAATACTATTTTTTTAAAGATTTTATTTATTCATTTTAGAGAGAGAAGACAGAGAGAGAGAGACAGAGAGAGAAGGGGGAGGAGCAGGAAGCATCAACTCCCATATGTGCCTTGACCAGGGAAGCCTAGGGTTTTGAACCAGCGACCTCAGTGCTCCAGGTCAATGCTTTTACCCACTGCGCCACCACAGGTCAGGCTCACTCAGCTTTTTGATGGTGGTAACAAGTTAACAATGGCTGTGTGTGCCCCAGGAATGAATGGGCTGGGGGTGGGGAGAGGGGAAGATCACATGCCTAGTATACCTGCTCAGGGGGTGACTGAAAAAAGAGACATGGTTTTCAAGGAGTTTTGCAGACCCTCTGGGGAAGGAGAGGGAGTTCACCCTTGCATTGTTGGGTCATTGCCACTATCAGGGCTGTCTTAACTGTCTCTCCTGGGTAGGCATCGGCCCCGACGGACACATTGCCTTCAATGAGCCGGGCTCCAGTCTGGTGTCCAGGACTCGAGTGAAGACATTGGCCATGGACACCATCCTGGCCAATGCTAGGTTCTTCAATGGAGATCTTGCCAAGGTGCCCACCATGGCCTTGACAGTGGGTGTGGGCACTGTTATGGATGCTAGAGAGGTAAGGGCGCAAGGGGTCAATGGCCTTCATTGGGGGGTTGAACTGGTCTTTTGTTAAAAAAATTTAACTCGCCCTGGCCGGTTGGCTCAGCGGTAGAGCGTCGGCCTAGCGTGCGGAGGACCCGGGTTCGATTCCCGGCCAGGGCACACAGGAGAAGCGCCCATTTGCTTCTCCACCCCTCCGCCGTGCTTTCCTCTCTGTCTCTCTCTTCCCCTCCCGCAGCCAAGGCTCCATTGGAGCAAAGATGGCCCGGGCGCTGGGGATGGCTCTGTGGCCTCTGCCTCAGGTGCTAGAGTGGCTCTAGTCGCAACATGGCGACGCCCAGGATGGGCAGAGCATCGCCCCCTGGTGGGCAGAGCGTCGCCCCTGGTGGGCATGCCGGGTGGATCCCGGTCGGGCGCATGCGGGAGTCTGTCTGACTGTCTCTCCCTGTTTCCAGCTTCAGAAAGATGAAAAAAAAAAAAAAAAATTTAACTGTACATGTACCAACTTAGTACATTTGTATTAAAAATGAAGATATAAATAAGGATAAAATCCCAAGTGACCTTATCCCTGTTCCTCCTCCCTCTTTGGAGGGAGCCACTGTTACCAGGGGTGACTCCTATGATCACCGACTGCTCAGACTGCAGGCTCCCTGGCCTCCGCTTATGTCCCCTCTCTAGCTTCGCAGGCCAAGCAGCCCAGCACTACTAATGCCCAAATATGAATTTGCACCTGCGCAGCTCCTGAGAGGGACCCTCTAGTTCCCTGCAGGTGGTGGAGGCGCTCCAGGATGTTTGTTGTTATAGCCCTGTGCTCAGGGCTTCATGAAGTGGAAAAGGGTGATTGAAATATGTCCTACACTGAATTTAGTTAAGTTTTTCCTTAGAAAGTTAGGAAATATTTGAATTTTTTGCAGTTCCAATTTCCTACTGTCTTTCATTAGAATTTTAGAAGCATTTTTTTTTCCTTCCTGGAGTATATTTAGTGGGAAGCAGCTACAGACATTTTAGCTTTAAATTTCTTTACCCAAGTCTGTAAACAAACATCTAAGTCAGTTAAAAATGTTCTGTCTAAAGTAAACTTCTGTGAAATATGTGTGGCACCAGATTTCTACCAGGAGGAGATGAGAAGCATTAACCCGTAGTTGCGTCACTATAGTTGTTCATTGATTGCTTCTCACATGTGCCTTGACTGGGGGGCTCAAGCCGAGCCAGTGACCCCTTGATCATGTTGATCCTGTGCTCAAGCTGGTGAGCCTGCGCTTAAGCCAGATGAGCCCACATTCAAGCTAGCGACCTTGGGGTTTCAAACCTGGGACCTAAGTGTCCCAGGTCAGTACTCTATCCACTGTGCTACCACCAGTCAGATAGGAGTCTTTACCTTTTTTTTTAAGGGCACACTGGGGAAGACAGGAAGGGAGAAAGATGAGAATCATCAACTCATAGTGTGGCACTTTAGTTCATTGATTGCTTCTCATATGTGCCTTGACTGTGGGCCCCCAGCCGAGCCACCTGACCTCTTGTTCAGGCCAACAACTTTGGGTTGAAGCCAGGGACCATGGGATTGTGTCGATCCCATGCTCAAGCTGGTGACACCATGTTCAAACTGATGAGCCTGTGCTCTAGCTGGATGAGCCCACACTCAAGCCAGCAACCTTAGGGTTTTGAACCTGGGACCTTAGCATCCCAGGTTGACACTACCCATTGTGCCACCACCAGACAGGCTCTGTGCCTTTATTTTATTTAAACAAAAAGCATTACCCCAAGTCACATTAGTAGGTCTAATACTCGGAACTGAAAGTGACTAGATTAAGGGGCAGCCTTGTTGAGATTCAACCTTAACCAGACAGAAGACTCAGCATTGCTTCCAAGACTCCTTGACATCTTCTTGTGATTGTGAAAAGACCCAGCCTAGGTAGGACCTCCGACACCCAGTATTAGAACTGTTGGGAAAAGAGGCAGGGTATGGCACATCAGTTCATGGGGCACTAGCAGATTCATCATCAAAGGTGCCAGGAGGCACTGTGGAGTGGCATCAAGAACATGCACTTAGGGTTAGAAACGATCTGGGGCAAGTTACTTAACCCTGGCCCCTAACCCAGTCCAATTCCTTATCATAGAACATGGGGCTAATGGCGCCTCCTAATCTGGCTATTTGTAAAACAGTGCATGGGGAGCCTGGAGCAGAGTATATGCTAACGGCTTACACTGGTATAGAAAACAGTAGTCCTGCCTGACCTAGCAGTGACGCAGTGGAGAGCGTCAAACTAGGACACAGAGGACCCAGGTTTGAAACCCCAAGGTTGCGGGCTTGAGTGTGGGCTCACAGCTTGAGCGCAGGGTTGCTGGCTTGAGCATCAGATCATAGACATGCCCCACAGTCACTGGCTAGAGTAAGGAGTCACTCGCTCTGCTGTGGCCCCCGGTCAAGGCTCATAGAGAAAGCAATCAATGAATAACTAAGGAGCCACAATGAAGAATTGATGCTTCTCATCTCTCTCTCTCTTCCTGTCCGTCTGTCCCTATCTGACTCTCAAAAAAAACAGTAGTCCTTACAACTGTTTGGGCCAATCACACTGGAGCTCAGGTGCCTGGAGTTCTGGTTTTGCTGCTCTGCCTCCTCCGTCACAGGCTTGTTCTCTGATCCCCAGGTCATGATCCTCATCACAGGTGCTCACAAGGCGTTTGCTCTGTACAAAGCCATCGAGGAGGGAGTGAACCACATGTGGACCGTGTCTGCCTTCCAGCAGCATCCTCGCACGGTGTTTGTGTGCGATGAAGATGCCACCCTGGAGCTGAAAGTGAAGACCGTCAAGTATTTCAGAGGTGAGGGAGGGCTGGGGCTGCGTGTAGGTGGCCAGGTTCAGGATATGCCAGGAGTCGAGGGTGGATCTAGCTTTTATGCTCTGGACATTTTAGTCATCAACTTTGATTTTCATAAAAATCAAACCATGTCTCAAAAAGTCATTTCTCTTCTATCCATAACTGAGCGTCCATTTCTGGAGACGTGTTTGCTGTGAGGGGGACACAAAATGAAAAGCGGTTGCCCAGGGGCTCTGTGGTGACCTCTGTAATACTGTGGAGTTTCAGGTTGTGTATCTTCCCTGCTCCTACACAGGCCTTTCTCCTCTAGAAGAGGCAGTGAACTGTCACGAGGGCCTTCTGGTGTTCTACTTAAAAAGGACACACTGCTTTAAGCAAACTTGTGTGAAAATCCTAATTTACTGAGTAGGCAGATTAAAGCCTGACCAGGTGGTGGTACAGTAGACAGAGCATTGGACTGGGATGCAGAGGATCCATGTTCAAAACTCTGAGGTTGCAGGCTTGAGCGCAGGGTCACTGGCTTGAGCGTGGGATCATAGACATGACCCCATGGTTGCTGGCTCGAGCAAGGGGTCACGTGCTCTGCTGTAGCCCCCTGGTCAGGGCACATATGAGAAAGAAATCAGTGAACAACTAAGGAGACTAAGGAGCTGCAATAAAGAATTGATGCTTATCTTTCCCTTTCTGCCTGTCCCTGACACACACACACACACACGTGTTCTTTGCTATAAAGATAAAACTTTTTTTTTTTTTTTTTTTAATTTTATATTTTTCAATTTTTGTGAAGCCATCTTTATTAAAATATGCATGTCTCATAAATTATATCTATTTACATTGGTATTCAAGTAGAACAACTGCTTGTATACATATTAAAATCAACTATTATCTTTCATTCCATCAAACTGGCTTGAGTTTAAAGGACAGAGAACAAATTTTCTTCAAGTATAAAAAGATGGATTAAGTTTTAAGTTAAGTTGCTCTTACTTATGACTATATATTAAAATAGCCTAAGCAACTATTTACCAATGTGTGGGTCCCATGTTAGAAAAACAAATCATAATCTTTGGGAACAGAACTCCAAGTGATTCTACATAAAAAGCTAAATCTGGAAAAAAAAAACACATTTTTTTTCTACTAGCAATATGACTATCCTTCATTTTTTACAATTCAAACTTGACCTTCTTGATATTTATCATTAAGAAGATCTTTCTCTGATAAGAAAGGACAGACACACCTGTGGTAGTTAGTAAAGACATTAAAATCTGCAGAATCATTACTGGCTAATAACTGAGTAACAGATGTTGTAGCCAGATTGCCAGATTTTTCTCACATTCATATAAATGAGAAGCTTCATAAACGCTACTGGTACACAGTGTTTGCAAAATGCCCTCTCCTTCCTTCCTCTTCTGCCTTTATTCCTGTGACTAGCTTGCATCCTGAAAGGTGCAAGGGCATTAAAGGTGGGAGAGAGTGACCTATCGGGAGGAGGAAGCTGGAGAGTCAGGAGAACCTAAAGAAGGTGCTGGAGACACTGGGTCAGGTGAATCAGTAAAAGATAAAACTTTTAATAGCCAACTCTTCTCAAGATTGCATTTATAAAGTCCTGTGGATTCCAGCATTCATTGGGAAGACCAATTCTTTCCTATTCTTAGGGTGTTTTATCCTTTGGAGCCACAGAGAAAGCATGATGAATACCGATTCTAGGACAAAATGTGAGAGCCCAACAGTTGTGGAACTCTGCCTCTACCTGCATTAACTACTTTTTCTTTTAAATTTTCTTGTAGGTTTAATGCTTGTTCATAACAAGTTGGTGGACCCCTTGTACAGTATCAAAGAGAAAGAAACAGAGAAAAGCCAGTCTTCTAAGAAACCCTACAGTGATTAGCCTGTGCTAATCCTGGTGTCACGTACCTTGATGGGACAGGCACATCTCTCTGGAAACTGTCTTAGAAGGACAGAATTGTGTTTCTTTAATCCAGTATGATTACTCCAGATAAATGAGTGAGCTCGCTGTTCTGGCTGTGCAGCGTGGAGCCTAGTCCTGGAGTTCAGCTATAGGAGAAATGACTTGTTTGTAACTTGCTCTTAATCAGGAAAAAAAAAATCACTCCATAATTTTGATGTCTGCTCCACAAAAATGAGGGGTTGTTAGCTTTTTGTTCTGCCTGACACTGTTCATGTGTACAACACACTCCTGTATATGTATTCCATTATATGAATGTGCCATCTGTCAGGATTTCTGTTGTTACAAACAGATTCTCAGTGGGGGGAACAGGGACTTGTATGGGATAGAACCTCTTTGGAGAGGCTTGAGAGCCCCTTTGAGCAGGACTGCCCCTGACTTGAGATCCCTGTTCAGATGAAGGAACAAACTCTCAATGTCTGAAATCGGCATGAGGAGGCAGACCCTCTCAGGTCAGTAACAAGGGCCATGGGAAGAAAACTGCCCCTTTTTTTTTTTTTTTTGTCAGTTGTGTGTTCTTTTGTTTTGCTTTCTCGGTTGGTTTTTCTGTGAACTCTGAGGACTCCTTAGGGAGGACTTGGGACGGAAGGGCTAAAGAGAAGGCTTTGCTGATGACCTCAGAGCCCCACGGGGCCCAGCAACGTCAAACTCTTCTCCCTTAGGCACCCTCCAGCACTGGGAGGAAGGCGGAAACCCTTTTCCCGACAGAGCCCTGTGTTTTTGTTCCCAAGTGTCACTGTGGCTCCCCCTTTTTACAGACCCATTAATAAGTAGAAGGTCCACTGGGGCAACAGACACTGGCATGATTTCAGTGTGGTCTTCAGCCAAGGTGATGGGGGCTGGGGCAGGCAGCTCAATGAGTTCAGTCACAACACGAATGACATCTCCTGCTTCCCTAGTAGCTAAGTGCCAAGACGACGTACAAATGCTTCTACAGGTGCCTTTCCCACCTACAGTGCCCAGCCCCTCTAAACCCTGTCAGGTTCATGTGGCGTGCTGATGTCTCCAGAACATCAGGAACCACAACCCTTTGTCCCTTTATCTGTTGCAAGATGAGTCTGCTGCTCTGCCTTCCTTTGACTCTCAAGCCTCCCCCCTCCCTGTCTTTGTGCCTGTTCCAAGCTGCCGCCGCCTCTGCCTCTATGAAGCTCTCAGAGCCTGGCTCCGGCCTGGAAGTGCTGTTCGGTACCAGCATTCGGTCTTCAGCTTTTACACGTGATTGTGCTGTCATCCTGTTTTAATCTAATGGATCAACGAGCTTGCTTGTTTAAAATGTGGTATTTTCTATTAAATCCAGTATTTTCAAATTTGTCATTTGTGGACTTTCCCCCCATCCCCACCCAAAAGGTCAGAAGATGGTCTGGGTTCACAGTATTTTGGGAATACTGGTGAAAGAAGCTTTACATTCATTCCTTACAGCAGCTCCGTAGGAAGTCACAGTTATAGACATTGATCTTTTTCATTTACTGGGGGAAAAAGAAAATATTTCATAAAAATGAAGCACCTGTGTGAAAAATGGTAGGAAGAAATAATTGAGCAATAAATTATCATGTTCTAACCATACTTGGGATCCAAATAAGGATACGGCTGTTAAAAAATAAAATAAGGTGGATCTGTGACCAGGAGGGATATAAAAAAATACATGGTATAGAAAATAGGTTTGGCTTTTTTTTTAGTTAAAAATCAACATAATGGAGTATCTTGGGTCAATATAACCAATTGAAGTACAACTTGCAGTGGGAAGAAGGGTTTAATTTTTACCAGTTATAGTGACATAATTTATGTGCCCATAAATTCATGTACTTTAAATATAAATTCAGTGGTTTTTATAAGTATGGAGTTGTGCAAGTCCTCACCACAGTCTGTTGCCATCCACAAATGCTCCCTACTCCTACACCAGCCGGGGAAGACTGGGCTGCTGTCTCCGAATCATCTTTCCTGGACACACCATATGAATGGAATCGACAGCACGGCATCTCTTGGGTCTGGCTTCTGTCACTAAGCTTGTTTTTGAAGTTCATACAAAACGTGTGGCTGTAGTCCACTCCTTTCTATTCCTGGAGAGTATTTTATTATATGACTGTGCCATCTTGTTTATCCAGTAAAATGATAAATTTTAAAGCAGGTATGTCATAGAAAAAAATCACATTAGAATGAAATGAGAAAGGATTTAGGTTGACAGCCAAACTGGAGATGTCTATAGGAACTCGGGACCTTGAAAAGATCTGTCTTTTCCAGGCCTGTGTTTCCCCGGTGCTTCAACAATGGTGTCACCTTGCAACAACCAGTTCTTACATGGATCTGGGCCAGCCTGGGCCTCTGATACTACACAGGGCTTCTTGGACAGGAGCTAATTACATGTTTTAGGTAGGGATCACAGTAGGCCCGGAATATCTTATTGCCAGAAAACAAAGGTGCTTTAAGAAAATGAGGCAAAGCCCTGGACAGGTATCTCAGTTGGTTAGAGCATATTATATGATAATGGATTAGCCAGTTGGCCAAATTTGCAAATTTGGTGCCTTTCCTAGGAACCAAAACCTTTTCTGTGACAAGATGCTAGTGAAGCATGCATAAGTCTCCAAGATATATTGTGACAGAATGCTCAGTTCTGTAATAATGGTGGGTAAAACAGAACACAGAAATTTGGACCCCAAGGGTGCCCTGAACACAAACTAGCGATTACACATTTCCCCCAGTCCATTCAGTCTCCTTGAAGACTAATTCATATAGCCTCTTCTTCTGCTTTTTTTTGCATCTGATGACCTTGAAAGTAGAAGCAATCAGGAAAGAACAAGCTCCCACCACCACATACACCCACCTGCCAGCCCTGCCCTCATTCTCTGCCTTCTTCCTGTTACTTGCTCCTTGGCTAGTCCCTCCACTGGTGCACCAGATCCCATCTTCTCACCTACTTGAAGGCACTGCTCCAGCAAGACTCCTTTCTCACCTGCAGCATCAAATTGTCCTTTCCTGGATCACTCCTACGAGCATATAAAACAAGCTTTAAAAATAAAACTCGACCCTGTCTGCCTCTTCCTGTAATAGCCTTATTCCCTGATCTCCTTAATTGCAAAATTTCTGCAATTACTGATATTCTGACTGTAATCTTTTCCTCCCATTCTCTCTACCTGATAGTCCCAATATACATATGCTACGTCTTTTATAACTGTCTTACAGTTTTGGATATTTTGTACCTTCTTTTCCCCCATTCCCTTTTCTCTTTAAAGTTTCAGTTTAGGACATTTCTTCAAATACACTGATTCTTTCCTTAGTTTTCAGTCTAATAATGAGCCCATTAAGGGCAGTCACTGTTTTATATTACAAATGTCCCCCCACCCCCAGGATTTCTTTTTGATTCCTTTGCTTACATTACTCATCTGATTTTGCATGTTGTCCTTTCCCCATCAGACCTTAGCACATTAATCATAGTTATTTTAAATGCCCTCTCTGATAACTGAAAATCGCTGCCATATCTTAGTCTGGTTCTGATGCTTGCTTTGTCTCTTCAGACTTTTTTCCCTGCCTCTTAACATCCTTGTAATACTTTATTGAAAGCTGGACATGAAACATTAGGTAATAAGAACTGAGGTAAACGGCCTTTAGTGTGAGGTTTACGTTTAGTTTATCTGGCTAGCAGCTAGACTGTTTAATGTCTGCTACAGGTGTCAGGCTTTAATTTCTTCAGTGTCCTTGTTTTTGTCTCCACTGTTATCTCTGAATTTCCCTAGAAACTCCTTCTTAACCCATTTATGCCAGAGGTTGAAAAATTTGAAATTCTTCAGAAATTTTCCAAAACCTCAGAACACTTTTTGACAAGCTCCCAGCACACCAGTATCTGCAGCAGTGACTAACTCTGTGCACCACGTTGACATCATGTACCCTCAGGAGGCAGACATTTGTGAAAAATCAGACCTCGGCAATGACCTTGAGCGGTAGGATATAAATAACTCCCTCGTCACTACCGTTCCAATTATGGAACATGAGGCATAAATGGGTTAAAACTGTGTTTTATAGTGCTCTTAAGAGCGCTAACCCACTGCTGTATCCTGGAGCCCTACTGATGGTATGGTATTAGGGAGAAGTACTGAATCATCTTATGATTAAATCTGTTTTTGGATTTTGTTTTTGGTGGGGTTTTTTTTTTTGTATTTTTCTGAAGCTGGAAACGGGGAGAGAGAGACAGACTCCCACATGTGCCCGACCAGGATCCACCCGGCACGCCCACCAGGGGGCGACGCTCTGCCCACTAGGGGGCGATGCTCTGCCCTCCAGGGCGTCGCTCTGTTGCGACCAGAGCCACTCTAGCGCCTGGGGCAGAGGCCAAGGAGCCATCCCCAGTGCCCGGGCCATCTTTGCTCCAATGGAGCCTTGGCTGCGGGAGGGGAAGAGAGAGAGAGAGAGGAAGGAGAGGGGGAGGGGTGGAGAAGCAGATGGGCGCTTCTCCTGTGTGCCCTGGCCGGGAATTGAACCCGGGACTTCTGCACGCCAGGCCGACGCTCTACCACTGAGCCAACCGGCTAGGGCTTGTTTTTGGTTTTTAGTGAGCTAGAGACCCTGGGGTGAGACTGTCAGTCTCATAGCCATTTTTTGCCCCTGTTTTGTGAGACAGGAAGGCTAGTGGGGGCTCAAGCCATCCAATTGCCCTTCCCGTAGGTCAGAGAGGGCTCCAGCAGAGTACTTGACCCTGAGAGCAGCTTCTGCCATGGAAACTTCACACGTGATGAGTATTTCAAAATGGCTACAGGGGGATTTTTCTGCCCTTTTTCCAGTGAGATCCTGCAGGAACTTCTGGAGTTAAACCCCACTAAAGTGTGGAGGCCCCAAAGACTAATTCTCAGGGTTTCTAACTCTCCAGCTAGTCCACACTCAACCTCCAGCAATTTGTTTAAATCCTGATTAATGGCACCGGCAGCTTTTGCTATAGGTGAGCTGATCTGTATTTTCTGCATTTTCCTGTCTCTAGTTTTTGTGAGGGTCTGCCCTGTGTCCCCAGTTCTCTGGGGGATCTACAAAAAGTTGATTTTCAGTTTGTTCTGCTTTTTTCTTATTGTAGAATGCCACATTGTTTCTCAAACACTCTCCAAATTTTCACCTCCCCTCCACAGAAAGAGCACTTATCAAAGTCACCAATGACCTCTATATTAATCGCTAAGTCAATACTTAGAGATCCTTTTTGCAGTATCTGACACAGATTATTCCTCGCTTCAAACTTGACATGGCCTCTAGCTGTCACACTACTGATTTTCCTACCTTATTGTCCACTCTCTGCCTCCTTTGCTGGTTCCTCCTCATTGCCCTGACCTCTCAGCATGTGGACTGCCCCAAAACTCAGTCTCCAGTCACCTTCCTTGTACAACTCACTCCCTTGGAAATTCCATCTAGTCTCGTGGCCTTAATACCACGTATATATTGACTTCCACGTTTACAACCGCATCTGAGTCTCTCCCTTGAACTCCAGGCTAGAATATCCAGCTACCTACCTAACATCTCCACTGCGATAACTACGAGGCACCTCAAACTCATCTTCCCACAGCCCAGTCCCCGATCTTCACCTGCAGACCTGTGCTGCTAACAGGTTTCTCTACCTCAACTACTCAGACAAAAGGCCTGGAAATCAACTCTGATGCCTCACTTTCTCACATTATTATACATCTAATCCATCAGCAAGTCCTACTTATTTTACCTTCAAAGTAAGTACAAAATCTGACCATTTCTCAGGATTCCAAGTGCTAGCACACTGTTAAAGCCACCTGAACGTCTCAGCTGAGTTATTACAGTAATCTCCT
Organism: Saccopteryx leptura; assembly: GCF_036850995.1. Classification (NCBI taxonomy): domain Eukaryota; kingdom Metazoa; phylum Chordata; class Mammalia; order Chiroptera; family Emballonuridae; genus Saccopteryx; species Saccopteryx leptura. The sequence goes on along the minus strand of NC_089508.1, from coordinate 164,268,063 downwards.
AACTGGCTGTTTTAACCCTTGCTCGCCCCCGTACCCTAAAATATAAATCAGACCCTATCACACTTCTGCTCAAAGCCCTCCAAAGGCTCCTATTTCAAAGTAGAAGCCAGATTTCACTCAAAAGACCTAGGTAGTCTGCAGTAGCACCATTCCCATCCCACCTCTTACTCTTCTCTTCCTTGGTCTGCTTCAGCCCTTACTGGCGATCATGTTCCTGACCCTCTAACATGCTCCTATCCCAAGGGCCTTTGGCCTTGCAGTTCCCTCTGGCTGGACTCTTCCCGCCAGTGGCCACAGGGTTCACTCCTCTATCGCCATACCTTTGTTCGAGGGCTGATCAAGTCTTCTCCACTCTAAAATTCCAACACACTGCCTCCCCCAGCTCCTATATCCTCTCCCAACTTCGCGTCATAGTGCTCACCTTCTGATGAGCCATGTAATCTGCTTAGTGTCTGTCTCCTCCCACCAGAATTCCAGAATTTCGGTTCCACAGGGCAGGGAGATTTGTCTTTCCTACTCACTGCAACAATCTCAGCACCCAGATAAACTAAGTAAAGCTCATTGTGAGGTACTCCAGTAAATACTTGTTAAATTATTGAGTAAATGCTAGGAAACGTATTAGGTTGCAAAAGATGGAATGGGGTTGAAAGTAAGACATAATCACCTTTTAAATTTATATTCATTTGTTGTATTAATATTAATTTTGTTTGTTGATTCAATGAAGGGAAAAAAGCGCCAGGAGATGAAAAAAAGTAATGGTGCTGACTCTGTACTTTTAGCAACTTTGGCAGAATTTCACTAAGTCTTCAATGTGCACAGTCTGCTCCAAAGCAGCCTCTGGCTCAGAGAAATATGGGGATCCTTGTAATGGAAAATCTTCAGGCAGCCTGAGTAACTGCAAAGTCTAGGCTGTGGGTGCTTAAAGTTAATAATTATCACAAACATTTGTTAGGAACATCTTCAGGCCCTGGCCGGTTGGCTCAGTGGTAGAGCGTCGGCCTGGTGTGCAGAAGTCCCAGGTTTGATTCCCGGCCAGGGCACACAGGAGAAGCGCCCATCTGCTTCTCCACCCCCCCCCCTCCTTCCTCTCTGTCTCTCTCTTCCCCTCCTGCAGCGGAGGCTCCATTGGAGCAAAGATGGCCTGGGCGCTGGGGATGGCTCCTTGGCCTCTGCCCCAGGCGCTAGAGTGGCTCTGGTCGCAGCAGAGCAACGCCCTGGAGGGGCAGAGCATCGCCCCTGGTGGGCGTGCCAGGTGGATCCCAGTCGGGTGCATGCGGGAGTCTGTCCGACTGTCTCTCCCCGTTTCCAGCTTCAGAAAAATACAAAAAAAAAAAAAAAAAAAAAAAAAAAGAACATCTTCAAAGCCAGCTGTCTGACTACAACCCCTCAGCCTGGTACACTGGCTGACATTTTTACTGAGCAGACGACATGGGTACTCCTGCCAAAAGGTACTACCATGACACAATTTCTCTATCTTATTTAGGAACTTCAGCTAAACTTATTTTCTTTACTTCAGTGGCAGCAGACAAGTGCTACTATCAGGAGTGACACCTTTCTACATGTAACAGCTAGATGTCAACTATGGTTCAATTACAGTTTTAAGTGGTCTTACAGTTTTTCTGTTCCTGCCTTGCTGGTCTCATTAGATGCCATTCTACCTACCATGTGTATAACAGACTATAATGAAACAATGAGGGAAATTAAAAGCCCAGAAATAAAACTGCTTCTGTAATAGTCTTAACAATTTACTGTGTTTTTATAACATGGAAACTACTGCCACCTGCTGGTGACAAAGTTACTACTTGGTGGAACCTCAGAAATTCCTGCCAAAATTTAAAAATTCCCTTCCAAAGCAGGCAGCCACATGAATGGCTTTATGATTATCCTATCTGATTAACTCTAACTCCCTTAACATAAAAATATGACCTTGCTGTTAGTGTTACATGTCGGGGACTATGTCTGCCAACTCTTTTCTCCATTATTATTCTCAAGAGGAAGGGATGTGTATTTTAAGTATATTTATTTTAAGTAAAAAAAATTACTTAAAAATTAAATAACACAAGATGTATCTCAATTGATCGACCAAGGCAGGCCCTTAAGTTAGTTTGATCATAAGCTTAAAACATCACAAGACCTCTATTTTGACTTTAAAAAGTTATTTAGTAACTTATTTATTTTCATTTATCAGTTCTAGATCCAAACCTTTTACATAAACCAAGAGACGAGGCCTCTTCAAACTAGCTCTGGGCACGGTGAACTGGCAGTCTGCATTGGGACTCTGCTCTCACTCACCAAAAGGACTCAAGAGGTTCCTGTCAATTTATGGCAAGTCTCAGCCCACTTGTAAAAATGGCCTTCATGAAATTAAGCTAGATTCAAAACTCTTTATTTACTTGCTTTCTTTTTTTTTCTTTTTTTCTGAAGCTGGAAACGGGGAGAGACAGTCAGACAGACTCCCGCATGCGCCCGACCGGGAGCACGCCCACCAGGGGCAACGCTCTGCCCACCAGGGGGCGATGCTCTGCCCCTCTGGGGCGTCGCTCTGCCGCGACCAGAGCCACTCTAGCGCCTGGGGCAGAGGCCAAGGAGCCATCCCCAGCGCCCGGGCCATCTTTGCTCCAATGGAGCCTTGGCTGCGGGAGGGGAAGAGAGAGACAGAGAGGGAGGAGGGGGCGGAGGTGGAGAAGCAAATGGGCGCTTCTCCTATGTGCCCTGGCCGGGAATTGAACCCGGGTCCCCCGCACGCCAGGCTGATGCTCTACCGCTGAGCCAACCGGCCAGGGCTTATTTACTTTCTTGATATACCGACCTTCAAACTCCTTTGTTTCTAGGGCACTCGGGGGATTACCTCAATCTTTCATTTTACTAAGAGACAAAAGTACTCTACCCAAAACTTAAAATGAGCTCCTAACTCATGCCTCAAAATTAAAACTTTACAAGCCCTTGACCACAGAACACATATCAGCAACTCTGTTCTAGTTTTAAGACAATTTCTTAATTATTTTTATTTTTAAGATTAAGCATCCTCATTAACAATCCAGAAACAGTCACTGCTGACTCTTTGGATATACACATAAAATGGTTAAAAGTGATTCCCAATTTTCAATGACAAGTTGGTAAAAAGAACATTTTTACAGCTGCAGATGACTTCTGTCCTTTAAAAAAAATAAATCTTGTTTAGCTTGGCCAAGCGGCGGCAGCTCCTACAGAAATCTGAGGGAGAGCGCCAAATAAATCTTAATTTGCTACCAAACCACTTAATTTACTACCAAACCAAAAGGAAAGACAATTTTTCAAAAAGCCAACAAAACCCAGAAATAGGGATCTAGGCAAGCCAAAATTATCCCCTAAACAGCGCTGTTGCAAGAAGAGTGGGGAACCCAATTCCCGAAGCTACCAGAGAAGACCTGTAAAAAGAACTTGGGGTGGAGTTCAAAGAGCAGATAATTAAAGAAAGCTCAGCCTGTTCAGGTTGGGAATTTATTAGGCTTTCTCCTATTCCAACAGAGGAAATAAAAATAAGAGCTTCTGGGGTTGATATTAAAATTGTCCTTACCAACAGAAGGCTGGGAGAGGGTAAAAGGGGAGAATGTAGGGTGAAAGGCAGCAAAGACAAGTTGTTTTGAATCTTTGCTCTACTGCCCAGGAAAGCCAAACAGGACTGAAATTCTTCTGAGCCAGTGTCATCAACTAATAGATGTGGCTCAAAACCAGTGGACTATATACCACTGACAAATATCAGGCGACCCACAGTGTTTGTGGTATTAAAAATATTTTTAAAATGAGAAATTTCTATTCTGAAAAGCAGTAGACCAAAATGACACTGGGCCATCCAATCAGTTATAAAGGGCTCCCTCCACAGAGAACTTAGCAGAAATTTAGGTTAGAAGGAATGTAACATGGAGTGAGATCAGGATCTCAGTATAATTTTAATAAGGCTCCTCCCCACCCCAGCTGTAAGGAGTGGTACTGAGGGGACTCTCACAGAATGTCTTACAGGGATGCTTCTCAGAGATAAAAAGGCCCATAAGTTAACTCTTGACCCCTTTCCTTACCTCAAGCTTGCAGAAGAAAATAAATATTAAAACTTAATTATTCAGAGCTTTGGGAACATAGTAATATTTAATATTCTCTAGTTTTCATTTTCTGAACCTTTGGCTTATAATTTTCTCAAATATGTTACACTGAAAAATGTACGAACATGCCTTAATCAGTAGTACCACATGAAAATATAAACCTCATTCTTATCTGCTACACTGGAATAGTGAATGAATAGTAACCCTAAATATCCTGCAAAGTTACTCTATATACTCAACAAAGATTAGGGCAAACCATTTCACTTCCATATCTTGAGCAGTAGGAATTAACTAGTCTTCAATCTCATCTTCCAAAATATCTCCATTAACATCCACGGCATGGAACAACCTGGAAAAATGTAAGGTACAATGTTATAAACTTGGAAGAAACTATAAATAATTTCTTTCCCTCTCTCAAAAATACTTTGTAGCCCTGCCTGGATACCTCCGTTGATTAGAGCATCTTCCTGAAGTGCAGAAGTTGCTCCTGTCTCTCTCCTGCTCACTCCCTTCCTCCCTCTAAATTCTTTTTTTTTTTTTTTTAGAGAGAGAGAGAGTCAGAGAGAGGGATAGATAGGGACAGACAGGAACAGAGAGAGATGAGAAGCATCAATCATTAGTTTTTCGTTGCGACACCTTAGTTGTTCATTGATTGCTTTCTCTTATGTGCCTTGACCCGGAGGGCTACAGCAGACCGAGTGACCCCTAGCTCAAGCCAGCGACCTTGGGTCCAAGCTGGTGAGCTTTGCTCAAACCAGATGAGCCTGCACTCAAGCTGGCAACCTCGGGGTCTCGAACCTGGGTCCTCTGCATCCCAGTCCGACACTCTATCCACTGTGCCACCACCTTGGTCAGGCCCTCCCTCTAAATTCAATAAAATAAACATTAAAAAAAAAACCTTTCTGTTCTCTTCTATTAACATCATTATCTTTTCCTTTCTTTTAATCTTCCACTGAGGAGGACTAAAATATGGGTCCCTCTGAACAAGTTGCCTTGAAGTTTATAAGAATAGTCCTCTTAGGATCCAGACAAATTCTCTAGGGCCAATGAGAAACAATAATGGAAGATGAGTATCACAAAACCGGTAATCAATGTATACAATGTGTGGAATAAGCCAAGACTAGGGAAGTCAGACAATCTCCAAGTTGATTTCTTTTAAGAGACAGTAACTATTGCATACTAATCACTCCATTCTTTCTTCATGGTCCTTGCACTCTCCATTTGTAGAACTTTTTATAGCTGCCAACTTGCCTTCCTTCCCTTATGTCACCTAAAATTTAAGCAGATTTCAACACTAAACTTCCAATGGCTCATGTATAAAGGTTGTTTAATTTCTCTGACAGTCTCATAACACCAATGACAGTATGTACTATGTAGATGCCTATTAACAAAGATCATCTAATCAACTGATGCTGAATTTGGAGTGAGTGGAGATCAGGATATTCACACTGGGCCAAGGAATCCCCATGGATCACTTAGAAGTATTATTTTAAAAAATGTTACTTTGGGCCCTGGCCGGTTGGCTCAGCGGTAGAGCGTCGGCCTAGCGTGCGGAGGACCCAGGTTCGATTCCCGGCCAGGGCACACAGGAGAAGCGCCCATTTGCTTCTCCACCCCTCCGCCGCGCTTTCCTCTCTGTCTCTCTCTTCCCCTCCCGCAGCCAAGGCTCCATTGGAGCAAAGATGGCCCGGGCACTGGGGATGGCTCTGTGGCCTCTGCCTTAGGCGCTAGAGTGGCTCTGGTCGCAACATGGTGACGCCCAGGATGGGCAGAGCATCGCCCCCTGGTGGACAGAGCGTCGCCCCTGGTGGGCGTGCCAGGTGGATCCCGGTCGGGCGCATGCGGGAATCTGTCTGACTGTCTCTCCCTGTTTCCAGCTTCAGAAAAATGAAAAAAAAAAAAATGTTACTTTGGCCTGACCTGTGGTGGCACAGTGGATAAAGTGTTGACCTGAGGTCACCAGTTCGAAACCCTGGGCTTGCCTGGTCAAGGCACATACGAGAGACGAGTTGGTGCTTCCTGCTCCTCATCCCCCTCCCCCCACCTTTCTCTCTTTCCTCCCTCTAAAGCCAATAAATAAATTTCTCTTTTTAACTGACTTTAGAGAAGAGAAAGGAGAGAGCAGGAAAGAGACAGGAACATCTATCTATTCCTGTATGGGCCCTGACCAAGGATCAAACCAGCAACCTTTGCACTTTGGAATGATGCTTTAACCAACTGAGCCATCTGGCCAGGGCAATAAAATCTTTAAGAAAAAAAAAAAGACTCTAAATCTAATCCAACTTCTGTCTAGACCTAACTTTTAGTTTATAGAACACAGGACAGAGAAACAAATTAAAAGATACCATGGAGAAACAAAACTCTACAATGTTGTAAGATGTTATACAGGGAACTGGTCTAGACTTTTCAAAAAGTCAAAATTCTCCTCAACATATATTAAAAAACGTAGGCAAAATGTTACATGAAGGAACTAAGGAGACAGAACCAAATAAAATGACTGAACTCAATCAGATCCTGGTTCATAAAACAACTTTAAAAGATATTTTAAGGGATAATTGGGAAACTTTAAATATGTTTATTAGATGATAACGTGATTGTCATTAATTTTTAAAATTTTTTAAAGATTTTATTTATTCATTTTAGAGGAGAGAGAGAGAGAGAGAGAGAGAGAATAGGGGGAGGAGCTGGAAGCATCAACTCCCACATGTGCCTTGACCAGGCAAGCCCAGGGTTTCGAACTGGCGACCTCAGCATGCCAAGTCAATGCTTTATAGCCACTGAGCCCCCACAGGTCAGGCTGATTGTCATTAATTTTTAAAAGTATTATTGTTATGTAGAATTTTCTTATCTAAGGCCATAAACGTGGAAGTATTTAGAGATGAAGCATCGTATCTCCAACTTAGGGAAGAGTTCAGCAAAAAAGTTAGAGGACAAATATGGCAAAACACTATCAACTTTAATTTTGGTGGACATTCCATTACCCTACTATTCATAGGCCTATCCTTTCAACATTTCTGTTTGAAAATTTTTACAATAAAAAGGTAAGGAGAATTAAAAAAAAGAAAATTTACATCATAAAACTCATTTTTAAGAAAATAGTATAAAACTGCATATATATAAGAAAATGCGTAAGAGAATTCTCTAATAAGCAAAGCACCAAGTCAAACATTGGATCTGTAGTCTGCACATCCAGGGCCAAACAGTGCTGTGGCACCTGGGGAATTCTGTGTGTTGTGTACGTACCGGTTAAAACACGGGGAAGCAGGATCAGTGAAATGTTTATACGGGTTTGCTCTAGAGAGAGAACCCATGCAGATCCAGCAGAAATACTGCATACAGCCAGTACATGTCATCTTGTTACATCCATCTAATTTCTGGTGGGAAAGACAGAAAGGGAAAAATATCAAGGCTGTGAAAGCAAGAGAAGCGCACATGCCAAAAGGATTCATTCAGTAAGGCAGTCTCTCCTAGCCCTCTTCTCAGACTGGGCTGAGATACACGGTAACACATTGATGATTATTTAATGCTTACTTTTTTTTTTAATTTTTAATTTTTTTATTTTTTACAGAGACAGAGAGTGAGTCAGAGAGAGGGATAGACAGGGACAGACAGGAAGAGAGAGAGGAGAAGCATCAATCATTAGTTTTTCATTGCACGTTGCAACACCTTAGTTGTTCAATGATTGCTTTCTCATATGTGCCTTCAGCAGATCAAGTAACCCCTTGCTGGAGCCAGTGACCTTGGATTCAAGCTGGTGGGCTTTTTGCTCAAACCAGATGAGCCCGTGCTCAAGCTGGCGACCTCGGGGTCTCGAACCCGGGTCCTCTGCATCCAAGTCCGACACTCTATCCACTGCGCCACCACCTGGTCAGGCTTAATGCTTACTTTTTTGCAGTACAAGTAAAATAGAAAGTGTGTAAAGTAGATACTTAGCAAGTTCTCTTCTGATAAACTCTAGATACAAATCAAACATGCACAGAGTGGGGCAAAAGGAGGTTTAAAGTTGTGAGTACAGTATACAGAACAGTTTATTCTTGTATTATTATTTATTTATCAGCTATTGTACTATTATTTTCCATATGAACCGTGAACCTCCTTTAGCCCACCCTTTATTGGAAGAAAAAAACACAGTACAGATAAGGGATGACTCCTGTAATGGACTGGAACAGTAGAATGAGATACAAAGATATATTTCGATTTTAAATTTTTTTATTTTTAATTTTCCAAAGTTGGAAACGGGGAGGCAGTCAGACAGACTCCCACATGCGCCCAACCAGGATCCACCCGGCATGCCCACCAGGGGGCGATGTTCTGCCCATCTTGGGGTGTCGCTCTGCCACAACCAGAGCCACTCCAGCGCCCGAGGCAGAGGCCACAGAGCCATCCTCAGCGCCCGGGCAAACCTTGCTCCAATGGAGCCTTGGCTGCGGGAGGGGAAGAGAGAGACAGAGAGGAAGGAGAAGGGGAGGGGTGGAGAAGCAGATGGGCGCCTCTCCTGTGTGCCCTGGCTGGGAATCGAACCCCTCCCGCACGCCAGGCTGACGCTCTACCACTGAGCCAACTGGCCAGGGCCGGTTTCGATTTTAAAACATTAAGATTTTGTCAAGAAGCAATGTTATCTATTTTAGCTCAGATTAATGAGAAAATGTCTCCATTTCCTAAGCATATACTTGTTTAATAGGCATGTTACATTCCAGGATAACTAGTTCTGAGGAGAAGTCAAGCTTAGTGTGTGTGTGTGAGAGACAGAGGCAGAGACAGAAAGAGAGAGAGGGGCAGATAGGGACAGACAGGCAAGCAGAGATGAGAAGCTTCAATTCTTCATTGCAGCACCTTAGTTGTTCATTGATTGCTTTCTCATATGTGCCTTGACTGGGGGGCTACAGTAGAGCGAGTGACCCCTTGCTCAAGCCAGCAACCATGGGGTCGTTTCTATGACCTCACGCTCAAGCCAGCGAACTCAGGGCTTCAAACCTGGGTCCTCTGCATCCCAGTCTGATGCTCTATCCACTGTGCCACCACCTGGTCAGGTAGGCTTGATTTGGGGGAGGGGGGGTTGTTTGGGTTTTTTTTACAGAGACAGAGAGAGAGTCAGAGAGAGGGACAGATAGGGACAGGCAGGAACAAAGAGAGATGAGAAGCATCAATCGTCAGTTTTTTGTTGTGACACCTTAGTTGTTCATTGATTGCTTTCTCATATGTGCCTTGACTGTGGGCCTTCAGCAGACCAAGTAACCCCTTGCTCAAACTAGCAGCGACCTTGGATCCAAGTTGGTAAGCTTTGCTTAAACCAGATGAGCCCGCGCTCAAACTGGCGACCTCAGGGTCTCGAACCTGGGTCCTCCACATCCCAGTTCGACGCTCTATCCACTGCGCCACTGCCTGGTCAAGCGATTATTATTATTATTCTTTTAATCACATAGATGAGTTAAGAGTTGACTGTAGCTCTATTAGGACCTCCTCATAACCCATTCAATTTTGAGGGGGATATGATGCGAGAACAAATTGTCACTGTATGAAAGCACTTTAAAAAGGGACATCTATGGGCCCTGGCTGGCTGGCTCAGCGTTAGAGCATTGGCCTGGCGTGCGGGGGACCCAGGTTCGATTCCCGGCCAGGGCACATAAGAGAAGCGCCCATTTGCTTCTCCACCCCCCTCCTTCCTCTCTGTCTCTTTCTTCACCTCCTGCAGCCAAGGCTCCATTGGAGCAAAGATGGCCCGGGCGCTGGGGATGGCTCCTTGGCCTCTGCCCCAGGCGCTAGAGTGGCTCTGGTTGCGGCAGAGCGATGCCCCGGAGGAGCAGAGCATCGCCCCCTGGTGGGCAGAGCGTCGACCCCTGGTGGGCGTGCCGGGTGGATCCCGGTCGGGTGCAAGCGGGAGTCTGTCTGACTGTCTCTCCCCGTTTCCAGCTTCAGAAATATACCAAAAAAAAAAAAAAAAAAAGACATCTACATACGTTTAAGGTTGATAACAATAGCTTCGCATCTTCCAAGTAAGAAAGTTTAACAAATACCAAGAGTGTTTTCTTAATTACTCATAAAATTACCGTTAATAGGCTTCTTGAGACGATCATAACATGCCTGCTAGTGTATTTACCTCTATGGGAGTCCCACAGCATGGGCAGCTCTTCGAGTTCTTTTCTAGCCACTCCCTACTTTCCATTTCTTCCAGCGCCTTCTGAATCACCCTCTTACCATACCTCTGTTCCAAAAATCTTTTACTGGCTTCATCTGCTTGCAGGTATTCATTTTGTAAGTCTATTAATTTCTCTAGAAAGTGAAATGGAAAATTAACTTTTATACAACTTTGCAATACTGATTAAAAACCATTACAAATGGCCATAACCTTTGACTACTCAATAATGCTATGCCTGGGACTTTATCATAAGGAAATAATCGGAAGTAGTTATGTGCATGAAAACACATAATAATGGTAAACAATTAAATGTCCAAGGGAATAATTATGTGTGAAAGAGCCATTGATGACATAATACTCAGTTATTAAAAACTTACAGTTAGGCTGGCTACAGCTCAATTAAGATATACATTATAAAATTTAGAAAAGAAACATATATTTAGGTTATAACTAGGTCAAAATTCGACATGCGCAAATGACAAAAAATGAAAAGAAATTCTCCAACTAGAAAAGCTGGACTTGCTAAAAGTGGTAGGTTATCTTTTTCCTTTAATTTTGACTTATTCTTGTTGACTTATTTGTGCAACTAGTAGTAAACAGTTAGGTTTGACTTATCTAAAAAACGCAAAGGTTGAAACAGATACTGATTCTCCACTATGTCAGCATCATTCGTGCTATAAAAGTTTCAAATCCTGACTTTCAATTCTATATTTATCTTCTCACAGACCAGTATACCAACTGGAACAACTTTGAAAGGTGCTACAATACAACATTTCTTCCTTGCAATAACCCTATTATCATCATCGCTGTTAGTCTGAGAAAGGCTAAGTCACCAAAGTCCACTTAAATTGATACCAAGGGCTTGATTTCTCAGTCCTTATGTAGATTAGAAATGGCAAACAGGTTTCACCTCTTGTGCCTATTTCAATAGTGGGTGGCTTTTTGAAGTGCTGTGTTGAGGAACATTCAGAGGCCTCCCTGAGCTCAAAGAGGAAGCACTCAATGATGGATCAGACAGATGTGACAGCTACACATCTGCCAACCAGGATCTCCATTATTACATGTTCATAGATGAAAAGTACCTTGCATTCCTTCCCTGAACTGTTGTTCTCCCGATACCCGCGTGGCTTGTTTCCTGCTTTCCTTCAAGTCTTGACTCAAACCCCCTTGCCAGTGAGCCTTCCCTGACTTCCCAAAGTAAAATCCCAAGCCCTTTCCCTTCAGAACATTGCATATCCTGTCTCTGTTTAATTTCTTTTTCCTCCTTAGCACTTCCTCACATCTGATATTCTTATTTATGTTGTCGGTCTCCTCCATTAAGTCCCATGAGGGCATTTGGTCACTACTATAGCCACAGAAGCTAGGACAGTACTAACACAAAACTATCTGTTGAATGAACACTTCTAAATGGAAAACTGGAGTGATTAAGTTTTAGGGTTGTTTCGTTTTTTGTTTTGGAGGGAAAGGGGCAAGGGGAACTGAGTTCACAGTTACCACTTACCAGCAGTGAGCTTACATGGAGAGACGCCATGGTAGGTCAATCTGCACAAGGTACAGAAGGCGAAATTGCAGCTGGAGCAGATGCCCATGGTGCCGCCAGGCTCCTGCATCACAGGCAACTGGCAGCATGGGCGGGGGCAGTACACCACGTCTGCCATCAGATCCAGAGTGGACTGGAGAAGAAGTCGATCATAACGGGCAAATAACTCTGCTTCCACTAGCTCTTTGACCTAAAGGAAAATATTTTAAAACACATAAGTCTGACAATTTCCCAACCATTTCTGATCCTGAGATATCCTTGGGCTACTGGTACAAATTAGATGCCTATAAATTGAACTTCCTACACCTCACTTTAAGATTGACCAGGTGGTGGCACAGGGGATAGAGCATCAGACTAGGATGCAGAGGACCCAGGTTCAAAACCCTGAGGTCGCCGGCTTGAGCACAAGCTCACCAGCTTGAGCACAGGGTCACTGGCTTGAGTGTGGAATCATAGACATGACCCCATGGTCGCTGACTTGAAGCCCAAGGTTGATGGCTTGAGCCCAAGATCGCTGGCTTGAGCAAGGGGTTACTCGTTCTGCTGTGACCCCTTGCTCTAGCCCCCCCCCCCCCCCAGTCAAGGCACATATGAGAAAGCAATCTGAACAACTAAGGAGCTGCAATGAAGAATTGATGCTTCTCATCTCTCTCCCTTCTATCTGTCCCTATCTGTCCCTCTCTTTCTCTTTGTGAAAAATAAAAATCAAACCAAGTATGGCAAATCTCTGTCTTGATCTACACATTCATCAAAACTAAGCAAACTGTACACTTTAAATAGGTACATTTAATTTGATTTTTTAAAAATCACACCAAGCAGGGTTGAAGCCTGTAAATGATTTGGTTAAATATTCTGAGGGATATCCCTTTCAAATCCCAACCTCACACAAAAACAGGCTAATGATTCCCTAAAGTTGATGGCATCCTAGTAAATACATAAATTAAGTCACCAGAATTACTTTATACTTTTTCAATGTTTGTTCGTCCCTATTGAGGATTGCCCATTCTGAGCAAAGAAAACATTTATTTATTTACTTACTTATTTTATAGATAGATTGATTTTAGAAGACAGAGATAGGGGGCAAGGGAAGAAGGGGGAAAGAAAGGAAAAGAGGGAGAGAGGGATACAGAGGGGGAGAGAGAAAAGCATTCCTTTGTTGTTCCACTTAGTTGTGCATTCACTGGTTGCTTCCTGTATGTGCACTAACAGGGGACCCAACCCACAACCTTGATGTTTCAGGACAACGTTCTAACCAACTGAGCTAACAGACCAGGGCCCAAAGGAAGCATTCATGTATGTTTAAATGAGAAAGCAAAACCACAGCATTCTTGATGAATACAGTGAAACAACTTGTGGGCTGGCTCCAAGGCCTCACAATGCACTGATGAGCCCTATCAAGGAAGTTCCTAAGGTCTCTCTTTGTAAAAGAAAATTAGAAAGCAGCTGTCAATAAAGAGTTACCTGACCAGGAGTGGCCACTGAAGGGCACTTGGGTTCTGGGCAGTTGAGGCATTGAACTTGGCCATCTCTAATCTGGATTTCAAAGTAGTCTTTCAGACAGGCTTTGCAGTACACATGCCTGCACTCCAAGAAGTACATGCATTCACTACCCAGCTTCTCACAGAAACAGATATTGCACAGGAACAATTTACTATTAAAGCATTTTATCTGCTGAGCTTGATCAAAGTCCAAGATTTCCTGGATCAGACTTGACAATGATTCCACATCCTGCACAGCTCTCTCATCCACAGCTTCCTCTTGGTCTACATCAGATCCAGCAGCTCCTCCAAAATCTAGCTCTGTGTTGGCAGAGGCTTGAGCCTTCCTTCTCTGAACTTTTTTCTGAGACTCAATCTTGAGCTCAAAAGGAGAGACAATATTCAGGTACCCTAGGGTCTCTTCCTTAAGAAACTGCATCCAAGCAAACAGGACCACACTGCCACGGTGTTCTTCCCACAGGTTGTCTAAGTGCTTGCAGAGAGCAGAGAGCTAGGAGAAAACACATGAGGATGCTGGTGAGTTGGAAAGACCACAATGCCTTCAACTGATTTCCCTTGAAATCTTTAAGGTAGGCTCTTACAGGAAGCTAAAGGAAGTACCATGAAAACAAGAGACAGTACAACTTCACAAGATGTAGAACTAGGTTTACATATGTGCCACTGAACGGAGGACTTTTTCTGTTCTTTCATTGTTATGTTAGTATTGCTATATACCTCATGTAGGAGAAAGAGATCCAGTTCTAAAATGAACTATTTCTATTCCTGTGGAGTCCTAGCCCTGTACATACCTGCAATAGTGGTTAGAAAGAGAACAGTTTAAAAGTTTTAAAATTAATTCTAAATTGCAGTTCTATCAAAAAGCCAACTCATGGGAAAAGACTCAGTAACAGGCTCCAACCTCAGAGTCCTTGTTACTCAGATTTCCAAGCTGGTTTTAACTGAGTAACTAGGGCTTATACCAGATCCTGGTGAATGGAGGCAGGCAGACTGATACTGAAGCTGGACATGATTACAAGCCCTCAACATGGTTTGGCTGCCATGAATTAAGTTCACTTTCCTGGTTCAATCCTGATCAGAGTGCACAGGAGCAGCACCCATCTGCTTCTCCACCCCTCCCTCTTTCTCTCCCCCTCCCACAGCCATGGCTCACGCAGTTTCAGTAAGCTGGCCCTGGGTGTTGAGGATGGCTCCATGGCCTCACCTCAAGTGCTAAAATAGTTTGGTTATTGAGCAACAAAGCAGCAGCCCCAGATGGGCAGAGCATCACCTGGCAGGCGGGCTGCCAGGTGGATCCTGGTTGGGGTGCATGCGGGAGTCTGTCTCTGCCTCCCTGCTTCTCACTTAATTAAAAAAGCAAAAAAAGATTAGACAACTCATGCTTTCCTACATTTACATGAATATGCTTATGAGATCAACCACACTTTTTAGAAACCTGCTGAAAGCTGTAAGATGGAATAAACACTAAAAAGAAGCTCTGAGCTTTGTTTGAGCCACCAAGTCCAATAAAGAAACTATTCTTCTTCATCTTCTTCTCTAGCCCCTTCTCAAGAGGCCTCTAGGATGCACATAAATGCAAGAAAGGGGGAAACATAAAGAAGAAGAGGAGAGAGACTGTCTATGTATATATATTGATGGAGGAATAATGGAAAACACAAGAAAACTAAACCTACTTTTCTGCTATTTACCAACCCCAATGCAATGAAAGGTCCCTGTGTCAACTTCCCTGTCAACAGGTGAAATTCATAATGCCAAGGAATCAGGGCCCAGCAACAAACAAGAACCAATCCAAGAAGGAGCATAGGAGGCCAATTAAATGTCAATTATATACACAAAATGTTTATTTGATAGAAAACCCTACTGCAATTTTAGAAACTGTAATTTTACATATGCAAATTCACACTGTAATTTTACATATGTAAGTTTATATACTGTAATTTTACCTATATAACCCAAAATAATGAACAACTCTAGTCTCCCTATGGCCTCCAAAGCCAGCATTAAGTAGATTCTATTGCAATATATGGCTGGAATCCGAAACTACAACCACACAGCCAATTAATCTGTCCTGTGTTGTTCATGCATGAATGTATATGCATGCATACATATGCATGGATGTAAAGTATCAAGAGCTCTCTTGAGAAATGGCACTATAAATATCTAAATAATTCAGTCAACTGTCAGTGATCTAAATGTCAAACAGACTTACTATTGGAAAGTGGCCAGATAACTCAATGTCTAGCATGGATTCCCTCTGGCACAGTTATTTTATATGTATTATCTTTTTATTAAAGTTTAATTTTGTCCGTAAACCTCAATTTTATAAAAGCACTCTCATCTAAAAGATTAGACTGTTGGGGCAGGGACAAAAGGGGGATTCAAAACTACCTGGTCAGAAAGGAAAAACTGACAAGCTGTTCCTTCCGGTCAGTAACTGACAACTTTTGTCTTAATATTCACAACCGAGCAATCTTTATCATGACTTCTAGAAAAGTAACTGCTATTAATGCATTATCTACCCCAGAACACTTTATATTAGCTTAAAGTCATACTTACATCTCAGTCAAGAGTTGTTTGTTACTTGGAAAGAAATATAACTGGGAGGAAATGATGGCTCATAAGGTCTCAAACCTTCACAAGCTATCTATAGGAATCATACATACTGCTCAGAAAAGTTAGGGGATATTTCAACATGAATATGAAGCAATAAGGAAAAAAAAGAAGTGTTTATTTTTTAATTAAACAAGAACATCAAAAAAGCAAACAAGTCAAAGAAAGTTGTTTGAATATCAAATGAGATGCAAAACCAACTTTTATTTCATTGGTGAAAATGCACCACACGAAAGGCTGAAAGTACTGGAGTATCTGCACGTTCCCTGATCCCCTCATTTTTGTGAGCAGTGTACATTTCTATTTGAATGTAATTACATCTATGTGAGAGACGAGTCAAGTATTTTTTCTGATTATACAGATTTTAAAAAAGAAAAGCACTTATATAGTCACTTGGGAAGTTTGTTTATTCTAACTATATTAGCTCAATTTTGTCTTCCTAATTATAATTAAATCTTTCTCTTAAGAAATGCATAAGAAACTAAGAAAAAAAGAGTAATTCCAACATCTAAGGAAAATGAGGAGGACCTTATAGTTTCATCACAATACAGATTAAATGGAAAAATAGTAAGGCAAGAAAAGAAATAATATACTTGATTAGAAAGTACTCCCACCACAATTCATAAGTGATTAATCATTTTAATTACTGCCATTCCTTTCTAAAACACCAAACATTTTCAATTCATTAACATTAGGATTGATGAAGGCAAGGGAAAAATTACAAAATCAAAGCCATTTGTTCCTCATGCACTGAAGTCAAGATCAAGGTAGTCTTCAATTAAAGATGATTTTTTTAAGTTTCTAAAAATGGATAGCAGAAATTAAGTTTCGGGTCTAACCTGAGTTGGTGACAGCCATTTGCCACTAAGTGTGAATGAAGGTGGGGAGGAGGATGGATAATCTGGTGGCAGTTCAAAGTTCAGCACAAGTGGAGGCAGAAAGCAAATGGTGTATTCAAAGCCACTATTCTGGAGACACTCATTTGAATTGCCTGAACCAAAAACAAAGATTAGAAAGGATCAGTGGGTCAACACTTGAGTGTCCATTACTGCTGAGCAGTGCTCAAGAAAGATTCAATGCTTTTGTTGAGGGGATAAAAACCCTCCCCCAAAGCACTATTTCCTGAATTTAACTTCGTAGCCGCCACCTTTAAAAATAAATCTTGTAAACCCTTGGAAAATCTACTAAACACCATGAGATTTATAATGAAGATAAACAATTTATCTTGTATATACTTTTGAGTACAATTCCTAACACTAATGAGCAAGTAATATACAATGTTTCCTTTTGTTGTTGTTTTACAGTAGATGATTAGAGATATAATCTAGAGAAAAGGATGTTTATTTCTATCAAAGAGCCATGACCTTCTTAAACCAGCATGTGTCAACTACCCATAAATCATAGTTGGGATGATTTGTGCCAACACAATGATCTCAGATTTGAGGGCAAGATACAGCACACAACACTCTCACAAAGTTTCATTTTAAATCATCACACTTTCTTTTCTCAACACCTTTATAGTAGAAACATTTGAGAAAGTGTGCATCAAAGTCTTCTGTAAAAGTCTGAATCAAATAAAGGATTTTTCCCCCTAAGCAAAGGGTCACAGAGTTTAACATGTCACATGTTTATGGTAGTTTAAATGATTCTGGAAACTAAATAATAACCACTACCATGGTACTTCAAAGCTTCCAAGTGTTTTCACACACATTATTTCATTTCCTCTTTTATTATCCCTATTTAATAGCCAATGACTCATGGCTGATAAATTTTTAGTTAAAAGATTAGGATGCATGAAATATACAGAATAACCCAAATTCAATAATCAAAAGGTGGACTGAAACTGAAAACTGTTTACCTCCCAGTCCAATTTTCACTTAAAACAGAAAGATGCATTAAATCTGTAATAATACCATCTATCACTAATGCCTATAAACATAAGATGATAAATAATTTAGGTTTCAGATTCACAGATACAGAGAATATAGACAGATTACAGAGGGGGTCTGGGTGAAAAGGTGACAGGATTAAACAGTATAAATTGGTAGTTACAAAATTGCCACAGAGATATAGATTATAGCATAGGAAATACAGTCAATAATATCATATCTATGTATGGGGCCAAGGGGGTAGGTGAAGCCGCAGGAGGGCCACTCTGTAAAAAGTACATGATTTTCTAACCACTCTGCTATACATCTGAAATTAATACAGAATAATACTGAACATAAACTGTAATTGAAAAATTACTTAGGTTTCACTAAGAAATGGAGAATAACCTTTACTTAGAAAAATTAGCTTAAGAGAATATTATTAACTAACCGCTCACAAATATCTTGAAATTTTGTGGTAAATCCAAATAGATCCTGGTTTCTCCACCTTGGACAGACTCTGCTTTTCTAAATTCATCGCCATCATAAATACTCGCCAGGGCCAGCAATTCATCCTCCTGAGCTTCTCGGTCTTCTGACGACATTTAATTTTCTGAAGAGCTGAAGATAATCATTTAAATCAGTTAACAGAAAAGACTCAGGTTTGGAAAAGTCTAGGAGCACTTAAAAATAAAAAAGCTTCTTCACAAATAAGTGCAAAGGATTAATTAATATTTTCACTTTTCTGCATGTCTCATATGTCTAATATTCTAGTAGCTTTGCAATAGTAACAGCCCCCCGCCCCCATGACTGTAGTGCTAATTGCTGACTTTTATCAGTTAGGAATGACTGATTTAGGGGGGAAAAGTATAATTAAAAATTTTTTGGAAGGACAAATCACAAATTACTTAGACTTGACCACTAAACCTCACCATGTGCCTTGCCCACTAAAGGTGTCAATGTACACTTGATGTATTTTTAAAAGTAAATGAATATTTTAAGTCCACAGCAATCTGTAGGGCAGGTTTTATCAAACTCAGGATGCTGACATTTTGGAACAAATAATACTTTGTTGTAGAGGGCTGTCCTGTACGTCGTAAGATATGTACCAGCATCCGTGGCTTCAACCTACCAAATGCCAACAGCATCCCCCTCCCTCGAGAGTTGTAACAGTCAGAACTATCCTGACATAGCCAAATGTCCCCAGGGGGCAAAATTAGTCCCAGTTCAGAACACCCCATTCTAGAGAATGTTACAGACACAGATACTACATAAGAGAGTTAGATAACTGAGGAAGCAGCAAAATAACATTAAATTTTGGGAATAATACCAGATTTTTTCAAATCAATTTTAAGACTTACCATTACTTTAGGTAACACAAATATGTCAAAATTAAAGTGTGAATTAATATTTTTTCATCACGACTAAAAGATGTACCACAATTTCAGACAATTTAAATGTGAAAAAATATGTAATGAGAAACTACAAAAATTATCTAATAAAATGACAACAAAAAATGACCATTCTGTCAATTAAAATATTGAGACTATAAATGTATTTGCAAATATGCTCCTTCTCAACCAAAAAGTTTTAATTGAAATGTACAAACTAAAAAGTTAGGACATGGTTTTTCACATTATAAAAGGTGACATTACAAAATTTAGACATGAATTATTTAAAATAATTCCATTTTCAAAAAATAATTTTGTTTCAGCAGATAATGGTTTTGCTTAAGCTGTGTCCCTATCAAAGACACAGTGACATGCTCCATTTGAGATCAGTTATACCTGTTAATAACAACCAGAAGAAAAGAATATTAACACTGCAGTCTATTTCAGTTCAGAGTCTGTAATTCATGCAAACATCCCATTTATTCTCCAGACGGAGATGAGGCTGCTGAAGTTGGATAAGAGGCCAAGATGTGGAACTCATACTAGATATACTATAGAAATCCTGCCATCTGCAGAAAAAAACACAAAAGATGGTGTTAGAACCCACTTCAAATTTAAATTCTGAATTCCCATTATTCCCTCTTACCTCAAACACATCCTAACACAAAGTCAAACCTAAACTGTAGCTGCATATGACTCTCCCTAGAACAGCCTAACCAAGCCTCTTGGTCAAAGGCGCACTTGCATGTACTCAGCAAGTGTACTCAGCAAAGAGAGAGGTCTTATCTGCCGTATTCAGCCCTGGGAGGAGTGAGGTCCATCAAGGTCATGAGAGGATAGCATACCACATCCTTGACAAACATGTTCTAGGGCAGGGGTCGGGAACATATGGCTCGTGAGCCAGATGTGGCTCTTTTGATGGCTGCATCTGGCTCGCAGACAAATCTTTAAAAAAAATGCTAAAAATATAAAACCTTCTCATGTATTACAATCCATTCATTTCTTACCACTCATGTTCATGGCTGCGGGTGGCTAGAGCCAATCACAGCTGTCCTCTGGGACAACACCAAATTTTTATTGGATAATGCGTAATGTACCGGTCGCATGGCTCTCACGGAATTATATATATTTTTAATATATATATATATTTATTAAATTTAATGCAGTGACATTGATAAATCAGGGTACATATGTTGAGAGAAAACATCTCCAGATTATTTTATTTGATTGTGCTGTATACCCCTCCCCCAAAGTCAAATTGTCTTCTGTCACCTTCTATCTGGTTTTCTTTGTGCCCCTCCCCTCCCCTCCCCACCCCCATTGCCATCACATTCTTGTTCATGTCTCTGAGTCTCATCGGAATTACATTTTAAAATATGTGGCATTCATGGCTCTCTCGGCCAAAAAGGTTCCCAACCCCTGTCTAGGGTCTGTGTTTTTCCTTTCCTCTTCTGCTGCTTCTATTCCTTCATTTCCTATCCCCCTCCAGGTTTTCCTCTCACCTGCTCACTAATTAATACTACCAGGGACACTGCACATTAGGTTAATTTAAGCACAACAGCAAGATGTTTAAAAACAAAGTGAAAACAAGAAAAGCATTCACACATGTGCACACACAGGAAAACTTTTTTTTAAGAAAGTTTATTTTCCATCAAACTTATTTCCATTCTGTTTAAGAGTTTGGGGAAGGCCAGCATAAGACCACTCAGTAGTTGTTCCCACCCAGTCAGTAGCCTGAGCAGTGGGCTGCAGACCAGTCTTCAGCAGCAAGCTAGCGCTCCAGTCTTCAGCAGAAAACTGCTGCACAGGCACAGAGGCCACCTGCACGCCTGCAGACCTGCGACCTCAGGTTGAGCAGCAGCAGTGACTCAGGAGCTGGAGCAGTCCTTTCACCCTGAAATCCTTCTTGGTCACAGCCTTTTCAGCAGCAGCCAGCTCTTCCTTTTCAATCTCTTCAGGATCTCTGTAGAAGTAGACCAGGCATGACCTCCCATGGGTGTTCACAGGAGATAGTGCCACGCATGCGCAGAACTTCCCAGGTCAGCAACAATCACAACACCCACTGAGTGAGCTCCCTTGTTGTTTCAAGGGATGGCAATGTGCACAGAGCGCAGGAGAGAGCCTGTATTACACAGAGTAATGGTCAGCAGGTTACCAAGACGCCTCTGTGAGAGGCTGGTGGTCAGCTCTGGGATCAGTAAGCACAAGAAGTCTTGGCTCCAGAAGGCTGCCTGGATGCGGTTACTGAAGCTTGCAGGAGTGAAGCAGCCAGCAACAGGAGTGGCTCCAGGGGCAGCAGCAAACTTCAGCACAGCTCACTGGCCAGTATTCCTGGACCAAATGACACCAGCACCAGCGGGGTTTTCAAAGGCAACATTGGCATGAGCTGCCAGCAGAAGGTTCTCTTCAGATTTATAATGTAGATGCCATCACTTTTCCTTTTGTAAATGGACAGTTCCACTTGGAAGTCAAGGTTGGTGCCACCTAAGTGAGTTCCTGCTGCAAGGAATTTGAAAACATCCTCCTTTGTTTCAGGTCATCAAGGGCTCCAGACATTGTGCAAGTTTCCAAGGCTGTATGGGCCCCTCTCAGGGCGGTGCAGAAAGGCTAAATTCAGTTTAAATGCTTTAAAGCCAGGCTTCTGAGCAGGGAGTGAGGAGGAAGGGGAGGGTGGCCCACAGATGAGTTATGAACACTCCTATGAACACCCCAAAATTATATAAAAAAATATATGAACCATAATTTTAAGACCAGATTTTCAGATGTATGACTCCCAAATACATTATAAATAAAATTTAGAATCAATTTACATTTACTGAGCACCTACTATGTACTGTACTAGATCCTATCAAATTACCTTATTTAATTGTAAAAAATTTTACCAGATATAGTACATGATGATAAAATAATTTAGCTTTGTTTCTTCTTCTTTAAACATTTATAAATGGGGTGAGAGTTTCTGCTTTTAGGTTAGTGTTCTCCATATTGTCGGCGCATTAGAATCACCTGAGCAATTAAATCGGGTATCAGCGGCTATCCAAGCTCTCCGAATGATTATTACATGCAGCCAGGACTGATAAGACCTACTTCCAACAACAGTTCCTCATGATCGACACCAGACGCCAGCTTCTGAAGCTGCCATAAGGGTCCCAGTCCCTTAATTCAAGTTGCTGAAATACATTTCTCCCTTATTCTATCCCTTCAGTAATCTAGTAGGCAAATTGCGGCTCACGAGCCATGTGCGGCTCTTTGGCTCCTTGAGTGTGGCTCTTCCACAAAAGACCACGTGCGGGCGCTACTTCGATAAGGAATGTACCTATCTATATAGTTTAAGTTTAAAAATTTTGGCTCTCAAAAGAAATTTCAATTGTTGTACTATTGATATTTGGCTCTGTTGACTAATGAGTTTGCCAACCACCGTGTAATGTCGGTGGCCGAGGCCAGGAGGTTTCACATTGGTTCGGGCAGATGGTAGAAAAACTGCAGAGCCGGAAAGGGTTGGCCCAGTCTGTTTAATAAAGTCTCACAATGGCAGACAAGCATACAGGAAGGGGAAACCGCCCTTCAGGCAAACAAACAGCAAAATGGCCTCTCATAGTGGCGAGCAAGCAATCCGCCATCTCTCCTCCCTGGAGCGCAAGCACCCACAGCTTTATATAGGCAGAGCTGGATTTAATGGCGGACCCACCAGGGTGCGCGCTCTAGGCCTCAACTTCTGAAGAGCTCCTTAAAACCCCAACTTTACACTTTTGTCTAATGACACCGCTTGGTTTCATATGTGCAATTTTAACATTAATAGTACATAATATTTTTTATTTACTTAAAAATATGGTTAACGTGTATTTTTATTTTTGCTTTTTTTTTCTTCTGTGCCTGGGGCCTCAACGGACCTTAATCCACCTCTGTATATAGGCTATGCACACGTGCCTCTGCCATGTGCTCACACACTAATCAAGCAAAGTGCTGGCAGCTGGTAACCCCGCTAGCAAACCTAATACAACTGCCCCACACAGACCCACCTCCAAAGCCCCTACTCCATGTAGAAATTTATTATTTTTTTTAACTTATTTTTTTCTTCTTCTCTTCCAAGTGAGAGGAAGGGAGATAGAGACAGATTCCTGCATACTCCCCACCAGGATCCAACCGACAACCCCGTCTGGGGCCATGCTTGCAACCCAGCCATTTTTAGCGCCTGGGGCCAATGCACCCGATTTCCAGACACCTCTGAAGGAGCGGAAGAGAGAGAAGGGAGAGGAGGAGGGGGCCAAAAAGCAGATGGTCGCTTCTCCTGTGTGACCTGCGAGGGAATCCAACCCCGGACATTCATACACCTGGTGGAGCTTTACCACTGAGCAAACTGGCCAGGGCCTAGAAATTTCTAATTAGACATCACGCCTGTCTTTAAAAGTCCAGCAAACGTTTTTACTGTAACTTTCCTGTGACACTGCCATACCCCGGACCTTGCATTACAGAAATTTACATTTCCTCTCCTACCTGGCTGCATAAGTTATTTAAGGGCAAGAATCAAGTCTTTGCTTGTGTATTGTTCTTAGTGCCTTGAATTGGACATTGGGGAAAAAAAGAGAATTAAATTGGAATGAGATGTAGTGTGCTGAAATAAGGCGGGGGGCAGATCACAAGGTTCAGTAACAGTGCTGCCACATCCCACTAGAAGCAGGTTAAGGTGGTCGTCAGAGTAACAGCAAGAACAGTAACACTTGGTGAGCTCTTACTTCGTGTGAGCCCTTTAAATGCATTAATTCCTGTTAGGTTCCCACAACCCATGAAGCAAGTCCTGTCACCATTTCCATTACACAGATGAGAAAAATGACATTTTAAGTCCTTTTCCGGCCCAAGGTCACACGGCTAATATATAACTAAAGCTGGATTCAGACCACCCTGTTTCTTCACCTGTAACACAGGAACCAGAATAAACGCCGGCGCCATCAGACAAGAGAGAATTCCAGCTATTAGTTTTGGCAAGCCGAACCCACTACCCTGCGGCCTGGGAAAATCCTACTTGTCCCCTCCACGCCGCGGGGGCTCTAGAGCTGGAGTCAGCACGCCGCCGGCCGCCGCTGCCTCCTCCGCTCACCAACCGGCGTGTAGAGTCGTAGTTGTGCGACTCACCTACAACCGGGGGCAGGCCCAAGCCTCGCTACCTGCCCCAGCGCCTGGACACAGAGACGCCGTGCGGCCGGTTGAGGTCCCGAAGAAGCAGGCCGTGGGCTCGCCCTTCTTTTTCCGAGCGCCCCGGGTAGGTCTTAGCCGGGCCGGGCTGGGGGCGCCCCGTCCGGTGTTTGGGGGTGCCGAAGGCCACTAAGCAGTCCCAGCCCGGCCGCCCTTCTCTGTCTTGCGCGCACGGAGCGCGGTCCCCTGCGTACCTTCCGGCCGTCCCACCGTACTGGGCCCGAAAGTTCCGCTCTCCGCCCTAATCCCGAGTCCTCACACCGCTTCTCTCCTGACGGGTCTGGAGACGCCGGGCTCAACCTGCGCACCGCCTCTTCCGTCTTCGGAGCTGTCAGCTGAGCCAGGTGGATTCCGCCAGGGCAGCCCCGAGTGTGCAGAGCTCTGCGCAGCCGCCGCGCCCGCCCCGGCCCCTCGGCCGCCCCCCGCAGGCAGAAGGCGGCTCTGTAGGCGGCACCGCCGTCACAACACCGCCCCACAAAAGTACTGTGCTAAGCGGGGGGAAGAAGTTGATACAAATGCAGATCTGGGACCCCGTGCCCAGCGGGCCCCTTTCAGTAGTTCTGGGATAGGACCTGGAAATTAGAATTTTTTCCAACCCCAGAGGTGATCGCGAGGCAGCGGTCTATCTGGGACGGACACTCTGGTAACAATCCCAGACCTGCTCCTCCAGGTAGACTTAAGCAAGCTTCCCTCCCCTCTTCTGATTCCACCTTCCTAAAAATGTCACCCATCTTTCTGGCACCTCCACGATGAAAGTATTCACTCATTGTTCATTTAATAACAATAATAACCACCACATTCACTGAGCAATTAGGCCGCTTCAAGCACTGTGCTGAGTGCTTTATGTACATTACGAATCTTCACTATAACCTTATGATTTAGGTACTATTTGTTATTTCCACTTTATAAATGAGGAAACAAACTTAGGGGGTTCAAGAACTTACCAAAAGGCACACGAAACTGAGTGGGAATTAAATTTACATCTCCCCTACCTCATGCCATATTAAAAAATTAACTCAAAACGACTCAAAGGCCTATATACGTGAGAATTAAAGCTAACTATAAAACTCCTAGAAGAAAATGTAACAGTAAATCTTCATGAAGTTGGATTAGGCAAATTATGGATTATGACACCAAAGCACAAGCAACAAAAGAAAAGAAAAACAGATAAATTAGATTCATCAAAATTAAAAACTTCTATGCTTAAAAAAAACTATCAAGAAAGTGAAAAGGGAACACACAGAATAGGAGAATATATTTGCAAATCGTATATCTGATAAAAGCCTAATATCCAGAATATATTTTTAAAAACCCCCACAATACAAAGACAACAAAAAGACAACTCAGTTTAAAAATGGGCAAAGATCTGACTAGAAATTCTCCAAAGAAGATATATAAATGGTCAGTAAACACAAGGAAAGATGCTCAACATCATTAGTCATCAGGAAAATGCAAATCAAAATCACAATGAGAAACCACTTTATGTTCACTAGGATGGTTGTAATACAAAGACAGGTAATAACAAGTGTTGATGAGTATGTGAAACAATGGGAACCCTGATACACAGGCTGATGGGAAGGTAACAATGGTGTAACAACTTTGGAAAACAGTCTGACAGTTCCTCAAAAAGTTAAACATAGAGTTACAATAAAACTACTCCTAGGTACATGCCCAAGAGAATTTAAAACATATGTTCTCACAAAAACTGCACACAAATGTATAATTATATTTGTACATAGTATACACATATGTATGCTATAGCAGCAGTATTCACACTGGCCAAAAGGTAGAAACAACTCAAATATACAACATGAATGAAACTTGAAGTGGAAGAAACTAAAAGAAGTCAGACACAAAAGGTCACATATTGTATGATTCCATTTATATGAAAAGTTTGGTGGCCTGACCTGTGATGGCGCAGTGGGATAAAGCGTCGACCTGGAACACTGAGGTCGCTGGTTCGAAACCTTGGGCTTGCCCGGTCAAGGCACATATGGGAGTCGAAGCTTCCTGCTCCTCCCCCTTCTCTCTCTGTCTCTCTCTCTCACTCCTCTCTCTCTAAAAAAATCAATAAATAAAATATTAAAAAAAAAAAAAAGAAAAGTTTGGAATGGACAAATCCTTACAGACAGGAAGTAGGTTAGTGGTTGTCAGGGGCTGAGGAAGGAAGACAGGGGATGGGACTGTATGAGGGTTCTTTTGGAAGACGAAAATATTGTGGAATTTGATAGTGGTGATGGTTGCACAACTTTGGGAATATATACTGCTCACAAAAATTTGGGGATATTTTAGCCCTTCATATTCATTTTGAAATATCTCCTAATTTTTGTGAGCAGTATACTAGAAACCACTGGATTATATACTTTAAAAGGGTGAATTTTATGTGAATTATATCTCACTAATTTAGGAGCAAAGCACTGTTCTCAGCACTTCAGTGAAATGCTGAAATGTTGGTTCCTGCTCCAGATTATCATAAAACTAATGTGCCAGTGATCTAATAAGCTCTTGTGTCCTTATCATATATGTCTCCCCATAGAAAAGCAACCTGCTGAGCTAGGCCTCTGACCCAAGGCTACAAAATTCTAAACATACTAATCAACACTGCCTCCCATGCAGGACTGAGTCCGTGGGAGAGCCACCTGTGCAGTCACACACATGGCCCTGCACTCAAGAGGGCCTCAGGCTTACAGGGGCCCTGCTTTTGGTCGAATGATCTGCTATGACCATCTTCAAATTCTTACATTCTACAAACTCTGCATTTTCATTTTGCACTGGGCTCCACGAATTATGTTGCTTCACCCTGTACCGAGGAAGAAAGAGAAAGCAAGTGGGTAAATTGGGGCACTGGAGGTGCTAACCTGACTGCTAGAAAGAAAAAAGTTTTGAAATGCAAATAATCGCCTGACCAGGTGGTGGCGCAGTGGATAGAGCGTCGGCCTGGGATGCAGAAGACCCAGGTTCGAGACCCCGAGGTCGCCAGCTTGAATGTGGGCTCATCTGGTTTGAGCAAAAGCTCACCAGCTTGAGCCCAAGGTCGCTGGCTCGAGCAAGGGGTTACTCGGTCTGCTGAAGGCCCATGGTCAAGGCACATATGAGAAAGCAATCAATGAACAACTAAGGTGTTGCAACGTGCAACGAAAAATTAATGATTGATGCTTCTCATCTCTCTCCGTTCCTGTCTGTCTGCCCCTGTCTATCTGTCTCTGTAAAAAAAAAAAAAAAGAAAAAAGAAAAAGAAATGCAAATAATCTCTCTTAATTTTCTATACTGTCAGTCTTGGCTGTCACAGAACTGAAACCTAACTATCTCTGTAACAAATACCAAAAGCAGAAAAAAACACACTCTTTTGTGTGTGTGTGTCTGTGTGTGTGTGAGTGTGTGTAACAGAGATAGAGAGAGGGACAGACAGGAAGGAAGGGAGAGAGATGAGAAACATCAATTCTTTGTAGCAGCTCCTTCGTTGATCATTGATTGCTTTCTCATATGTGCCTTGACTGGAGGGCTACAGCAGAGTGAGTGACTCCTTCCTCAAGCCAACGACCTTGGGCTCAAGCCAGTGACCATGGGGTCATGTCTATGATTGCATGCTTAAGCCAGTGACCCTGCGGTCAAGCTGGTGAGCAGTCCCTCAAGTCGGATGAGCCCACGCTCAAGCCAGTGAGCTCAGGGCTTCAAACCTGTGTCCTCTGCATCCCAGTCCAACGCTCTACCCACTGCACCACTGCCTGGTCAGGCAGAAACATACTCTTTAAAAATGCAAAGAAAGCCTGACCTGTGGTGGCGCAGTGGATAAAGCGTCGACCTGGAAATGCTGAGGCTTGCCTGGTCAAGGCACATATGGGAGTTGATGCTTCCTGCTCCTCCCCCCCTTCTCTCTCTCCTCTCTCTCTCTCCCCCTCTCTCTCTCCTTTCTAAAATGAATGAATGAATGAATGAATAAATAAATAAATAAATAAATAAATATGCAAAGAAAGTAAGAATCTCTGAAGTCACTCACTAATGTCATTGTTCATGTTTAACCAAAGGAAATAAAACCAAGAACAATTCACATGCAACCCTACCTCAGAGGTGAGACCATGAATCCTGTCAGAGACCTCCCAGATGCAAGAGTGAGAGGGCCTAAGAACCAGCTCAGGAAATTCTCACAAAATCTAAGCAGGAGGTGAATTGTGACATCATACTATGATCTCATGTCAGAGGTTGCTGGATGGAGGAAATAGAAAAGAATTCCAAAGCAGTGTTAATAATTTGGATGAATGTTTAAAGTGGACTAAACATTTAGAGTTCAGTTTTGAGGTCAGGATCGGATAAAGAGAATTTTCTAATAAATTTTGTGTTTAGACTTCATAAAAATAACAGACTTTCATTTCTTGGTTTCATATGCCAGTTTAGTTTTTTTCTTTTTTTTTTTTTTATGACAGAGACAGAGAGACAGACAGACAGAAAGGGAGAGAGATGAAAAACATCAATTCTTCGTTGTGGCTCCTTAGTCTCTTTAGTTGTTCACTGATTGCTTTCTCATATGTGCCTTGATCGAGGGGCTGCAGCAGAGTGAGTGACCCCTTTGGGCTCAAGCCAGTGACCATGGGGTCATGTCTATGATCCCACGCTCAAGCCAGCAACCCCTCACTCAAGCTGGTGAGCCCACACTCAAGCTGGAGACCTTGGGATTTTGAACCTGGGTCCTCCACATCCCAGTCCAATGCTCTAACCACTGCGCCACTGCCTGGGTTAGTCTTTTAAATTTAACTGCCCCTGTGTGCCCAGCCCTCCACTGTGCTAAGCAATTTACATGCATTATCTCATTTACATACCCAGGACCCCATGACTGAGGTAATTTCATCCCTCCCATTTTATAGATAAGGACATTGAGACATTTAAGGGGTGATGTGATTGGAAGGTCCGCCTGACCTGTGGTGGCGCAGTGGATAAAGCTTGAGGTTGCCGGTTCGAAACTCTGGGCTTGTCTGGTCAAGGCACATGTGGGAGTTGATGCTTCCTGCTCCTCCCCCCTCCTCTCTTTCTCCTGTCATTGTGTATTTGCTCACCCTATAGATCTTAAACGTTATTACAAGAGAATCTGAACAAAAAAGGAAGCAACTACACTAACAGCACAATTATAAATGACTAATAATCAGACATGTGTAGGAAAAGACCCTGCACAAATATTAATGGCAGTTAACTTCAGAGCAGGGGTTACTTGGAGACAAGAGATCTTGGAGTGTGTTAACCATAACAGGAGACTGGCCTGGGGCTACTTGAATGCAAGTGCGCAGGATTCTTGAAGGAATGCCTCCAAGAACCAGATGTTCTTTATGATCAGATGTCCTTTGTGATTGATAAGCTCTGAGACTCTGACTCTTCTCATGTCCTTGTTCATGAAGGAAACAGTAGACGTGCAGGGTTGGGGATGAAACGGATGGGAAAAAAGGCTTTTGTAGCTTTCTAGTTTTATCTGCTGAGCTATGGCTTTTGGAACTCAATAAATATGCAATGGTGCAATTTCTCTGGGCTAATTCTGCCTAAGAGTTTCAGCCCTCTGCTATACTACTTTCATTTGACATGTCTTTTTCCTTGCGAGTCCCGTAACATCTGGCACCCAACATGGGGCTTGAAAAGGATAGAGGTTGCAGTCTCGGGATCATCAGACCGAAGGGGATATAAGACCGCTCTGTAGGTAAGCGAAACCTTCAGGAGGCAGAACAATGGAGAATTCCCACACCAATTCCCCATCAGAGAAGACCCAGTACATGAAACTACTACAAGTATTATTAATAGGGTCTGGTATAATCTGTTAAGGATAAGAATTTTAAGTTACTTTTTAAAAATGTTAAGAAGCATTGTTATTGGTTTCAGCCACAGGAAAGGCTGCTTTAACTTTGAAAACATGGAAATGGCATGCTCATCAACAAGGAATTACTATTCCTCTTTCTGTTTGGTCTCCTTATAATTTAATCTCTTTTCCTTTGCAACCATTACAGTCTGATTCTGAATCCTCATGGCTTCCAGCTCATCAGGTAATGTCTCATATTAATTATGGTTAAGTAAAAAACCAATATAGGTTGAGCAGTAACTGTTAAAAGGAGAGAACCTTGAAGCATTACATCACTTGGTACAAACTCAATTAGAATTAGGACATATAGAAGAATCACAAAGTCCTTAAAATTCTCCAGTCTTTGTAATAAAGAAAAAATCTGGAAAATGGAGAATGCTTACTGATTTTCTTTGGTGTTTTGGCTACAATCCTCTGAACCATCATTTTGTTTCTTATTCTTTGACTGGAAATTTGGGTGGGGAACTCCTGATGGATCTGATTACAAAATCTCTTAGTGGCTACCACATTTTATTTTCTTCTTGGAAGATTTTGATTAGTCTCATCCATCCTTAGTCTCTGTTATAAAATGCCCTGACTAAAACCAGGCAGGCATCTTTCTAGACTGATTATGCTCTGAAATCCTGGATTTCTCTCTGGTTTGTCTGAATCTAGTCTCTGTTTAGTTTTTGTTTAATGTTGTCTAATATGTAATTTTAAGGCCTGAATTAAGTTCTTGCATGCAACAATGGGAAATGCCAACTCTTATATTAAAAAAATAGTTTCATCCATATATTTTTTGTTTTAAAAATTAAAAATTGTAAGAAACGCTCATTTAAATTTAAATTAAATTAACCTATGAATCCTTAAGACTTGCTAATTTAGTTAATGCATTATAAAATGTATTCAAAATTTGAAATCAGATAATAATTCAAATATTAGAGTTAATCAAAGTTATATATTATACTTGTGTTTCTGTACTAAAAATTATCTTGTTTGTGTGTAAAGATATGCTCAAATCTGTAAAACAAAGGAATTAAGCAAAATTAAGCAGGGCCCTGATAAGTCATTTCAAGAATTTATCTCAAGCTGCTTCAGACAGTTAGCTGCTTATCAGGCCATACTCTGCAAAAGGGGCCCCAAGAAAAGCAGGAATTTGGCTCCTCTAATGACCTACAATAGACTTAACAGTACAAAAGACTTTTAAATATAGAAGCTAATACATCTGTTATTATTGCCAAGCAACATTAGTTTTCTTCCTGGCCCACTTAGGCAGTAGTCACTAAGCTGCACAGCTTAGGGGAAAGTCCCTAACAAAGCTCTAAATTTTTCTACAATAGAAAAATAAGGAGGGTCATTTGGCCTCTGAAAAGAAAACCATTTATCTTCTAAACAATTAAAGGAGCAACTTTTAAAAATACAGTCTAAACCTTCTGACAAGGAGGTTCGATATAGTATTAACCCTATTAACCCTTTCAAAACTGACCAAGATAATTAGCCTCCGCCCCCTCTGCTAATCCATTTGTAAATTCAGTATCTATTGTTGTACCTGAAAAACAAGCTAAGGGACCTATTCTTACACCTCTTCTGAAAGGAATAATGCAGGCTAGACAAGAAGGGGATTTAAAATTCCTAAATCCAGCATTAGAAGCTTTTTCTGTCACACTCACTCCACTTGGACCTAATCCACAATTCCTCAAGGAGGTTTTTTATACTCAATATGACCAAATCCCTGTCAAAACTCTTAGAGTTAAAAACGGCTTGCTCCCAGTATAGAACTAACTTTCCTTATACGCAGGGACTGTTATCCTCCTTCAGACTCTGAATGATTAATCTCAAAAAATTTAGAGATGTTAGCTCGGACTATTCTTTCAAAAGCAGAATAGTTACAATTTATAACTTACTAGAAAAATCAGACTCGTATTCAAGCTAATCAAAATGCTAAGGCTAACCCTCCTGTTACTATTACACAAAATGACCTTTTTAGACAGGGACAGTTTGCTAATTTACAACAGCAATGTAGGCAAAATACAGGGGCAAGGATTTGCTCTTATCTCCACAAATACGGGAGACCAGTAAATACCTTCCAGAAAATTGAAGCCTCGGCATGAGTCAGAAATAGAAGAAAGGGAGATTTGACATCTTTGAGTCGTCAGAAGAAGAAATAAAGAAACTAAGCCTAGCCTGACCAGGTGGGGCGCAGTGGATAGAGCGTTGGACTGGGATGCGGAGGACCCAGGTTAGAGACCTTGAGGTTACCAGCTTGAGCACGGGGTTACTCAGTCTTTTGAAGGTCCACAGTCAAGGCACATATGAGAAAGCAATCAATGAACAACTAAGGTGATGCAACAAAAAACTGATGGTTGATGCTTCTCATCTCTCTCTGTTCCTGTCTGTCTATCCCTCTCTCTATCTCTCTGTCTCTGTAAAAAAAAAAAGAGAGAGAGAGAGAGAGAGAGAGAGAGAGATACAAAAAAAAAAAGAAACTAAGCCTAAAGCCAAAGGTTATTAAAGAAATAAAGATGAAGGCAACTACAAAATCTAAACTGCCTACTTGGGAGCAACTAAAAAAACTTACTCAGGCCTGACCTGTGGTGGCGCAGTGGATAAAGTGCCGGCCTGGAAATGCTGAGGTTGCCGGTTCAAAACCCTGGGCTTGCCTGGTCAAGGCACATATGGGAGTTGATGCTTCCAGCTCCTCCCCCCCTTCTCTCTCTGTCTCTCCTCTCTCTCCTTCTCTGTCTCTCTGTCTCTCCTCTCTAAAAATGAATAAAAAAAATAAAAAAATAAAAAAACTTACTCAGGAGGCAAAACATGTTTTAATTAGGACTAAGACTTCAAAAACATCCTTGACTCTGTTTCTAGCAATATTAGCTGTTGTGTCTATAACAATAAACAAAACTATTCTTACTAAGTTTATATTACTTCTACAAAGAATATTGAATAGCCCAACATTGTGTCAAAATTATGTAAATCAACTTTTAAAAAAATTGTCAAAAATATCCTCAATCTTTAATAATCCATTACATAAATGACATACTGATAGCTTGTGAAAATAATACTTAACTTTCAGTTATCCCTAAAAATGCTTCTAAAACCTTGAATCAGTATGGTTTAATTATAGCTAAGACAAAATTCAAACATCTTATCCTTTTAAGTATTTAGAGCATATAATTAAAAATCAAGGAATTATTCCTCAAAAGGTCAATTTACAAACTGACTCCTTAAAAACCTTAAATGACTTTCAAAAATTATTGAGTAATATTAATTGGGTGAGACCCTCCCTAAGAATCCCTACTTATGCACTAATGAATTTATTTAATATTCTTCAAGGAAATCCTGATTTAAACAGTCCTAGACAATGAACAGAAATGGCAAAACAGCCTGACCAGGCAGTAGCGCAGTGGATAGAGCATCGGACTGGGATGCAGAGGACCCAGGTTTGAGGCCCCGAGGTTGCCAGCTTGAGCGTGGGCTCATCTAGTTTGAACAAAAGCTCACCAGCTTGGACCCAAGGTCGCTGACTTGAGCAAGGGGTTACTCGGTCTGCTGTAGCCCCCCGGTCAGGGCACATATGAGAAAGCAATCAATGAACAACTAAGGTGTCACAACAAAAACCTGATGATTGATGCTTCTCATCTCTCTTCATTCCTGTCTGTCTGTCCCTTTCTATCCCTCTCTTTGACTCTCTCTGTCTCTGTAAAAAAACAAAAAACAAAAACAAAACAAAACAAAAACCAAAAAAAGAAATGGCAAAACAAAAGCTATCACTTATTGAAAAAATTATGCATACTGCTTATTTAAATAGAATTAATACACATCAACCTATTAAATTAATTATTTTTCTCTCAGAATATTCTCCTTCTGGCATCATATAACAAGAAAACAAGATATTAGAATGACAATTTCTGCCACATAAGACTCAAAAAAAATTATGTACAAACTTAGAAAAAATCTGTACTTTACCTGACCAGGTGGTGGCGCAGTGGATGGAGTGTCAGATTGGGCCGTGGAGGACCCAGAATGGAGACCCCAAGGTTGCCAGCTTGAGCACGGGCTCATCTGGTTTGAGCAAGGCTCACCAGCTTGAGCCCAAGGTCGCTGGCTTGAGCAGGGGGTCACTCGGTCTGATAGAGCCCCCCAGTCAAGGCATATGTGAGAAAGCAATCAATGAACAACTAAGGTGCTGCAATGAAGAATTGATGCTTCTCATCTCTCTCACTTCCTGTCTATCCCTATCGGTCCCTCTCTCTGACTCTCTCTGTCACTGTCACACATAAAAAAATTCTATACTTTAATTACTAAAAATAGACTTAGAATAAGACAACTAACTAAAAATAATCCGAATAAAATTATTATACCTTTAACATGTAATCAAATTTCAGACAACTAAAAGTTAAATATTAATTAGCAAATTGCATTAGCTGATTATTTTAGTACTGTAAATAATCAGTATCCTACAAATAAAAGAATTCAATTTCTAAAAAAGACAATAGATTTTGTTGACTAAAGTATCGACTCAGCCAATTTAAAAGGCTTCTACTTTTTATACTAATGCAAATAAATTAAATATCACTAAATATACTGGACCAGGAACAAAAATAATAAAACTGCATATACATCAATTCAAAAAGCAAAGTTATTTGCCATATTACTACTTCTTAATAATCTTCCTTGCCCTATTAACATTATTACTAATTCACAATATATAAAACATACAGTTAAACTTATAGAAACTATTTACATTTCAAATAATGGTTCTAAACTACACAAATTATTTCAAAAGTTACAACTTTTATTGTAGGAACAAAATTCACCTGTCTATTTAACTCACATTCGTTCTCATACAACTTTACCAGGCCCTATGTCTACTGCAAATAATAAAATTAATCAATTACTCATTAAATCAATAAAAATAGCCACTAAATTTCATGCAGAGACTCATACAAATAAAAAAAATGTAATACAAAATTTTAAAATAACCAGGCAAGAGGCTCAAAATATTGTTAAAAAATGTCATCAATACAGTATTATAAATGCTCCTCCATTACCAAGAGGAATAAATCCTAAAAGACAACACAGTAATGACCTGTGGCAAATAAATATAACTCAGATTTCTTCCTTTGAAAAACTATCCTATATACACTGTTCTATTAATACTTATTTTTCCTTTCAATGGACCACACCTTTGCATGAAAAAAAGGCTAATTATGTCATTCAACATCTTATTAAAACTTTTAATATTATGAACATTCCTAAAACAATTAAAACTGACAATGGTCGTGCATATACCTCTGCTAAGGTTCAACAATTCTTAGCATTTTGGAATATTAAACATACTACTGGAATTCCATATAATCCACAAAAACAGGCAATTATTAAGCGCAGTAATCGCACTCTGAAAAATATGTTACTTAAACAAAAGGAGAGAGAAGGAAGGAGATTATTCCCTAGAATTATGTTATATAAAGCTTTATTTACTTTAAATTTCTTAAATACAGGAGAGGATAATTTGACTGCTGCAGACAGACATTAGACAAAAATAATAATTCTAAGAATAATCAACCTGTGCATTATAAAAATGAATTGAATCAATGAATACCTGGTGTAGTGCAACATTGGGGAAAAAGGTTTGCTTGTGTCATTTCAGAATCCGGTAAAGTCCTTTGAATCCCTGCCTACAGAATTAAACTAACAATATGAGTAAGAGAAATAGATTCTTTCCATTGCTGAGATGAAAACACTGAACTTCGGAAGAAGAACCTTAAAGGTGCCACTGCTTGATATTAAAAAAGCTAAAATACCAAGTTGAGGTCAATTTAAAAAGCCGACATTTAAGGGTAAAAAAATGCTACAAGCTACTAAAAAAGAACAAAATGCTACTAATCTGTTCTTAGCAATAATTGCTTTAATAACAATTATAGTAAGTAGGACTAAAAATTTTAGTTACTAGACATATATCCCTAATTCTCCATTAAATAAAGCTATTCATTAAAAAAATAGTGCCATTCCTATTTTTGTTAATGACTTTAATTGGCTTCTAGGACCTTTTAATAAGAGAGGTCCCTTAGTAACTATGGAAGAGAGAATAAAATTAGAAAATTATACAACAAGAGTTAAGGAATTACCTATATGTATAGTGGGTTTTTTTAAAGTTTTTTTTAGATTTTATTTATTCATTTTAGAGAGAGGAGACAGAGAGAGACAGAGAGAGAAGGGAGGGAGGAGCAGAAAGCATCAACTCCCATATGTGCCTTGACCAAGAAAGCCCGGGGTTTTGAACCAGCGACCTCAGTGTTCCAGGTTGACGCTTTTACCCACTGCGCCACTGCAGGTCAGGTACCTATATGTATAGAATATGAGCCACACTGTTTAAAAATAAAAGCTCAAGCTTGGCTCTCTATTGTAAAATATAACAGTAAAAAAAAGAAAAAAACCCGTTTGTTTTTGTTACAAAAATATAAATTTAAAAATAATACATCTTTCCATGAAACATCATAAATTAAAGCCCTCATAGTTCCGCCTGAGTTAAAAGGCAGAGTGCTAATTTAAGGTGGCATAAGAACAATAATTCAATTACAACTAATAGTCAAAATAATGATACTATCATATGGCATGAAAGAGGGATGTCCCTTCAAGCTCCTCATATAAAATTTAGTCCTACACAATATCATTTATGAAAAATAGCCATGGCACTTAAACATATGTCAGTATGGAAAAGAGAAATCTGGAAAAATTATCCTTCTAATCATACTATGTTAACCTTTAATAAAAATAAGACACATTTTATATCTACTTATATTAAATTGCCTTATATGTTTATTATCAATGAAACCAAATGGACAACTAAAAATTATTCTATAACTTACAATAACTGTGCTTTTTATACATGTATTAACTCTTCCAGTCTTTTTAATAAAAACAGTCAAAGTCTATACATTTTAAAAGCCAAAACAAAAGTATAAATTCCAATACAAATGCATCGAATATAACAAAAGTCCCCTTCTATAATACTGTTACAACATCACATTAAGTCTTTGAAGCGAACCAAAAGACTGGTTAGACTAATCATCGCCATGATTATGGAATTAATGACTGTAACCACCGCGGCTGCTGTATCTGAAGTTGCATTACATCAAAATATACAGACTGTAAACTTTATACAAAAATGACATGAAAATTCTGAACAACTATAAACTTCTCAACAACATATAAATAATGACATTAATGCTAAAGTTAATAATTTAAAACACTTTAATTATGTTAGAAAATCAAATTGTTAGTCTGCAAAGACAAATTAAACTAAAATATAATTGGACTATAACTATTTTTTTATTACCCCTATTTCTTGAAATCATACTCATTTCCCTTTAAAAATATTAAAAAACACTTATTAAATCATGAAAACTTAACTATAAAAGTTTTAAATTTACAAAAGCATATTAACACAACTTTTAAAAATCAATTAAAATTAATTAATAGAAAAAATTTACTAACTACTATTTCTAATAGAATCAATAATTTAAATCCTCTAAAACAATTTAAAATTTTTGAAAGAACTGTAAAAAGCATTATACTAATCATTTACTTTATATTTCTTTTCTTATATATAGTCAGGAAAAAAAGAAAATCAGCATCAAAGCAAAATAGAGCAGCAATCTGCCATATTATCTCTTATACTACATAAAGTACAAACTAAACAAAAAAGGGGGATATGTTGGAAAAGACCCTGTACAAATATTAGTGGCAGTTAACTTCAGAGCAGGGGTTACTTGGAGACAAGAGATCTTGGAGTGTGTTAACCATAACAGGAGACTGGCCTGGGGCTACTTGAATGCAAGTGCGCAGGATTCTTGGAGGAATGCCTCCAAGAACCAGATGTTCTTTATGATCAGATGTCCTTTGTGATTGATAAGCTCTGAGACTCTGACTCTTCTCATGTCCTTGTTCATGAAGGAAACAGTAGACGTGCAGGGTTGGGGATGAAACGGATGGGAAAAAAGGCTTTTGTAGCTTTCTAGTTTTATCTGCTGAGCTATGGCTTTTGGAACTCAATAAATATGCAATGACGCAATTTTGGGGGGCTGATTCTGCCTAAGAGTTTCAGCCCTCTGCTATACTACTTTCATCTGATATGTCTTATTCCTTGCGAGTCCCGTAACAGACATGTCCCAGGCCCTGCTCTAAATGCTGTATATTGACAAAGTTAAATCTCACGACAGCCCCATAATATATATACTTATCATCATCAACATCCCTATTTTAAAGCACAGGGGACTGATCAGAGAAAAATTAAGTGACTTGCCACTGGCACACAGATGGTAAATTATGGAGCCAAGCCTTGAACCCGCGCAATTAGAGTCTTGAGCCCACATTATTAACCCAAAGCTACACTTAAATTAATACTTTGCTCAAGGAAAGTGGACAGTGGGGTCCATAAGGAGAAATAATCAGGCCACCTGAGTGACCAGCTTTCCTGGTCAGTGCGGCTCAAATAGTCCCTTAGGGTCATCCTAGGGTTATATAAAAACAGACTCCAAAAAAGGCTTGTGATGGCAGACAGCATAACGTGTTCTCTGTGCTTCTGAAGCAAGTAGAATTTGATTTACGATAATAGGCACAGAATGATCTTGTTTATACTTGCAACCTGGTATTTTATTATTATTCCCCTGAATAACAGTGAAAAGAGCTTTGTAACCCCAAGGTAACATGGCTCCATAAGAAGGAAAGAAGGGTGAGATTTAGCAGCAGCTGCCATCATCAATCAGTGTGAGGTGGCTTCTCGTGGAGCTCCAGGCTCAACTCTGGGCTGTCATCAACCTATAAAGGGAAGCCTCATGAGAATTCACGTAACAACGGGAAGACTCATTTCCTTCCTGCAAGAGCCTTTCTGAAGCAAGGTGAGAATTAGACTGATTAGATTCTATGTAAAGAAAGAAAACCAAACCAATGGTTGAGAGGAAGGAAAAATGTGGGTCAACTTCAGTACTTTCCTTGCCAAAAAAAAAAAAAATTGACCTTATAAATAGAGAAGAACATCTGAATTCCACCCAATAAATGAGTGACTGGATGGCCGAATAAATTAGTGAATGAGTGTGATCCAGGCTTCCTCCCGAGTGGTTCTTACACTGTGAGAACAGTTTGATCCTGGATCACCCAGAAATGCTGAATATATAACAAGGCCAAGCGACACAGTCAGCTTCTGAATATTCATGCACAGATGCTTCTCCAAGTCAATATGTTTGATTTTTGTGTTTACTGATAGATGTTCAAATTCACTGAGCAAACCAAAATTCTAAATAAATAAATAAACAAATAACCACACGCAGAAAACAGAAAAGAAACTTGTGTTGAGAACGTACATTATTTCTAGATAGGACTGCCAGATAAAATCACTTATACTAAAAAAAATCAATTCATTGTTTATCTGATTCAGTTTTTTTTTTTTGGGGGGGGGGAGCCAGACAGACAGAAGGGAGAGAGATAAGAAGCATCAATTTGTAGTTGCAGCAATTTAGTTGTTTATTAATTGCTTTTCATATGGGCATATGGGCCTTGACCAGGGGCTCCAGTTGAACCAGTGACCCCTTGCTTAAGCCAGAAACCTTGAGCTCAATCTAGCGACCATAGGGTCATGTTTATGATCCCACGCTCAAGCCAGCGACCCCATGCTCAAGCTGGCAACCTCGGGGTTTTGAACCTGGGTTCTCAGCATCTGGATCGATGCTCCTTCCATTGCACCACTGCTTGGTCAGGCTATTTATCTGATTCAAGTTCAACTATATTTTCATTTGTTAAATCTGGCAACCTATTTCTGGGCTAATAACCCCATTTAGAAGAGAGGGCTGAGGACAGTATCGGGACCATTCCCACACCTGGAAGTTAGAAGTAAGGTAAACCAAAGGAGGAATCAGAGAAACAGATGGAAGAGCCTGCAAAAACCTTTAGAGACCCAGGTGCGCACACGAGCTTCCACTGAGCGGTGACACAGACCCAGGGGAGTGGTGGGGACCAGGAAGATGCTCAGTAAGAAAAACCCAATGGCTGTAAAGTTTGGCCCTTACAGAGTTGCTTCTAAGAAGTCCTATATCAGTAGTTCTCAATGAGGTTGGGGTGGAGATGAGATGCATGTTGTAATGACCTATATAGCATATCAGAATTGAAATCTACATGCTGGAAATCACCCACTTTCCCTCTGCAGGTTGGGGAGAGAAGTATTATGTAATATATGTGCAACCCTTATCAACTCAGAATTTATGTGGTCCAGGTTGGGGCCTGTATTGTGGTTACTAAAGAACAAAATAAGTCATAAAGCTTTTTTTTTTTTTTTTGCATTTTTCTTGAAAACCATGAAGGAGATGTCTAGTTTACAACAATTCATTTGAAAGTCCTCATCTTCAGTTCACTGTCTTGCTTTTCTCTAGTGTACCCCCTCCATGATTTCCTCAACCTTCAGCCATTCCCCTTTCCCATCTAGTTTTCCTTTTGTTAAGGAGATCAATTAGACCTTTACTCCCAGAAAAAAGGTCCACCTTCCCCAACCCTGTCCCAAATCATCTGAAAGATAAAGTCTTTTCCAAGGGGAGCAAATGAAGCTGACAATTATAAAATTCCCTTTGGCAGGTTGGGAAAGGGAAAGGTATGCATTTTCTGGCCATGTCCCTGGTATTTTGCAACACTTTCCAAGTGATTCTGATATCTGGCTGCCTTTGTGTTGAGCCAGACAGAAAGCCTTTTTATTCTTAAAAAATCCAATTTCTTGGCAAATATGTCTCTGCACATTGCATTCTTCTTTCTGCATTGGACCCAGAAAGAGATGCCACCGTGTGGGAGTGGACATCTGTCATCTGTCCCTACAAAGACCACAAAGTGCCATGCCACCAGTAGGTGGCCCTGAACATCTACCTGAATCTCACAGTCAAGATTCCTGGCTAGACTGCTCTAACTTCAACAAGATCTTACCCCCCCCCTAAAAAAAGAGGCAGAGCTTAGGAGGTGCAGTCATCTTCCCAGTTGGAATGACCCTGAGGATGAAGCTCCCCATCATCATCAAAGCTGCCCTGGTGGTGGTGACTGTGGCAGCTGCTGGGCAGATTCATGAGGAGCCCTGAGGTGGTTAGCCAGGCAGCAGGACATTTCTGTGTAGAACATAATCTTAGCCTTCCAGCTGGCCTGTGAATCCCCCAAGGGTCAGAGTCCCACTCTGTTGGTCTGACTCTTCAAGGTTCCTTAGGATTCCAGGTGTTTTGAAAAGAGTCTCTGACCCTTGCCGTTCCCACTTCACCCCTGACAGTCCTCCATGGCAAGGGACTTGTGTGAACAATCCTAAGTCTGGTGGGGAGCAAAGCCTCCAAGCACCAGCCCTAATTTTACCCCTTTGAACAAAATATTAGACTTGAGAGAGGCTGTGCTCAGTTGTTTCAAACCCATTTTCAAATCTCAGGGTGACGAAAGCTTTCTAGACAAACTCCAGTGACGGCTCCATTCACCCCGGCATGTGGCTGCCAGTGATCAACGGATCCCTGTAGCCAGAAAGAAAGAGAGAAAATTACTAAAGGGGACCCCATTCCCAGAGGAAATAACCTTTAAAAAGTCTGGGCCCGCCTGACCAGGCGGTGGCGCAGTGGATAGAGCGTCGGACTGGGATGTGGAGGACCCGGGTTTGAGACCCCTGAGGTCTCCAGCTTGAGCGTGGGCTCTTCTGGCTTGAGCAAGGCTCACCAGCTTGGATCCAAGGTTGCTGGTGCGAGCAAGGGGTCACTCGGTCTGCTGAAGGCCGGCAGTCAAGGCACATATGAAAAAGCAATCAATGAACGGCTGAGGTGTCGCAACGAAAAACTAGTGATTGATGCTTCTCATCTCTCTCCCTATCCCTCTGACTCTCTCTCTGTCTCTGTAAAAAACAAAAAAAGGCCTGGGCCCCTGTTTGCTGGCTTTGGATTCTTAAAGGGTTGTCTCAGTTTCATGCCCCCAATGTTAACAAAACAAACCAAAACAGTGAAACTACCTGTGAAATCCAAATTCAAACTTTCTTGTGACCCATGAGCCCATTTTTTGCATCCATGGTCTCAGTGAGGGCAAAATACACACACACACACACACACACACACACACACACACACACACACACACACACACCAATGTCCCTTCAAGAATGTAAATGTTAACACCTATGAAATTGTGAATTCCAATTGTGAATCCTCTTGCAGGAATTGGGTCCCATTAGGTTTCCTATTGAAACAAATGATTGTTGGCTTGTGTGTTTGTTCTATGCAGCACAGATCTGGAGTTGTGGATATTTGTGACCTCTGGCCAACCACCTCTCTGCCTCTGTGCCTTTTTCTCTGCTTTTAGCCACCAGATGGCATTCTGAAAACATTCTCAGCACCAGAGCTTTCTGCACCAAGGTTTCCCTGCTTTATTCCCCCCTGGCCCTCCTTCTCTCCCTCTTCTCTGCTCTTGTCCACTCCATTTTTCAGACTGCAGCCAAAGGGCCTTTCTGGCGGGCAAATTCATGTGATCTTGGACAATTTTTCTAACCCTCTGAGCTCAGGCTCTTCACCCCAGTGGCATGGTTGGGAGGGTGACATATAGGTCACTGAAACACTGGGAGCCCTGGAAATGAGCTTTCCAAGTGAAGGGACAAATGCAAGACCATTGTCACCATTTGCATATGAGACATAAACCTGGAAAATAATACAAGGTGCAAAAACAGTCTCCTGTCCTTTTTTTTTTTTTTTTTTACAGGGACAGAGAGTCAGAGAGAGGGATAGATAGGGACAGACAGACAGGAACGGAGAGATGAGAAGCATTAATCATCAGTTTTTTGTTGCGATATCTTAGTTGTTCATTGATTGCTTTCTCATATGTGTCTTGACCACGGGCCTACAGCAGACCGAGTAATCCCTTGCTTGAGCCAGCAACCTTGGGTCCAAACTGGTGAACTTTTGCTCAAACCAGATGAGCCCGCACCCAAGCTGGCAACCTCGGGGTCTCGAACCTGGGTCCACCGCATCCCAGTCCGATGTTCTATCCACTGCGCCACCACCTGGTCAGGTCAGTCTCCTGTCTTGAGAGCTTTCTCTGCACCACGCACCGTGCCAAGCCCTTACATGTGGCAGCTCATTGAATCCTTGCCATGAACTCAAGAGTCACAGCCACACTCTACAGCAGGGGTCGGGAACCTATGGCTTGCGAGCTAGATGTGGCTCTTTTGATGGCTGCATCTGGCTCACAGACAAATCTGTAATAAAAAATATATAACGTTAAAAATATAAAACATTCTCATGTATTACAATCCATTCATTTCCTACCACTCATGTTCATGTTTGCGGGTGGCTGGAGCCAATCACAGCTGTCCTCCGGGACAACACCAAATTTTTATTGGATAATGTGTAACACACGGGTCATTGTATGGCTCTCACAGAATTACATTTTAAAATATGTGGCGTTCATGGCTCTCTCAGCCAAAAAGTTTCCCGACCCCTGCTCTACAGAGAAGGAAACAGGCCCAGAGAGGTTAAGTGACTGTGCAATGTCTCCAAGCCAGTGAGTGTTTCCACCTCCCCAGAGCCATGCAGTAGGAAGTAGCCCCTGGCTCCAGCTCAGGGGCTTCAGTAAGATGGTTGGGAAACTTCCAGAAGTGGGATGCAGGGTTAAAGGAGAAAGTGTGGGAAAGAAACAGCTGAGGGGAGGCAGTGGAGGTGGGGCCTAGCCTAGGGAGGTCCCTTAATTGTCCCTGTTCTAGTGTCCCCAGGTTTTCAGGCAAACAAGCCCTGATTGAAGTTGCTTGTGTCCCTACAGGGCACTTCTGGTCTTGAGGACTCAGCTGCAAACACCCTTCTG
Organism: Saccopteryx leptura; assembly: GCF_036850995.1. Classification (NCBI taxonomy): domain Eukaryota; kingdom Metazoa; phylum Chordata; class Mammalia; order Chiroptera; family Emballonuridae; genus Saccopteryx; species Saccopteryx leptura. The sequence goes on along the minus strand of NC_089508.1, from coordinate 164,224,099 downwards.
GGGGAAGCTGGCCCTTAATTCCCACTACTTCAAATGCTTTATAAATCTCTGGACTCAACCTCGAGGTAGGGTATAAGCCTGGGAGAAGCCTGGGACAGCAGATTAAAGAGGGAACGGGGAAGCAGCAAGCCACCTCAAAGGCCACCCAAGCAAACTGCCCCACTCACCTCATTCCTGGGCCTTGCCTCTGCGAGGAGGGGGATGGGAGGGACAGCACAGCTTAAAATGCCCAGAAGGAGTGTTGGAGGGCAGAGGGCAGCAAGGGAGTTATCCTTCAGGAAGTTTGCCATAAACAGCAGTGGGGGAGAAGAATTGGAGGAAGGGAGGGAAAGGGAGAGGAAGGTGTGGGAGAGGGAAAAGTATAAAACCTCCTAGACACAGGAGCTGGAGGCTGGGGGATTCCCCGGACTGGACCGGGCTCAGATGCAGAGAACAATGGGCCTTTAGCTGGGAAGGGGGTAGGAGGCCACATGGTCAGGCCAGGGAGGTCCTGGTGCTTCAGGAGCCAAGGCCATGGACACTCTCATGGGTCCCTGTGGGCAGCGACCGCCTCAGGGCCAGTGCAAGAGCCAGAGTCAGCTACGGGTGGGAGGAGCTGGGCAGGTCATGACACCCACCACTACCAATAACGTCACCGCCTGTGACTCCAGCCAGGCCCAGGCCCTTCACGCATTATTTCATCTCATTCTCCTAACTTCCTGCTGGAGGGCTACTATTCTTGTCCCCATTCAGACTCTGAAAAGGAGATGGTGGAAGGAAACCCAGAGAGACTCAGTGATTTGTCCCACATGACCCTGCTGGTAAGCTGCAGAGTCAGGATTTGAACCCAGGCAGTTTGGCTCTCAGGATCACGCCCTTAATCACAGCTGCTTCCCATGCGACAAAAATGGGTGATCAGGACAGAGTCAAGATTAAAGGTAGATGAGTGTAGGAAAAAGATTGGGATAGAAGAGGAATAACGGGGAAACAGTGGAGACAGAGAAGAGGAAGGGAAGAGACAGGGAGCATGACTTTGCCAGGAGGGCCTTAGGCCCCGGGTGGCAGGCAGGGGCCCAGGCTCTCTGCTCACTTGGTCACAGGGGCTCCCTCTCCCTCAGCGGCCGCCTTGCTGCCTGGACAGCACCTTCCCCTCCGGTCTGTCCCGGGAGCCCCTGCCGTATACTCCTCAGCAGCAGGCCACTGAACTTCACAGGAAGCGCACTCTCTCTCTCTAATTGGCATTGAAACTCACAGCCCTCCCTTTTCCTGTAGGTGGGGTTTCCATAGGAAAAAGCTGCTTCTCTGTTTCAATCATTTGGAAGTCAGATCCCCACATCCTGCTTTACTGGGTCAAGTCCCTTTTGGACCAGCTCTTGCCCTCACTGGCTGGAGTGGACCAACGGGTACCCTGGTGCTGGGACCTCTTGGATGTCTTCAGATAAAGATGGCTTTGCCTGAGAATCCTGCTAGTTCCATCATCATCTAATTATGGGACAAGGCTGTGCCAGCAGGTCAGGGGGCAGGAGAACGGGGCTAACCAAGCTGCCCCAGAAACACTGGAGGACTTCCCAGCCTTTGAAAAACTCGAGCGGCTTCTGAATCTAGCCTGTTCTGATGGTAAGCATGATGCAACTTCTGCGACTTTTGCTGGGGCTTTTAGGGCCAGGTAGCTACTTGTTCCTTTCAGGGGACTGTCAGGAGGTGGCCACTCTCACTGTGAAATACCAAGTGTCGGAAGAAGTACCGTCTGGCACGGTGATAGGAAAGCTGTCCCAGGAACTGGGCTGGGAGGAGACACGCGGGCAAGCAGGGGCTGCCTTCCAGGTCTTGCAGCTGCCTCAGGTGCTCCCCATCCAGGTGGACTCTGAGGACGGTTTGCTCAGCACCGGGAGGCGGCTGGACCGAGAGCAGCTCTGCCGGCAGCGGGATCCCTGCCTGGTTTCCTTTGACGTGCTTGCCACAGGGGATCTGGCTCTGATCCACGTGGAGATCCAGGTGCTAGACATCAATGATCACCAGCCACAGTTTCCCAAAGGTGAGCAGGAATTGGAAATCTCTGAGAGTGCCTCTCTGCATACCCGGATCCCCCTGGACAGAGCTCTGGACCCGGACACTGGCCCCAACACCCTGCACTCCTACTCCCTATCTCCCAGTGAGCACTTTGCCCTGGATGTCATCGTGGGGCCAGATGAGACCAAACACGCAGAACTCGTGGTGGTAAAGGAGCTGGACCGGGAAATCCACTCATTTTTTGATCTGGTGTTAACTGCCTATGACAGTGGGAACCCCCCCAAGTCAGGTACCACCTTGATAAAAGTCAATGTCCTGGACTCCAATGACAACAGCCCTGTGTTTGCTGAGAGCTCACTGGCACTTGAAATCCAAGAAGATGCTGCCCCTGGTACTCTCCTCATAAACTTGACTGCCACAGACCCTGACCAAGGTCCCAATGGGGAGGTGGAATTCTTCCTCAGTAAGCACGTGTCTCCAGAAGTGCTGGACACCTTCAGTATTGATGCCAAAACAGGCCAGGTAATTCTGCGTCAACCCCTAGACTACGAGAAGAATCCTGCCTATGAGGTGGATGTCCAGGCAAGGGACCTGGGTCCCAATTCCATCCCAGCCCATTGCAAAGTTCTCATCAAGGTTCTGGATGTCAATGACAATGCCCCAAGCATCCACATCACATGGGCCTCCCAGCCATCACTGGTGTCAGAAGGTCTTCCCAAGGACAGCTTCATTGCTCTCGTCATGGCGAATGACTTAGACTCAGGAAACAATGGTCTGGTACACTGTTGGCTGAGCCAAGAGCTGGGCCACTTCAGGCTTAAAAGGACCAATGGCAACACATACATGCTGCTAACAAATGCCATGCTGGACAGAGAACAGTGGCCCAAATATACCCTCACTCTGTTGGCCCAAGACCAAGGACCCCAGCCCTTATCAGCTGAGAAACAGCTCAGCATTCAGATCAGTGATGTCAATGACAACGCACCTGTGTTTGAGAAGAGCAGTTATGAGGTCTCCACTAGGGAAAACAACCTACCCTTTCTTCACCTCATCACCATCAAAGCTCATGATGCAGACGTGGGCATTAATGGGCAGATCTCATACCACATCCAGGACTCCCCAGTTTCCTACTTGGTAGCCATTGATTCAGACACAGGAGAGGTCACTGCTCAGAGGCCACTAGACTATGAGCAGATGGCCAGCTTTGAGTTCCTTGTGATTGCAGAGGACAGGGGACAACCTCAGCTCTCATCTATCATCCCTGTGCTGGTCAGCCTCCTGGATGCCAACGATAATGCCCCAGAGGTGATTTATCCCCTACTCACTGATGGAAAAGCCAGCCTCTCAGTGCTTGTAAATGCCTCCACAGGCCTCCTTCTGGTACCCATTGAGACTCCCAGTGGCTTGGGTCTAGTGGGCACTGACATAGCACCACTGGCCACCCACAACTCCCAGCCATTCCTTTTGGCGACCATTGTAGCAAGAGATGCAGACTCAGGAGCAAACGGAGAGGTCCTCTACAGCATCCAGAGAGGGAATGAAGACCGTCTCTTTGTCCTCAGCCCCCACCTGGGGCAGCTGTTCATCAACATCACCAATGCCAGTAGCCTCATTGGGAGAGAGTGGGTGCTGGAGATAGTGGTAGAAGACCGTGGCAGCCCCTCCTTGCAGACCCAAGCTCTGTTGAGGGTCTTGTTCGTAACCAGTGTAGACCACTTGAGGGACTCGGCCCATGATCCTGGGGCCCTGAGCACATCAGTGCTGACAGTGATTTGCCTGGTTGTCCTACTGGCCATCTTTGGGTTGATCTTGGCTCTGAGCATGTCCATCTGCCGGACAGAGAGAAAGGACAACAGAGCCTATAATTGTCGGGAGGCTGAATCCACCTACCGCCACCAGCCCAGGAGGCCCCAGAAACAAATTCAGAAGGCAGACATCCACCTCGTGCCTGTGCTCAGGGGCCAGGCGGACGAGCCTGGTGAAGTTGGGCAGCCCGCCAAGGATGTGGGTAAGGAAGCGATGATGGAAGCAGGCTGGGACCCCTGCCTACAGGCCCCCTTTCACCTCACACCAACCCTGTACAGGACCCTGCGTAACCAAGGCAACCAGGGAGCACTGGCTGAGAGCCGAGAGGTGCTGCAGGACACAGTCAACTTCCTTTTCAACCATCCCAGGCAGAGGAATGCTTCTCGGGAGAGCCTGAACCTGCCTGAGCCCCAGCCTGCACTGGGCCAGCCGTACTCAAGGCCCCTGAAGGTGGCAGGCAGCCCCACAGGGAGGTTAGCAGGGGGTCAGGGCAGTGAGGAGGTCCCGTTGAGCTCACCAGCCTCTTCTGCAACCCTGAGACGGCAGCGGAATCTCAATGGCAAAGTGGCCCCGGAGAAAGAGTCAGGCCCCCGTCAGATCCTGCGGAGCCTGGTCCGACTGTCGGTGGCTGCCTTCGCGGAGCGGAACCCCATAGAGGAGCTCACTGTGGATTCTCCTCCTGTTCAGGTACCTTGGCAGGGGCAGCTGTTGCTCTGGTCAGCCCTAGACCACCATCAATAGCATCAGACACCACCATTACCTTCCCAATCCTCATATTCATTCCTTAGACTCATCAGGCATTTTACGATTTACTGAGTGCAGTGGTTCAGGACATAGCTCTGGGATCAACAGAATTTAGCTGTGTGATCTTGGGCAAATTACTTATGTCTCTGAGCCTTAGTTTTCCTATCTGTAAAGTAGGAATGATTGTAAGAGCATCTGCCTCACAGAATTGTCCTCAGGGTTTGCTCAGTTAATTCCTATAAAGCACTTGCTGCGGGAGCCTGGCACAAGCAGACACACAGCAAAGATAGGGATTAAAAATATAAGCTCTGGAGCCAGGCTGCCTAGGTTCAAATCCTGGCTCCACCTCTTTCTAGCTGTGAACCACAGGGAAGTTACTCAAGTTCTCAGTTGAAAATGTCCATGTTAATAGCACCTATCTCCTAAATTTGCTTGAAGATAAAATGAGAGCACTTAACGTCTCTAGAATGGTGTCTGCCCCAGGCTGCATATCCGTTGCCTGAGACCCCAGAGTTTGCAGGCTGGGTCTTGGGGATGGGGCAGTGAAAACAACCTTGGAACTTGGGAGTTAGAGAGATCTGGGCTTAAATTTCAGCAGAGCCACTTAGGAGCTGGGCAACGTTGGGCAAGTCCTTTAATATCAGAGCCTCATTTTCCTCATGTATAAAGTGGGGATTATGATGCCAAATTTACCCTAGGTCTACCTCCCAGGGGTTTGAGGAGTAAATGGGATGATAAATAGCAAAGCGTCTAGAGATCCCGGATTTATTAGAAACAAATGGGAAATATGTTCAGCGATGGTGTCTGATATTACATTCATATCTGCTCCTCTGCACTCCAGATAATCTTCCCTGTGCCAGGCTGCACACTTCTGTTTGGGGCCATCAGCTGAGGCTTCCTGTGGAGCAAGGACACAGCTTCCTTCCCCCACCACCTCCCCCAGAAGCCACCTGGAGAGGGCCCAGCTGCTTTCTTAGGAGTATTGCCCTGGGCTCTATGCAGCCCTAGAGGTTGCCCAGAGCCAGCCAGCCATCCATCCATCCATCCATCCATCCATCCATCCATCCATCCATCCATCCAATGCTTACTGAATGAGCTCTTTGTGCCAAAAACTGGTTGAAAGTAAACAGAGACAGCAGAGAGCAGGCACCGTGGATGACCCCACTGGGGTGAGGGAAAGAAGAGGTCCCGTTTAGGATCATCAGCTTGAGGTTAAAAGGAGACTTGCCTAATGCTGTCTTGCCAAAGGCACAGCGTCACAGTGGAGTGAGATCCAATTTCAAATTTCAGCCCTACCACTAACTGCTGTTTGTGAGCCTCAGGCTTCACACCTACAAAATGGGTATAATGGTATCTCTTCCCTTGGGCTACTGTCAGAGTTAAATGAGTTTATACACAACTTTGACAGTTATTAAGTACTTATCATAACATCTATTAATAAATGATTTATATACTTCTACTGTGGTTATAATCCTATAACCACAACCACTATATGACCTGGATCTCATTATTATTTCCTTTATTACTGCTGAGGAAACTGAGGCTCAGAATGCTTAAGTAATTCCTCAAGGCCTCACAGGTGGGCACAGGGGCAGGGGCAGATTTGGGATGTGAACTTGAGTCCAGCTGACTCCAGAGTCTGGGCTTTAACTGTGAAGTGACTTTGAATGACAGTGATCAGTTCAGGGGATGGCGCTCAAGGAGTGTTTCTGAAATGTAGGCTGTCACTTGGGGAAAAAGGGTGGCAGGTGCCTTGGGAGGTGGGATCTGCCCTGAGGGAGACCATGGCACCCTGATCCTCCCAAGTCACACTGCAACCTCAGTCCTGGCCACCTTCCCTTCCAACTCTCCTATGAGATTGGTACTTTCTGTCTTGAACTGCCCAGAGAGGCAGAGTGGACCTCCTCAGGGAGTGGGCATGGGCTCAAGAGGCAGACATAGTGTTTCTAGGAGGATCAACCCAAAGTCCTTGCATTTGTGGAGCATTTTTAACTTTCAAACCATCTAATTAATCCTGACAGCCCGTGAAGAAGGCTGGGTGGGTATTTCTGGCTCCACCTTAGAGATGAGGAAAAGTCTGAGAAGGTTTAAAAACCTGCTTGTCATTACACAAGCTAGAAGTGACCTTGAACTAGACTTGGTCTGTTGCCTTCTCCCTCACGAGGCCCTGCAGGGTCTGGCCCTGGCATCCTGCCCAACATCTGCCCCATTCTCCAGCCATCTCCTCCGGCCTGTCTGCCCAGAACGCCCTCCACCCCTGGAGCAGACCTTCACCCTCTCTCCACTTGCCAAACTCCTACAGAGCCTTGGGTCTCTGCAGAGGTGCCCAGCATGTAGTATGAACTGAATAAGCATTTATAGAGATAAGTGGATAAACTTCCCCCATTTCACCCCGCCACTTCCTCTTTGTTCCTAGTTGGGTGTGGGGTCCTCCTCTGTTCCCGCAGAACCCCATCCTTTCTCAACCTACTGCAACCCCCTGTAGTAACCACTGTGCCCTGTTTGCCTGACCATCTTTCCTGACAGCCTGTGATATCCCTTAGGGCAGACATTGGAAGAGGCCTTGTCCTCCTCATTCTTATTCCCATAGTGAGCACAGGGCCTGGCACAAACAAACACTTCCTGTTGAACAAATATCTGTTGAATGAATGAAAGCATGAATCAATGAATAGTTAAATGACACCATTTTTGCCTTCTCTACAACAATGTCTTACATCTGGCCCACAAAAATTGGCTGAGTGCTAAATATAGATAGATAAATAGATAGATAGATAGATAGATAGATATAGGCTAAGTATTTGAAAATGGCTGAAGGGGGGGAATAACACTTTAAGATGATCCTGATTAAAGTAATAATGAATTTATGGTCAGGAAATGCAGTTTTACCTCCAACCCCACAGGTTCCAACAGGAGCAGGCCACTGGGTGGGATTAGAGGGGACGAGTCCAAGGGGCTTCATTCCCTCCCTCAGACCTCCAGGTCCTGCGGTGACAAAGGCAAAGCAGGGAACCTGCCTGCACAGGTCCCTGCCTGTCACCGATCCCCACTCACCATCCCCCACCTGATCACACAAACATCTGAAGCTGGAGGAAAGACTATAAAAAGAAAGCGCCGGCATTGAAGGAAACATCCGGCGGGGAAGTATGCTGGGTCGGAATTGTGTGGAGTCAACAGATTTTTCCTGTCTTGTAGCAAATCTCCCAGCTGCTGTCCTTGCTGCATCAGGGCCAATTCCAGCCCAAACCAAACCACCGGGGAAATAAGTATTCGGCCAAGCCCTGCAGCGGCAGGTAAGCTCACGTAGCCCCCACAGGCTCACCCTTCACCCCTGCAGCCTCTGTGACAGTGAGAGTGAGCACATCACGGATGCGGATGCGCTCCCCTGGGAGAGCGCTGAGGACAGACGGCAACCATCCCCCTGTCCCAGGCCCTACCTCAGGCTGCTTGGTCCTGGAGCAACTGTATTTATAGTATTTACGGGACAGAGTCACTGAGGAAATGACTTCATCCCCTAGGCTCTGATTATCTGTCTCTGTTGCAAAGGTGCTGGGCTACGGACTTTAAATCTGTAACTTTCAGCTTTCTTTCTCTTGACTTTTTAAACAAAATACAAAGACCCCTGGCTAAGGATATGGGTGTGGGGGCATGTTCTTTTGGGCTGCCTTAGAATTAAAAAGACCTCCAGGGGACATCGAATCTAACTCCTTGTAACAGATGGAGAAACTGAGGGTCTAATTAGTTGGATTTAATCCAGTTATATAAACTTGAGCAAGTCAGATATATCCTCCAAGGCCTTAGTTTCTCATCTTTAGAATGAAGGTCACCACACTTCCTTGTACTGATGGGGTAAGGATTTAATGATCAACTATATTCTAAGCCCATGGCCTAGTGCCTGGCTGATAGTAGGTGTGCTAGCAATGTTGTCCTTTCCTCTTAAAGTGACTTTGTTCAAGGTCATGTAGCCAGTGAGTGGCAAAGTTGGGACCAGCTCTCAGGGCACCTGACCCCTGCCTGGTTCATGCTCTTGTCATGACAAGTTGTAGCTGCTGCTTCTTCCTCTTCTTCTTTTTGCAAAGATAGTGAGAGGTAGTGTAGAGCAGCGGTGAGTACTCCAGTCATAGCAGCCGAAATTTGAATTCTCATTTTATCACTTAATCCATGGGAACCTTGGGCAAGCTGCATGATCTTCACAAGGCTTGATTTTCTCATTTGTAAAATGAGAATGATTAACAAGAGAGCCCCTTATAGATGTGAAAGATGCACATACCCTGCAAAGTATTAGGCATGATTCATTGCTCAGTAACATGAGTTGTTGTCATTGTTACTTACAAAGTTGCTACCTCTCTGCTGATCCCTTCATAGCAGCAGAAATGGCCACAGAAAAAAAAGCAGAATAGACCCCCAGGCCTTAAAGCCCCTCATGGAGCCTTTCTACCTGCTGGGATGATGAGGGCCTGTTCCTTTTACCAGGAAGTCCCAGGTGATAAGAAGGGTCTAAGGGAAGAGGAGCCAGGGAGGAGAAGGCAGTAGCTGGAAGGGGTGGGTGGGGGGTAGATTCTGAACAGCTTTTGGATGCCTCACCTCAGCTGCCTCCTCTATCAACCTGTTTTTCTGGCCTGGAATTTGGCCTCAAGTAGGGAGGAGGGAATACTCAGTCACTCAATCCACAAAGTATTAAGTGATTACTATGCACCAGACCCTGTTCTGAGCACTGGTGAGAGAGCATGGAATGATATAGACAAAAATCCCTGCTCTCACTGGAGCTCATGCTTCGATGGAAGGATGGATGGACGGATGGACGGATGGATGGTGGATGACCACACTGGCTCAACTGAAGTTACTAAACTCCCAGTCTGTTGCCAGGCAATGTGAAGGAATGGGAAGGCAATAGTGAGTAATCACATCAATGCATTCATAGTCACTCCTGTTTGCTGAGTGCTTGCAATGTGCCAGGCACTGTGCTAAGCTCTTCACGTACAATGTCTCATTCTATCCTCACAATGCCCACGAGGTGGGTGTTATAGACTCAGAGTAGGCAGGAGGGCTGGGATCAAGTAACTCGGGTCGGTTGGACTCTGAAGGCTGGACTATGTGTATCCAGGGCCCTATGTGGACAAATGAATGCTGGCATGAATAAAAGTATGTTCAGGAGCTGGAATGAATGAACCTATGTGTGAATTTTCTCATTTGTGGGTTGGGCTGGTTTCCTCTGCAGGAGTACAATCCCAGACACAGATAGCCCAGGTATCAGGGCTGGTGGCCAGGCAGAACCGGACCAGGAAGAAGAACCTTTGGACCTTGCGGAGGACCTCTCTGTGAAGCAGCTGTTAGAAGAAGAGCTGTCGAACTTGCTGGACCCCCACAAAGGTAGGAACTCCCCAGGGTCACCCCAACCCTCCTTCTGACCCCACACACAGTCCGCTCACATGCCCAGGCTTCTGAGTTATGCTCCAATCCACCACAGGGAAACAGCCGTTCTGGTTTGGGGAGAAAAAGCAGTAACATTTTACTCCTCCTGGAGCTTCAGGTTTTCGTTCGTTTAAAAACCAGATTCTGCTTTGATCATTCACTTTACAAGTCATTGTAAGAATAGTGAACAATTATTGAGCTCTTGGTGTGTACCAGGTCTAGGAAACATCTTATACACATTATCTCACTTAAGTTTCCAACAATCTTTGGGGCAGATACTCTGAGCTCTAATTTAGAGATAAGCAAACTGAGGCTCAGAGAGGTAACTTAGCCTGCCCAGAGTCACGTAGCTCACTAGCAATTGAAGGGGAGTCAACAAGAGACCTCCCCTTACCTCCTAAACCACTCCTTCGAATACCTTTGGTGTGTTTAAATATCCTTTTGCCCTGAGAACGGAATCAACTCTTTAATGCACTAACATTTCTAACTGAAACAAAAAGATTTTTTTTAGAGCAACTTGAATTTTGACAATAGATACAAAACATGAACTGGAATTCAAGAACCTACTACCTGCCCTCTCCGCAGTGGAACCCGGTCAGCCTCCTTTAGGCGACACCCAGAGATCCAGCCATCCCTAAGCTGCGGTTTTGTTTCTGCAGTTAACAGCCTGTTTCTAAACTGGACACATCCTGTGTGCTTCATCTGGTTGCAAACGTGTCAAAGGCCCGGCAGGCACTTCCTTTTCCTTGGTTAAAAAAAAAACAAAACAGCTAACATTTATGGAGTGCTTTCTATGAGCTAGTCCCCATTCTAAGTCCTTCATGAGAAACTCTTATGAGGTAGGGACTATTCATTATCCCTGTCCCATAAAGGAAGAGTCTGAGGAGCAGGGGCATTAAGTAATTTCCTAAGGCTGTGCAGCCAAGGTTAGTAACAGCAGCAGTATGGGTCCAAATCAGTGATTTCCAATCAGTGTGTGGCAAGAATTTTTAAAACATGCAATAATGACTATTTAGACTAGTTAGGGGGCACTACCTCTTTTCCATGATTGTCAAATTAAAAAAAAATTACAACAGCCAACACAATTTTTGTCTGGTGTGAATGAATCAAAATGATAGCTTTTTTTTGTCAAATCAGCAAAAAGTGTTTTGTTGTGCCACAGAATTTTAGTAATTAGTTGATGTGTGCCACGAGATGAAAAAGGTTGAAAATTGCTGCTCTAAATGAAAATGAAGTAAAATTAAATCTGATTAAAATTAAGTACATATAAAATGAAAACTTCAGTTCCTCAGTCATTCCAGCCACATTTCGAGTGCTCAATAGCCACGTGTGGTTAATGGCTAGTGCTTTGAACAGCACATATATGGAAAGTTTTCTAGGACTGTATTGTCTGGAATGGAGAACTGTGGGGTCCGATATAGCAGCTACTAGCAGCATGTGAAAATGGCTAGCCTGAATTGACACGTGATATAAACAGAAAATGTACTCCAGGTTTTGAACACTTAGTATAAAAGATCATTTATAGCCTGACCAGGCAGTGGCGCAGTGGATAGAGCGTAGGACTGGGATGTGGAAGACCCAGGTTCGAGACTCTGAGGTTGCCAGCTTGAGTGTGGGCTCATCTGGCTTGAGCAAAAAGCTCACTAGCTTGGATCCAAGGTTGCTGACTTGAGCAAGGGGTTACTTGGTCTGCTGAAGGCCCACGGTCAAGGCACATATGAGAAAGCAATCACTGAATAACTAAGATGTCGCAACAAAAAACTGATGATTGATGCTTCTCATCTCTCTCCATTCCTGTCTGTCTGTCCCTATCTATCCCTCTCTCTGACTCTTGCTCTGTCTCTAAAAAAATAAAAGTGCCCAAAATATGTTTTTAAAAAAAGATAACTTATAGTCTTATTAATAATTTAAAACATATTGATTCTGATAAAATGATGACATTAAGAATCAAAAATATTCATTTCACTTTTACTTTTCTTAATGTGGCTCCTTGAAAATTTAAAATGACCGCCACAGCTCATATTCTGTCTCTATTGGGCAGCTATGGGCTCATTCCCCACGCGGTCCTGCTTTGCTCAGAGGGCAAAAACCTTGGGGGGGGGGGGGAGGAATGAAGAGAGCAGCAAGGATAAAAACGCCTGAGTTGCTCTTTGGGCTGGATTTTGATGTAGCTACTGGTGAGTGTGCCCGATGTTGGGGTCTTGGCTGCATCAGATAAAAGCCCCACCTGAGGACGTGATGATGACAATATTTTATTGGTTGCCCGAGCTCCCTGAATGCTCACAGCAACCCAGCAGGATCAGTACTGCTATTTCACTACTTTGTGAGAGAAAAGGAGGCTCAGAGAGGTTAAGCAATTTTCCCAAGGTCACACTGCTCATAAGCCGCAAAGCAGGGAAATCAGCGGCCCAGTGCCCGCCAGCCACAGGGTGAATTCACCATCGCTTTTCAGCCATTCTCATACATACCCCAGTGATTTCCTCATTCCAAGCCTCATTCCTTCTGAAGCTCTCTGACCCTTGTACAAGGAAAGGCCTAATTCTGTAACACCAAAGGAGTTCCAACCTTATTACTCTAGAATCTCAGGGAACTGAGGTTTACATTTCCCAAATGTCCAGGGTTAACATTTATATTCATTCAATCATTCAGTAAGTGCTCACTGAGTCCCCGGCGTGTCCTGGACCAGTTGGGAACTGGTCTCACAAGCTGTACAGTCCTGTGCTCACAAGGCAAGACAGAGACTCACTTCTACCATTATAAACAACAATTAGCTATATTTTGAAATAACTTTTCCAGATTACACAAGCCAATATTTAATGTAGAAAAATGTAGCTAAAAATAAAATAAATCACTTCTGCCCACAGTAATTTTGGTTAACACTGACTTATCTCCTTCTAGGCTTTTATTCTATGTACAGATTTTAAAGCAGCTCACCTTAAGCAAGCATTAAATCCATGTTAGAGTAGATGTGCTTTTTTTTTTTTTTTTAAAGACACAGTTTCTTAACCACAAGACATTTTTTCCTCTGCTTGGCCTCTACCACCAGGCCTGGGACTAGTTTTGGGGATGAAAGTAGGATGGTGGCAGTGGGGAGCTAGGACACAGGTTTTTTGTTTTTTTTTATTCCTCCAAAGCTGGAAACGGGAGAGACAGTCAGACTCTCGCATGCGCCCAACCGGGATCCACCCGGCACGCCCACCAGGGGGCGATGCTCTGCCCACCAAGGGGCGATGCTCTGCCCCTCCGGGGCGTCGCTCTGCTGCGACCAGAGCCACTCCAGTGCCTGGGGCAGAGGCCAAGGAGCCATCCCCAGCGCCCGGGCCATCCTTGCTCCAATGGAGCCTTGGCTGAGGGAGGGGAAGAGAGAGACAGAGAGGAAGGAGGGGGGGGGTGGAGAAGCAAATGGGCGCTTCTCCTATGTGCCCTGGCTGGGAATCGAACCCAGGCTCCCCGCACGCCAGGCCGACGCTCCACCGCTGAGCCAACCGGCCAGGGCCTAGGACACAGTTTTTCACTGCCCCTGTCCCTTTCCTTGAACACCCTTTGAGAGCCAGCCACTTCCCAGCCTGCCTCTAGGACAGGGTTTCCTGAGCTTGGGAGTAAAGGTTGAGGGCACAGGGCCCAGTGGTGACCGTGCAGACCTTAGCAGGCCTGGGAAGCCCAGAGGCCACAGGTAGACACCCGGAGCATCCAGGGGGAGGAAGGGCCAGCTCAGAGTAGGTAGGGTGGTACAGTCACAAGGGGCTTCAGAGTCATCAGCCCTGAGGTCAAACCTAGACTTGATTCCCTAGCACATACGTAACTTAACTTCTGGGAACTTCATAGTTTCCTCATCCGTAAAATAGGATAATACTCTTTCTTGACTTCAAAAGTTTGTGTGGTTAAGTGAGATAACTATGTAAGTTGTTTGGCACAGAAGTACTCACTAAGTGGTCACTATTATGCATTATGAACAGAAGGCAGCACCAGCCAGAAACTCCAGTCTTGGCTAAGAAAAGGGGTTTTCCTCCATCCAGTGGTGCGCTGGGCTGTAAGGGACCAGGGAAGACACCTAGGCCTGGAACACCACCAACTCAGACACCCTCTGGAAACAGGCCAATTGCTAATTCCTGGCCTTCCTCCTGTGTCCTCCTCTCAGCTCACAGGCAGCTTCAGTCAGCAGCCTTCCTGCCCAGCGACCTTCCCTGTCAGGGCCTCTTCCTTCCTGTCCCCCTCTGGCTACCCCATCTGTCCCCTGCCATTTCCCTTCCCCCCCTTTGTTCAGTGTCCTTGCCCTGCCCATGCCCCACCCTTGCCTGCCCTGCCCTTCCATGGGCCCAGACCTCACTATGTCCCCCTCCACCCCCCACAGGCCTGGCCCTGGACCGGCTGAGTGCCCCAGACCCGGCCTGGATGGCCCGGCTGTCTTTGCCCCTTGCCACTAATTACCGTGACAACGTGTTCTCCCTGGACACTGCGGCCGTGGAGGAGCCAAGGACCTTCCAGACATTCGGCAAGGGGTCAGGGCCAGAGCTGAGCCCAACTGGCACGCGGCTGGCCAGCACCTTCCTCTCGGAGATGAGCTCACTATTGGAGATGCTGCTGGAGCAGCACGCCAGCGTGCCCATGGAGGCCGCCTCCGAGGTGCTGCGGCGGCTCTCCGTCTGCGGGAGGACCCTCAGTCTAGACCTGGCCACCAGCGGGACCTCGGGCACGGACGTCCAGGGGTGCGCAGGTGGAAAGAAGGGAGCCAGGAGCAGGACCAGCAGCAGCAGCAGCAGCAGCAGCAGCAGCAGCAGCAGCAGGGGCCTGTGGATCCAGGAACCAGGGGCCTCAGGAGATGTTATAGAGCCCAGGCCCTGAGGATCATCAGACATAAGCTGGTGTCTAAAACTATTGAACTCACTGAGCAGAGATAGCTCAAGAACTTGAGAGTGACAGATGTTACCCCACAGAGGGGACAGGACCCAAGGACTAACAGTTGGCTGACCAAGCAGCCCCTTGTTAGGAGCTAGCTCTGCCTCTGAATTTTTTAGAGGCTGGAGATAGTTTGTGGCTAAGTGTTTGCTGGTAAAACACACATAGCACAGAGGGCAGGTCTTACAACGGAACAGATGCCAAGGAGTGTCAGAGCAGGAAAGGACGGCCTTGCTGCATACTAGAAGGTGGGGGGCTGGATCCCAGGGTGCCAGGTAAAGCTCTCTAACGTACTAATAAAGGAAAAGCAGTGGCTTGTCCTCCTGTTCACACCGCTCAGGAGGGATAAGTAACAGAGTGATGGTTGTCACCCACACCCTGGCAGGAGGGTCATGCTGGGCCTGGACAGGAGTGAAGCACGCTGGTGCACATTGTTAGGTATGCAACGATGGACATGTGCACTCTTGACCCCACTCGTCTATTGCGACATTATCAAATAATCTGCTTCTCAGCTGGAAAATTAGTGCTAAGAAAAGCGTGACTATTTATAGAGCATTTACATGAGCCAGGCACCAGGCTTACAATAGGATTTAATTAATAATTTCTTGACAACCCTGAGAGGGAAGTGTTATTATTCCCACTTCACAGCCAAGGATACGAATCTTGAAGAGGTTGAGTGTCTTGTCCAAGATCAAGCAGAGCAGAGGCAGAGCCAGAACTTGGAGCCAGGTCTGTCCAACACCCAAACCCACGACCTTGACTGACACTAGACTGCCAGCCAGGAAGGAACAGAAAAGCCCCCACAGGTGAGCTTTTGCCAGTAGTGGACTTGTCTAAGCCCCCACAGCTGCTCAGGCCGGCACATCTTTACACTTCCAAGCCCAGAGTAAAAGGGACTTGGATGTGACCTGACATAGGCCTGGGACTGCAGAATCCTGTCCTTTCCCAGTGAGCAGCCCATCAGGCAGAGAAGTCATCTTTCCAGAAACCACCATTCGTAGGTAAATCTTCCTCTGTCACAGCAGGTTTGAGCCTGTGAATTCAGGCGCGAGAGGAGAGTATGAGAACCAGGTCCATGAAATCAACACTGACAGCAGCAAATCTTCCAGGGCAGGACAGAGTGAAGGAACAGCAAATATTTTCCCACGGCTCAGCCTTAAAAATTTCCTGGAAATTTCCAAGCTGTCATTCAGCTAGCTTCTCAATAGCATGAGGCTCTCCTGGACACAGAAGGCAAAAAAATACTCCTTTTGTCCTCCTCTGGAGCTCAGTACTCATGTTCACTGTCTACATAAGTGGGTCCTTCATACTCCTAACTATGGCTAATGAAAACTTAGAATGCAGTGTGGCATCCTTATTCCGTTGTTCTATTTTACAGATGAGAGAAATGAGCTCCAAGAAGCTAAGTGTTTCAGGAGCAGGGTCTCTGGGTCTCTGATCACCTCACTCAAGGTCAGAGTGATCTCTTTACAAGATCTGTGATTTTCAAGCTGTTGGGTTCCCATCAATGAGAAGCCAGGGAGATGAAGCAGATCGGGTCTCTAGCCTGACCAGTAATGTGCTGGGCACAAAGCAACATATGATGAATACTCACTGAATGAATGAATGAATGAATACTTCAGAGCTTCTTTTTACCTATACAGTGTGGATCGCCAGGTAAGACTCTATTAGGAAAATAAAAATGGTTCCATATATGAAAGCAAGCCTGAAAACCATAGCACTAGGCAGTGCTGACCTCCCATTTACTAGCGGGTTTGCAGTGCAGTGCAGTGCAATGTTGGGAGGGTGGAGAGAAGAGATGGGGGAGCGCTGACCTGAGGAAACAAACCATGGCTGGCAACTGGATCACTGCCTCTTCTAGTTCAAAAGTCCTAAATCTGTAGTCCTTGTACTCCCTCCCTCCTGAATACTAGGCAAAACTTTGTGTATAGGCATTTTTCTAAGCATAAGATACAAAGTTCTTATCAGATTCTCAAAGGACCAAGTGACCTATAAAAGGTTGTGCAGCACCGCTTGAAGTCACAATCTAAACCTCCACAGACATGGGTAATTTTAGTTATAAGGAGTCTGAACATTTTATAGCAAGGAAATGGCAGGAGAGAAAAGGCTGACTGGCCCAGAGCCACGTGGCAGGTTTGTGGCAGGGCTAGGATCTGGATCTGGGATTTAGTATGATGTTTGTTCTAATATATCAAGCTTCTTGACCTGGGGCCCTTGGTTGGGCTTCAGGATCTACCAACCCACTGAATTGCTCCTAAAATTGGGAGGATGTGCCTTTTGCTATGGGAAGGAGTCAGTGCTTTCACCAGACTCTCAGAGGGTCAGTGACCTAGATAAGGTTAAGGACCACTGCAATCCTCCAGGTTGGTCCTCAGTTCTGCCTTCTCCACAAAACCTGGAGGAGGAACTCATGGGCAGAGCTACTCTGAGGCACCCAACCGATGCTCAGGGTGGGGATGTAGGTCCTATGGGTCACAATGTCACCAGCACCATGCAGTCCCCTCCTAGCATGCTAATTCCAGCCCCTTCCCAATAACAGGCTGAGAGTGAGACAGTGTATGTGGTGATAGAACTGAGTGAACAGGGAGGTCACAGAAACTTCTTGACATCAGCCAAGATGTCAAAGCTGAGACTTTGGACGTGCTCAGAACAGTTTCCACCAAGACGGGCCCGTCCCCTGGGAGACTGAGGGAGCAGGCGAGCCAGCGAGCACTCAGTTAAATGTCGTCTTAATTTGGAAAGCGCAGAGGAACATTTTTTTTTTTAAATCAACAGTCAGCCGTTCTCCAGCACCAGGAGTGCAATGCAGTGCTCACTCGGAGCCTGGGGGAAGCTCAGAGAGTGACAGGCAGCCGCCTTGTCTGTCACCCAACCTCGGTTTGGCAGCTCACTGACCCTACCTCTCCTCTGGCTGAAACAAAGTGAGATGGCAACCACCACCCCTGGGACCCTGAGAAAACCAAATCCCAAAAAGGAGATGACAGGAGGGGGGAGGCTCAGCTGGGCACACAGAAAATAGGCCAGCATTTTCAGCCCCTTCTAAGTATTGCATACAATGTAACAGGTAGGATGAAGACGGAGGCATAATCAGAAACACTCATTCAACAAACATTTTGTATCTGCTGAGCAATTACTTGTCAAAAGTAGCCCTGGGAGTAGCAGTGGGGCGGGTATATAGACTCAATCCTTCAACAGATATTTAAAGCACAGACTAGGCACAGGGTAGGTTTGTTGTTGGGTGAAGGGGCAATGCATAGAATCATTCGTTCATTGAGTAAATATTTACTGAACATTTATTAGTGCTGAAGATACAATGAACCAAACAGCCTTGCTCCCACTGTAGAATCAGGACTCCCTGAAAACAGCATCTCAGGATAAGAAAAATGAGGCAGAAAAGCCTCATATAAAGGTCTCATTGCTGAAGGCACCAGACCCTTAACCTCAGGTCACCCAGTATCCTGACCTAGGCTGGCCCTGACTGGGGCCACCCCATCCTCCACTCACATTTCCTTTCAGGGCACTGACAATGAGTCATTAATAACAGAATTTTAATGGCAAAAGCACAATGGTTCTGGTCTGCCGATGAAGCCCCTCCCCTAGGGCTGTGTGGAGGCCACAATGACTGAACAGCCAAGGAGTTTCGGTCCCCTGACAACATCTCTCTCATAACTCTCCCATCCTTCCCTCTCCACAAGGAAAGCTTAAAAATATGCCACCTCCATGTTTGGCGCCCCAGATTGAATCAGTACTTAATCTGTAATCACTGGAAGGGGAGGGCCATATCTGGCCAACATCACAGGACATCCAGTCTCCCTGGACAGTCTGACCGACCCCCTGGCCCCAGGCATGGTCAGGAGGAAGTGGTAATCACAGAACCCAAAATGACAACAGGAGGGGAAGAGGCTGGCGAGTGGGGCTCCTCTAGAGGACCAGAAGTGATATTTTGTACAGAGGGTGTCCCACAAAGGTTCATGGGCAATCTGCAGGGGCTGGAGCTCAACTCCACCAGGAAAACACTGGGTTAACCAGGTCCATTTCTGTAAGACTTCTTGGAACCTTGAAGATACTGACATGCACTGTGAATCTATAAAAAAAAGGATGTCTAGTGCAGCGTTTCCCAAACTTATCTGACCACAGAAACCTTTATTTTCTGCAGAGAGATTAGTGCATTGCACAGCTTAAAACTCTGAGCTTTAACCAGTGTGTGCACTGAGCCCCTACCCGCACGGGACCTTGTGCTAAGTGCTGAGGATATTGGAGTACAAAGACAAGATCCCTGCCCCCACACGAGGGGACGTGAGGGTGAGGAGAGTGTGCAGGGCTGCCCTGGAAAGGAAGCAGGATCAGGGGAGGCACTGGAACTGGAGGAAGCTTAGGGCTACAGGGGTGACAGGAAAGTATGACAGGACCACTAGAGGCTGGTGAAAGGGCTGAACAGCAGAGAGCGCAATGTGGACACCCCCCAACTCCTCCCACCCTTGAACTGGCCAAGCTGGGTGGTCTTTCCCATTTGAACAATCACTAGGGGTTTTGGTCCTCAGTCCCTCCCATACCCCACTCTCAACCACATCTACGCTATTGAACTTGGGCTAACATCCAAAAGCCAGGGCACAGCTATTCACAGATTCAGTAATTGGAGTCATTAGCGTTGACTCAGAAATCATTTTTTTCCAAGTCTCTCTCTTGGAGAAGCTTTTAAGACCCTTTAAATTGGTTAATGGAAAGTTTAGAGACGAGAATGGAGCCTCGGCTTTCAGCTCCCCGTGCCTGTCTCCCTGGCTCTCCCCAACACACTCAAGGGCACAGTGATGAGATAATCCCACATCTGCTTTATTAAACTCCAATCCATTTCTGGCACACCCTTCACAATCAAAGATCTCAAAATCCACTCCCCTGCTCCAAGAGTCCAGGTGCTCAATCTCCACTCCCTCCCTCACATCAGCAGGACAAAAACACTTTCACACGAAATTACAGTGTGAATGGAGCAAAAGAGCCCTCAGGCAAGGGGTCAGGAGGCCTGGGTCCACCCCTGGCCTGGTGACTCATACAGCCATGTAAACACGGGCTTTACTCTGCCTCCTCAGGCCTAGGTGAGCACCAAAGTCCTTTCCACAGTGAAATGCCTGTCGGCCCTGGAGGGTAGGAGGGCAGACACTACTGCCCTCAGTTTACAGCTGAGGAAACAGTGAGTCAGGCTACTCACTGCTTCAAGGTGCCATAGCCATGCAAAGTGAAATGGCCAGACCCTGGGTCTTCACACACTTTCTTCTTTACTGTGCTGAGGCAAGTACTTAAGGATCTTTGGGAAGCTGGGTGGATACTGGCTTCTTCTTTCGACTCAAGTAGTGGCATCTCTCTGAGAACCCACAGGCTCCACCTTTGAGGTTGAAGTGAGTAGGTCTGAAACAAGTCAAGCAGATACATCAGGCATTTAGACAAGAAACTCCTTCCTTCCAGTCAGACAATCACGAATCCGCTGGCGATGAACACAAGTGAGCTGATTCAGTGTTCCCCGAGTGTCAGCCGTTTGTGGAACCACCTCTCTGGATCCTTGCTTTCCTTTATGTACTGTCACAATGTTTTCCTTTAACTTGATTCCCTATTCTTTTTTTTTTTCTTCTTTTTCCAAGTGAGAGGAGGGGAGACAGAGATAGACTCCCACATGTTCCCCAACCAAGATCCACCTGGCAACCCCCGTCTGGGGCTGATGCTCTGACCAGGTGGGGCCATGCTCACCCCAAGTTATTCTTAGCACCTGAAGTGGAGGCTCTAGGAGCCATCTTCAGCACCCTGGGCCAATCGCTCGAACCAATCGAGCCATGGCTGTGGGAGGAGAAGACAGAAAGAGAGAGGGGGAGAGAGAGAGAGAGAGAGAGAGAGAGAGAGAGAGAAAGGGGAGGGTGGAGAAACAGATGGTCACTTCTACTGTGTGCCCTGACCAGGAAATGAACCCGGGACATCTACACGTCTGGCTGACAGTCTACCACTCAGCCAACCGGCCAGGGCAATTCTCTACTCTTAACATCTATGAATCTATAATATGCTAATCATATTTTATATTATACATTAAATATAAAACTACTAAAACAAAAAATAGGCATTTGAGTACGACCCAAAATCCTCTTGTGAAACACCAAAGACATACATATCAGATGCTGGGAAGACGAATGATGCAGTCTGAGCTTGAGGAAATGAGGAGGGAGAAGGTAACTGATTTGCTCAAAGACAAAGGCTGAGGTGAGGACCAGGGTCTCTGAACCCTTCAGTACAGTTTTTCACAGGTCACTGAATGAATCCTTTTCGTGCACAGACCAGAAATGCCTGTAATTGTATCCATTGCTCATCTGTGAGGCTACCAACTGGGGGGAAAGACCAAAGTCATTTATTAGCCATGTCCTTGAAATTGCTTGAGAACCTGGTTCCTACTGGAATTTCTACCCTGAAAAGGATACTGACACTTATTTTTATTGACCGTGCATGATCTCACCTTAGCCAAAACCCAGTCTAACGAGACTCCCCTCCAAGGGGGACGGGTGTGGGGGGACAGCCCTGCTGGGGGCTCCGGGGCTGGCTCCGAGACGGCCACTTCTACAGCGGAGGCCAAGGTTCCCTGTGCTCGCAGCATGTGGGAGGTGTGAGGCTCCTTCCAGCAGGGTGTTCAGGCTGTAGAGGGAGGGGCTGGAGAAGGACTTCGATCCTGTGACTGCCAAGTCCTTGGCCCGAGCTGCGAGGAGAGAGAGGTAAGAGTAATTTTTACTTATGCTGTATTCTTGGATTCTTACTTTGGAGCAAGGAATTCTTAAAGGAGCTGGTTCCCCCTGGCACTGCTGACCCATGCCAGCCCAAATGACTCAAGGTAGAGCAGGGCTGGGGACTGAGGCAGCCTTGGGACATGGTCTCTTCTGGAGAATCACCAGAGCAGCTACTATTCATTTAATACCTACTGTGTGCCAGGCTGTGCTAAGCCTTTTGCAGTCGTCTCATTTAATCCTTACAATCACCAAAATGAGTAACGTAGGGTTAAAACAGGTTTATCTGACTTGAGAAGTTGTGCTCTTACCCACCACTGAGGCAGGAAATGACGAGGAGACCAAGAGCTATCGCCACCCCCTTCCCTGTCACAGGGCACCGAGCTCAGGAGGGGACGCCATTGGCTTTGACTTGCGTCTGTACCTGCTGCCTCCATGGAAAAGAGGGTCCGCAGCCTCTCCCGGGCGGGCTCATTCCCCAGAGCCGCTGACTGCTGGTAACACCTCACAGCCTCTCCCAGGCTCCTCTGCACACCAAGGCCCTTCTCATAGCAGATTCCCAAGTGGTACCTGCTCTGTGAGTCCTAAAGCAGAAAATGGACAGACACAGATACACATACATGCAGGACTCAAGACCCAGAATGCTGAGGCAGGAGGTGGGCAGAGCAGTCAGGGATGCTGGGGCTCCATCCAGGCAGGGTCAAGGCCCAGCACTGGCCCTTCCTGTACCACGGGATCTCAAAAATAAAAGCCAGCGGCCTGGGGCCCATCCGACACAATGGAGATGGGGATCCCTCCACCCAGAGGCAGTCCCGCGTGAGCAGGGTATCGGCTTCTCGCTGAGGCTGGTGCTGAAAGCATGCGGAAGTGAAGGCTGCAGGAAGCACTCAGCGCAGCTCTGGGAAACCTGCGAGTCAGGCTCCTACGTGACCCTGAAAGAGCCAGGAGCAGGGGTAGAGGCTAGGCTTCCCCAGCGCTTCCTGAATTTCTGCCAAGAGGGCTGCACAGCGTACATTACAGAGAAAGCATTCATCCTGGAAAGATTAAAAGGCTGGCTCCTTTGCCCATGGCTCAGATCCTCTCTCTCCACGGAGAGGCAGTGTTGGGTCAGGTTAGAAGCCCAGTCTACACAGCCAGACCGCCTGGCTTCCAACCTTGGCCCCACCACCTACCAGCTGTGTAACCTCAGGCATGTTAGCCCACGTCTAGTCTCCGTGTCTCAGTCCCCTCAGCTATAAAGTGGGCATAATAATGCACCTACCTTATCGTGTTGTCGTGAGGATTAAGTGCATTAGTATACGAAAAGTGCTTAGATTATTGTCATACCTTGAGCTGCTGCATCATTAAACTCTTCCTCTCTACTAGAATTTTTTCATTATATTCAATCTTCCCACTTAAAACAAAACAAAACACTTCGCTGATTCCCAACCCTGATTCAATTTCTCTTCTACCTTCTACAGTTAAATTTCTGGAAGGAGTTTCTATACCATATAGACCAAAGTCTATGCAATAGATGTGGTGGACTCATGGCTACAGGCTGGTCAGAATACAGTACTGGGTATTTGCAAGGCCAAAACTACACCTGTTCAGCACAAATCTAGGAAGACAGACTTCCTGGTAGAGGTCTGTGCCCCAACACAGGGTTACCTGACACCCCTCTGTGCATTTCTCTGCCTAGCATGCCAGGCAACTAAGCAGGCCAGGCTGCCCTGCCTGCCCAGCATGTGGCCATGAGGCCCACTCAGCCCAGGCAAGGCTCTGCGGCCCTTTCTAGGAAAGAGACATAGAGGACAGCACTGGTTGGTGACACCCGTCCCTTCTGATGGCTACTACAGACATTTAGGGCAACAATGAGTGAAAAGGGGCAAGTATTCTAATGTTCAAGAGTACAATGAAGCCATCAGCGTTTTTGGCCAGAAAACGAAGACAAGCACAGAGCCTATGCAGGAATATCCTGGTCCAGCACCTGCTTGCTTTCACCCAGTGCACCTGGCCTTCAAGATGCACTAAAAAAATACACCGGTCAAACACACTGAGGAATACAGCAAAGTACAGAAGTTTCTCAGTGATGCAGTGACCAAAAGCTCTGGGATCTCTTGCATTGAAGATACTCCTTTAACTCAGTATTTCCCCAACCGAACTGACCCTTTCTCCTCTCATATTACTTAAAAATGTCCCATAAAATGAATGCTCTGTGTATGGAACAAACTCTGAGTCATGCTGCCTGGATGCCAATGCCCCCAGTTTCCAGACAACCAGACATTTCCAGCCCCACAACTGCTCGGGGTCTTCACTGCAGTGTCTCCTGAATTCCCTGGATGTAACGATGTGTCTTTTGTGTGTACAACCCACAAAGTGCGTTCACATCTGTTATCTTAGTCAGATTTTGATCCTCACAACAACCCTGTGAAGTAGCAGTAAGGCAGGCATTATTATCCCAATTTTAGAGATGAGGGAACAGGTTTGGATCAACAAGTGACCGGCCCAGTAGTGTGCTGGTTAATATTTAACATCTGACTCTCCAGGGGAAAATGTCCTGCTTTGTAGCATTTAGCAACTTCTATGGTACAAATTCTCCTACCATAGTTGACTTCACACCACCAACAGTTTTCACAGGCTGGTGTGAGCCAGCTCTAGCATGCCACTGGACTTGTGCAAAGGTCACATGGGGACCTGGCCGGTTAAATCAGTTGGTTAGAGCATCGTCCTGATACACCAAGGTTGCAGGTTAAATCCCTGGTCCGGGCACACCCAAGAATCAACCAATGAATGCATAAATAAGTGGAAAAACAAATCAATGTTCTCTCTCTAAAATAATCAAGGTCACGTGGTAAATCAACCGAGTTAAGGATGGAAGCCAGCCTAATACTCCTATCAAAAGGTCCCCTGAACACAACAGAACTTGGTACCAGTTCCAAAGTCACTTCCTTTATCAGAGTCAAGCCCCGACATGACTGGACACTGGAGACCGCATACCCCATTTTTGGCTGCAAGCCAAAGATATTTCACAGCTCTCTGCTCGTCCAGGTATGGCTCCTTGGTGAAAAGCACCCCGAGGAAAGCTTGGGCCTGTGGTCAGGGGGAAGGAAACACATATACTGGTCACTGCCATGCCCTGCACGGCCCAGGTGCCCAAGGGCATGCCACCCACGCCACGCACTTCTCTCAAGCCGGAGTCTGCAGCCTGCTTCATCATGGACACTGCCCTCTGCCGCTCGGGGTCCCACAAGAAGGCAGGATCTTGTAGCAGACACCTGGCACAGCGGTACTGAGCCAGACTGTGGCCCTGGCTGGCAGCCAGCTGGTAACAATGGACTGCCTGGGGCAAAGGGAGAAACACTGTCAACTGGTAACTCCATCAGCTGACTTTTTGAGTGAGATGTTTAAATATTATTTGAAGGAAATAATACATAATCATTATAGATTAGTCAGAAAATGCAGGTAGCTGAAAAATTTTAAATACAGATAAAACAAAAAATAGAAACATACAATCCCAAGAAATCCTTCCTCCTAATGATCATTCTGTTAATTTTTGATCATTCTGTTAACAGCCTTGCAAATTTCTTCATATATATGTATTTACATATGTACACATATACATTATATATTTATATACACACATAAATATCTGTGTATAGAGAGAACTACACTATTTTGTCATCCATTTTTTTCATATAACAATACATTATAATGTCTTTCCCTGCCAATAAAGATAGATCTAGCACATTCTTCTTAAGGCCCACATAGATGTTATTAACCAATTCTCTATTGAGGAAACTTCAGGTTGCTTGTCTTGTCTTTGCCATCCAATACAATTTTAAAAATAACATTTTCATGTACTTATCCTGCTTTTTAGAATTAATTAACCCACTCACCAAAGTAACATTCTAGGCCCTGAGAATACAGCTGCAAAGAAGAAAGACAAGGGCCCTAGCCTGCCTGAGCTTGGTGTCTAAATTCCTAGAAGTTTAAAAAAAATGTTTCCCTCACAGCTGGGAGAGAGATGGGACTTTCCCCAAGCTCTGCCCACTGCTCATTTCTGGAGGTGACTCTGGGCCTTAGGGCACAGGGGATGGGTCTGGGCAGGAGAGGAGGTGCAGTACCTTGCTGAGATCCCTGGCAGTGCCTCTGCCATACTCGTGACACAAGCCCTCGTTGTACTGTGCTTTGCTGTAGCCATGCTCTGCTGCTTTCTGAAAGTAGGAAAACGCTGTTGTGTAATCCCCATTTCTCATGTTCTCTGTCCCTGAAAGAAAGCAGAGGCATAAATACTCACAGCTTCCTCTGGGAACTTCCCCACATCCTCAGCCAGGGACCCACTGGCTTCTTTCTTTCTTTTATGTGCTGGAGAATTTGCATATATTTCCATCCTCCAAATACTTCACTGATATGCCACACACATCTGGGCTCTGCCCTCATCACCATCCTCTATAACAGCATCCTGATTTCTCTTTGGGAACAGCCCTCCTCCCAGTGCTGTCAATCAACATGCCTCCTCTCTTCCCAGCCAGTGAGACCCTCCCTCAGGAATCGGACTCTTGATCTCCTTGCAACAGAAGACAGCTTTCGCAGGTTTATCCTGAGGACAGCACTTTGAAGACACTATCAGTTACTGCCTCCTTGATCCCTGGGCCTTCCCTGATTCCTGTCCTTTCTGAGGCTTGGCAGGTCAACAGATCTCAATAGATACCTATTGTGTTTAAGCTGGCCAGAGTGGGTTTAGGCTGTTTGTAATCAACACAACCTGACCCAGCTGATACTGTTACCATTGCTTTATGAAGACTCCCTGAGACATAATGTAAGACAGCAAAGACTGGGACTGCAGTGTGTCCAGCTCCAAGTAATACTCTTTTACCCTCCAGACCAAAAGGAAAACAAGAGAGGGGCTGGGCACAGCCACGTATCAACTCTAAGCCTTAACTCAAGCTGTTTCTCCTGCCTGGATAGCTTTCTCTGCCTCCACCATCAGGCCTTCACATCTGGTTTCTGCTCTAGAACCTGCAGACCACACTCAGGCTTTAAGCAATTTTTTGGCACTTGCTTAAAATACAAGCCTTTTTCTACGAACTAAACTGTTTCAAGAGTACAAGCCCTGTCTGTTCAATTAGGCTGTAAAATCCTGGAGGCAGAAGCAGATAAAGAATGTAGAAGAAATAACTTTGCATAGGGTGAAAGCTCTATACAAATGCAAAATATGATTATGGTTTATGCTCCTTTTGTGTTCTGTCATAGTGCTTAGCAATTGCTGAATAAATGAATATATGAATGAAGGAATGGGCAATGAAATTCTCAGAAGAGACTATATGCCCATCAAAATCACAGGAAGTTAATGAGGTAGAAGCAAGGTTGCATTCAGCCAGCACTGAATTAGAAGTTGCCTCCTTGCTGCCTGAAAACTCTCTTTCCAGGATTAACAGAGCCCTCTTGTCCTTGAGAAGACTTAAGAGGGCAAAGGATCCCATCCTGTCCCCACTCACCACGCTGGCCCTGTCAACAGACCCTGATCCATCTACTCCTCTCGGTCTCCTCTGCCTTTAACCCTCACCAAGCCACTATCACATTGTGCTTAGTCATCAGTAACAGCTCAACCTAGTCTCCTGTTCCCCCTCTGGCATCCCTACAGTCCACATCTGTCCACACAACAGCCAGAGAGATCTTTGAAAAAGTATATCAGATCATGTGACTGTCCCTCTTCCTACTTCAGTGTAAAACCCTCTAATGGTTTCCTGCCTCATTTAGAAAATCCACACTGTATCGTGGCTTAGAAAACCTCACTTGATCTGGCCCCTGCCTGCTTTTCTGACTTCACTCTCCCTGTGACCAGATTCTTTCGTTCTTCTAAAAAAACAAAATTAATCCATCTCAGGACCTTGGCACTTGCTGTCACCTCTACTTGAAAAGATCCTTCTCATTCATGGACACAGACGACAGCATGTGGTGACTGCCGGTGGGGGTGGAGGGAAGTGGAGGAGGGAATGGGGAGATAAATGGTGACAGTCGAAGACGTGACTTGGGGGGAGAACACGGTATAGTGTACAGAGATGTGCTGTAGATTTGAGCACCTGATACCTGTATAATTAAAAAGCTCTTTCTCCAGATGACAACAAAACTGACTTGTCTTTGTTAATCAGGTCTTAGCACAAGGACCTTCCCATCAGTGAGGCCTTCCAAATCGAAGGCTGTTCCTTGCCCAAATCACTAACACATTTGCCTGTTTACTTATCTTCATTTTTTATCACCATCTGAAATTCTCTTTGTTCGCCAACTTATTGTTTGTCTCTTCCTCATCTCATATTAGTTTCATTAGTAAATACTTTGTTTTGTCTCATCTTTCTCTCTGGCATGCAAAAAATGAAAATAAATAAATAAAAACATTTTCTCTCATGAAAAACTGTATCCCCAACACCTAAAACAGGAATGAGCAAAAAATGAATGCTCAATAAATTTATTTTGAATGAATCCCAGCCTCTGACCCACCGTCCTGGGTCTCCACATTAGAATGTCTGAAATCTATGCCAAATCACTGTGGAAACCAGGACAAATGGTGGAGGGGCATCTGGAGTTTCCAGATGTGGGCCAGAAGTTCCTATTCATGCACTGAGGGCCTGTTACAAACCTCAGGAGCTTGTTCTTGCCTATGTGCAGCAGAGAATGTTAAGGTGGCCTCCAAGACTTATTTTCTCCTTACACAGTAACAGAATTTTCGGGTAGGCACATGGTCATTCACCTAAAGACCACATTTCCCAGTCTTTTCTACAACTAATGGTGTCCATAAGCCTACATTCTGGACACTGATTTGTGCAACTCCTAGGTCATGTCCTTAACGGGAAGGAGGGGCCCTTTAGCTTTCCTACCTTCCCACTTCCTGCTGACTGGAATATGGATATGAAGACAGGAGTTAAGACCAAATAGGACCTCAAGACGGGAGCCAGCTTTAAGAATGGCAGAAAAGTTTGGATGTGAATGGGTCCCTGACACCACTGTGCCGCCATGCCAGATTTGGCCGACCTACCTGGGAGAAAATCAACTCTGTCTAGTTTAAACCACTCCCTACCCTGACTCTATTTGACCTTCTCCATACCCTTTCCATTTTCCCATCTGCCTGCCCTGAGGCAGGGTCCACCCAGTTACCCAGGAAGTTGAAAGCGATGGAAACGCTAAGCTGAAAGAGCTGCTGAATGGAAGTCACAGCCTCCTCGAGGGAAAGCGTTTTTGACAGATCTTGTTCCTGGGGAAGAAATACAAAGACTCATCGTGGGATGGTTCACTGGAATTGCCACTGTCCAGGGCAATGTTATAAAGATACAAGTGGCCGAATCTGGACAAATACCTCCTTTTCACCAGCAGGCCGAGGCTGGGCCGGATTGGCCCTGGAGCTGAAGCTACCTCCGGCATGCAGCAAGCCAGTATCACTGGGATCTGCAGGGGAAATGGCCGACACCCAGCCAGGGCAAAGGAGAAAGTCTTTTCTCCTTTTCTCTCACCTTCCCAGTCTCCCAGCCCCTCCATCCAGCTCCACTGCTCAGAACCACAATAATTCTGAACTACCCAGGAAGCACGGGGCCTCAGGAATGACAAGTCCCTTAATTTGCACACACAGCCAAGAAATGTTCATTGCCCAACACCCCCCATCCCCACTTTCTGCTGACTCTAGGGGTGGGGACATACCTTCCTCAGAAGGATCTTGAAGACCGGCTGCTCTCAAGGAACTGTGTGAGGAGCGGCTCTCGCTCTGAGTGGAGGGTTCTTCCTGGCCCAGCCTGGGTTCTCTGAGGCTAGTGAGTCTGGCAGCTGGGCCATCAGGACTGGGGAGAATGTGCCTTCGCAGTGCTGTAAAGAGTCCGCAACAGCAGTCACATCAGAAGGGGATCAGTATAGCCTGTTCAGACTTGACTGAGTCCTCCCTGAAGTTCTGGGGACCAAAGGAAGAACTGGCTTCCTACCACAGGGGTCTAGAGGGGCCCACATTTACGCTGATCTCCTGCCCTAAGCACAACCCACTCTTCTCCTTGAATCCTTCCAGTAGCAGGGAGGCACCTGCTTTACTTACTCACTGTTGTAGCTCCAGTACCTAACACTTGTTTGATGGTAATATTGATAATGATTACATCATAATAATGAGGACAAGAACTTAAACTAATACTGAGCACTAACTATGTGTCAGGCATATACATCTTTGATATATATTAATTCATTTAGTCCTCCCAAGAAATCTACGTGGTAGGTTTTATTATTATCTCATTTTATAAATGAAGAAACTAAGGCAAAGGGAAGCTTAAAGTGACTTGTTCAGAGACACAAGACTAGTATACCATGGCACATAATAGCTACTAAATAAGGACTCATTTATTAATGAATGACTGAGCAGAGAATGACCGAACTGGCAGAGGGGTAGGCAGGAAGCCACACCCAGGATCTAAAGTATCCTGAACCCTGTGGGGCTCCCTCCATGGAAGGTGATGGGAGGACACTGGAGGGTAGGTATGGCCCACACCCTGGGTGGACAGAACTTCCTCACATTCCTCTTTCTCTGACTTCAGATAGGAAAGGCAAGGAACTGCTAATGGCTCTTTTCCTGAGGTGTGTCCAGAGATGCTTCCTGGCCCAGAGAAAGTCTCAGCCCAGCCCTCCTGTCCCCAGAACCGAAAACTCACAGGAGCACGGCTGCCACAGGGGAGATGAGAGGAAACAGTCCAGGGGACTGCGCCAAGAGCCACGCTCCGCTCGCCGAGGTCCTGCTGGCAGGGATGCCTGGAAGTGGAGCTGCTTTGCCAGCTGCAGGGCCAGCACAGCCAGAGTGCCCTGGGAAAAAGACAGCACATCAGGGACAGAACTTTCCTCCAGTCAGCTCGTACAGTCTCAGCCTCCAGCTCAAGCATCACTTCAAGAAGCCTTTCCTGACTCCTGGCTGGCACAGCTCCGCCACTCCCTCCTCTCACGGCACCCAAGCATGCCCTCTGGAGCCCTGATCTACTGGGACTTAAGTAAGCATCCCTACAATTATTCTCCTAAGGCAGTGGTCCCCAACCTTTTTTGGGCCACGGACCGGTTTAATGTCAGAAAATATTTTCACGGACCGGCCTTTAGGGTGGGACGGATAAATGTATCACGTGACCAAGACAAGCGTCAAGAGTGAGTCTTAGATGGATGTAACAGAGGGAATCTGGTCATTTTTAAAAAATAAAACATTGTTCAGACTTAAATATAAATAAAACGGAAATAATGTAAGTTATTTATTCTTTCTCTGCGGACCGGTACCAAATGGTCCACAGACCGGTACCGGTCCACGGCCCGGGGGTTGGGGACCACTGTTCTAAGGTCTGACTCTCCTGTTAGTCTTAAAGTACCACGAGGGCAGGAACCATGTCTGTTTTCCTCACCAATGTATCCCTGGCACCTAGTAGAGTGCTAAGATATATATGCTGAATAAATGCGTAGGTCAGTTACTAAAAAAACGAAGTCTAAGCAGGCCAAAAGATAATGTGGTAAGTTCGGGCTCTGCCACAAATGCAGCGACAGGTCAGAGCTCCTCGCCAGATTCACCCTTTCTCTAACCTGGGCACAGCTCCTCCCTTCCCCGACCCCCACCAGGCACCCCACCACACACACATTCACAGGTCCAGGATGGTTGACCCTGTCTCTTTTTCAACAGGTCTGCAGAAGACCTAAGCGTCCTCCCAGCCCAGTGACTGCTTGGTCTTCCCTGTCCCTCCCTGTATATAGAAAAGGACACCCAAATACTTATTGTTGCAACAGGCACTGGATATAATGATAAACAGGGCAGACAGTTTATATATATATTCACTGAGGGAGAAAGAAAAACCCAAGTACACAGAGAAATCAATACAATAACTACAAATTATGGTAAATGCCAAAAGAAAAACAAATCAGAGTATAAGAGGGAGACCTGACCAGATAGGTAATCAGGGAAACCCTCTCTACTGGGGTGATACATGAGCTGAGGCCAGAAGGGAGAAAAGGTGTTGGCACTGTCAATAACAGGCCCATGTACCCAGGGCACTGGGGACAGCCTATACTCAGGCCCTTTCACATGGACAGTAGTGTCAGATCTGGGGATGGCAATGGGACTCTTGGGATCCAGGTCCAGTTTCCAAAAGGACTCACTGTGGGATTGCCCTCGGGTTTGGATATTTGACAAAATGGGAAAATGATTCCCTCTCCAAGGTGTGTTATGCCTCTAGTCTACAGATCCCCAGACAAAAGTGCCCCTGTCATGAAGACACTCCTGGCTCACCTGTGCCAATGACACCTATTTACAGATGGGACAACTGAGGCTCAGAGAGGTAAAGTCACTTGCCCAAAGTATACAGAACAGAAGTGATAGGGATGAGATATGACAGATACAAGAATGATGTGTGTGCCAACTTTATTCAGAATATCTTATAAACACAACCTGGAAGGCAAAGATTCTGCCCTATTAGAATGAGTATCTGACTTTAGAGATCAGATTCAATAAATATTTACTGAGCAACTATTATGGGGCCAGGATCTGTAGTAGGTGTTTTTACAAGCCATATTAGGTGCAGCAACCAAGCTATAGAGCATGGTAGGCAAGAGTATGAGCTCCAGAGTCAAATCTGGCTCCTCTAGTTAAAAGCTGTGTGACTTTGAGCATGTTACCTAAAGTTTAAGAACATAAGTTTCCTCATCTATGAAATGGAGATATTTCCTATACAAGATTTTTTTTTAAAGCTTATTTACTGGAGAAAGAGAGAGAGAGAGAGAGAGAGAGAGGACTACAGACATGTTTCTGTATGTGCCCTGACCAGGGATGGAACTGGCAACCTCTGTGCTTAGGGATGACACTTTAACCAACCAAGCTATCTGCCCAGGGCTCCTTTGCAGGATTTTTGTAAGGATTAAACAAGACAATACACATATAGTACTTTACATTAATAAATAAAATATTAGCTATTTACCATTATTTATTATAAACTCCATGAAGGTAAAAATCATATCTACATTGTTCTCTGCTAATTCCCTAGTGCCTACCAAAAATGCCTGGCTCAGAGAGGTGTTAAAGAAATGTTCAATGAATAAAAGGAGAAATAAATACATGGAGTGCAGGGGATAGGAGTGGCTCTATCTCCCTAAATATGCTCCAGTGCCACAGGTTACTCAGAATTTCAGTGTAGTCACAATGATGTCCTAGCTCTTGCTTCTAGGCTCTACTTCCATGCAGGATCACTTTCATCCACATTGAAGGTCAAGGACAGGACTGAGGAAGCCTTACCCATGATATGGCATCCCACAAGGTGTTCGGGGAGACACGGCCAGACATCCACTGGAAGCCATCCTTCCATCCATGGGACCGTGGGCCCCTGCTTGTGCCTGGACCTGAGCCATGGGGGCCTGACCTAGATGATGCAATAGAGGCCATTAAGTTCTGTCCCAGAGGCCAGGAGAGGAGACAGGTGACAGAATGGCAGTGGCTCACCTGTCAAAGCTTGGCAGAGAGACCAGCAGGGTCGAGGAAGTAGCCTGAGACCCATCTGGGCTGGTGGTCTTGGGGGTCACACCCCGGAGGCCAGGTCCTAGCAGACGGGGAAGAGCTGTGCAGAGCAACAAAAAATCAGAGACCTCGACATAAACAGGGTTGAGGTAATGACAAGTCCACCAATCTTCCCTCTGATACTTGACAGAGGCCCACCCCAGGAACCCAGGTATCTCTAGCCCAGTGGTAGTCAGCCTGGTCCCTGCCGCCCACTAGTGGGCATTCCAGCTTTCATGGTGTGCAGTAGTGGAGCAACCAAAGTATAAATAAAAAGATAGATTTAACTATAGTAAGTTGTTTTATAAAGATTTATTCTGCCAAATTTAGCAAAAATCCGACCTAAAGTACTTGGTAAGTAATTATTATTATATGCTGTAACTCTGCTTTATAAATTTTATAAAGTAAAGTTACTTCCCTACTTTATAAATCACCATTACTGTGGAACCGGTGGGCGGTTAGAAAATTTTACTACTAACAGAGATACAAAAGTGGGCGGTAGGTATAAAAAGGTTGACTACCCCTGCTCTAGCATCTGACTCTGCAAAGGTTCTTAAAGGATATACATATGAATCATTTGCCTAGTACACATTCTAGTGCGCCACCCCAGAACCAATAAACCATAGGGCTGACCACCACAGTTCTAAAACAACCAGGCATTCATACACAAAATCTAGCTCAATATGTGGAGCAATTTGTCTCTCGATCCTGCTTCTTTTCATTGGCTCTGCCTACTCCATCAGCCTCTACACCAGGGGTCCCCAAACTTTTTACACAGGGGGCCAGTTCACTGTCCCTCAGACCGTTGGAGGGCCGGACTATAAAAAAAAACTATGAACAAATCCCTAAGCACACTGCACATATCTTATTTTAAAGTAAAAAAACAAAATGGGAACAAATACAATATTTAAAATAAAGAACAAGTAAATTTAAATCAACAAACTGACCAGTATTTCAATGGGAACTATATCCCTCTCACTGACCACCAATGAAAGAGGTGCCCCTTCCGGAAGTGCGGCGGGGGCCGGATAAATGGCCTCAGGGGGCCGCATGCGGCCCCGGGCAGTAGTTTGGGGACCCCTGCGCTACACCTTTCACCGACTCCACCACCATCTCCTGCTATTTGGCTCCTCCCCTTTCAGTGGCCCCACCCACCTCCTTGGCGCTAAACTCTATAATCTCTACCCTCTTCCCAGTAGCCCCACCCACACCTCAAATTCCAAAGGCCTGGTGGGCTGGTGTGCAGCACCCTCCTTTAGGTTCCGCCTTTCCTCAGCTCTAGCCCCGCCCACTGTTGCTTTGGCTCTGTCTTCCCGACCGCCCCCTCCTCCAATTCCGAGTATCAACTGCCTGGAGACTTGCGGCTCCGACGCCTCTCACTTCGGCTTAGGAGTCCCGGGAGGCGCCACATGTCGTCGCCAACAACATGGACGCTCACAGCCGAAAGAGCGGGGCCAAACCTTGGGGCACAGGCTGCAGCAGCCGCTGTGGCGCCCTCGGGGTGCCCGAACCACAAGGAAGCGTTCAGCCAGCGAATGAGAAAGGAGCCCGGCCGGAAGGACGATGCTCAGCAGAGGAAGTGGGGCTGTAGGCGTGTTTGGGGAGGGCGGGAGGTGGACTGCGGCAAGGGCATGCACAAGAATGGGGGAGCGCGCAGAGGTGAGGCGATGGCAGGTGGCGAAGCTGAGCCGCCTGGGAAGCGGGGCTAGAGCGGCCTCTGTGGCGCGAGAGGACCTTGGAGACACCGTGTTAACGCGAAAGGGGAACAATCTTCCCCGGGCGCCCATGCTGAGGGACGTGGGAGTAACGAGACCCATTGGGGGAAAGAGAGGAGCCTTAGGGTCTGAGGAAGGAAACCTGTAGTCCGAACTTCCTGTTCAAAGCCCTCTGCCTGGAGAGTTGGCTTAGCCCTACTGGGTAGGCAGTGAAAACTGCACCCTTATTTACTTTTCACAACTCCCCTAGGAGACTGGTGCCGTTCCCACTGTACAAATCATGAAACCCTGGCTCAGGGAACTTAACTTGCCCAAGGTCAAATAGTTGGCTTTTGTTCACAGTGTGGCCTCTGGCTAGCCCGCTTCCACTCTCTGGGCCTCAGTCTGTATCATAAGAGGGTCAGATAGAGTGATCTCAACGGGTCCTAACTGATTTTGAGGCAGAATAGTAAGAAACTGGGAAAATTCATTGGCAAGTAGAATGGGAAAACTGAGGCAGATAGCTGAATGAACTAGTCAAGCAATTTACAACCAGATACAGATGGTCACCAGAGTGGAAAGTTCTGGGTGCCAAGCAAGGGACAAAACTGGTGCTGGACCTCACTCCCAGAGTGCCCTTTCCTTCCTTGGCATATTGCCGGTCATGTGGTTTAGAGCCCTTGACCTTTCTTATCGCTGGTAATGCGGTTCAGATCCTCTCCTGACCTTTCCTCTCTAAAAGATAACATCTAAGCCTCAGTTATATTTCAGCTCTAGGCGTAGATAAGGAGCAAAACCTGGTGGGCAATGCCAGGATCAGCTGTGATGACTCATGATCCCTGCTCCCCACAAGACTTGCGACTACAGGAGCAATGGGCAGCAGCAGCTCATCCCAGGCTAACCCCCTAAACCTGTCTCCGAGGCCCCCTTTTCTCTGACTTTCCAGTGAGTTGACAGCAGCCCCACCTTGGCTCACTTCTCTCCCATAATGTTTCTGAAGCCAAAGCAGCCCTGCCTGGGCTCTCTCCTGTTGCTTCTTTTTTTTTTTTTTTGTATTTCTCTGAAGCTGGAAACGGGGACAGTCAGACAGACTCCCGCATGCGCCCGACTGGGATCCACCCGGCACGCCCACCAGGGGCTACGCTCTGCCCACCAGGGGCGTCACTCTGTCGCGACCAGAGCCACCCTAGCGCCTGGGGCAGAGGCCAAGGAGCCATCCCCAGCGCCCCGGGCCATCTTTGCTCCAATGGAGCCTCCACTGCGGGAGGGGAAGAGAGAGACAGAGAGGAAGGAGAGGGGGAGGGGTGGAGAAGCAGATGGGCGCTTCTCCTGTGTGCCCTGGCCGGGAATCGAACCCGGGACCTCTGCACGCCAGGCCGACACTCTACCACTGAGCCAACCGGCCAGGGCTTCTCCTGTTGCTTCTTATATTCTAGGCTCTACCTTATTTCACTGTCCCTAGTTTTAATAAATGTACTCTCAAAAATCACCTAGACTCACTGTCCCCAGTCAGTTTTAATAAATGTACTCTTAAAATTACCAGGACTCCTGTTGTGAAGTCTTGCCTGCACAAAGTCAAGAACTCACACGCTACCAACTGGCCAGAGGGAGACCCTCTGGGGCCTGATCCCATTCCGGTAATAGTTTGACAGGAACAACTTGAATTTCTGCTTTTAAAATACCCAAGAGGCCCTGGCCGGTTGGCTCAGTGGTAGAGCGTCGGCCTGGCGTGCAGAAGTCCCGGGTTCGATTTCCGGCCAGGGCACACAGGAGAAGCGCCCATCTGCTTCTCCACCCATCCCCCTCTCCTTCCTCTCTGTCTCTCTCTTCCCCTCCTGCAGCCGAGGCTCCACTGGAGCAAAGCTGGCGCTAGGAATGGCTCCGTGGCCTCTGCCTCAGGCGCTAGAATGGCTCTGGTCACAACAGAGCGACGCCCCGGATGGGCAGAGCATGGCTGCCTGGTGGGCGTGCCGGGTGGATCCCACTCGGCGCGTGCGGGTGTCTGCCTGTCTCCCCATTTCCAGCTTCAGAAAAGTACAAAAAATAAATAAATAAATAAAATACCTAAGAGGAGAAATCCTATTCCCCTCCTTTCCCCTGTACACACATACCTGTTAATCAGACCCAGCCCATGTCATTGATGTGTTCTTTTGCTGGAAAAAGAATGGTTCCTCTTTCACTGCGCTTGAATCCATAAAATAAAGGAACTCAAATTCTAATGTAAGATGATTAGGTTTCCTCCTCTTTTCCCCCAGGTACCTGACTCTTGGGTAGGTGGAAGTCTCCACATGGGGTAAAAGAGTACTGGGGGGTACCTATTTTTAGACACAGACTATTAATACAACCAGACAGCTATATTAATTTATTTGATTTTTGAGCCATATGTCAACCCCCATCCTAGAATCTGATAAACAAAGTAAAGAGCTTGTGGCCTCCAGGAATGCATGGTCCAGTGTTTTAAGAGTGACCCCTGGAGCTTTACAAATGATTTGAATCCCAGCTTTCTTACCTCCTAGCTATGTGTTCTTGGGCAATTCACTTAATCACTTTAAGCCTGAAATTCTCCATCTATAAAATAGGAAAAAAGAATATCTCATACAATTGTTGTGGGGCTTAAATAAAATAGTGCATTTAAAATGTTTAGCATAGTTCCTGGCACATAGAGTCTAGTAAGTGTAAGTTACTATTAATTGTAGCAGGGTAGGTGAGTAGGCAAAAGAAATAAGTATGTTCCAATAGAAGCATGAGCACTAGATTATGGGATACCATGGAAAGATTCAGAAGAGTAGTTGTATTTGAGCTGGACCTTTAAATATAAATAAGAGTTTACCAGGTGGAGAAAGGAGAAAGGTATTGCAAGCAAAAGAGACAATAAATACAGCCCCAGAAGTGCAGCTATTAGGGAACTATTCAGAAATATCCTTGCTTTGGGAGTTGGGGCAACCACTTTTCACATACCTTGTGTTGCTGCCTCAAAATAAGATAAGCATACTGGTTCGGCTCTGTTCCTCCTGGGACTTCAGGCTCTTCTTCCAGCCTGTCTGTAGTTTATTTTATCTCTCAAGATTCCGCTACATCCACCGCTTCAGTGACAACTCTCCAACTATTGGAGACCTTTCTGCTCTCCACTTCTCCCTATTTCTGTAGCACTTAATTTCTTACCACACGATTTAGCAGTAATTATATGTTGTCCTGTTATTTAATTATCTCATTTGTGTAAGTCTACTCTCTCCAGTTTTCTCCCTCAGGGCAGGGATGGCATTTTCCCATTCTGCGTCAGCATTGAGCTTGACATAAACTATCCACAGAAGATGTTGAAACAATGCCTGTTGGCTTGGCTGGACACCTTGTGCTGCTATGATTATAGACATAGATCACCAGACCCCAATCATAGAATTTATTGATTCTAGTGGAAATGTATTCATTTTACATACAAACATTGAGGGCCCTCCATGTTTGATGCTAGTTGAAAAATCTTGAAGAGAAGGTATCTTCCCATAGGTAAAATGGCTGATGATATCTCTTATCCAGTGGTGGAATTCAGCCAGTTTGCACCAGTTTAGCAGAACCAATATCTAATTTTTTGCTGAGTTTGGTGAACTGGTTGTTAAAATGGCACTTGTAATCAGGGTTCTCTCTATGGTGGGCACCTGAGCAGCCACCCAATGAAGAAATAACAAATTTACATTCTTTACTCTTTTTTAATGTTCATCTGCGCAACAGCGTATTCTAAGTGCCCGTAGTAATGTTCATTCTGTCCATAGGTGAAAAAAATTGCAAGTGAGGAAGCCAATCAAGAAGCAATATGGGCCCTGGCCGGTTGGCTCAGCGGTAGAGCGTCGGCCTAGCGTGCGGAGGACCCAGGTTCGATTCCCGGCCAGGGCACACAGGAGAAGCGCCCATTTGCTTCTCCACCCCTCCACCGCGCTTTCCTCTCTGTCTCTCTCTTCCCCTCCCGCAGCCAAGGCTCCATTGGAGCAAAGATGGCCTGGGCGCTGGGGATGGCTCTGTGGCCTCTGCCCCAGGCGCTAGAGTGGCTCTGGTCGCAACATGGCAACGCCCAGGATGGGCAGAGCATCGCCCCCTGGTGGGCAGAGCGTAGCCCCTGGTGGGCGTGCCGGGTGGATCCCGGTCGGGCGCATGCGGGAGTCTGTCTGACTGTTTCTCCGTTTCCAGCTTCAGAAAAATGAAAAAAAAAAAAGAAGCAATATGGAAATATATAACAGTTTTATTGTTGTCAGGTACTATTTAATATTTTTCATTAATATTTCAAAACTCTTATAATCTAGTCTTGTGTACCTCTTATTGTTCTTATTTCAGTATTAAATGCATGAAGTAATAAACTACCTTTCAGTATATAATTTTCTTTATACCTAAAATGGTCATTAGGGCAGAGAACCGGTTGTTAAATTATTTGAATCTCACCGCTGCTCTTGTCTGTAGAAGCCTGAGAATACTGACAGACTTATGTGTGAGGGTAACTGGCAAGGGCAGCTGGCAAGGGTAGTTGGGAGTCCTCACTGACACACCAGATCACCTACTGAGTGCAGCCCAGAGGGGCACCATCAAGGATGGCAACTTTGTTCCCCTGCCTGAACTTTCAGGCCCAACCCCTCAACCATTTTCTTCTCCCAAGATTGCTCTGTGTTGTTGACTTGTGGCCCAAAGTCAATTTAACGCAACCCCCTACAAAGGTAAGTGATCCTACTACCCAGATGTCCACTTAATCATCTTTTTTTTTTTTTTTTTTTTTTTTACAGAGACAGAGAGAGAGAGAGTCAGAGAGGGGGATAGATAGGGACAGACAGTCAGACAGGAACGGAGAGAGATGAGAAGCATCAATCATCAGTTTTTTGTTGTGGCACTTTAGTTGTTCATTGATTGCTTTCTCATATGTGCCTTGATTGGGGAGCTACAGCAGACCGAGTAACTCCTTGCTCAAGCCAGGGGCCTTGGGTCCAAGCTGGTGAGCTTTTTGCTCAAACCAGATGAGCCTGTGCTCAAGCTGGCCATCTTGGGGTCTTGAACCTGGGTCCTCCGCATCCCAGTCCGACGCTCTATCCACTGCGCCACTGCCTGGTAAGGCTTAATCATCTTTTATTGATACCATTGTGTACTGAATACAGTAAGGGTTCTAGACATTTGTTTTGTCTTTGTTTTGGTACATGTTCTTAATTTGCTTTAATCTGATATATGAGAGCTTATTCTGTGCTAGAGGATGTCCTGAGTATATATAACAATTTTTAAAAAATGAGTGTGGTCCCTGCCCTCACAGAGAAAATAGTCTAACAGGGCAAACTCAGTAGAAAATTAAAATACAGAATGGTATTTTAGTTACAATACTTATTGCGGTATAATAAACTCTACAAAATTTAGTGGCTTTAAACAATCATTACCTCTGACAGTTCTGTGAATTGACCAGACTCAGCTGGGCAATTCTGCTGGTCTCACTTGGGATCTCTCATGAGATTGCTATCAGATGCCAGCTGAGGCTGGAGTCATATGAAGGCTCAACTGGGACACTGGAAAAGCTAAGCCTCTTTGCCAGGCTCCACATGGCTTCTCCAGCTGGGTAGCTGAACTTCCTCAACAGCTAGCTCAGAGCTTCTAAAAGCACAGAAGCGGAAGCTGCCAGGCTTCTTAAGACTTAGGCCTGGAACCCGCACAGTTTCACTTCTGTACTCTGTGGGTTAAAGCAGTTCACAGGATCAGCCCACAATCAGTGTGGGAGGGGAAGACACAGGGCTTGAATAGAGGTTAAGAGCTCTTTGGAGAATAGCAAGTGCTTGAGTGGGAAAAGTACAGGGTGCTATGGAAACACTTAGGAGAGGATCATAACCTAGGCATGGAAGTCTTAGGAAGATTCTTGGAGGCTGTGACATCTAAACTGATGAATCTAAATGATGAGGACAGGGAACTAGCCAGATGAAAATGGGAAGAGAAAACACAATTCATGAAGGGGAAACAGCTGGTGTGAATTTCCAGGGAGGCAAAGAGCACAATTTTAGATCGCTGTGGCTGTTGCAGGATTGGCAGTAATATAGGGTAGTGACAGTCCTTTAGTCTGGAGAGGTAAATGGGTACTGGTCAAAAAGTCTTGTAAGCTCCCCAATGTCTAGACTCTGTCCTCAGGGTATGGGTCATCAAGAAAGAAAGCAGAACCTGACCAGGCAGTGGCGCAGTGGATAGAGCGTCGGACTGGGATGCGGAGGACCCAGGTTCGAGACCCCAAGGTCGCCAGCTTGAGCACGGGCTCATCTGGTTTGAGCAAAGCTCACCAGCTTGGACCCAAGGCCCCTGGCTTGAGCAAGGGGTTACTCGGTCTGCTGTAGCCCTCCGGTCAAGGCACATATGAGAAAGCAATCAATGAACAACTAAGGTGTCGCAATGAAAAACTAATGATTGATGCCTGTCATCTCTCTCCATTCCTGTCTGTCTGTTCCTCTCTCTGACTCTGTCTCTGTAA
The DNA here is from genome assembly GCF_036850995.1 of Saccopteryx leptura. Classification (NCBI taxonomy): domain Eukaryota; kingdom Metazoa; phylum Chordata; class Mammalia; order Chiroptera; family Emballonuridae; genus Saccopteryx; species Saccopteryx leptura. The sequence goes on along the minus strand of NC_089508.1, from coordinate 164,182,834 downwards.
AAAAAAAAAAAGGAAGAAAGGAAGCAGGACCTGATGAGGTGGTGGCATAGTGGACACAGAGGACCCAGGTTCGAAACCCTGAGGTCACCAGCTTGAACGTGGGCTCACCAGCTTTAGCGCAGGGCCACCGGCTTGAGCTTGGGGTCAGTGACTTGAGTGTCGTATGATAGACATGACCCCATGGTCACTGGCTTGAGCCCAAGGTCACTGGTTTGAGCAAGAAGTCACTCACTCTGCTGTAGGCACCCTGCCCCATCAAGGCACATATGAGAAATTCAATCAATGAACAACTAAGGTGCTGCAAGGAAGAATTGATGCTTCTCATCTCTCTCCCTTCCTGTCTGTCTGTCCCTATCTGTCCCTCTCTCTGTCTCTCTCTGTCTCTGTCACAAAAAAGGAAAGAAAAGAAAAGAAAGGAAGCAGGGATGTGATCAGGCTGGAGGATCCTAAAAAGGTTACTGGCTGCTGAGTGGGCGATGGATTAAAGGGATGAAGGCTTTATTTTCACCATGTCCCTTCTAGCCGGCACCTCACTTTCATCACCGAGCAGGCTGAGTCATCGGTTCAACACTGGTATCAGTTGTTTTTAATTTTTTATTAGTGGGACTTTTTTTTTTTTTAAATGCAACCTCCTTCATACAAGTTTTTTGTTTCTTAATTTTAAAATGAACATGTCATAAAAAGCCTGCTACCTAGTGGGATCTGGACATGTGGTTGGTCAAGTGGTCAAACAGTTCACACTTAAGTGTAAAGTGAGATAAGGAGAGCAGGAAGCATGGGGCCCAGTGGATTTTACCCCTCAGTTAAGCAATGGTTGGTTAAGAGAGCACCTACTTGAGTGAAAAGTCCAACAGTACCAAAGGCTTGCAAGAAGATACAGCAGGCCCCCGCCACACACAGCTATCTACATTCTAGTCCTATTCCTAGAGACAACCATTTTCAACTGTATGAAGTTTCAGCAGCAAGTAGCAGAGAGGAGCACAGGTTCTAGAACTGCACTGTCTGGCATCTAACAGCTCTCCCACTTACCAGCTGGGTAGCCTTAGTCAAGTGAATAGTATATTTTAGCTCAGTTTCCTCATCTGGAAGATGAGAATGAGAATTGTACCCTTCTCATGAACTAACATATCAATTGCCCAGCACGTGGTCAAGAAATGGTGATGTGAAGAAAGATCTAACTTGAGAGCAGCTATGAGTCCAGCTGTGGACTTTCAGTTGCACACTATACAAATAAATATAAGGCAGGAATATGAGCGAGAGGACATGACAAGAACAGAGGCTCATTTGCACAAGTCTGACTCTTCCCTTTGTTCTAAGGCCAAATTCTGCTCTCAGTCCCATTCCCTTTCTATCTTTTAGAACCTTGTCTGTTTATCTTGTCTAATCACCTTGACCCTCATCCAAAGCATACGTCTCTCCTCTAGATATTCTTCTACCTATGAAATATACACAGGTCTCTCCTGTCTTGCAGGGAGGAGGAAATCTTTTATTTAATCCTCCTGCCTTTTTCAGCTACCATCCTGTTTCATTCTTTCTATTGCCACATTTCTTTTTCTTTCTTTTTTTCTTCTTTTCCAAGTGAGAGGAGGGGAGATAGAGAGACAGACTCCCACATGTGCCACAACCAGGATCCACCTGGCAATCCCTATCTGGACCCAATGCTCTGCCCTCTGGAGCCATGCTCCCAAATGAGCTATTTTTAGCACCTGAAGTGTAGACTCCACGGAGCCATCCTCAGTGCCCTGGGCCAACGCACTTGAACCAAATAAGCCACAGCTGTGGAAGGGGGCGAGTGAAAGAGAGAGAATGGGAAGGGTAGGGGTGGAGAAGCAGGTAGTCATTTCTTCTGTGTGCCCTGACTGGGAATTGAACCCAGGACATCCACACACTGGGCTGACACTCTACCACTGAGCCAACTGGCTAGGGCCACCACATTTCTTAAGTAACATAAATATTGCCTCCTGTTCCTTCATGCCACTGTCGCTTTCAGCTTTGTCTCCCAGCTCCCATAGCTGTTCTTCTGACACAGCTGTCACTAGTTTGATCAAGACCACCTCATTAACCACCAGTAGGCCTTTGCTCAATTAGTCTCCAGAGCACTTGACTCAGTTGACCCTCTACTCTGTAAGTTTCACATGCAAACTGCCTTATCATCCCACCTCTTTATTTCTGGCAATTGTACTATTTCTCCAAGTTATTCAGGAAAGGAACCTTGGACTCAGGGTTGACCCAGCACCCTTCTCTGCCCTCTCCCACAGTAGTTTTGACTCTCATTGCAAATATTAAAAACTCATCTGAGCTAGCTCTTTAGAAAGCCTTCTCAGGATACAGAGGAGTAGGGGGACATCTAATGGACCCCAAAGTCAGGATGCAGCTGGAACCTGGGAGAGACCAGGACTGTAGACTCAGGAGCCAGTGAAGTGAGTCCTCTCTCTAGCTTTCTGGATTTCTTGAGACCCACACAGACACCCCAAAGGTGCCAGACACGCCCACACCCAGCTAGTCACCAGGTCCTATAAAAATTGCCATCTTTTCTTCAGGCCCTTGAATCTGTCTCCTCTCCAGTGTCCCTTGTATGGTCTCTCCCATGTTTACCCCTGATTGTTCTGTTTCTGTCATTGTGAAATCAAGGGTCCTTATAACTTTACATTTAGTTTTAAATCCTAGCTCTAGAAATCATCTCTCTCTCTCCATATATACATGTGTGTGTGTGTGTGTGTGTGTGTGTGCGCGCGCGCGCACGCACACCCCTCAGAGACCTAGCCTTTCCCCTGTATAATCAGCAACCCATGAGGCAGCAGAAGATGGTAGCCTGGATAATGATCATGCGGTTGGGACCTCTGGCAGGCTAAAGATGACATCTTGACCTAAGTTATGTTTCCTACGGTGGAACAACCACCTGGCTACTTTCCCATGAAACCAGAACAGACCTCAGAGCTGTTCTCAAGACCTAAAGAAATGATTCATTACCCTAACCTCACCTCCGACCAATCAGCTCCCAGCACAACACCAAACTCCTAACCCATGGTGTCTTATGATTTGGCCCTATATAGTCTGTAACTGACACACCATCGGGGAGTTCGGGCTTTTGAGCATTAGCTTCCCATTCTTGTGGATGGCACCATTCATCAATAAGATAGCCAATATTTCTCCACTGTAACTCTCAGTGTCTAGTGTTTGGCTCTGTCTAGTGGTAGGCAAACTTTCTGTTCTGTAACAATTGCTTCTTTGCCTCCTGACCTCAGTATGAGCGTTGCCCACGTTTCAGTTCTCTGTCGATTGCTCTTATCTCGAACTGCCTTCTGCATTATTGACCTCTGAATGAGATTGGAGTGGTTAAAGCTTGGACTTTGGAGACCTGAAGGCCCGGGTTTAAACCTCCTACCACTTTCTAGTAGTGTATATTTGGGAAAGTTACATGAATTTTTGAGCCTCAATTCCTCTTCTGTGAAATGGGGATAATACAGGGTTGATGGGAAGATTCACTGAGCAAACACATGTAAAGTCCTTAGTTACCACAGCACTTGGCATACAGAAAGGACTTGATAAATGGCAACAATTATTAACATTATCCTTGTTCTCTTACCTGAGTTCTAGTCTTACATCACCTGCTATACTTTCCCATTAGATGTCCTGCTTTGATCTCTGATCCACCCGTCAGAATTCTCCAGGTACTGCTGGGAGATGCAGTGTTCTGAGAGCTAGAGGATGGGATCACCTGAAAAAGAAGGGTGGGTGATCTCAGGAGTAGAGGGTCAACTGAGGAAACGCCTCCTTCCCCCCACCTCCCCAGACATCAGCCAGCCTCAGCAGAGAAGACTCAGAAGAGTTCCCCTGTGAGCTTACAAACCCTTTGCTGGCTGAGTCCTGGAATCTGGGAGAGCAGGCTGAGCAGCCATTAAGAGAACAAATGAAGGATGTGAATTCAACCTTTTAAAAAAGTCCCGGGGGTGGTGAGAGATGTAGCAAGATCAGTGGAGCTTTGAGGTGGGTGTAAAAAGTGAGAACAGCACCCTCAGGGCACTGAGCCGGGCTCAGGCTGGGGCCTCCCTCCAGCACTGGGGATTTGGCAGCACAGAAGCCAGGGGCACTCCTGTTTTTAGCTGAGCTGATGCAGGTCCTCTCTGCTACCCTGTGAACATTCCTCATTAAGCACAGTGTGGGGAGCAGCTTTCACCAGCCCCTCAGCCCTGCACTCCCACCTCCCGCTATGTTTCTGGGTGGCAGCATTCCTACCGGTAGGGATGTCTCACCCAGTGTGATGGGGGTTGTGGGCAGGGAGGGTAACCTCACAGCTGTTTGCTAGGAGGTAGGGTGGCCGAGTAGTTGAGATCTCTGGATCTGAAGCAGAATGTGCCCCTGTTTGAATGTCACTTCTGCCATTACTGTCTTTGTGACTCTTGATGGGTTGTTTAACCTTTTTATGCCTCCTCTGTATGATAGGGATGATAACAGGCCTAACAGTGGTGAATTTTAGCACAATAATGCAGGTAAAGCACAAAGCTTAGTCAGTGCATCCATACAATCTAGAGCCAAGGGCCCTGTCCTTGCAGGAACAGTCATCCCAATACCCCACACACTCTGATGGCTGTCTACACCTCCTCTATGTTGTCCTCTGTTGACATGTCTCTGCACTTGGACTATGAGTCAGAGATAGAATTGTATGGCTCTCTGTCCTTGATGTCCAATACAGGACCTGGCACATAGACGAGCTTAATAAATACATATTTACTGTTGGGAACAACTGGTAAAACAATATAGAAGACTCAAGATTCCCACCTGACCAGGCGGTGGCGCAGTGGATAGAGTGTCAGACTGGGATGCAGAGGACCCAGGTTCAAGACCCCGAGGTCACCAGCTTGAGCACAGGCTCATAAGGTTTGAGCAAATAAAAGCTCACCAGCTTGGACCCAAGGTCTCTGGCTCAAGCAAGGGGTTACTTGGTCTGCTGAAGGCCTGTGGTCAAGGCACATATGAGAAAACAATCAATGAACAACTAAGGTGTCGCAACGGAAAACTGATGATTGATGCTTCTCATTTCTCTTCATTCCTGTCTATCTGTCCCTATCTATCCCTCTCTCTGACTCTCTCTCTTTCCCTGTAAAAAAAAAAAAATAGATTCCCTCTGGTCTCAGGGTCCCACCATCTACTTTGGATCACTGACCACAAATAGAGGGCCTAGGCTACTCACTGTCCTGGGGCCTGGGGATACCACAGTGAATATGAAGAAGATGGGATCCTGACCTCATGGAGTGAACTGTCCAGGGGGTGACAGACATTAAACACATAACAAAGCCGACAACACATTTCAACCAGGAGCACTGCTAACAAGAAGCACAACCTGATATGAGAAGAACATAGAATAGGGACTATAATTGTTGGAAGAAAGAATCAGGAAGAATTTCTTGGATGATATGACCAAGTAAACAGAGCCCAAAGAAAAAGCAGGCTGGGTTGAAGCAGAGGACGGGCAAGAGGCTTCCACGCAGAGGAAACAGTTCATACAAATGTCCTGAGGCAGAACGGAAACTAGGCTGCTGGGTGGAAGACAAGGTTAATGCTGCTGGAGCCTAGTGGACCAAGGGGTTCAATGGTCTCTCCAAGGCCACAGAGTTGCATGGGTTATGCAGAGCCTTGTAAGCTATGATGAGAATTTAAGCCTTTATCCTATTAACAATAGCTAACATTTATTCAACTTTATGTACATGTGCACTGTGCTAAGTATGGTACATGTGTTTTATCATTTACTTTTCGCAGCTCCCCTAGGAGACTGGTGCCGTTCCCACTATACAAATAATGAAACCCTGGCTCAGGGAACTGAACTTGCCCAAGGTCAAATAGTTGGCTGTGGCAGTGCTGGGTTTGAACCCAGTTATCAAGATCCCAAAGCCTGCCGTCTTACCCTTTGTGTGGCCCCAGCCTAAGCTAATTGCGGTCTTTGATCCGAGTTCCAAGGTTCCTCTTTCACGGCATGTCCCAGATCCTTCTCCCCGGGATTGGGTGAACCCACGCACAGGTTCGCTCTGGCCAGATGAGCTCCCCAGCAGCGGAACCAACTGCAGGCAGTTCTGCCACTGACTGAATCGCTCCCCGCCGGCCCCCGACCACGTGACAGGTCCGGGCGCGGGCGCCGCGCCGCAGCGGAGCCACCGCAGTGCGGTGGGCGCTGCGGTGTGCGCGCTCGCGTCTCCACGGCAGCTGTGAGATCTGGAGGCAATGGACCCCAGAGAGTTGCCGGGGTGGAGCGGGAGGGCGCCCCGCGGCGTCCGGCAGGGGGCTCTCTCTCTCCGCTCTCCCCCGGCCCAGCGCTGCAGCCCCGCCGCCTGGATCACGTTCCCTCCAGCCCTGAGGGGAAAACCAGTGTTCATTTCTGATTTTAATGACTTTTTTTTTTTTTAAAGGGCTTCATTCTTTATTTTTTTCTGTCCTCTCCTAGAGCCAGAAAGAGGCAGAAAGCGACACCGAGAATCCATTCCAAACGAGCAGCCAAGAGGAGACGCGGCAGCTCCCAGATGTTGGTGTTTTGTTTTTTGACATAAATCTTTGCACTCATATGGGAGTTTTCATTGATTCATGTTCCCATCTGCTGAATTTTCTTTTATTTATTTAATATGGCTTTTTGGGGAAATCTTGCTCCGAAGCTCTGGAGGAGCATAAACTGTTCAACCGCTGCACACCCTCCTCCCTCCTCCCAACCCTGGCCGTTGGGGGAAGGGAGTCGGTGGCACCCTGCAGAGAAGACGGCTCGGCGTCTGCATCCCGGGGGAGCAGGCGCCTAGGACCCCCTACTTTGGGGCCTGCCTCTGGCTGTAAACCCGAGAAAGAAGCAGCATGAGTCTAGTCACATTGAGTCTCTGATTCCTTTTTCTTCCTGCCCATTCAGGCTATGCATTCCTTTCACACTGAAACATACTTACTCTCCGTTTAACAATTTGGAAACCAGAAAACATCTAGCAGTGGATGCCCCCCTTAAACATATTAGAGAATCTCCTCCTCCCTGGACTCATGCCATATACCCCCACCCCACTAGTAATCAACTCCAGAGTCAGATGGCATTAGTTCGAATGCTAATGCTACTTTGCATAGTGCATTCCAGAGCAAGTTAACTTCTAGCCTTAGATTCCTCATCTGCAAAATGGGGATTCTTATTTTATTTTCTTCTCAGATACAGGTACATTTCACACATGAGGAAACTGCGGCAGAGAGGAGTTCAGCGATTTGCCCAACTAAGCCAGAGCCAGGGCACTAGCCTAGGTCCTTCTGATCTCCATCCTACCTCGCCTGCACCCCTTGCCCAGCTGCTCCTCCAAGGTTCCCAGGATATGCCATTTGCCTGGCAGAAAGGGGGTGCCTTCTTTTCCATGAGGCAGAAGAAAAGACTAGAAGTTAGTGGTTCAGAATGCCTGACCAATATCCATTTAACCTTGGAACAGAGGCTCAGATTTGGAAGGGACCTAGAGGTCATCTCAGCTGGTCTCCTCCCTCATCCTTGCAGGCTTCCCGACAGGTGCAGGTGCAGAGAACGCACCCTCTTACAGGGCAGTCCCTGCTACCTGTTGCTGCCTTTAGCGATTAAGAGACGCATAGACATGGAATAGGACCATTTGAATGTGAGAAACCATGATTTCCCCAGACCAAGCCCATTTAGACCTTTTTTTTTTCTTTCTATCTTTTTTAGAGGGCAGGCAAAGGGAGGGAAAGAGATGAGAAACATCAACTCATAGTTGTGACACTTTAGTTGTTCATTGATTACTTCTCATATATACCTTGACCTGGGGGCTCCAGCAGAGCCAGTAACCTTTGCCTTCAAGCCAGCCACCATGGGATCATTTTTATGTCCCTTGCTCAAGCTGGTGACCCCATGCTCAAGCTGGTGAGCCTGCACTCAAGCCAGATGAGCCCACGCTCAAGCTGGCAACCTCAGGGTTTCAAACCTGGGACCTCAGCATTGTAGGTTGATGCTCAATTCACTGTGCCACCACCAGTCAGGTCCCTTTAGACCTATCTTTGCTAAGGCCCAGAGCTGTATCTCCAGTCCTGAGTACAACAGAGGGATTCTTCACAGGGGGAGGCTATTCCATCACACCCTCCTTTGTGAAGTATGTAATAAGCGTACATTCCTTCCATAAGTATATCCCATCCAGCCCAAGTTGTGCTGTGCAGGACTCTCCTTGCAGAACAGGATAGGGCTGCATATCTTGGACTCTTATTTGGTTCTAAGCTCACCCTGTAGTGCACATGCCCTTAACCCTTCACCCATGTGAGCTATTTTCTGGAACTCCCATGTGTGGCAAGCAAGCTGATGTCTCAGTATGCCCTCAGTACCTTACATGAGATAAGCCCTCACAATAAGTTTATTGAAGAGAATCAGATGGTATGAAAGAGCACTTCTGTTCACTTTGCCTGACAATAACCTAGAATGCAACTATTTTGAACTAAAGCCTATTCATTGACTACGTGATTTATCCTTGAGCTTGCCATGAGATAGAAAAGAAGGGGGAAATTATTAGAAACAAGCCTTGAGACACTAGAAGGGGGAAAGCAGTACATTGTAGTGAGATGGATAATTTTCCACCAAATATTCATCCTCAGCTTCTTCCATGGTAGCAGAATTGAGCTAGGATGGCCAGGTGACCATGTAAGGAAATGATGTGGATCACTTCAAGGTCAGGTTCATAGAAACTAACACATAACACATGCTTCTTACTTTTTCACCAGCTGGGCCAAAAACATGGTAGCAATCTGGCCTGAACCGTGCACCCTATGACAAGGCCCTAGAGCAGGGGTCCCCAAACTTTTTACTCAGGGGGCCAGTTCACTGTCCTTCAGACTGTTGGAGGGCCGGACTATAAAAAAAACTATGAACAAATCCCTATGCACACTGCACATATCCTATTTTAAAGTAAAAAAACAAAACAGGAACAAATACAATATTTAAAAATAAAGAACAAGTAAATTTAAGTCAACAAACTGACCAGTATTTCAATGGAAACTATAGGCCTGCTTTTGGCTAATGAGATGGTCAATGTGCTCCTCTTACTGACCACCAATGAAAGAGGTGCCCCCTCCGGAGGTGTGGTGGGGGCCGGATAAATGGCCTCAGGGGGGCCGCATGCGGCCCGCGGGCCGTAGTTTGGGGACCCCTGCCCTAGAGTAACCTTGATTTTTTTAATGACTATGTAGAATGGAACAGCCTGCTGATCTGAAACACTTTCGTTAGACTGTTATAGGAGAGAGATATAAATATTCACATTTTTTAAGCTACTGAGTTATGAATGGCTTTCTACTTATAGCAGTTGAGTATACTTAAATTAAAACAGAGTGCTGGTAAAGAGCCTAGGCTTCAAAGTTATATTGACTTGGTATACACTCTAGCTCCCCACTTAGAGTTGGTGACCCTGGGCTACTGATGAACATTCCCAAGCTTCAGATTCCTCATCAGTAAAATGAGAGGGACAGATACAACACTTACCATGACCATTTTGAAAAGCAATTTTTGGGCTTCTCCATTAAAGCTTAAGATACTCATAACCTGTGATACAGCAATTCCAATACAAATTATATATCCTAGAGAATTATAGATACATACACCAGAACTCAAGCAAAAGAATGTTTATGATGTCCCAAAAGGGGAAAAAACCCTAATACCCATCTATAATGAATGAAAATATAAATGGTGGTATTTCAACCAATGGAATGTACATCAATGAACATCAATTACTTTCAGATACATGAAATAATATAAATGAATTCCACAAGGAATCATGCTTAAAAAAAAACCCTCAAAAGAATATCTACTGTATTATTCCATTTGTTTATAGTAAAATATAGGCAAAACTAAACTATATAATTTAGGAATGCATACATGGGTAATAAAACTATAAAGAAAAGCAAAGGAATGTTTATCACAGATATATGTAATAATAGTACATAATCTATAAATGTTATAGGGACAAGTCTATGTTTTAGACTTCTACTATATGTCTTATATTTCACAACTAAGCTTATAAAACATCACTTACCTGGTACTGTTGTGTGAGAATTGAATGGGTTGTAATACAGGTAAAGCACTAAGCTCCATTGCTTGGTGTATAGTATGTGCTCAATAGAAGTGACTTTTCTCATGTGGAGGGAAAGATTTAGGGCCTTGAAGAAGGCCACATGATAAAATTAAGAAAATGGTAAAATTAAGAAAAAGCCCTATTTTTTCCTTTAAAGCATATTGACTTCCTACTTTTGTGGTGTCCTGTGCGTAAGTGTAAATGTGTTTGCGGGGAGGATATAGATTTAGGGTTAATTGACTGTAATAAGCTTAGTGCAGAGTTGGAAATTTCACCCTCCCCCTCAGAGAAGACACAGAAAAGTGGGGGATCCTAAAGGGTCTGGATGACAAGGATAAGAGCAGTGAGAAAAAAAAATTACATCTGTGCAGGCCCCATGTGAGAGGCCCAGGCCCCAGGCTCCAGCTGGTCCTCAGGATGTCTCCCCACACCCTCTTGGCTGCATCATGCTTCCTGCAGTGTGGATGAGGCCTTAGAAGTCAGCACAGGTGACAGTAGGATGGCCCAGGCCCAGCTCAGTGACAGTGAGGGAAGTCATTCTGCTGACTCTGTGCTCTAAGGCACCATGGGAGCAGCCAAGATTAAGAGCAGTCACCCAGCCAAATGGTGCTGGGATCAGCTAGGCGGCCAGGAAAACCTGCCAGAGTCTTCTAGCTGAAAGATGCCAACAGAGGTATGCACCTCTGGATGCCATGTCCGAGGGTCTCAGAACTGAGATTGCTGTGCCCAGCTTAAACATGAGCTCCCTAGATGTTCCTCTCCAAGGGGAGCCCAATTTGGGATCCCAGAGAAGCCTCCTTCCCAACCAGAGTGCACTGATGTCCACACTGTGGGCTGATACACTTTGCCATGTGGTGGAATTCCTAGAGAGAAGGGAGATTAAACCTTGGACCCACCACCTGGACTGTGGGTTCTTGGACTAGTGACTCCTTAGGATTTTAGTTTTCTTTTTTTTTTTTAAATAATTTTTTAAAAAAGACTTTATTCAATTTTTTTTTCAGAGAGGAGAGAGAGAGAGAGAGAGAGAAGGAAAGGAGGGGGGGAGTAGGAAGCATCAACTCCCATATGTACCTTGACCAGGCAAGCCCAGGGTTTCGAACTGGCAACCTCAGTGTTCCAGGTCGATGCCTTATCCCACTGCGCAACCACAAGTTAAGCTCCTTAGGATTTTTACCTGTTACTCTGACCCCTTTCTGTTAATGCAGTTCAGTAATTCCACTCACCCCGTATGTCCTGAGGACATATATGTCCAGGTGCTTTTTTGAATGCTTGGGATACTATGACAAATGAAGACATGGGCCCTGCCCTAGACTGTAAACTCTAGGCCCTTCCAGAGTTTACAGTCTAGGGGAAAAGAAGTGCAGAATAAGTTTTTCAGTTATGAGCTATGTTACAAAAGGACAGGCTCAGGATTCTAAGGGAGAGGATTAATAGTTTTTTTTGTTTGTTTTTTTTTGTTTGTTTTTTTTTGTTTCTGAAGCTGGAAACGGGGAGAGACAGTCAGACAGACTCCCGCATGCGCCCTACCAGGATCCACCCGGCACGCCCACCAGGGGGCGATGCTCTGCCCCTCTGGGGCGTCGCTCTGCCGAGACCAGAGCCACTCCAGCACCTGGGGCAGAGGCCAAGGAGCCATCCCCAGCGCCCGGGCCACCCTTGCTCCAATGGAGCCTCGGCTGCGGGAGGGGAAGAGAGAGACAGAGAGGAAGGAGGGGGAGGGGTGGAGAAGCAAATGGGCGCTTCTCCTATGTGCCCTGGCCGGGAATCGAACCCGGGTCCCCCGCACGCCAGGCCGACGCTCCACTGCTGAGCCAACCGGCCAGGGCCAATAGGAGGTTTAAAATAGTTTAGTGATGTTTCTCAAAGCATGATCCATGGACCACCTGCATGCATCAGAGAGAGGTATCTGAGATATTTGTAGAAAATTCAGACTCCTGGGCTTCATGCCAGATGTACTGAGTCAAAAGCTCTGAAGGTGAGGCCAGAAATCTGCATTTATTTAAAAAAATTTTAGGTAAAATTTACATAACATAATTAGCCATTTAAAAATGTGCACTTCACATTTAGGATATTTACAATGTTGTGCAATCATCACTTCTATTTAGTTCCAAAACATTTTCATCACCCCACCACCCCAAAAAACCCCATCAAAAAATCACTCCTCTGCCCTCCTCCCCCCATCTCTTGGCAACCACTAACCTGCTTTCTGTCTCTATGGATTTATTTATCCTGGACATTTCATATGAATGAAATTATACATGATCTTTTTGGGTCTGCCTTCTTATACTTAGCATAATGTTTTTGAGGTTTATTCATATATGTTGTAGCATATACCAGTACTTCATTTCTTCTTATTAATGGATAATATTCCATTATATGTATGTGTATATATATATATATATATACACACCATATTTTATTAATCTGTTCATTCATCAGTAGAGATTTGGGCCCTGGCCAGATAGCTCAGTTGGTTAAACTGTCATCCTGATGCGCAGAGATTAGGTTCAATTCCCTCGTCAGGGCACATACAGGAACAGATCGATGTTTCTGTCTCTCCTTCTCCCTCTCCCTCTCTCTAAAATCAATCAATAAATTTCAAAAACAGAGATTTGGGTTGTTTCTACTATTTGGCTACTGTTAATATTGCTACTGTGAATGTTTATGTATAAGTATTTGAGAAGCTGTTCTCAATTCCCTTGTATACCTAGGAGTGGAATCACTGGGTCCTAAAGTAATTGTTTAACTTTTTAAAAAAATTTCTTATTAATTTTAATTTATTGTGTTAACATGGATTCAAGTGTCCCACTCAATATAACCCCTCACCCCCACCCTCTTGTCCCCCATTACCCCCCTTTTGCTCTCCTCCCCCTAACTTCCTTCCCTCTTCCCTCTGGGATTTGCTGTCTGGTTATCTGTATTTATGTGTTATGTATATATAATTTCACAAATCCCTTTACCTCCTCTGAGTAATTGTTTAATTTATTTTTATTTTTTTTAATTTTTTTGTATTTTTCTGAAGCTGGAAACGGGGAGGCAGTCAGACAGACTCCTGCATGCACCCGACCGCGATCCACCCGGCATGCCCACCAGGGGGCGATGCTCTGCCCATCCGGGGCATCGCTCTGTCGTGACCAGAGCCACTCTAGCGCCTGGGGCAGAGGCCAAGGAGCCATCTCCAGTGCCCGGGCCATCTTTTGCTCCAATGGAGCCTCGGCTGCCGGAGAGGAAGAGAGAGACAGAGAGGAAGGAGAGGGGGAAGGGTGGAGAAGCAGATGGGTGCCTCTCCTGTGTGCCCTGGCCGAGAATCGAACCAGGGACTTCCGCACGCCAGATTGACGCTCTACCACTGAGCCAACCGGCCAGGGCCTAATTGTTTAATTTTTAAGGAGCTACCAAACTGTTTTCCACAGTGGTTGCACCATTTAATATGTTGACTAGGAATGTACAAGGGCTCCAATGTCACCACATTTTTGCCAACACGTTATTTTTAAAAAAAAATTTTATTATAACCATTCTAATAGTTGTAAAGTGGTTCTGACTTGCATTTTCCTACTGACTTATGATGTTGAATGTATTTTAGTGTACATTACTGGTCATTTGCATCTCTTGTTTGGAAAAATGTCTATCCAAGTCCTTTGCCCATTTTCAAATGGGGTCATTTGTTTTCATTGAGTTGTAAGAGTTCTTTATATATTCTGGACACCAGGACCTTATTGGATATATAATTTGCAAGGAAAGAATGAAAGAAAGAAAGAAAGAAAGAAAGAAAGAAAGAAAGAAAGAAAGAAAGAAAGAAAGAAAGAAAAGAAAGAGAAAGAAAGAAAAAAAGAAAGAAAGAAAGAAAGAAAGAAAGAAAGAAAGAAAGAAAGAAAGAAAGAGAAAGAAAAGAAAAGAAAAGAAAAGAAAGGAGGAAAGAAGGAAAGAAATGCCCTGGCTGGTTAGCTCAGTTGGTTAAGAGTGTTGTCCCGAAACAACAAAGTTGTTTCAGGTTCAATCTTTAATCCCAGTCAGGGCACGCATGGGAAGTAACCAAAAATGCACGGCTGAGTGGAACAACAAATGAATGCTTCCTCCCCCCACCCCCTTCCTCTTTCTGTCTTTATAAAATTCTATAAAAATTAAGCCTTGGCCAAATAGCTCGGTTAGTTGGGGTGTCATCCCGGAGCATGGAGGTTGCCAGTTTGATTCCCCAGTCAGGGCCCATACAGGAACTGCTCAATGTTCCTGTCACTCTCCTTCTCTCTCTGCCTCTCTCTCAAAAAAATAAGAGTATTTTTCACTTTCTTTTTTGTTGTTGTTCTCATCATCTTTTTTCATTTTTTTAAATTAATTTTAATTTATTGTGTTAACATGAATTCAAGTGCCCCACTCAATATAATTCCCTCACCCCCACCCCCTTGTCCCCCATTGCCTGCCCCTCCGCCCTTCCCTTTGGGATTTGCTGTCCTGTTATTTATCTATGTGTCATGTATATATAATTTTACTAATGCCTTCACCTTCTCTGATCCCATCCCCTCATCTCCCTTCCATCTGACAGCTGTCCCTCTGCTCCCTGTGACCCCACCTCTGCCTCTATTCCATTCCTCAGTTCACTTTTGTTCATTAGATTCCACATATAAGTGAGATCATATGATATTTGTCTTTCTCTGCCTGGCTTATTTCACTTAGCATAATAATCTCCAAGTTCATTCATGCCATCACAAAAGGTAAGATTTTCTTCATTTTATAGCCATGTAGTATTCCATTGTGTATATGTACCACAGCTTTTTCCAATTTTTAGTATATGTGCTGCTGAAGTGAGCACTGTACCACAGCTTTTTAATCCACTCATCTACTGACGGACACTTGGGCTATTTCCAGATCTTGGCTATTGTAAACAATGCTGCAATAAACATGGTGGTGCATATCTTCTTTTGAATCAGTGATTTTGTATTCTTCTGATATATTCCTAAAAGTGGGATAGCTGGGTCAAAAGGCAGTTCCATTTTTCACTTTCTTGATGGTGTCCTTTAGTGCACAAGTTTTTAATGTTGATAAGGTCCAATTTATCCATTTGTTCTTTTGTTTCTTATGCTTTTGATGCCATATTTAAGAAACCATTGCCAAATCCAAAGTCATGAAGATTTACCCTTATGTTTTCTTCTAAGAGATTTATAGTTTTATCTCTTACATTTAGGTATCTTATCCAGAGTTAATTTTTGTATATAGTGTGAGGTAGGGATTCAATTTTTCAGGGTTTGTTTTTCCTTTTTGTTCTTTTTCCTCTGCATTTCTTCTCCTTCTTCTTCTTCTTCTTCTTCTTCTTCTTCTTCTTCTTCTTCTTCTTCTTCTTCTTCTTCTTCTTCTTCTTCTCCTCCTCCTCCTCCTCCTCCTCCTCCTTCTTCTTCTTCTTCTCCTCCTCCTCCTTTTCCTCCTCCTCTTCTTCCTTTTTCTCCTCCTCCTCCTCCTCCTTTTTCTTCTTCATTTACCAGTTGTCTCAGAGCTATGAATAGTCTTGGCACTCTAGTTGAAAATAATTGACCATAAATATATGAGTTTATTTCTAGACTCTCATTCTATTCCATTGATCTATACATTTATCCTTATGCCAATATCACAGTTTTGATTACTGTAGATTTATAGTTAGTTTTGAAATCAAGAAATGTGAGCCATTAACTTTGTTATTCTTCTTCAAGATTGTTTTGGGTCTTCTAAGTCCTTTGTAATTCCATATAAACTGTAGAATCAGCTTTTTCATTTCTGTACTTTTAGAAGATCTGAAGGTATGGCCCAGAAATCTTCTGTTTAAAATTTTTTTAATTGTGGTAAAACACAGATAACATAAAAGTTATTATTCTATTCATTTTAAGTGTACAGTTCAATAATTTTAAGTATATTCACATTGTTGTGCAACTAATATCCAGAATTTTTCATCTTGGAATACTAAAACTCTATATCCATTAAAAAACAACTCACTAGCTCGCCTCCCATAACCCCTGGCAGCCACCATTCTACTTTCAGTCTGTATAAATTTGACTACTCTAGATACTTCATTTGAAATACGGTGTTGGAGGAGAGCTCTACAAATAGCCTGGACTGACAGGAGGATGAACAAGTGGGTCCTAGAGCAAATTAAGCCTGAAACATTGCCAGAGGCAAAAATGACAAAAACTGAAGCTGTCCTACTTCAGACACATCCTGAGAAGGCAGGGTTCTTTAGACAAGACAGTAATACTGGAGAAAATAGAAGGCAGCAGGAAACGAGGAAGACCAAATATGAGATGGATTGGCTCTATCGGCATGAGTCTACAAGAACTGAGCAGGGCTGTTGAGGACCAGGCATTGTGGACATCACTTATTCATAGGATCACCAGGGGCTAGAGCTGACTCAATAGCGCGCGCACACACACACACACATCATATAAGTGGAATCATACAGGTATTTGTTGTTTTGTGACTTGCTTATTTCACTTAGCATAATGTCTTCAAGGTTCATCCATGTTATAGTATGTGTCAGAATTTTCTTTCTTTTTTTTTTTTAATTTTATTTATTCATTTTTAGAGAGGAGAGAGAGAGAGAGAGAGAGAAACAGAGAGAGAGAGAAGGGGGAGGAGCAGGAAGCATCAATTCCCATATGTGCCTTGACCAGGTAAGCCCAGGGTTTCGAACCGGCGACCTCAGCATTTCCAGGTCTACGCTTTATCCACTGCGCCACCACAGGTCAGGCAGAATTTTCTTTCTTTTTATGGCTGAATAGTATTCTATTGTATGTATATATCATATTTTGTTTAGTCACTCATCCATCAATAAAAAGTTGACTTGCTTCCACCTTTTGGCTATTGTGAATAGTACTTCTGTGAACATGGGCATACAGTATTTCTTTGAGAGCCTCTTTTCAATTCTTTTGTGTATATACTCAGAAGTAGAATTGTTGAATCATATGATAATTCTATTTTTAACTTTTTGAGAAACCGCCATATTATTTATCAAAGTGGCATTTTACATTCCCACCAACTGTACACAAGGCACCCTTTACATTCTTGCCAACATTTGTTATTTTGTTTGTTTTTTTAATAGTTTGAGCTGATGTCACATTGAGTTTTTTTTTTCAGAAACAGAGAGAGAGTCAGAGAGAGGGATAGACATGGACAGACAGACAGGAACGGAGAGAGATGAGAAGCATCAATCATTAGTTTTTTGTTTTGGTACCTTAGTTGTTCATTGATTGCTTTCTCATATGTGCCTTGACTGTGGGGCTCCATCAGACCGAGTGACCCCTGCTCAAGCCAGCGACCTTAGACTCAAGCTGGTGAGTCTTGCTCAAACCAGATGAACCCGTGCTCAAGCTGGCGATCTCGGGGTCTCGAACCTGGGTCCTCCACATCCCAGTCCGATGCTCTATCTACTGCGCCACCGCCTGGTCAGGCGACATTGAGATTTTAATTTGCATAGGAATCTGGGTTTTTTTTAAATAAACTTTTATTTTGGAATAATCTTAGATTTGCAGAAAAGTTATAAAGATAGTTCAGAAAGTTCCTGTATATCTCTTTCATTTTCGGTTTTCCCAGATGTTATCATCTAACATTACCATGGTACTTTGTAAAACTGGAAATCTGCTTTGTAATAAACACACACACACACACACACACACACACACACAGACTCTTACATGCATTAAAGTTTGAGAGCCACTGATCTAGAGTTCAGGAGAGTTCTTGGGAAATATATTTGAGCTGTTACTTGAAAGATGAGCATAAGTGAATAAAGGGAACAGAGTGTGATCCAGGCAAAGGGAGTGAATTGTGCCAAAGCCTGGGAGTAATACAGAAATTGGAGCACTTGAGGATAATCGAAATGGTCATAATAGTAATTTATTGACACTTACCATATGCCAAGCACTGATAAGCACTTTAGAATATTATTTTACTTAATTTTTTAAAGAAATTTTCCATTGATTTGAGAGGGGGGGGAGAGTGACAGAAGCATCAACTCGCTGTTTTATTTAGTTGTTCTATTTTAGTTGTGCACTCATTGGTTGCTTCTGGTAGATGCCCTGATGGAGGGCCTAACCTGTGACCTCTGGAGTGCCAGGCCGACGCTTTGTCTTCCGAGCCACCTGGCCTGGGCCTTTACTTAACTTTTCATGACAATTCTATAAAGTTGGAAATGTTATCTCTCCATTTTAGACATAAAGTAACAGAGACTTTCAAGTAACTTGCCCAAGAGAGAAGGGACTTGCTCAGGCCACTCAACCATAAAATGGCAAAAACAGAATTTGAACTCAGATCTCTCCACCCCCCCAATTCCTTTACTCCCATCAGGCTCTAGTCAAGTTTAACCATCTGCTCAAAGCAAGAAGCAAAACATTAAACTTGTGTCTGCCTTTGCCTCCCCCTCGTCTGGTTTTTTACTCTCTTTCTCAGGCTACTCATCCTTCAGGGCTCAGAGAGGCCTTTCAATTCCAAAGCTGTTCCTTACTATTATTCCCTCTCATTGAATTGATGTTTGCATAAATACATGAATAGAAATAAGTAGCATTGGTAACAATGTGCAATTATATAGTTATTTTTGTCTTTGTTTGTGGAATCTCTCTCTCTCATGCTCACTATACAGCCAACCCATGTGGTAAGGATCCAGTCTGTTTGGTGCACCTTGTACCAGCATGTGCTTACTAAACAGTTATGAATAAATTAAGATAAGAACTCAATAAATATTTTTTGGATGTTGAATGAGTTATTTTTATTTTTGACACAGCAGAAAATCAAGTGCGTTAACAGATGTCATTTAAAACATTCACCATGGGTCCCCTCTCTCTCCAGAAAAAACCTCAGCCTCATTCATTCAACTGTCAAATCCCACAGAAAGTGGCAGTGGTTTTGAGTCCTTGGAAAGAGATACAAAAGAGAACCTAGTCCAACCTAAGACTTCACTGCTGGGAAGTTCAAATCCTGAGATGGGGGTGGGAAGTCTCTATTCAAGAATATCATCAAGAACAAAACGGAACAGTATTCTAACAGCCTCAGACATTCAAGTGTAAGGAGGGAAGAGGACAAGTGGACTCCCTAGCCCTTTTCTCACTCCGGGATTTAGCTTTTCAGTATAGCACCAGAGTGCTAGCAGAGTGACCGTGCTGCAGGTGAAGCATAATTGCTCTTTACATCCCTTGTCTCTCCCGGTGGTAAATTAGCTTTATGTCAATGCCACATCAGCAGCTGGGATGAATTATTGAGGCTCATTCACTGCAATGGGCACAGGTTCCACATGCTTTATGGAATGGAGATGAATATAGGCATATTATTTCTGTTTGCCTTGTAGCCGTCAGTACATTTTCAGTCTGTTGCTAATATGAAAGGATTCAGCCCTAACCAGCAGATAATGCCAGCTTCTGCTTCTTATGAGATCAGCAAAGACAGGCGTAGTGGGAGGGGAAGAGCACACAAGTGGCTGTGCTGGACTCAAACTCACAGGACTCTTGGTTATCACAATTTACACTGTAGTCCCCAAACACTAATTCATATACACATAAGCACATGCATTCAATATTCACACATGTTTATATGCATGCATACATTCAAAGTTTCAATAAAGGTACACTCACCAGGGGCCCAGGAACAAAAATATAGAGGGTACCAACATTTTAAATAATATAATAATATTCTAAAAGACTGCAAATTTTAAAGCCTCTTCTCTTCCTTCTCTTTCAACATCAATGGTTCTCTAGCAGGCTTGGCTAGTTTGTCCCCCATACTTGTTGACATAGATGATCTGGGATGTCGAAGGTCAAAGGTAAGAAACCCAACTACTGGGGGTACCTGTGTGCATGTGAGGGAGCAGTTTTCCTTCTCTATTCTCCCCCAATTCCCCTATGAGATGGTGTATCTGTGGACTTAAATATATGTTTCTACTGCTTGGCCCAGATGTCAAAATTATTAGTTGTAGCTCTGTACATACCTGCACTAACATTCAGTCACAAACGTGCATTTAGACTCCAACACACACACACACACACACACACACACACACACACACACACACACACACAATCTACACAGAGATAAGCTTTCTGGAGACACGGTTGGGATTGGATACTGTTGAGAAGGCTTCCTGACCTTATCAATTAGGTCACATGCTTCTCAAAAAATCCCACCATTAAATATTTATCCCTTGGGAGTCCCCAGTTAAGAATCAAATACCTCTGGTCAAGGCAACACACCATAAAGTTATCATCTAACATTCTGGCAGAAACTCACTCTGCCCAGGGCTCCTCCCCTCCTGGCTGGCTGACTCTCACTCATTCTTCAGATCTGATCTCGCCTTCTCTGCCGTTCTCTCTTCCCTCAGATTAATAAAAGAGGTTAAGTTCCCCCATTATCCGCTCTCATTATTCTCTGTTATTTTCCTTGGATGCACCTATTAAAACTGTAATTAAGTGATTATTTGTGTGATTATATATGTATAGTTTGTGGTTCCTGTAGACTGAGCACTTCAGTTGGTTAGGGCTGCCTTACTCTCTGCTCTTCACTGTACCCCCAGTGCCTAGCATAGTGCCTGGTACATAGCAGATATTCAATACAATTTAAATGAAACTAAAGGGTTTGGGGAAAGAAAAGCAAAGTAGGAGGGAAAGGGGCCCAGAAAGTCAGAGCAGATGGTTCCAAACTCTTTTGATTTGGGCCTCTGAATATCACCAGTCTCTCCCTCATCTGCCAGAGTGACATAATGTTCCCTGGGCAATGTCCAATGGAAATATAGAAGGACAGTACTAGGATTCAAGGGAACAGAGATTTCTCAGCAGGGGGGAACATGTTTGCGTGACATCTGGCCTGGTCTGGCTCCTCACTTTTCCACAATGTGACTATGAGTTCATATTTCTGGGTCAAGCCTTCCATGAGGAGCCCCCACTTATAGATGTTTCCTGGTAGGATAGAAGATGTTTGTTGCTGAGAACGTATGATTTTGACAATAATAACAAAAATATTAAAGAGCCATAAGGTTACTATATGCCAGGCACTGGACTAAACATTTTATACACACACACACACACACACACACACACACACACATTATATGCCAGGCACTGGACTAAACATTTTATACACACACACACACACACACACACATTATTTTTTTAGTTGCAAGGAGGGGAGATAGTGAGACAGACTCCCGCATGTGCCCTGACTGGGATCCACCTGGTGACCCCATCTAGGGCCGATGTGCAAGTCAACAGTGCTATTTTTAGCACCTGAGGCTGATGCATTTGGACCAACCAAGCCATCCTCTGTGTCCAGGGCTTGATACTTGAACTAATTGAGCCACTGGCTGCAGGAGGAGAAGAGAGGGAGAAAGGGGAAAGAAGTAGATGGTCACTTCTCTTGTGTGCCCTGACTGGGAATCGAACCTGAAGTATCCATACACCAGGCCAATGCTTTATCCACTGAGCTACCAGCCAGTGGATAAATATATACATATTTATATAAAATTACTTAAATCAATTCTTTAACTATTTTGTGAGGTAAGTACATATTGTTCCCATTTACAGACGAGGAACAAGCTTAAAGATATTATGTCATTGGCCCAAGGTCACACAACCAGAAAGCAGCTGAGCCAGGAAAGGACTTTTTTTTTTTTACAGAGACAGAGAGAGTCAGAGAGAGGGATAGACAGGGACAGACAGACAGGAACAAAGAGATGAGAAGCATCAATTATTAGTTTTTCTTTTTTTTTCTTTTTTTTTTTTTTCTTTTTTTTTTTCTTTTTAAAGATTTTTTTTTTACTTTATTTATTTATTTTTAGAGAGGAGAGAGACAGAGAGGGAGAGAGAGGAGAGAGAGACAGAGAGAGAGAAGGGGGGAGGAGCTGGAAGCATCAACTCCCATATGTGCCTTGACCAGGCAAGCCCAGGGTTTTGAACCGGTGACCTCAGCATTTCCAGGTCGACGCTTTATCCACTGCGCCACCACAGGTCAGGCAATTATTAGTTTTTCATTGTGCATTGCGACACCCTAGTTCATTGATTGCTTTCTCACATGTGCCTTGACCGTGGGCCTTAGCAGACTGAGTAACCCCTTGCTTGAGCCAGTGACCTTGGGTCCAAGCTGGTGAGCTTTGCTCAAACCAGATGAACCTGTGCTCAAGCTGGTGACCTCGGGGTCTCGAACCTGGATCCTCTGCATCCCAGTCCGACACTCTATCTACTGTGCCACCACCTGGTCAGGCCAGCCAGGAAAGGACTTTTGAGGCCATGCTTTTACCCACCAGGATATACTACCTTTCATTTTAAGCCCATGAGGAGATGTGAACCCACTCCCTATCTTTAGACTTTCCTACTCACTCAGCAGATAGAAACTGTGCCATTTGTGGACTAGGGATTTATTTGGGATCTTGGATGTTGTCACTATTTCCTTGTCCTAGAAGCACCTGGACCTGGCTCTTGATTCCTGGAGTCAGAGAAGAGGAGAGATGCCAAAACATTTGGAATCACAGGAAGAAGCAGATACAGGCAGCTGTAAGGTGCCAGTTCTTTGATGTTCTCCAGCAAAACCATGCTGGGCTCCGGCCCTCTTGCTTGAGAGATAGGCCCATGTTAGCCTTCTCTCTGTACTTCTCTATTTCCCGTGGTGATCCTGTGGACTCTTCACTGATCTTGAGGCAGGTGACAGGTGAGCCACATAAGGCCGCAGAAACCAAAACCAGTCAGTGTTAGGGGGAAGTTGCCATGGAGCACAGGACCTCTTTTTGAAACTGCACTCAGGGCCTCAGATTATTGTGCACAGCCCCTTCCAGGCAGTGAGAACTGTCTTGGACATTGGGTCATGGTCTCTTCTTTGCCCCTCTCTCTCCCTACTGCACTGACTTTAGCTTTGTTCCCCCAGTGACTAGCAGATCAGCTCTATAGCTCCAAATAAGGTCTAGAATCACTTTTAAGCCCTGGTCGTGTAGCTCAGTTGGTAAACATGTCATCCTGCTGAACCAAGGTTGTGGGTTTGATCCCCAGTCAGGGCACATATAGGAGTCAACCAATGAACTCATAGATGAGTGAAACAACAGGTCAATGTTTCTTTCTCTATCTCTCTCTCTTTCTTTCTTCCCCTCTAAAATCAACAAATTAAAAAAAAAAAGACTACTAAGGTCCAAGACTTCATGTGGATGAAATTTGGTCTGTCACAGACACTTTCTGGCTCACCCTTTCAACCTGCATTGATCCTCTAGTCTGTGAACTCCTAAAGGGCAGGGTCAGGTATTGAATACAGTCAATTGGCATGTGTTCTCCATTTCTACTTTCTTCTACTATGTTACAGGAAATAGAAAGCTCGACTACATTTCCCCGACTCCCTTATAATTAAGTTCACTTGTGTGACTAGAAGGCAGAAAGGAGGAAGAGGCCTTCTCTCTGTTATTTTTGTCTTTCTGCCGGCAAACAGAATCCTCGAGACATGGGGTTCTCCTGTAAGGGCCGCTCCAGCTTCCTGTCTCTTCTGCCTAACTCCTGGGAGGCAAATCTCTTGCAATGTGTTCTTTAATTTAATGGTTCCAATGGTGGCCTTTTGAGTCCCCATCTCTTTGATCATGGCCTAAGTATTAGTTCTCCTGGTATTATTAGCTCTTTTGGTACATTTTCCAGGAGTCCATTCTGCAAGTCCTTTTATTGTTTTTATAAACATGTTAAATTCCCTTCAGTTTAAAATACCTACAGTAGTTTCTGTTTCTTGCATTGAACCAATCCCTCAAAGAGTTGCAAAATGACTTCTTCAAGTAACTGAAAAAAACAAAGGCAAGAATAGTGCAGGATAGCAAGCTAGTGAGCAGAGACAAAAATGCATTATCAGCTTTTTTCACTGATAATCAGCAGACTTTCCCATTCAGGATATAACAAAGATAGAGAGAGGCAGGGGCAGAGCAGGTAGGTAGGTAGACAAAGAAATAGACTTATATTTCAAAGGTTGTATGACATATGCATAGGGGATAGACAGGCAAATAAACACACAGTTCAAATATGGGCATTCAGAAGCTGGCTATAGATCCACTGTGGAATGTGAATAAATGTATGTGACCCTTAGACAGACAGAAACACACACACACACACACATACACACACACACACACACACACACACACACTATGACTCAGGATTTTCTCTCCTAGTTTGAAAATTCAACCCATTTATTTACTATGATATGGCCCCAAATGGGATGAAGAATGATATAGAAGGTAAAAGATGGGCATGTGTTAGGAGGATGAGACTGTGAAGTGATAAGGCTGCAGTGAAAGAAGGAAGAATGGTGTGGGAATAATGAAGAAAGAGCCAGAAGTAGGTGGGAAAGTATAGTGGGAGTGAACTTAAATGAAAAGGAGGAAAGGAGCCTGACCAGGCGGTGGCACAGTGGATAGAGAATCAAACTGAGACTCAGAGGACTCAGGTTCGAAACCCCGAGGTCACTGGCTTAAAGTTCAAGGTTGCTGGCTTGAACCCAAGGTCGCTGGCTTGAGCAAGGGCTCACTTGCTCTGCTGTAGCCCCGTCCCCCAATCAAGGCACATATGAGAAGCAATCAGTGAACAACTAGGGTGCTGCAACAAACAATCGATGGTTCTCATCTCTCTCCCTTCCTGTCTGTCCCTATCTGTTCCTCTCTCTGACTCTATCTCTGTTAAAAAAAGAAAAGGAGGGAAGGAGGTGAATGAAGGAGTGTTTGAGGGCAGAAAAGCAAAAATACCCAACCTTCTCACTCCTGGAAAACTTAATCTTTACCACACATGCCTGGAAAATAGTAGGCACTACATATACATTTACTGAACTGAAGAACAGAGGGAGGATGGGGAGGCAGGATCAGGCAGAATGGACTATATGTGTACTAACAACCACTAACATCTGCCAAGTCTCATCATGAGCCAGCACTCTACTAAGCACTTTTTACATGTATTATCATTTTAAATCCACACAAACACTCTATGAGGCAACTTTTAAATTACCCCCACTTAATAGATGAAGAAACCGAGTCTCAGATAGCTTACGTAGCTCATCCAAGGTCACACAGATAGTAAGTGGCAGAGTTAGGATTTGAATCCTGACTTGTCAGACTTCAAAACCAGTGTTTCTCCCCACTACATGATATGTATTCCCCTCTGAGTCAAGGGTAGATCCATAACCCCACCTCTACACTCCCACCCAGCACACAAAAGTTTAGAGGGGAACCCAGGGATATGGTCCCAGACCTGGCCTAGAAGAGAGGAGAAGACTAGCAGAGGAGGGATGGGAGCAGGCAGCTGGGGCCAGGCCAGGCCCCCTGTCTGGGGAGGGACCATATTAAAGCCTCATCTTCAACACCGCAAAGAAAAACAATTTGAAACTTAATCATCTCCCAGAATTATGATCCCTCCCCACAGCAGGGAGCACATTAGTAGAGCTGAGAAATGATAATTCAGCAGCCCCCAACCCAGCAGGGAGGAAACTAGAGGAGGTTGGAAGAGAGAGGGAGGAAAACAGAAACAGAGGCACAGGGATATGGGGAGAGAGAGAAGCGAGGGCCTGATCTCTCGGAGGTCTTTCTTCTGCGGGGTTTGAACAAAATTCCAAGGGAGTGGCCTGGAGGAACTTAACCTTTCAATTCTGCTCAGATAGGGCAGAGGTCAAGTTTACTCCTTGGGTCAGTTCTCAGCACCGATGGATCCCATATTTGGAGCTGCACTAATACCCACCCAGGACGGGTGTGGTCTGTGGTCTTAGCGGGGTGAAAGAGAGTTCCCGATCCCCAGGGCTGGCCCTGAGCACCCTCTCGTCCTATGGTACCTAGCGAATCAGCGGTCCGTCAGGACCTGAGGTGCTGGACAGCTCCCAGCCCCAGAAAAGCATCTTTGGAGTGAGGCAGAGGGGTGGGGCGAGGCTTCCCCGCGCCCCGGCCGTCCCCACCCTTAGGAGACGCGCGAAGGCTTCTGGGAGCTAGTGGGGAAAGAGCTCGGGGTCGTGAAGCGGTTCCGATGGGGATCTGGTGGGGACCTGGAGACTGGAGCCCTGGGGGCAACTTCTCCAGACGCATTCCTTCCTCCTGAGTCGAGACCCCACATTGCCCCCACCACCCCGCGCCGGGGACAATGGCGCCTTCAGCCCCTAGAGATGAATGGAGCCTTTGAGAGCCGCACGCCACGGGGTCAGCGGCGGCCACCGGGTCCGGGGCTGCCCAGCCTCCAGAGCACTCTTGTGGGGAGGAAGGCGTCCAATGGTCACTGTCTTAGAGACTGGTGGCTCTTAGGAAGGAGATTCATCCCGGAGCAGGCAGTTCCTGGTAAAAAACTATTTCGGGGGTGGGGGTGGGGTGGGGGGGTGCGGATAGAACAACCTCGACACCTGTACCGGGCGAGAAAACAGTTCTGTGTCCTCTCCTCAGCAGGCAGCACAGCAAGATGCGTGGAGACAGAATCTAGAACACTTCTGCTACCTCATCTCTCCCCTTCCCCAGGTTCCATCCTCCCTTTGGATGAGACAGCTTTTCTCCTTCTCTCAGTGCCCATGTCCCTTCTCCTGGGTCTGCCCTGAGATCTGGTCTGTCTTCTTCCCGGCTACTGTCTCCCTTCCCCTTCCCGCAATGCACAGACTACTCGGTTTCTATAGAAACAGGCCCTGGAAGGCTCTGCCGGAAGGCCAAGGCCAATACTGCTCTTGAGGGGGAGGGAAAGATAGGAACAGAAAGTGAGGAACAGGAGGTGAGTTCTAGCTATTCCCTGAAGAGGAGGAGACCTGTTGGGAGTGAGACTTTCATTGTTGGAGGTGGGGAGTGAGGGCCATCAGGAAGAAGGGAGAGAGATGCAATTATGTAATGTGATTGAGACAGACTTGAGGGACTCCTTTTTGCTCCCCCAGTTCTCAGTGATCCAAACATCTGGACAAGCCCCCTCAGAAGGGAAAGTGGGCAAATAAGTAGGGAGACAGGTAATACCAAGAGCTCTGTCCGTTTCTATTCACGCTGAGGCTCCATATCGTTTTACTTTCCTGGGGTACATGCCCACTTGAAAGGAGTTCCCCCAGGGAATAGGAAGGGCCCAGGAAATAGGAGGGGAAATGGAAGTGGGTGTGGGTGTTTAGGGCTGTTCAGGAATGTCCCCTAGGCAGATGGAACTAGAGGTGGCCAGAGGCCTAGGAGAGACACGTGCTTTTTCAGCATCCCTCCTGAGCATCTCTTCTGAGGAGTTGGTGGTAGGCTGGGAGGCTGCAGCTGTCTCACTCTGTCCATCCTGTCAGGTTTGACTATGGGGAAAAAAAGCAGAGGTGGGCAGATAGAGGGTTGCCAGCAAAGAAGTAAGAAGCTTAGGAAGGAGGGTCCAGGAGAGGGGTGGGTGGCTGACTGCTGATATACATGTGGCTGGGGAAAGTAGGAAGCTTCCTAGAGGCTTGACTCTCAGATCCTGGGAAGTGAGCCCCAGCCTCATACCCTCGCAATGTTTCTAACTCAGGCAATGCTGCCTTTTGGGCAGGGACTACTGGAAATCTTGGAATCCTGGGAGAGTGTGTTGTGGGGTTGCTTGGGAAGGAGCCTCTCAGGTTATTAGAAGGTTCAGCAAAGCTTCCCTGAGAAGAGGGGGAGCAAATGGGGTCCTTTGGACACATAAGGTTTCCTGGACTTGAGCCATTGGCTCTCCCTTGACCATAGCTCCCAGCACAGCCGTTTTGGTGTTTGCTTATTTTGGTTATTTTTTGATCAGATATTTTGGCACTGTGCACACTGCCTCCTGTTGCCATGGCAGCCGTGACAGGGGCTGAGACACCGTGAGAAAAATACCAAAATTAATGAGTGAGTGAAAGTGCAGCTGAAAGAAAAACAAGGTTAAAAAAAGAGTTAAAACAGTAATGAAAACAAGCTTCTCGGTTCCACAGCAGAACAGCTGCTGAAGCCTCCCCAGAGTAGCAGCCTCTGCTCAGCCTCCGGCTCCTGGCATCTCCCAGACCTCAAGGCAGAACTCACTAGCCTTCCCCCACCCAGCTAGCTACAGACACAGTAACAGCCACTCAGGACATGTCCCAAGTACAACAGCAGATAAATTCCAACAGCAGATCAGCTTCCATCTTAGGCAGCACCCTGTCTCCTAGAACAGCATCCCGAGGAACAGCTTCTCACCTCCTAGGCAACATAGTCTAGGCTACAGCCCCCACACAACAGTGGTCCAGCTATATTACCAGGAAATGGCCTCCCAGCAACACTTGAGCTTCAGAGCTATGGCTGCAGGCATAACAGCATCCCAGCTAGAGTACTGCACACAGTAACAGCCCAGCCACAAGCCTGGGCAACAGCATCTTAGCTATAGCCAATCCCTGTACACTGTCATTACAGCTATAGCTTAGGACCAATAGCATCCCAGCTACAATCTTATACACAACAGTAGCTTGCTTTTATCCCAGGTAACAGCCTTCCTCCCCAGTACAGGCTCCTAGCAACAGCCTCTCATCTCCTAGGACCTAGGCCATGGATCCAGTTACAGCTCCACCTATGTCATATTAGTAGAGAATGGGTTCACAACTATCCCCAGTCTCAGGTGTGCCAGCTTTACACCTATAGCTTCAGGTCCAATGGCATTTTAGTTACAGACCTCCCCTCCACATGCACACATGAATACACACACACACATACATACTTATGCACAGCTTGGCAACAGTCTCTCTTGTAATCTGATTATTCTGGCTGTAGCCTAGGCATACAACATCACAGCATCACAACAGTGTCCAGCTGAAATTAGAGGCAACAGCCTTTCTGTTACAGTGCCAGGCCTTACAGAAGCCCAGTCCTCTTAGCTACATCTCAGGTACACACATATCACAGCAAGAGCCTTAGGTTACAAACATCCCAACCACTCTCACACCTAGCATCCCCTCTGCTTCAATCCCAGGCCACAGTCTCAGCTGGAATCTCAGGCACCATCAGTTTCAGAAGCCCTACAATTCTCTACTTGCTAAACAAGGCCTCCTCCTGGTCTGATACAGGACCGGGAGGCTGGCTTCTCTTCTCTTCAAATGCCGCCTCCCAGTCCCTGTCCTTTGCCAGCTCCCCTCCCTGGGGAAGTCAGTTCTGATCTCTATGTCTACATTGCAGGCTCAGGTCCCCCATAAAGCCCAGGCTGGCAGCTGGGTAGGAGGGTGTGGGGTCAGGGAGAAGAGTGGGCACACCCTGATTTGCCCTGGCCCAGTTCTGCTTATACCACTTGGTGCAGGATTTGGGTTTGATGGTGGTGAAGCAGAGAGGACAGAGGAGAACATCTGGGAGATTAGCATTTCCTGCCCAGCTCTGCAGCCGCCTATCTTGCTCAGCCCCAAGCAAGGAAGGAGAACAGAGGAGCCTTTGAATGGCTCCCAGCAAGCAGACTGGGGAGGGCTTGCTGCATTGGGAAGCAGGCACATGCTGGGGGCAGGGAGGCTGGGGCAGCTCCTATGTGGAAGATTTCTTCTCTCTGGGCCACTGATTCCTTCCTTGGAGCTGTGCTCAGTGATGGGGAGAGTATGAGTCTTGCAGGAGACAGAGAGAAGCCACTTACAGGGCAGATCCTCCTTTTACTAGCTCACCCTATCTCTCATCCAGAGCCCCTGACCTGGGCTCCTGGGGCTAAGGGCTAAGGGCTGGGGGTAGAGACTAGATCAGAGTCCAGGCCAGAAAGGGAGTCCAGTTGAGGTGGACTACTCTGGGAGAGATCTTGGGCAGTCCTTGTGAGGCTTAGCTGGCCAGAGATCCCACCCTTACCTTGAAGAGTGTTCTATAGATAGGCCAGGTATAAGGAGGGAAGGAAGCAGAGGGAAGAAACAGGGAAGAGTGGTATGGATGGGAAAATGGGGGAAGACAAGGAGGAGGAGTTAGAGGTTATGGTAAATAAAGGCCCTTCAACTGGTCATCGATAATAGGTCTTTCCACACGGAGGGCCAGGCCTTGCCAGCGACAGCCTTCTTCATTCTTCTGACCTAGAACATCCTGCCTATGCCTCTAGGTGGCAGGAGGTCATACTGAACTGGGGCATTTGGGAGCCTAGGGTACCAAACCCTGAGCGAAGGAAAGGGAGTTCCCAAGCTGCTCTGCGACCTCTAGATGGCGCCAGAGAGCCAGAGCTGAGCGAGAGAAACAAGAGTATCCAAATTGTAAGACACTGTGTGTGACTCGGTGAGTGTGAGTGTGACAGGGAACGTGTGGCACTGCGAGGGCATGTGACACAGGCCGTGACACTGCGCGGCCTCGCGGGGCAGGGACCCGTGTGACTCTGTGTGAATGTGTGTATGTCACTGGTAAGTGTGTGGGCCCATAGCTCCCTTCCACCCTGAGAGCAGGTGATTGGGGGACCCTCAAATAGCCCGACTCGGCGCGTCACCTCATTCTCACACTTGCAAATCTCCCCCATTCACATTCTACAGGAGGCTCCGGGTCCCATTACCCTCCACCTCCAATGGTCCCCTCCATAAGCCCCACCTCCACGGTTTGCTGCGGCCACCGAGGCTGACCGCTCTGCGGCTTCGGCCAGAGGGGGAGGGGTGGTTTTTCCCGGAGCGCAGTGGGAAGGGAGGGCCACACGGGGTGATCTGGGGGTCTTGGCGGGAAAAGAATGGGTCTGGAGGAGCAGAGATGCCCATAGAAGAAGGCCCTGGGGAAGACACTTCCCCTGCCTCGACTTCCGGGAGGTGGGGGAATCAGGGTAGGGACAGGTGTTTGAGTGAGGTTAGGAAGGGAATTCAGGAGGGGTCCCAGATGGGGGTTCGGGTGGTATAAGTGTAAAGTGAAGAGCCAGGGAGGGGGATGGCCTGTGTATCCGGGCCCCGAGTAGTGGAGAGATAGCAAATGGGGCTCCGGGCTTTGGGGAGCAGTGCTCGGGGTCCCCTCCCAATGGGACCAGAGCGGTCCGGAGCTCCACCTCCCGGCCGGGGTTGTGGGGGGCGGGGAGGCGGGCGGTAGGCGGGCAGGCGGGCCAGGAGGGAGGAGGAGGGAGGGGGCGGGACGGGCTGTGCGCTCTGCTAGCTGCTGGCTCCGCCGCCGCTGCCCCCGCCGCCGCCGCCGCCTCACACACTCGGGGAGCGGGAGCGCGGCGCGGACGCGGAGCCGCCGGGGCTGCTGCGCCCATAGCCAGCCGGAGCCGGAGCCTGAATCGCAGCGCCAGCCCGAGCCGTGCCGAGCCGCAGCCCGGGCCAGGGCTCTTAGTGGCTCATGGACTGCAAGGCCGGCGGCCGGCGCTGCCCCGAGGCGGGTAAGGATCCGGCGGCGGTGGAGGCGGCGGTGGCTCCCGGCCGGGAGCGGCCATGGCCGGAGGGAGCTGCGGGAGGGGCGCTCATCCGTACGAGGCCAAGGGGGCCCCGTTAGTGCTCAGAGCGCCGGGGCAGAGGTGGGAGATGCTGGAAGGTCGGAGTAGAGATTGCGGCCGGGGCACCCCGGCCTCCAAGGTCCGCGGCGAGAAGCAGAGAGAGGAGCGGGAGTGCTGAATCGGACCCCAGGTTTGGCGTCCCGCACCCATGCTCGCTTGAAGCCGCCAGGATAAGGAGACTGTAGGAGCTTGCGGGATGGAGATGGTTTTGGGGAAGCGCACAGCCCCCAGTTTTGGGGGGGTCCCCGAGGACGAAACAGCAAACCCCCTCATCCACAACGCGAGCGCGCGCGCGCACACACACACACACACACACACACACACACTTGTTGGGTGACCAGCTTTGCTCACTCAGGCGCTTCCAGATCCCCGCGGGCACCCTGAGGACCAGACCACAGACATACGTACACGCATACACACATCCGTTCATATGTGCACACAGACATACCTTCGGCACACCAGCGCCCACTGGGGCACCCTCACTAGCTCAGAACAACGCCTGCATGTTCAGCGGCAGGGACACACAACCAGTGTGACATTCGGACACATCACAATCTTGTGCCCTCATGTAGGAGTGTCAGGGCCACAGTTCGCCAGATGAACACTCAAAACCTAGCCTCACACATATATTCTTTTGAGAAATACACCCTAAATCAAATTATGTTACCTACTTCTTGGCCAGAACATAGGTACACATCACAAGTCGGCTTTCATCCCTGGACTACAACCACATAAACACACAACCCAGTGTCTCAGCACACGCGGTGAGGGCACACACCCTAACACAGCCAGTGGCACCTGCAGCAGTGCCTCACGATCACAAACACAACATCTATTGCTTCAGCTATCCTAACAGTGGTTGTCTAACACACCTTACAACAGAGTGTCACATTACACCTCGCAGTGCATACACACTCCCTCGGAGGCCAGATTCCCTCCGGCGTAGCCGGGCTGCCTGGCGAGCCCCTAGCGCCCCTTCACCTGAATCACATTGTTAGTGTAAATATCCCCGCAGAGAGAACCTGGGGGCCTGCGGACCGGCTTCCCCGCCGGCGCCTCCCCCACCCCCACTCCGAGGCTGGGCCGGCTGTGTATTCCCGGAACCAGCTGGACCAGGCTGGCCGCGCCATCCAGCCTCCCCGGGGCTCCAGGGCCCTAGGTCCCTTTGCAGAAGGTGCAAGCCTGGGGCGGTGTTTGTGATCCTCTCGGACCTTTAAGCTGTGTTCGCCGAGCCACCTGGGTCCCCAGCACACCTGTTCCCCTCTCACACCTGGGCACCCCCTCCGCGGGTTCTCGGCTGCAGGCCAGAGTCTTGAGCGCTGGCAAGGCCCTGGGGCCAGAAGGGAGATGGCAGCACACGCAGGAGCAAAAGTGGTAGGTGAGATGAACTGGCACCCCTTCCCCCCGACTATCCTCGGTAGCCCAGACTTCTGGCCTCAGTTTCCCCAGCAGTGGTTGGCAACTGTTCCTTCTAGCAGGAAATATTCGGGTCGGCTTTGAGGTCTTTGAGGATTGAGCGCGGGGCAAAGACCCCTTTTTCCGCTGGCCGCGAGATGGTCGAATTTATGGAATGTCCCCGCCAGGCCTGGCTCGCCGCTTTGTGATTCCGGCGCCGGGTCCCTCCCCGCCCCCTCCTGGCGCCCGCTGCGTGGCTCCAGCCCACGCGGGCTTGCGGGAGACCCTCAAAAGAGGCCAGAGATGCGGGGGAGGGGGAGAGATTCCCCGCAGCTGCCCTTGGGGCTGGGGGCGCCAGGGGCCCACAGGCCGAGGCGCGTGCTCATCCCGCGGCGCCCCCGCCTCTCCTGGAACCGCCTGAGCTCGAGGATGGTGGTGGATTAACTGCCGCCATCACCCCCTCATCCCCCACCCTCAACATTCCTGTGTTCTCTGGGAGGAGATGCCCCGCTCTCTGGGTGTATGCGGAGAGCGCCCGCTTACCACCGCGCTGTAGCCAGGGGCTGCCCTGGCCGGCAGAGCCCGGGGCGTCGTGCTGGAAGACGCAGGGAGCCTTCCATTACCTGCTCTGGGCCAACCCTCCTTTTCTGCCAGGAAAGAGGGCACCCAGGAGGTTTTTGTGACAGCCCAGAGGTCTGGGTGTGTGTCTGGGGAGGGGCAGAGTGTTACTTTCTTGACGTAGGGGTCTCGAAAGATTGAAAATTGTAATTACAACTAGACCAAGGCAAGGGGTGAAATTGAGGGGGGAGGGATAAGAAGAACCTCCAGAGACGGCGGGGCCCAGTGTGTAGGGGAGCAGGTCTGGTTTCCCTGCTTCCCCCGCACCACCCAATCCCCAGTTCTGAAAGGGATCAGCTGGAAAGGGGTATCATGCTGGTCTGGTGTCCTCCTGGCAGAGGACCTGCTGCTATGGCTGTTTCTTCGGGGGAGCTGGGCTAGACCCTGAGAGTGAGCTAACTGCTGGGAAAAGGGGGATGGAAGGGCTAGGGGAGGACCTGCAAGGGTGGGGGTGTGTGGCTGCGTGGGAATCAAGGATGAGCGGGAGAGGAGATGGAGGAGGCCCCTCTAATACAGACAGGGTGAGGGCTGCCCTGTGTTGAGCAAGGATTGTTGGTGCTGCAGGGAGAGATTCAACAATGTACTGAGCACCTGTCTGCCAAGGCCCATGGTGGGTGGTGAGGATGCAGTACAGTAGTAAGGTACAGACCATCATTGCCTTCATAGGTCTTCCCAGCTGGCAGGAGACTGATTTGTCTTTGAACCAGTGAGCACCTACTGTGTGCCTGATGCTGGGAATAAAATGCTCTAGTCAGTGATAAAGAGAGGTGTGTGTCTATTTATTTATATATCCTATACAATGTAACAGACCTTGATGCATTCATTTAATCCTCCCAAATAACTTCAAGAGGCAGGATTTATTTCCATTTCATAGCATGGAAATAGGTTCAGAAAGGTGTAGTCACTTGGCCAAGGTCACACAGCTAGGAAGTGGTGGAGCAAGGGTTTGAACCCTGACAATCTGATTGAAGAGTGCAGGTGTCTGGAAGCCCTGCAAAGACTAATAGGGGGTTGTGGGAGAGAAGGGAGAGAGGAGCTAAGGGTTGGCACTTGCTCACTGTGGGAGGTCCTGAACAGCTCCACCCCGCACAGTCCTGCTTGCTTGCCTTCCTTTCACAGACGTTCACTTTATCTCTTGGTGTTTTGTGCTTGGTGTGGGTGCCTGTTGTGTAACAGTGCAGAGGTGAGGTCTGGGGGTCTGGGACTGACCTGGTCACTGGGATATTGATAGCTGACTCCTAGGATTTAGTGTATCTGTGGCCACAACATTCGAAAGGAGTGGACCCTAGTCCCCGAAGTGGGCTGAAAATGAAGGTTCTAGGTGATCCCTCACCACTGCTCTCCTCTCTCCCCAAATATTGACACAGATGGTGTTTTTCCTTGGCCTTTCCTGGACTCTGCCCCCTCACACCTCACTGTGCTTTAGGTCTGAGAAGGATGAGTCAGTGTCCCTGCTGAGGCTCTGGCTTCTCAGGGTCCTGGGTGCCCATGTAACTGGGCAGAGGTGGGGATAGCCTGGCCAGGAAGGCAGCCAACGCTTGGGGAAGGGCAGATAAGGCAGTAACCACTTCAAAGGCTGCCATCCAGGACTAATGACTCCCAATAACTAACCGCGGGGACAAAGTTCAGGGATGGTGGGAGTAGGGGTGAGGAAGGCGGCCTCACTGCTGTTCCAGGCTGCTCTGATTCTCCCTGCGTTCTGGTCTCTGAAGCAGCCTGGGAGACTGGGAGTCCTTCAGTCCTTGAACCCTAGCCTTCTCTTTGTTTCCCTCTGCCTGGCAGGTTTGGCAGCTCAGGGGCGGGTGTGTGGTGTGTGTGTGTGTGTGTGTGTGTGTGTGTGTGTGTGTGTGTGTTGGGGTACATGGCTAACACCATATTATGGCCTCCATGCGTGGTTTCTATTGAATACTTCTCCTCGATCCAGCCTCTCCTCCAGACTCCGGCGTGGGAAAAGGCAGTCTTCTTTCTCAAACCCTGACTTCCTCTTAGTACTTCTGTGATCTAAGACAAGTAATTATTCTTTTTGAGCCACAATTTTTATCATCTGTACTGTGGAAAACTGTATAATAATAAATACTACTCACTTCAGAAGGTTGGGAGGATTAGATAAAATAATGTATGTAAATGTAGTAAAATCTCAGGGACCTGGTGATGACTGCAAAGATGATGGTAAAAGTAATGATGATAGGGTTTGCACTTCTTTCTCGACTCCTAGGATTTAGTATATCTCAAAGTTGTTCTCAGAAGTTCAGGGCCATTACTTCCTGCTGCCTGAGACTTCTCCAGGTCCTTTCCCTGGAATCAGAATTCCTAAGGGTGGGGCCTGAAAATCCTCATTTTAAAGAAACTCCAGGTGCTTTATCCGCCTAAACCCCTCTTCAACTCTTACCCCTACTTTGTGTACCCTCCCTCAACCCCGTTTCCCCCCAGAGTCTTCCTACCTTTCAGGAAATCCCCTCCCCCATATTCCTTTGTTGGATATTCCTTTGTTGTTTTCTTTCCAACTCAAAAGTTGGATACCACAGTCCTTTCCTGGCTCCTGTGCTGGCTGGAGGTAAGGGATCTCTTTGAGTGAGAGAGAGAAAGAGAGAGAGAGAGAATTGGGGAGAGGCATCAGAAACATGTGTTTGTGCTGCCTGGAGGCCTGAGGGGTTACAGCCCCAGGTTGTGACCCTGATGAAGGGAAAGAAGCCCCAGCTACAAATCAAAGTCACTCTAACTCTACCAGACCATGGGCCTTTGAATTTGTAGCCAAAATTTGTGATCATTTTTCTTGGAAAAATCTGAACTATAGTTTCATAAAATTTATAAAGGGGGAGGATGTGACCTAAAAAGCTTAAGAATCCTTGATCTGAAGAGAGAGAGTGGAGGCAAGCACTCAACTGCCTTATTTATCCTAGTTGTCAGGTTTAGGGTGATTCCCTTGTAACCCCCACCCTGCCAAGACTATTCACGGAACTGGTGCTCACAGTGATGCGTGATGTGGGGAAGGGCAGAATAAGGCACCCAGAGGGAAGGGAGTTCTTTGGAGACATGTGTGTAGGGGTTGAGGCATGATGGTAAGATAAGCCTGTGCCTGGTCAATGAAGGTAGAGGGGAAATGTCTAGAGAGTGAATCCAAGTGGACCATCAGATAAATTCCTCCCTCTTTTAAAGAGATTGAGACTGCAGCCGGGAACAAACATTTACTAATCTGATGAGACAGTCTACTTTAAGCACATTCTGAGAAGTGGCCAGGGAGGGGCTGTGCTCTGGGCGGGCTATGAAGAGGAAGTGAAGTGTTTGACTTATGTAAGGAATCTACATGTTCAGCGAGCATTTCCTGAGAGTCTACTATGGACCTAAACAGAGAAAGATTAAATTTAACCCCAGCTGGTTCTCAGAAGGAGAACTGGGCAGGAAAACAAGCAAGGGCCACGCCAAAAGTGCCAGGATAGGTTAAGCCTGGGACCTAAGATAATCAGTCATAGGAGCCCTTGTTGAGGGCTTACCGTATGCTGAGTCCGGGGTTGGGGTCTTGAGAATCTAGGAGTAAACAAAGCAGAGGCTCTCCTGCTCTCTGCTCAGTCTTGGAAGAAAGACAATTTGCAGATTATTTCCCAAACAACTCCATAACTACAATTGTATGTTGAGAAGCATTTGCTGAGTACTCACTGTGTGCTTAGCATTTAGCTCGTATGATTTCAAACTCCTTAGGAAGAAGGTAGTATGATCCCCATTTTACAGATTAGGAAACTGAGGCTGTATATCATTTGCTCAAGCTTATGCAGCCAGGAAGTGGGTAGCTGGGGTTAGTCCCAGACTATCCAATGTCATAGTCCCTGCTGTTCCACCCTGCTGTCGTACATTTGCCAGATGGATACAATCATACAAAACTGACAAATAGTCATTGAGTTAAGAACCGTTGTCAGCTTCACAATAGCAGACTGCATCTGTCCTGTTCGCCGCTGTGTCGCAGTGCCCAGGACGAAGCTTGGCACATTGTAAATGCCGAATAAATGTTCATTGACTGTATGAATGAGCACCTACAGTGTGCCCAGCTTTGTGAAGGATTATGGGTGGGGGCTGGGGCATGAGTGTAGGGAACCTCGTCTCTTCCTTGAGGATGTGTAGTGTTTGCCTGGAGCCTGGAGAGGCAGAGGACACAGGAATAGGTGCATAGTACCGGGGCTGAAGAGCATGGGCGGGTGGTGTCCCAGGCAGAGTGATTCATTGCTGAGGGATTGGGGCAGACAATAAGCGGCTGTGAGCTGGAGGAAGGAGAGGTCACCGTGGGCTGGAGAGGCCTGGAAAAGATTCCTGGGGCACCAAAGCCTGTCTTCAGGGGGGTAGGTGCGGTCTGTCATGGAGCCTGGGGTGGGATTTCCAGGTGTGCGGCAGGTATTCTGGGTACACATGGGGAGATGGGGAACAGAGATTGAACCTGAGCCTTTTGCTGAAGTGCTGGCCAAAGACTTCGGGTTTTAACAGAGGGGCTGGCCATGGTTTTGTTGGAGAAGAAGAGGGGGTCAAGACTGAGACAGAAGCTAGCAGGTCTGGCTGGGGTCTGCAAATGCACAGCCTCAAAGCTGGTGGGAGATGGGCCAAAGAGTGAGTCATTGTGTTGGGGTTCAGCTTGTGGTTGGCTAGGGCATTCGGAACTGATTGGAAGGATGTGGGGGTGGGCAGGGAAAGATGAGACCTGACCCTTAAGGTAGGGAGGAGCCAGGTATGAAATGGGGGCCAGATGTCTGGGGGATAGAGATCAAACAGAACCAAATGTTCATATTGAGAGACTCTGAGAAGGGGAGGGGGTGTGGTCAGGGAAAGGCTGGCGGTGTCATTGGCACCTCTGTCCCAGTTAGACCTGCTGGGCTCCCTGTTGCAAAGGACAGGTCAGAGCAGCACCCAGTTACAATTCCAAGGCTGGTTAGTCCTGACCACAGTCCTGACCCCAATCCTGACCTTCACTATCTTCCCCACACCTGCTGGTGTCCGCCCCTACCCCCCAGTGGAAGGCAGAGGGAATGGGGAGGAGCCCTAGGAACTGTATGTGTATGCATGCACGTGTGCTCAGGGGCACGTGTGTTTGTGGAGGGCTGACACCTGCTCTTCAACTCGAACTGTTTTCAGGCCTTAATTGGTACCCAGTTCAAGCTGGCCCTTCATGGGCATTGAGGGACATTGGGCATAATGGGTGATTTTTGTCAGACAAGGATTTGAGATATCGTACCTCATACACTACACTGACTTGGCATCTCAGAAGAGAGAAACAAGACATCATCCCTTCCAACCAACCTGAGTGCTGAGTGGCCCTCCGTGTGGTCAGTAATGAGCCAGGGTCTGGGGCGTGGAAAGGCTACCTGTGTCTCTTTTCTACCATGTGTGTTTGGGGGGGGAGTGTTCAAGGCCTCACCCTTCCACTAGCTGTCTCTATCTCAGTATCAGGGTAATTACCACGGGTGACTAAGGCAGGATGCTGGTGAGAAGGAGGTGTTGGGCAAAGCACTGAGTAGAGAGCAGGGCAGGAAGGAGGGAGTGTCAGGTGGGTCAGGGCGTTCCATGGGCGGGACTGCACTAGACCTGTTCCAGGTCCCTCACCGGCTCCTCCAGCTGGGGCAGACACCACTGCTACGCCCAGCTGTGGGTGAGACTCGGGGTTCTTGGGTCTGGAGTCAGGGTTCTGTGCTGGACTGAGCTCTCCTCTTAGAAGAGTAGTGTGGAGGGGAGAGGGGAGAGTGGAGGGCTGGCTCTGGGCAGCCCTCAGGGCCAGATTCCTCCCACTAACTGACCTCCTGTTTATCCTCTTCCCCCTGCAGCCTTCCTGATTCTGGAGCCTGCCAGGATGGGGCCCCTGAGGCGCAGCCCAGGCCCGGGGGAGCAACGGTTGCTGCTGCTCCCCTTACTACTGGTACTGCTACTGCTGCTGGCTCCATCCCCAGGCCATGCCATACAGGTCATGTACAAGGTGCCGGAGGAACAGCCACCCAACACCCTCATTGGGAGCCTCGCAGCT
Source organism: Saccopteryx leptura (assembly GCF_036850995.1). Classification (NCBI taxonomy): domain Eukaryota; kingdom Metazoa; phylum Chordata; class Mammalia; order Chiroptera; family Emballonuridae; genus Saccopteryx; species Saccopteryx leptura. Next base: position 164,143,469 of record NC_089508.1, on the reverse strand, counting down.
GACTATGGTTTTCCAGATGCGGGCCACCTGTACAAACTAGAGGTGGGCGCCCCATACCTGCGAGTGGATGGCAAGACAGGTGACATCTTCACCACTGAGACCTCTATTGACCGTGAGGGACTCCGTGAATGCCAAAACCAGCTCCCTGGTGAGCCCTGCATCCTGGAGTTCGAGGTGTCTATTACAGACCTTGCGCAGAATGGCAGTCCCCGGCTGCTCGAGGGCCAGATAGTGGTACAGGACATCAATGACAACACACCCAACTTTGCCTCACCGGTCATCACGCTGCCCATCCCTGAGAACACCAACATCGGCTCACTCTTCCCCATCCCAGTGGCTTCAGACCGTGATACTGGCCCCAATGGTGTGGCATCCTATGAGCTGCAGGCTGGGCCTGAGGCCCAGGAGCTGTTTGGGCTGCAGGTGGCAGAGGATCAGGATGGGAAACAGCCACAGCTCATCGTGATGGGCAACCTGGACCGGGAGCGCTGGGACTCCTATGACCTCACCATCAAGGTGCAGGATGGTGGCAGCCCCCCACGTGCCAGCAGTGCCCTGCTGCGCGTCACTGTGCTCGACACCAATGACAACGCCCCAAAATTCGAGCGACCCTCCTATGAAGCTGAGCTGTCTGAGAATAGCCCAATAGGCCACTCGGTCATCCAGGTGAGAGTCCCCTCCACCTCATTGTCTAGGTGACTCACCTTTAGAAATGGGACCTCACCCTAAGCTGGTGAGAATTCCCTTCACATAGGGGGAAAATCATAGGATACTGCAGGGAGACCTCTTGTCCCTAGCCCCAGCTGGGTGAGACCTTCCCAAAGCCCCAACCCACCCTAGCAGGTGATACTACTTGCCTCTATCAAGCTACTTCAGTGACAGTGACATAGCATGTGGCTGGTAATCCCCTATCCCCAAGGCAGAATCAAGTTGGGATATATCTCTGAGAAGTAAAACTCCCTCCCAAGTCAATCGATCTCCCCCCCCCACACACACACACAGCCACATGAGCTGAGCCGGAACAAGGGAATCACCTTTTGTCCAAGTAGAATCTTTCCAGACTAGAGAGTATCTGCCCAACCAGGAGCCCTTAAGCCAATGAGACTTTTCCTGAAGCTGGAGATGGAGCTTACTTTGCCCCCTTCCTCGACAAAGTCGGATGAGATCATTTTAGCCAGTGTCCTCAGAGTTCTAGAAAACTACTCAGATGTTTGTATACCGGCTTCCTCCACTAGGCACGGGGTGCCTTTGGGTGTGGGGTGCTTGGCACAGTGGGGGGTTTGGTTGCCTCTGCTGAAGTTCTCAGCACCCCTGTCCATGGGAACTGCCCCAGGGGCTGGGCAGCTTGGTAAGACCAGGGCTTGGGAGGGAGCAGAGAAAGCGTCCCTGCAGACAGGTGGGTGTATCTCCTACTGTCATCTCAGCCCTGGCTTCCCGCCAGTCCTGGCTCTTTTCTCCTTCCCCATGGGCTGAAGCTGTCTGTCTTTGATGTGAGGGAGCCGAAGAGAGCTAAGCCTGCCTGGACACCGTTACCCGTCCTAGGAAATCCTTCATCCTGTGTCTTCAAACTGAAGTGGGACATGGGGAGGAGTTTCAACCTTTTTCTTTTCTTTTTTTTTTTTTTTTAAAGAGGCTGGTGGACTGTAACCTGTAAAAGAGAGAAATGCAAAAGAAGAGAGACAGACAGTTGGGAATAATGAATAATAATAGTGTAGGTGCCAGGACTGCTCTAAATACATTATGTGTATTTTATCATTTAATCCTCATGGTACAAGGTAGGCATTATCCCCATTACACAGATGGGAAACTGAGCCCAAAGTGATTGGGAAACTTGCCTGATACCATCCAGCCTATATGTTCAGATCCCACCTTAACCATGCCAGGGGTCTGGTTTCAGAGCCTGTGTGTGTGTGGTTGCTAGCACCCCTGCCAGTGGGTAAAGCAGGAGAGTGGGGCAGAGACAAGACTGGAGGCGGGCAGGGCAGGGCAGCAGAGAGAGCGGGGGGGGGGGGGGGGAGAACCAGCAGTGGGAAAGAGGCAGAAAGAACTGAGCAAGGATGGAAGGGAAACAGACAGAAGTTGAGCCCTAGACAGACAAAGGGAGGTAAAATGCCATGAGAGGCAGCTAAGAAGCAGGGTGACCAGTGTAGAGACAGGAAGACAGTGGTAATCATAATGAAAACGTTGACAGATAGATCTATGGGGGGTGGATTGAGCGGTGAGGAGGAAGTTTGGCTTTCAGCAGGGTGAGAGTTTGGCTTACAGAGGTGAGCAGAGACCAGGGTAGCTGGGAAACCCTGCTGTCAAAAAGTCCTGGCAGGAAGGAGAGGAGACGAATAGTGGCTTGAGGGCCCATTAGGTGCGGTGCCCAGCACCGTGTTAACACTGATTTTCAGAGATGGACAGATAGGAGGATGGATGGTTGGACTAAAAGAAGGATCAGTGTTATATAGGGAGCACTTGCCAGGCAATGTTAGGCACTTATTATTCCATTTAATTTTTACTACAACCTCATGAAACAGGTTCTATTGTAACCCCATTTTATACATTTGTAGGCTGAGGCTTAGGGAGATTAAATAATTGGCCCAAGGACACATAGTTGGGAGTGGTAGAGCTGGGATTTGAATCTAGGACCCTTCTACTCTGCTCCCCAAAGCTCTGCCAAATTATGCCTGTCCCCTTCACCCCCCACCCCACCTGTCATCACATTGTTTAGTACCTACCTCATGGCCATTTCTACCTGGTTCCAGTTGTCAGCCCCCCCCCTCCCCGTGTGCATCTGTCGGTGTGGGAGGGTGTGCCCAATGCAAAGGGACAGACAGTTCATTGTTTGATGCTGGGAGCCCAGCCTGCTGCCAGCAGGCTCTGTGGCCTGCACCAACCCCTCCCTCCTGGCCGCAGGCTCTGCTGGATTCCTCAAGTTGGTGCCTGGCCAGTACCAGCCCAGTGGGAGGGGAAGAAGCTGCTGAAACAGGTTTTCCCGGTTTGACAGAACAGTGGCCTGGCCAGCTCCCTCTGACCCATATCCCTACCTGGCTGCTTTTAAAAGAAATCCCCTCACCTGTGTCTTCCAGGTGGACATGTGGGGCTCCACGCATGTGCAACCACACACGTGCACAAACACATAGACTTCCTCCCGTGATCACAATCACATGATCGCACGTGTATGTGCATGCATGTGTATTCACATATGTCATGCATACATACCGTCTCTACTGCTCACACCTTTCCAGCTCTTCAGGAGGCTTGAAGGTCAGTTTAACCAAGTGGAAGGGCTGTACTAGTTGGGCAACTGGATCCTCATTCCCATAGTTGGGTGGCTAGTGCGGGAATGATAAGTAGAATTTAACTCTGCCCTCTCCCGTCTCTGCTCGTTACTTGTAACCCAGTTGAAGAGTTGCAGACTGCACCTGTGCTCGTTAGGGAACCAGATCAGGAATGTGTGCCAGGGTGTCGGGATTGGGAAAGGGGCAGTACACGTGTTGCTTTTGGAAAGGGATCCGTGTTGGATCGGTCGTGTCTGTCGTGTTTGTTGAAAAAGCGGCAATGCATCCCTTAATTTGCTGTTCCAGACTAATCTGTCCCTCTTTCTTGCTTTTCGCCACTGCTCTATAGGTGAAGGCCAATGACTCAGACCAAGGTGCCAATGCAGAGATCGACTACATGTTCCACCAGGCGCCCGAAATTGTGAGGCGTCTTCTGCGACTGGACAGGAACACTGGACTTATCACTGTGCAGGGCCCCGTGGACCGTGAGGACCTAAGTACCCTGCGCTTCTCAGTGCTTGCCAAGGACAGAGGCACCAACCCCAAGAGTGCCCGTGCCCAGGTGGTGGTGACTGTGAAGGACATGAACGACAATGCCCCCACCATTGAGATCCGGGGCATAGGGCTGGTGACCCATCAAGATGGGATGGCTAACATCTCAGAGGATGTGGCAGAGGAGACAGCTGTGGCCCTGGTGCAGGTATCTGACCGGGATGAAGGAGAGAATGCAGTTGTCACTTGTGTGGTAGCAGGTGACGTGCCCTTCCAGCTACGCCAGGCCAGTGAGACGGGAAGTGACAGCAAGAAGAAGTACTTCCTGCAGACCACCACCCCACTTGACTACGAGAAGGTCAAAGACTACACCATTGAGATTGTGGCCGTGGACTCTGGCAACCCCCCACTCTCCAGCACCAACTCCCTCAAGGTGCAAGTGGTAGACGTTAACGACAATGCACCTGTCTTCACCCAGAGCACCACTGAGGTCAGCCTCCTAGAAAACAACAAGCCAGACGAAGTAGTGGCCGAGGTCACGGCCAGTGACGCCGACTCGGGCTCCAATGCTGAGCTGGTGTACTCGCTGGAGCCTGAGCCAGCTGCCAAGGGCCTCTTCACCATTTCACCTGAGACTGGAGAGATCCGGGTAGAGACCTCCCTTGATAGGGAACAGCGGGAAAACTATGAGTTGAAGGTGGTGGCAGCTGACCGGGGCAGCCCCAGCCTCCAAGGCACAGCCACTGTCCTCATCAATGTGCTGGACTGCAATGACAATGACCCCAAGTTTATGCTGAGTGGCTACAACTTCTCAGTGATGGAGAACATGCCAGCACTGAGTCCAGTGGGCATGGTGACTGTCATTGATGGGGACAAAGGGGAGAATGCCCGGGTACAGCTCACAGTGGAGCAGGACAACGGTGACTTTGTTATTCAGAATGGCACAGGCACCATCCTCTCCAGCCTGAGCTTCGATCGGGAGCAGCAAAGCACCTACACCTTCCAGCTGAAGGCAGTGGATGGTGGCGTCCCACCTCGCTCAGCTTATGTTGGCGTCACTATCAATGTGCTGGACGAGAACGACAATGCGCCCTTTATCACTGCCCCTTCCAACACTTCCCACCGGCTGCTGACCCCCCAGACGCGTCTTGGTGAGACGGTCAGCCAGGTGACAGCTGAGGACATTGACTCTGGTATCAATGCTGAGCTGACCTATAGCATTGCTGGTGGCAACCCTTATGGACTCTTCCAGATTGGGTCACATACAGGTGCCATCACCCTGGAAAAGGAGATTGAGCGGCGCCACCACGGGCTGCACCGTCTAGTGGTGAAGGTCAGTGACCGCGGCAAGCCCCCACGCTATTCCACAGCCCTGGTCCACCTTTATGTCAATGAGACCCTGGCCAACCGCACGCTGCTGGAGAACCTGTTGGGCCACAGCCTGGATACTCCTCTGGACATCGACATTGCTGGGGATCCAGAATATGAGCGCTCCAAGCAGCGCGGCAACATCCTCTTTGGTGTGGTGGCTGGTGTTGTGGCCGTGGCCTTGCTCATTGCCCTGGCAGTGCTTGTGCGCTACTGCAGGCAGCGGGAGGCCAAGAGTGGCTACCAGGCTGGTAAGAAGGAGACCAAGGACCTGTATGCCCCCAAGCCCAGCAGCAAAGCCTCCAAGGGAAACAAAAGCAAAGGCAAGAAGAGCAAGTCCCCGAAGCCTGTGAAGCCGGTGGAGGACGAGGACGAGGCAGGGCTGCAGAAGTCCCTCAAGTTCAACCTGATGAGCGATGCCCCTGGGGACAGCCCCCGCATCCACCTGCCCCTCAACTACCCGCCAGGCAGCCCTGACTTGGGCCGCCACTACCGCTCTAACTCCCCACTGCCTTCCATCCAGCTGCAGCCCCAGTCACCCTCAGCCTCCAAGAAGCACCAGGTGGTACAGGACCTGCCGCCTGCAAACACATTCGTGGGCACCGGGGACACCACGTCCACGGGCTCTGAGCAGTACTCCGACTACAGCTACCGCACCAATCCCCCCAAATACCCCAGCAAGCAGGTAGGCCAGCCCTTGCGGCTCAGTACACCCCGGCCCCCATCCCACCCCTACCATGGGGCCATCTGGACTGAGGTGTGGGAGTGACAGCAGGTGTGTCGGGCCTGCGTGCTCACCAGCCCATGTGAGGGCCAGTCCAAGCCAGCAGTGGGAGGTGGGACCAGAGATCTGGGGAGGCTGGGGTCCTGGTTGCCTCACCCAGGCATAGAGAGTCAGGTGGAGTAAAAACAGGGAGGGTGTGATCTCCTGCCCCCCCCACCCCCGGGAAAGGCCTGTGACTTGTCAAATCCCAGGACACTAGACCAGCAGCTGGGTCTTGCAGGTGAGGGCTGGTGGGCAGGTGAACAGAAGGATTTCGAGGCAGAAGGGGGAGGGAAATGAAGAAGTCTCCTCTAAACCTGAGTCTCCATCTGAGACCAGCCATGGTGCTTTCTGGAGGGAAATGGGAGTCCTGGGTCCTGATGGGTAACTGGGTGGGACTCTGTCAGGGAGGGGGCCTCCCCACTTGTGCCTTCTATGTGTACTGTGTGCCACCCTCTTCTCCACCCCAGGTTCCTGGGGCTGGGCCCCAGTTTCCCGGCCCCAGTCCCAAACACTTATCTTTAACAATAAAGTTCTCTATTTTTGGAGTTTTGGTTTCTTATTTTCCTGGAACTGAGAAAAGGAGTGAGAGAGACTGGAAATGGCCCTTTGTCCTTAGGTCCTAGCCCAGTTTTCCCATCCTTTCTTCCTGCCCCTTCCCACATCCTCGACCTGCCCCTCTAGCTCCAACCCTATCTTAATGTACTATCTTCCTGTTTACCCCATGTCCATGTCCCGGGGAAAGTGCCCTGCCAAGTAGCCTTCAACATGTCCCCTTCCCCCCTGTTTGTGAGGCCTTTCTCCTAGGAATGACGCCGTTCACCAAGAAAGGGCATGCATCCAAGTCCTGCCCTTTCACCACTGGCTGAGATTTCACCTTGCCAATCTGTCCGTATTGAGCAGCCTCTGACACAACTCAAACCAGAGCGCCTGCACCTGCTGGGGTGGAGTGCAGCCTGCCCGCCTCAGGTGAAGGCAGAGGAGTGCCTCTTGATTATATCAGCCACCTTCCCTCAAGTCAAGATCTTCCCAAGTCCCTTTCCCAGCCTCTTCATCCCAATACCACTGTCAACACCCAGCAATTAGCAGGCCCTGCCCTGTGTGTCCCCAGCAGATCACCATCCTGGGCTGCCTGGAGGGAGGGCCCAGGGAGAGGGGAGGGAATCCTTGAGTCCTTTGAATTGAGCTGTTCTGTATCCCCACTTTCAGGGTGCTTCCTGCTGCCTGGAGCGGAGGCATCCTAGCTGCCCCCTCCCTTCCTTCTGCTCCTTGCTCTGGCCACCTGGGTTGCTGGCTCTCCCTCTCTCTCTCTCCGTCTCTCACTTCTTGCTCTCTTGGGTCTTCCCTGGCTGTGCCTGAGGGGGAGGGGGCTAAAGTCTAGGTGAGGGGCCTCAGGTCCTGGCTGAGTCTCTGAGGCCAGAGGCAACCTCTCTCCATGGCGACTGAAGAGGCTTGAGACACTCCCAGGAGGTCCCAGCCTCCAGCTCTACTCTGATTTGTCCACAAACTCCCCCGATGCCCCGGGGGTAGCCCCAAAGTGAAAGCTCCTGGGGACTTTGGAGAGTGGGGCACGGGAAGCGAAATCCAGTTTCCTCTCATTTCTCCCGGACAAATTAGCATCTCCAGGGTGACCTCCAGCAACTCCTGACCAGTCATTTTTTTGTCTCTTTTGTTCCAACCTTGCTGCCACCAGCTCTTCCTTCTATGCCTTTAGCTCCTTCATCCTTTTTCTTTCCCAGAGTCTGAGGAATTATCCCTCACTTGGCTCCAATCCAAACCGTGCAGGGAGCCACATGGCATCCCTTCTCCCAACCTTCGGACTCAACCAAAGCACAGCACCATTGTCATCAAAACACAAAGGCTGAGTGCCTACTGTGTGCTCGGCATGGTACCAGACCCCGAAGAAAAATGGTCACATTTTTGCAAGATGTACCAGTGAGACGATGACGCAATTGAGAACGCGAAGTGTCGAGTGAGAAATGCCATAGTAAAACTTTTCCCAGCTTGTCCCACAGTGACTTCTGCTACTACTTGCTTCCTTTTTTTTTTTGAGTTTTTACTAGGTGCAACGTACCATGCTAAGCACTTTATGTGAATTAGCTCATTCAATGCTCATAACTCTTCGTGACATAACTCATTATAATGACCATTTTACAGAAGTGAAAACTAGTTAGTGATGAAGTCAGAATTCAAGCACAAAGCATCAGGAAATCTGATTTCCAAAGTCTGCTGTTAACCATGATGTGATAAAGTGGGGGGGGGGCTTCATGATCAAGTTAGTTTTGGTAGGAGGAGCTGCACTATCCCATTGTCCTATTAAAGGCTCTGCGAAGCCTGCAAGAAAGGGGGAAGCTGTTAGACTTTGTATAACTCTAGGTTTTCCAAATTTGACCAGAGTGCCCTCTCCCTTTCTTGGAGGAGCACAGTATGGGAAGACCTGCATAGGACATGGGAGTGGGCTCCTGGAAGGAGGATCTGAATCTCAGTGATAAGTAGGAACTGGGTAGGAGGTTTACCTTGTGAGCCAACTCCTGAGTCTGGAGTGATTATGACCAAGTTGGGGGCAGGGGGAAGGCAGGAAAGGGAGTATTCTGGCTGGAGGGGCGAGTATTGGAGAGGGCTGAGAGATGAGACTGGAAGAACTAGAGGTTGTGGAGAACACAGATGCCTTGCCAAAAAGTTTCTTAAGAGGAAATGAGAGTTCCGGAGAGCTTATGAGTTTTGGATGAACTGAGTTCTACAAAGTCCACTGGAATGGATGGCAGACTTAAAGGGAGTAGAGCGAAAGCTGCTGGATTGAAACCAAGATGGTGGCAATGGAGGTGATAGATGGATGGATTTGGCTGAATTTAGGGAGCAAAGACACATAAGACCTACGGTAATTGAATATGGGGGTAGGGATGGGGAAGGAGGGGAGAGCTACCAGGATCCCAGGTAGATAGACATCATCCTTCTGAGTCTGGGTGACCGGGTAGTGTAGAAGCTAAGTGGAGGAAAAGAACTTGGCTTCAGACATATCTAAAGGGCCAGTAGAGATAGCCAATTGGAAATATCCAGCAAGCGTCTAGAACTTCAGGCTATAGTTTGAGTGAGCTTTTGGATCTAGGCTTTCTAAGATTTAATAGGAAGCCTGACCAGGCGGTGTTGCAGTGGAGAAAGCGTCGGACTGGGATGCGAAGGACCCAGGTTAGAGACCCCGAGGTCGCCAGCTTGAGCGCGGGCTCATCTGGTTTGAGCAAAGCTCACCAGCTTGGACCCAAGGTCACTGGCTTGAGCAAGGGGTTACTCGGTCTGCTGTAGCCCCACGGTCAAGGCACATATGAGAAAGCAATCAATGAACAACTAAGGTATCGCAATGAAAAACTGATGGTTGATGCTTCTCAAGTCTCTCCGTTCCTGTCTGTCTGTCTGTCTGTCCCTATCTATCCCTCTCTCTGACTCTCTCTGTCTCTGTAAAATAAAAATAAAAATTAATAGGAAGTATTAAAGGAAACATTTGGTGTTGAGTAGGACCCAACCCTCCATTTTACAGAAAAGAATCGTAGGTAAAAGAGACCAAGTGACGGGCCTCATAGGCAGGATTGAAGCCTTAGGTGGCCAGGTACGGGTTCTGCAGGGAGGAAGGAAGGCAAGGGAAGCACCTGACAACCAGACTGCCCTGCGCCCCTCAGACTCCTTCTGGAGCTTGTTCACTCCAACACCAGGTGAACAATGGTCCTTTACAACCTCTCAGCCCCAAAACATCCAGGTCAGTTTTTGGGACCTGGTCTGTCATCACCCAGATCCTTCAGTGTTTTGGATAACAATATGGATCCTAAGAATGGTTGTCTCTTCCTGAAGATGGGGTGGGAGCCAAGCTGGGAAGGAAGGCAGTTCTGGGCTGCCTTCCCATCAGCTCCAAAGCGCCTTGTCCTGACAGCCTCCCCCACCCCAGCTGCCTAGAACGGGATGGCGATTACATGTGGTATCAGGAGGATGGGGCTGCAATCCCAGGACCACCTCTTTTGGGTATCTTGAAAACCTGCTATTGAGGGTTTTAGAGGAAAGACAGAGGGAGCCTGGGGACTCATCGGGAAGTCCCTGGGCCTGGACAGCTCCCACCTCTGGGGCCCTGGCTCTGCATTCTACATAATTCCTAATTTCTGGTTGGCAAGAAAACCGGTGGCGGTCCTACGTGGGTGTTTGGGTGACTGACTGGTTGTGCCAAGTGCCAAGCTGGGGTTGCCAGGCTCCTGGGGAGATCATTAACCCATGGTAGGCAGGCAGGGCTGGCTGGGAGCAGCCTGTCACAGTTCACGCCCCCCACCCAGCCCCAGTCCAAGCATCTAAATCCTGGCTCCACCAAGCCCGCAGCCCTTCCCAGAAGCTCCTTCCTGTTTCCAAGAAGGAGTCTATCTGAGGCCAGCCTTCTTAACCTCTGATGATGCTGATCCCCTTCTGCTATGCCCATGTCCTCTAGGGCCCTGCCCTCTATAGTCAATACTGTTTCCTGGTCTGGATGGTGAGGGACTTCCCATCGTTGCACTTTCCTGCCCCAGTGGGTGGTGGTTTGTTATCTGGCTCCCTTCCGTCTTCCCTCCCACCTTTCCCCACTCCTAGGCCTCTCTGGGGGGGGACTGAAGGGGGTGAAGGGATGGGGGGACTGTGGTAGCAGACTCTGCGGGGGTCCTGAGGCTACCTACAGCATTACACCAGGCGGAGGAACAGGATCAGAAAGAGGTTGGCTTCTCATTTGATTGGAGGCAATGGGAAGTTACAGAGCAATGAGACAGGTGAGGAGCTGGAGTTTGGGGGGTGCTATTTGGAAACCAGGGGACAGTTGTATTGGTGAGCTGTTTTGGAATTAGGAGTCTGTACTGCTTTTAGGGAGCTGTTCTAGAAATTGGAGGCTTGCTAGTGTTTAAAGGCTATGCTTGAATTAGGGGATTTGGCTGATACTGTGCTAACCTGGTGTCGGCTGTTCAGGAATTAAAGGGAGGCTGCGCCAGTATCGGGAGGCTGTGCTCTAACAAGTGGTTGTACAGGATTAGGCTTTATTGTGGTGGCCTGGGGGCTATAATAACATTGGGGCCTATGCTGTGTTGGGAATTTCAGGATGTGGTCTTGGCTGTACTGGGAGCTGTCTTAGACTTAAGGGGAAGGCCTCTATGGGGGTGTGCCTTCTGGGGGCTATGCTGTGCTAAGGGCTGGGCCTCTTCATGGTTGCTGCTGAGGGGGCAGGAAGATCTGGGAGTGGGCTGGGCGAGGCTGGGGCCTGGTGTGGTGGGCCCCAGAGGGCAACCTGGCTGGCCAGCAGTAACAAGTTCTCTCCCTGCAGTTACCTCACCGCCGCGTCACCTTCTCAGCCACCAGCCAGGCCCAGGAGCTGCAGGACCCATCCCAGCACAGTTACTACGATAGTGGTCTGGAGGAGTCTGAGACGCCGTCCAGCAAGTCATCCTCGGGGCCCCGACTCGGTCCCCTGGCGCTGCCTGAGGATCACTATGAGCGCACCACGCCCGATGGCAGCATAGGAGAGATGGAGCACCCCGAGAATGGTGAGGCGCGTCTGCATGGTCAGGGCACCCCAGGAGTGAGCAGAAGCCAGAAGTGGTGACGAGACCTTAGAAATATCCTCCATTTATTGAGGATATTCGTTGTATGTTTATTAGTAATCACTGTGCGGAGTGCTTTCAGGTGTATGTTTATTTAATCTTCACAACCACTCTGTGACCTGAGAACATTATTGTGCCCACTTTACAGTGGAGGAAACTGAAGCTCAGAGAGGATGAGTCACTTCCCACAACCATGCATAGAAAGTGACAGATATGGAAGGGATTCACACCCAGGCTTCTCTGACTCCAATGGCCTGGCATTTAGCACTATATTATCCTGCCTTTCTGGGGCCTGGACCCATAAGAATGGTGGCCAGAGGGCTCAGATAGTAGAGATGGAAACTTGAGGGGACCCTGAGGTGAAAAGGGTCCCATAACAGGATCAGAGGGCCTTGAGAAAAGGGAGGGGACATAGGGGGATCTCAGAGAAGGGTATCATTATCCCCTGGGGGGAGGCGCACGAGCAGGTTTGGCTGAGGAAAGGGAGTGGGGAGGTCTGGGAAGCCAAGAGGCTTGTCTGGGAGGGGTTAGGAGGGGGATGGCAGAAGGAAGGTGCTGGCCGGAGCAGAGGTCAGTGTGGGCACGTGTGATGGGTGTGCTGTCAGAATGTATGTGAGTAGTGTGTGTGAGTGCGTGTGTGAGTGCGTGTGTGTAGGCATCCATAGCAGCCTGTGGAGGGACAGACTGAATAAGCCTCCCCTTGGGATGGACGGACTCCCCGGCTTGGAGCTGTCCTTGGGATTCACCCCCTCCCTCCGTCTACTCTCCCAGCCTCTAAAAGATGAAAAGTTCCAGCCCCAGCACTTAGGCACCAGGCCCTGTCTAACCTCCCAGGCCCCGGGTCTCAGAGTGCCCTCGCCCCCACCCTGCCCTCCATGCTCTGTCTCATGCCCGTCTCGTCCTTTTTGTGCCCGCGCAGAGCCGGCTGGTCGGAGCAGGCCCTGAGGCGGAGTGCCAGGTATGTGGGAGCTACTCTGGGGTCTGGGGGACTTGGCCCAGCACCCCACCCCACCCACCCAGTGCCCGTACTCCGCTCCATGCCACCGTGGGTTCCCTAACTCTGCTCTGAGCTTAAGAGCCTTGGCGCTTTGAGGGTTAACAATAGAGCTGTCCCCTCCTCACTGTCCATTGGCTGGAGGCCAAGCCAGGTGGGTGCTGTTGGGAGCCCCTGCCCCAGGCGGTCAGTCACAGTCCCTGAGTGGGGTCATGGCCTGGTACTATCCCTGAGCGAGAGCGGGACAGGGGCAACTGTGACAGGAAGTGCTCCTGGCCTAGCTGTTCCCGTGGAGACCCTGCTGCCCAGCAACCACACTGGCTACCGCTGATGTCAGGCGGCCAACTCCCGTTCCCGTGGGTGTTCTGGGCAGGGAGCCGGGGCAAGGCCAGGGGTGGTGGTTGGTGTAGGGGACTGGAGTGAGGTGGGGAGGTGCTGCATGAGCGTGCTTGTGTGCGTGTGTGCTTCTATGTGAACTCCCCATGCAGAGGCTTGTCTCCTCTCCCTGGCTATAAAGCAGTTGCTCTGGGGTGGGGTGGGCTTCCAGGATGGCTGGGAGCATGGTGAGGCTTGAGGGGGTTCAGAAGGAAGGTATGCACCATTTGTCTGAGGATAGGGATGCCCAGTGTAGATTTGTGTGTCCGCCCTTATCTGAGCGCAGGTGTGTGGGTGAATTTGTGTGTGTGTGAGAGCAAGAGTCCTTAAATGAGGCTGGGGGTTTCCTCATCCCTACTGGATGGTACATTTGCATGTCTAAGAGTTACATGACGGAGTGAGTTGAATTGGAGTGAGTTGAGTTGCGTGGGTGAGTTGTGTGTTTGTGCACCTGTCTAAGAGCAGATTTGGTGGGTGTGATCAGAGCTGGAGGGTGGGTGAGGATGGAAGGGATGTGTCTATTTAAGGCTAGTGTGTGTGTGTGTGTGTTTAAGGCTACAGTGTGTGTGTCTGTGTGTGTGTGTGTGAGAGAGAGAGAGAGAGCGCATGTAGTGGATGGTGGGAAGGCATGTGTCTATTTGAGGGTGTGTGCCTCTGAGTTGAGTGGGCAGAAAGGGATGTGCACCCCTGTTCTAGGTGCCAGTGGGGGGCCATGGAACACAGCTTTGCAAGGCCACCCTACCTGATGTCTGTCCTCACTCTGTTCTGCAGACCTACGCCCTTTGCCTGATGTCGCAATGACGGGCACATGTACCCGGGAGTGCAGTGAGTTTGGTCACTCTGACACATGCTGGATGCCTGGCCAGTCATCTCCCAGCCGCCGGACCAAGAGCAGCGCCCTCAAACTCTCCACCTTCGTGCCTTACCAGGACCGAGGAGGGCAGGAGCCCGCGGGCGCCGGCAGCCCCAGCCCCCCAGAAGACCGGAACACCAAAACGGCCCCTGTGCGCCTCCTGCCCTCCTACAGTGCCTTCTCCCACAGTAGCCATGATTCCTGCAAGGACTCGGCCACCTTGGAGGAAATCCCCCTGACCCAGACCTCGGACTTCCCACCCGCAGCCACACCGGCATCTGCCCAAACGGCCAAGCGCGAGATCTACCTGTGAGCCCCCTTCTGGCCGGTGGTCAACCCCTCGTCCAGCCGCCGGCCAGCTCCCAGATAGGCCCATTCCAGGGCCCCACTCCTGACCCCTCTAGTGTGGACTTCCTGGCCAGGGCCCCAAGTAGTGGGTGGGTACTGGCTTAATGACCACACTGGCCCTTCTCCCATGCAGGGTCCGGGTCCTCTCCCTTCTCTTCAGCCCCCAGGGAGTCCCACTTCCCCTTGATGGGGCTTTCCCAACTGATGCCCAAGAGGGCTGTTCTACAGTGACGAGGCTCCCATCCCTCGACTTCCAGGGAGCACCCCCTCGCTCGGGCAGATGGTGGAAACAGGGGTGGGCCACACGCTTTTAAGTACGTTTCTCCCGCACGGCCGACCAGGGCGGGGATAGGACGTCCCCATTCGAGCACTGAAGCAGGGCTGAACTGGGGAGCCCCTCTCCCTGGGAACTTCCAGAGGAAACTCCTGACCACCAGGGGCTCCCTGAAGGGCTTTTGTTACCAAAGGTGGGGTGGGGATGGGGATGGGAGTGAGGGGGAGACCTTGTCTTCCCATACCACTCCTGGGCTGACATGCCTGCCCGCCACATGCCCATGCCTATTCCATCGGGGCCCCCTTCCCTGCTGGTCATGCAGTGTCTGTATATAAGGACCTTGGAATGATGTCCCTATTTCTGCCTGATTTGCAACTTTTCTTGTTGATGTTGTGTTGTCTTGGGGGACCCCTCTGGGGGGGGACCTGCCCTGTGTCCCCTACGTCCTGCCACAGTGCAACCACCCGAGGCCTCTATTGTTCCATGTTGTAAATACCCCTGAGGCCACGGTGGGATGGGGGTGCAGGCCAGGGAAACAACGGGGGTGGGGTGGGGGTGGGGATGGGGGTAACATTTGCCTATCAGCAGAGCTGGGCTTTTATTTAATTTTTTTTAAAAAATACAAATCTCTATTTTTTTGGAACTGTTGCGCTGTGCCCTGGGGGGAGATCCCCGCTCAGGCTGGCCCCCCCCCACACCCAGATGAGCATCACAGAGGGGCCCTGAGGCTGTGGGGGACAGCTAGACAGGGGTGGGATGACTGTGCCTCTGGCCTGGTTGGGTGAGTTGGGAGCAGGAAGGTTTGCTCAGGGGGTGGCTGATTGCTGCCCCCAATAGGGGGGACCTGCACCCTGCTTCTTCCCTGCCCCCCACCCCCCAGCCCCTGCCATGACTGACCCGTCAGCCTGTAAAACCACCATTGCCTTGATCTCGGGGTGGGAAGGGCTGCCTCAGGGCACCCTGGGCTCCTGGCCCCCTTCTTCCATTGGGCTTCCCTTTGCCAGGGTCAGGGGTCCCATGGGGGAGTGGGTAGGGAGATTGGGGGCAGAGAAGCCCAGTCAGCCATGATGAGGTGGGAATCTTTTTTTTCACCTCAGGGGGCCAGGGTGTGAGGGGCATCCTGTAGAGCCCCCATCTCCCACTGTGGCCATCTCAAAGCCTCAGTCCCTCTTCCTTCCAGAAACCCCCACTGCCTTGGCCCATACCTCTCCAGCTCCCCAGGGGCCCAGGCTGGGAGGCTGGAGACTCAGGGTATGGCCCTTGCTTGACTTAGTCTAAGCTTAGGGAGCGGCCCAAGGGTGGGAGGGGTGGGTACAGGCTGCTGGGTTGTCTGGTGCCTTTGGGAGCTGTGTTGCTGGGGTCTTGACTCCTGTAACACCAGAGACCCCACCTCCACCCCAGAAAAGCCAGGGAGCTGAAGAATCACCCTATACCCTGCTCCTCCCCCCTAACTTGGCTTGGAGTAACAGTGCTGGGAAGGAGAGCATTGTTAGGCTGGTAGCCTCAGCAGACACAGCCCTTCTATGGAGGGCAAGGGGTAGAGTGGGCTGGGGTGTCAGCAACCAGGTCTAGGGGTTGGCCAAAGGCTCCTTTCCCTGGGGGGAGGCCCAGGAAGTGGGCTGGGGCTTGTTAAAGAGACAGCCCTTCCCCCTGCACAAACGGGGCAGGTGCAATAGTGGTGGAGTTGGTAACAGGAGGCGCCCGGCTGGTGGGGCAGTGACCTCGAGGGCTGCCCTGGGTCCTGGAGGTCAGGATTCTGCAAGAAGATTGTATGAGGCCCATTTGCTTGGTGGAGAGGGTGGTCCAGACAGGAGGCATTCAGTGTACTCCCCCAGAAGCTCCTGGTGGTCTGGGCATCCTGCTCTGGTCTTAGAGACTCCTGAGCTGAGCACTGGGTTGAAGGGCAGAGAAGCATTTTGCACAATGGAGAAGCCAGAAGGAAGGGGTGGCCCAGATGTCTGGGAGGGCTGAGAAGCACAGAGGAGAAGCCCTTCCACAGGCAAAGGCAGAGCCCCTGACCCCCTGGTTGGGGTTGAGGCACGCTGAGTCTGTCACCACCTGGGCACTCGAGAGGTGAAACCAAAGGTGGGCAGGGGATGGGTGACAGCACTGGGGACCACCCCTGTTGGTCCTAAGTCTGTGAAGCTCTTCCCTAATGCCTGTGTCGTGTACAGTTTTATGTACAAATAGGCGACATTTGGCCAGAGGAGACCCCCTCAAACCCAGCCTGACCCAGTCAGTGTCTTCCTAGAGGGGACCAAATTGGCCCCCACTCCCCTACTTCAGAGTTGTCTCTTGGTAGGGGTAGGGTATATGGGGACATATTTCTTCCTGGGGTCCCTAAAGTATATCTCACACCCCCGGAGGAGGGTCTCTGGAGCATCCCTCACCTCTGGGGACTCCCGAGACCCTATCTCTCCCCTTGGGAGTCTCTGGGGGGACATGTATTCCCATTGGGGACTGTGGGAGCATGTCTCCCCCTATCCAGGCTCTCTGGGGAGCCTGTTTTCCTCCCAGGGTTCCTGGGAGTACTTAAGGCATGTCAGTCTTGGGCCATCTCTCTTCCCAGGGAAGGGGGTGATCTCTGAAGCATGTCTGGGAAGGGTTGTTCCTGGCCCTCCCTGCATCTCTGCTCTGGGGGGTCTCTGACGTGCAGCACTTTGGGAAAAGACAGGACAGCTCTGAGTTGTCTTTTCTCCTAGGGGGTCTGGGGAACCTCTCTCTTCTGAGGGCCTCCCCGCCTCTGGAGCCATTTCTTCCCTGGATGGGGGCTGTCTCCTGGTGGTGGGAGGGCTTGTGTTGGCCATGAGAAAATCTCTTCGGGGGCGTCTCCACGTGGGACTTCTCTGGGAGGGGGGGACTGTGTCTCGCCCATGGGATTCCCAGGCGGATGTGTCTGCCCTTGGGAAGGAGGAGACTGTGTCTCCTCTGGTTATCTGAGTGGGGAGGGGGGCCGTGTCTCTCTAGTGTGTTGGGGGTGGGGTCAGGGAGGGGGGTTTTGGGTGCCATCAGGTGCCCACACTGGGGTTGTGTTTCTCTTGGTTAGTGCCACTTCCCACCGCCTCGCTCCTCCCGGGAAGGGCCCCCGCCCCGTCCCCACTCCGCCCCCGTCCCTGGCGCTGCGAGCACAATCCCGTTGATTTGTAATGATTTCTGTCTTTCTGTCTTTCTCTTTCTCTGACCTACCCCCCAACCCCGCCGTGAGCATGCGCAGGCACCGCCCCTACCCCCTCCGGTTCGGTTCGTTTCCGGTTTGTTTGCTGAGCTGTCAATGAAAGACCCGTGTAATTATTCCCAAGCTTTACAATAAAAGTGTGAAAACCGGTCCCCACTTGGCTTCTTCCAGGCGCTCGCTCGGGCCTGTGTCCCGGAGAGATTGGGAGGCTAAGGGTGGAGCAGAGACCTTGGAGGGGACCAGGGGACGCGCTCCGGAGAAGAGGAACCAAGACCCAGGCTGGGATCAATCGGTGTCAAGCAGGGATAGGGACAAGAGGACGCAGACTAAGGACAGACATTTTCTTCGTGCACCTCAAAGTGCCACCTAGCTGGTCGCTGGGCCCGACCTGCTCCATGCACCCCATCCTCGCCAAGAGCTAAGGTGCAGACTAGGGATGGGGGTCGGGTGCAGAGCTGGGGAAAGTTATACGGTGCTGCCTTCTTCCAAAGAGCATGTATCCACCCCCCCCCCCAACACCCCCTAATTTGGCAAAGAATACGAATCACGGAACTGGATGGGAGAGGAACGGGAGACATCTGTCTGTCGGTCGCTTCCTGCTGCGCTCAGGCACAAGGGTTGGAAGTCGATTTGGGGACCCGAAAAGTTTCAGTCCCCTTCCCTGACTGCGATCCCCACACCCTCCCCGCTTCCGGCCCGAGCGCCACGGCCTCCTCCGTCCTGCTCCCGGGTAAACACCAGCTCCAGAAAGGCTGAAGAACAGAGACCGGATCAGCGGGTTTCCGGGCCCCGCCTCTCGGGCCTCCCGCCGCCCCTCCACCCCCGAGCCCGCTCACCCCCCGCCCCCGCCCACCATGAGCTCCCGCTAAGCAAAATGCTTCTCCCCTGTCCTCCGCGCAGCATGGGCCTGGCTCCAGGACACTGGGGTCGGTTCAGCCGCAGGGATTAGCCAGAGCAGGGACTAATCCTGGATGAGCTTTCGTGTAAACCCGGATCGACCGCGGGTACGGTGGGGGTCATGGTGCCCCTTCACCCATACGTGGGGTTTTGCAAGGTCTGGCGCCCACTCAGAGACATGAGATTGGGTCTGCTATAGGGACAGGCTGGGGTCATGGTGGAAATGAAGAAGACGCTGCCAAGATCAGTCCTGGATCAACCCTTGTTGGGTAGGAGGTGGGGAAGGAAGGGCAAAGACCCCTCTGACAGTCTTTGAATCCCTAAGGTCTGGTCAGTTTCCTGGCTCAGTGTGCAAGCTGGTGCCCCTACTTATCTTCCAGTTACAGAATTACCAACCTTCCCCCTACCAGTAGCCAGAGTGACTGGCCCCTAACCTCCAGGCCTCACCTCCAGATAAGAGAAGGCGCTGAATCAATGGGAGGTCCTCGTATTCTTCCCACCCCTGACTTGGCCAGTGTGGGGTGAGGAACTTCTGTTAAGGCCAAGTCCTGGAAGCCATGTCAGAGGTCAAGGGACCTCAGTACTAGAATCCTGCTCCTGGTTGGTCTACTTGTTCTACAAACATTTCCTGAACCCCTTCCTTGTGTCAGCACAGGGAACTGGGACACCCCAAGAATGACACATGGTCTCTATGGAAAAGGCAGACAGGTAAACAGTAACCACATCATGTGTTCAGCCCTGCCCTGAGCTGTAAATTCAGGCTGGAGAGCCAAAGTAGGTGTTTCCTCCAGTTGGAGTCCAGATGGCTTCCTGGAAGGGGTGGTGCCAGAGCTGAGTTTCAAAGGGCAGGTGAGGAACAGCTCACTGAGGAATGGGTCAGTGTTACAGGCTGAGGGAGTAGTGCTGCAAAGGCTTGGGGGTGGAGGAGGAGGTGAGGTAGTTCGGGGAGGCGAGAGAAATTGGAGAAGAAGGCAGGGGCCAGAACTAGAAGGTCCTGCTGGTCAATGTAAGGAAGATAGAAGTGGGCCATATCAGGATCCTAAACCTCTGAAAGAAGAGGTCAGATTTATAAGCTTTACAGATTCTAATTGTTCTCTTTCCTCCTCTCCCCAGGTGTCTCTGGGAATGCCTGGGTTTGGAGTGGAGACACACCCAGGGACACACAGGAAGAGGAATCTGGAACAGTGTAGGTTAGGAAGGATGGTCCCCACCTCCTCCCATCACACCTGGAATCAGAGACCTACATTGGGACTCTGGCTACACCACTTCCTAGTGGTATGACCTTGGACAGGCGACTGGACCTTGGTTTCTTTATCTGTAAAATGGGGAGACTAACATTTACCATCACAGATGGTTATTGTGAGGCTTCAATAAAATAATTTGTCCACTCTTTTATTTGATATATTTAACACCTACTATGTGGCAGGAACTATGCCAGGTGCCAGCATTTCAGCACTGGATTAGACAGGCATGGCCTCTACTATCTCTTGGGACTTAGATTCCAATGGAGAAGACAGATATTAAATAAACAAATGAGATAATTATAGATTGCGTTCTGTACCATGAAGGAAACAAACAGTGGGACCTGAAGGAGGATAACAAGGTGGGGGAGAGGGGTCTTACTCAGTGTGGCCCAGGAAGCTTCTCTGAGGACACCTGAAGGTTTAGAGCTCAGAACAGAGCATTCCAGGAACAGGAAGCTGCAGCTGCTCAGACCCTTGGATGGGAGCCCATAAAGAAGTTCCTCTTAGATGCTAAGCTTACTGCGGGCATGAACCAATGTCTTTCATTTCTCACAACCCTCTTCATAAATACTGGGTAAAGTAAATAAAAACAAGTGGAATGCCAGCCTGCTGGACCAGTCTCCCCATCCTCATCCCCTGGAGTAAGTAGTGTTGGGGGTGGGGGATGCTGGCCTCTTATCAGTCAGCCCATCTGTACAGCTTAATCTTTACCACAGCTGTTCCCAATGGAACCTCTCTGCTTACTCCAGTTCCTTTCCTGGGGTTCCAAGTCTTCCCCTTGAACAGGAGGGGCAGGTTGAGGCCCCACCAGAATCTGCCAATCCAGAGCCTGGATTGAGCAGAATTTAGTATCTGACTTGCAGGGGGTGAGGGAAAGGATGTGTGTCCCTCACCGAGAGTTTTAGGGTTATGGGGCCTTGGCCTGCATCTCACTTCAGGGAGATTATGAAGAATGCTTCTTTGCACATTGGTACATTTCACACACAGCCACCCAAGCTAGAGCGTACACAGCTCCTCTCACACACCAACCAGCTGCACACTGCATCTCCATGGCAACCAGTAGGCCTGGTCCATGGATGTTAGAAATGAGTGCCAGAAAAAGGAGAGAGAGGAGAAACAGCAGGCATAAAGATACTCAGAAAGATAGCCTTCCAAGGAGGCCTCCACTCTTTCCTTGAGCCCCCTGCTAGGAAGATTTGAAGGGCCTGAGGATGGAGGGCTCAAGGTGGGAACTAAGCAGAGAGCTGGAGGCTAACTGGATACAGGTAAGGGGGGTGGGGCATGGGCAGTGGGCAGTGGGGGAGGAGCAGGCGCAAGGGAACTTGAGTGATAGTCTGGAGTCTTGG
Source organism: Saccopteryx leptura (assembly GCF_036850995.1). NCBI lineage: Eukaryota > Metazoa > Chordata > Mammalia > Chiroptera > Emballonuridae > Saccopteryx > Saccopteryx leptura. Next base: position 164,122,480 of record NC_089508.1, on the reverse strand, counting down.
GCTATGATAACTTGGTCTGGGTAAATAAAGGGCAGATGAGGGGGTGGGTCGGGTGGGAGACTCGCGGAAGCTACTTTCCCTTCCTCCAGGCCTAATTGGCTGTTCAGGCTGAAACTGCCTTTTAGTCACTTAGTCTAATTAGAATTGTTCCGGAGAAGACAGTGGGGGAGGGAAAGATAAACTGGGGTGTGAAAAGGGGAAGGGTGGGTGAGGACAGCTGGTTGGGGGTGCGGAGTGTAAATTCTATCACTTTCCATTCATTTTACCACTATCCAGCACATGGGCTGGGTTATGACTGTCCAGGCTGTGGGTCACTCTGACACCCCCATCCAACTGTCACTTATGTTCCCTCACACTCACCTGCTCTCTGCCCTAGCCCTGGCTCTCTCTGTCTCCTTTCCTCTGGCTCTCACTTGCTCTCCTGATATATTACTCACCTCCCTTTTCTCCTGTCCCCATAGTCTCTCAATCCCTGGCCAACAGTGTTTGTCTAGTAAACAGGTAAAGCATTTAGCAGTTAGGGCTGGGGTTGATCCACTTAGAAGTGGAGGAGGAGCAGGGGAGGGAAATATATATATTGACAACAACCTCATCGTTGGGTAATACAAGGAAATGGGGCCGTCACTGCCCTGGCATGACTAACACACACACACACACACACACACACACTAACACACACACACACACACACACACACACACACACACACACACACACACACACTCTATTCCCATCCATAAACCCAAAGACTTTGTTGCAGAGAACACAGTATGTGAAGCTTGGTCTCTGGGGCTGGACTGTCTGGATTACCTGCAACTAGTTTCTTAACCTCTTTGAACATTAGTTTCTCTAGCTATGAAATGGGGATAATAAATTCTATATTCGTAGTGTGGATTGAAGGTGATAATGCGTGTAAACTGCTTAGCATAATAGTAAATGCTCAATAAAAGGCAGCTTTGATCATCACTCCCAGACTCCTTTCCTTTTTCACCAGGGCCCTTCAGGAACCTGGACATTGCATCTGTAAAACCCCCTCCTGATTCTGCTTTCTTCTGAGCCAAAAATGACCTCTCAGTTCTTAGACACCCCCTTTGCTTACTCCCAAGGCTACACAGTGGGGAAGATACTGTCCCCATGTTGGGGAAGTATGGTGTGGGAAGATAGGCCTGGATCCCACCCCCTGCCCACAGGTTAGGGATAGACCCTCCTCCAGACTTGGGTCTGATTTCCCTTCTCTGCATCTCTGAAGAGGAGGGAAGGCCAAGCAGCCACAGTGATGTAGGGAAGTGTGCTTGCTGAGGGGGACAATAAGGGATGAGCAGCATTCAGAAGCCTAAATATTTCATGGGGCTGCAGCACCGGGAAGGGCAAAGTCCCCAAGTTGTGTTTGTGAATGTGCTCATGACTCCATGTGGCTTGGCGCTCTTCCACATGCCCAGTGCCCTCTGCACATGCCCCAACCCTCAAAGTGCTGCACCCACAGAAAACTGCCCCAATGAACCCTTTACTGGCCACGATCCCTCCAAAACCCTCCTCAGCACATGCATATCTTATTTCTTACGGCTGCAGGAGTTTGTTCAGGTTTGAGGCTATATTTTGACATGGTCATATTCTTCTTGCCTGTGCATTCAGTTTCCCCATTTAGGTTTCCCAAGACTGGAACCTTAACCCTCATCTCCTTGGTATTATCGGGAGAGCTGAGTAATTGATAAAGCTGGTGGGCTGGGAACAGGGTTAGGGGTAGGAGTGGCAGGGAGGAGGTCTCCCCAGCTTTATGTCTTTGCTTGTCATGGTAAGGAGGAAGCAATCCTTCAGAGCATGTGGGGAGTGGGCAGATAGCGGGGTCCAGTGGCTTTCATGCCCACTGCTTACACAGGAACTGGGGAGCTGCCTCTGCCAAATCTCTGCCTCCAGGTGGCCCCTGTCCTCTGCTCTCCACGGCTCTCTTCCTCCATATCAAAGTGGGGGAGTAGAAGGTGACTTTGTAATCTGTCACAATTCCCCTTTTGTCCTTTTCCTCGACCTTGTCCCAATCTATCATTATTTCATTTGTTTGTTTACTTGTTTAATTTCTGTCTCTTCCCACTAGAATAAAAGCTTTAGGAAGCAAGAATTTTGTTTAGCTTTTTTCCCACTACTCAAAAATATTTGCTGAATGAATGTATGAATGAATGAGTGAATGGAAGGAAATCTGGTTGTGGATTCTGCAGCCAGAGCAAGAAAAAGAGGACAGACAGAGGGTGGACCACAGGTGTACAGGAAGGCAAGTGACAAGGGCTATGGTGGAGAGAGGGAAGAAGATGGGAGGAAAGGGGGAAGTGGATGAGGGGGAAGTGGGAAAGGGATGAGGGGTAAGTGGATGAGGGGGAAGGGAGGAAGTGGATGAGGGGGAAGCAGGAAAGGGATGAGGAGGAAGGGGAAGTAGATGAGGGGGAAGGAGGAAGTAGATGAGGGGGGAGTGGGAAAGGGATGAGGGGGAAGGAGGGAAGTGGATGAGGGGGAAGGGGGAAGTGGATGAGGGGAAGGGGGAGTGGATGAGGGGGAAGCAGGAAGGGGATGAGGGGGAAGGAGGGAAGTGGATGAGGGGGAAGGGGGAAGTAGATGAGGGGAAGGGGGAGTGGATGAGGGGGAAGCAGGAAGGGGATGAGGGGGAAGGAGGGAAGTGGATGAGGGGAAGGGGGAAGAGGGTGAGGGGAAAGGGGAAGGGGATGAGGGGAAGGGGTAAGTGGATGAGGGGGAAGCAGGAAAGGGATGAGGAGAAAGGAGGGAAGTAGATGAGGGGAAGGGGGAAGTGGATGAGGGGGAAGCGGGAAAGGGATGAGGAGAAAGGAGGGAGTGGATGAGGGGAAGGGGGAAGTGGATGAGGGGAAGGGGAAGTGGATGAGGGGAAGGGGGAAGTGGATGAGGGGGAAGGGAGGAAGTGAATGAGGGGGAAGCAGGAAGTGGATGAGAGGGGAGCGGGAAAGGGATGAGGAGAAAGGAGGAAGTGGATGAGGGGGAAGGGAGGAAGGAGATGAGGGGGAAGGGGGAACGGGATGAGGGGAAAGTGGAGAAGGGGGAAGGTTAGAAGGGGGAGGGGGGAAAGGGATGGGGGATGGGGAAGGGAATGGGGGAATGGATAGGGGACATGGGGGAATGGGTGGGATGGGGATGAGGGAGACTGGGGAAGAGGTGGGTGTGAGGAGGGAACTGGGATGGAGCAAGAGCCAGAGGCACAGGCTTTGAGGGAAGGCTCCAGGCCCGCAGAAGTGCTAGAGGGGCTTTAGGCAGGAGATGGTCAAGCTTGGAATAGGGAGCCAAGGATAGGGTCTGCCCGCAGCAAGGCAATGCTTAGAATTTGGGTTTGGGCCAGGCTGGGTGGAGTACAGAAGCCACCAGAAACAGCTGGGCCATAGGGAGTTCCCAGGACTTGCTGGTGCCATCAATGTCCCTCCAACCTACCCTCACCCCCATATCTGGGCTGGGTGCCCAGCCTCAGGTTCCCTCCCCTTGCCCTTCTAAGCCCATAAACAGGAAATGCTCCAGGCTGGGCTGGCCAGTGCTACCCTCAGAGAAAGAGCCAGGGATCCTCCTAGGCGGGGGAGGTACACAGAGCCAGCAGGGGGTTTTGACCCTTTGACTGCCCATGTTCCGTACAGAAAGGCCCCTTCAGAAGCCTCTGTTCTCCCAAATCAAAGGTGACAGCAATATTAACTCATTAGCGCTAAGCCCCCAGAGGAAGCTTAGGTTGAAGAAGGAATCTTTTCGCAGTCTCTGCCTTGTACCTTGACTCTCTCCCAGGTCCTGAGATGCAGGCAAGGGATAGGAAGGTAGCCTGGAGCGAGGATGGGGAGACTCCCATCAAAGAGATGATATCTCCCCCAAAACTGGCCAGAGTGGCTGTGGTGGTGGGGGGGGGAGCAGAGGAGATTGGAGGTGTGCATCTGCCGTGGTTGTCATGGAAACTTGACTTGACTCCCAAGAGGGTGGCCTCTCCCCCAAAGCCCTATGAAGCCTGGAACACAAGAGTGGACACACACACACACACACACACACACACACACACACTGGGCTTTGCAGAATTATTCCTGAGAGTGCAATCAGCTTCCTCTCTCTCCTCTTTGCCTGGGACCAGAGCGAGGAGAAGAAGGATGTGTCGGGGGGCTAGGCAGGGGAGCAGCTCTAGAGGGGGAGTGCGCCTGGGGTGGGGCCCCAGTGTGTGTGGAGGACATGTGTATACTCAACTGACCCAGCCCCAGTCCTGCAGCCAGACCACACAGGAGAAAGATTTGGGAGGGAGATGATTATTAACAAAGACAACAATAATCACAGTTAACCTTAATTGAGAGCTCATTAAATCTCAGCTATGTGACTGTGGTAAGCATTTTACAGGCAGTGTCTTATTTGATCTTCACAACTGTGCAAAGTAGGAATTATTAGCCCCATTTATAGATAAGAAAACTGAGAGTCTAAGAGGTTCCGTAATTTGCTGCAGATCCACACACTGGAAAGAGACTGAGCAAGACTTTGTTTGGGGGGAGGAGACAGAGAACAGGGGTGCCAGTCCCTGAGGCCACTCATCTTGTCCCCACATCCTATGGGCCACTTATGCCTATATGCCCCCATGCTTCTTGGCAGGCTTGCTCTGGTACTGTGCCAAGAGGCAGGGCCTAGGAACCTCAGATTGTGGTGCCTGCTGGAGCTGGGGTGGGCTAGGGCAGCTGAAGGCACCTGTGAGTATGTGGGGACACTGAATGACGGGCATTGTGATTGGCACGAGCCAGGGGAGCGGCTGGCAGCCTTGCTCTTGGTAAACACAAGGAAAGGTTACTTCACAAGGAAACAGTAATTAACTTTAATTAGCACCTTGCATCTTGGAATATTATTAACATCTCAATTTCTCTAATCAAGGCAGCAGGAGAGGGGAGGCATCTGCCTTGCAGAATCCTTCCTGGCCATGCTCCCCAGCTTGGCATAGTTCCTGCTGCCCCCCACCCCCGAAGGGCACCCAGGAGCACCTCCTCATTGGTGGGTTGCCAAGGGGAGCAGGGGACTGATAGGGCAGAGAGCAGATCCAGGCCAGGGTCACATAGCCAGGAACAGGACAAAAGGACAGGAGCCAAGACTTTGTGTGGCCATCTTCTCTTTCTAAGTAGACTCTAACCACCAAAGATAGGGCTAGGCTTGTGTCCCCTGAGTCAGGGAACAGACAAAGCTGCCTTGCGACCCCCTTCTTCCTTCCTCTCTCCCTCCCTTCTTCTCCCTTCTCATCTCTCTCCCTTCTTGGAGCTAGCCTGTTCCTTCTCATATCTTCCTCTCCCTTCTTTCTAACTCCCCTTCTCCTTCTCACCCTAATTTTCTATTTCAACACATTTATTAAGCATCTGTTACAGGATGGGGCTGGCTTCCACCACTGGGGATGCAGTAGTGACACAAGATAAATCCTGCCCCGGGGAGTAGAGGATCCCAAGGAGGAGATAGGCTTTGGGTATAAAGAACTCTAATTGGACTCCTTACAGATAGCATCCTAATGGAGGTGCAGATAAAGCTGTGGGGTTCTAGTAGGAAGGCAGGAGTGGGAGAGACCAGGACCCTAGTCGTGGGCACGAAGACAGAGATGATTTGAGGTACTATGAAGGCAAGGGGATCCTAAGGCAGGGGGGCACTTGGTGCTATTCAGCCCTCTTCAGAAGGCCATCAAGGAGAGAAGGCCCTAAGGGCTCAGGAGGTGACTCTCTTCATTAGAGCCACCCTTGATGGCTGTTAACCCTGCTGATATTAACAACTGATTGGCCTCCTTGGTTTAATTACAGCAGCCTGCTGCTTGCACAATTTGTTATTTATCTGGCAGTGTCCTCGTGGCTGTCTCCCCAGTCCGACCAATTTGTGTTTATTGAGCACCTACTATGTCTCAAGGGCTGGGTCTGCCCTGGAGGACACTCCAAGTGCTGGAGCTCCTCTCTACAGGGGCTGGAGGGATCATGGGAGAGCTGCCTGCAGATTTGCACAGCTCAGCAAAATGGCAGTGATCACAAAGGGTTCTTGGAAGGGAAGAGGCTGGCTCCACATTGGCCGTGACAGTACCGCTTGTCCCTACTGTGCTGTGCCTACAGTATCATCTCTGCACCTCTCCCACCCCTATTTTTATACCAACCAGAGGACAGCAGCAAAAGATTTGGGTTCAAATGTAAAGTCTTGTCCAACATCAACACAGAGGGTAGGTTAAATGTTCAGTGGAGATCCAAATCTCAAACCCACTTAGTTTGAGAGGGCACCCACCATTTGATTTTATTTCTTAACCTTGGTTCAGAAAACTGACCACTCACACAAAGTGGGACTGGTTATGTCTGACCACCCTAAAGTGGGCAGGATCTGGGATGGGCCTTTGCTATCTCTCTGTTTGCCAGTGAGGATCATCTGTCATTGAGGCCTATAGCATCTCATTTAATTCTCACAGGAGCCTGGAGAACTTCCGCCCATTTTATAGTGTAGGAATCAAGGCAAAGAGGTGGTCACATAGCTGGAAAGAAAGTGAAAGCAAAGCAGAACAAGAATGGCAGGCTTAGGATCCTTTTCCTAATGGGTCTCCCCAGTTTATCATGAACCCACCCTCTGCCAGGAGCTGGGGCGATGGGTGAGGACCTGGTGCGGCTTCTGCCCTCAAGGACAACCAGAGAGTGGCCACTTGTCTTTTAGCACAGTGGTCCCCAACCCCCGGGCCGCGGACTGATACTGGTCCGTGGGCCATTTGGTACCGGTCCACAGAAAAAGAATAAATAACTTACATCATTTCCATTTTATTTATATTTAAGTCTGAACGATGTTTTATTTTTAAAAAATGACCAGATTCCCTCTGTTACATCCGTCTAAGACTCACTCTTGACGCTTGTCTTGTAAGTTCGACAATTATATTTAAAAATACCACAGTTTTTACTCCGGTCGCATAATTTTATTTTGTGCATTTATCCGTCCCACCCTAAAGGCCAGTCCGTGAAAATACTTTCTGACATTAAACCGGTCCGTGGCCCAAAAAAGGTTGGGGACCACTGTTTTAACAAACCTTATCTCCCCCTCTTCCTCCTCCGTCTCTTCCCCGCCCCTGCCCCACCCCCAGCCCCAGCCCCAGCCCTAGCGCCACAGGGCGGGGGGCTGGGCCTCAGTAATTGCAGAGTAGCCAGCGCAGGGCGGGTAAGAACCTGACGTTTCCAAAGGCCTTTTGGATGTTGATGATTATGGCAATGATGAAGCTGTCCATCTCCTACCAACACTGGGGCCTTTTTTTGTTTCTCTCTCGATCGGGGTCTCTCTCCCTCTCACTCTGCCCTGAGGACTGGTATTGTCAGAGGACTAGCATTTGCTTCTCTTTCAGGGAGAAAGGGGACAACTGGGCTGAAGTGAAACCTGGTGAATCAGCCTACCCTCCACCTTTCCAGAGAGGGGAACAGGGGTGTGCTGACGTAACATTAGCACATAATTTGCATAAGGAACAATGGAGGAGATTGGAGTCAGGCCTCAGAGGAAACACCTGCAAGGAACTGAATGAAATTCTCTCCCACCCCCTATGCTGAGATTCCTCTTATCCTCAACCCTAGGATGGGGGTGGGGGAATTACAGGAACCCAACTGTGCCTGATGATGATGATGGCGACCACAGTTATCATTCCCAGAGTGCCTACTAAGTGCCAGGCACTGAAGATGTTCTGTATCTCTTAATCTTTTTTTCCCTCTTTTAAAGATATTATTGGCTGATTTCAGAGAGAGGATAGAGAGAAAGGCGGGAGGGAAGGAGCAGGAAGCATCAACTCGTAGTTGCTTCTCACATGCGCCTTGACTGAGCAAGCCTGGGATTTCGAACTGGCAACTTTAGCATTCCAGGTCGACACTTTATCCACTGTACCGCCACCACAGGTCAGGCATGTTTCTCTTAACCTCACAGCCATACCAAGTGGGACATTTTATCATAATACAATTTAAAGAGGAGGAAGCTGAGGCTCAGCACCCCGACCCCCCACAGAGATGATGTTAATGGCAGTGTCCATGCCCTTGACTATCACAGCAGGTTGGCATACTCTGGGCTCACCCCAGCCACCAAGATCCAGTCTCCATGGGCCAGGTGGGTTGTGGGAGGCTTGGAACAAGGACTCAAAGACAGGCTCTTACACACAGACATACATGCACAGCCGCTCTGCCCTGCCCCCACCTGGACTTCTGGAGGCAGGAGGAGCTGGGCTGACTTGGCCCATAACCAGGTTAGCCAAGATCCAATTAACTAGTTAGCGCAGGCAGAGCTGGGGGCAGGCAGGACACGCAGGAGAGCTGGACGGATGGGTAGGGTAATGTGCAGAGACAGCGACTCCACTCTAACCTGATAAGCAGCTCCCAACATCGATGAGGCTGACGTGGCAGGCGGAGTGGCCTCAAACCTGGTGGCAGTGGGTGGGGGGTTCTGGGACAGCCTCTGACCCCCAAACGTCCCCCTGGCTGCCACACAGCTCTTCACAGTGCCCTCATCCTCTGGCCTCCCCTGAACCAAATTCTCTCTTACTCTGCCTCCTCTAAGGGCTGGGAGAAAGGCAGCTTTTGTGAGATACATTTTCATCCAAATGAGACTGGAAACATCTGTCATTATGCAAGGAAGATACAGGGAAGCAACCATCTCCTCCAGGTGGGAGGGTGGAATGAATGGGGGAAGGTAAAAATAACAGTAGCCACTGTTTATGGAATTTACCATGCGCCAGGCACTGTGCAAACTACTTATGTGTATAGCAGCTCCTAGAATAACGTCGTTTCATTTAGCATCTTTGGTTATAACATTGAGACACCCTAGGAACTTAGCTCTTATTTATATCAATTAGCCTGTGGTTAAAGTGATTTCAGGATAGGTCGTTTGGCTTAAAGTCACAGCCTATTGCCGACATTAAGGGAAGACTTAACTGTATACTCAGTTACACTCATAACTCTTGGCTGTAGGTCTATTAAAATCTCCATTTCACAGATGAAAAAAGTGAGAAGTAGAGAAACTAAGAATCTTACCCAAGGTCTCACGCTATCAAGACAACTCTGGCTCAAGACCCCCACACTTTATACTATCCCTGACCTGGGTCTAGGATTAACAATATTATTGATAGTGGCACTTCCTGTCTTTGTATATCACTTTAGTGTTTACAAAGGCTGTTTGGATTTATCTTGACAAATTTATAATGTAGATGTCTTATTTTATGAATAAATGAAACTGAGTCTTAGAATGGCAGTGTGGCTTGTCCAAAACTTCATTGCTGGTAACAGTCAGGGCTCGTTTCCAGGAAACGTCTTTCTGACTCCTTGTCTAAAGCTCTCAAGGGACAATAGGAAGAGAAAACAGTGACATTCCTATCCTTAAGTCAAGGTTGGGTAGTCCATCTATTTACTTGTTTATCACAAGCTTGTTGGAGGAGTGTGTACAAACGAGTACTGGGCAGAGATGGAGAAAGCAGATGGCTTCCTGTCTCCATGGAGCAAGTGGAGAGGAAAGCCCCAAAGGTGGACTTGGGGCTGCCTTGGTCCAAGGAATGGAGGGCCAGGAGAAGGGTCTGCCCCTTAGGGTAGCAGACCATTTCAGGTCTGATTTCCTCCTGCTTTGCAGGGGCAACATCTGAAGCTCAGAGTGATGTATGTTCCCAAGGTCACACAGACAAACCAGGTCTCCTGACTTTAAGGTTTCTCTCCCATTCATCGCAGGTTGGAGACTTCCTACCTTGTGAGCTCTAAGTTCTGTCTGACGTCCCCTCACCACCCCCTTGAGGAGGAGAAGATGCTGCGCCTCTCCCTAGAGGAAGTGCCCTATTTACCTTTATGGAATTTTCACAGCTTCAGGCAATCTGGGGCTTTGAGGTCAGGACTCCAGGGTGATAGTATTGAGCAGGACAACAAGTGGAAGGCCCCACTTGTGTTAGACACAGCATTTGGGCCATGCCTACAAGGACATATGTGCATATCTGGGTTGCTTTCTGCTTTCCCTGATACCAGCACCAGAAGGGTTAAGGCATCCTCAGCCCCGGGGACTGAGGAGTTGTCCATGCAGGAAGCTGCTCTTCCAGTCCCAGAGGCCTGGGGGGGGGGGGGGGGGAGAGGAGCAACTTTCTCAGTCTCTTTCCCAGGCTCGTCAGCCTCCCTAGGGATCCAGCCACATGCCAGAAAGGTGACCCTTGACCCATCCCCCTCCACATGCCAGCCGTCCCCAGCCTAGCTGGTAAAGACACTGTTCCCTGCTCTGGGCGCTGGGAGAATGAGATTCCCAGCTACTTCCTCACCTCATATTTCCCACCATCTCACTTATTCCCCATAGTGTTTAAATCCACTCCCGTCCCACAGTCACCATAGACCCCTGAGCTTCTTCCGGGCCCAGCTCTGGGCCCCTCCCAGCCCCCGCATTTGTAAACTTCTAAAAATAAAAGCCTGTGATTCAAGGAGGCGACTCCCGGAAATCTACAATCCAGCCCAGGCATCCGCTGGGTGGGGGGCAAGGAAGGACCAGGGTACAGAGCAATACTCAGACATAGCAGCCCCCACTCTTCCAGGTAAACACAGGAACCGTCTGTTCCTGAAATGAAAACCAGCAACCAGTGGGGGAGGGGAGTGGGGGAGCCCCACTCGCTGGGTGAGGCTCTTGAGCTAAGGTCCTTAACAAGGAGGGTCTGAAGTCTCCTCATGGTTATCCCTGCCTGTCTTTATGAGTGACTGCTCTCCTCTGGTTTTCTCAGCAATTGCCTGGAGAAGTGGTGGGTTGTCTCCCCGCCATGACCAGCCCTGATATCCAATCAGGACTGAAATCCAGGGAAGTTCCAGCAGATTTGGTCCTATCCCTTGCACTTTGCCCACTCTGGACAACGCTGTTCAGACATCTACTCCCCATACCTCTGCCTCCTCCTGGACCCTGACAGAGGCCCAGGGGGCTCCGGGAGGCATGTCATCTGAGATCTTGTCTTTCCCAGCTGTGGGATTGATCAGGTAGCCACAGGAAACATAGCTCTGCAGTGGCCCTCTGTGGCTGGCCCGGGCCACTTCCTCAGGGTGACAGAAGGACTGGGACCAAATCACAATGGGCTTTGGTAAGATTCACTCCCACTCTGGCCCTAATGGCCTTCCTGGTTGGAATTTGTTTGACTGCTCAATTGTAGTACATTTGGGGACCTCACGTACAACAGTAAGAATTAGAAGAACAGCTAAAATTTTCCAAGCACTTACTGTGTGCCAGACCTGGCCTAAATACTATACATGTATCATTCTTACTTCATCCAGGAGCCCATTTTTATCTTCTTTCACTTATAGGTGAGGAGATTGAGTCACAGATTCTCACAGAGCTGACCCTAGCCCTACGTCACACTGGTAAATGGCAAAGCTGGGACTTGACCCCAAGTCTGTGTGTTCTAAGCCTTTTCCTCCTGGCCTCTGTGCTATGGCCCAAGGGTACAGCTCCATGCTGGTGAAGCATCTTGAAAGTGACTGTGGTCTCAAGGCACAGGTGGGCACCACTCACATGCCAGGACAGAAGCCTGCTGGGAGGCTGGGCTTGCTTCCCATGCTGGCCTGGGCTTCCTCTCTGTGTGCTGTGGCGCAGGCATGGGCACAGCGTGGGGTCAGATGATCCCTGGCTCCTTCCATCTGGGGCTGCTTACGGTTCAAGCCTCAGGAAAGCAGCATAGGCCAGCTTCAGGGCATCTGGGAATTTGCCCCACCAGCCTTGTCCCTGGATCCCTGTGGTCAGCTGACAAGCATCCTGGCTGCTGCCCACATGCTGGTCCTTGCTAACCCCTCACAGGAGCTTCCTGCAGCAGTCTCAGCAGCAGCAGCAGCAGGTCCCTGTTTGCTTTGCTATTTCCTGGGGGGTTCAGGGGCTGGGTGGCTGGCAGCCTGTCCACGGCTGCCCACAGCACGACTGCGAAGGAGACGCAGACTGACTTGAAAGCTGCCCTCTCTCTGGTCAGCACCTTGGGGCCCTTTCCCAACCTGGGACCAGGCTCTAATGCAGGGGTCCCCAAACTATAGCCCGCGGGCCACATGCGGCCCCCTGAGGCCATTTATCCGGCCCCCGCTGCACTTCCAGAAGGAGCACTTCTTTCATTGGTGGTCAGTGAGAGGAGCATAGTTCCCATTGAAATACTGGTCAGTTTGTTGATTTAAATTTACTTGTTCTTTATTTTAAATATTGTATTTGTTCCCGTTTTGTTTTTTTACTTTAAAATAAGATATGTGCAGTGTGCTTAGGGATTTGTTCATAGTTTTTTTTATAGTCCGGCCCTCCAACAATCTGAGGGACAGTGAACTGGCCCCCTGTGTAAAAAGTTTGGGGACCCCTGCTCTAATGTGTTCTCCACTCCTGGTTTTTGCATCCTGGGGAAAAAATGGACCTTTTCTCTCAGGGCAGAGGGGAGCTGTCCAGCTCTTCCTATATCACACACAGTTCCCAGCCAAGAGGAGACGTGTGGAATTGCAGCCTTTTGGTTTAGGCAAAACTCATCTATCCCATATGAATTATTAGATGGTATGCCTAGCAGAATCTTACCATTAAGTAAACATTTAAGCCAGTGCCTGGCATATATACAGTGAGTAAGTTGGGGATGGCTCAGGGGACCCCTTAAATGCATCACCTATGATAATAACAATGCTAACATTACCAGCTTGCTAGCTACTGCTTATTATTAACAAACTTGACACTGTGCTGAGCACTTTAAACACATTCTTATTTAATATTCGTAATGATTTTATGAGTTCCATGCTACTTATAGTCATTGTACAGATGAGAAAACTGAGGCCAGATCTCATAGTTAGTACTCAGTGAGCTGGGATTTGAACCCAGGCCTGCAGATAAGTAACTTTCTTGTGGTCACTTCACTTCTGGCTGATTGGAGCCTTGGGGATGTCTCACAAGTGTATGTGCTCATCAGAAAAACTTGACAGGATTTCCTGAAATGCTAAAACTGCTCCAGGCATGTCTGACAATAAAGACATGTCCTGCAACCTGGGTCAGGTTTTGCTTTAAGCTTCTAATTGGCTGCTGGCCAGCACTCACCTTTCTGTACCAAACTATTCTGATCAATAACTAGTGGCTGCTTTTATGTTCATGAAGCAACCACCATAAGACCATCTCATTATCTCAATTCTTTTTTTCATTATTATTGATTTTTAGAGAGAGAGGAAAGAGAGTGAGAAGCATCAACTCATAGTTGCTTTACCTTAGTTGTTTATTGATTGCTTCTCATATATGCCTTGACCCGGGGACACAAATCAAGCCAGTGACCCCTTGCTCAAGTCAGTGACCTTGGGCTCAAATGAGCAACCTTTGAGTGACCTTTGGATCATGTTGATGATCCCATGCTCAAGCCAGTGATCATTATTACAATTCTTTTTGTTTTGTTTTGTTTTCTAGTGTGCGCACATGTGAGAGAGAGAGGGAGAGAGGGAGGGGCATGAACAGATAGACAGGGGCAGACAGACAGGAAGGGAGAAAGATGAGAAGCATCAACTCATAATTGTAGTGCTTTAGTTGTTCATTGATTGCTTTCTCATGTGTGCCTTGATGGGGCGGGGGCGCTCCAACTGAGCCAGTCACTCCTTGCTCAAGCCAGTGACCTTGGGGTCATGTCTATAATCCCATGCTGAAGCCAGCAACCCCTTGCTCAAGCTGGTGAGCCCGCACTCAAGCCAGAGAGCCTGCACTCAAGCCGGATACCTTGGGGTTTCGAACCTGGGACCTCAGCACCCCAGGCCAATGCTCTATCCTCTGCACCACTGCTTGATCAGTTTATTGCAATTCTTGACAGTTCCTCCCCACCAAAGAAGCCCTTTGCTCCTGTCATGTTTGTCAGCTGAGCTACTAATTTGTATAGTCCCTTTATCATTAGCTTATTTAAAAAATTCATTTTAGCCTGACCAGGCGGTGGCGCAGTGGATAGAGCGTCGGACTGGGATGCCGAGGACCCAGGTTCGAGACTCCGAGGTCACCAGCTTGAGTGCGGGCTCATCTGGTTTGAGAAAAAAGCTCACCAGCTTGAGCCCAAGGTCACTGGCTCGAGCAAGGGATTACTCAGTCTGCTGTAGCCCCATGGTCAAGGCACATATGAGAAAGCAATCAATGAACAACTAAGGAGCCTCAATGAAAAACTGATTGATGCTTCTCATCTCTCTCTGTTCCTGTCTGTCTGTCCCTATCTGTCCCTCTCTCTGACTCTCTGTCTGTCTCTGTAAAAAAAAAAATTCATTTTAGAGAGGAGAGAGAGAGAGAGAGAAGGAGAGAGAGAAAAGAGGGGAGGAGCAGGAAGCATCAACTCCCATATGTGCCTTGACCAGGCAAACACAGGGTTTCAAACCAGCAACCTTAGCATTCCAGGTCAATGCTTTATCCACTGCGCCACCACAGGTCAGGCTATCCTTGGCTTTTAATTCCTACCTGGTCCTACCTCCCATTGGGACCTTGGAGGTCCAGGATAAATTTCATTCAAACTTCTCCTCCCCATTCCTACTGGTATGTCCTTGATACATAAATTTAACTCTAGCCCCTCTGTCTGTCCACCGTGTTATCTCTGTCTTTTAATATTTCTCCAGCCACATCCTGCCTGCTCCTCCTTTGACTCTCTCTGGTGTCTCTATCACAGATTCCCCCTCCCTGAGCCAATGCCACAGAATCACTCAACACATGTAAGTGTGACTGCTTGGAAAATGTAACTTTCAAGGAGTCTGAAATTGAGTGACAGCAAGCAGAACCTTGGAGACCCAGACATCATCGAGGGTTTACATGGATTCAGCAGCAGGAACTTAGAAATAAGGCAAGATTGGAGAGAGAGAGAAGGATGAGGATGATCAAAAGATGAGTTATAGGGAGAATTGGGGAATTGGGCATGTGATATTGATCCAACCAGGCCAAAAGAATCCTTGATTGTCAGTGTTGGAAGAGTCCTTAGAGATAACCAGTCCAGAAATGAAAAAGAAGTTTTAAGTCATGAGCTAAAAGCTGAATGATGAACAGCCAATGCCGAGAGTATGTCCTGAGAAGAGAGTGCCGTTATTGATTAGCAATGTCTGCCATGGGCACTGGATTGGAAGTGGTGGCATCTGTGCCAGAATTTACATCCCTGATTTAGATCAACCTCTTCATTGCGGAGCAGCTGTGGAGCCCAGAGGGGAAGGGACTTGTTCAAGGTTTACACAGTGAATTGGAGGCGGATCTCAGGGCCCTTGCTATTGCCCAAAACCCAGGTGAAAGCTATACAGTGAGACAAAAACAGGGACCCAGGGAAAGTGGATCCTTATTATGGGATAACCAGTAGAGTCCTGAGTATGAGATAAGCCATTAAGGAGCAGCCAAGCTGAAGCAGTGAAGCGTGGATGCATCGCAGAGTGGATACTAGGTGAATGCTCAGTTCTCACTGGGTCTTCGGTTGACTGGATGTGCCACCTGGTTGTGCTGCCTCTGGCCTCTGGACAGTTCTCCTTTGTCCTCCCAGGGAGGCTAAGGAGGCTCCCTGGAGCAGAGGCCTTGTCTGTCCTACACCAAAACTAGAGAACCCAGAAAAGGGAGACAAGAGGAAGGGGAAAGGAGCTTGGGGCAGGGCTGGCACCAAGAGGGGCAAGGACACAGACTGTGCAGCAGAGGGGAGGGCTCTGAAGAAGACGGCAATTAGAAGGAACTGAGAGCCAGGCAGGAGGCAAGCACAGAGGTACCTGTGTGCAGGCTTGGGGTGTGGGCCAGAGGAGGAGGAAGAACCTCCAGGTGATGAGAAGCACAGAATGGGGATAGTGACACCCTGACAAAGCCTTGGGGACTTGGAGCCCAGCCTGGCCAGCGAGCTGGCCCAGCTCAGCCATGACGTACCACTCACAGGCTGGGGGTGTGGGCAGGCAGAGGAGGGGGGTGGGCAGGCAGAGGAGGGGGGTGGGCAGGCAGAGGAGGGGGGTGGGCAGGCAGAGGAGGGGGGTGGGCAGGCAGAGGAAGGGGCTCTGGTCCCCGACACTAGCACAGCCTTGGAAATGTGCTCAGGAGCTTTTGCTTCCCTCCTTTTCTCTATGTCTGTCGCCTTCCCATCTCTTCCTTTCTCTTTTCTCCCTCCTTGTCCCCTCTGTGTCACAGTGTTTCCATCAGGAGCAGAAACCGGGAGAGGCGTGGTGAGAACAGTGGTGACACAGAAAGATCTGGGATCTCAGAAAGATCTAGGGAGCTGCTTTAAATTTTTAAAAAATCTTTATTTTATTTCATTTTTATTTACTGATTTTAGCAAGAGAGTAAAGGAAAGGGAGAGAGACATGAATTTATTGATTCATTCCTGTATGTGCCCTGACCAGGGATTGAACCAGCAACCTCTGTACTTAGGACAATGCTAAACCAAGCTATCTGGCCAGGGCTCATTTTATTTTATTTTTTTAAATGGGTTTTTTTTGCCTGACCTCTGGTGGCACAGTGGATAAAACATCAACCTGGAACATTGAGGTCACCAGTTCAAAACCGCGAGCTTGCCTGGTCAAGGCACATATGGAAGTTGATGCTTCCTGCTCCTCTTTCCTTTTTTTTTCTCTCTCTCTCTTTCCCCTCTCTAAAATGAATAAAAATAAAATCTAAAAAAATGAGGTTTTTTTTACTGAAAGGGGTTTTTTTGAATGAGAGAGACAGGAAGGGAGAGAGAGAGAGGGAAGAGAGAGAGTGAGAAGCATCAATTTGTAGTTGCTTCGCTTTAGTTGTCATTGATTACTTCTTGTATGTGCCTTGAGTAAGATGTCTTAACTGAGCCAGTGACCTCTTGCTCAAGCCAGTGACATTAGGTTTCAAGCTATGACCTTCGAAGTCAAGCCAGTGACCTTGGGATCATGTTGATGATCCTGTGCTCAAGACAGCCGGCAACCCAGGGGTTTTGAACCTGGGACTTCAGCATTCCAGATCAACACTCTATCCACTGCACCACCTCTACTCAGGCTTAAATATGAGGGTTTTAAATTATTTTTTTTATTGATTGGTTTTAGAGAGAGAAGAAGGAGGAGGGAGGGGGAGGGAGTGGGAGGGAGACAGAGGGAGAGAGAAGGAGAGACAGGGAGAGACAGAAAGAGAACAAACTGCAGGGATAGGGAGTGGGTTTGAAGGGAAAGCAGGTGTGTGTGTGGGAGGGGGAGGGCTGGATAACTGAACTGCCATTCAACAGTAAAACAGGAATATCAGAGTTTATTGGAGAGAGCACAAAACTAAAGATGATTAGCCAGGCCAGTTTGAGGTGGGGCAAAGCTTTTCTATCGCTACAGAGGCTGTCTATCTGCATAATGATAGAAGTTCATCTGAGCCCCCAGTCTATGCAGGGTGTGCTTCCACATGGGGTGGGGAGAAACGCAGTCAGCTGAACTTCTCTTGACAATCACCCAGTTGCAATAGATGTTCCTACTAACCGCTCTTATGACTTAAACCTCATCCTGAGGTAGATTTTTTTTTTAATCTATTTTAGAATTTTTAAAATGTTTATCTTATTGACTTGAGAGAGAGAGGGAGGGAGACAGAAAGTCTGATCTGTTCCTGGGATCGAACCAGCAACCCCTTGGCTTTGGAACAATGCTCTAACCAACTGAGCCATCTGGCCAGGCCCCAAGACATGTCTTTAAAATCAAATGAAAACATTCAACCAATCCTCATCATGTGCACTCCACACCCTCCCAACCCCTTCCTTATCGGATGTCTCCAGATTGCATCTGATTTACAGGATACCAAATTTAGTGATAAACAAGAGACAGGAGGAGGAACTAAATCACGAGATTGACTCACACTTGGTCCAGGTTGTAAAGCTCCGACGCAGCACAAGAAGCAGGCAGACCACCAACCTCAGGCCTCATCTGCACCGCTTACAGGAAGTGCCAGGTGGGGATGAGGATGGTAGGAGGAAGTCATGCCCAGCATTGATAAGAAACTCCCTTCCCTTGTCCAAGGAACACTAGTGTCTGCACTGGGGACCCTGAGAAGAGGACATGGCCCTAAAGAAAGCCAGGAGGTGGTGAGGGTTGGTTCCTGGGGCCTGGGTCTTATTTCGTTTTTCACCCTTCCCCACCTTTCCCCCTTCCCTTCTGGAAAACAGTTGATGCCTTAAAATGAAGCCACATAAAATATTTATACATATAAGTACATATAATATATGATGTATAAATATATATAGTATTTAAGTGTTGTCATTTCCCTTTCCTTAACTTAGCTTTCCATGCCAGTCCCGTTAAGATCTGCTTTGTCTTTTCTTACAGCTACATGGTAATTGTGTTTATTTATCCACTCCCTTATTGACGGACACTTAGGTTGCTTCTTTTATTATAGTTGCAAACAAGACCATCTAACACATTCTGTGCAGTGAACACCTAATACATCTGCACGTGTAGGAGTGGTTCTTGAGGATTCATTCCTAGAAGAGAGATTGCTGGCTCAAAGTGTGTATGAATTTTTCATTTTGAAAGATACTGCCAAGTTGGAGTGGAAACCTTTCTCCTGTGAAGGAGCCCTCCCTGGGGCTGAAGCAGAGATGAAAGGCACCCAAGGTGGAAAGAACATGGGCTTTTCAAGTCCATGTTCGGGTTCAAATCAAAGTCTACATGTTCAGGTTCAGGTCCTGGTTCTGCCATCTTCTCCCTGTGTGATCTTGGATAAGTCTCTTAACCTACTTGAGCTTCTTTTTCCTTAACTGCAAAGAGTAGGATCATAAGAGCTGCGTCACAAGGCTGTTACAAGGATTAATGGCACCCTCTAGGTCAAGCCTCTAGTACCGGCCTGGCACACAGTAGGCTCTTGGCCAGTGTCAGTGCCCTTTCCCTGCCTGGATCCCTTTGTGCATTCAGCTTGGCAGGCCAGCATTGAGGAGAGGCCAAAAAAGGTAATTTATTAGTGAATGTCATGCAGAAGTTAGGACTCCATGTTGGTTTCTTCTAAAGGTCACCCAGGCAATTCTTGGAGCTAAGGACCATTTCAAGTAAAGCATAAGGACTTGCTTTTGAGAATATATCCGGCCTGACCTGTGGTGGCGCAGTGGATAAAGCGTTGACCTGGAATGCTGAGGTTGCCGGTTCAAAAAACTCTGGGCTTGCCTGGTCAAGGCACATATGGGAGTTGATGCTTCTTGCTCCTCCCCCTGTTTTCTCAATCTCTTTCCTTTCTCTCTCTCTCTCTCTCTCTCTCCCTCTCTCCAATAAAAATAGATAAGTAAAATCTTTAAAAAAAGAGAGAGAATACATCCACTGGGGGAACTTTCACTAAGTGATCCCTTCACCCCACCACTGTCCTCCATGTTCTCAGTCTTTGCAGAGAGGGGGAAGGGAATCCTCAAGGAAGAGTGGAATGGCTGGATTTTATCATAGGATGTGGATGGACTTCTGTCTTCACAGAGAGCAAACCAAGAACACAAACAGCAGACAGGACTGAGGGTGGCCAGCAGAGTGAGATCTCAGTCTTAGGTGCATGCGTACACACAGAAAGCTGCCGGCTACCCTGCTGGAGCCCCTGGCCTTGGAGGTGGCTTGTTCATCTCAGTTGAGGGGAAGGGTAGTTCCATGAAAGGGTCTGGAGAGCTGGTGGCCCTCCTTTGAGGGTACTGGCCAGACTGTATCCATAGTCCCAGTTGGATCCCCAGCAGTGCATAGAGCCCCTTAGCTACAGGTCACTGTATTCTGCTCTCACTAGGTGCCCTTCGCCCATCTTCAGAGCTACAATTTCTTCCTTCTGGAGACTACATGGGATAGAGGACCCAGGACTCTGCTGTCATTCCTGGAAGAGGGTGAGTGTATGAGCCCAGAGGCTGCCACAATGGGGAACCAGGGTGGTGATTTTGACAAAAGAGATGGAGCTGAGCACCATGGTGACAGCAATGGTGACAAGGGTTCTAGTAAATAGAGTCATCATGAGAGATGGCTTGGCTGGGGAGGCTTTGGGGACCTGGTAAGGAAGAGCTCTGGCCCTGTCTGATAGTTCAGTTGGTTAGAGCATCATCACTATATGCCAAGGTTGCAGGTTTGATCCCTGGTCAGGGCATATACAAGAATCAACCAATGAATGCATAAATAAGTGAAACAACAAATCAATATTTCTCCCTCCCTTCCTTTCTCTCTCAAATCAACTTTTAAAGTATTAAAAAAAAAAAAAAAAGAATGAGCTCTGTAATTGGAGTCTGAATACTTGGTTTTCAGTCTTAGATCCATTTATTACAAGCTGTGTGGCTGAGGGAAGTAGTTTACCCTTTCTGACCTCAATTTCTTCATCAGTAAAACAGAGACACTAGTACCACTAGCTTCTCAATGTCTCCAACCAGCAGGTTTCTTTAATATGCCAAAGGGTGGGAATGAATTCAGGTGGAGTTACTTTGCTGAAAACAGCCTGGAAGGGGAGATGACTGAGCAGAACTGGTCACATCATCCCCAGAATGATGTCTTGTGTCCCCAGGAGACTTCTGCTACCGTGACTATATTTCCCGGTTCCCAATTCCTGCACTCGGGGTAGCTGAGAGCTCTGGCTCTTGCCTCGCTTAGCATCTCTCAGTGATGTTCTGGCTTCCTGCCCAAGCCCCACTCACCAGTGCTGATGCTGACCCTACAGGCCCCTGGCTCCCTCCGCAGGGTCTGGAAACAGGGCCCATGTTATTGGAAGGAATGGACAGGAGGCTTGCATAACAGGAGCTGATTATGGTGCCTGAGGGCTAGACCTGAGCAGTCTTAGCCCAGGGATACTTCTCAGGGGTCAGGAGGGTTTTAGCTCTATGCCTATAGGGGATAGAATAGGCATTGGGGGGGGGCAGGGAATTGTGTTCTCCAGATCAACCCATAAGGCAGCTGGTCCTAAAACAAGGGTCTTCCCTGCTTTGCCCATGCCCTACTCATGCTGTAGAGAGATGGACAGAGACAAAGGATGAGACTCCACCCAGGGGCACCAACTCCCCATGCTGAGATAGGAGATGAAGGCCACTCAGTCCCACCATTGCAGAAAGAATAAAGGAAAGGACTGGGATCTACCAGCGCTTGAAAATAAAAGGGAGGGGGCAGGGTGGGGGCGATGACCCCCAGCAGGGGAGAAATGGGAAGGGAACTATCTTTTACTGGGCACCTGGGATATGTCAGATACTGCACCTGTATAGTGTCATTCATCCTTACGACCACCTTGTGTGGTAGGTGCTATCTTCATAGCTCCATTTAGCAGAAGACGAAACTGAGGGTCTGAAAGGTTAAGTCATGACACTACGAAGTGGCTGACCAGGAATCGAAACCCAGGACTGCCTGTTGACTGCTAAATTGGTGCTGTGTGTTTCTCAGCTACCTTCCCAGGGCTTAGGGTCACCTCTCTGCATAGCCGCCTTCCCCAGGCCTCCCTCCAGGCCACAGCCTCCTCCAATCGCTCTATCTCCTGAGAACTTGAATCTCCACTCATTCCTCACTCTGCTTCCTTCTTGGAAACCAGCCACAGGTTTTCTTCTTCCATCTGAGGGAGGAAAATGGTCTCATTCCCCGCCCCCAGGTCTTTCCATCCTCTCATCCATGGGAACCTCTGTCCTGCCCCTCCCCCTCATTTTTTTCCCCTTTCTGTTTATCCATCACTAGAATCCACCCCCTTCCCCTCTTGCCTGTAGGTTCTGTGGCTATAATCAAATCATAACTTTTATTAAATTTAAGATTACTTTTTAATGGAATCAATTTCTTGTGTGGTGCTTCTCTGCCTGCCCGCGGGCTCCGCCGGCTCCGCGCTCAGCATCCCTACCCGCGCGATTGTCTCTGCCGCTGGCGTTTCTGGCTAAGCTGCCTCTGATGGAGGGGTAAGGTCTGCCATCCCTAAACACACACACACACACACACACACACACGCACGCACGCACGCACGCACGCACACGCACGCACACACATACACACGAGCACACACACAAACAATAAGGTGCACCTTCCTGCAGAGCCGCTCCCCATCCCCAACCCCAGGCGCCCACGCTGAGTGGCGGGAGGTGAGAGCCCATGAAGGTGGCAGGGGCAGGAGGAGGGAACTGCAGAGAGAAAGACTGAGGGCGCAAAACAAACACGGAGCCGAGCAGACATTTCTCAGCCTGTTAATTTCCTACAGTTCTGTTTTCCAGCCTCAGAAACAAGCTGGTTTCTGCCGGTCCACCCCCTTCCCCTGACTGCATTGTGCAGCTGGTGTGCTGGGAGAAGTTGCCGGGAGGGGGGTGGGTCCGGAACAGCCGCCAGGAGACTCAGGGCTTCATTTGATTTATAGAACACAGGCAAGATGCAGAAATGTGTCTTGAGACTGGAACCCCAAAGAGAAGCCCAACTGGGAGATTTGTAGGTGGACCAGTCTAATTACAGAGGTCTGGGGCTACAGGAGGAAGAAAGACTGGGGGTACTGCAGAGAACATTCTGGATGTAAGGGAGGTAAAAGGGAAGAGAGAGGTTGAAGAGTCACTTTGATGGAGGGAGAAAGGGCTAAAAGATATTGAGGGGGGTTCTCATAGTGAGCTCATGGTGGGGCCAACAGATGGGAGTTTGCTGACTCAGCAGAGACTTGGCATCCTCCTTGAGCTGTCTGGGTAGTCCTGGGCTCTGCTCCAGCTTTCCTGGGAGGCTCCCTGGACTGTCTCAGGTAAACAGAAGATCATGGTAGACAGGTAGATCTGAGGCCTGAGTGGCCACTCCTTGACTTTCCATGCAGTCCTCAACATGCATTGTTTACCGAGTGTCAGGAAGGGGACCTCAGGTCCTTCCCCGTGGGAGGTGCATAGTTTAGTGGGTAAAAGCACAGCCATGGCATCAGGAAGTCTGTAAATCCAGACTCTGGTGCTTTCCAATGCTTTGACCTTGAACAAGGGACCTAACTTCTCCGAGCCTTGTCTGTAACTGAGGATTCAGTAAGGTGATGCATGTGGAACATCTAGCATAAAGGCTGCACATTTAGGAGCTCAATAAGTGGATTATTAATATTTGTATTATGTTTTCTAAGCATCAATCAAATGCAAATGTACAAATACACAGCCTGCGGCCCACTGAGCCCAGCTGGATTGGGACCTGAGCCAAGCGGTAGGCTGGAGGGCAGGTGCCACCAGGCAGGCCTCAGGTCCTGGATAGAAGTTATGTCCCAACCATTGACCAAATGTGAGTGCAGTTCCAAGACTGGAACGGGGCGTGGCGGGGCTCTCCCTCCTTCAATGGGGTGAGTGGCTGATGCTGGAGAGCCCACAGTACCTTGTCAGGAGGAGAGGCAAGAGTCTGATGAAGGATCTTCGACACTGAAGGCCAAACCTATCCCTCACCTTTCATTTTCAGAGGCCAGTGAGCCCAAAGCACCAGCTCCCGCTGGGGCAGGAAAGAGGGAGAACTTCCTGTGGTCAATTCCTCCCGTGCAGCCTCTGACAGCCAGCTGCCTGTTGGTTCTAGGGGCGTTAGTGGGCTCTGATCTTCTTAGGCAGGACCCAAATAAGAGGAGTTGTATAAAGATTCAATTAGACACTGTGCATGAGTGACCTTTGCTTCTCATTTCTGTCCTCTAACCCTAGGGGGAAGGAAAAGAGTGGTGGAGAATGTGAACAAGGATCACAACTGGGAGAGGCTGGTTCTGTTAGGGAAACTGCATGTGGGAGCAGCATGACTCGGCCACAGTCATGGTATAAATGGGGTCTGCAGTGTGTGGCCCCATCAGGGCGGCACTTTGGGACCTGCCAATTGCCTTGGAGTGAAGGGCAGCTGGATCCTCCTCCTCCAGGCAAGAGCTCACCTTTCCCCTCTCCATTGCCCCAGAAGGAGGCTGGTGCAACGTGCTCAGCCTCTCCCTCTGTTTGACCCTTGGTCCAGATGTGCCTGCTGAATTGACACCTGGACCTCCAGATCTGTCAGGTCTTGTCTGGGCCTGGATATCCCCATAGGGCCGGAGATTAGTCACACACACATAGAACTTTACTGCACAAGGGGACTTTTGAAGTCCTAATATTATTCACTTCAATTATTTCACTTGCAAGGCATCCAAGGCCTGGACAGGGGGAATCATATAAAGTGATGACCAAGGTCTCCTGAACCTTCCTGTGCTGCCTACTGTGCTTTGTGGCCCTTACTTCGATATAGCTATAGCCCCCATCGACACCTGACATCACCCAGCCTTACACAGTGTCTCCCATTAGCTGGTAGTTTGCATATATTGCCAGCAACTCCATGAGGCAGGTACCTATTCCCATTTTACAGATGGCGAGGCTGAGGCTCAGAGAGGTTAAATAACCAACCTAAGCAATAAGTGCTGGGGTTAGAATTTGAAAC
The DNA here is from genome assembly GCF_036850995.1 of Saccopteryx leptura. Taxonomy (NCBI): domain Eukaryota; kingdom Metazoa; phylum Chordata; class Mammalia; order Chiroptera; family Emballonuridae; genus Saccopteryx; species Saccopteryx leptura. Next base: position 164,098,250 of record NC_089508.1, on the reverse strand, counting down.
CAGAATGTCTGGCCCAGAATCTCAGCTCTTAACCCCTTTCTGCTGCTGCTCTTCACCTGAAGCTTCACCTGCACACAGTGACCTTCATTTTCCCCGTCTCCTGTTCCTTACTTTCACCATCACGTTGCCATCAGTGCCACCTTCAAAATCTATCATTTTCTTTTTTTTCATTTCAGTCTAAGCTAGGTAATTGCCCCAGACACATGGAAGGCTTCAGATTGACAGCACACTCCCCTTCCTCTTGATCTTCCCCGTCATTTCTGCATCATCATCTTCACCATTATCACGCTCACTATCGGCATCACCTTCACCATCTTGAAAATCCTTAACTGCGAATGACTGTGAACCTAGAGACCAATGCAGAAATTACTCCTGCCTCAGGGTGGGAGGAGAGGGCTGACAGTCTCCCCCAGCTACCTATACTCCCCCTCCAGTAAAGGTACAAAGCTGGAATGTGGAGAAGCAGGCTCCCTCTTAGAGACTTTTCTGGAAATAAGAGGGGTGGTGGGGAAAGACACTGCAAACAACCAAAGAATGTCTGTTGAGGAAAATTAATCAATGGCAAAGGAGATTGCTTGTCATCTTTCAATATGTATAGAAATAACAAGCCTCCAGGGAGGGGGTCGAAACTTCAAGAGAAAAGAAGATCAGAGGATATTCTACCCAACCTGTGCCTCTAATGAGCTGCAGGGGAAAAATGGAATTATAGGCAGCTGCCACCCACTTTGGGTGTTGACCAATACCCCATTTCCTAGCCACAGCAGCTCTTACAGTCCCTGGAAAACAGCAGCAAGCAATACTACCCAGGAGTTTTAAAAATTGATTATTCTAGCCTGACCTGTGGTGGCGCAGTGGATAAAGCGTTGACCTGGAAATGCTGAGGTCGCTGGTTCGAAACCCTGGGCTTGCCTGGTCAAGGCACATATGGGAGTTGATGCTTCCAGCTTCTCTCTCTCTCTCTCTCCCTCTCTCTCCTCTCTAAAATGAATAAATAATAAAAAAAAATTAAAAAAAAATTGATTATTCTAAATCCCACGCACCTCCCAGCCCAAAGAGCCTGCTGGTTGGCTCTCCATGAATGCTGGCGGCCAGGGGGTGCCATCATTCTGCCCAGGATCCAGAAAAGAGGAGGCAATGGCTTCCAGAACCAGAGCCTCCACCCAGAATTCCAGCCAAGGCCCCAGAGCTCCTAGGACCTGGAAGAATTTATCCCCATGGTTGTGTTTGGAATTGGCTGGTTTTCTGGGCACCAGGCCCAGCTCAGTTTAATTTTTGTTTATTTTTATGTACAGATTCTTTTCTGTTTGGGGAAGAGCTTTGTGTAAATTATTATTATTTATATGATAAAGAATAAATCACACCAAATAAAAAAACCCACAATCTCTTTTTCTCAATAGAATTACTAAATTAGGGGCTGAAAGGAACAGCCGATATGCTGGGTTTTGGTTTCAGGAAGCCTTTGGACATGGATTCTCACAAAATCTCTTAGTAAATGGGCTCTGTAGTCCTGGATTTGATGCTACTCACAGCTAGCAAGGCATCTGGAGCCTCCCAGTAGGACTAGAGTAGTTGAGGCCTAAGGGTGCTAGCTTCCTGCTCCTCCACACATCCCATCCCTTGGGAGATGAGTTGGGCATTTTTAAGTGACTCACTAACTCAGAATGAGACAGGGGAAATAGAAGAGTTGGCTTGCCAGAAACATCATCAAAAGCCCTGAATTGGGGTGAGGGTGGGGTAATAGGAGTTACTTGAATAGTGGCATTATTACATCAGGGTAAAATGAGCCAATCATTTCTTTGCCTAGTCATCAAATTTGCATACTACAAATCTATTGGTTGGAATGAAATGAATTAGGAGGCAGGGATGCAAATGGACAGAGGACCAGTTTAGCCCAGAGTGTCCCCAAGTGGCCCACATCCCCAGCCAGGGTAGGGAGAAGACCAATTCATTAGAAGTACTGTCCCCTCAACCTCCATGTCCACTCTTACAATAAGTTATGTTTGGGAGACTGGTGAAAGTCATACCTAGGGCAGGAGTCCATCCTGGTGATAACCTGCTAAAGGCTGGAGAAAGGAAACAGCTGGCTTTTCTTTCTTTTTTTTTTTTAATTTCCTAGGATCCTAGGCTACTAGAGATTCTTAAAAACAGGCAGACCTGGGTCAGTTTTAGCTCAAGTGGTTACTTTGTCATGGCAGACTACTAAAAATCAGGCAGACCTGGAAGCAGTGCCTACCAGCTTTTGCACAAGCTGTGGCCTTCTCCTAGAATGGACTTCTGTCTACTCGCCTAAGTCTTACTTTTGCTTCAGACCTAGCTATGATCACCGTTCTGATTAAGAGCAGGGGTCTGGACCCTCCTCTTGAGCTTGAAAATCCACTCTACCTCTTAATAGAGGTTGAAAATTGGGGCAAGTTGCTTAACCCCCCCCTCCCCGAACCTTAGTCTTTCCATCTGTAAATGGTATGATAACAGTAATCACATATTACACTGGTTTATAGTGAGGAGTGAGAAAATCCATGTAAAAAGAGCCTAATACAATAAGTCCACAATCAACATGGTCTTTATTTTAAATAATACTATAATAAGCTATCCCAGTGTTCCCCAACTGGGAATTAACTCTACCCCCTACACCCACCCCAGCCCATGTGTAGTCTAAGAACACAAAGCTTCTACTCCTAAAGTTTCTACCTAAATAATTTTTCACTCTTCTTGGAAGCAGCTACTATGAAAGAATGTGGCAGTCCCTAGTCATGCCTTGCATTTAGGAAATACTTGTTTAAAAAGTTGCCTAACCTGACTGGTGGTGGAACAGTGGATAGAGTATTGACCTGGGATGCTGAGGCCCCAGGTTAGAAACCCCAAGGTAGCCGGCTTGAGTGTGGGTCATCTGACTTGAGCACTGGCACACCAGTTTGAGCATAGGATCATCAACATGATCCCAAGGTCACTGGCTTGAGCTCAAAGGTTGCTAGCTTGAAGCCCAAGGTCAGTGGCTCGAGCAAGGGGTCACTGGCTTGGCTTTAGCCACCCAGTCAAGGCACATATGAGAAAGCAGTCAATGAGTAACTAAATGACACAACTACAATTTAATGCTTCTCATCGCTCTTCCTTCCTATCTCTCTCTCTCTCTTAAAAAAAAAAAGTTGCCCAAACATCAAATTCCCAAACCCTGTAAATCCCACTAAATTCTACTCTCACTAGTCTAGCTCCCACACAATGCCTGGTTCAGTCACTCCCAGGAGAATAGGACTTGGAGAACAATGGGAGGTAGGCTGGATAAGAAGATCGCGGGTTGGGAATCAGGGAGATGGAGCCTTTGAGAGACTCTACTTCTTATTTTTTTTCTTCTTTCCCAAGTGAGAGGAAAAGAGATAGAGAGACAGACTCCCACATGCACCCCAACAGGGTTCCACCAGCAAGCCTCTATAGGGCAATGCTCTGCTCATCTGGGGCCATGCTAGCAACTGAGCTATTTTTAGCTCCTGAGGCAGATGCTCCACAGAGCCATCCTCAGCCCTTGGGGCCGATATGTTCAAGCCAATCAAGCCATGGCTGTGGGAGAGGAAGAGAAAGAGAAAGAGAGAGAGAGAGAGAGAAGGGGAAGGGTGAGAGAGGGAAGAGCAGATGGTCACTTCTTCTGTGTGCCCTGAACTGGAATCGAACCTGGGACATTTACACACTCTATCACTGAGCCAATTGGGTACGGACGAGAGGCTTTACTTCTTTCAGGTCACGTAGACTGATCTCTTTTTATTGCCCCTCCCATAGGACACTTAAAATTCCACCCTTATCTTTGATTAATCAACAGCTGACCTAAGACATGCCTTCCTGTACAGGTCCTCATCCAGCCAGAGGGGTGGGTATTGATTAGCTGAACTAGTATAATGAACTGTACAGGCCATGACTCTGGATTGTCTAAGAGGCCCCTTGAGAGGTGATCTGTATAGGTGAGGGGCATAGCTGTGTGATTTGGGGCACATACACACTTGCTCATAAATATCTATACATTTATATATGTGTATTGGTGGGTCAACACATGTCATTTGATCTTGGAGTACATTCAGTAATTAATCCATTTGTCCATTTATTATTTATTGAGGACCTACTATGTGCCAGCACACTATGTCAATGCTATAATGCAGTAGTCACTAACAAAATTCCTGCCTGTACAGAGTTTCTTTTCTTATTTTCTCACTGAGAGGAGAAAGCAAGAGTAAACATGCAAAGAAATAAATAATTCAATTTCAGATTGTGAAAGTGCTATAAAAAATAAAGGGCTAGAGAGTGGCAGGGCATATAGCGGGAGCTCCTTTTGGCTGGGTGGGTTAGGCAAAGCCCTGAATAATGAGAACAGTTCAGCCTCAGAAAGACCTGGGAACAGAGCATCTCAGGCAGAAGGAACAGCAAGTACAAAAGCTTAGAACTTCTGTAGCACAGCCACTTGATATGTCTTTTTGAAGCAAATTTCTTTCTTTTCTTTCTTTTTTTTTTTTTTTTTGTATTTCTGAAGCTGGAAACGGGGAGAGACAGTCAGACAGACTCCCGCATGCGCCTGATCGGGATCCACCCGGCATGCCCACCAGGGGCAATGCTCTGCCCACCAGGGGGCGATGCTCTGCCGCGACCAGAGCCACTCGAGCGCCTGGGGCAGAGGCCAAGGAGCCATCCCCAGCGCCTGGGCCATCTTTGCTCCAATGGAGCCTTGGCTGCGGGAGGGGAAGAGAGAGACAGAGAGGAAGGAGGGGGGGGAGGGGGGGGAGAAGCAAATGGGCGCTTCTCCTGTGTGCCCTGGCCGGGAATCGAACCTGGGTCCCCCGCACGCCAGGCCGACGCTCTACCGCTGAGCCAACCGGCCAGGGCCTGAAGCAGATTTCAATCAGCTCTTATTGTATAAACATCTTTGTATCTTTCCATGCTTTTTAGAATCAAGTCAACTCCTTGCTGAGGACAACCTACCCCTACACCCCAGTGGCTTCTTTAGATCCTTGAGCTCCTTCTTGCCATAGGGCCTTTGCATAGTCTGTTTCTACCACCTTGAATACTGTTTCTTTCTTTCTCTACATCCTAGGTAAAAGCCTATATCCTTTTGATGTTAGGAAGCTGAGGGTGGTCCAACCATCTCCCTCCCACACTAAATCAGTTTCTTTTGTTAGATGCTTTCATATTACCAAGTTCCTTTAGTCAGATCCCTTATCTCACTTAGTAATTATGTATTAATTTTTGTGCTTATCTGATATTAGTATGTTGACTTTCCCACCAGAATTAGACACCTCTGGGGAGCTGGGATCTTGTCTATATCCCCAGCTGTGTGGCAGTGCCTGGTACTTACTAGGCACTTAATAAACACTTACTGAATAAATAATTATAAATACTTATGGATGCTGGGATCTGCTCTGGACCCTACTACTAAGAGTCCCAGTGACATATCAGGCAGCACAGAGGAGAGGAATATGAGTAGGAAGGAACTCAAAACCATAGACTACGCTTGACCTGAGGTGGCACATAGGTTTGACTGAAATGCTGAGGTCACCAGTTCAAAACCCTGGGCTTGCCCAGTCAAGGCATGTACAAGAAGCAACAGCTATGAGTTGATGCTTCCTGCCTCTCCACCCCCTTCCTCTCCCTCTCCTCTCTCTTAAAAAAATAAAAATAAATAAATAAATAAATAAAAATTTAAAAACCAACAAACAAATAAACCACAGACTAATGGGATCTGGGAGGAAAGGAGTAGGGTTGTTTAGCCCTGGAGAAAGAAAGCCTGGGGACTACAATGGAAGCCTTCAAATTCCAGGAGGCCTGTCAGGTGCCACAGGAAGACCAAGTTAAACAGGATATAGAAAGAGAAGGACTACCTGACCTGTGGTGGTGCAGTGGATAAAGTGTCTACCTGGAGTGTTGAGGTTGCTGGTTCGAAACCCTGGCCCTGGTCAAGGCACATATAGAAGTTGATGCTTCCTACTCCTCCCCTTCCCTCTCTCTCTTCTCTCTAAACTGGATAATTAAAAAAAATTTTAGAAAGTGAAGGATTGGGCTATTATGGGGATGTACGTGGGGATCCTTTTCAGGAAAGTTTTATTACAGTGAGAATTTTAAGGAGTGAAAATAAGGTAGTGAGTTCCCTGTCCTTGGAAGTCTGGAAGCAGAAAGAAGAGAGATTGGGGACCTGAAGTCTTCATTTCAGTGCCAAGTACTGTGATGGGGGTCTACCAGCAGATCAGGCTCTTTGTCCCCACTGCTAGACAGTTCTTTCCACTGCAAAAGTGGGGTACTTGGGCACCTATGGGTAGATGGGCGGATGGGTTAATTTCCAGCTTCATTCTTGGTGGCTGCTCTTTCTCCTCCTCCCAGCCTTGCTTTGAAAAGACCGGGAAGAAGGGACTGAGGGTGGGGGGCGGAGGCTCTTCCGCATGTCTTAAGTGTCTCCCCAGCTGGAGCGATGGTGAATATTTTAAGTACAGTTTACAGACAATGGATCTCTCCAGGGCTTGGAGGGGAAGGAAGCTGAAATTCAGAACCATTCTATGAATTCCCAACTTCTTTGTGTCCATTGTATAGGGAACAATGCTGTTTGTTCGGCATATTCAGTCAAGGTGGGGGGTAGGGTTAGGCCCTACTGTTTGGAGGTTCTGATAGATAAGGTGACCAACTTTTTTACAAGAAAAGGAGGACAAAAATAAATCGAAGAAAACAATATCGTAAATAAAAGAAACATTTTATTCATTGCAACAATAATACACTATAATATGATAAATGCATAATAAAAACATTTGTAATATTTTATATTGTGATTATGCTTACATGCCTATTAATTTTTAATAATAATTGTAAGAAAAATATACTCATTTAGATACAAATACATCACATCACACACAATGGATCGACTCTGCATCGATCAAATACAGACATTTACAGATTAGTCTAACAATATGAAAAAGGAGGACATGCAGGGGGACACTTTTTGAGGGAGGAAGGAACTTACAAAAGAAGGACTGTCCTCTTTAAAGGAGGACAATTGGTCACCTTATGATAGAGGAGGCAGCTGAGGAATGTAGGACCCTTTCGGGGGAGGACGGAGGCTGGAGGAGCCGAGAGGGCTGCAGGGAGGCAGGGAAGCTGCCATTCTGCTTGGGTGGGTTTGAGCTCCAAGGCAGCCTCCCAAGAAGAAAAAGTTGCCTTCTCCCCACTCCAACCTCCCCCACCCTCTAGGGGAATCGAAGCCTCCCCTGACCTCCTTGACCTGTTGTCTAAAGGCTGCAAGTGATGGGAAGGAGGGGTAGAGCTGGCCATTTACGAAGTGGCCGTGTACAAGTCACTTCTTCCTTGAGGCCTTACCTTCTTACTGTTTCCACAATTGGGTTGGCCTGGAGATGATGTCACAACTTTACCGGTTCAGACATTCCTTTAACCAAAGCCAGTATCCCCTCCTATACCCAGCACATCCCCAACCTCCCCACGCCTCGTTTCCCCCACCCCCAGATTGCCCGGCACTGCACAGTCTTGGACGCGGGGGGAGGCTGGCCATCCTTAGAATGAAGAGAATGAGAGCTGCAACCCCAATCTCAGCCATAGACTCTCACCAACAAGAATGTCCCAGTTTATTGCATATATTAGCTCATGCTGCATGGATTCAAAGCCCTGCTCTCCCACTAGCTGACTCACCTTAACATCTCTGAGCCTCAGTTTCCTCTCTGCAGAAGAGACATAATGATAATGATATCTAGCTACTTCACTGGGCTGTTATGAGAATTAAAAGAGATAATTCCTCTACAGCAGTATGCCTGGAAGGGATGCAGGGCCCATGGATGTTAGCCGTAGGTCTGTATAGAATTGCCATCTGTTGTTTAGGTAACAAAATCAAAGCTCAGAGAAGGTAAGCATCACACAGTGAATAAATTAGGGCATCTTAATTCAAACCCAGGCTGGTTGATTCTAAAGCTGAATTGCTGACTTGCTTAGGGCCTCCTGCAGAGATAAGACTGATGGCTGCTCTGAACAGGCCTCTCCTGACTTTCCAATAGCACCTGCCAATGCCAGAAAGCCAAGTTTCCCTCTGCCGGCTGGGGAGTGGCATTGTTTAACCAGGGCTGGGATCTGAGACTCTCCTCTAGTCCTTCCCATAATCACACTATAAATTGGAGTACCCTACCACTGCCACCACCTCCACTACCACCACTATCTATCAAAGCTTCTGCAAAACAATGTGTTATACAGGAGGAGCAGCCTTGGTGTTCCTGGGCTGAGCTCCTGGGCTGAGCAACAGTTTGGCTGACTCTGGACAGAAAACCTGAGCCTGGAGGCGGAGACCTGGCCTTGGCCCATCAAGGAGCAAGTCTGGGCCCTGGATCTTCAGAGCTAGAGCTGGGAGACCCACAGGTCCATGAACTGAGACAGAGCTGTACACAGGAGGAGCAGAGGCCCGAGCCTTGGGGTTCCACACATTAGGGGGGGCACTGAACCATGGCTCCTTCCTATACTATCCTACCCCTGGTCCAGACTTATTTCCAGCCACACTCCTTATCTTTCAGCCATTTCATTCTCTGGTTCATGAATCCTGACTGAATGAGAGAGAGAGATAGAAAGGAGAGTGGGGGTGGGGGGAGCTAGGGGGAAGCCATGTCTACTTTGTCCGCATTAAGCAGTTCTTGTTCTATGAATGAAGGTGATATGGGCTCAGGGTGGAGGAAGGCAAGTTGAGGGAAACACGGGGCAGGGCAGCCTGGGATGGGGTTGCCATGGGAACAGCAGTCTGTTAGGAGGCCTGTCTTTAAAGCTGAGGTGTGTGAGTGTTGCAGGTTTCTGGGGAAGGCGTATGGCGTATGTGTGTCTGGGGTAGGGGAGCATTTCTGATATGAGCCCCCTGGGACTCCAGCTCCTGGATTTCAGATTAAAACCCTAACCTGAGAGGGAAACAGCATCACAAAAGCTTCTTGGCAGACACTCCTCAGCCTTGCTGAGTGTAAGGCAGGGATGGGGGTGGAATCTATATCATGGAAGAGGCTGGGATGGAAGCCCTCTGCCAAAACGTACCCCTTCAAACAGGGAAGAAGGCAGAGGGGGTGGTGGGTGGGGCTTTGCTTTGTCCTCTAGGCCTGGGTTAGAGGCTATGCTCCCAATGACACTGCCGCCTGAGTCTTCCTGCTCCAATTCCCCAAGGAGGGCCTTGAAGCTTGGGACTAGGGCTCAGAGAGAAACCGGGCGGGCTGTGTGTGAGCTCTCCAACTGCACGCTCACTACCACCACCCACCACCTTGACCCTCTGGTCACCGGAGGGAGGGTGTCCAGCACCCACGTGAGTTGAGGCACAGCCCAGTTCTGAGACCCAAGGTGGCTGGGTGAGGCAGTGTGACAGAAATGAGGCCTCAGTGGCATTTGCCTTTCGTGGGGTTGGTCCAGCTAATTCAGGCCTCAGGAAAACCCAAGGGCCTTTCGGTGGCACCCAGCAGGCTATATCTGCCAATTTAATCCCAGCCTTCTTGCACTTGATGTCTAGCCGCCCACTCAGACCTTTCTAGAAGCACCAGCCAATTCCAAACAGCTCTCAAGCACCTACTGCTCAGCAGCATGGTTGCAAGAGAGTCAAAGGTCCTGGGGGAGATGGACGCTGACAGAGAGCACAGTGGCGGGTAGAAATGCCGCACCAGAGTCAGAAGAGCCTGCGTTCCTACCCCTCGCTTTGCTATTTCTAACTGGGTATCTTCAGATAAGTTTCTGATTTTGAGATTCAGTTTCCTCATCTGGACCTAGCTCACGGAGCCATAGGGAGAAGTAAATGAGAGAGTGTGCTTAAAGCCTGTGACATAGCATCTGACATGTAGAAAACCCTCGCTGAGGATAACTGTTATTATCAGGGTGAACCACAAGAGTGCCAGCATGGAGGTCGAAGCAAAGTGTAGAGTCTTGGAGAAAAGAAAAACCACTAATGAGACAATCAGGGAAGGCTTCTTGAATGTGGTGTCTACCATGAGCCCGAGGCAGAATAAGATTTCTGTAGCTGGGGAAGGTCAGGAAGGGTAGCAGGCAGGAGGAACTTCAGTGAGGATAAGCAGTTAGAGCTCTTGTGTTATGTATTTAATCCCTGCAGCTCCCTTGGGGTGCCTTTCTCCTACAGCCCTATTTCCAGAGGCTCTTCCACCCCCAGGAACCCTGCCCTGGGCTCCCTCCTCCTGCCCCTCCTCTTCCTTTCTCTCTCCCTCCCACTATTTCCCTCTTCCTCCTCTTTCCGTCTTTGTCTTTGTCTTCCCTCAGGGAAGCCAGCTCAGAGGTAGCAAGTTGCACAAATGGTGACCACTGCCTTGTGCCTTGCTTAGCTCAACCAGGGACAGTTCTGTCCCCTATGGGACATTTGGCACTGTCTGAAGACATTTGTAGTTGTCAAGACTGGGTGTGTTGGGGGATGCTATTAGCTCTAGTGGGTAGAGGCCAGGGATGTTACTCAATCTCCTGTAATGCACAGGACAGCCCCCACAACAAAGAATTACTGGTCCCAAATGTCAACAGTGCTGAGGCTGAGGAACCTGCCCTAGACCAAGAGCTGGGGTGAAACCTGGCTCTTCCCCAGGGTCCTGATGTGAGACCTTCAAATCTCCATCCCAAAAGTATCTGATTCCGCTCACCAGCTCCTGCCCTCTTCTAGTCTAGCCCTAGATCCTCTGGCCTCTCGCCCATTACTCCCCAGCCTAGGCCACTTCCCCCAGGGTCGTGCCCCCCCTCCCTTTATCCTCTCCCTCAGCAGGGGCTGCGAGAGCCTGTCAGGCAGGAGTCAGCCTGCGGGCTGCACGAGGCTTCGGAGACCTAGCTGCCTGCTGCACTCGGTGCTGCCGGCCCACTGATTGGCCGAGGCTGCTGTTTCCATGGTGATCCCCAGCAAAGCCCAAGGCCCCCCTTGCAAGCCCCCCCACAGGCCCTATTCACTGGCGAGAGCAACGACGAGCAGGTTAATAAAACAGGAGCTGTGTGAGGAGTAGGGCTGTGAGCCGAGGTCCCAGTGTGGTGGCCCGCCCAGAGGAGAGAGGGAAGGATGAGGGTGGAGGGTGAGGATCTGGCTTGCTGCCCAGGCAGCACCCTCCCCGCTCCAGCTCCAGCTCCAGCCAAGAGGGGACTCTACCCACAGCAGGTTTTGGGGCTACACTCATCCTGGGGAAGTGGGGGTTCAGCTCCCAGACTGCACCTTCCTGCAGTGGCCTCTGGGGGCAGTGTCCCCTCCCCCATCGGGATGCATCCTATAACTGGACCGGGAGGAGTCCTGGGTCTGGGGATGGGGAATGGGGGTAGATGGAGATGGGGTAGGGGGAGTTGCAGATGAGGTATAGGAGAGAAATGGCAGGAAAAAATTGGAATTGGAATCTGGAAGGGGTGAGATGGGGATGACGTGGGAAGGGAGAAGAAGTTGGGGATGGAGAAAAAGATGGAGGTGGGCAAGAAGTTGGGGATGAGGCTAGGGGAAGAAGGATAAGTTGGATGAAATAGAGGGTGGAGTGTGGTAGATACCTGGGATAGAGATGAGGCTGAGATGGGGATAGAAGGGCAGCTGGTGAAGGATACAAGGCGGAGATGGGGCTGAAGGTAGCAGTAGGGATAAGAGATTGGGAGGGGAGCTGAGGTGGAGATGAAAAGGGCAGTGCAGGGTGAGACGGAGAGCATCTTTGAATAGACATGGCCTCTGTCTTGTTCACCACTTATCCCAGCACACAGCCTGACCAGAGTAGGTGCTCAGTAAGTGTGTGCTTGTTGGATAGTTGGAGCTCAAACGTGTTTGTGGAATGGATAAATGCAGCAGGAGCTGGTGGGCTGTGGATGCTGGGAGCGTACTCATGCTGGAACC